>NC_140214.1:14002901-16402901 GCF_951802725.1 Rutilus rutilus
TACTTGTTACATATGTCATCCTATTTCCTCACAACAACCCTATAACAGGCATGGACTTCTTTTTTTTTCAATAAATATAAATGCGCACTAAAACTCACAAACAGTCTCCCATTGAGTAGCTGATGCATAACATGCACCTTTTTAAATAAACATTAATATTTTAGGTTAACATTTATATGTATTAATAAGTGAAAATGTATATTCTAGGTGCTGTAACTGATCACCATGTCCCTTTTGTGGTGTGTTAAAAATATAATACAAATATTATACATTATACACAAGTATGGTCATATCTGTGTGTTTTTGTAATGTAGTTACCTAGTTTCTTGGCAACAGCTCTGTCTGTCTTCTCATCGAGTAGGCCAATCCCGATGTCCTCGTCGTCAAGATCCTCCAGGACTTGTGCAGCAAGCTGGGTAGCAAAAAATATAATTTTGAATGTCCTTCAGCTTCTTCGAACAGCATGTGTGGTTTAGATGTTTAAAAGCATGTTAGTGGTGCCCTGACATGTAAGCTGTTCGCACAAAATAACTGTGGGAGGGAAACTCTTCAGAAGTTCCTGTGGAAACACTAAGGTAAGGTGATTTCTTGTTTTAATTTTATTAGGGTTTGCACCCTGTCAGCACAAACATAATGCATTTATTATCAACCTGAGAGCTGGTTTTGGTAGCTAACACACTGTGTACAAACACTCTGTGTTGGACAAGGACAGCACATTTGTTTTCTGCCTGCACAGATATTTCAGGCTCTGCTGTAAGAACTGTAGTTAGTTTCTTCCACAGTCTTACATCCATAAAAGCCATCATCAAGAGCGCTGCCCCTGCACTTTCTAAATCGGTGTGAAACTCGACCCGTATGATGGACAGCTGTCTCCACCAATTGGAGTGCTACATGCGCCTGCTGAGCTGGAGTAACAGGGTGCTGGGGTGGTGACAGGTTCTCCCAACCATTTCTCCAAACATTATGAGGAACTAAACTGAAACAAATGCCCTTGAATTCCTATACAGATGCACAGTATTCTTTTTTTTTTTTTTTATCCATACGTCACTCTAAAACTGTTTAAATGATTCAGTAGTGTATGTAGAATAGGATATATCAGTAACTTACAAACTGACTTTGACTTTCTTTCTTCCATGCAACACAAAAGGAGAAACAATGTTCTGGTAGCTTTTCTCCATGCAATTACCATGGGACTGAAGCTTTTAAACTTCATAAAGGATGCAAAAGTGGCATAAACATATCATAAACATGTTTCATGTGACATGCATACTGTATAAGGTCTTTTGATGTCATTGATTTTCATAGCTTTACATTAAAAAAACAAAGTCAAAAATCATTTTTTTTGATTATGCAAGCGTTAATGGAACATCCTTTTTATCATTTTGCAAACATTATGGGAACATTACTTTTTAAAGTTCTCTGAAACATTTAAAAAACATTAGACAACATCCAACTAAAAAGGATTAAGAAAAAACGCTTATGTATAAAACATTTTGGAGATCATTTTTAAAGACCAGATAACGCTTACTAAATGTTCTATGTTACTGGGAGTGTTACTGGGAGAATGTTTGTTCATTACTTTGAGAGAACCTTGCTATTATGTTAGCCAAAGTTCTGAGAATGTTCCGTTAGCTGGGTAGATATCTACCTCATTCAACTACTTTAGATGCCAAACAGTCAACATTTCAGATGCTGTCCATTACTCACACTAACACTATAACCACTATTCTTTTTTATTTACCACATGCAAAATTATCTAACATTAATGATACACTAAACCTGTGAAAATCATCTGCTAAAGACCTTTATTGCAGATATGGATATCCTTAAGTGTAAATAACAAGGTTGAAGATGTAGTCAACTAGCTCATGAGAGCTCACAGGCTGGCTTTGACCTTTCCAATATGGCGGACAGCAATGCACCTTATGCAATATCTATATAGTGCTACTGATGTGACCAAACCGGGTCAATAAATGAATCAGATAGGAATACTTCAGATCATCCAGATCAACGGATTCATGAATCATAAATTGCTAGTTCTCTTCTTAACATGCCAAAAGAAAATTAAAAATTAATAATGAATTACATGTTCAGTCTGAGACTTGAAATTTAGTTTTATGGACTGCATTTATGTTATTTTTAGGACTTTTGGTCATTTTTTAAGCTTGAAAGTTTCAGTCCTTATTCATTGTAATTGCACAGAAAAAAAGACCACAGAAAGCAAGCAAAATGGTATCCTTTTGTGTTCCACAGAAGAAGAAGAAAAGAAATTCACACAGATTTGGAGGAACTTGTGCGTGAGTAAATTGAGTGATTGAATTTCTGTCTAAATGCTTAAAATGTTTTTTGTGAAAGGTACAGGTCTACTAAGGAATCAGATTTTTTAAAAAGCTTTTAAGGTTTATCCAAGTGTTTTATTACATTTTTGAAATTAATTGTCTGAGAATTTTATGCAAGTTCTTCTAGTTTAGCTGTAATATTAGCATAATACTTGAGTGATAATTCGTCTCTTTGTTAATGTGCTCGATCTTGGTAATGTCTCATTGATCTTTTCTTCTCAGACTTTAGAATGTTTTTCTATCAGTTTAGTATATTAGTATATCAGCAACATATTAGCATTAAAAGGAGGATATATGTCTGTTAAACGAACTTTAGGCTAATCTCAGCAAAAGGCAAAATAGGTCACGGCTATATATAAGGCGACCCACAAAAAGCCATGAGTCAACAAGAAAAGATTTTTGCAATGAATCCGAGATAGAGTTTGCTTATGACAAATCATAGTCGGGATAGAGGAAAGAGGAGACATTTAATCCAACACACAGCCACGGATAACGCGCCCTTTTTTTTCTGAGTATTTATTAGCCAACATAAATATGTTTTTTCATTAAGGAAATATAACCAGAAACACCCTAGACCGGGTTGGTGTAAATGAGAGCATACAAGTGTTTCTATAAGGGCAGAAAGCAGATCTTCTGTAATGAAGCATCACAGCGGCTTGTGCCACACAAACAGCTATGACAGCAGAGGCGTTTATAATTAGAGCTGCTGCAGAGACAAACCGGGACTATTTTGGCAAGGTGGTGGTGACGTTCAGGGTCCTGGGATCCGCTGACAGGTACAGTAATGTGCCCAACACTCAGTACTCTCAGTCGACACTGCAGATTTCATGAGCTCAATCAGCACTCAAGCTGTTATAAGTTAGTATAACCTACAACAGCGCTGGACTACTGTGTATTCAGGAGCAATGTGTTGCAAAGCCACATACAAAAATCTCATTCCCACAACAATGCACCATGAAAACCAGGGAACTATGTACACTATGTTCCACTAAGTTCTGAAGCGCAAAACAAAAATCACGTGAGCCAACTCAGCTCAAGGGGATAGTCTGTTCTTTGCCTTTCTCCCAAAACACAATGTCCTTCAGAAATCCATTAGCATTAAGACTGAGATTTAGACTTAGAATTAGTTACGTTAGCTCGTTTAAACTAATCCCACACAAAAAACACAATACATCAATGTCTGTTGTCTCTTGAGGATTGCACTGAGAAGTGCACACAAAGTTCTTAAT
The DNA here is from genome assembly GCF_951802725.1 of Rutilus rutilus. Classification (NCBI taxonomy): domain Eukaryota; kingdom Metazoa; phylum Chordata; class Actinopteri; order Cypriniformes; family Leuciscidae; genus Rutilus; species Rutilus rutilus. The sequence goes on from NC_140214.1 coordinate 14,006,470, forward strand.
AACAACAGACCACTGTTGACTCCAGGAGGTGACAGCTCGGCTAAATGATGCTGTAACCTTTTGACCACATGGGGTGGGATCTGCCTGCTAAGTAGATGCTAATGTTATCTAGAGTGCTTGGGATTGCTTGTGGCATTGTCCACATCACAATTGGTTTGTTTATATGAAAGGTTGGTTTGAAGTTTGTAGATTTTCTTTATACTTTTAGTGTTATTTTAGCATTATTTAAACGCTATTAAAATGAATTAGCTTTTTTTCAGTTTTCATTTTAATTGTAGTTTAAGTAGTATAGGCTATTGTATAAATTTTGTTGTGTTTTTTTATTTTTATTAACTCTTTCTTTTACATCAGTGGTTCTCAACCTTTTTTGGGCCAGCGCCCCCTATCTATTATCCAGGTCCCGTAGCATCTGTCGTTGCTATGCAACCATGAACTGCGCTCTCCATGGCATGATGAGAAGTATCAGCAAAGGATTAATTGATTTCTAGCCCTTGCATTAGCTTTACTACTAGATATATTTATGGAGTTGAGAAATAAAAACCAGCCCTGTAAAGCTATGATCAGCTGTTCGGCCGAGCTTTCGACGTTGTTACGGAAAGGCCGAAGCTGATCGGTTGGTTTTTGTCACATGACCTGATTCTGAAAAGTTGAGATGTTTTCAATTTCAACCGACCGACTTCTATTATGAGCGCGCTTGCCGAGCGCCTACATTTGAAATAACGAATTTGCACGCACATAAAACGCGATATGTGAACGGCCCCTGGCTGGTTCGAGTCGGCACTCGGCACCGCTGCGGATCAGCACAGTACTTTGCAGTACCTGCAATTTTGTTTATTTACCGCTAGAGCGCCACAAGTTACGGACTGCAGCTTTCATATAGGCTATAACTAAAAAGCATGTCAATAAAAGCCAAATAACAGATTTGATTTTACTGAACAGTGGGAATATTATTATCATAGTTTCCCAGAGAGTAAAAAAGTCATCTGAAGTAGAAATTAGCCTATGTATCAGTGTAAATCAGTGTTAACGAAATGCAACGGTTACCAATTTGACATTCAAAATTTAATTATGTGGCTTATCGCAAACATAGTTTAATAAAGCCAACATTTAAAAATATTTTGGCAGTTTTTTTTTTTTTTTATCCATTTGAAAATCTTGTTAAAATATGCTATTATAAACTCATAGGGGCAACAAATGAACTTCCGACTCTCTCCCATGCCACTCAAAGTAGATATAGGCCTAAGATGGGCTGTCATTGGACAGTAAAAACAACCGTAGGCTATACGGTCATTAAAGCGGTAATGTTTGCACTTAGGTTTTATTACGCATTTAGGAGAGTATTGCAAGAAGCTGCAATAAACCTTACTTTCATAATTCAATAATTTCATAAATAATACAATCATGATTTTTCATGAAAAATTATGTTAGAATTGTAGGCCTAAAATACCTTGGTATCAGCTTGTTTTCATAAATTGTATAATTATGGTATAATCAAAGTGGCTGGCAACTTAAAAAAAAAAAAAAAAAAAACGCTGGCGGGGAAAGAGTTAAATTATTTCTGTTTTAGTCTTTTAGTCATCTTAAACTTATTTTATTTTAGTTAGTTTACAAGGCAACATTTATTGGCAGCTAAGCAATTAGTTCAATAGTTTAGTAATAGTTAAAAGTTAACAATAACAACACTGTTGTCAATAGCTGGCTAATCTCTGTCTTCTTATGCAATCTAATACAGTGTTACCCATGATCTGTCATTCAGGCTCAATACATACACTACTATTATTAAATCAGCAGTGGCCAGCAACTGACAATTTGGTGCTACGTATAGCATAATACACACCGCTGCTGTGACACTGTAAGAACATGTGACTCATTGCATGTATTTGATCTTTGAACCAATGAGACAGCATGAAAATATCAGCACTGATGCTTCAAAATGCTACAAATGCTATCTCGCATTATATATATTTTTTTTTTGCATTAGTTTTGGTGTCTGCATATGGGCCTGTCGACGAAACCAAAGTGAAAATGTACCGAGATGAAACCAGAAAAGCAAATTCCTTTGAAAAATGACCCATCCGAGCTCATGCTCAGGGTGCAAATTTACTGTGTGGTGCATCAGCACTTTTCAGATCATAGATGCCATAGTCCAGATAGTTCTCGTGGCTGGTGTAACAGGCCCCACATTCCCCAGGCTCTGCTGGAGTACTTTTCCTTCTGATCCAGTGTAAAGCCTCTAACAAGGCCACAGAAAAATCTATATCGTTAATTAATTGAGTTTTTAATTGTCCTCTATCAGGGTTGAACAATCAAAAACTATGGCCACTAATAAAGGCTAGAAGCATCAGAGCAATTGTGACCCTGGACCACAAAACCAGTCACATGTCGCACGGGTATATTTGTGGCAATAGCAAAAAATACATTGTATGGGTTAAAATGTAAAAAAATTATTTTATGACAAAAATCATTAGGATATGAATTTATTTTAATTAAATTTCCTACCGTAAATATATTTTAAAAATATTTTTGTGAGTGAATGCAGCAAAATCGCGAACATAAATGGACAACTTTAAAGGTGATTTTCAATAGTTGTATCTCTGCCAAATATTGTCCTATCCTAACGAACCACACATCAATGGAAAGCTTATTTATTCAGCTTTCAGGTGATGTATACAGCTCCATTTCAGAAAATTGACCCTTGTGACTGGTTTTGTGATCCGGGGTCACAATTATTGTTCAAGCATCCAGATTAAAATCGACACATCAGTGCTAACAACAATTTTTGGGCCAAATTCAAAGTGCCATGCAACACTGTTTACTGTAAATTTCCATGAACTATATAAGCAGAACTATAAAGTGCAGGATATAAAATACTACATGCTATAAATAGCTGCAGAGTAAATCCTGTTGAGACAAACTTTCCTGCCGCATTGAATCAGCAGTTTACTGGTCTATCTATCTATCTATCTATCCATCTATCTATCTATCCATCCATCGATCAGCTATATCTTTAAGATGTACTAAACAAAAGCTAAATTAAGAATTCATACAACAAATGGTTTTAACCAGTGTTATTTTAGTATACTATACTATTATAGTATTTATGGTAACATTTTTACAATAAGGTCTCATTAATAAACTAACATGAACTAGCAATGAGCAATATATTAGATCCAGTATTTATTAGTCTTTGTTAACGTTAGTTAATAAAAATACAGTTGTTCATTGTTAGTTCATGTTAGTTCACAGTGCATTAACAACGTAATGTTTTCTTTTGATTTTAATCATATATTATTACATGCTGAAATGAACATTAACTAAGATTAATAAATGCTGTATAGAAGCATGACAAAAGTTGACATAATCCTATGATTTTCCTCATCTAAACTGGTCCTCTCACAGAAGACTTTAGTCATTAGCATGCTTCACAACTGCCCACAGTTACACTGGATCCAGCTGCTCCCAATAACTACCCCTCCCCTTTGGCCGATTCCGAGTCAAACCCACCTCAAGGGCCAGCTCCTCAATCTGAAACTGTTTCTGGGCGACTTTGCTGGATCCTACGTGCTCATGGTAGTACACCACCATCACGTCATATTTCTTCATCACAGACTTGAAATTCTTGGCATTAAGCTCGTGAACGCGGTCCTTTCCATCGTACTCAGGGATGTCCATACCTTTCTGGCCCCATGACAGCTGCCCGAAGGTCAGAAGGAGCCCAAGGAACACTAGGTTCCACTTCATGATTCAATACTTAAGTAGGGAAAACTTTAATTCCACTGAATTTAAAACAAATCAACTAAATACTTCATAAAATTAAATTAAAAAGGACCTGTGATCCCCGCCACCCAGAACAGACAAGACCAAGTCCTGAGGCCCCTTGTATGAAACCCCTACACACGGGTAAAAGAGACGAGTAACAGGGTCGAGAGCATTTTAGGGGGTGGGATGAGGTGAGTGCGAGAGAGAGAGAGAGAGAGAGAGAGAGAGAGAGAGAGAGAGAGAGAGAGAGAGAGAGAGAGAGAGAGAGAGAGAGAGAGAGAGAGAGAGAGATTGATATGAGAGAGAGGGGCTGCTAAAAAAGTGAGAGGCACATTTTTTCAAGCAGTGAGCCAGACTGGAGATCACAGCAAGGCAAAGTAGAGTTAGATACCATACGCCCTCTTTAGTATGACCATAAAATATTAATAGGAGACAGAAAGTTTGTGTACATGGGACAACAAAAACTGAAGCGTGAATGCAAGATCACAAAGAATGAGATGGTACGAGATGGAGAAGGAAGGGATCATAAGGCACACAGGAAGCCTTTCTCTGCCATATTAAGCTATACAGAGTTTAGATCTTGGCTAAAAATACAAGATGTAGCATGGAGACGGAGTGCAGCGTGGGTAGGGTGTGGGGGGTGTCTTGTTTGCAGCACTTGGCTCATCCGTGGTGCTAGAATGTGGCACTAGGTCACTTCAGGACGAGATGGAGAGACCAGGCTGGTGCACCTCCTTGGGTTTCACAGATGCCAGTTTACTTTTTGGGCTATCAATTCTGGCTTGCACTTCTCTCTGACCCATAATGGTGCATACGATATACGGCCCGACTGCATTCATGCTCAGTGTGTTTATCAGCACTGAGAATATTTTGTATGGCCTACGTGCCTAAACTCTGTGAGGGACACTACAGTAAGAGTATGCGCAAGATTATGTGTGCTCATGGTAGCTAAATAGCTCAAGATTACTTTACAAATTGTAAGACGAGAGGTGAGTTATTAATAAAAATCATGTAACATGATCTTACATGTTCTCTTCCCTTCAGCCTCTTTATTTAGTGGCCTGTGCAGTTAATGCCTATTTAGTCGTCAGCTGGTGGTTAATGATGAAGCAAAGCAGTGTGTTTGAGGGAGATGATGTGATGAAAAGGGGGGCGTAAGTAAAAGGAGAGTGCTTGGATGTCACTGCATATCCGGTGTTGACTGTGTCAAAAGCATCAGCACATTTAGCATAGGCTAATCCTTCATTAAATGAGGATGCCGTTTGATGGATTTGACATCAGAACACTTAGAGTCAATATGAAATCCTGTTCGCAACTTATTTTACGCCTTTGATGTGATGTATTTCCAAATGATATTCACTGAGAAAAAAACGCAGGGTGGGAATTTTATCCATCATAAACTGATTTGACTATAAAATATATATAAAATATAACAAGAGACAATAATCCATCTTATCCTAAAACCACTAATTATATAAAGTACTCAACTTTTTACATGTCTGTAACATGCATCACTTTGGATGGTAAATGGACGAATAATAAACAAGTAAACTATAAAAGCTGGAGAAATGTTGTTATATCACATTGATCACCTGGCTTAAAATGGTTACTAAACTAATATTTATCAATATTTTTCATTATGGCACCATCTAGTGGTAAAAATAATATGACACAGTTTAAAGACAAGAATGTTGATACAAGAGAGCTCTTATTCATAATGTCATTAATATTCTATTCTTTAGTATTTCACATATGTATTGATATGATGGCTCTCTGATATTTATGACTTGGTTTTGACATAACTTGATTAATTAACCACCAGAATGCAGACAAATATTTTAACAAGTTCCATAAAGCCTATAGCATCAAACAGACAAAATCAAGATAACTGTTTTTGATCTTCCTTTTGAACTTGAAGTTAACTTACAGTCTATCATTGATGTTCAACAAAATATCTGCCAAGAGTAGTCTGCAAATCACAGAATTTATTGGTGCATATTTGCCATATATACAATATAAGGATGGAAAATCAGGGTATGTGATTTTTTTTTAAACTATGTCAGATGTCTATTATAATTTGTACTGATTATATAATATTATAGACATTTTTATTCGCAACAAATATTAGCGCATCATTATGTTACAATTAAGCAAAATTGGTGTTATAGTTTTAGCACAAGGCCACAAGCAATCACAGCCCATTACTACAGCACTTATGTCTTTGACTTTGCGTTTATACAACTGTTCAATAAACAAGTAATTAATTTTGATTAACTTATGTTTCAGACTACGTTTCCGCTAAAGAAAATAGTTCCAAAAGAAGTACCGGCTAGGCATCACCATAACACAGACTCCAGAGCGGCCTGGAGTTGGTATAAGAGTGGAATGGAGCAGCAGAGGTTTTCCTTCCACTCAAAGCCTCCTCTTATTCCACTCCAGGATTTCCATTCACCTGCTTACTGCTAAAAGAAATCATGCCATGAGTGACCATGTGGCAAATGAAAAAAAAAAATCTTCATTTTGCAATAGGCCTACAAGAAAACCCATTTCTGGCCATGTTTACTCACATATTGTGAAAAGTAAATAAGTATATCAGGTGGAAGTTCCCTGAAGCCTTAATCAGTTATTGGGCGTCAGTTTGGTTTGAAATGTCCTGGGGACAGAGACGCAATCGGTCATTTTCAGAAGTAATGGGTACAATGACGCATTCGTTTTTTTTCTCTTTCGTGCAGGTCATGTTTTGAAAGACGATGTCCTGTAGCTTACTAACGTAAATAAATAAAAATGTATACAAAAATGTGATGATGTCTGACTCGTTTTATGAAGAAGAAAACCTAGACATATGACCACTAATAGTAGGCTACTATTCGTATTCTGCTTCATAAGTAGGCTACCATGTTGACAATGACATGACGTGGTTTAATGTAGCCTACCTAAACAACGATCACCAAATTTTCTCTCTCATATTGCTCCTCATAAACACTGAAAACTGTCAAAAAATTTAACCAAAAGTCCAATTATTATGGACGTTATCTGACATTAAGCGTTTTTGCTTTATTGAGACAAGTTGTAGGAAAAAGCTTAACGGTTTAATGTAGGCTACCTAAACAACAGTGATCACTATATTTCTGGTTAGATTTTTTGACAGTTTTAAGTGGTTATGATGAGCAATAATATGCATAATAATATGTACATGAGTAATAATATGTAACACTTAATACCAAAAAACTGGTGGGTACAAAATGACTCGTGACGAAATCGTATAGGGATCTTCGCCGTGACGTCACGACGCGCTCTGGTTGGCAGAAGAAAAGTAATGGCCGCTTGCTTCGCAGCGCAAACACAGAAGAAAAATGGTTGTGTCGTGCTGTGTGATCGGCAAGATTGGATACTGTACTGTGTGTGTATCATCTGTGTACATACCCTTATATATTAAGGGCAAATTATTGTATTTTAATACATTTTTACGTGTCAACCAATGTTATATACAGGGCCTAAAGTTAACTTTTTTGACCACCAGCCACTGTGACTTTTTACCAGACAGTTTTTTTTTGGCCTCATAAAAGGTGAAAAAAGGAATTGCACAAACATTTCTTCTTTAACTTGTAAGAATACACATTTAAATTCTGTCAATTTATTAACGAGATCCATACAAGTAATAACTCTTAGAATACAGATATAGACCTAGTGCAGCTCGTATGTAAACAAATCACACGCGGCTGTGTTCATGGCTGGGCAGCTGTTAGTTACAGCGTTCAGGAACCGTTAAGCAGAACTAAATTAATATTACTGGTAAAGTTACCGGGTAGGCTACCGGACATTTTCTCACCGGTTCCCAACTCCCAACATCTGTGCAACTGTCATTGTACTGTAGCCTATGTCAGCGTTGCATTATCTCATCTCATCTCACCAACAGTTTAATACTTAACTCACACATTCAAACGCAGTCAGAGAAGGGCCTCATCTTTCTCTCCGATCACATACGTTCCGAAACACTCAAACTGCGCTGCTTTCACAGATGCTTTCTTTACTAATGTGCCGCCACATTTTTTAGCTGTAAATCCAACGAATTTGCTGACTTCGTTAGTCAAAGAACAACAAAAAATTCTCACTCAGGTGATATGGATCAGGCAGAGAACATGAACCCTGGTGGTTATAAAAGCTTAATTATATCTCTTTTTAGCTTCTTCGGACAAATAATTAATATTATGCTGACAAAACGTACTCGGTTACTAACGTAACCTCTGTTCTCTCTAGAGAGGGAACGAGTATTGCGTAAGCTAGCTTACGCTGCGGGAAAGTCTCCTTTCTCGAGATACTGAAGCCAAAAATTATCCTTAATTTTTTAAATCTTGTCAACGCAGTGCGGCAGCCTGCAGACCTAGGGCAGGCGAATCGCGTGCCCATTGGCTGCTCTGCGGCAACTGCAGCAGCCTATGGCTGAGCCTTGCGCGTGACGTCACGTCCAATGAGCGCGCTTGGCGCGCTTGATGCGTCACAGCCCGTCATTAGGGGTGTGGCTTAGCGTATATAGGCAAGGTACAGAGGCTGCTTCGCTGGTTTCTGTCGCATGAAGCGAAATGAGCTCGTGGCGAGAGCACGGCGGGTTACGCAATACTCGTTCCCTCTCTAGAGAGAACAGAGGTTACGTTAGTAACCGAGTACGTTCTCTTACGAGAGGTTCTCTCGTATTGCGTAAGCTAGCTTACGCTGCGGGAACACCCTTGTCAACGCCGTGCGCGCGCCCAGCATCCTGAATGAATCCCATGGGGAGCCCAGGGAACGCGAAGTGGAGCTGGGCGGCCAAGATACCACAGTACACAAGCACATAATATGGGGCAGGGAGCGGCACAGCCGGTCCAACTGACACTTTCCACATAGTGCAGCTCAACCAGTAGAGCTAAATCAGCAACATAGCCCGCGCACAGACAGTGGGCTGGCTACGCGAGACTTAGGCTGATAACACTTAGGCCTGCAAAGCGGGAACTTCCAGGTTGTAAAACCTAACAAATGTGGAAGGGGAGGCCCAGCCTGCCGCTGCACAAATGTCATGAATGGGAATCCCACTGGACCACACCCACGATGAGGCCATGCCTCTGGTGGAGTGCGCCCGAATGTCCAAAGGGCACTGCAGGTTTTTAGATGCGTAAGCAGCTGCGATAGCGTCAACTATACATCTGGATAGGGTGTGTTTCGAGGCGGCGAGACCCTTGGTGCGCCCACCAAACGAAACAAAGAGCTGCTCTGAACGCCTGAAGGCGGCGGAGCGTGAAATATAGCTTCTCAGCGCCCTGACTGGGCAGAGGAGATTACTATCTGCCTCGCAGCCAGCATTCGGCAGGGCTGAAAGGGAAATGACCTGCGCTCTGAAGGGAGTGCCCAAAATTTTGGGGACATACCCATGCCTCGGTCTGAGAATAACTTTAGAGTCATTGGGTCCGAACTCGAGGCACGCAGCGTTAGTGGATAACGCGTGAAGGTCTCCCACACGTTTTACTGAAGACAGTGCTATCAGAAAAACGGTTTTGAGCGTGAGGTATTTCATATCCACAGTTTCCAGGGGTTCAAAGGGATGTGCTTTCAGGGCGTCTAAGACCAGTGAAAAATCCCACATAGGAACCGAAGGGGGTCGCGGGGGGTTCATCCTTCTCGCTCCTCTAAGGAAGCGGATGACAAACTCGTTCCTTCCTAATGCGCGGCCCGGCTCTGAGACAGAGAGCGCTGAATGGCCGCGACATAGACTTTGAGCGTGGAGGGGGACCTGCCCGCGTCCAGTAGCTCTTGAAGGAAGCACAATACTTGCGAGACCCCACATGTCTGTGGATCGAGCCCTCTGGCAGTGCACCATTTGTTAAACACCGACCATTTAGACGTGTAGAGCCGCCTCGTGGAGGGAGCTCTAGATTGTATGATCGTGTTCATCACCCCTTCTGGTAAATCACTATGAAGAGCACTGTGTGGCGCGCTTTCCTGGCTCTCTCGATGACCTGAGGCAGCAGAGAGACCGGGGGAGAAGCATATAGCGGGCCGCTGGGCCACGTCTGGGCCAGCGCGTCCTCGCTCTTGAAAAGAATACTGGGCAGTGTGCGTTGTCTTTTGACGCAAAGAGGTCGACTTTCGCTCTGCCAAAGCGGCGCCACAGCGACTGGACTGTTTGGAGGTGTAGAGACCACTCCCCAGGGGAACGTTGTCCCTGGACAGTCTGTCGGGGCCCTCGTTCAGATGGCCAGGCACATGCGATGCTCTCAGAGAGCGCCGAGAGTGCTGAGCCCATACGAGGAGGCGTTCCGTCAGGGCGCAGAGCTTTTTTTTTTTTTTTTTTGATCTGACACCGCCCTGGTGGTTCACATAGGCCACTACTGATGTGTTGTCCGTGCGGACTAGAACATGGTGACCATGGAGGAATAGGAGGAAGTGCATGAGCGCTTTCTCGACCGCGAGCATCTCTAGACAGTTTATGTGTAGGAGATTCTCCTGGTCTGACCAGCGGCCATAGACCGGTCTGCCTTCGAAGAGCGCTCCCCAACCTAGGTTGGACGCGTCTGTTGAGACAACTTTCCGGTGTGAAATCACTCCCATAATCACTCCAGTGTGATACCATTCAGCTGCTAGCCAGGGCTGCAGGGCTGAGACACAGCCCTGAGTCACTCTGATTAGCGAGCCACCGGTCGCCCAGGCTCGATGGGATACGCGCGCTCTTAGCCAGCGTTGAAGCGGGCGCATGCGCAGTAAACCCAACTGAAGCACTGCTGCAGCTGAGGCCATATGCCCCAGGATGCGCTGAAATGCTTTCAGAGGAACCCGATTGCCTTCTTTGAAGGATGCGGCGAGGCGCCGGATGCGGCGCGCGCGCTGCTCCGACAATCTGGCCGTCATCGCCACCGAGTCCAGTTCTATTCCGAGAAAGGAAATTGACTGACGGGGCGAGAGCGAGCTCTTGGTCCAATTGACCGCTAGACCCAGACCTTCCAGATGGCTGAGAAGCGCTGTTCTGTGAGACACAAGTTCTGTCTCTGACTGCGCTATAACAAGCCAGTCGTCCAGATAGTTCAGAATTCGCATTCCCTGACTTTTCAGGGGCGCGAGAGCCGTGTCCATGCATTTCGTAAATGTACGGTGTGCTAAAGACAGGCCGAACGGCAGGACTGTGTATTGATAAGCTCGACCGTCGAAGGCGAATCTCAAGAATGGCCTGTGACGGGGGGTTATCTGGATCTGGAAATACGCGTCTTTCAGATCGAGAGAGATAAACCAGTCTCCTGGGCGGATCTGCGCAAGGATCTGTCTGGTTGTAATCATCCTGAACGGCCGTCTCATGAGAGCCGTGTTCAGATGTCTCAGATCTAAAATAGGTCTTAAAGCTCCGTCCTTCTTGGGAACGAGGAAGTAACGGCTGTAAAAGCCTGACTCGCTCAAGGAAGGATGAACCTGTTCTATGGCCCCTTTGCGCAGCAGCTTCGCTATTTCTGCTCGAAGCAGATGCGCTGCTTCTAAACCGACTTTCGTCTCCGTCTGCGCTAGAAGCGCGGGGGGCGACGAGCGAATTGAGGCGAATAGCCGTGTTTTGTAGTGTTCAACACCCATTCTGACGCGCCCTGAATAGCTTCCCATGCTTTTGCACGCATAGCTAGGGGTCGAATGGTCTCTGGGTTCAGATCGCCGCGCTGCGCGGGATGGAGAACCTGTATCAGAGAGGATGGGGCGGCGCGCGCGCCGCCGGTGCTCGAACACGGGGCTGATAAACAGTATTGGCCGGCTGTACAGCGTTCAGTAGCTCGGTCCTGAAGGATGGAGCGCGTTTTGCTGTCAAACACCCCTGGCGCGAGAGCGGCGTGGGGGATATAGTGTCTGAAAGTGAGTGCGCGTGCTCGTGAGCGGGCGCAGGGTTTACACTTATAACACGGCCAGTGTTTTGGAAGCTTTAGAGGGTCTGTAACCCGGGGTAACCGTATGGCAGAGCGAGCAGCGAGTAGGTGTGAGCACAGAGTTGTGGGCACATTTACTACACTTAATACTCGAGCGGCGTGTTTCCGCTTTATGAGAGCGCTCTGAGCGCATTACCGTGGGAACCATGTTGTGTGAAGCAGTGAACACATGGGAGTGGGCACATTTTCTATACTTAATATCCCCTCGGCCTGAGCCGTTGCAACTCGAGCGGCGGGTAGGTGTGATCACAGAGTTGTGGGCACATTTACTACACTTAATACTTGAGCGGTGAGTGTCCGCCTATGAGAGAGCGCTCTGAGCGCGTAACCATGGGGACCGTGTTTGTGCGAAGCAGTGAGCACATGGGAGTGGGCACATTTCTACACTTATGACACCCTCGGCCGGAGCCGGAGTGTTTCGGGGCTTTAGAGGGTCTGTAACCCGAGGTAACTGAATGGCAGAGCGAGCAGCGGGTATGTGTGAGCACAGAGTTGTGGGCACATTTACTACACTTAATACTCGAGCGGCGCGTGTCCGCTTTAAGAGAGAGAGCGCTCTGAGCGCGTTACCATGGGGACCGTGTTTGTGTGAAGCAGTGAGCACATGAGAGTGGGCACATTTTCTACACTTATCTTCGGCTAGAGCTGGAATGTAGTGAGCTTAGAGGATCTGCAACCCGGGGTAACTGAGTGGCAGAGCGAGCAACGGGTAGGTGTGAGCACAGAGTTGTGGGCACATTTCCTACACTTAGTACTCAAGCGGCGTGTGACCGCTTTAAGAGAGTGCGCTCTGTGGACGTTACCGAGGAGACCGTGTTTGTGTGTAGCAGTGAGCACGTGGGAGTGGGCACATTTTCTACACGTATAACACCATCGGTGTAATAGGAAACTGATAGAGCGAGAAGCTTTGATGGCTCATAAGTTTAGACGCTCATAAATACTCAAGCACCATCCTGCGGGATACGGGTTCGCTTTCTGTATGTGAGAAAGCTGGCCGCGAGCTCGGAGAAGCCAGCAGAAAAAAATATTTATCTGCCGCCAGAGCAGGATTCGAACACGGGACTCCCGTGTGGAAGTCCAATGCTCTGCCACTGAGCCACAGGAGCACACATAAACTTTAGTTAGTGCGAGCATATGACCGAGCGATGTTTCGTTTCGGCGTTTGTTTGCAGACGCGCGCGTGTAATAAAACAGGCTCGTTACTGCAGTATAGTATATCCAGCCGCCTGAACTTGGAGGGGACTGAGAATATACGAGGACGAAAACACTCTCTCTTCCTCTTATCGCCGGTGCTCGTGACGTCCGCTCTGATGTCCCTTGAGAACGGCGCAGTTGCGCGGCTCGAACAAGGGAGAGAGAGCGGGAAGATGTCATCATGTGCTATGACATCGTATGTTTGCAGGCGTGCGTGTAATAAAACAGGCTCGTTTACTGCAATATTGATATTTCTAGTCGCCTGAGCTTAGGAGGGGACTGAGAAATGTGTGAGAAACGGAGGTGGCCGGAGAGTGACGCGCGCGACCGAGACGCGGGGTAGCTTTCTTATAACGTAAAGGAAGCCAGCCCGTGACCGTCTACTCCTGACATCCCTTGTGAGCGGCGCGTTTGCGCGGCTCGAACAGAGGGGGAGAGCGCAGGGAGGGGCGTGCGTCGTCCGGGGGGTAGCTTTCTTGTAACGTAAAGGAAGCTATAGCCCGAGACCGTCCGTTTCTGACATCCCTTGTGAGCGGCGCCGTTTGCGCGGCTTGACAGAGGGGAGAAAGCAGCTGTCTAAGAAAACAGCGCTGTCTGCTTCATCCCCTGAGGCGACGGCAGTGCGGGCGAACCGGCCGCTGCGCGTCGGGGGGTGGGGAGAAGGAAATAGCGAGGCTCGCGGGAGGGGCTCCGGCGAGCGCTCAGCTGTCATAGAAGCCCAGGCAGAGAGCGCACACCACGTGGCGGTCTCCGTCGCTGAGCGCGGCTCTGCACGAGCCACAGGATGAGCGAGGCATTTGCAACAACGCCTCGCGCTCTTTTAGATGCAAGTGTGTCGCGGCGGACACACAAAACACACAACACAGAGCAAGGAAAGGATATATATGCCGGATGGCGCAGCAGGCAGGGAAGGCTGAAGGCGGCGAGCGGCCGGCGTCCTCAGGCTGAAATCCTCGGCGTGCTGGTCGCTTGATTCGACGGCGGCTTCCTCGGAGATCAGCGATGCGAAGAGCTTCGCTGAAGAGACAGAAATCAGCGAAGCAGCCTCTGTACCTTGCCTATATACGCTAAGCCACACCCCTAATGACGGGCTGTGACGCATCAAGCGCGCCAAGCGCGCTCATTGGACGTGACGTCACGCGCAAGGCTCAGCCATAGGCTGCTGCAGTTGCCGCAGAGCAGCCAATGGGCACGCGATTCGCCTGCCCTAGGTCTGCAGGCTGCCGCACTGCGTTGACAAGATTTAAAAAATTAAGGATAATTTTTGGCTTCAGTATCTCGAGAAAGGAGACTTTCCCGCAGCGTAAGCTAGCTTACGCAATACGAGAGAACCTCTCGTAAGAGAACACAGGTAGACTGCTGCGACTTGTTGGTTCTTTCTGCCAACCAGTTCGCGGCCACGCCCATATCGTGACGTCACATTTGACTCCGGCGAACATCCCTATAGGCTACCCACCGTCCCCACCGAAATCGACGCCTATTATCTTCGGTTTGGCTGCTTGTCGGCCTTTCGTTGTCGGACACTTTTTTTACAGTCTATGGTTCGATAAAATACCTTAATTACTCACCTGAATGCCATCTCCGCTTCGACTTTACAACATTTCAAAATCCCTCAGTTCTCCGAAAAGCCAAGCCAATGTTGATTTTCGTTTTATTATGAGCTCTGTGAGTCGCTTTCTCTTTTTGCCAGCAGATCTCTTTTTTTTCTTCTTTTTTTTTATAATGGTTGATTCCACGAGGTTCGAGATTTCGTACTACGTGTAAACCTTTCTCGCTGGTTGAGACAACTAACTTATGCCATACAGCCATCAAAGTAGCCGAAGCAACTTATATGACGAAGCACGCAGCCTATATGTAGCCTACGCGATATCCCGCGAAAACCATCCGGACCAGGGCCGTGCAGAGACCTCTGGAGGGGCAGGTGCTCAAAGTATAAAAGAGGGCACATGGAACAAGGTTTTAAATGGGGCTGTGTTTTTCCTGACTCAAAATGAGGCAGATGGGTAAAATCCTAATAATGTATTTTAATAATAAATAATTAAATTTGTATTTTTTTTGTAGATCATCATATGTGTTTCCCACAGTATTTTTGTGGGTTGAGCTCGCTACCTCTAGGGGGGTCCGGGGGCATGCCCCCCCGTAAGAAAATTTTGTACATTTTAAAGATAAATTCATTAATCTGGTGCACTTTGAGTCACCCGAATCCACTGTTAAAAATAAATAATCCACCCGCAAACCGCCCATATTCTTTGATTTAGATATCTGCATCTGATCATCACATTACAATTATTCAAATTCTTAGTGTTAAGCATGATAATATGGTAACATATCACACTGAAGTAGGCTGATTTAAAATTAACATTTATTTAAAATAAAAGTTCTTCTTTTGGCAAAATTACATTTCCTTAATAGCCTAAACAGAGGCTTTACTCTCTTCAAGCTTAAATTGTCATTGTTTCATTACATCACTGTTTGAAAACACAATTTATTTGTACCTTTTATAAAGGGCATTTTTCCCCTAATTTTATTAAATGTATGCTCCATCTTTCATTTCAAATTCTTAAATTTGATCAATATATTCAATTAAAATAATAAGACACCAGGCTGTTACCAATCAAATTAAATAATTTACATTGAAAAATTATAACTGTATTAAATTTGATTATTTTAAATATTTTTGAATATACAAATAAGGAATGTTGAAAAGAATATACTTTATGAAACTAAACCGCCAGTAGGAGGCGGCAGGCGACCGTCTTAATGAGCGAGTCATTGAGTCATTCATTCAAACGATTCGTTCAAACGGCTGATTTATTCAGAATGAGGCAGTTTATGAATGGGGTCATTGAATATTTGACTCAACTGATTCGTTCAAAACGCTGAATCATTCAGTAATGAAACACGGCTGAGTGTTGCTGTGAGATTCGCGATGGTCCTGCGTGATCTTTGTTTGGAACTATTTTCGCTGCTGAAACAGAACAAAAACAGTCATTGCGTCTAAAATGTAAGTGACTTAATTTTAACTATTTGTTTATTGACCTGTTATGAAATCAGTCTCGGTTTCAATCTTGATGGCATTCAGGAAAACAGTTACTACTACAGCCTACACACAGCAATATAAACAACGTCTCTGCATGCTCTCTTCACGTCGTCCTTGTAAAATAATAATAATAAGTAAACAAACATCAAAATCACTAAGCTGAGAATGAAACGCCACTTACCAGCAGCCACAGATTTGAAGATATCTTCTGGTAGTGCGCGTAGCCGCGCGAAAATAAAAAAATGTGCGTGCAGCGTCAGGAACCCGGATGAGTTCGCCAGGTGAAAGGTCATCATGTGGGTCATTTTATTTACGGCTAAATTATTATTAATAAATTTTACTAATGGTTAGATTGGGCAGGCATCCACAAAAGGGCCTTTAATTAAAAAAAAGGAGAGGAAATTTTGCTTGACAAAAGGGCACTTTGGTCACCAAGGGGCAAAGGGGCAGGTGCTCGAGCACCCAACGCCATGCAAGCAATATAAGGATGGAAAATCAGGGTATGTGATTTTTTTTTTTAAACTATGTCAGATGTCTATTATAATTTGTACTGATTATATAATATTATAGACATTTTTATTCGCAACAAATATTAACGCATCATTATGTTACAATTAAGCAAAATTGGTGTTATAGTTTTAGCACAAGGCCACAAGCAATCACAGCCCATTACTACAGCACTTATGTCTTTGACTTTGCGTTTATACAACTGTTCAATAAACAAGTAATTAATTTTGATTAACTTATGTTTCAGACTACGTTTCCGCTAAAGAAAATAGTTCCAAAAGAAGTACCGGCTAGGCATCACCATAACACAGACTCCAGAGCGGCCTGGAGTTGGTATAAGAGTGGAATGGAGCAGCAGAGGTTTTCCTTCCACTCAAAGCCTCCTCTTATTCCACTCCAGGATTTCCATTCACCTGCTTACTGCTAAAAGAAATCATGCCATGAGTGACCATGTGACAAATGAAAAAAAAAAATCTTCATTTTGCAATAGGCCTACAAGAAAACCCATTTCTGGCCATGTTTACTCACATATTGTGAAAAGTAAATAAGTATATCAGGTGGAAGTTCCCTGAAGCCTTAATCAGTTATTGGGCGTCAGTTTGGTTTGAAATGTCCTGGGGACAGAGACGCAATCGGTCATTTTCATAAGCAATGGGTATGATGACGCATTAGTTTTTTTTCTCTTTCGCGCAGGTCATGTTTTGAAAGACGATGTCCTGTAGCTTACTAACGTAAATAAAAAAAAAATTATACAAAAATGTGATGATGTCTGACTCGTTTTATGAAGAAGAAAGCCTTTGACATATGACCACTAATAGGCTACTATTCTGCTTCATAAGTAAGCTACCATGTTGACAATGACATGACGTGGTTTAATGTAGTTAGCCTACCTAAACAACGATCACCAAATTTTCTCTCTCATATTGCTCCTCATAAACACTGAAAACTGTCAAAAAATTTAACCAAAAGTCCAATTATTATGGACGTTATCTGACATTAAGCGTTTTTGCTTTATTGAGACAAGTTGTAGGAAAAAGCTTAACGGTTTAATGTAGGCTACCTAAACAACAATCAGTGATCACTATATTTCTGGTTAGATTTTTTGACAGTTTTAAGTGGTTATGATGAGCAATAATATGCATAATAATATGTACATGAGTAATAATATGTAACACTTAATACCAAAAAAACTGGTGGGTACAAAATGACTCGTGACGAAATCGTATAGGCTACCCACCGTCCCCACCGAAATCGACGCCTATTATCTTCGGTTTGGCTGCTTGTCGGCCTTTCGTTGTCGGACACTTTTTTTACAGTCTATGGTTCGATAAAATACCTTAATTACTTACCATAGTAAATCAGGGTTAGGGTTAGGGTAAGAGTTAGGGTACATTTTGGAAGAAGACAACTGATGTATTGACTCATTATTTTAATTTTGAATAAATAAATAAAAACTAGTGAGTTAACTAACTAATATGAGGAAAATGTCCTCACTAGTCAATTGTCATATTTCACTATTTGGCCATCACAAGTAGCCTAGGCCCTAGGCTATAGCCAAACGTGTACACAATCACAAATGTCTTATGGATACATTCCAAAGGCATAACATACACTATACAAACTGTAGGCTACTCTATTCCCCAAACAAACCTACCTTCACAAACTTTCTGCATTTTTTCCATTTTCAAAAACATCACTTAGTATGATTTATATGGGAACCAAAAAAAATATCCCACAAGGACAAGGATTTCAGATATTGCCATCTTTGTGGGGACATTTTGTCCCCATAACATAGTGTATGCCTGAACCACACAACCACACACATAATCCATTAACGCAAATTACCGGTATGCTGAAAATGTCTTGTTTTTAGTGTACCCAATTCTACAATTGATTCACCCTAATGGTGAACCCTCCCATTCAGTCTAAAGTATATGTTTACAAACTTTCGCAACCTTTCACAACAAAGTATTTAAGAACAGCGTTTGCCATTCAAAGCTGAATTCTGGAATAAACGCAGGAGTAATTTGTCGGAAAAATAAATAAAAAAGCGAGACAATGGCAGGACTGCTGCTGGTACTGCTGCTCTGTGCTGGGAGCTCAATTGCACAAGATTTATTGACACCAAGTATGGACATTATTGCTGAGCTCCAGAAGCTAAAACACATGGATGAAAGGATACAAAAATTAGAAGAAACACTGACCCAAGTATTGAGTGAGAATGAAGGTAAGGTGGATTTGTATTGAGCATGTCATTGTGGATGATTTCTTACAAAGAAATTACAACTTAAACATCTTTATAAATTCATTGGTTTGCAATATTGTGACATTATCATATCAATGTGTATTCCGTACAGCTTTGAAAACCTCGGTACAAGATTCACAAAATAAGCTTGAAACTGTCCAAAAAGAGATTGAAGGCAAGTATAAGGCACATTTTGTTCCCATAGACATTTAAATGTATTAAATTAAACATTTTATTTGATTGCACATTTTACATCAGCCCATTTGCTCATTTCCAGCCAAAAAAGTTGCTTTCTCTGCTGGACTTCTGGCATCTGGAACAGGAAACACTGGGCCCACTGGTAATCCGAAAATTCTGGAATACAAAAAAGTATTTAGTAATGTTGGAAGTGCCTATGACTCAAATACAGGTAAGGACTGTAAAGAGAATACCATTACAGGAATACTGTGTTCACATATGATGACATTTTCTGTGGCTGCTTTGTTCATGTGCCTTACAGGTATTTTCACAGCACCAATAAAAGGAGCCTATTACTTCAGATTTTATGCTCATTCTCATGGTGGAACCACAATGGCAGTCAGTCTCTTGAAGAACGATGAAACCCAGTGCTCTGTGTTTGCCTGGAAGCCTGTTAGCAATGGTAATGGCAGCAATGGTGTTGTTCTCACACTGGAGATCGGTGATCAGATTTATACACAACTTTGGAAGAACACCTGGGTTTATGATGATTCAGCAAGTTACACTAGTTTCAGTGGCTTTCTGATTTTCCCCTTGTGAACACCTGGATTTCTTAGAAATCCAGTGCAGGGTGTGATGCAAAACACAATTATATGAAGCTTAATTGTTCCTGTATAAGTGAACTATATCCAAATAAATTAGAGCTAATTGGCACAACGAAAGGGAGATCATTGTTTATGCTTCTTAGTTGTGTTAATGTCTGGACTTCTTCATATTTCTTTCTTAAGTCTGTAAATGAGCTAAACTCATATGATCCATCTAAGAATGGGAGTAGTACTTTCCATATCTCTAGCATATTAAATGCTGAACATTTCATTAAATAAAACAAATGTCACAGAATTATGATTCACTTGCATTCTTCCCCCCAGGTGGTGAGACACCATCAAAGAATCAGAAAGTCAAAATTAGACTTTTAAAGCTCATAGTATGCAGTTTAATGGTTAAATATGAATCATACTTCACATCAAATTCATGTTATGGGTGATATGAATGAAAAAAATTATAATAAAAAAAAAAGGTTTTATTTTTATAACTTAAAAGACCATCCTAACTACTTAAGCTAAAATCACTGACAGCATTGTCACATGATCAAATATTTGCCAAGGTTAACACTGAAGAAAAAAGAAAAAGAAAAAAAAACAACACATTTAATTTAATATTTTATTGAAACTTTCCTGTAGAATTATTCTGAAACAGGGTGATATAAAAAAGACAGGTAAATACAAACATAGATGTTTCATGGAAGCTTGTTGGTTCTCTGTAGAGGAGCCACTCAAGTTTCTCCCTTTAAAAATACAAATTTTACCTTTGTTCACAGAAAGAAAATTCCCATAGAGACACAGGGCAAACAGGGAACAGGCCAGTTTCACTCTGAGAATGCATAATGGACATATTCTGATAGTGAAAAATAAAAACCCAGAATTAATAGGAATAACTGGAGAATGTCATCGTTTCTGTTGTTTGAAAACAAAAGTTTGTCTTCATCAAGGTTAAGGGACTTCAAAAGCCTGAAAAGTTGTCATGCTTACATTAAAAATAACCTGACATCAGTGAAACTGATGTAATTGTAGTGTCAGTTATTATAAGTGTGCAGGCATCTATAGACAAATCTTTTAAAGACTGGCTTCAACCTTTCAAAAGAACTGAAAGGGCTGAATTTTGAGTGGGTGTCTGAAATCCATGGGGTTTAAAACAGCCTATGAGTCGTCGCCATTAACGCTGTCGCCATCTTCCCCTTCCACATGCTCACCCTCTTCCTCCTCTTCCTCCTCTTCTTCATTCTCTCCTTCCTGGCTTTTAACCTGAGAGAGAAAAAAAAAAGAAAAAAGTTTGTATGAAACTATAGTTGGAAACAAATCTTAGAGACCCAAACAACATTAAGAATATTAGACCTCTTTACTCAAATCATGTCCTCACTAATTCAGCACCAATTAAACATAATCTTAACATCCATAATCATAAATGCAAATAGATTCATTTTCACAAACCTCCTCCTCTTCCTCCAACAGATCTCTTTCCTCCTCAGAATCGTTTATCTCTTGCTCTTCCCTCTCTCTGTCTTTCTTGCTGGAATGCTGCAGGGAGGAAGCCTCACCCACTTCTGCCTTCACACTCTTCCCCTCTGATGTAAAAAAAAAAAAAACATGAACATACAATAAATATAAACACACACATACATAGGAACGCTAGTATTTTCACCCCCCAAAAATGGTTTTAAGCCAGTTATTTATAACTTTTGCTGTAGTGAGTCTGTAGGAAATATCAGTTTACATTTCCAAACGTTCATTTTGCCATTAATTGTAATCCAGTGAGATTTTTGTATGTACAAGTAGTCTGACAACAGCCAATATGCTCCACACGGAGATCAGATCTCACCATCATCGAGTCTGTCTGTGATTACATGAAGAAACAGAAAAAACTGAGAAAGACTAAAACCAGAAGAACTGTGGCAACGTCTCCAAGACGCTTGAAGAAACTTACATCCAAAGCTGTGAAAACTTTTAGGCACTCGTGTAAAAATGCTGTAAAGTGAGGATGCTTTCAAAAATAATGTGGGTTTTATTGATCAATTAACTTGTGTTAACTAAATCAAATCAATATTTGGTGTGACCACCCTTTGTGTTTAAAACAGATTTGCACATAGTTTTTAAGGTATCTTTGGAGGTCCGTTTCTTCAAGCATCTTGGATACATTGCCACAGTTCTTCTGAAAAACTGGTCTCAGTTTTTTTCTGTTTCTTCGTGTAATCATAGATAGACTCGATGGTGATATCAGATCTCTGTGTGGAGCATACCAGCTGTTGTCAGACTCCTTGTGCATACAAAAAAAAGTTTTGATGTAATGGTATTTTAAAATGTATTATTTTTGACAAATACTATGGATTGATTATTTTCGGGGCCCATTTGAAGGCCATGTATGGTGAACCTGCTGCAGAAACTCAGGGGGAAACCGTGAACACTTTTACCAGATTTCTTGCTGTGGTCTTTCTCCATCCTGTCCAGACTCTCCAGCAGATAGTCAACCTTGTGTTTGATTTGAGAAAGCTCTCTCTTAATTGTTTGTAGGTCATCTGCTTTTACTGAAAGAAAAAGAATTCCCTGAATGCATGTACCAATTGACAAGCCAACCAAGGTCAAAAATGTAAAATGAGTAAATGATTTTAAAAAGTAAATAAAGTAAAAAATGCAATGTTAACGTACATTTAAAAAAAATTAATAATAATAAAAACAAATCAACCAAAATGTATTTAACATATTTGTCACTGGTGGATTAAATGGTAAGTTTACCCATCATTTACTCACCCTTGTTTTGTTCCAAACCCGTAAGACTTTTGTTCATCTTCGGAACACAAATGAAGATTTTTTTTTACTAAAATTTGAGCCAGCTCTGTACTCTCCATTGACAGCTACCATTTTGCAGCTTCAAAAAGTTCATAAAGAGATCGTAAAACTAATTGAGCGGTTTAGTCCAAATTATCTGAAGAGAGACAATCGCTTTAAATGATGAACAGATTGAATTTAGGCTTTTATTTACGTATAAACATCGGATCAGCAAACATAAACAGAAGCTTAACCGAACCTGCTTGTGGAAGCTCAAACGTGCTGCATAACACGAGAATGAACCTCATTGGTTCTCACACTTAAGGAGAACATGCTTGAGCTTTCGTTTACCACAACTGATGTGTGAATTGATGAATGCTTTTATGTGAATAAAAGCCTAAATTAAATCTGCTCAGCATATAAAGCGATCATGTCTCTTCAGAAAATTTGGACTAAACCACTCAATTCATATGGATTAATTTTACGATCTCTTTATGAACTTTTTGAAGCGTCAAAGTGTCAGTTGCGTAGCTGTCGATGGAGGGACATAAAGCTCTCAGATTTCATCAAAAACATCTTCATTTGTGTTCCGAAGATGAACGAAAGTCTTACAGGTTTGGAATGACGTGGGTGAGTAATTAATGACAGAATTTTCATTTTGGGTGAACTATCCCTTTAAACAAACCACTCTATAGAGTGAAAATAAAGAAA
Organism: Rutilus rutilus; assembly: GCF_951802725.1. Classification (NCBI taxonomy): domain Eukaryota; kingdom Metazoa; phylum Chordata; class Actinopteri; order Cypriniformes; family Leuciscidae; genus Rutilus; species Rutilus rutilus. The sequence goes on from NC_140214.1 coordinate 14,029,408, forward strand.
AGGGACTGACGGGCTCGAGAGGATGTCCGCTGGCTGCTCTTGGAAGCAGTTGAGAAACTGGACTTGGTGCGGCGGCTGGTTCCCCCACTCATACTGACCCGTGGACGTTTGGAAGGGATCACAGCCCGTGACAGAGGAGGTGGTGGTGGCGGGGGCACACGGGAAGGATATGAATACATTCTGTACAACACAAAGAGATTGAGGTGTCAGCAAAAAGTGCACACATTTTTATAAATACCCACTGGCAAAGAGATCTTACCTGTCAAAGTATTCTCTCTGGAAATCATAATCAACCTCAAAACCAGAACTACTGCTGGAGAGACTTTAGAAAAATAGAGATTTTAACAACAACAACAACAACAACACTGGCTTATTGGAATAAAACATTAAAATGGGTGAATATAAAAATAAGAACAAATGTATTCCTTACCTGTACATATCTCCAGCTGATCGTTTTGACGTGTTTGGCCTGTGAGGTTTGGGTTCTCCTGCCAAGTTAATATCTGATTGAAAGACAAGGCAATTGTTCAATTAAAAAAATATATATAAGATAAGATAAAATAAGATAGTACCAGATTGTTTTATGTCCTCACCAAGCACCTGTCCAACGATCATCCGGCCGTCCTCTCCTGCAACAGCCGCTCGTGCGGTCCTCTCGTTGACGTACTGGACAAAAGCGTAGCCCTTGTGCACAGAGCAGCCAACAATCTTGCCGTATTTGCTAAAAATAGCTTCAACATCTGCCTTGGTAACCAGCATAGTGTTTAAGTTTCCAATGAAGACCCTTGAGTTCAGCGACCGTGGGTCTGTCTTATTTGTGACGTTGCTGGCAATCAGCTGACTAGCGCTGGGCGAACGACTAGGGCAGTGAAAGGAGACATAAGGAAGGAAATGAGTATATTTTCAAGGGGAAAGCTAGCAAAATTGAGCCTGTCCTACTTTTAAGACATCTAGTACAGTATTTTTTTTTTTTTTGCCACTTGCTGAGGCATGCATTTGCTAATTTGTGGATGATCTGGTTAGACTATAAACCCAAAGAGGACAATACTATTCCTCAATAATTAATACACAGAAACCACATATGATATTAGACATTGAAAGAAACTGTTGATGACTGTGACTCACTCCATGGTGTTACTGCAGGGCAGTCGTCCGTTTGGCAATGGGAATAGCCCAAAGTGCAGATTACTCTCAGCCAAAGCAACAATTCCAACACCCCAACCAGTGAGCGGGTCTTGGCTCCTAAAAGTAACACTGAGAGAACAAAAACACACCACATTACATCTGGACAAGGCTAGTTTTGTTTTAATCAACATTTTAAATTGTTTTAAATAGATCTAGGTTCAGTGTTTAAATACACATAAGAAAGATGACCAATCAGAATTCAGTATTATGGTCATTAGGCGAACATTCTATCAGTGGAATTCAAAGTAAAAATTAATTATAAAAAAGGGGGGAGGGGGGCGTAAAGAAAAAAGTATGTTTTAACGGCTAAATCTAGCAAACATTTAGTTTCATCATTTAAAAAAAAGTGATGCAACAGATTCCCGCGATGATAAACATCGTTAACTTTGACCTGAAAAAGCCAGCGCGCCCAGAGAGCTGCAATTTGGGTTCTTAATCTTATCAGTTATCACCCTCTCTCCTCTCCACATATCCATATATACACAACAACAACACAGTTGTTCTGTGGCTGCCGTCGCATCACCCAGGTGGTGGTGAGGAGAGAGTCCGACATGATTATAAGCGCTTTGGGTGTAACGTTGTAGCAGTAACGTTACATAGTAAAGCGCCTCCTTCATTCATTCATTGTGGTCGCGATATCGACCACAATCGAGTTTGAATATTCCCATTTAACACTCACGAACGCGGTTTGGTTTCTTTGATTAAATCACTTATGCAAGGCATTATGACTCAACACACGTGGCAGAAATTCTAATTCATGAAATGTAATAGAAAATCCTCGAAGTAGACAAAGAGGACAAACAGGGCCTCGATCATTGACCGGAGGTATAACGGATATTTCTGCAAATGCACGAAAAATATGCAAAGGTCATTGTTGATTTAAAATAAAAAACTATAGCTTACTCACCAAAAGTTTAAAATGTGTTATTTAAGAAGGACTAATCTTAAAGTGCCTGCAAAAAAGCAACAACTGTGAATTCGCCGCGAGCAGTCAATCTGCTACGACATAAAGCTGGCCGCACATTTTTCAAGTTTAAAGTCATATGTTTTATATGTTTTATTTATTTTTATAAGCCCTTCTTCTCGTCTAAACTCCGTAACGCTGGCCTGCCCAGTGTTCATAAAATATCAAGAAACGCTCTATTAAGTTGCATGTTAAGTTAAGTGGTGGCGTGTTTTTTTAAGCCGCAGTTGCGCGAGTAAGGGCTTGTATTTTGAAAGAAGCATGACCTTTTTGGAGTCGCATTGCGCGCCCTTCACACATTCTCTCTCTCTCTCTCTCTCTCTCTCTCTCTCTCTCTCTCTCTCTCTCTCTCTCTCTCTCTCTCTCTCTCTCTCTCTCTCTCCCCTCATGTGTGCTTGAGTGCTCTATCCTACACTTGTTTCTTTTTTCAGGGTTATGAATGTCTGGAATTAGTAGTAGCCTAGGCCTTAAGTTTTTCTCCTGACATTAGATGGCACAAAATCTCATCTCAGCACTTTTGATGAATGGTTACGCTATCTTTTAATTTCCGAAACAGTTTTGAGATTGATCTCATTTTGTGTCTCTGGAAAATAGTTATCTATGACATTGTATTTTGTTCAACATCAACGTTGTTGTTTTTTTGGTACCTATTTGTTAATAGATTTGTGGACACAACAATGTTGATATGTCCGACATATCGTTAATTAAAATATGGGTAATTAAATATGTAAATATTAAAATATGCCTATACATAAAGTCACAGAATAACTTTACCTTTCAGATGACTCTTTTACTGGGATTCTGTTTTGTCTGTCATCGGTTTATATATATTAACTTTATTTATATATAAAGTTAATCAAAGATAGGCTTTTTACCCCAGGTAGGAGGCCATCTTAACCCTCTTTTAATAATTTCAAATTTGTGCTATAACAACTAAATTAGGAAATATTTCTATTTATTTCCTATAACAACACACTGGCTGATGCATCATGCTAAACTTATGCCTAAATGTGTTACAGTTACAGCTATATACTATTTTCAAAGTAAGCCATCTTACCCCATCCTACCTAAAATCATGGTCCTAAAAAGCAATGCAGAATAAATCTGACTGAAAATCAAACAGGCCAGAAGAATTTTAATTATGCATGTAAAAAAAAAAAAAAAAAAAAAGTAAACTCCACTCACTTTAAGCTTGTATTCTTAAACAAATGATGTTCAAAGAAGGCAAGGCGGCTTCTTTGGGTATAGTTTAATTTCATTTTTACGTTTTCATAAAGAGTGTCAGTCCAAATTATATTTTCGTGAAATTTATTTGCTTAAGTTTCACAATTTTCTGATGCCTTAATGCTGATTGCTCAAACAGCAACTGAAAAAGGATGCCTTAATGCTGATTGCTCAAACAGCAACTGAAAAAGGAACATTAAAATCAGGACCTAAATATGACTACTATAGCAGAGACAACAGCACTAGTGTAATAATATCGGTAACACTTTACAGCAAGGAAGTTAGCTACATTATTAACACGAACAAAACAATGAACGATACTTACAACATATATTCATTTTAGTTAATGTTAATTTACTTTTTTTAATCAAAAGTTATATCTCTTAACATTAGGAACTGTGATCTAATGTAAACAACTGTATTTTATTAACTAACATTAATAAATGCTTAAAAAAAAAGCTTATTCTGAGTTGATATCATGCAAATGCATTAAATAAATAAAAAAGAGAACTTCTTGTAAAGTGTTACCATAATATCTACGGTTTATAACATTTTAGATTTTATGCCAATTAATCAAATCTTATGCCTGTACATGGCATGTCCCCTATTACACAATTTTGTTATATTTGTGGAAATCAATTATTTAATAGAATATTTGTTTCAGGATGCACAAATAGTGAAAGAGAAAACAAGTTTATATGCAACCACACGTACAACTAATTAAATAGCAATAATTATATAAACTATGATTACATGGCATGACGGCCTGAAATTAGTTGCACGGAAAATAAATTCCTCCAGTATTTACAGTAAATGAAGGCACTTGAAATAATAAGGCACTTGGTCAGAAACAAAAGAACAGATTTATCTCTCTTTTTTTTTTTTTTTTTACTGCACAAATCATACATGTTGTCTGAACCGAACTGAAAGAACACAACATTAGGCAGCGGTGGGATAACTCCGATGAAAACCCTAAAAAAGAAGAGAAAAATACATGCCAGTGACAGGACAGACATTTTGAGCAGACAAGTGAGAATGAGAAAATGCTTTTTACTTCAGTGACAATTAGGGTTGTAATCCAAAAAAACTGTTTCATTCATTTAAAAGTATTTTGTCTTATACAATATAAATCTCTGCATCAATACCAATTCAATTTAGACACCCTTTGAAAGAGTAATGGTTGATGGTGATTTTTACATGTATTTAATATTTATTTATATATATATATAATATCTTTATATATTTGTATATACATCTAGTCATTTAAGTTATTCTTCTCATACAAAAAGAGAAAAGTTGAGACTTTATTCCCCTTACAAAAGAAGAAGGAAAAAGGGGGCAAAGTAATTCAAGCTTCTTACCCCTCCCTGCGTACCCCCACACGTGCTTTACATCCCCTGCCCTTGACCCATAATTCTTTTCAACATGCAAGTTGCAAAAGGGTCACAGTCCATCCATGTTTGCTCTTAACCAGCTGAATCCAAATACTGACAAAGAACAGCCACCATTTTTATGAAAAATGGGTTGCAAGGGCTTAGTGGGTTCTTCAGGCAAACATGGAACATCCTGCTACATTTGATCCTTTCCACCTAGTTAGGCAAAGATCTCAAGGATGTATATTCAAACAAAAGACAGAGGAAGAAACAAGGATTCAACAAATCACTGGATCTGAGCACGTCGTCGTCTTTTCTCTCAATTTCTACGGGACAGGGCTGAGAAGACGAAAGCAGTCCATGGAGAGTTACATTTGTAGCCTTTTGAAATTTCTTCAAGAACTCCAAGTCATCTCCACCCAAGTGCAAAACCAAAAACCAAAGAGCTGGTGTCAAATCTCTGTGTTCAATTTAAAAGTCCACGATAAATTTGGGGAATTGCAGGGCAAAAACAACTAAATTAGCTAAATAAACACATTTAATCCAAGTATTGCATGCCCCCTAAGCGCACACTCGTCTTAGAGATTCAAAACTCAAAGCAGATCCCTGATTAAAGTGCACTCAGTAGCATGGGAGAGAGGAACGGAGAAAAACAGCCAGCTCTAAAACCAGATTAAGTAGCTCTGGCTCATCCTCTGTGTCTTCAGTCAGATCTAAGAGAGCATTATTGACCTCAAGAAAATTTGCCGCGCCTGGCTTCAGAAAACACACACACACACACACACACACAGGAGAAGAGAACAAAGACAAGACCGGTCTATCAATGCGATGAAAAAGACAAAGATTGCAGTCCAAAAATAACAAACGTCAGCTCAGTCTTGGAGACAGAGGCAGTTCAGATCACTGGAGAAAACTGAAGAGGAGAGTGAAGGATGGTGCTGTTTTTGAATAAGTAACACTCATCATCTCAGTAATCTGCAAAAGGACTGGCTTTGAGTGTCCGCACTGTCCCATCATGCACTGAACACGTCGCTGTGAAAGAAAAGCTTGAAGTGGGCCTGTTTTCTACAGCACAGATGAGAAATGTCCTCTTCTGCGCCTCACGACTGCTGCAGAAAAAACGCTGCTTCTTGGTTGCTGATAAACTAAGGCAGCAAAACAGTAGAGGCGATATTTCTCGATCATCGGCTGTGGTCTTCCGTGTGATACGCTGTAAAACTGGGAATGAAATTTGTCTGTGTCCATGTTTGCATAAAATCAGAGTGGTTAATTGCGTGTGTGTGGTTGCAAATGTATAAAAATATGAATCTCAGTATCAGTTCTTCCCCTAGTAATGTCTCTGTGTGAGTGTGTGTGTGTGTGTGTGTGTGTGTGGAGCATAAAGCCAGATTTTGACAATCGTTTCCCTCTCCCTCACACTGTGTGTATGTGTATATAAAGCTATGTGTGGGTGTGTTGCTGGCCTTTCAGTGTCTATTTGTGTACCAGTGTGTTACTAGCATGTATGTGCTTAAATATATGGCAAATTGTGTGTGTGTGTGTGTGTGTGTAGGTGTGTGGCTCAGGAGGACATGCACTGCACATGGTCTGGCCCTCCATCTTCTTCATCAGAGGAATCTGGGGAGCTCCAGGATTCGTCTGTGTCGCCCTCTCCTCCCTCCCCTCGCCGGGCCTAAAAGGGGCAAAAACGTTGAGAAAGCTTTCAGTGTACAGTTTATGAATGGCTATGAAGAAATCAGATCATGGAGCATGAGGCTAAGTTCTTTTCTGTCAGACAAACCAACCATTATGAGGCCATTCTATTAGGGCTGTGCGATTAATCATAAATAATTTCTGATTTGGCTTCCAACGATTTAGAAAACAAGATAATCAAGGTAAAATTATTATTGTGCCTCTGCCGCATTCTGTCCAATACACTTTCACTTTCCTTCACAGCGGTGCACTTTCTTTCCTCCTGAAGCCAAAATTAACATCCAAATTACCTGGATAAGTGAGTGTTGCTAAACTGCAGGATGTGCTTGATATTAAACAGTGTTATTAAAAGCACATTATGCCACGAAAAAAGATACTGTTCCCATGGCGACTTTCTGTGTGTGCACTCCGGGAAGGTGGCGGAACGCACATAAGCAAAGTATACTATGGGCTTCAGATACATGCCTAAACAGTCAAATAGCCAACACACACTTATGTTGAAATGCCATTTTGGCGAGTATCCTCGTAAAAAACAGTCGGTTATGTCTTAAATTAATGTCAACAATTGAGAAAGTAAAACGCATGTGTATATCAGCAATATTGGATCCGTGCAGCTCTTAAAGTGACAGCAGCCTAATAAACCTGCAGCAGTCATTAATGTTAATCAAACAACAAAAGACAAAGATAAAATCACTCACTGCTGTTGAATGAACAACTTTTGTAGTTTTAATAAGGATTAGTCTATATTTAAAGGTGCATTGCGCAAGTCTCTGAGTTTTTGCAGAACTATGCCCCCTTCTGGCGACACGCGAAACTGCAACCAGAGTTGTGCACGCGGTTACGTGGAGTTTGCGTTGGGGTTTGGGATGAACTAGAAGCCGGTCTCTTTGAATCCATCTTCTACTTTTGCAAAAGTCGCTTGAGTTGTCTTCGCTGATGCGGATAATGGCGGCGAATACACAAACCTGCCAGACTTAGCCAGGTGAGCGTGAACGCGCATGACGTCACGCCCAGTCGATTCCGTCCCGAATCCCTCTTATTTATTTTACTGTACAGGATTATAGAGGCAATCGCAGTGATCATAAAAGGGCTCATTCAGCCCATCAGGCAATTGTTTAAGCATGTATGGGTTAGAAAAACGGGTATTTTTAACATGAAAAGTTGCTTAATGCACCTTTAATGTATACAGCAGTGCTATTTTACATTTTTATTACTTTATTCAATTTCTGTTGTAGGCTATTCCTTACCTGAATACCACTGAAAGTACATCTTCCTGAAAAACCTAAAGCACAGTTTATTTAATTTGTACTTTTGTTCTTTTTATTTCTGTGTCCTTTTTGTTTGTAATTAGTTCCTTTGCTCTTACTGTATTGCTGACCGTTTACTTCTCTTCTGTAACTGTTTTGAGAACCTTTTACCTACATTAGTTCACCTAGTATTAGTTTTTGCTGAAGTATCGATAATTGTGAAATTTCACTGATATTTTAAATGACTCGTATCATGAAATAAGACTTTGATTATATTACCCACCAACAATTGTGTAAAAAAAACAAAAAAACATTGTGATTTCAATATTGACCAAAATAATCGTGATTATGATTTTTACCATAATCGAGCAGCCCTATATTCTATTTATGGTTTCCAGTTTTATGTATGTTAAGTGTAGAAGCGAACAAAAACACTTTCATCTGAGTGATTTTGATTTCATACAGCAGCATGTTCCTTTGCACAAAGAATATGGCACTATATCTTAAGTATATTGAAATGAACTACATAGTCAAGCCAATAAGACTTATATATATTAGTAATGAAAAATATGTTAGAAGAGCAAATTCTCACCCGCTGAGGTCTTCGGTTTCTCATGTGTCTCATCAGGAACCAGAGGAGCTGTGTGTCATACTGGTCACCATGACGAACGCTGTCTTCATCACGCTCTCGCTTGTTCTTCTTCATTATCTAAACAACCACAATAAAATGACAAACATTTATATTTTGTTGCATTAACAAAATATTTATTAGCTACACTACCGTTTAAGAGAGTTTTAAATGTTTTTGAAAGTCTCTTACGCTCACCAAGGCTGCATTTATTTGATAAAAAAATACAGTAAAACAGTAATACTGTGAACATTATTAAAATTTAAAATAACTATTTTGAGGTTTATTTTTAAGACATTAAAAGACTCAGTGTTACAAAAGATTTCTGTTTCAAACACATGCTGTTCTTTTGAACTTTCTATTCAAAGAATCCTGAAAATCTACTGAAAATTCAGCATTGCCATCACATGAATAAATTACATCCTGAAATATATTAAAATAGAAAATGGTTATTTCAATTTTAATAATATTTCATATTACTGTTTTTATTACAAATGCAGCCTTGGTAAGCATAAGAGACTTAAAAAGAAAAAAAGAAACCCCCTCACCCAACTTCAACTTCTGTTCAGTAGTGTAAATCCGACACAAATAAGAGCACTACACTTCATGTCATATGCATTATATGGAAACATATCTTCTGTGGCATAGTATGTACCTCTTTAAGTCCCTTTAGTGTTGTGGGATTCTCAGCAGTGGGCGCCCACAGCTTCACATCATGGTCCAAACCACTGGTGGCTAAACCTGGAAGATGAGGATGTGGCTCCAGACAGTTCACCTGAACATAGAAAGAAAATATTTTTACACTTACACTTCTATCAATTTGTAAACCAGAAGTTAAAGGTTCTAGTCTAGATTAGTCAAGTGACAGGGTCTTACCACTCCTCCCCGGTCTCCCTCCATAAATTGAACCACACGAGCAGAGTTCTTATCCCACAAGTAGATGTGTCCACAGTCACTGCCACTGACAACAAACTCACTACAGGGACCATAAAAGTTAACCCCCTTCACTGGATTTTCCAATAGCAGATGGAAAGAGAAAAAAAAGGGGGAAATGGTTTCACAAAAACTGAATCTATATTGGTTATAACATGCATGCAAAATGTGATACATGCCTTATATTGCAATTAAATCAAATGAAAGCATTCAGGTTTGAGACAAGTACCGGTAGCATTGTTGCGGTGACCCTTGTATCTTCTACGGTAATCAGCCCCATCACTGTGGCTGGAGTCGAAAAGGTAAATGTCCTCGTCATTGTAACTTGCCAGCAGTTCTGAAAGACAGTTCAATCATGACACACTTTGAATGTTGCTACAACAGATAATATAACACGTAACGTTTTTAATCAAAGCCATGAAACCATAAAAGGGTCATAAGTTAAGGGTATAAGTTTACTTATTACCTGTGCCATCATGGCTGTACACTAAACAGGTGATATTTGTTTTGGACTCGCTGGCCACCAAGTGAGAAGGACAAAACTTCTTTAGCACACCATTATTATCGTGTTCATTTATCTTTCTCTGGTCATAGATCCTATCACATATAAAAACAGGAAGAGAGAGAAACAGTGATGCAGTACAAGAGTTATGTGCCACTGGAGAAACAATTGCAACAGGTATAAAGTTTGACAATTGCATCAGAAGCAGCTTGTGATATAAAACAACGTTAGATGTTAAGACATGATTTCAAAACTTATAATACTCATAAAACTACAGACATACACAGAAGCATGACTTTGGTGCAAAGGAGGCGACGACACGTCAGTGAAGATGTTTGTCTCACCTGACATACTGGTCTCTACCACCCACAGCAAATTGGTGCGTGTTGGCTGGGTTCACGAAAATGGTATACAGCCCAACCTTCTTTTCGCTCTCCTTCACCACCACCAGTTTGCTGAGCGAATAAAAAATAACAATTATTGAATTCTTCATATAGAACAAGAGTGTATCATATGAAATCACACCCATTCTATGGTCTAAAACAATGCAGACTTAATACTCCAAACCCACCTAAATGAGTTAAATAACATTGTTATAAGTTTGAGTGTAAAGAGATAGTTTTTCCATGATGCCAGTAAAGAGGAATCTGGTTGTTAAAAGATTATGGTTTCTGTAATGTAACCAAATATGTTATTTTCTTCAGGATAGCAGATTTATTTTCATTGTTAACCTTTTTGTCATTTTTATTTTTGTAGCACAGAAAAGAAAATAAGAGAAGAAAATGGGAACTGGATCAGGAAATGTGGCAAGCGAATATCAAACACATTCAAATTTGAGCTGCTGGGGGGGGGGAGGGATATGTCTGAAAAAAATATGACAATCGGAAGCAATCCTAGGATTGCTAACCCAGATATGTGATGTTTTATAGTAAATGTGAAGAGAGATCACATTAGTACAACCAATTTATCTCCAATAAAGTGGGTCTATTACTTGCTATTAGAATGCTGAAGTGTATACAATATAATTCAAAGTTTGGAGTCGGTAAAAACAATTTTTTTAATGTTATTACAAAAATTCTCACCAAGGTGGCTTATATTTGATCTTTTAATATATTTTAAAAAGGTAATTTATCCCTTTTCAGCATCATTACTCCAGTATTCAGTGTCACGTGATCCTTCAGAAATCATTCTAATATGATGATTTGCTGCTCAAGAAACATTTCTTATTATTATAAATGTTGAAAATTGTTGTGCTTCTTGATATTTTTGTGGAAACTGATAAATATTTTCAATATTCTTTGATGAATAGAATGAAAAGCATTTGTATTTGAAACTGACATATTTTGTAACATTATAAATGTCTTTATTCCCATTTCCATTGCTTAAAAGTATTAATTAAAAAAATGACTGATGCCAAACAATTGAATTGTAGAGTATACCATGATGTTACTAAATGAGATAGTTTTATAGCATTACTTCTATACTGTTCACTTTTGTCCCTCTGGTGAAGAGCTGATTTTCTTTTCCTCTGCCAATCTTAGGGCAGCTGTCTGTGACATTTGTGACATGACTTTGCACTCACTTGGCAGGTCTGTCTAAACGCAGGTCAATGCCGAACACGACTGCGTCTTCACCAGCGGAGAGGAAAGAGCAGGGAGAGTCTGGCTCCAGTGCAAGCTGAGAAAATAAAATCTTATTTTTCACAAGCATTCACATGTGACTCACTCTTTGAGTGAAATCCTGTTTATATGTTGCCCTAAACCAGGGGTCGGCAAGTAAGTTTGGCATCGGGGCAAAAAGTTTTCAGAACATGGTCAAAGGATAATTTAGGAAATGATTTGATGAAAAATGCAACTAGAATTGCCTGTGACAGACTGTTACAATGTCTTCTGTAACTGGTAGTGAGCTGTTACTCTGTGTTAAATCCTGTAGTAGGACAGTCATTGACAAAAAGTGTGGCGGTGTCTGGGTTTTACACTGGATAAATGAATAAAGCAGTAGTGACACGTAAACTGGCAAGTATCTTCATTCACCAACTTGCAACACAGACCGCCTTGCTAAAACACACATATGTAGGAGATGCGGAATGGATCAAAATAACTCTTGAATAAGCCCATTATTTGCATGTTTGAGTCATGCTCTTAACAAACTATGTTTTATTTCCTCTTTCCATATTGTGAATAATACATTTGTATCATTTTAATTTGCTTGTTACACAATGGAGCCTAACTTATTGTAATAATTATTTGACGTAGCCTACTTTTACACTCAGAATTATTCTTTAGCATCCTCACGTACTAAACTGAATTTTTTTTTATTGTTTGCGTGCTGGAGGTACGCTATTACGTCGTGTGCAGAGTGATGTGAACATTTAAGCTAGCTGTTGAGAGAAAATGGCACTATCAAAGAGTCTAAAGAGGAAAGTTGACAGCAAAAATAGGGCATACAAAGAAGAACGGAAGCGTTCATCCTACCTAGTTTTGTGAATGCAAAGCTGGTGTGTCTTATCTGCAACGCAGCGATCCACAGACTCAGAACTTTTCAAATTAAAAGCTCTCAATTCATCTCAAAATAAAACACTGCTACAAAAACGTTCTCGTACTTTTATTTTGAAGGCAAAATCACTAAAGACGAAGTGATTATGATTAACTGTTGCTGTCATGACAGATCTATTTCAGAACCAGCCGCAATCAAAATAATCTGGCTGCGGGCGTGGGCCAGATATTATTGCTGGCGGGCCAGTTTTGGCCCGTGTTGCCGACCACTGCCCTAAACCAATAGACCTCAGTTCTGATACACAGAAATATGTTCTTTGTTCTCGCACCACAGCATGTTCGAATGCTTGATTCTGTTTGGTTGACGGATGTTCCCAACTGTTGATAAATGACCGTGTGATTGTAAAGCTCCAACTCTCACAGATTACACAGGTTTGGTTTGAGGTAACCACTGAAATAACACGAGTCCAGAACAATTAATTCACCCATCAGAATAACAGCCACAACTTGAAACACCTTAATCATTAACTTCAGTCCGTCATCTATTATTCATATCAAATATACAAAAACTTTTATGGATGATCATACCTTATGAGCTGCACCTTTGTGCTGGGCCACTCTTTTGGTGTTCTTGCAACGCTGCGTGGCAGAAAGCTCAGCCACTCGGATCTGTCCATCTCTGGCACACATGGCCAATGTGGAGTCACCGCTGTGTGGGAGGAACTTTGCCTGGGGACAGAATAATAAATAATAAGGAGTGATTTAGATGAGGCACTGATTTAAATTTCTACATTTTAAAATCTTTCTCTGGTCATCTGAAACTAAGATGTTCAGAGGAACTTAAAACACATTTAGAGGGTGAACACAAAAAGAGGTTTCTGTCCAACATACCCAACACAAATTGAAGAAATCACAAATAAGTTGAACAAAATGTACGGTCAAGTTAGCCAACAGGACTGGGGCTAAACTATTGATGTGGCTTTTATCTAGTTATTAATAATGTGAAGATATACTATACACTAAAAAACACTACCGTTAAAAAGTTTGGGGTCAGGTTTTTTTTTAATTGCATTAAAACTGATCAATTTTCTTTTATGATTTTTTTATATATATTTTTTTTTTATCATTGTTTCCACAAAAATATTAAGCATGCACACCGTTTTTTCAACTGTGATCATAATAAGAAATGTTTCTTGAGCACCATAACAGTGTATTAGAATGATTTCTGAAGGATCATGTGACACTGAATAATGGAGTAATGGCTCTTAAATTCAGCTGTGGATCACAGGAATAAATTGCGCGCATATATATATATATATATATAAAAATGCAGCTAGATTGAGCACAAAGACTTTTGAACAGTAGTGTATTGATAAAACACTACCCATACATTAGCCTGAGCAAGTGTCAAAATAAGACTCAAAGAAACAAGCCTTGCTTTTGTTTCAAAAGCCCTAAATGTCACCTTCAGTAACATCAAGAAAAGGTTTTCTTTGTGCCTTGTGCCTCTCCAAGTTTTCCCATCAATGTGCCACTGTTTAAATTGGGAATGCAAATATTTTAGAGCTTCAGACATCTGCAGTCAGCTAAACTGATCTTCCTCACCTGAAAGACATTGCTCTTATGTCCGCTGTCAAACTCCAGCTCCGCCTTTCTGCGAGCCCAGTCCCAGATCACCACGCGGAGGTCATCGCTGCCGGATGCCAAACGGGTGCCGGAGGGGTTAAAGTGGAGGGTGTTCACGCAGCCTGTGTGTCTCTCCAGGCGGCCCTGCAGTTCCAGCCTCTGCAACAGACCCCGCGCCCCACACACCCTCCTCGCAAACTGGTGCGAATCACGGCCGATCTCTCTGGCACGGAGAGAGGGGACCGCGCACCATGAAGGACGACACAGGTCACGCAGATCTGCTCCCAGCCACGCTTCCATGGCTTGCTCGTCTTCTTCCTCCACGTCATCCTCCTCCTCATCTTCTTCATCATCATCATCGTCTGAACTGGAAGAGTGATGCGTGGCACCACCGCTGGGTCGATTCCTCTTCCTGGCGGATCTCTTACTTTCATCTTTTCCCCTCCCTCCTCCCTCACTCTCTCTCTCTCCTTCTTCAGTGAGAGAGTACAGCCCACTGCCATCCATGCTGTCAGTGTCCTCCTCTTCTCCCAGTTCCTGCTTCTGCTCAGAGTCTGCCATGGGCCTGTCCTGACCACCCTCACTTCCCTCTGGAGCTGAACTCAAATTTGCTGTCAAGAGAGAACTTGAAAAATTGGTGGAGCATTGCTTACATATATCACAGTCAAAGTGATGCTTGGGGTCAGGAAGACTTTCCTTATAAAGAAATTAATACTTTTCTTCAGTGAGGATGGATTAAATTTAAACAAAAGTGACAGTAAAGACATTTATAATGTTACTAAATGTTTCTATTTCAAAGAAATGCTGTTCTTTTAAACGTTATATTCATTGTGGAAAAAAATTATCACCGTTTCCACAAAAATAATTAAGCAGCACAAATCATGAACACCAAATCAGCATATTAGACTGATTTCTGAAAGGATCATGTGACACTGAAGACTGAAGTAATGGCTGCTGAACATTCAGCTTTGTCATCACAGGAATATTATTAACAGTTATTTCAATTGTAATAATATTATTTAACAATATTACTGGTTTTACTGTATTTTTGATCAAATAAATGAGCATGAGATACTTACTGACCCCAAAACTTATGAACCGAAATGTGTATTACAAAGTTTGGACTCCATACCTGACTCAGGACTGGTTTGGGTCTCTGGCGCTGCAGACGTATCTGCTTCCCCTCTTCCTTCTCCAGGTTCTGGATCATCAGAACCACCTGGTAAATTAAGCCCCAGGCAAAAAGAATTAGCTGTATTTGCCATAATTTGAATAATGAGAGATTAGGAGTATTTCACCCAAGACTTTTTTCACTCTCTTGCCGTATTGACCCCATTTTATTTTATTTCTTCCATGAAACACAAAATTAGATGTTATGAATATTGTCAGTGCTACTATTGACCATAAAACAGAAGTGAATGCTGACAGTAAAGTACCATAAAAGTCATAAAAATACAGAAGCAAAATACAGCTACAACAGAGGGGAAGATTATCAGTTAATAATGACTGAAATGTTGGTCTATTCCTCACACAAAGTTATTATATGACTTCAGAAGACAGACTATTTTTTACAATATTATATGATGATAACATTGGCAGTATAAAACACTGTTTACTGTCCTCATACGGAGAATGGGGAATTCTGTCTAAGATCTTCTTTTATATGTCACTCAGAAAGAAAACAGTATGGGTTTGTAACTCCGCATGGACATAATTTTCAGTTTTGGGAGAACTATTCCTTTATTAAGACAGTAAACTGAAAGCTAAAACAAGTTGTTTACTCACCATTTGGGACACTGGATTTGCCGTCTGTATCGCTCATTCTGTCTGACTGTCTCTTCTAACAGAAGAGACCCTGAAGAAATAAAAGACAAAAGAGCTTACTTCAATTACACTGGATTATGTTAAGACAATATATTTCACTTACAAATTGATTGAAACGCTTGAGAGATCATTTAACGTTGGTATATCCTATAGTCTGTGATTACTAGCGTCCTAATCAAAATGCAAGTCTTCAAACCGATGAACATAAAAAGACATCATTGCCATTTTGACACATTTAAAAGGTGATGAGCTCTCAGATTGACCCAGCCAGTGAGCTGACAGGATCCCTGACATCAGCTAAAGGTGGCAAAATAAGCCTGCTTGCATGGTAAACACCTGCCTCGAATCGCAATACCCATACCATTACCTTGTACAGTAACAACTGAGTCCAACTGCAAACGACACTTACATAGCAGCCTGGTACTGTTCGTGCATTAGTGGCAATGCCACATTAACAACTTGACAGTGCGCAGTAAACTGGCTGCGACTAGCAAGTGTGCTAACTAATCTTAGCAACTGCTTTTGTGGCATTACCCTGTTCAAAAATAGAAAAGCTGCTAGGTACTTTTGCAAGCTCGCACGGCTCTAGGCAGTCAAATTGTAGCTCTTCAGTTTTGAACAAAGAGAGATATATTATCAAGATTACAAAGACGTACCGACGAGTAAATATTGTGTAATGTGTCGTGCAGGAGAAACACGAGTTCAACGCGTCAGTAATGGCTCTGTAATGTGTGCTGGCTCAAGCTGACAACATGTAAACATGGGTCGTAGCGAGAAAATGGAGAGCTAACTACCGAGCGGTTACCTCTACTGTAGGCCCAAAGTCTCCGCACTTGTTAATCCTCTGCGCAGATTTCCTTCCTTCACCTTCGAGTCACGCGCAAACAAAAGCTCGACACATTAGGGAGATGTGCCCTGGACACACTCATGCACGGGCGATCCAAAAACCACCGCAGTTTAACGTCGCGTTTTTGGTCGTGCCCGCAGTGTTTATGTTTTGACTGATCTCCTTCGTTAGCACTTCTGTGTTTTTTGTTTTTTTTTGTGTGTGTTTTTTTCCTTCTCTTTCCTTTTTTTCTCTTTCTTTTTCCGGTGTCGTGCCAAGGTACTTACCCCTGAAAGGAAGTGTATCCCCGGTCGCGGTAGCGCGCACGCAGTCAGCAATAAAGGAGCCGTGGATTGTTTGAGCAAAGTAAATTAATCTATAACACGTAAATTATTTAAGTTATCGTTTTACTATTGTTGTTTTATCGACGAGGTTTTGCAAAACCAGCTCTCACGTGGTAGCTACATCTATCACAATAAAGGCTTTTATTATATAGCTACGATCGATGCACTGATTTGACATTGGCATAAGTTACTGAAAAGCAAAGACGACCATATACCGTTTCACCCATAAAGCAACCAGCCTTTGGATATTAAATTGTTCTTAATCCCTCCCCCTTCCACGGTGAATTATTATCAAAACCATTTAATAATGCCCGCGCACTTAAATAAATGGGGCATAGCCTAACGTACACAAAAAACGAGTGTAGATCGATGACCTATCGTTAATTGCTTTATTGTGTGAATACTATACATCGTGTCTAATAACAGCAGTGAATATGGACACGTTTCTTGTTTCCTGACAAAAGTTATAGTGGGATACAAATTTTTTCAGATCGTATTTTTGACCTGACAAAATATGTATCCCCCCGCAAAAAAAAATCAACAGATGATGGCCTATCGTTAATTGCTTTATTGTGTGAATACTATACATCGTGTCTAATAACAGCAGTGAATATGGACACGTTTCTTGTTTCCTGACAAAAGTTATAGTGGGATACAAATTTTTTCAGATCGTATTTTCGACCTGACAAAATATGTATCCCCCCGCAAAAAAAAATCAACAGATGATGGCCTATCGTTAATTGCTTTATTGTGTGAATACTATACATCGTGTCTAATAACAGCAGTGAATATGGACACATTTCTTGTTTCCTGACAAAAGTTATAGTGGGATACAAATTTTTTCAGATCGTATTTTTGACCTGACAAAATATGTATCCCCCCGCAAAAAAAAATCAACAGATGATGGCCTATCGTTAATTGCTTTATTGTGTGAATACTATACATCGTGTCTAATAACAGCAGTGAATATGGACACATTTCTTGTTTCCTGACAAAAGTTATAGTGGGATACAAATTTTTTCAGATCGTATTTTTGACCTGACAAAATATGTATCCCCCCGCAAAAAAAAATCAACAGATGATGGCCTATCGTTAATTGCTTTATTGTGTGAATACTATACATCGTGTCTAATAACAGCAGTGAATATGGACACGTTTCTTGTTTCCTGACAAAAGTTATAGTGGGATACAAATTTTTTCAGATCGTATTTTCGACCTGACAAAATATGTATCCCCCCGCAAAAAAAAATCAACAGATGATGGCCTATCGTTAATTGCTTTATTGTGTGAATACTATACATCGTGTCTAATAACAGCAGTGAATATGGACACATTTCTTGTTTCCTGACAAAAGTTATAGTGGGATACAAATTTTTTCAGATCGTATTTTTGACCTGACAAAATATGTATCCCCCCGCAAAAAAAAATCAACAGATGATGGCCTATCGTTAATTGCTTTATTGTGTGAATACTATACATCGTGTCTAATAACAGCAGTGAATATGGACACATTTCTTGTTTCCTGACAAAAGTTATAGTGGGATACAAATTTTTTCAGATCGTATTTTTGACCTGACAAAATATGTATCCCCCCGCAAAAAAAAATCAACAGATGATGGCCTATCATAAGTGCTTTATTGTGTGAATACTATACATCGTGTCTAATAACAGCAGGGAATATGGACACATTTCTTGTTTCCTGACAAAAGTTATAGTGGGATACAAATTTTTTCAGATCGTATTTTTGACCTGACAAAATATGTATCCCCCCGCAAAAAAAAATCAACAGATGATGGCCTATCGTTAATTGCTTTATTGTGTGAATACTATACATCGTGTCTAATAACAGCAGTGAATATGGACACATTTCTTAGTTATAGTTAAGTTATAGTTGGATTTTTTTCTGACTGTTTTTAAACCTGCTATAAAAATATCCCCTCTCCATAATGCACAGATGATGGCCTATCAACGTCTCCACTTTCATTGGCCTGAAGAAAGCAAGGAAAGCCCCCCACCACCCATAAAATGAACATCAAACACTTACACACACCAGAACACTTATACCCCCCTTTTGCATCTAGGAATTCTTAAAGCTTAGGCCTTAAAGGAGAAGTTCACTTTTAAAATGGAAATTCTGTCATCATATAATCACCCTCATGTTGTTTCAAACCTGTATGAATTTCTTTCTTTTGATGAACAGAAAGGAAGATATTTACCAGGCAGTTTTTGGGTCCCATTGACTTCCATAGTAGGGAAAAAATATACTATGGAAGTCAATGGGACCCAAAAACTGCCTGGTTACTGACATTCTTCTAAATATCTTACTTTCTGTTCAGCAGAAGAAAGATATTCATACTTATTTGAAACAACATGAGGTTGATTATATGATGACAGAATTTTCATTTTAAAAGTGAACTTCTCCTTTAACTTGAAGTGAGTCTCCAGTACACTTTCAGTTTTAATGTATAATAGGATACACACAGTAGATACTGTATCCACTTTCTTCATCACTTGAATGTAAAAAATAACTTAGGTTTTTTTTTTTTTGACATGCTGTTTACATATCAAGTATTATTTTATTAATCAATCAATTATTTTAATCTGCAATTATTGTATTATTAATCAATATATTGTAAGCTATTTTTCAAGCAAAATAAAAAAGATAAGACACAAACTTGGAAGGTGTGATGTAATACAACAAGATGTAATGAATAAATTCCTCTAGAAAAATAATGTACAGAAAACTAAGGAGTGCAAGCAGTACACAGGAAGGCGGCATCTGTTGGTGGGCCTTGAACGCACACATGGTGGAACCACCGCAAACAAATGTCACACTGAATCTGGAAAACAAATTATTTGGATTTTTGGGTAAGAGGCTGCAAATTTTCATTCTTGTGCAATTATAGTTATATTTTTAATATACAGTAATTCATGTGGAGATAAATTATAATAGAATGTTTGTTAGTCATAGGTAAAATAGAAGCAATAGAATAGAAAAATCTAACATAACAATACAAGAAAATTCTTGATAACTTTACAACAAAACGTATTTCATTTCACATTTCTTAAGTTTGATTTACCCAACTCAAGTCTGTCTCAGGCCCTTCTGACCCACAGAAGTGACATATGTCTGCCAGGTCATCTTTGAAACAAAACAAAAAACACAGAGCATGCATCTATAATTCTTCATTTTTCACTCTAATACTTTTTAGGTAAGTATGGAATAATTCTGGTAGCTGCATAAGATGTTGTACAGCAATTATAAGGACAATTATTTGTATTGCTAAAACATCCCCTGATAACTTATTACTCACCAGTCTCTAGGAGAAGAGTGACAGCGATTTGCAGCCTGTGCTTGATGATATCCTCTTTCGTAGCAGGAAAATCCACTGTCTCATTTTTCAAAAGGTCTTCTGCAAACTGAAAAAAAAAATTTTTTGACTACATTAAAAAATCATGTTACGTAGATATAAATCTACTGTCAGTGAATAACTTAACTAGTCTTAACTAAACAATGGTCATATTATAATGTGAGGGTGAGGACACTGCTCTGAATAGTAAACATACTTTCAAGGCAAAGACTCCACATGAGGTACCATCCGATTGTTTTGGATGTGGGACTGTGTCACATGTCCACCTTGAGACATTGCATCCCTTGTTTCTCATGAATGCTCTGAAGAAATAAAATAAAAATACAAAAAATATTATGATTTGCAATTTTGTCACACACAGTAGGGGTCAATGCCACCAGATATGCATTTTTAAACCATACAAAAACAAAAGTTTAATAAAAACTACCAAAGATTCACATTTATGTTATCACATTTAGTTTTTTGTTAGATTTGTAGCTTTTCACATCTTTATAGAGCTCCTCGGTGGATAGGTGATAACTTGTGGGCTGTATAAAGAATGACAAGCTCTAATGGCTCTAAGCTCTAATCCTGTGCTGCCAACTACTCCTTTTCTCTTTTATGATTATTTTGTTAAATTGTTATAATTAAGTTTTTTTATTGACAGTGGACACACTAAACTAAATGTTTAAATGTCAATAATGCTGAAGTTAAATTTTTACAGCTATCCTTACCTTGTTGTTTCAAGACATGTTTTTACGTCTTGCTTAGACTCTCCCAGTGGATCCAGGAACAGGGACTTCTTTTGTTGTGGGTAGATCACCTTTTTCATGAAAACAAATTACACGTTAGTTCTTTACTAAATCAAGCATAAATCAACATATTGTGGCAGTGCATTTTTCTTCTTTGATGTAATTTACTTATATGCGTATAGTAAATTTTACCGCTAGTGTCCAGTGGTGATGGTCATTTATTATTCCCACAATGATCTCGTACTCCTGGGGTTTCATCTAAAATGTAACAAAAAATTATTGTCGTATTTGAATTGTCCATAAAATATGGTTTAGAAAAACTTGAGGGTGAGTAAATGATGACAAAATTTTAATTTTTTTGTGGGAACTATCCCTTTAAATGTATTTAAATTATTTTAAAGCATGGCATTTTATTTATATTATTTAGCTTTATTACAATGGGAATTTGGAATTAATCTGAATAGTACATCAATGAGATCCTTTATACCAATACAGACCTTGAGTCTTAGAGTCCTTCTTTTCCAAATTGATGTCATTGCAAAGGAATCAATGAATGATGCCTTTGTAGTATTCTGGGCATTGTACTTGCGCACCAAGACCGCTAGATATGCATTAATTGACTGTTGAGAAATTTCAAACAAGAGATTATGATAGAATTATAAAACAAATACATTGAGGGCTACAGTTGATTTAAAAAAACAATTAAAACTGTAGTGTACATACCTCACTTTCCAGCTCCCTGTTGGGACCAAGTAATTGAATATCCCAGTAAAATAATTTGTAAGCCCCTACTCTAGAGAGGAGGACATGGGCATTCTTTCCTGCCCAGGCATCCTGTACATCTGCCGAAAATAATGAATAAAGAAGTAAAATAATAATAAAAATATCTAATTAATCAATGTGAAAAATGTAAGTAGCAATTAAAATGCGATCTAAGCTCCTAATGCATCACTACATACATTATTGTAACCACATTGTCCATAAATTTAATACAGCAGCCACAGTCTCATGTAAATCATTAAGGGTGATTGAGACATAATTATGAACCTAGTGTGCTTTGGTATTAACATCTCTTCCATTAAAAATAAAAATAAATCTTACATTTCTCTGCAACAGCTAGAGTATGTCCATGAGTCGGTGGCGGGGCTGTTGCAGGTGGGCCTGTGGCCGGAAAGGCTGCTGGTTGTGGTGGGGCAGGTGGTTTTGGCGGGGCTGTTGCAGGTGGGCCTGTGGCCGGAAAGGCTGCTGGTTGTGATGGGGCAGGTGGTTTTGGCGGGGCTGTTGCTGGTGGGCCCGTGGCTGGAAAGGCTGCTGGTTGTGGTGGGGCAGGTGCTTTTGGTGGGGCTGTTGCTGGTGGGCCCGTGGCTGATTGTGGTGGGGCAGGTGGTTTTGGCGGGGTTGTTGCTGGTGGGCCCGTGGCCGGTTGTGGTGGGGCAGGTGGTTTTGGCGGGGTTGTTGCTGGTGGGCCCGTGGCCGGTTGTGGTGGGGCAGGTGGTTTTGGCGGGGTTGTTGCTGGTGGGCCTGTGGCTGGTTGTGGTGGGGCAGGTGCTTTTGGTGGGGCTGTTGCTGGTGGGCCTGTGGCTGGTTGTGGTGGGGCAGGTGGTTTTGGCGGGGTTGTTGCTGGTGGGCCTGTGGCTGGTTGTGGTGGGGCAGGTGGTTTTGGCGGAACCATTGAAGTGTTCCCTTTCTTTTTAAAATCCCAGTGTGGTACTCGTGGTGTGTCATCAACGCTCAACTTTAGTTGGTCAATGTTTATTTTGTGAAATATTGCCCCATTGCCATCTTGGAGATCAGCACTCTTACCCTGGATTGCCTTGATGGTATATGGTCCAAAAAAATTGGATTCCAATTTCCCCCCCTTTCTCTGTTGACTCCTTTTGTTTTGTCTCCAAACTTTGTCCCCGACTTTGAACTCTGATGTTTTACCAGTTGCCTTTATTTTGCCCATTGTTTTTTCTTGCCCCTTGGCAAGATTTTCTCCGACAAGTTCCATCAGCTTCTGTTGTCGCTGAATGTCCTGTGCCAAATCTTCATGTCCCACTATGTCCTCCACAATGTTGTCAAGCTTTGAACAGACATTATTTGCTGTTAGAATTAACCACTTACTTCAGTGGTTCTCAAAGTAGTTCTTTTAGATTTAGGAAAATAACATTGCTTGGTCTGCTCAACATGCCCCCCTGCAGTGGCACTATGTCCCCTAGTTTGAGAACCACTGACTTGAGTTTTGCATGTCTCTGTACCTTATTTAGTGAACAAAATAATAGACAGATAGATACATAGATGATAAACCAACCATGTAGTGTTCCGGGACTTCCGACGGATAACGAGCCTCTCTGCCGAACATCAAATAGTAGGGTGAGTACTTCGTAGTTATCTGCTTTTTTGTTCGGAGACCGAACATCACAGCATCCAGGTAATCATCCCATGTTTCAGGATGGTTACCAACCAATTTACTCAGGGCTCTGAAAAAATAATAATCAATAATTTCGGTGGACAGGCACACATACACTAAGTATAAACACATACACATTTAATGACACCAAAGTATCAAATGTTGTATGTGTTGTATGTTAATGTGGTCTATTAAGGAATACAAGTAAGGACCCACCTCTGAATTGTGCAATTCAATCTCTCTACTAGTCCATTTGTTTGTGGATGATATGGTGAGCATAGGCTTCTTTTAATGTTGAGAATTTCGCACACACTTTTGTTAATCTGCAATCATAAGGGAACATTGTTTTAAATAATATATATTTATGAAAGCAATATATATATAATCTCTCAACAACATAGTGAAATTCTGCATAGGACTGAATGAACTACAGAATGTACTTACAGCATTGACAAATTCTTTCCCCTGGTCAGTAAGAATCCTTTTGGGGGCTTCGAACTGATGGACAAATTTAATAATGCATTTTGTCACTTCCTTGGCTGCCTTTGATGTCAAAGGGTAAGCCTGGGGCCATTTGGTAAAGTAATCGATCATCACGCATATGTATTGATGTCCATGCTTGGTTTCTGTCAATTTCCCAATTAGGTCCATCCCCACCAACTCAAATGGCTGAGAAACCTTGCAGCAAAAATTTTTAACATTAGAATAGTTTTCATCCAGAAACCTAACCCTATACTGCCTGGTGAAGAATCTAAGGGTTTTCAATAACAACCAATTTTACTTTAAGAGAGCAACCATACATTGATTTTATTTTCTTTATTTCACTTGACATATAATTTAAATAATTTATAATCTAATCAGTAATTTATATAGTTGATTTATCTTTTATTCATATTATTGTTATTTGACATATCATTTAGGCCTACATAATTTATCATCTAACCCTAACCCTAACCCTAGCCCTAACCCTAACCCTAATATTATGTATAGTTAGCTCAAAAAGGGAATTTCTAAGTGAATGTGCGTTATGCACTTTAAACAATATTTTTTCTGGTCAGGGGTGGAATTGTTTTCTGAAACTGCAAAATAACACTAGGGAACGTTCGCGCTGGAACACGCCTCCTCTTCTCGCTGAACCTCCCTGAGAGCGCAAGTTCATTCCATAATTTAGAGTCCCTAAGGTGATTATTGTCACAGAAATTTTAGTTGTCTTGGTATAAAAACGCTCGTTGTAATTGTAGCCTACTGTAAATGTAGCCTAAGTCTGAGCATTGGTTTATATAACATCTAGATAAAGAATTTTTAAACATATATGCAACTAAGATTAATAAATAAACTCTGCACTTTTATTATCGTCACTTTGTCTCCTGCTTCTTCTGTTTGCTGGGTTGCATATACACCAGACAAACGGATATCTTTTGACGGGATCCGGGGCTGGATTTAATGTTTCTAACATGGAGAGATTTTATCCGATTTAGATTTTGTGATAAATGCACTCATTTTGTGATAAATGCACTCAGCATCTTTTCTATACCTTTTTTTTTAATAAAGCACACATTTTATTTTAAAATAATAGTTTTTACACTGGAACCATATCAGTATTTGGATGAACTAACCTTTATGGGAGTGTACTGTGTTGGTTGCTTAATCGATGCACCACTGGCCTGGCAAGCTGAGCATTGGGAAACCTGATGATAAAATGATATGAAAAAATGACAATTCATTAATGAAGATGAGTACTGTAAATACCAGGGTAACATTTTTATTATTATCATTTTGAACAATATAGAAAAAAGTTATATAAAACTGACTATGAAATAACAAGCCTTATCATTAAATAATTGTAGTGCTGACTTACCCACTTGTTGATGTCTACTGACATCCCTGGCCAGTAATATCTCTTCGATATTGCTTCCCTAGTTTTAGTCTGGCCACAATGTGCCCCAGCAGGGCTGGCATGAAAATCTTCAAAAATACTGTTAGCCTCATCAGCCCCACAGACCACTTTAGTTTTTATACTTTTGGCAGTCCCTTTATAGCGCCAGTAATATAGCACTTCTCCTAAAAAAAAAAAAAAAATTAAAATATGATCACATACACTTTAATAAGTCTTTACCTGGATATCATAAAGATAATATCACATCTTTGTAATGTAATATATTTGATAGTGTTTTACAGTTGTAGATTACTGAAAGAAAAAAAAACTTGGGATCAATATATTAATCGATTATTTATAAATTGCTAAATCTAATGCTAAGTAATGGGGTGTTATTCCCCACATTCATTAATAGACTTGTCTTTGTATCTAATAAGCCAGATCACCTGGACAACATATACTTTATTACAATGTAATAATGTCTTAATTGTGGGAAATGTCATGTGTATTGTACTGCACAGCTGTGCCATGATGTTGGATAGTGTCAATGGTAACTAAACCCCTGATCAGAGCCTGACTCCACCCACTGGCAATATTTGAAAAAATGCGGGAAAAGTGTGTGTGGGGGTGGGGTTGAAACTGGAGACCGCGTCTCTCTGTAGGCAAGGCTGGGCTGGTGCCTGCTTACTTCACAGGGCACCCTCACTTCCAATAGGAAAATTAAACTGCAGTAGCCACCATTCAACCAGAATAGAGCAGCACTCAGACGTTTTCACACCATATATTGTAGAAATAAAAAATTATATTTTATACCCAAATGTCAAAAATTTTCTTGAACAAATGAGCAGCATCAATAAAGCCCCAGTCTTACAGATCATTAACTAAAAAAAGGTGTTTAAGGGGTGTATATAGGCTACCCTATATTTGACCGGTGTAGGTCGTAAAAGCATGCATGCTCAATATGACTGCTGAGATTTTTCGATTAAATGATAACATATAAAGGGTTAGGAATAAGATTTTTATTATCTTACCTTGAACTTCGTAGACAGCAGCTTTTCTTCGAAGAAGAAGTTTGTCCCGTTTAGTGAAAAGTGCTGGATATTCCCCTTGCAATTTGTACCGAACTATCTGCTCATAATTATTCGGATCCATTGCAGCGTTTGAGTTCAGGAAAAATGACAAGCGTAAAGATCAAATGAGCCGATTAAATATTTCTCCAACGAAATCAAACGGTGATAATAGACTTGCAACCTATAGGCCTTGCACGATCTTACCTAATTTGCATAATTGATGAGGTACGTAAAATGTTATAAAAAAAATGTATGGTTTGTTTGTGCAGGACACTTATAGGCCTGCAAACCACTAACTTAATATGCAGGACATTTTGATTAATAATAAAATGTATTTTAGAGTTAATTTTCATGCAATTGTATATATATGATGTTTTTGGGAATTAAATGTCAACCATTCGGTGGAATGGCTTTCTGCTATAAAAAATGTATATTAAATGTATTAAAAATATACTTGAAATTAAAATAGTATTTTTTTAATATTTGTATTTCCCAACATGCTTATTTGAAATGCATTAAAAATACAATTTTTTATACGTATTTTAATATGTAAAATATACAAGATTCCACATACAGAGATATATGATAGTGCAGACATACATATGAATTGCACAATAATTAAGAAATGAAACATACACAATATAAAAAATTAAAACAACATTTAAAATGCAAGATAGTACAGTAATACATGCCATATCAGAGCCCGTCTATACGACATTCTCTGGCCATATATGAATGTTGCTTTCTTCGGGCGCCACAGGAAGTCGAGACGTTGATAGGACATAATGGAGAGGGGATAGGCTACTTAACATGTTTTAAATGGAAAAATCTGATGATATCACATTTATTACATCAATAAAGCAATTAACGATAGGCCATCATCTGTTGATTTTTTTTTGCGGGGGGATACATATTTTGTCAGGTCAAAAATACGATCTGAAAAAATTTGTATCCCACTATAACTTTTGTCAGGAAACAAGAAATGTGTCCATATTCACTGCTGTTATTAGACACGATGTATAGTATTCACACAATAAAGCAATTAACGATAGGCCATCATCTGTTGATTTTTTTTTGCGGGGGGATACATATTTTGTCAGGTCGAAAATACGATCTGAAAAAATTTGTATCCCACTATAACTTTTGTCAGGAAACAAGAAACGTGTCCATATTCACTGCTGTTATTAGACACGATGTATAGTATTCACACAATAAAGCAATTAACGATAGGCCATCATCTGTTGATTTTTTTTTGCGGGGGGATACATATTTTGTCAGGTCAAAAATACGATCTGAAAAAATTTGTATCCCACTATAACTTTTGTCAGGAAACAAGAAACGTGTCCATATTCACTGCTGTTATTAGACACGATGTATAGTATTCACACAATAAAGCAATTAACGATAGGCCATCATCTGTTGATTTTTTTTTGCGGGGGGATACATATTTTGTCAGGTCGAAAATACGATCTGAAAAAATTTGTATCCCACTATAACTTTTGTCAGGAAACAAGAAACGTGTCCATATTCACTGCTGTTATTAGACACGATGTATAGTATTCACACAATAAAGCAATTAACGATAGGCCATCATCTGTTGATTTTTTTTTGCGGGGGGATACATATTTTGTCAGGTCAAAAATACGATCTGAAAAAATTTGTATCCCACTATAACTTTTGTCAGGAAACAAGAAATGTGTCCATATTCACTGCTGTTATTAGACACGATGTATAGTATTCACACAATAAAGCAATTAACGATAGGCCATCATCTGTTGATTTTTTTTTGCGGGGGGATACATATTTTGTCAGGTCAAAAATACGATCTGAAAAAATTTGTATCCCACTATAACTTTTGTCAGGAAACAAGAAATGTGTCCATATTCACTGCTGTTATTAGACACGATGTATAGTATTCACACAATAAAGCAATTAACGATAGGCCATCATCTGTTGATTTTTTTTTGCGGGGGGATACATATTTTGTCAGGTCAAAAATACGATCTGAAAAAATTTGTATCCCACTATAACTTTTGTCAGGAAACAAGAAATGTGTCCATATTCACTGCTGTTATTAGACACGATGTATAGTATTCACACAATAAAGCAATTAACGATAGGCCATCATCTGTTGATTTTTTTTTGCGGGGGGATACATATTTTGTCAGGTCGAAAATACGATCTGAAAAAATTTGTATCCCACTATAACTTTTGTCAGGAAACAAGAAACGTGTCCATATTCACTGCTGTTATTAGACACGATGTATAGTATTCACACAATAAAGCAATTAACGATAGGCCATCATCTGTTGATTTTTTTTTGCGGGGGGATACATATTTTGTCAGGTCAAAAATACGATCTGAAAAAATTTGTATCCCACTATAACTTTTGTCAGGAAACAAGAAATGTGTCCATATTCACTGCTGTTATTAGACACGATGTATAGTATTCACACAATAAAGCAATTAACGATAGGCCATCATCTGTTGATTTTTTTTTGCGGGGGGATACATATTTTGTCAGGTCAAAAATACGATCTGAAAAAATTTGTATCCCACTATAACTTTTGTCAGGAAACAAGAAACGTGTCCATATTCACTGCTGTTATTAGACACGATGTATAGTATTCACACAATAAAGCAATTAACGATAGGCCATCATCTGTTGATTTTTTTTTGCGGGGGGATACATATTTTGTCAGGTCGAAAATACGATCTGAAAAAATTTGTATCCCACTATAACTTTTGTCAGGAAACAAGAAACGTGTCCATATTCACTGCTGTTATTAGACACGATGTATAGTATTCACACAATAAAGCAATTAACGATAGGCCATCATCTGTTGATTTTTTTTTGCGGGGGGATACATATTTTGTCAGGTCAAAAATACGATCTGAAAAAATTTGTATCCCACTATAACTTTTGTCAGGAAACAAGAAATGTGTCCATATTCACTGCTGTTATTAGACACGATGTATAGTATTCACACAATAAAGCAATTAACGATAGGCCATCATCTGTTGATTTTTTTTTGCGGGGGGATACATATTTTGTCAGGTCAAAAATACGATCTGAAAAAATTTGTATCCCACTATAACTTTTGTCAGGAAACAAGAAATGTGTCCATATTCACTGCTGTTATTAGACACGATGTATAGTATTCACACAATAAAGCAATTAACGATAGGCCATCATCTGTTGATTTTTTTTTGCGGGGGGATACATATTTTGTCAGGTCGAAAATACGATCTGAAAAAATTTGTATCCCACTATAACTTTTGTCAGGAAACAAGAAACGTGTCCATATTCACTGCTGTTATTAGACACGATGTATAGTATTCACACAATAAAGCAATTAACGATAGGTCATCGATCTACACTCGTTTTTTGTGTACGTTAGGCTATGCCCCATTTATTTAAGTGCGCGGGCATTATTAAATGGTTTTGATAATAATTCACCGTGGAAGGGGGAGGGATTAAGAACAATTTAATATCCAAAGGCTGGTTGCTTTATGGGTGAAACGGTATATGGTCGTCTTTGCTTTTCAGTAACTTATGCCAATGTCAAATCAGTGCATCGATCGTAGCTATATAATAAAAGCCTTTATTGTGATAGATGTAGCTACCACGTGAGAGCTGGTTTTGCAAAACCTCGTCGATAAAACAACAATAGTAAAACGATAACTTAAATAATTTACGTGTTATAGATTAATTTACTTTGCTCAAACAATCCACGGCTCCTTTATTGCTGACTGCGTGCGCGCTACCGCGACCGGGGATACACTTCCATTCAGGGGTAAGTACCTTGGCACGACACCGGCAAGACGATCGTTCTCCGGAAGTTGGTCTGGATCCACAAACAAAGCGGCGCTTAATATTACAGTACACACTGATTATATGTGATACCAAGTAAATTATGTTTACGCTAAAATACACACACGGATTTTTTTTTTTTTTTGTGTGTGTGTGTTTTTTTTTTTGCTCTGAATATTGATTATGACTGCGCCATTTGGTATATTTATAATGATAATAATGATAACAAAACGCAACATTTTACTGTTATTATTAGTAATAGTAGTAACGTTAGTATTATACCAATTGCATATTCATCATAAGTAAAAAAAAAAACAAAAAAAACAGCCTATTTATACAGGTAAAAGTATGGACCAATATCCATATCTACAAATATTTGGATTAATTAATGATAATAATCAAGAATGCAAATAATAATAACAATAATAACGAGCATTTCATCCTAATTTGAAAATATTACAAAAAGTATAATTATTATTATTATGCAGATTCATCATCAGTAATAAAAACAAGACAAAAAACAACATTATGTTTATACAGGTACAAATATGGCCCAATATCTGACTATATTTAATCAATATAATATTATTTTGATTAATTAATGATAATAATAAAACATGCATGCAACAATACATTAAATTAAGAATTATTTCAATTTATTCAAAATAAAAATAATATGTATTATATGTATTATTATTATTATTATTAACGACTTTTCGGGTTTCTCCGAAGCGGAGAGACTAAATTAAATATATATATTTTTTTGTGTTCTCATTTTGCTCAAATAGCAAAAGAAAAACTCCACATGTTTTCACAACTTTCAAAAACAGTAAAAAAAAAGAAAGAAAAAGAAAACAAAATTAGAGAGAGAGGAAGTCAGAAGAGAGAAAGATTTGTAATTTGATGCAAATGTAATGTAATACTAAGCATAGTGTAATGTACATAAATTTACAAAAAAAGATAATATAAAAAACTTTGCAGGATTATTTTATTTTTATTTATCTAATCCTTATGATAATCTTTATATATGTAAGAATTAAGAAATAATGTAGAGTGAGGCGGTTGTTATAGCGAATACAACCCTGACAGGCTGATCAGGACCCCGACGCAAAGCGGAGGGGTCTTGAATCAGCCTGAAGGGGTTGTATTCGCTATAATAACCGCCTGGCTCTACATTATCCCGCTTATTACATGGCTACCTACCAAATAAATCAATAATTTGACACAAAATATTGATTTAAAAAGGAGTTTATTGATTTAAAAACGATTGTATTGCTTCCGCTAAAGAAAATAGTCCGTTCGGTTAGAATCATCCTGCGTCCATAGCAACGCTCTGTTTTTCATGGCAAAGGTGTGTTACATGGCAACTAGCCATGTAATAAATAAATGCTTTATTTGAACATTCAGTTTACAGTGTGAAACAACCAAATTAGAACACAGCAATAAGTATTAAGTATAACAAAAATATAAAGAATAGTAAAAGAAAACAAAACTTTGCAAAATACAATGCTGATTTTTTTTTTGTTGCTCTGAATATTGATTATGACTGCGCCATTTGGTATATTTATAATGATAATAATGATAACAAAACGCAACATTTTATTGTTACCGTTAAAATGCGTCCTCAAAGTCTGTGAAAAGGCCTGAACCATAGACAGTAAAAACGAACGAGAGAGAGAGAGAGAGAGAGAGAGAGAGAGAGAGAGAGAGAGAGAGAGAGAGCGAGAGAGAGAGAGGCAGGGGCGTGTTTTTTTTTCTTCTAGATGAGAGCTGGAAATACAGTCCTCTGCATAATATTCTCGGTTCCGTTGTTCTGACATATATTCAAAGCACTCTGACCAAAAAAAAAAAAAAAAAAGGAGGGAAATTCCGATTACATTTGTTTGAGGCTTTAAAACGCTACAAATTAAACCGCGAACCGAAAAGGACATTCCCTCAGAAAGAACTATGAGTGAGGTGAGTTCTCATTTGTTATTTTAAGACTGTATGATAAACCCGACTAACTTAAAAGTTAATTCGAAGATTTATATAATAACATAATATGAATCTAGGACGTCCAATTCAATGCAAATGCTTTCTTTGTTGAGACAAAAAAAAGGATTAACGTTAAATCATTAAATCCTTTGAATCATGCAAGTTGCGTTAATAAAAATGGGTTGGCTGTAAACCCAACCCAAATTTCTCGTCAGTAAAGATGAGAAATATAACCCTTTCTTTATATTTTTAATCTTTACAGAAATCAGAGGTTGGTTGACATCTAAACCATCTCTTTATGAATTTTGCAATACATATTACAGTGCGTTTTACTCTTTACTCTTTTTACTTTAGATTTCCATAGTTTAAAATGAAAGTGATGCTTTACATTCTTTTTGTGTGTCCCATTAATTGCCAATTAATAAGTGGCTCAGGGGAGCTTGACCTTGCTGATCTGAGCTTGGCTAATTAGCAGATGGAGATTGTGCCGTGAGGCTTGTGTGTATCAAGTGATGTGTGAGAGTGAAAATAAAGTGCTGTCTGAGGTAATGTAGAAGAGAAAAAGTAATGACTAACACACTGAGAGCCAGCTGGCAGCAAGCATGCATGGGATCTCCCCCCTCATCATGATGTCTTTTAAGTGTGAAAGCCAGAAGTGTGAAGTCTTACCTCCACAATACTCATATGACCTATTTTTGGCAAATTACGAGAAAATAAACAACAGAATGGCATGAACACACACAAAAAATGGCATGTCTTTAGACCAAAGTTGTCGTTTTTATGCTCAAAGAGATTTTATCTGACAGCTCACAGAATGTGGTGGATGGTGCATTAAAACTTACTGGAGCTGGGCTGAGGCTGGTTCAGAGTTCAGAGTAAGGTGAAGATGCTCTTTCATTCCAAAAAAAAGAGGCTTAACGGGGGAAAGGGCTGCAGCGATTTGCATTTGAAAGAGTCCCTTGCAGTGAGAGAGTGAATAATATGTGTATATGTGATGAGTGTGTTTAGGCAATGTTCCATTTCATCCCCCTTGATGACATTTTCTGTTCTCAAAAGAGTATATCAGCAGCTTCAAGCAAATATCACAGTGTTTCTCAGATTTAAATGACAATTCATTGCTGAAATTACACATTTAAAAAGGATTTACACAAAAATACATGAACACAAACTGACACATTTTGGATGCCAATGTGAATAACTCAAATCTAGGGCATCATCTCAAGGCTAATTTGTTCTCATAATTGAAAAAGCAAGGTCACAGATATACTGAATGTATTTTGGCCTTAAGTAGTTTACACCGTGTGCCCCGGAAACATAAACATTTTATAACCCTGTACTTTATCTATCAAATGTGAACAGGGATAAATTCATTTAAGAAATATATAATATAAAATACATACACACACAGTAAGCTTGCATTTCATGGGGATCCTCTCCAGGGCTGAGTGCCTCTGTTCCAGATTGCACACAGAATTGAAAAAGGGGGATTAAACCGATGGGGATTAAGGGGTCTTTATCGCTCGGTGTCCTAACACACGCATGATAAAGCCCATATCAAATTTTAATTTGATGGCAGACCAAGTACAAAATTCACAGATGCTCTGATTTTAGTTTTTACTGCATGCCTGAATGCTCTCACAATAAACCTGAAAGCTGCTGCCTCTTTCTTGCAGAACAGTTCGTCTGATCCTCCCAACAGCACTCAGGGGCCCGCCACAGATGGAAAAGGTGTGTTTATGTGTTCCATTACAGCATATTTAACATTTTCATGATTTACTTCTTGAAAACATTTTTGTAGGCCAATGCAGAAGTTAGTATCGTCCTTGTTCCCTAATAGGATTTTTCCCTTTGGCTTTAGGATAGTTGCGGAAAATAAGCTCCGACCAACAGAACTTTTATGAATTTTGAAGCCTAAATACAATCATCAGAAGTAAAAAGCTAAACGTATGTTATAAACGGACTACACCATGGTCACCACCATTAAGCATCATAAAAAAGTATGAATAGTTTGCAAGAGCGTGAACACAACTAGGCTGTAAAAGCTGCCTTTAGTGAGTAGATTAGTTTTTCGTCTTGATGACGTTTAATGTTCCCGACAACCTCTGTATAGTCCCATTTAGCCACTTGACAAGTAAAAGCTTTAAATAGAAACACAAGTGTTACTGATGTATTTTATGTCAAAGTATAAAATGTGAAAATATATTGAGCTTGAGCACAGAGCACAGTCATTATTTCAGGCATTTAATCAAACACCCGTTCAAAAAACCCATTGACTTTGGGACGATGGAGCCGGAAGTGCTAAAATACTCGTTTCCGGGTGGTCTACAAAAAATTCATCATCCTTAAATGACTCATATTTGTCTCTGAAAGCTGAGATACAAGAAAACTTTTTAACATCGAAACAAATAGACATCTCATTTTTAACCATGAAAATGCGCCGTACTGCTAAAAGATATTAGAACAAATACAGATTTTAAAGTTCTGTGGTATGAAAATGTAAACAATTGCTGTAAGTATATTTATAACAATGAACATAATTTAAGACCTGAATTGGGACGCATACACAAATGTAAGAAATATTGCAGTTTCTTTTACTATGCCATTAATGTTGTCAATGTTTGCGTGTCATGTGTCCCTCAGCCGCCCAGGAGAAACCTGCGGACAAAGAGGGGAAGCTCCCTACGCAAGAACCCGAAGAAGAGATCGACATTGATCTGGAGGCGCCAGAGACAGAGAAAGCAGCTTTGGCAATACAGAATCAGTTTAGACGCTTCCAGAAGAAAAAGAAATAGAAAAGGGGAGCCTGAACAAGAGAATCGGTGGACAAAAATTCGCTATGGAAAGAGAATTAACAAAGAAGAGACAGAGGAAAGTCAAGTGTGGGTGGGAAATTAGGGGTTTGGAAAATAAATGATAGCCCTGTGGCATCAACATGCTGGGTAGATTAGAGTTTAGGACATAAGAATAGAGAAGGATTTTCACTTTAAAAGACATGGCAGATTCTGTTCTCACTAGATTTGTCTCCATCCTTCTCCTCTCCTGTAGACATAAATATAGGAACGCCAGTTACATGTGCAACACACATCTGTCATTTAATGTATTTAGTATCATTGATGCAATAGAACAAATGTAAGTGATATTAAACTTAATTCAAAGGGCAGTAAATGACCAAATGTTGCACTGCACTTACAGTGAAACATGTTGGCGTGAATCAGTATTAGATATGAAGTAGCTTAGTTGTAAATCTATTCTTAGAGTAGGCTGTTCATTTTTGTTGTGTTGTTGTTCAAGTGACAAGTGATTAAAAAAAGTAAGATATCTTTATATCAACAGCAGACCAAATCATGATTATTTAATAACAGAAAAAAAAAATATTATAACCTGACATTCTCAGAAGAATTAGCAATATCTTGCATATTTATGCATTTTGGACAGGGCTTTAATCAAGACACACTGAAGTTTAAATACAATAGCTTGTTATTTTTAATATTAGCCCTATTAAACTAGGCAAATGGCCTTGAAATACATGTAAAATGGGCAAGTTTAACATTCTATTCAGTTAACTGTAAATAGCTGAATTTAGCACAAGGTCAAGAACCTTTTAAGTCATGTCATGCTCACTTAAATTAGCATAAATTCCTTTCATTTTTGCTTCAATGCCATAAGTCACTGGCATGCAAGTGAGATCCTTGAATTTTTGGAGACTGGTGACTCAAAATGAAGATGATTATCAAGGAAAGTGTAACATTTTGATCTATTTTAAGTGTCTTTATCTTTCTCCTTCCCCTATAATTAAAGTGGTCTCCACAGATATCTCAGAATAGCTCGTAAAAATTAGAGCAGTATATAGAGACTCATGATTATCTTGCAGTTAATGGGACAAATGATGTCTGTAATTGCACTGAGATAGGTTTGATGAAAATGTCATCTGGGCTTGATCGTTTTCAGATAACCACTGGCAAGGCAATTATTGAATACATCTGTTATTATTCTGTACATTTTATATCAAGTAGCCTATGACACATTTTTACTGTTGGAAAGACATTTATATCCTCCTGTATTGCTTTGTACTTATTTCTCTCTCTCTCTCTCTCTCTCTCTGTGCTCATGTGTGCTTGAGTGCTCTATCCTACACTTGTTTCTTTTTTCAGTGTGACTCATTGCTTCAATAGAAAGAATTGTATGTCCTGACCTGAATTGTATGTACTAGGGGCATTAAGTAGATGGTTACATAAAGTGAAGAACATTATATAACATTAGTTTGCCTTTTCTCCATCAAACATATTGAATTTTCAATGTAAATGCATATTTCAACTTCAATAATTATTGCTTCTATTGCAGTCTAGTATTTTTTAAACCTTCGATCTAAAATAGTTAATGCAGGAGTAAAGTGAAATGAATGGTAAAAAAAAAGAAGTAATTTTTGGATGTTCCCACTTGCTTGTCGTTGTCTACAACCCAAAATAGAAAGCTTTTTATACCTAGTTTTATAGCTAAGAGTTTTTATTGTTGCTGTCCCCCCTAATGAAGTACAGTCAATAGTTACATCATTTAATCATTTAAAGAATGCACGTTTACTTGTGTTTGGTGCTGATATGTGTAGGAGGTGAATGGCATCATACAACCTAAAATTTTGCAAGAGAAGATGACGCCTGATACTGGTCTGATAGTGTTTAAAAACTATAATAACCTATACTATTATTTGAACAGCAGAGGGCAGTCTCTTTTTTTCTATCCATCTCAGGCAGTGTTTCCAAGTCCGTGGTTTTCCCATGGAATTGGGCTACTTTTAAAGGGGTGGTATAATGCCCTTTTCACAAGATGTAAAATATGTCTTTGATGTCCCGAGTTAAAGTTGTCACTTTTTGAGGGTGAGCAAAAACGCACCGTTTTGTGTCTGTTCCTTTAAATGCAAATGAGCTGCTGCTCCCGGCACAGAGGGTGGAGCTTCAACAGCTTGTGTCATTTTACCTCACACAGACATGCACTAAAAAATTCAAAAACATTTAGCCTTTTATGTTCAAACCAGAGTCAAATGATGTCAACGGAGTCAATGAGAGGAAGTGACATGTAGAAAGCAACAGGACATTTCTGAATGGTTAGTTGATGAATGTATGTAGCTTTTGTGTAGTTATCTTCTAGTCATTGATTAGCATATTCTGTCTTGATAATCTATAAATCATGTTCAGGGGGTGGGGTTTATGTAAATTTTAGGGTTAGTGATGTCAGGAATGTTGTGTAGTCCCTACCAGACGTTAGTTGTAGTCCTTAAAAAGCAATTTCTTTAAAAGCAAATAACTCCCTTTGCTTTGAACTTTGAGCGTTGTAACTTTGCAGATGTTGTTTATGCTCAAACAGCAACATTACACACTAACTAAAGTTAGGAAAGTGAAATCATAATCAACCACCCCTTTAAAGGTAGGGTAGGCAATTTGAGAGACTAGCAATAGAGTGGTGCATGTATGACTTCAGAACCGATAAGTCTAATATAATGCGCCACTGGTTCGTTCAATATTTTCCTATGGGGTTTTATGTTTTTTTAATGAGTAAAATAAAGCCTGTGGTAAACAACTTGACAATACTTTGACGTTTAGTTCAACAAATTAGTCTTCCGGGTTCTTACGTCATACCTGCACCAATCTATGGCAAGCTAGCTTTTAAAGCATAAGATCCTTTCCCATCTCCCTTCAGAGCGCTCTCCAAAGCCACACCAAATTTTATTTATTAACCACTTTTATGCATTGCATAAATCCATAGAAAAAGAACCATACAAAACATTTTGTGGAAAAAAATAAAAACAGTAAAAGTGCAGTCAAAGAATAAACAAATATGTAAATAAATAAATACAGAACATATCAAAAATATATTACAACTATGATGCATAAAATCCAGCATCATTTTTTTTATTTAGGGAGCAGAGGGGATGAAATAGGATCAGAATTCAAACGTATGACACCTGTATATGTCCCAGAGTTAAATCCACAATATTGAAATGTTTTTTTACCTACACTTTATCTTTAGTGCACACTGCCAGGAAGGTGTTTCATTAATGTAAAGTCACAAAAGAATGTTTCCCATATATAATGCTGATGAACTGAAACAAACCACACCAGAGAATTCTGAAAATCTCAATTATAGGCTACAGGTTTTGGTTATCAGGCTGAGAATAAAGTTTCTGACTCAACCCTTATACTGTCAGTCCAGATTCTTAGACTATTACACTGGTCTGCTTTTTTCACACTAATTCTCTAGAATTTATTTATACTGCTTGCAAGACAAGACTACTGATATACCTTAAACATCAAAGTTTAGTGCTTTGTTCTAAGCCCACAACCCTAAATAAAGAAATTAATTTTGAAATTTTCTTCTGCATATAGTGAATTGTGATCGCCATATCTATAACACTTAAAGGTTAAATTACAGATGTCATTTTGATTCTTGTGTGTAGCACACAGAAAACAAAATGCATACATGATGCAACATTTGATTTAGACAGAATCAGAAGCCTGAAACATAGTATTAATTAAAACTTAAACATGAATCTGGTATTTACTTCTGGTAATGCAATAGTTGTTTTTCTTCCTCCCCTCTTTTACTTCTCAATATACTGTATCCCGTCACTTTTTTTGTGTTAGCTTGAAGAATACATTAGGGTTTCTATACTTTT
Organism: Rutilus rutilus; assembly: GCF_951802725.1. Lineage (NCBI taxonomy): Eukaryota > Metazoa > Chordata > Actinopteri > Cypriniformes > Leuciscidae > Rutilus > Rutilus rutilus. The sequence continues at coordinate 14,068,166 of NC_140214.1, forward strand.
CCCCCTTGTGTTCACTTAAATGATCCCCTTTCTCTCTCTTTAACCCAGATGTGTTCAGTTCCTCTTATAATCTGTGTCAGACCCCAAATCTTTGAATTTGATTTGCCAACCATCCTGCTTTTGTTGTTTCCATATGTTAGCTCACTGTTAAGACTTTTTTATATCATTTTTATAATTGCTTTTTGCTCTTTGACTACTCATTTCTTTTTTGTGGTATCTTTGTTCATTTGCTCCAGTGTAGTTTTCTGGTCAAGTTTCTCCTCCAACTGGTCAAGTTCTTGCTCAAGTTGAGCCAGTTTAATAGGATCTGACTCACATTTGTCTTCATCCTCCTCCTCTTCTTCATATTCTTCCACTTCAATTCCATCCATGGTCTTTTGTAGCTGAGTTTTCACTTTGTTTAGCTCCAGTAGGCCGTGTTGAAGCTCTTTGCATACTTCTCGGATCTTGGAGGCAAATTTGGTCTTGGCACCTTTGCGGAGTTCATTGGAGTCTTTGGCAAGAAAAAAGACATCCAGGGCTAGAAAGAGAGTGGACATGACCCCCGTGGTGATACTGATGGCCTTGGCGGCTCGGGCAGCTCCTCCAGCAACACCTAAAACTTTCACAGTGCTGATAAGCCTTTCAGTGTTAATCATGAGGGCTTTACCTGCTCGCCCACCTTCCTTCATCACATGCTTTAAGTTGCGGTTAAGTCTCGTGTTGACCACACTCTCAGAGTACTCCTTAAAATCCCATTCTTGCAGAGTGTTCATTCCTTCCTACATACACAACAGACAAAAAGTGAGATAGATAGATAGATAGAGAGAGAGAGAGAGAGAGAGAGAGAGAGAGAGAGATAGAGAGATAGACATACTTGCATGAATTCCAGACAATCTCTAATGTCATTGATCTCGTCCTGGTAGCCCTGGATCATCTTCTCCACCTTCTTGCGGTCCATTTTGGATTGAACCGCATCAGTGATGTTAGCTGTGGCTGAGGTGATGCTCCCAGCTGTTGCCACACTGATACCCACCGCAGTAACGATAGTAGAGGTGCCAAAAGTGAAGGGTGCCAGTATGAGGCCGGTAATGGTGGCTATGCCCCCGGCCACACAAGCCACACCTCCTCCGACAGCTGCGCTCACGGTCTTCTTATGGAAGCTGTCAGCAGTGTCCGCTAGTGCAAGCAACTCCACAATGCGACGTTGCAGAGAGGCTCCACGCTGGTTGAACAGACTGACAAAGAGACGGGCTGCCATGAACACCCGGTCTGCAGCAGCCTCAACAGCCCTAAGAGACAAACATTAACAAAACAGATCAGTGGTCATAGGAGGCAATTAGAAAGTTTTTTTTTTTTAAATACTCACAGCTCCTCCTTATCCTCCTGAAAATTTGCTGTTTCATTCCATTTAGTCCAACCTGTCAAAATTCAGTAAGTCATATGAAATTAGTGAGGACAAGTAGTTCATCATTATTTTATATTTTTAGAAGTGCACTGCAGCTACAAGCACACACCATGGCTGTTATAGGCCAATGCATCATATCTTAACTGTTTTTTAGTATTCTGTCATTCCGACATGCTTTTTAAGACGCTGTGTTAAAGGAGAACTCCGGTCAATTTTAACATTGAGCTCATTTTTTTGTACATTTGGAGTGCTGTCAATACAGAGAACAACGACAAAAATCGGTGTTGCCTACACCGTGTTATCCTCTTTTTAAAATTTGCACCCTGTTGACTTCAATGGGGCAATGTTTAAACCTGCTTTTAGCCTCTTAATATCCTTGATGTGTCATTACAAGTGCACAGCCAATGTGAGTGATTCCTTCAGAGTGAACACGAGTGAATCTGACTGCAGTAGATGTGAAAGATAAGAATAAAAATGATGTTATTTAAGCCAGCGCAAATACCTGTATTTACATCCTGTTTTCTGTCGAAGTCCACAGTAGTCGATTGCCGAGTTCACGCCCATAGGTTTAGTTACCTATGATCACGCGCGTGAACTCGACAATCGAGATTTTTTTTTTTAACATTTTTTTTTTAACTACTTTAAGTTTAAAATGGTTGAATTTATACAACGAACTGTAGTATTACATTATGCTCTGTGCAGCTGAACATGTCTTATGTAATTGAGCCCTAAGAAACGGGTCAGGTGAATCAAAAACTAGCCTAATTATACAAGGACTTCTTTAACCCTTAAATGCATGAAACTTTTGCTCATCATTATTATTACATATACAGGTCTTTAGTGACCCGGATCTAACACATATGGCTCTCTAATTGCCGTAATAGTATAAAACTTTCTTTATATTTTAATAACAATTATAAAAGAATAAAATAAGGCATATTTCGTAACCTTTTGAAACTTGGAAGGGTTCAGTTTGATGTTTTTCTTTTACCATCATCACTCTCATCGTCAGCTCATTTCCCCAGTTCATTCAGCATCTGGCTCATATTCACGATCTCAACTATATTCTTAATCTCAAAGCTATCTTTTCAACATATTCAAAATCAATATTTTGATCGCTGACAGCTCCTTCACCAGATCCACCATCAAGTGACAGTGACACTAATATTTAATTGCCTACAGTACTTGCTCTGCAGTAAATCGCTGAGTTTTGCTGATGATACTTGTGGATTCTTTTGTTTTATGCCTGCAGTAATTATGAGTGTAACATCATGTCATCATTGAGTATCAGACCTTGAGGAATAAAGGTGAATTGCACTTATTGAGTCATCAGAGATTCAATTCATTGTGAGAAGGACCTGGCTGCAGCCTACAGAATGGGGCAGGGCAAAATGTCTTGCTCCGCCCTATACTTACTCTGATTGGCTCTGTCGTCTTTCATAGGCATACATGATAGGACATGTGTTCGGAGTTGTCTTCACTATAATGCACTGACAACATTCTTAATGTTAATGTTTAATGTAAAGATAACATTGGCCTACATCCAACAATGGCAAGAGAAATTAAGGTAACACTTTAGTTTAAGGTCCAATTCCCACTATTAACTAGTTGCATGCATATTACTAGGATATTGGCTGTTTATTAGTACTTATAAAGCACATATTAATGCCTTATTCTGCATGACCATACTCTACATTCCTAATCCTACCCAATACCTAAATATAACAACTACCTTACTAACTATTAATAAGCAGTAATTAGGAGTTTATTGAGGCAAATGTTGTAGTTAATAGTTAGTTAATAGTGAAAATTGGACCCTAATCTAAAGTGTGACAGAAATTAATTATGAAATGTTTATTTGTGGTGGACGGTGTGCACAAAACCTGTACTTAAGTTAAAATAGAGTACACTAATAAAATATTACTCCAGTAAGAGTAATGCAACACAAAAAAGATAGACCTAAAATAGGCTAGAGCTCAGACTGACATTATTATGAATTATTAGGAGCACACTTGATCTGAGATTACTCCTGGATATTTAGCAGGACAAGACCAAATCAAGTGTTTATTGTTCACTTTACTCACTTGTTAACCACTGCAAATTTAATCTCTAGATCAGTTGAATTCACAAATGACACATTTAATGTTATTGATTGAAAAGAATCAGCTCAAAAGGTCTGTTACATATTTTTTATTTCCTTTCTCATACTATGGTGATATAAAGTAATCACATTTCATGAATAATTTAATTCATATTTCATTTCTCTACCTGAAGACCTGACCCTCCGCGTGTGGATAATCAACCAATACATTTTGGTTAAATGTTGTGGGGTTGTTCATGCGTTAGTCTTAAGACCAGCTCAATTTAGCAAAACAATAATTTCAGGGACATTGCGAGATACAGGCTAATGTTTTTGTTTTGTGCATTTTGAAGGATTTGTGAAACTGCACAGCTTTTTCAGTTCATATAGATTTGAACGACACATACTCCGTCCTGCACCGACTATGAACACATTTCCTATCATGTATGCCTAGGAAAGACAATGGAGCCAGTCAGAGTAGGTATGGGGCGGAGCGACACATGCAACCCCGCCCCGTTCTGCTGGCTGCAGCCAGGTGTACTTGATTGTTGTTGCACAGAAAAAAATACATACCTTGAGTCAATAGCGACCCAATACACAAAATTAATTAGAAAACAGACATTCTTTTATAATTCTTTTCTTATTATATTGTTTATAATACACAGATTGAGGAATACTAATATACAATGGTTGATGTATAATAAAAAAAAAGGGTAGTGGATGACGTCCTAGGTCAATAAAGACCCGATGTATGCGTTTAAGGGTTAAACATTATAGCAGACTAATCTTCTAGGAAAACCATGACCAGCAAATTAGGAAAATATGTAGTTTTTCACATGCATAATGTGTTTCAAAATTTGACCCAACTCACCTTCAACAGTTTTCCACCAGTCCATCAGGCCATCATCCTATGAACAGAGAGCAAGAGATTAAAAAAAAGGTTAAAACAGATTTCAAAATCAGTCAAATTTAACATTAACATTAATATTAATATAAAAAAAAAATATATATATATATATATATATATAATAATAATATATATATATGTATATACTGTATGTATGCATGTATGTATATATAAAACAATACAAAAAAATAAATACCTCATCTGTCTCTAAAGAATTTAAATCTGTTGGGTAGGCAGCCATTTCCACTGGCAGGATTTCAAAAGTACAGTCCTATAACATTCAGAGAATAAGATATTATAAAAGTATTAAGTGAAGGCATAATGTGATATCGATGCACCACAGAAGCAACATAATAATTTGCAATTATAACTCATTGCAATTACAACTCACCTCAGTTGTCTGAAATTGCTGCATTTCCATCGGCACCTCAATTATATCTTCTTGATCGGAACACTATAGAAAGATTTTATAGTATGACCATTTTTTTTATGTAAACTATTAAATTATATATATATTTTTTAAAGTGTTACATTACCTGAATACTGGGAGAAAATGTTGACATTCTAGGTAGAGATCTCTTCACTCTAAATGATACAACCTGAAAGGATGTGAACAGCAAAGAAGATTAAGCAGAGTATGTGAACTGACACTAAATAATTTTTAAGTGCAAACAAAAAGCACAATTCCACAACTGTCATTATGATGAAAATGATCATCAGTTATACGAGTAGTTTATTGTATTGATGGGCTTCTATTTCCTACAATATTCCCACCTGTGTATACCAAAGAGAAAACAAGTGATCCTCACCTTGGAAACTTTTATATCATTATTTTCCATGCATTTTCTGGGCACTGCAATAGATTTCTAGGACATAGAGGAATCAGTTCAACATTTGTTGCACAACTTCATTTACTTTGCAGGCAACTTAAGATCATTACCGATTTGGTAAAGTACCTTTTCAGTGCCAGTGTCCAAGAAGCTATAATCCCAGTCAATACATTTACTGTGCTCACTTAGCGGATCCTACATATAGAATTAACTGTCATTTTAATTTGATTAAAAATGGTTTAAAAGTACATGATATTTGTAAAGACTGTCAACAATATAAAAATCCAGCAATAAAAGGGGGAAGCTGTGTTACCGTCTCAGCAGTGAAACGTAATGCCGGTTTTGGAGAACTGTGGAAAGTGCCACTACGCTTCCCTGAGTTATCCTGCACAAAAGGGACAGTAATTGTGAATGGCAGATGACTAAGCAATTACATATATTCTATTGTATACAATATAAAGGGCAGTGATAAGCACCTTTAAGTTGTTGAAAGAGAGATATAAGAGATCGTCATTACTGGCCAGCAGTTTAATGTGTAACGGTGGGCTGTCCTACAAGAAGAATACTGTGCATTATCATCTGGAAGGTAGGGGTACCAATGCAAAAAATACACAAACACACACTACCTATAAATAAAATAGACCTTTATGCTAATTATTTTGTTGTTGTTGCAGAAACATACCTCTCCAGACGTGTCCTCAGTTCCTCGAGGAAATGTTTGGAGAAAATTAAACAGGGAATTTTCCTCCTAAAGAAATTAATCTGAGAATTAGATTTGCATTTTGCATTTTGTTTTACTTTGAATTCATGATAAATTGCCAATGTTATTGGTCCCACTGAACTTCAGTGACATTGCGGCTTAGAAGACTCTAACTGGTTGAAAAATCCTAATTTTTCAATGCTGTTTCTGAATGGACAGCAGATCTTCATATTATACAAAGCTAAACTAATTATATCATAATTTAGACAGTATTGCTGCATAAATGTAAACTTTAAGACATTCATTTAAGAATAAATGACTGCATGAACAAGGCTGTAGTTTTTTCCACACCTTGGTGTTGTTGTTTTCTGTTTGGTTGAGATTACCGGCTGAGAGTTCTTCATGTTGTAATGATAGTTCTTCCTGTCAAGAAAGAAAAAGGAAGGAAACACCAGACACGGTATGTGTGAGCTAAACCAAAATTGCAGGTAGCATTATTCTGTGTAATGTGTAACATGAAAGCATGATTTTTACAGATTGTGGACACAGGGTGGACCACCTGAGCTTTTATGGTGACCTTAGAGAAGCCTAATCCAAACCTATTGTGTTATTACAAAAGCTGTGATTCATATTGGATGTTCGGGTTAAGATGTCAAGTTATGTAAAGTGTAATGTAATTACAACAGACCTTATTGCTGTGTTGGTTGGCCAGACTGTCAGTGGTGGCAGTGAAGCAATCCTGGGGCAAACGGAAAGATAATCGCTGAAAACCTTGCGTTATCCTCCATAACAGATAATAATCAATAGCTCAAAGTGTATATGCAACTGTACAGGCAAAAATCTAATTTGATCATGGGATTCCTATCGAGTATTTGGATGATGTATGAGCAAATTCACTGAGCAAGTCTCTTGCCTCCCCTAGTGGTAAAATAGGATACACTTTCATGGCCTAACAGTAGCTGTGTGATGTGATGTATACAAAATAATGTGTGTCTGCAATGCATAATGAGACACAATGGTTGCAAAAAGTTTTTGGACACCTGAACCAGACTTAAAAATACATAAATCTGACTGTTAGACAATGGATGTTAGCAACATTTTGATACCTCAATGATGTTCAATTTCATGTTCAGGCCATTTACTTAAATTACACTATGAATTTATTATTTCAACTAGCATCTGTAAATCAACAGACTGTATAAAATAGCTTCAAGTGTCTGTCTTCAGTAAACACATGTTCTACCTCTTGTGCAGGAAGACTCGTCAACTTTTTAGGAGTTCTTTTAAACAACTGGCTGAAAACAGCAGCTTTCCCCTGACACATAAAGAAAATGTACATTCTACTAACATTTTCATTGTAAAAAAGAAACATTAAAAACAATGAACTGGATATAAATATACACCATGTATGATTAAAGTCAAGAATATAATTTGATGACCTTAGGGTTGTTGTTGTCTGGTTGTTGATCAGTGAGAGCCGAGAGATCACTCTCAGTTAGCATGTTCTGGGAAAAAATGTTAACTGATTATTCTCAGAAAAAATTCCTATATTTATATCATCTACATACTACAATAATAAATCATATTCTTCCTTTTTTGCAGTCTGTCTATATTCCAAAATGTTACCCAAAAAAAAGCAATCAAAATGGTAATATTCTGAGAACTCAAATTATAACATCAACTCTAAAAGTGCATTAAAGATAGAACATACAATTCAATATCAAACTAATTACCCTAGCGAGAATGCTTGCAGTTCCTCCACCCTTAAACATGTACCGTCTCGCCTCAGATGAGTGCTCAGCTGCGTCTGATCGCCTGGGCATTGAATCTACTTTCTCCTTAAGCACAAGCAGAGACAAAAACACACAGCAATACACAAACAGTAATATATGTGGCTGAAAAAAATGTATTTAAATGCTTGACACAATGACACATTCAAACGTTCAATATCTCACATTCACACCTAAACTAATAAAACGGGGATGCAGCTCCAGACATGTTTTCAGTGGTTCTAGTTCATGACTTCCTTGTTTATATAAATCTATATTTAATCTATATGTTCTTTTATGATTGCTTTTTCTTTCCTTTTTATTAATAAAAAAAAAAGTAAACTTTAATTTTTTTATAATCTTCATGTTCTTAATTGATCGTAATTGTACTTTTTTTTAACTCTCTCTCTTCTTGGACACTGAAATATCATTGTGTATAGATGTACTATATATAGTTTAATTATAGAAATATACAAATAAGTATACAAACAAGTATACAAATAAACTTGCCTTGCCTTTTCATGTCACAATTAAATGTAGGGTTGTGGGACGCTGGAGCCTAAAGGCAGGGAAACACCTTGGACCAGTCCATCACAGAGCTAACACACAAAGACTCACACCCTCGAATAATTTAATGACTCCAATTATGTGAAAATCTAATAAATTTATTATTTTAAAATGCCATAGCCAACCTGATGGCAATATTACTGCAACCTCTTTAGTGAGCATAATGAAACCTTTTCACACTGCTCATTCTCTCTCTTCATCTTGACAAATTCTAAATTATCTAACTTACAGAAAAAAATGCAAGTATTAATTATTATTTATAATTTGATTTTATTTAATTGATACAATTATTAATATTTCTTCAAATTAATTTTAAAATAGCCAAATATTTAAATAAATTATTTTAGCATTGTCACCATGGAACTGAAAAAAATATTTAAATTATTTATTTGTTCATGTGACTGCTTACCTCATTTTAGCGTAGGGGAGGTCAGAGCTTCTGCTTCAGTTTTCCCTCTGTTATCAACCACTGCACTTCTCCATTTCTAACTAAAAAAAAAAAAACAAGTTTGCACAATGTATGTATCATATAGAAACCAAAATTATGAATATTGAAGCGTTTCACAGGCAACACTGCGCCGGAGAGTACTGTAACACAATCTAAAAAACGACAAACACTGACATCATTCATGATCACAAACAACTGCAAACATTATCACCAGTGTCAACGCCTCGGGCCAACGACGCCTCATTAGTTATTGTTAGGATGCACTTTGGTTTGCTCACTTTTTATGCTTTTATTTTTTTTATAAACAACAATGTGGAATTCTTTTTCGATATTGACATTCCGTTGTTAGTGTGGATTTTTCTAGTCTGAGGCAAAGCGTCTGATCTAGTATGACACACTGCGCGTGCGAGCCAAACAGGAAGCCACTTGACTTTACCGAAACTTAACTCTATAGTTTATTTGATAAACATACAGAATTGCCAATTGTGACGATATTTCTCCGAACTGTTTTGCCTACCTTGTGTTCCCATGCGTACAGCTAAAGAGAAATGGAATGGTCTGTCAAAACTTGTCAAGCTCCGCCCGGCTAATCTGTGTTGTGTAATTACAGAATCACAGCGAGACGGTTTAACAAGGTGTCAGTATGACTCCAGTCTCTTTACATCCAGAAGGGGAAAAAATGAGAAAAAACACACCAAGAATTCATTGGTTTCTTCAGACCAGGTTTATTATAACAAATTTCAACTTTTTTTTTGTTATATGAGGGTCACATTAAAATTTAAATACAAAAGGAAATGTAACAATATTTATTGCATGAGAATTGCGTGAAAAACATTATATGAATTTTAAGACACATGCTATCATAAGTCTGTGATAGATAGATAGATAGATAGATAGATAGATAGATGACAAATATACAAGCAGATAAATGTTATAAATAATTAAATAACATGCTTTTTATCAGGAGAAAATATTTACATAAACGTGTTCAGGACCATACAAGTTCATATTCTTTTAGACTTATAAAAGCATAAATTATAGCAGCGGATATAAAGCCATAAAAACAAGTTAAGATGCCAAATTTTCTTTGCTGTCTAATAGGGAAAGCCAGTGTAGTTACATAACTATATAATTAGTAAACAACCAGAGGAGTGTTTATAAAAGTTTGTCTTCTTTCAGAGTGGTGGTCAACTGCAACTCATTTCGGATGCTGTTAAGTTCCACCAAACCCTCCTGTAGCTGGTCTGCCACCTCTCTGATTTTCGCAGCAAATTCTGACTTTGCACCATTTTTAAGCTCATGAGAGTCTTTGGCCACAAAGTAGATGTCCATACCGACAAAAAGCCCAGTCAAAACCCCTGTGGATATACTAGCAATCTGCACAGCACGGGCTGCTGTGGTTCCCGCTACATTGGCTATCTGCATCACACGCATAATCTCATTGGCGTTAGTTAGAATAGCTTTGCCTGCCATGGCACCATCCTCATAGATATTGTCGAAACAAGGGAAGTCTCGATTATAGGCATGCTTCTTCATCTTATTCAGGTTGAACTTGCGTAGGTTTGTAATGCCTTGCTTGATGAACTTCATGCTTTTGTTAAGGTCTGCCATCTTCGCCTGGTAGTCTTCCACAATGCGCTCCACCTTCTTGCGATCCATTGAGTTGTTGACGGTACTGGTTATCCCAGCGGACGCAGAGGTAAGCCCGCCTGCCATAGCAACACCCAGGCCAACCGCAGTGACAATCAGAGAGGTTCCCATGGTGAAAGGTGCCAAGATGAGGCCAGTTATGGTAGCAACACCTCCCACAGCGCTGGTGGAGCCACCGGTGATCTGGGCGATTTTAGTCTTCTTGTTGAATCTGTCCAGGCCGTCGGCAATGGCATGCAGGTCAATCACATGCTGCCATAGTCCTTCTGCTCTCTCTGAGAAAAGTTTATTAAACACGCGAATGCCTTTTTGCACCTTCTCAGCAGTTACAGCAAAAGCCCTGAGAAAAAGGCCAATGGTCAGTCAAATTATCTTTATTTCCATGTCTCACACACACACACACACAAAATGAATTGAGACTTACTTGGTTTCCTCTTTCTCAGTCATGTTGTCACTTTTGGGCATGTCCTCCCATTCTGAATTGGAAAAAACAAATTGGGAGGACAATAGCTATGAATTAGAATGGGCCATCTGTTCAAACGTGGTTACGTTAATGTTAGTTTGTCTAAACTAAGAAGTTAAAAGATGGGATGTAGGGGATTATTTCTGAAAGTGGACAAACAGTCACGCCAACATGATGGGAAAAACTCACGTTCCACAGTGTTCCACCAATCCATGAGGCCATCAAGATCCTGTGATAGATACATTTATGATAACTAAAAATTGGGTCTATTTTAGAAAACAAAGTCAAGGATCTATATTTAATGAACCAAACCTCCTCATCCTCTTTCTCATTTTCACTTAAACGGAACTCATCTAGCCATTCCATGAGGGACTTCTTGTGTCCTTTAGTCTGATAAAAAAAAAAAAAATTTAATGTCAGGTTATTCTGCAAGATTGGACAATAATGTGTAAAAAAAGAACTTGATGGGAGAATTCCAATGCAGAAACACACAGAAATTGCAGAAGTTGCGAGTCAAATAGGAAGGTAGTTTGCTCATGTGGTTTTGTTTTTGTCACAGGTTGCAAAAAAGCACTATTTCTTGAGGCTGGTGCAAGAAAATATAGGGGCCAAATCAAATTTGCAAGATAATTTTTCCCTCCTAAAATAATAGTAATTGAGTTCAGTTTTTTAAAATCAAAACTAATTTATTGTCACCTGACCTGTAGCATAAAACAGTTTATGAAGGTGGGGGTTTTATATTTAGGATACCACAACAGTCTCTCAGTTCTCATTCTTTGCCTGGTTGTGTCTTGTTTTCAGTGTCACAAGTTGTATTTTGATTAAAAGAACTGCTAGGACATTTCAGCACCTCTGCAAGATCACTCCCACTGCCACTGCCTCCTCCTCCGCCTCCGCCTCCATTTTGGTTTCCACTCTTTTTCTGCGTTGTTTTGTTCTGTAATAACAGCACATGATTTCACTGAATAACAACTGTGAGCATGTAAAAACGTAAGAAGGAAAAATACTTGTTTACCTTTGGTACAACCTGGGGCATAAATGGATTTTTGGGTTTCTTCTTTTGTCCTTTTTGCTGTGAAAATGTAATATGATAGAAAGCTGTTCAACTGGGATGAAGTCCAGATCACCTGTTTTGGTTCTCTGGAAAAATGCACTGCTAAGGGCATCAGTATTCACTTAAAATGATAAGATGGGTGCAATTACTTTTGTATTTTCCTCTTCTCCAGGTGTCTCAGCCACTGTGTCAGGAATCTTTTCCAGGACCTCATTGCTATCGCCCTGCAATAATGAGTAGAATGCATATAATCCTATTCCTATGATTCAGATGTGGCTTTAAAAGTGTGCTTTTTAAAATGTATTTGGCATATAATCTGTGTTGAAGAAAAAAGAAAAAGAGAACACAGAACCTAAATTATGAGAAAATATTAAATGATAAACTAAAAGAAGTGACATTGTTAAAAACTTTTGGTAACCTGTCATGGTTGCCAGTCAAAATAGCACCAATAACTGCATTCATGCTTTAGACAAGTGTTTAAATTATAGCCTCACCACTTGCTTTGTTACTGGGTTACAGAATTCAACCTGTGTAGATGATCTTGCACAATAATTTGAGCCATATTTCACCTGGCATTCTGATGTGCAAGTACGTGCTTGTCTTTTATGTTTAGTTATAGCGATTTAGGCTGGGCCAATAAAAAACGAAAAGTATTGCTGAAAAAGCCCAAAGGCATGTTCAGATAACAGCTTCCATACCAATTTGGACTTGCACAAGATACCTAGATGAACAGAAGCAACTTAACTAGTCTGTTTCAAAATGTTTTCAAAAAGGCTTATAGTTTAGGGGTGATGTTTATGCTGTGTGTGTGTATACACACACACACACACACACACACACACACACACACACACACACACACACACACACACACATACATACATACATACATATATATACATGTATATGCCTATTTTAATATTCAAACAATATAGGAATATCACCAGAATGACATCTTGAAAAAAATCATAATATAACATAATATTTTTTTATAATATTATAACTTAATATAATAATACTATACTATTTTTAACAATAAAATATTATAAAACAATAATACAATTCAAATAAAATAAAATAAAATAAAATAAATAAAATGTACCATCACATTTTGGTAGTCAAAGCAACAGCACTTAACCGTTCCTCATATTATAAACCAGTACAGAGATGAAAATGCATATTTACCTTCTTAAGGGCTGGTTGGCTCTCAACATGTACCAGCTCCTCTGCATCTAAACCAGAACCCATATCCTGGTATAAAAGAGAAAAGTGCATCATTGACAATAATTTGATGAAAATGCCCTTGTCTTTTGAGATTCAATGGTTGAAGGCAGTCCTGATCCCATCCAATTATGTGCGTTCTAAATCTGAGCTGTAATTTAGCTTGCAAATAATTAACAAAACTGGGTTACATCTTTAAAAAGTATGCCCACCTGCATGGATATTGACTGTTTAACGTCAGGTTTATCAGCGGGCTCCAAGAACTGTTGTGTTTTTTCCATGCCCTGCTGGGGAAGCAGATGCCTTCCTATTACAACATGTTTTATCACCTATCAGAACTAGTGACATTACAAAAAAAGATAGCCTAAAGTCTGTGAAACAGTTAGTAAGGTTTACGTTACAATACATGGAACATAGAATACATAGAAAGGTGAAAGAAAGTGAAATATAGGAGTATCAAGGCAGACAAGGACTTACTTCAGCAGTGGAGGGCTCGCCACAGTTGTCATCGATTTTAAAAAGTTCTCTGTCCATTATAAGAATGTCAGACTAATGGAGGACCAAGAAACAGATAAAAGGACTGAGAGTCAGAAGAGAAAAAAAAAGGACTATTTAACACTCATGATGTTGCGGTCAGACCAAACATCATCACATGCTGAAGGTTCACTTTGAACTGGGAGGTCATCCTGAGACAGAGAAAGAAAGGCGTTTTTGTTGAAAAATGACCTTCATTAATCAACACTGAATGCTAAGGCAAAGCAGACCTCAGATCAGCAACATCTAGCCTAAAAATACCTAGGTAAAACATAAAGACTGAAGATAAATAGAGGGGTGACAGCTTAAACATTTTAGAAATTAAAACAAATTTTAGAAATTAAATTAAAGTAACGGAACGGGTAAGTCAACAATCCATTCCACAGACTGAGTCAAGTCAAATCACGGGATTTATAACAAACAAACGCACCCATGCCTCTCTCGGTCGTTTCCTGAACATGGCAGTGCTTTTCCAACATACATTATGAAAGTTTGTACAGTTGTTTTACAAATAAACACTGCAACAACAACAAAAAAGTCGTTAAAGTTGGAGCAACAAGACGTGCTCAACTTACCGCACACTTCCCTGAGGAATAAATATTGAGTTTCGTGAAGAAAAATAAATCGGTGATCTATCTATGAAATGAAAGACAACTGTGTAAGTCACCTTAAATTGTTTCCATGTTATTTTCTTTTGACGTGCAGTGGTTTGCCTTACAGTGTGAAGTAGCCTATCGAAATGCTGTCAACTGAACTCCGCCCTTTCTTGCTGCTGTGTTTGTTGCCTCCGTTTTGTAAATCCATGGACGGCAGTCAGGTGGTGCTATTCAGCAGGGCAGGGGGCCCCTGTGCTTTAAGGTAATGTTTGGGCCCTATCTACACTACAGATTACCTCAACAAGAACATCATTATGGAGTAGCACAAAATACACAAAAATTAAAATATGCTTGATGTTCATAGAACAATTATATGCAACATGACGACTAGCATATTCAAAGTTTAGATGTAATATCAAATAGTCGTTATATAATACAAGATGTGCTCTCTCTCAGTTGAGAGAAGGTCAAAACCCTGAAATAACACTGAGCAATAAAGCCAGAGATAGTAGGCTATTATAGAAATGTATTGTCTTAAATTCAATGAATAAATTAAATCTGAATAAAATACACTTTATGGCTACAACAATCAAGTGAAATCACTATCAACAAAATCCATAGATGGCTTTAGCATAGATTATATTAAGAGATTAATGTTTTAAATAGGCTATAATATATATATATTTTTTTGTAGAAATATTAAATTATACTGGAAAAATGAAATAGGCTAAAAATTACTATGAAAGTAGGCCTAAACCTGCCAGTAGCTAGGTGGCGGCAAATTATTGAGTTGAATCCTTAAAGCAACAGATTTGTTTAAAATGATTAGTCATTTAACTCATCAACAGCTGTATTTAGGCCTATAGCCTGCTTGAATCATTTACTCATCTGAGGAACAAAACACTGATGCTCGGAGACGCAGCGGTTCTGCTGCCTCTTTTCCACCACCGTAGGGCCGAACATTACGGTTCCAGTTGTATTTCCACTTGAGCTTGGCTGCGCGGTATTTGAGTGGCGTAAACACAAATTAATAATAAAATTTTAATAAATATCTGATCATCCTCCGACAGGCTTCCTCCACTGCTGGTCACTAAGTCTGCTGCTGGTTATGTGGTGGATTTCTTTTAAACTTTTTTGTCACATAAAACCTACCACACTGGACATTGTCTTAATTAAGAACATTATAAACATGAGACATCAATTCACGAAACACAAAAAAGTCAACATAATATAAAAACTATAGTTTTAAGTTGTCATATACATTTTTTAAATTGCCACTTTGTATTGATTTGGGAAAATATAATCCAGCATTATCACAGTGTTTTGTCAGCTGTCACCCTGTAAATTCCATGACAATTATTGCTTCAAAATGTAGTTTTTGCAGTCCAAAGTCTGTTTAAACAGTTACGCAAGTTGTGGTCTTTAAGAGAAGGTTATTCAGTTGATACATCACTAGTAGGTCTAACAGACAGAACAATAATGTTGATTTTTATAACAGTTTTAATGGTCAATGTGTGGGCTATACCAGCAGATGATTTATTATCACCAAACATAAACATCCTTGAAGAACTGGGAAAGATGGGAGCAAAAATGAAATATATGGAAAAGGAAATGGAGCGACTAAGAACAGAAAACACAGGTAATATATGACATGAATGAAGGTACTAAACACTGTAAAATGTTATTATTATTATTATTTAAGAAACTGACTGACTGACCACACTGCAGTTTGTTTCTTTGAGCATAAAGCTTAAAGCTACACTGTGTAACTTTTTAAGTTGATTCTTAGCAAAAAACAAAAGTATATGTGCTCATTCATGTGTAATTACTTCCACCAACTAATAAAGTATTCTCGTAAGAATAAAATCTGCCATTTATAATACATATGAGAGAGTCGCTCGAATGGCGGCAGCCATGTTGCGCCTCCATCTTGAAACTACATTAGCCAAAGAGGGACATATACCTGGAAATTCAAGCTTCGCCTTTCGCGTTTTACTCTCAGTGACACCGTGACGAATGCGAGGGGGAGATTACTCGCGACTGCCGGCAGATTTGAAAGATTGCTGAAGATGGAGGATCACGCCTATTTTCGAGGACATGTATCAGAGTTTAGTTTAGTTTTCCTTTGCCTTTCCCTCTACCTTTAGCTTTCCCTCGCACATCCGTCGCATCAACGGATCTCTGACTCTGCTCACGGAGAAAATTATGTAGCCTATGCTGTAAACATTGCCTTACACTATTAATCTTAGTTCGAATTAAGATAGCACTGTACTTTACTAACATTAGCTTGCATTCGTTTGGGATAGCTGATATTAGCAATGAAATGGTACCAAAATAACGAAAACATAAAACTATTATTCATTTTACATAGAGGTCATAACCTACATGTTAACTGACTAAATAACTAAATGCGCTTTGTAATAGTTTTCTAAAGTAACCTCATCACTTGAAGGAACACTCATGGACGAAGTCGAACTGGAAGCCATGTTAATCTTGGAATAATACGGCCACCGTAGGAGTTAAAACGCCCTCGGAATTGAAAGGAACAGAAATTAATATTCACGGGGTAGTCATATACAATTTCATCGCTAGATGGGGGAAAATATCGCACAGTGTAGCTTTAAATGGATAGTTCATCCAAAAATGAAAATGGTGTCATCATTTACTCACCCTCAAGTTGTTCCAAACCTGTATACATTTCTTAGTGGAACAGCTATGTTGTCATCAAGTCAAGTCACATTTATTTATATAGCACTTTTTACAATACAGATAGTTTCAACAGCAGCTTTACAGAGATAACAGGAAAATAATGCAACAAAGTTTGTTTCCAGAAGAAAATAGCGTCACAGTCCAGCTTAAGTAAGTTAAGTGATGTTTCATTTTTGTTGTATGAAACAAGAATAAACGATAGTTGTGTTCGACTTGTGGTGCTGTGCAGATCGATTAGTGTATGACATCAAAGTACCACGAGAGCAATTAGAGAGCAGATGGCTCCGTATGCTTTTGAATTGCTCTTGCGGTATTTTTATGTCATCCACCGATCGGTCTGCGCAGCGCCACTTCAAGTCAAACCTATTGGCTTTTCGAAGATGGCGAGTATCGAGGGAATTGAAACGTAAAAGTGACATGTAGATGCCATTTTTATTACTCAACAGGTGAGCAAGGTATTTTATTGAACAAATAAATTGCCATGTATCTTTCTAAGATTTCATTGTAAAGCATTATCTATTGTGAAAATTCATTTTTGTATAGTGCTATATTGTTGTAGGCTATAGTGCTGCGCTGGAATTTAGTTTCAAGTAAGTACTGTGTATATTAATGGGTATAACTAAAGTAACGTTTTCAGCTAGTCATCTTGAGATCCTTTCTATCTAAACTGCATATGCACCTATATATAGTTTATCTGTTATAGTGAATTTTTTATGAGCAATAGGATAATATCGCTCTTTTTTTTTTTTATGAGAAAGAACCAGTAAAGCAGAGCCGAAGCACAACCAAAACAATGTTCTTCCGCAAAATGCATGCAATTTAGTTTTTTAACCATACAGTGTACCTTTAAGTTCAGCAAGAAATAGCACCACAAAGATTAAATGAAAAGATACCTAAGGGTTTTTCTTTTTGCTTGCTTGATAATTTTATTCACATCCTTTTTTTGCAGAAAGGGTGAAAGTAGCCTTTTCAGCCTCACTGTCAGCTTCAACAGATGTCAAATATATTGGCCCTTATGCAGAAGCGACCAATCTTGTGTATGAATATGCATTTTCTAACATTGGAAATGCTTATGACATCAATACAGGTATCGCAACATTGCACAAAGAAATTCTTAACACAATGCTTTAACAATTTTATCATGTCATTTATTATTTAAGAACCTAAGTTTCTGCCATTATCAACAGGAATCTTCACTGCACCAGTAAAAGGAGTTTATTTCTTCAACTTTGTGGTCTTCAACCCTTATGCCATATCGACCGGTGTGAGACTGCTAAAGAATGGCAATTTTGTGGTTGCAGCGTCAGATAACCCTCCCGGGCAAGACACAGAGGACACTGCGTGCAACTCTGTCACTCTTCTGTTGGAACAAGGGGACCGGATACTTCTTCAGCTCTTACAGAACCGTCGTATCTACACAGATATGTGGAAACGAAACACCTTCAGTGGACACCTTCTTTTTACCATGTAAAGTTATTGCCCATGTAATATAGCTCAAATGCAGTTTTTATTTAAATACAAAAAATAAAGTAGAAAATCTCATTTTCTTGAAGCTGTCAACATGCACTTGGCAAGTTTTAAAATAGCTTACAAAAATCCTTCAAATGTAGCGCAATTTACACACTACTTTGATGTTGTTTGTTTATTACTCATTAATATTAAGTATAAATCACATTATTCATGAATAAAGACATTTATTGCTAGTAAAGTGATAATAATCAAGATATTAATCAATATTTTTCCTTCTAAATATCAAATGAGTTGAATGACTTCTCTGGAGATTTTACTTTGTTATAGAAGTTACCAGTGTGATCACTGAAATGTTCTTTTCATGTATTCTTTAATGTCTGTATTTGATATCTGAATGCAGTAACAGTGCTTGCTTGTTTAGCCCGGCTTCCAGAAATGAAATAGGAACTTGTTTAGTGTTTGAGAAAGGTCTTCAACGTGTTAAAACATATAGGGGTCATTGAAGCCAATAGTTTAAGGGACCATTTCTTTGTTAAAGCCTTACTTTCCAGTTAGACTAAAGTGTATCTCTCTTTGAGAGAAAGAATGCATTATCTTGATGTTTTGAGAATACTCTCCTGTTTATAGTTAGCCAAGCTTCAGGGTCCGAGTGTCAACTGCCTAATCGATGGAGATGTGCTTCAGTCTATCTGTATATGTGTGGAAAATTACTATGTTTATCTATTTCTTAGCCAATCAGAAACTGCAACCCGAAGTAAGGACGTAGCTTAGACCTTTGTGTAGGGTATAACTGCTGTGATCTTTGTAACTGTAAGCAGGGCAGCCTACAAACTCCTGTGTGAGTCTTGAAGCTGACTTCTGCTGATGAAACTGCAAACTATCTTCAGTAAAACTTTTCTTCAATTTATTATAATTCTTTCTCCGGGTCTTCTTTCAAACATCTGGTCCTTGGGTCCTAAACTGTTACCCCCTAACAGTAATGGTGGAGGATGCGGGCAATCATTCTCGGTGACACCCCTGGCAAATCACCAAACAAGTTAGAAATATTTAATTATTTGGTTAGGGCTGTCTGAATGGAAGAGATTGGGAAAGGAGAGCGGGAGAGCTTCACTCCGAAGAGGAGAGTGAGGATTAATTATACTAAAGTATAAGAAGTCGCTGATGGCGTCTTTGGAGGAAGCAGGCAGTAAGTGCTAATAATTATGCCGAAGAAGTCGCTGATAGCGTCGTTACGATTGACGGCAGCAGACAGCGCAAGCGAAGCCTGCTCTGTGGGGGCCCCACTGGGCATTGCACCACCCCAGCAGAGTACATCCCTGGATTGTAGGTCCAGTGGCACCGCAAATCTCTTCCATCTCAGATAGGGGATCCCCGAATTTAGTGAATCAGGCAGTTACGGATTAAGCTATTAGTTAGAAAAACAAAAACAGAATAAAAACAGGGTTGTTTTCCAGGGATGCATTAGGAACGATCCCGAGAGAAAAATAAAAAAGTTGTGACCCAAATTGGCGTGGACCAGTATATGTAACTATGATTTTGGAGTATACTTTGCAGTTTCATCACACAGAAGCCAAGCTGTGTTAATTAAGATATGGCAGACAAACTAAGTAACTTGATCAGTAACCTGAACAGTCCTGAAACAAATAGTGAGACACAAGAGAACAAACGCTGTAAGCAGCTGTGGTCTGAAGCTCTCACTTCAAAGAGTTTTGCAGAAATTAAGAAAATGTTTAGTCAGGGTTTTGATTACGATTGGCAAGATAAACAACAACTTGACTGGCTACAAACAAAGAAAGAAACTGAAAAATGTTAGCCTCGTATTGCTTACGGTGATTACAAAAAGCAAGTAAATTAAATGATGGGTCAGGGATCATTTCCTTGGACAGGTGTGACTAAAGTTAAACACAAACTTTATGAAAACCCCTTAGACAATGTTGAGTGATTTTCTATACAGCTTAAGAAAATGAATGTGCTGCCAATAATAATGATGAAGATTATGATTTGGCTATTGTGATTGAATCCGCCACTGGTGGGCTGTCAGAAGAATACAGAGAACTGCTTATCAGTGGCTATGTTTACATTCCTGATTGGGACACAATGCTTCAAGGGTGTGCAGTAAGTTGTCTCCACCATAATACAGGGCTGATGGCTCCAGTTACAGATGTAGCAGTACACTGAATGGACAGTTGTGATAACTAAATTCACTGAGAATAATCTCAGCACTGAGATTTTGCTGATTTGGAGATGTTTAATGGATTTTAGTGATTAAATACTGCTGTCATTAACTTGTCTCTCTGTGTTAACACTAGGCAACCTGATGGCTCTGGTGACTCTTGAGTGTGCCTTCCCTAAGCTCCAGAAAACAACTGATTATGTTGAAGAAAACCATCAAAGATTCTGTTATGGGGAAGAGCGGTTACCAGTGTGCACGAGGTGATTTCTCAACGACAGGTGAGATCCTCTTTGGCCAGACAGAGGGCAACCTAAGGCAGGGGATCACAGCCGCCACTGGGCATCTCCTGATGGGAGGTGTTTTATGTGAGATGGGCATGAGAGTAGAGCAGATGACTGTGAGGCCAGCAGCATCATTATATCATTAATGGGGGATGAGCTGTGAGAAGTTACGGCAGTCTGACCCAGAAATGTGAGTTCCTCCATACCACTCACCAGAAACCACATTCCTTGGATGGCTATGCCAGGGGAAAACACCCTGATGGAGATTATAGATAAAGAGCTAATGGGAATGGGCTTTCAAGAACCAGCTGAGACCATGAGGTGATTGTCATTATTTGTTGTGGAGACAATAACAAAACTTCTTAATTTATATCAGGACCATGATGTTGGTTGCCTCATGGGCAAGAATTTTTATTTTTTTATATAAGTGTTGATTTTGAACTAATATGTCTATAACTCCTGAAGGTCGTTAGACAAAGATGAAGACCGCTTTTGTAGATTCAAGAAAAAGTCTGGAATTGAAGCTGTTATATATTTATTGTATTTTATAGTTTTCACATGATTTTTTATTTTATTCATTGGTTTGTTAAATACACACAGCATTACTGTGCTATTACTGTATTATGTTTAATACAGTTTCTCTTCAGTTAAAAACAAATGTATATTGTCCACTCAAGTGGACATCTGAAAATCTAAAATATGTGTAAAATATATAACCAATGACTGTGGTTAGTATAATTCATGCATGAAAGGGTAAAACATGATCAAACAAAATAATGTACAGTGGTTACTTACTACCACCTTTACAAGTTTTTAAGTTGCCATTTTGTATTGATTTGGGGAAATATAATCCAGCATTATCACAGTGTGTTTGTCACTCTGGAAATTCCATGGCATACACCAATTATTGCTTCAAAATGCAGTCCAAAGTCCCTTGGTCTGTTTAAACAATTACGCAAGTTGTGGTCTTTAAGACAAGTAATTGTTATTCAGTTAGAACATCACTAGTAACAGACAGAACAATAAATAATGTTGATTTTTATAACCGTTTTAATGCTTAATGTGTGGGCTATACCAGCAGATGATATATTTTTACCAAACATAAATATCCTTGAAGAACTGGGAAAGATGAAGATCATGGAAACAAGGCTGGAATCTATGGAGAAGGAAATGGAGCAACTAAGAACAGAAAACACAGGTAATGTGACACTGCTTACAAATGTGAAGAACATTGACAAATATAAAACTAGTTTCCATCAAAAACCCTTCTAATTAAAAAGTAAATTAGGTGGGTTTATATAACTTATTAAACAAAATGGTAGGTAATAAAGGGTAGGTAATAAAAGATAGTTTCATCAGTGACAAATCTCACATATTTAGGCTAAAACAAGTTCAAGGCTTCAATTGATCAGAAATGTTTTATGTAAAAAAATGAATGTTTATTGATCAATGATTATTATTTTAGCTCAATGTAAGGAACTGGACACATTGCGTGAAACAACAAATGACGTAAAGACCAAAATGGATGATCTAATAAAACAAAATGAAGGTAATATAACTATAAATTACAATTTTGTCTATTAAATATTATACAAGACTCATACATGTTTTAGCATTAGCAAATAATTGCAGGGCTGCTGAACCAGAAAATTCTATAGCCAGAAAAATTTATATATTTAAATGTTGAATACATTTATTTCTCAATGTTGAATTTTGTGATTTATATTCATCTTTTTTCATTTAAGCTTTGTAATCGTAAGGTAATGCAGTTTATAAAGAATCTCAGTTGTATACTTTCTTTATCGTAGGTAAACCTTAAAAATGAATGTAATTAAATCCTTTTTTAATGATGCAACCTAATTTACATATTTTATGTCTTAGTTTCAAAAGTGGCTTTCTCAGTTTCTCTGTCGTCCTCTAATGGGCCGCACAGCAGTTTACACACCCTGCTTTACAAACACATCTTCCTCAATACTGGAGATGCTTATGATGCAAATACAGGTACAGTAAATCACTTCATATACTGTGAATGTGAATTCTTTTCAAAATCCTGATTGATTTATGAAATATTTGTCTGATACAGGAATCTTTACAGCACCCATGAAGGGAGTGTATGTATTCATGCTTTTCTCTAAGGCCCATGGAAGTTCAGATAAAGCGGTTGTCGCAGGCTTGTTTAAGAATGGCCAGCATGAAATTTCTACTTATGCACGTCAAAGCGGTGGTTTCATCGGCTCTTCAAATGGAGTTTCTCTGCTGCTGGAAAAGGGGGATAAAATATATGTAAATCTCTATCCTGGATATTGGATTTTTGACAATGAACACCATCACAGCACCTTTAGTGGACATCTGCTATTCCCCATGTGATCGGAACCTACATAGAACATCTTTGGACATCAAGACTGTAATCAAGATGTTCCATTCACATTATTTATTTCTGTATGTAAGACTAAGAGTGAATGAATGTGATAAAATTTTCAGTAAATTTGATACTAACTTGTACTTCAAATGTATCGGTGCCTATAAAGCAAGTATTGTTAAAAGGCCCTATTTGACTCACATGTGTGTCAATGTGTCAAATGTAATCCATAAAAGAATTTGATAAAAATAGCCAACTTTGAGTGTCACGTTATTTCATAATCTAATGCTCGTTAACTGTTTTCTGGAGTCTTCTATTCTCTCAAGTGAAGTGACGTGATGTGCAGGACAAGTAACCCATACTCAAAATTTCTCCTCTGCATTTAAACCATCCAAGTTAGTGCACACACATTAGCAGCAGTGAGTAGTGAACACACAGCCATTTATTGTGGCGGCCAGGGAACAATTGGGGTGCCTCGCTCAAGGGCACCTCAGTCGTTTCCTGCAGGTATTGACAATAAAATCTGCAAACTTTGGGTTACAAGTCTGACTCTCTAACCATTAATGCAAGAGCAGAACAATATGGAAAAGAAGGATTGGGCAAAATGCTTAAATAAATAAATAAAGCACAATATATAAATGGGTAAATCTTCAAAGTGAGTCCAATTTAAAAAAAGTGCACACCCCGATTTACAAACACATCTTCCTCAATACTGGAGATGCTTATGATGCAAATACAGGTACAGTAAATCACTTTACTGCGAATGTGACTATTTTACAAACCTTTAAAATTAAATGGATTGGAGTCTGATACAGGAAGTACCCATGAAGGGAGTGTATGTATTCAGGCTTTTCTCTATAAGGCCTGGAGGTTGATATAAAACGATTTCCACAGGCCTGTTTAGGAATGGCCAACATGAAATTTCTACATTTGCACAACAAGATTATGGTTTTATTGGCTCTTCAAATGGAGTTTAGCTGCTGTTGGAAAAGGCGAGTGAAATATATGTATTGGATTTTTGACAATTGAACACCATCACAGCACTTTTAATGGACATCTGCTTTTCCCTGTGATCAAAACATACCCAAGGTTCACTCACAAGCATTTCTGTATATCAGAAGGCTTTAATCACAAAATAACGTTCAATGCCATATTATTGCCTTCTTGATTTGGATATTAAATTTGAGCATCAATGCAAATTTCTAACAATGTTAAAAGGACCTAGATTATGCTTTGGAGTCATTGATCTAACATGAATAAAGAGACTAGAATTAGATTATTAGAATGTATTAGTATGATTAGAAATATAATGAAAGCATTATCCAATAGAAATTATAGCAGACCAATATGGAAAAGAAGGATTATGAAAAATAATGGGGGAAAAGGGCACAAAATAGTTTAACGGTTCCCACTTTTTCATTTTAGCTTACAGTGGATGCCAAAATAAATATTGCCTCAAAATGTAGTTCTTGTAATCCAAAGTCATTTGGACAGTTTAAACTACTGAGCAAAAGATGTTGATATGAAAGATGTGTGATTACAAATTTAAAAATATGTTTAAGATCTGCTGATCCTAGGCTACATCCTGATATAACATCACATGAAAAACTAAGGTGAACTTTACTGATTAGATTAAATAGAGTTTCCAGTGTGGGGGTTTTGTCAGTCTTTGATCTTCCTACTGAGAGTCAAACTATGTATAAATGTTCACATATCTCTAGTTCCTGTGACATGCAGGTGGCTGCTTAAACCATTTGGGGGTAGGCTACTATTAGCTCAGTCAGGGGTTATTTCCTGTATAGTCTTTAGATGCTTTTGTTTCAGTGGTCACTTCTAGGCTGTGTGTAAGGTAAACACCTTTAAGGACTGCCCACTGAATGCACATGATATAGCCTATTCAAATTATATTATATTAAATTAGCCTATATTATATTAAAAAAATTATATCACTGCATACATTAGCCTATATCAAGATTAATGTTTTAAATATAACATTTTATGTAGAAATATTAAATTATTGGAAAAATGAAATAGGCTATGAAAGTAGGCCTACCCCCGCCAGTAGGTGGTGGCAAATTATAGAGTTGAATCCTTAAAATTAACAGATTCGTTTAAAATGATTACCGGTAGTCATTTAACTCATCAACGACTGTATTTAGGCCTATAGCCTGCTTGAATCATTTACTCATCTGAGGAACAAAACACTGATGCTCGGAGAAGCAGCGGTTCTGCTGCCTCTTTTCCACCACCGTAGGGCCGAACGTTACGGTTCCAGTTGTATTTCCACTTGAGCTTGGCTGTGCGCTATTTGAGTGGCGTAAACACAAATTAATAATACAATTAAAAGACATTTCTGATCATCCTCCGACAGGCCTCCTCCACTGTTGGTCACAGCTAAGTCTGCTGCTGGTTATGTGGTGGATTGTTTTTAACTCTTTTGTTTTGTCAATGGAACCTACCACTGGACATTGTCTTAGAACATTATAAACATGAGACTTCAATTCACGAAACACCAAAAAGTCAACATAATATAAAAACTATAGTTTTAAGTTGTCTCTATATATATATATATATATATATATATATATATATATATATATATATATATATATATATTTGTTTTTTTTATTGCCATTTTGTATTGATTTGGGAAAATATAATCCAGCATTATCACAATGTTTTGTCAGCTGTCACCCAAATTCCATGACATACACCAATTATTGCTTCAAAATGTAGTTTTTGCAGTCCAGAGTCTGTTTAAACAGTTACGCAAGTTGTGGTTTTTAAGAGAATGTTATTCAGGTGATACATCACTTGGTCTAATAGACAGAACAACAAATGAGTCATTCCATGAAACCGGTACGATTTGGATTTTTTACTTATGTATTACTTTTCTGAACACCCCACAACATTAATTACATATTTAACTTCCAGAAAAACATATTTTCCCACCTCAGACATCAAATCCCTATTATTATTGGTAATTATTTTGAGATATGGGCACTATTAGTCTTCAACCCCGTTTTGGACACTATATGGGAGCTCTCTGAATATGATTATAAAATATATTTGTAATGAAATCAACATTTTCCTATTAATCAGATGTCCCTCACACTAATTCAGTAATTGTAAATGTAAAATGTACATATAATTTTACACTTATGCTATACTAAAGCCTAAAATGGGCACTTTTTGTGACAGCAACCTCATCATTTTTGATCAAAGATGAGGCTTAACTTCAGAATTTAAACTAAAATCAGTATTCTTATGATTGCCCTGAACATTTCAGACTAAGTTCAACAAACATTAAATTACTTATTCATAAACTTAAAAAAAAATTATTAATAAAAATGTAGGTGTGACAGTGGTTGAGACTAGGGTTACAGGGTTGAAGTAGGTAACGGGGTTGAAGAGACAAATACAGCTTAACATATACATAGTTGTTTTTTACTCAATTTCACTGTAAGACTTTATATAAGCACTGTATTTCATTATGTAACCAAGAAAAACAACAGATATAAACTGCAATTGCAACTTAGTTTTAACCCGACTGCAGGAAAAACAACCAATAATTTAGAATGCATTAGAACACTATAAACTGACTAAATAGGTCATCGCAAATAAAACGTATTACTTGTGTGCTTTTTTGATGTGTGTTTGTGTGTTTTTTTTGTTTTTTTTTTGCACGTGCGCGCGCTTCGTGGCAAAAGAGTAACGGGGTTGAGATTTTTTGCTCGAAAATAGCCACTGCTCTACATGTAGTGAATAACAGGAGAGCACATGACATGCGTGGTATTAAGAAATCATGTATATAGTTGAATTAACAAAGATAATTTTCACAAGTAATAGAATTATATCTTTATTTTATGTAACAGGTTTGAGTCGTTGAGCTCGACAACCACAATATCACAATTCTAAATATGTTATAGTTATAAAAGAAGGTGGTAACTTGCCTGTGTCTACACACAATGTTGTTCAGAAGACTTCTATGATGTTACTTCCTGTTATTGATGATAAATGATGCGCCGGTGCGTTTGTCGACCCCAGAGGATTTACTTAGCCTAACCATAAATTGTGATTAAAATATAGCTATATGATCACTCACCTCAAGACGCCGCTGCGGTGGTGGAGTCCATGCAGTTTGGCACTGCGTCGCTTTTCAGCTCGAGCTGTTCGGAGAAGCCCATTTCCACCTCTAATGCGATCCTGACCACTGTATTAAATACAGATACATCTACGCTAACTTGAAGCTATCCTAACTGATGCAATACTATGCTACTAACTAACAATGCTTCTAACAATACTACACTAACAACTATGCTAATTAACTACCTAGGCTACACGAAATAATCTAAATAACTATATAAATGTTATGCTAAAATACTCTATCCTGATCGTTTTCAACACTCGCAATTCCAACTCCTGACACGCTACAGTGGTTTTGACGAAACATGATGGTTTTTATACTGCCAAGGGCGTGGTGAGCTGGAACCTGCTTACGTCACGTACCACCGCAAACATCCAATAGGAAAATTCAACTGCAGTAGCCACCGTTCAACCTGAAGAGGGCAGCACTCAGATGTTTTTACACCATATATCGTAGAATTAAAACACTTTATACCCAAATGTCAAAAAAGTTACTTGAATCAATGAACAGCACTAATAAAGCCCCATTCTTTCATATCATTAACTACAAAAAGTTGGTTTAGGGTTTAGTTACCCTTTAAGGCCCTCACCTATACACCAATTATTGCTTCAAAATGCAGTCCAAAGTCCCTTGGTCTGTTTAAACAATTACGCAAGTTGTGGTCTTTAAGAAGAGTGAATGTTCTCAGTTAGAACATCACTAGTAACAGACAAAACAATAAATCATGTTGATTTTTATAACAGTTTTAATGCTTAATGTGTGGGCTATACCAGCAGATGATTTATTTGTACCAAACATAAATATCTTTGAAGAACTGGGAAAGATGAAGATCATGGAAACAAGGCTAGAATCTATGGAGAAGGAAATGGAGCGACTAAGAAAAGAAAACACAGGTAATGTGACACTGCTTACAAATGTGAAGAACATTGACAAATATAAAACTAGTTTCCATCAAAAAGTGTCAAAAGTTTGGAAATATTAAAAAAAAAATTATGTTTTTGAAAAAAGTCTCTTAAGCTCGCCACGGCTGTATTTATTTGATGTAAAATACAGTAAAAACAGTAATATTGTGAAATATTATTACACTTTAAATTGTTTTCGCTTTAAATAGAATTTAAAATGTAATATATTTCTGTGATATCAAAGCTGAATTTTCAGCATCATTACTCCAGTCTTCAGTGTCACATGATCCTTCAGAAATCATTCTAATATGCTGATTTTGTGCTCAATTATCATCAACTAGTATTGGTGCTCAAATATTAATAATGGTTCTTATTTTTATTAATGATAAAAAACATTTTTGCATGCTTAATATTTTTGTGGAAACAGTGATTCATTTTTGTCTGGATTCTTTGATGAATAAAAAAGTAAAAAGAACAGCAACGAGCATAGAAATCATTTGTAGCAATATACATGTCTCTTTTGATCAATTGAATGCGTCCTTGCTGAATAAAAGTATTATTATTATTATTATTATTATTTCATATATTACTTATCCCAAACCTTATCATGGTTTGCCATCACAGAACAACAGAAAACATACTATTTTAAATTGTAAAAATATTTTACAATATTACTGTTTTTACTGTATTTTTGATCAAATAAATACAGCCTTGGTGAGCAGAAAAAACATTTAAAAAATCTAAACCTTGAACTGTAGTGTAAATATAATGAAATAATTTGTAATCTAATGTACAAATCTATGTTTTAGCTCCTAAAGTGGCTTTCTCAGCCTCTCTGTTGACCTCTTTTGGACCACAAAGCGTTGGACCCTTTAATGATTTATACACCCTGATTTACAAAAACATCTTCCTCAACACTGGAAACGCCTATGATGCAAATACAGGTGAATAAATTCATATAGTTAGTGTTAATATCTCTCTGTAATTTTTTATAATGCTCTCATTTGAATGTATCTAATTAACCTTTGTTCGATACAGGAATCTTCACAGCACCTGTGAGGGGAGTGTACGCATTCAGGGTTTTCTCAAAAGCGTTCGGAGATCCACTGAAAGCCGTTACCGCAGGCCTGTTTAAAAATGACCAGCATATCATTTCTACACATGGACACCAAACAGATGGTTTTATCAGTACTTCAAATGGAGTCTCTCTGCTGCTAGAAGAAGGGGATAAAGTAAAAGTAAATCTCTATCCTGGCCAATGGATTTTTGACAATGGAGAACACCATCACAGCACATTCAGTGGACATCTGCTTTTCCCCATGTGATCTTGCAGATAGTTTATTCACCCAAAAAGCTTTTCATACATAAAGGATGTACAATCCTTAAAAAAAAATAATAATTTTTACTGAATATAACTAAATATTAAATCAAGTGGTTGTCATTTTCACATAATAAAAACAAAGCAAATATTCTTCATATCATGACTTCGTTTAAGGCAATAGTATCATTAGTGCAAAATGCTCCATGCATGTGAAGTAAATGAAAATTAGCAGAATGCAACATTACAACTGATTAAAGATTACGAACGTACAGACTATGAGGATTTCAACCTTTCCAGGACAGGAAGTACAGTTGACCCTGCGTATCTCCGCAAACAAATTCCTTGGGGTCACGGGGGTTCACCTCCAGCACCTTGACAGGGCCTCCACACACAAACATGCCAACCTGTGAAAGGCAGAAAATGAGTGGGAAACAGAAATTAAATGGAATATACACTGGTGGAAGTGATTGCAAATCCACTCTTTCAATATAAGAAAAAAATAAAAGAAATAATAAAAATACCTGTTTCTTAGTGTGTTTGTCCCATAGTTTGACGGATCTGTCATAAGATGCTGAGATGATGAGGCTCTCTGTAAGCCGCAGTACGCTCACTTTGTCTGTGTGTGCCTATAGAGACCAGTCAACAGCCACCCAATTTATCAGCAACCCATGCCTTCATGACTTATGATCATTATATCTATCAGGAAAGCTAAAGGATACTTGCCGGTTTTCTTTCAGTCCAGGAGGAAATATTAGGAGGCTGGTTGAACCATATGTTCCCTTTATAATCACCACACACAATAAAGTCTGAAAAAAAAAAAACACGATTTGAAAACAACAAAATCAATCATCAAATCATTTATCAGTCATGAACAGTTCACATAATGACCACTAAAAAGGTCAATGGGTCATGGGCATGTAAGATTTTTTTTGTTGTTAAAATACATTCTCTTAACCCAGTTTATTGTTCATTAAGTACTATTTGTATGGCATTCATGGGTTTATTTTCCCCAAAATTGTAAACATTGAGCCTCCCTGGCACTATCAAAAAGATGAGCGCGGTCCGCTCAGATCTGTCAGTCTCTGTCTAGGTTATAATGTTTACTTTGATGTGTCCAGTGTAAACAACCTCAAACTGTTATGAATATGGTTAATAGTCATTTATTCTAACAATAAAAGAGAGAAATGGACTTGAACAGATAGCTCTCTTCACAGTTTACTGACTTTCTGACAAATTGATTCATTTGTGCTATATTTTAAAGTGTAAGAACAAGTGTACCATTTTGCATTGCTGCAGCTGTGATCCAGGAGCTAATCTGCCCAGCCTTCCGGTTTGCAATTCGCAGCTGTTCAATCTGTTCCTTGCTGGGTTTCTCCTGCTGCTGTTCCTCCTCCTGCTGCTGCTTCTCCTGCTGCTGTTCCTCCTCCTGCTGCTGCTTCTCCTGCTGCTGTTCCTCCTCCTGCTGCTGCTTCTCCTGCTGCTGTTCCTCCTCCTGCTGCTGTTCCTCCTCCTGCTCCTGCTGCTGCTGCTCCTCCTGTTGCTCCATACTCTCCCACATATTCTCCTCCTGCTCCAATTCATCAGGCGTCTTACCCACCGCGTCGTAACAAAACTTTAAGTCGTAAAGTCGATTTGGATTTACAGACAACTGAAAGACAGACCGTTTCAGATCATTTAGTTTTAAGACAGTGTTTACAATGTCGGTGTCACATGATAATGATAGATGAACTTACAAGCAATCCAATGTACAGTACACTCTTTTTCTGTCCCAACAGCCAAAAGCTCTTGTTATCATTTGGCACCATGCCAATAGGACGTACATCGTTTATCCAGCTACAACAAAACACGCACTTTTTATTATCCAATGAAGTAATGTTATCATTCACTGTGCATGTGCCACCTTGCACCGAAAAAAGGCTTAACAGAAGAGTGTAGGACATCTTTTCTATGTGTAAAAATGAAGTGGTGTTTATTTACGAATGAGTTTGTTTGGTCGATGAGCTAGTAGAGATCACATCGACGACTGATCCATTCCCACATACTCCAATCAGACTGCCACAGTAGAACAAAGAGCTCACAGGAATCTCCACTTTGTATGAAGACATCTTATCGAGTCTGGAAGAAAATAAAATGTTGGCCATGTGATCCATGTAATCATGTGATTCCTTATAACAAGATGACTCCTGCACTAAGCATTGTTAAATAGGCAATGAGAAAGGACATGTGACCGAAATGTTTGCCACTTTTTTCATTAATCTTGCAATTGTGTTTTAAAAAAAAAAAAAAATTGTTCGAGTGTGCAGGCTTTTTTGCAGTGCTTTCCTATTTACAAAATAAAATCCACACATAAAATTGTGTGAAATTGACAAACATTAATATAGCTACAGACACCCACTCAGGGGTGAAGCAATCATTATATCATCCTTTATAAGAGCTTGGTTTTCTTTAGCCACAGTGTGTTTTATGTTTATTGAACATAAAATGACACTGGCTGATATAATAACCAATAAAATCGCAGAAAATAAAATCTGTACTATTTAATAAATTAAAAACAAAACACTAAAATAGACAATATTATTATGAAATAACAAATATTATTATGCCTGTAATCACACTGCTGAATTCAAGAGCAAATTGCGTTTTTAAAGGGATACTCCACTTTTTTCGGAAATATGCTCATTTTACAACTCCCCCAGAGTTAAACAGTTGAGTTTTACCGTTTTAGAATCCATTCAGCCGAACTCCGGGTCTGACGGTACCACTTTTAGCATAGCTTAGCATAGATCATTGATTCAGACGAGTCCAGTAGCATTTCTTTCAAAATGACCAAAGAGTTTCAATATTTTTCCTATTTAAAACTTGACTCTTCTGTAGTTAAACCGTGTACTAAGTGTACCTCGACGGAAAATGAAAAGTTGCGATTTTCTAAGCCTATATGGCTAGGAACTACTCTCATTCCGGCGTAATAATCAAGGAACTGTGCGGCCGTACCATGGGTGCAGCAGGCGTAGTGATATGACGCAGCGCCTAAAAATAGTCCCCAGCTCGGTAACTTCTTCCAACGTGACCGGGACTAAGTTTGTCTAACCTATTAGACCTATTTTCAGGCGCTGCGTCATATCACTACGCCTGCTGCACCCATGGTACGGCCGCACAGTTCCTTGATTATTACGCCGGAATGAGAGTAGTTCCTAGCCATATAGGCTTAGAAAATCGCAACTTTTCATTTTCCGTCGGTCTTAGTACACGGTTTAACTACAGAAGAGTCAAGTTTTAAATAGGAAAAATATTGAAACTCTTTGGTCATTTTGAAAGAAATGCTACTGGACTCGTCTGAATCAATGATCTGTGCTAAGCTATGCTAAAAGTGGTACCGTCAGACCCGGAGTTCGGCTGAATGGATTCTAAAACGGTAAAACTCAACTGTTTAACTCTGGGGGAGTTGTAAAATGAGCATATTTCCGAAAAAAGTGGAGTATCCCTTTAAGACTGACATGAAGATGTATTTAGAGTAACCAATGCAAAAAATCTTCAGTGGTCTTACGTTGACAAATCTTTTGTCAAATTGTTTACCCTCTTCTCACCACCCCCTTGTAAAAACTGGCTTTGCCTGAATCACGTGATTGACATGTTCTTGGTTCAAAATGGCACATTTCTCTGAAAGGCAACAAGTTTGCAAAACTGAAATTGAAATATGAAAGTGAGGAGGAATAAAAGTTGATACCTCACAAAGCACTTCTTAGTGTCTCTCTCCAGTTTCCAGACAGATACAGAGCAGTCGCTGCAACCCACAGCTAGCTGATCCTCTGGCATACCGGTTACTGCACATAAGCCGCCATCACTGACCTTAGTGCAACACACACACAGCCGTTCATTCAGAAATTTCCAACCGAAAGAAGGTAAAGTTATTTTTACTAACTGATCAACAATAAATTCAGTTCCCAACCCATGATTACCTTCTTCCAGTAAACCACTGAATTCTGATGCCATATCTCCAATCTTCCTGTCTCATAACCACAGACCATGAGGTCATCAGTATCAAGGAAGCACACAGCTCTGACACTGCCTTTCTGGCAAGGAGGAGCGTCTGTGGATGATTGTATATAAAAAAAGTTATGTTATTAATGCCAATCAAATTATATATTTGGATGTACAGCTGTAGTTTTTTTGCAATTGCAATGTTGTTACCGCTTTTCACATCAGTTTAGATTCTGCTTTTGTTCACAAACAAAATGTTCTGAGGATTTGTGTGACAGTTTAGTCGAGTTAATTGGGAATGACCATTTTGCGTACCCATTGCCGTGGTGACACTCCATGACCTGAGGGAACGATCCACAGAGACAGTGAGAAACTCCGGCAGTCCTGCCTCTTTGCACACTAAAGCTTGGATTTCTGCACTATGACCATGCAGAGTATTATGATGATGTACCTATGAAAATGTAATTTTAGTGAATAAATTAGCAATGCACTGATATAAAAATCTGACCGATGCAGATAAGATGGGAGTTATTATCATTTTATGGCCAATAACAACAAATGGCCAATATTAAAATTGTATACCATTTTATCAAAACAAAGTAAAAATAAAACACTAAACTAAAACCAGTTGTTTTAAATACTAGAAGTTAATTTAGGCACCACACCATTATACATAATGAAAATGACTTTTTATTTTGAGATTTGCTAAAGATTACATTTATCATTGTTATTAAATTATTAAATTTGAGCGCTTTTAATAGCTGCAAAGATCTAAATTTACGTAAATATAGGGGAAATGATTTTATAATCAAATATACAGTATCAACTGATCAACAATACGGTAGCGATATATTATGCATTCCTAGAATTAATCTCTGGGAATTATTTAAAATATCTGATTTGCAATTCATTTTATTTAAATAAAATATAAATAAATGATTAATGAAAAATCATTACAGAATACAGAAGTGAGAGTTGGTTACCTGCAGTGGATGCCAGAGTTTAACAGTTCCATCTTCTGATGCTGAAGCTACCAATAAGTCTTCTGGTTTTAAACTCTCTCCCAGATCTGTATGCAACAAATGGTTTTTCTAAGAAGGTTTGCTTAAGCAAGATACACTATTTAGATATCAAGCTTCTGTTTGTGTGTAAATTTGTGTATTAGTCACAGTACCTGGCTGAGAGACAACAGTGCAGTGATTGAGACGGGACTTGTGGGCCTGGATCCTGGTTACTTGTATACCTGATTCCCACTTCCAAACCATCAGCAGTCCATCTGTAGAGCCTGCCATTACATGATCCTCCTAAAGTCATTGAAAATGACATAAATGTCAACAGGTTCCACTTATTGTGTATTTTTGTGACCTTGCTTTAAGGTGCAACTGCCTTACCCAACAGCACAATGTGCTCAAAGATGAACTAGACAGGATCTCTCTCAGCAAACTTCCAGTCTGGATATCCCACATCCGCAGCTTACAGTCACTGGAGCAGCTAAGCTGAGGTGTAAGAGAAGTTTTGCATTTGGTTACAGACACACAGAGTCAGATGTTATTGAAATGAACTAATTGCCCTTTTCAAATGGCTTTCTTACCACTGCAGTTGATGTCCAGGCACATCCCGTAATCCAGTCTCCATGGCAATGGGAAAAAGACTGGGAAAGAACTGGAGGGGAGGAGTTTACATTCCATATCATCAAAGCCTATTGGAAGAGATTATGATAAAATATCTTGTGAGAGAGATAGTGTATTTTCTTCCATTTTTTCCAGTGATAGATGTGGAGTGGACCAAGTACCTGATCTTTCCCTCCTGACAGCAACTCTTTCTCATTAGGACTGAAAGCAAGGCATGTGACCCCTCCATTGTGACCTCTCAGAATACACATCACCTTAGGGTCGATCCAGGGCTTAGAAGTCAATTCACTCTTCAACCACAGAGCAATAGTGAAGTCATCTAAAACAAAATTACATTTTTCAATAAAATAACATTTTAAAACATGAAATAAATAAAATGTAAATGTCTAAAAATGGCAACCTATAATGTGCAGTATGAAATGGATATTCATTCTGAGATTAACTAAAGACTACATTTTAGTGTTATTAAAATTATTAGTGCTTTTAAAGAATAACTTTAAATGAGTGTTAGAAAAGATAATCTAAATGTAAAAATAGGTTGAAACGAGCATGCAAAAATTAAATATCCAGTATGGACCAAAATCAATCGACAAAATGTTTTGTGTTTACTGACCAGATGCAGATGCCACACAAGTGGAGATTTGAGCCAAAGCGAGAATAGCTCCCTTTTGCACGCCAAAAGATCCTACTGACACAAGGCTTTCCGAATTTTCTCCTTGCCTTTCCCAGACTCTGAGACGATGGTCCATGCTCCCAGACAGCAGCAGCTCTGTTCCTCCTCCCTCCATCCACATGAGGCAGAGCATGGACACCTGCAGCTCCTCACTGGCCCAGACCTTCTCTCCTACAGCACAGAGCATTTTGGGATGGGTTCTACTTCTGGTTACTCACAGTCCTCTCCATTATTATTAAGTGTGGATTGTTTTTTGCACTTTATTTCGTTCATGTTATGACTTTTGAGAACAAGTGAGATTGAGAAGCAGTTTGAATATATGAGCTCCAAGTATTTCTGGATAAGTACGTTTGTAAATGCTGGATGCAAATGTTTATGTACCTGACTTCAAATTGAACATTTTGATACCATCTCCATGGTAACCTACAGAAGCGTACCCATTGGCCACAGCCACACACAGAGCATTAGCTTCATCTTCATTTCCACTTCTGGTGCGCTTTTGTTGCTGCTGCAATACTGTTACCTGCAAATGATGATTAATTAATATCATCCTTATAGGCACTCAAAAAAACATTTTCATTTCCTGAAGGAAATATCCATGCTTCCAATGCGGCAAATGAATAGTGTTGATGTTTCAGGAAAGCTTAAGCTCTGGTTCAGCATATATGAAACACATCAGAGCTGCTTCGCTGTGCATGAAAATCAAAGCCTTTGCAGTGTAAAGAGTGCTACAGTTGGTTTATTAGATGTGAAATACATATTATAAGTAGAAAATATAACCCAAAAACATGACATGATTAAGTTGATTACATTCATCAGTATTTGCACACACAAAAAAAATACAAAAAATAAAATAGTGTGATTTAATATTTGAATTATCTTCATAGGCCCCTAAATTAGAATATTAAATTCACACAAAATTAAAAAGTTAAATTAACAGGCCTAAACATCATTTAAACATTCAGGTATGCAAGGGCAGAAAAAGTTTGTTTGGAGTCTGTACATCAAGCAGTTCAGGCTGAATTCATTGCTGAATTTAATACCTATTATACTATTTATACTGCTTACACTACTTATAAGTAGCAATTCTAATTTAAGAACATGAAAGTACCTTTTTCTCTCCCAGTACAGCGACAGATCGCCCAAGACCACCGGACCACACATTAACCTGGACAACAAAAAATACCTCAATATGATGGAGTGTTTTAGGATGCCTGTTAGAGTGCAAAATATAGTCCATAGTCCTCACCACACTGTCATGTCCAGCGCTCAGCAAAAGGTTTCCTCCCTGCAGGAAGTTCAGTGACTGCGTGGAGCCGCGGTGAGCATGATAACTGCCCACACAAGCAGCTGCAGCCACTGACCAGAGCCGCACTTCTCCTGACAGACAGCCTGAGCACAATATGGAGGAGCAGGGAGAGAAAGACAGACTCCGCACTGAACTCTGATGACCTAACAGAGTCTGAAAAAGAGAAAGCATTGGGAGGGAAATTAAGTTAAGTTTTAATATATCAGGCATAGCAACATATCTTTGGAGTCGTTCCTCACCGTAACGTTTTTCTGTTCAAGCCAGTTCCACAAACGAACAGCTCCATCCCAGCAGCCCACTGCCAAGAGCTGGCCCTCAAGGTCAAAGTTCACACAGTTCAGGGGGGAGGGATTCATGAGAGAGGCCACCTCTGTGCTCTTCTGCGCTGACCACACCTGAGTACAGCCAAATAAATAATGATTATTTCAGAATAGTACACCTATTTCAGATTTTAAATGATTTTTTCCTTGGTTTTACCTTCAAGTTTAGGTCTAATGAAACGGTAGCAAAGAGTTTTCTGTCTGGACTGACATCACATCCTGTGATCTTGTTGGAGTGGGCATTCATGTGGGCAGTTCTTAAAGTGACAGCGAAAAAAAATAAACCGAAGATGACAAAGCTGTGCAAAATTTTCTATGTAAATTGTACATTTGAGCCAGAAAAACGAATTACCTGCAACCACTCGCAACATCCCACACCTCCACCTGCCCATCAAACGAGGTTGTTGCCAAAAGCTCCTCCCCAAGGAAAATACATCCAGAGATGCCATCACCACTGCTCATCAATGACTTCACTTCCTGTTTGAAAAAATAATTATAGTATTTTAAATACTTTAAAATTAAAATTTTAAAATTATAGTAGATGTATGTTTAAATACGTTTTGAACTAATACCTGTCCAGTCTCTGTATGCAGAAATTGAAGTGTTCCCTCTACGGTTCCCACTGCCACAAGTTTTCCATCAGGACTCACCACCACACAACTTGGCTCAGAGTGGAAGGTGGAAACCAGCTCACTGAGCAGAAGAAAAAATTAACATACATAGAAAAATTCTAGATAAACAACCTTTGCACATAGTGGTGTCCAGGAAGTCTGAAACAACATTATTAATTGAAATCTAATTCTAAATCTAAATTCTAAACCTGAAAACAAAAAAAAAGGTTTTAGGATTTTCTTGTGTGTATAACACTTATATATAAGTGTATAACTGTGGGTCAGCCAGAATTAATCTGAAATTCTGAATCTGAGAATAATATGCTATTAATCAGACACCATATTATTACCTGACTACTTTTTGTGCTGCATCTGTCAAGTTTAGCCATTTTACAGCATGCACCCCTCCATTTCTTGTCATGCTTTCAGCCCACAAGTGTGCAGAGCTGTCACATGGTTCATTAAGAGCTGTTTGTACGAAGAGAGCGGGCCATTGAGAGAGGAGGAGGCTGTGGCGCTTCAGAAAACTGAGACAGTCTTTAAAATCCTTCAGGTTATCTGAAAAAACACACAAATTTGGTATAGGTTTACCGCGAAAAATATAATTTATAGTTTCAGTACATATTAAGATCATGAATTCATTTTAAGATCTTTTTAAATGTCAGTGTTGTTGGGTTTTCATAAACATACAATAATATAAAAGTTAATTACCTGTTGATTTTTTGGATTGCAGATGATCGGTCCCATATTTTTGGTCTAAATGGATAAAATGAAAAACAATCAATATGAGAACCTGTGAACTAAACAGGAAAAAAGAAAAATACAGTACTGAAAAACATCAGGCACTTTACCGAACAAAATGTAGGTCTCCAGAAGTTGGTGAAGCAGTCCATACCGCACATTAGCATAGAGAAAGTAGTAACTCGATAGCAGAAAACGCAAAGGCTCACATTGATTACCACCCATCTGATCAGAGAGAGAGAATAGACATCTCTTATGAGTTTAGTAACTGAAGCTGAAAGGTTGAAGAAGAGAGTAGAGGGATACTGACCAGGTGGGCAGGGAGATGAGACAGAATATCAGCATCAGAGTGAAGAAATGTGTCCTTCCCCTCGGGATTTGACCGCACCCAAAGGTGAGCTGTGAAAAAAAAAGTTATTTAGAAATAAATATATAAAAACCCATTCACTACGGTTCAAAAGTCTGTTTCTGAAAGAAGTCTCTTATGGTCAACCAAGGCTGCACTTATTTGATCAAAAATACAGTAAAACAATAATATTGTGAAATATTATTACAATTTAAAAGAAATGCATTCTATTTTAATATATTTTAAAATAGCTGCTGTTCTCATTGCTTAACCGTTTCATTCCATGATATGGTTTCATTTTCCACTGTGGGGCTGATACAAAGCTCTTTGGAATGTAATACATAACTGTCATAGAGGATGATCAGATATTTCTTTTAATTGTATTATTAACTTGCATTAAATTCGCTCAAATAGTGTGCTTGCCCAGCTACAGAGAAAATGGCAACAGACAAGTGACCAATCCTGAGTGGCGACGTCACTACACACATTCTACCAGCACGGTTCAGGACGGTTAGCGAACCGTGCTGAGAATTCCAGGCCGAGAACGGTTTGTAATCGTGCCATGCCGAACCAAGCTCAACTGAAAATATAACTGGAACGGTTATAAAAAAAGCTAATGTAAATTATTCCTCTTATGGCAATTACTCCAGTCTTCAGTGTCACATGATCCTTCAGAAAAATCATTCTAATATGCTGATTTAGTGCTCAATTAAGATTTCTTTTTTCATTGCAAAAGTAGAAAACCGTTGTACTGCTCAATATTTTTGTGGAAAACATGATGCTTTATTTTTCATGATTCTTTAATGAATACAAAGTTGAAAAGAACACCATTTATGAAAATATAATCTATAAACAAAACAAAAAATCTTCTGCAACAACACAAGAGTCATTACTGTCACTTTAATTTAATGCATTCTTGCTGCATAAAATAATTAATTTCTTTTCAAAAAAACCTTACTGCTCCCAAACTGTAGTGTACGGTGGCCAAGAGAGCTCAACGTGCTGCAACTAAAGAAAACACATGCAAATAGAAAAACACCCGCAAATTAAGAAAACATCTTCACAACACATGTGTGCTTCAAATACTCACAACACAACCAAATACAGAAACGCACTGCAAATAGCACAGAACACAACAGAAATGTTTCCAGGGGACCCCGATAAGTGACGAACCCGTCTGGGACATGCATTCCTATGCCCTACTCCCTTCAAAGGGCAAAGCTCTTGAAATGGGGACTTTGGAGTGAGCAGGACACTTGTGTGCCATTATGTAGCCGTTTAGAACCCACTTGGTGAAGTGAAGTAACGAAAGACAACGTAATTACCTTATTATTTCCACCTGGGATGTTCCCATGACAACGCAGCACGGGTGTCCGTCAGCTGAATAGCTGTTATTATCAGAAATATCTTATTATTGCTGTTAACATAACTGTTGCAAATAAATATACATTTTATACAAAAAAAGGTTTTAAAATATGCGTTATACATCTGTGTGTGAGTGTCTCAACTTTAAAACATGCCTTCTCATCTTTGGACCCTGCATTACCTAACATTTCTTATGAAACATAAAATGTGTACAATGTAGCTGATGTATAGATTAATATCTTACCCTCGTGTTCTTTTTCTCTTTTTTTTCAACTCATTGTTAAAGCTGCATTCAGTAACTTTTTTGGGTTAAAAATGATCCCAAATAAATTTTTGAGCAAGTACATAACCAGCCAGTGTTCAAAACTATCGCTTGCCATAGCTCGATTCAAAGCGGTAAGCTTGTAATAATGTTTTTAATTCGGGTGGAACTGGTGGATTTCCATGGGAAATTCAAGCATGTCTTTGCGTCATTACGTCACATCTGTACACATAAAGAAGGAGCCTCGGCTAGTAGGCTATATTGCGAGTGAGGATGTTGGAGGCAGAGATTTATAGCCTTTTCTCACAGCACTTAATTAAACTTATTAATTTGATGGCAGATCCAGAAAGGTTCAAACGACAATCACCAGTGACAACTGGAGATTCACCCGTTGTAAAACGCGAAAGACTTCGGATTTCGGAGTGGCTACAGAAAAAAAGAGACTGCAACCGGGCCCATGCGAAAACAAGGATAAATATTGGAAGGGCATTAAATGTAGTCACGCAATGCTGATGTTGTTAACATTAACAATTTGAGAACAAAGTATAATTTGCACGATTTGCCATGATATGATAAGCGATCGTTAGATTTAATCAGCGCAATTTACTGCAATGCTTTTTTTCCCTTAGTTGGTCAGAACAAAAGTGGATGTTACTTGTTCAGACGACATTTTCCGGTGAAAATTCTTATGTTGGTCATACTTCCAAAAAGTAGAATCTGTGATTCCGAATGCCAGTATCCACACCGGCATTGTGACTGACAGCCGCACATTCTCCTCAAAACATTGGATTCATCCGTGCTGTGCCGTGCCGAGGCACAACCCACGTAAAGTTGATAATTCCGCGAATAACTGCAATTGCAAATTTCGAACGGAGATGGCGACAAAGAGGAAAAACTATGGACTGCAGCTTTAACTATTTTCTCATTTGTATTCTGATGACACTGAACATATTAATACATTTTGTAAATTGTATACAAAGTTATGTGTCATAAACATGTCATCTCTGTGTGTTTTGCAAAAAAAAATAAAAAAAAATAAAAAGTAGCCTTTGAGCTAGAAGCATGTCCCAGCCGGGTTCACCACTTATTGGGGTCCCCTGGAAACATGGTCTGTGCTATTTGCAGTGCGTTTCTGTATTTGGTTTTGTTGTGAACTTTTGCAGCGCATTTCTGTATTTGGTTGTGTTGTGAGTATTTGGAGCACACATGTGTTGTAAAACTAATGAAGAAGTTTTCTTAATTTTCGGGTGTTTTTTCTTTTTGCATGCGTTTTCTTCAGTTGCAGCGCATTGAGCTCTCTCGGCCACCGTAGTAGTATATAAAACACATCAAATGTATCACAATTTGCATGCATCCTGTTTTACCTGCAATTATCAGATGACTTCTGGTTCTACTCTCCTCAGTAGACAGGTACAGATGTTCAAATGCTGACCTCACCTCTGGATGGGTCAAAGTCAGGAGGTCATCTGACCCCTGACCGTGAGACTGTCCAATTATACTGGCGATACAACAAGAATAAATCATTCATTGTATAAAACAGAAGCTATTTCCTATGTCCACACATTTCACTGTGCTGTACCTGTGCAAAGATTGTGCCAGCTGAGAGAATATTGCCATGGGCACACGGCTCTGTGGATGCCTTGCTATATGGAGAATTTCCTGCCATGACACCAGCCCTCCTCTGGAGTTTAAGTCATTGCACATGTTCAGTATAGTGTAAAGATCACTCTCACGCATCCCTGTGGAAAAAAACAGATTAGTGATGAGAAATACTTATTTTCGATATATCTACATAAAAATGATAATGTTATTTAAATCATTAAACTATTTAAATTAATTAAAAAAAGAAACAACATACAATAAAACTTCTAACAACATTACAATAAAAACTATATAAGATCTTAATATGGGATACAGTTTAAAATTAAGCTTTAGCCTAATGTTTAATTTTTAATAGAATCTCTAAAATTGTGTGGTGCAATTTTAAAAAGGTGCAACCAATGACATTTTTTAATAAAACTGATACACGTCCAATTTGTGATATCAATTGGGCCACAGATCTTTGTTTGGAATAAAACAATAAGTAAAACCAGTACCATGGTATGACCCTGAATTTTTGGACAAGGCAATATCATGCTTTCTAGATATGTACCATGCAATGAGATATGAATCATTCAATGCCATATTAATATTACGATTTGATACTAATCACTGTACCATGTACAAGGGCTGGACAATTTAATTTGAGCTTGTCCCCTGTGGAGACAACCTTAAAGAAATAAAAATGTGTAAAACAAGGTTAAATTAAGATAACGTATAACAGTTC
Source organism: Rutilus rutilus (assembly GCF_951802725.1). Classification (NCBI taxonomy): domain Eukaryota; kingdom Metazoa; phylum Chordata; class Actinopteri; order Cypriniformes; family Leuciscidae; genus Rutilus; species Rutilus rutilus. The sequence continues at coordinate 14,111,296 of NC_140214.1, forward strand.
TTGCAGAAGTGCACTTCACTAAGTCAGCAATAAATAAATGTCTTGTACCGGTGGAGCTGACGGCAAGAGTGGCTAATGCCCATCCCAGTCCTGCTCTGCAATATTCAGTCTCCAGCCTCAGCAGACTGTGCTGCACCAGCTCACCAAGGGACTGAGGAAGAGACTGGAGGCTGTCCTTCATCTAAATGACAAATTTCATCATCAACATTACATTCAACTTTACATTTCTTAAGCGAAATAACATTATGTGGATCACTATAAAAATAAAAAATTTTTTTACAATAATTCACCTTCTCAAAGGAGGCATAATTCCTGAGCTCCTCACAGGCCAAATGGAGGTAGAGTGGACTCACAGACCCTTTCTTCATCAGCAGTGTCTGAAGCTACAGGGGGACACAACAATAAAGTCACTAGTTAAGCAAAAACAGTTCTCAATATTTCCTTATAGTACTCCAACAGCCAGAGAGCAAAAGGGAAGTTCACCTGGTTATTGAAAGCAGAATCGCTCAGTTTCTTTCCAAATCCAACAAGCTGCTTCTGCACAATCTCCTTCCTGTCAGGTAAAGATAACTGCCCCAGTGGAAATGACACGGCACCTTTCCTTTTGCTAATAGTGTTTTGTAGGGATGATTCTGAAGTAACACTCAGGACCAAACAGACACCCTGAGAGGACAGTGAACACAGTAATTGGTTGATGAGAAGGTTCCATCATTTTTTTTTAAATACACTTATTTAAAGTGTTAGTTCCCCCCAAAATCAAAATTCGGTTTTCATTTACTCACCCTCATGTTGTTCCAAACCCCTAAGACTTTTGTTCATCTTCGAGACACGAATGAAGATATTTTTAATGAAATCTGAGAGATTTCTCTCCCTCCACTGAAAGTCCATTCAGTCTAAAGAATTCTTTGAAATTCTCCATTCTTTGAAAGTTTATTCACATATAAACATTGACTGGCAAGCATGCTTGAGCTTCCGTTTATCATATTTGCGTGCTCTATGTACATCCGCTGATCAATGTTTATATGTGAATAAAAGCCTAAATTAAATGTTCATCATATAAAGCAATTGTGTGTTTTTGAAGACATGGATTAAACTGCTCGATTTATACGGACTTGTTTTATGATCTCTTTATTATCGTTTTAAAGCATCAGAGTTTTGGGTGAACAAACTTTCAATGGAGGGACAGAAATCTCTCAGATTTCATAAAAAATATCTTCACCTTTGTTTTGAAGATGAACGAAAGTCTTATAGGTTTGGAACAACATTTTTTGGGGCAAACTACCCCTTCAAGTGTGAACGTTTCTCTCTCTTACCTTAGGGATGTGTTGCGGTATCCATTCTGACACCCTTTGACCACGACCGTCATGGACACGGTCCGCCCCATCAACAAGCAAGGCCAGTGGCTTCTCTTTGTTCAGGTCCTTCAAGTTCAACTGGAACTCAGACAACAAGTCCCTGTAATGCAACGAGAGAATAATTATGAAATGAGTTTGCTTGTGTTTGCATATAACAATGCATGTTACATCAGATCCTTCCTTACTTATAAGATGTGTTTGGAGGCAACTCCACATCATCTTTTCTTTTCCTCAGCCACTGAACAAGACAGCGCAGAAGCTGCTCAACACTGCAAGCAGACTGGCTAGCATCTGTGGAGTAGGATATGACATCACAAAGAGGGGCTTTCTTGTTTTTGACAGAGGTTTTGAGCGCCTGGGCCAGGGCAGCCTTAATAAAACAGAAGATACAGAGAGATATTCAGATGTAGTTCTAGTAATTCATCATACATTGGGCATTAATACATGAAGATTCAGATGTATTATTGTACAAATGTAGTTACCATAAACACAGTTTTGCCCTCTCCAGGTTTTCCCTCAACCATCAGAACTCCTCCTTTTTGCTGACATTCTTGAACTTTCTCTGTTGCCATAGAAATAAGCTTTGCCCTGCCGTGAAACTGCCGCTGTTGGGAATCCTGATGGACTTCCTGTTCTTTAATCTCTGAGATCAAATCTTCATCTGTCTCCTACAAAAAAAAAAAGGAGATAAAAAAAATTCCTGAAAATCACTCCACTAATTAATAAATGTAAAATAAGCACTGGGATGTACTGGGATTGATATGTCAAGAAAAAAAAAAAATAATCAAATAAATTATGAAATGTGTAAACAAAAATATAGAGATATGAATAGAATGATCAATTTGATAATACAAAAATAATCTAATAAAAACATTGATAAATAATCAAATAGAAAATAAATTTTACCAAATTGATATTATAGAAATAATGACATGTGACTATGAGGTGATTGTTAATTGAATATTTGCATTTTCTAATATCTACTATTATCAAAGAGGTTGGGACCTAATAAACAAATTTTGGCAATTCTATTCATTAGCAAATAATGTAGATAACCCCAATATGTAGACTGCCGAATATCCCAATCCCAATATTTATATATATACAAGTAGAATACACTAAATATAGGTGAGTACTGAATTAAAATGAATATTGCATTTTCAATTTACTCATCTAAGATTAAATTATTTTAGTGATCATTGCAGACTTGTATCTATTTATCCTCAACATCCTTATTCATCGTTTAATTGATTTATCTTTCAATTGTTGTTTCAAACTGTGAGTGGCTCTCATAAAGTAGAGCATATGAAAACAATTCTTTTAATTCATTTTAATGAGACTCTGACCTCCACAAAGAGCTGCTGCACTGCTTCCCAGATATCCTCCAGCGCTGCTCTCCCAAAGTCCTCCAGTCCTTTCACATAGGGCTTTCCATCCACCACCCCACCCCATTCACAGGGATAACTAAGAGAATATGAAGCAGGGCACAAATAATAAATGCAATGTCATTCCTCATTGTGCAAGGCAAAACAAATGTACAGAACTCACTTTTCTGTCACTTTAAACTCATTGGTCTGGATCCATGTTTTTAGGCTGTTCATTTTAGCTTCAGCTTCTTTGGATTCTGCCACAAAGTCTGTTCTCCATGCCACTGGCACTGAACTAAACATACAAACACACAAAATGTAGATGATATGACATACTGTACTTAAATCACATAGCCTCAGAAACATTAGCTGGCAGCTGTAATTGTTTTTCATCCATTATTTCATTTCATTACATCAAAACTGACAGAGAACAGCCTGCAGAAACAAAAATGAATCAGATCAGCTGACAAATGATAAATGAATGTATACCTGGTGAGATGGGGTGATCTGAAGTAGAAGAACATGCGGCTCTGGGCAGAGTCTGGATACAGCGCTTGAAACTGTCGAATCTCCATTTCAGTAATGGATAACCCATCAGGCGCAGAGTTCAGCTGACAGAGTGAAGCATGAAAGCAATTCATGAAACTTCAGGACAAGGGGCCCAAACCAGTATACAATGTCGTTTTATATTGCTTTGGCTACATATTAGTAATTTAGGGATGAACCAATATTAAAATTCTGATTGATACCCAATAATGTTATGGGTGATAATGTTATGGCTAATAACCAATAAATGGCGATACTAAAATCTATGCTTTGTCTAAATAAATTAAATTCTATACTATTGTGTCAAAATAAATTTTAAAGTAAAAGTTAAATATAAAAAACTAAAATCATTTTTTAAAACTACAAGAGAATTTAGGCATCACAGCATTATAATGTACAGTAAAAAAATTATATTCATTTTGAGATTTGCTAAACATTACATTAAACGGTGTTATTAAATTATATATATATATTTTTTTTTTTGATTTTCTTTAAGTGAGCGTTAGATTACGGCAAAAGTAATATACATGATTTAATTCTCTTCTGCATTTATTTGATCAAAAATACAGTAAAAACTGTAATATTACAATTTAACATAGGCTATCTGTTTGCTATGTCATACTAAACTGTAATTTATTCAAGTGATCAAAGCTGAATTTTCGGCATCATTACTCCAGTCATGATGATAATTCATTTTAATATGCTGATTTACAGCTCAGGAAACATTTCTTATTATTATCAATGTTGAAAACAGTTTCATATTTTTTGTGGAAACCATGATACATTTTATGCAGAATTATTTGATGAACAAAGTAGAAAGAACAGCATTTATATGTAGATATAAGTAGATTTTTAACAGTGAAAAACCCTTGACTGTCACTTTTGATCAATTTAATGCATCGATCCTTGTTGAATAAAAAATATTAATTTCATTAAAAAAATCTTACTGATGTCAACATTTTGAACCGTTATATACACTTTTGTTTTGTTTATTGCAAAATAACTCCTGATTGTTTCTCTGTCATCTAAGCATTGTAAGCAAGGCTTCGTTTCCCAAACGCACTGGGCCTGTGAGCTCAGCGAAGCACCAGCATCGAACTGTGATTGATTGGTTTCGTCTTGTATCCAGATGACTAGGAGAAAAAGTTCTATCCTACACAATTATCTGCTAACATTCGCTTATTTTTCCACTTAGAAGCTTATTTTACGCACTGAATTGCGTGCTAAATTAATAAAAATTACTGGTAAAAAAAACCTCACACATTTGGATCGATATTTTTATGTGAGGATCGACCCTTTTCGATACACGTCAGTATCGATAGTATCGATACTTCAGGATCGATCCGCCCACCTCTAGTGGATGTCTCTGTCATAGCTGAAGCAAAGAAAAATAAATCTTCACAAAAAATAAAGTGAAGATGATGAACGAATGACAAGGAAGAGCAATAAATTAACATAGTACACAGGAGTATATACACAAGCAAAAGTTCATTGTTAGTTGCTAGCAGCACACTAGCGCCAGACAACAATGACACACAAAACTGTCCTGTTACTATAGGTAACATTACAGAAGCAGCATAACCAACGTCACTCACATATGGAGCAGAAACAATGCAACCTTGGCGTCCGTTTTCAAGCCTTCTCACTTAGGTCTCTCTAGCACTAGTGTATTCATATTCCTATGACCCTTTCTCTTTTGTAATGTCTCTCAGTCATCTCTCTTACTATAGTCTTTCTTCAAATCTCCCTCTTGCTCACTCTCTCTCCTCCCCCATCATGAGTGTATAAATCCCCTACTGCTGAATGGCTACAAGTGTGTTGTGATGCTCGGTCCAATCCACTTTGAACAGAATTTCTCAGAAATCGCTTACTGCACATTTAAACTTGAAGTTGTACACTTTTAGAAGTGCAGCACATGACTAATCACCTGTATCACAATTTTGATAAAAGTATCTATCAGATAAATAAATGAAATTATTACCCAGTTGTTTTGAGGAAGTTCATGTAGTGTGGGGTGGGGCGGCACTAGGCCATATCTCTCCCCCAGAATCCCCAGCAGCAGCTGGCTGCGACAGACCTCCGATAGACAGAGCTCCACAGCACGGTTAGACTCCTCCTCCGTAACGCCCCAACGCAGCTCCACTTCCTGCAGGTACAGATAGTGTGCCGCTGCCCGCCTTCTGAGCTCTGGAAACACACTACGCACAAGAACATCCCTCTCTGCATGCATGTCCCTGAACGTAGAAGAGATGAACACTCGCACACCTTTCCATCTATAAATAATGAAAAGAAAATTGACAAGGACAAAATTTTGTTTAGCATTTCATTTCCAATGTACGTATATCTAGTGTGGTCTACATTGCAATATATTCTGGACCACAACCACCCAATTTAGACTTAAAGTGATTGACATACATTTTGTTTAATACAAGGAATTTATGGATATTTGAGCTTTGGTGGTTACTGGAACTTACCTGAACTTTGGTGTTGCTGGAAGTGCGATGACATCGGCAGCTCTCTCAGGTTCAGTTTTGCGCCCCTGTGGTGGAGGGATTTTATAGACTCTGTCCATGTGCTCCACGTGCTGCAGCATCCTTGAGGAGCCTCTCTCGGAGACAAACCTACGATCACAAAACAGATCTGAATGAACATCTGAAACTACTCCATTATCGCCATTATCTCTGATAATAGATTCAAGAGTTGTAGAATGCTTAATGCAAAAAGCAAAATACATTGTTGTTTACAAATCAAACACAAGTAAGAATGTTTATAACTTCTATTTATATGCAAACAGTCAAAATGTGAGATGGGGGCTTCTATAAACATTTTTGTGAATATGGCAGAGTTTAAAACGATTAATTGAAACGGATAGTTTGAATTTAATTGAACTTACAAACTCTAATGTTTAAGCACCTGAAGTTTAAAATAATTACACAACCTTTAAGAGACAAATAAACAAAAAACATATTAAGATCACTGCAATATTCAAAAGTTTGGGGTCAGTACGTTTTTTTAATTATTTTTTTTATGAAATGAACGCTTATATAGCAAGTATGCATTAAACTGATCAAAAGTGTGTTACGACCTGCACTACTTGTATTTTTGTTGTTGCGCTGGGTTCTTTCTCTCTAGCGCTTTTCTTTCTTGTTCTGTCTTTGATTTCTGATAGATTGTCTGAGGATGGGTACAACAGTCATTGGCTGGTCTTTATAAGGACGCTGCTGGTACTCGACGGAGAGCTCATTTCTGGTTGTGATCGTGATCGGGTTGAGAGCTCCTGGATCCCTCCCCCAGCCGATGATCAAACTCGTGAAGTTCACTCTGATTCACACACGTGGATCATGTTCAATTATGTTAAAAATATGTTAAAAGATCTCAGAGCGTATGAGGTGTCCTGCCTCTTTTTTTTAACCTGTTTGTGCTTTGTTTTTTATATGGATTTAGGTAAGCCAACTGTATTTTATTTTGCTATTTGATTAGGTTATTTAATTTTTTTTGTGTGAAGAAGAAGAAGAAGATTTCTGAAGGATCATGTGACACTGAAGACTGGAGTAATGGCTGCTGAAAATTCAGCTTTGCATCCCAGGAATAAATTAAATGAAAATGAATAAATTATTTTAAGTTTTTTAATTGTTTTGACTGTATTTAAAAAAAATAAAAATAAATGCAGCCTTTGTAAACAAAGACTTCTTTCAAAAGCATAAAAAACTTTTGAACAGTAGTGTATATTGTTGTTACATCCCTGCCCTTGTTTTTTTTTTTCTCTTATCTTTTGTGAGTTCTAGGTTTGACTCCTCCTTGGTGGGCGGGGTTGCTCTAATGAAGACCAGCTGCACCTGTGGCAAACTATTTAAGGAGCTCCTGGATTTTGCCTAGCTCTCTCTCATTTGTTTTGTGACTTTGTTTGAAGAGTGGGTTCTTGAGTTTGTGTTCCCATATGATTTCCACAACTCTACCAACCTCATTTCCAACTGTTTATTGATTTGATTTTGTGTTGATATTTACTATAATTATCTTGTGTTTGAACCCTAGACATTATTTGGTTTAACCTTAAATAAATTTACAATTTCTTTATTTGAATTCATCTTGTCAGTTGTCCTCTTTATGTTATGACTTTGAGCCGGGTCGTAACAATTGTGAATATTAGATCCTACACTAGCTCTTACTGCCAATTACATTTTTTGTTTTTCAAAAGAAAATCATCTTAAATCTTTTCACAAGAGAGAATATATATTGAGTACAACATAGAAATGAACTAAAGATCTTACTTCAGGATCTGCTCGCTAAACCCACAAAGTTGTACTGTGCTGGATTCATGTCTGTATTGAATATCATCTAGTGGAGACCTGTTAAAAAACAAACAATACAAGATTTATTTGTAGCTATTTTTGTAAGCATTTATGATCCAAACAGCAGATGCTTCAAGGAAACATAAGCAGTTGCTCTTATAAAAGTAACATATCAGACTCAATTTCAATTTTGGAAATTGGAGATAGAAGTTTCACAAAACGTACGTTTTTCGGAGCAGCACCTCTATCACAACAGCATCAGGGTTAGTATCTTGCCGATAGTTATTGATATCTGCCATTAAACCCCAGTTGGAGTAGCAACTTTCAAACACAACTATACGATCCAGCTGTGGGGAGAGAGGTTTTAACAGACATGCCACTTATTTTAACCCATGTGCAGAAATTTGTGCAAAACGCACCCTGGTATAACCATAAATTAAAAAGGGACTCACACCTTTGTCTTTTCTTCAGTCAGCTTTGCAAAGAATCTAGACGAAGTTATGAATTCAGATTCTACGTTGCAATCATTCATATCCTAAGAGAGAGAGGGAAAGAGAGACGAAGAGGATAAAACACAACAAAGGTATGACACAATCCAAAAATATTATTAAAAGTTTTTGTTATTATACAATATTAGATATTTAATTGTGCATGCTTATCAACTGTTTTTACATTTAAAAACACTAATAATTTAATAACGCCGTTAAAAGTCATCTTCAGCCAATCTCAAATTGAATATCCATTTTTCAAACTGTACATTATAATGTTGTAATGCCCAACTTCACTTAGAGCATTTAAAATAAGTGATTTTATTTTCTAATGTTTTATTTATGTAAATAAATCGCATCCATTTTTTTTTATTTTTTTTTTTATCTTATTTCAGTGTTTTGTTTTTATTTAAATGTTATTTAAAGCAGGAGCCTGTTTGATTCTAAAGTTATATACACAATAAAAGGGAACATTCCTTACATTCAATTGCTTCATTGCTTGTCTCACATTATCCAGAAGGACGTCAGACTTCAACTTTAACTCCTGGCAGTCTTGGAATCCATGCAGTAGGACTTGGGAATCTTCACTGCAGTAGTTAATCATCATGCATAAAAGCAGCGCAGCTTCCTGCACCTGCAGAAGCAAAAGAAATATACTTCACAATACGTTTCATTTTGACACAACAAACTATAGTAGGCTAATCATTTATAACACAAAAATATAAATCCACAGTCACAGATGTTCATATCTGACCGATGCTGAGAGTTTATCGCTGTCAATGTTATCGGTGCTTTCAGGGGGCAAGCAGAAATCATCAGCGTCTCTCCAGTCTTGATCGTCTGAAGAATAAGAAGTACAGATCACAAGAGTGCGTCCAGGGAGAGGGGGGATGTTGTACTTGCAGGAGATCTGCACAGCTTTCTCCAAAGCACAGCAGTACTTCTTCAGAAGCTCCTGAGTGTACAGTCTCTGACTAACAAATTAAAACAAACAACAACGTCAGTTTAGGCGTAAAAAAAAACCTCGATCATACAACTTATACAATGTAATAGTTTTCTTTAATAATAAATACACACTTTGCTTTTCTCAGGAGATTGCGTTTGACGTTGAATATGCGGTATACGAAGGGCACTCGCATTGTAACTCTCAGTCTCTTGCGCGCTGTTGTGTCCCAGTTGTGTCGGTGGAATCGTTTGCTCTTCGGCAATTTCTTCAGAATGTCTCGTAGGATCACCTTGGAGCTTGGCACCTCGACCGCAGGCCCACCAGCTGAAAGGGGAGAACATGTCACTTAAACTTCCTCAAGAACACGTCAATAAAAGACATTTGCATTATTAATTTGTGATTCTTTTCTTGATGAAATTGTTTTTGAAAAACTTGGTTTGTAGATTTAAACACTACAAATCCCTAAAGCACCATAAACAAATTTTTGATAATGACTGAATTAGCTATACACTACTGTTCAAAAGTTTGCATTCGGTAAGATTTTACGGTTATTGGGAACATTTTAATTAATGAGCATTATGAAATTAATGAATGATGAATGAATTCTGATCCTTCAGAAATCAGTGTAACATGCTGATTTTCTATGAATATTGAAAACTGCTGCTTAATATTTTTGAAGAAACCGTGATACATATTTTTCAGGATTCTTTGATGAATACAAAGATTAAAAGAACAGCATAAATTTAAAATAGAAAAGTTTTGTAACATTATAATTGTCTATACTGTCCCTTTTGACCAATTTCATATATATAAAATTGTTGTTACATAAAAGTAATCATTTTAACAATTGTGCCGAGCAGGACCAGTTTTTGGATCAGTATATTTTCCTTGATAAACAAAAACTAAATTTTAATAACCTCTAAAATCAGATGGAAATGATAGCTTGAGAATGTTTCTGAAGCCCCAACATCAGCTGAAAACCTAACCCTAAAATCAGGAACACAATCACACTGCTACTCCAACTTACCAAATTTACAGAGCTCCAAAACAACTTTATAAGCAGACAGGAAACGGAAGGGAAACTGTCTGCTCTTGATTACAGCGTTCTGTAAGATTAATTTAAATCTGTTAACGAATTGATCATCTTATATACGTTCCAGTAAGCGAAAATCTGAATTTAAGAAATGCTCACCTTCGAGGTCAGTCTGTCGAGGATCACAGAATGATGTTTCTCACTGATACCCGTAGAAATCATATTCCTCAGGTTCCTCAGCATTGCCATAAAAGGAAGAGACTTCCCATCTGAAATCACAAAACAACATATACTTAAGTATGAGAAGATGTTCAAGAATTAAGTACATTATGGACCCAGTGCATCTTGGACCCTAATTCACACCGATGAGTTTCTCCCATGTGGCAGCTTTGTTTCCCTCCTGACTTAGTTTGCACTCCCATGTGTCGGGTTGCTTAAGTTTCATCCGTTTTCCAGCTCGCTCTCTCTCCCAGACCCCACTAAGACCACTGCGAGAGAAGGCCTTCAGATCACTCGGGTATCTGCAAGCAAAAACAGGTAACAAACAGTCACTCATGGCTGAAAGTTACACTGGACTAAGCAATCAGTTCACCAACATTAAACAGATTTGATTAAAACATGCCAGTTTGTAGGACTAACTTCTTTCCCAGAATGGCCATGACATGTTCTGCAGGATCTTTGATGTGAAGGCGCTTTATCATCTTCTTGAAGTTGAATTCACTCTGTTTTTTATCCTTTGTAACACGATTCTGGCTCTCCAACTATATAATAACATACAGAACTGAATTAAAAGATGTTCAGAAGACATTTTGATGTGCAATAATCATGCGCAATCAAACAGATGAAACTAAATATGGCAAAGTTTACATATTGTTTGAGAATTGAATCGTCCACTCTGATGAGGTCACCCCACATTTTAAACTGTGCAGCAGAGATTTTCTGAAAGAAGAGGGTAGAAAACAAAAGCATTTTAAAAGTTATGTAGAAAGAAAAAATCTGAAAGAAATAATGTGTTCATTATTGTATGTTGGTAGAATGTGTGCTTTTCTAAAGATGTAAGATACAAACGTATTAGACAACATTTAAAAAATAAAGGATTCAAAATATCTTTTAAAAAAATGAAACCTGGAAATAAACATAAATTAAAGACTTTAAAACTATATTAAAACAATAAATGGAACAATTACATTTTTTTATTATTTAAAAAAATTAAATAAAATAAAAACATTTTCAAAGAACCATGTTCAGTGAACCCCACTGTATGTGTTTTGATCTGTAATATAAAATATTAAGTGTTTTTTTTGGACATATTACCTCTCCTTTCTTTCGTTTCTTATTGTGTTTGCAGCGATGCTTCCGTGTATTGTATTTGGCCAGCTGATATTCAGTGAACTGCTTAAATTTATCCACTAGAGCTTTTTTCAGGCAGGAGGGTAAAGATTTACTGAAACACTGCACAAAAACATTTTAAAAAGCATGAAAAAAACAAGAATTATAGGAATAATACAGTAAATCCTTATTTGTACATCCACCATAATATTCTTTATAGTACAATATAAAGGTATATGAATATGGTGATAAATTTAGGACAGCAAGATATTTACTATATTAACACTTACCATGCTATAGATTCTTGTCAACTCCAGCCAATCAGATGGAAGCTGCACAGCAGCACAAAAGTACCTTCTCAAGTGTGGCTTAGAAGCAGGCAGATGGGCCGCCAGCGCTAGCAAGAAGTTGGCTGTGATTCGAATGTTTAGTTCCTGCCTAGTATAGACTGCAACCTAAAACCAACGCAAATATGCAAAACCACACACGTTGACAACATAACCACCTGACAACATAACCCACATGCACTCACAGTCTCACACATGCAAAATCACCAACCTTAAGGAGAAACTCTGGGTCTTCTGTGGTAATCTCTGTGGCCAGGTTCTTAATAATGCTCCACACACTCGTCTTCTTATCCCAGTCCTTCTGGCCCGGGGTACAGCTCTTATTAACCAGGGAGCAGCACACCATATTCAGCAGGTTGTTCTGAAGGACAAACAAAAGAACTGTTGACGTAGAAATGTTGTTTGACTTCACATTCACCACTCTGTAAATCCATTATGTGGTGTAAGAATGATTACAAATAAGTTTGGTCAGTAAGATTTTTATGAATGATCATGTAACACTGAATAGCTGCTGAAAATTCAGCTTACCCATCACAGGAATAAATTACATTTTAAAATATATTATAAATATGTGATATGTAAAGCGCATTCATATTAAAATAGAAAACAGAAATAGGATTATTGTTTTCACTATAGTAGTTTTGATCAAATAAATGCAACCTTGGTGATCATTATTCAAACCCCAGAACTGTGACCATTTGGCTCACCTTTCGGACCCTCAGTTCCACAAGTTTTTCATCCTCACTTGCTTCAATCTCCCCAAATTCCTCATGAGGAGCAAAAGTCTGCTCCCCCTCTCTATCTATATCCATATCCAAAACAGGGATCTCAGAGGACAGCATCTGGTCTTCCTCTTCTAAGCTTTCCTTGGAAGGCATCCTGATGGCATCCTGTTAAGATACAATATAAAAGACAATATAATTAACTACATTTGTATTTCCTGAAGAAAATACCAGTCAGATATCTGTACGTTTAAGCAGAACCAAAGAGAAGTCTTTGTTCTTCAGAGTTGCCTTACCCGTAATGTGCTTTCTTAATGTTTTTCAAAGTGGTTATAGTTGGATAAACAGATGTACGACCTACAGATGCTATGCTTAGTGGTTGAGTTGAATTAGTAGCAATGATTGTGTTATTTTAATTAAATATGAATACAAATTTGTGGAGAATTAAAGAATACAAAAAATAATTATGCTACATTAATTCACATGCAATTTTACAAAGCATTACAGAGGAAATCACTCTATACCTGTCTGGGCTCCTCACTATATCCCAGCAGGCCTTCAGGTGAGAAAAGCATGTCTTCCACTTCTCTCTTTTCATTTGTGCCCGCTTTATTCTCCTTTGAAGGTGACAGATAGGGGCAGAGTGTTGGGATGGCACTGGCAGTGGAATTTTGGGAGCAAGAGAGTAAAGGATTATGGGAATAGGTGTAGGTTAGAGAGGATGAGACTGGAGGGTGGAGTGGAGGCTCCATTAGGAGGGTATTCCTGGTGCTCAGCAGAGAGGAATTAGAGGAGATTGAGCTCATCATTGTGGATGACAGAAGAGATGAGGTGGCCATGGTGGAGGACAGGCTGGTTGGCTGGAGTGCTGGACATGATGAGAAGGTGGAGGTCTGATTGACCCAGGATGGAGATGTGTACTGACGGTGAGACAATGCTGAGGGCGCTTGAGCCAGAAACCGGTTTTCCAGCCTTGGAGTGCTATAGTTTAGCTGTAGTCTGGCATCCATATTCACCTTCAGATCAGACTGAAGAGGAACCGGAGCCTTCATGTCTGCTTGCTTGAAGAAAGGAGAAACATAAATTGTGTTTTTGTCCAAAGACATTGCAAATGCTAAAAATACAATTCTAATCACTAATTCTTGAGATATTGAACAAAATATGCAACACAACTTTACCTGCAAATTAGATTTTAAATAAGAAACTTGAATCAGAGATGATCACAATAAAGTTCTCTTACAGTTTTTTACGATTGCTATGACAGATTTTTCAATACATTTAACAATTTTCCAAAACTCTTAACACAGTTAGCACTACATCCGCCTGCGTAAGCTATACTATTAACACATTTCTTGTTGCTTTAACACAAAATGCATACAATTAACACACATTTAAAATGCTTGAACTTCTTTTACACACAAGCTCAAACAAGAACAAAACAATGGATTTTTACTGCCAAATTTACCAATGCTTTAACACTGTATGTCAGAACAGATAACACCATGTTCTAAACCTAACCTTACAGGCTAAAGTCAAGGTAAACCGCTGTTTATATTGTGAACTGAAACACAAATATATCCCCTGTATTTTATTCTATTCTTACTGAGAAACAGCTGATTGAATTATGCAAATAATTAGAAGATCTTTTTTTTTTTTTTTTTTTATTCTTCTGGTGCTTTTTCTGTTCGTATATTTTGTATTTTCACATTATTCCATTGCTAGTGAGAAACAGCTGATTGAAGTTATGCAAATATGGGACAATGTGGCATTCCACCATTCCCGTGCAGTCACAGCCTGGTTTGACGCCCATCAGAGGATGATGTCCATTTTCCTTGCCCCTTACTCCCCTTTCCTCAACCCCATTGAGGAGTTTTCTCAGCCTGGAGATGAAAGGTTTTTGACCATAGTCCACAGGACCAAATGTCCCTCCTGTATGCAAAAGATGCTGTATACAAGACATCACAGCTGAACACTGCCAGGGGTGGATAAGGCATTTTACTGTAAAAGATTCTTCCCAAGATGCCTTGCCAGGGAAGATATCAGGTGTGATGTGGATGAGAACATGTGGACAAATGCAGAAGACCGGGCAGATTAGAAGATGGCCTTTTCTGTTTGTATATTTTGTATTTTCACATACAGTAATACTGTAAATGGCAGCTATAAATGTCCTGTTGCAAATAAAGCCGTTACAGCAGTAATTCTGTCTCTGTCTTCTTTTTTCATAAACCATACATTCTATAAAGCTACTCTAAGAAGGGTCATTTATTTTGTTGTATTGAATTTCTGCTGCAAAAAAAACAACAACAAAAAGGCATTTACATTACAAACAAAACAAAAATGTAGAGAGACTTCAAAAGAAACTGCAGTGCAAAACACAATCTATGATCAATACAATGTCTATAGATATAATAGATATAGTATAATATATCTATAGAATAATATGTCTGTTGTATAAGGGCAGACCTGACACATATAAAAATAATGCAGTTTCTGTAATTCCATCTGATGTTAGTGTTTTTTATGACATTGTGCTATGATTGACTAAATGTTCCTGTTGGAAGAGAACATGTGTTAATGTTTTGGTAGACATGGTGTACTGTGTTAGTGTATTATTGTATTTTGAAAATTAGTTTTGCAGTTTAGTTTACAATGTGTGATTTTGAGCATGAAATTAACCGTTTTGCCAATTGTGTGTTTTAGGTGTGTTGGTGCGTTAAGAGTTTAGGAAACTTGTTAAATGTATTGAAAAATCTGTCATAGCGATTGTAAAAAACTGTAACATAAAAGGATTTAAAAAAATAAAAATAAAAAACATTGCCAAAGTCAGTCTTAATCCTCTTAATCCTAAAAGTCCTCTCTCCATATTTTTATGAGTTCAACAAGACCATGCAGGCTCTGGTGAGTATTATGTTTCTGTAGATAATCTTAAAGGGATAGTTCACCCAAAAAATGAAAATTCTGTCACTATTTACTAACCCTCAAGTTGTTCCAAACCTGTGTGAATTTCTTTCTTTTGCTGAACACAGACGATGATATTTTGAATAATATGGGTAACCAAACAGTTGATGGACCCCATTGACATCCATAGCATGGGGTGGAAAGAATATGGTCAAAATAGCTTATTTTGTGTTTTGCAGAAGAAATTCATACAGGTTTGAAACAACTTGAGGGTGGTGAGTAATTTTATTTAAATTTTTGGGTGAATTATCCCTTTTTAGTAATTGTACTACTAACTGTCACTGCTATATGGAGAGGGGACACAATTTTTCAATGCCAGCTGCCCTGCCATGGAAAGATGTCACCTCTATTGGCTATATGTAACCCTGTCACAAATTGTAAAGAAATAGGTTGTTATTTTAAATCATTTGCCTCATTATAACTAGGCTCTAGTAGCTATAAGGCAAAAAAAAAAAAAAAAGGTGATAATAGCCCTAATAATAATAATAATATGGTTATTTTGTCAACCATAAACTTATAGAGATTTTCTGTCTGAAGGTAATGCGATTCAGAATCACTAGCATTGGCAAGCATGGGTGTGTCTTATGCAAACAACAAACGTAATGTAGACACACCAGAAAAACCAAACAATAGCTTTCTCCACTCCTTTTCACCCTTTCACCTTGTTTATTTAAACTTAAAGCACTAGCAAGTAGCTATATTTCCTTATACACTGCATATGAAATAATGTGATATTCCCTTATTCATGCTGATACTGCTGTTAGCTGTGTCTTTCGAACTGGACATGTACAGGTACAGCTACGCTCCCGTCGGATTAGAAACGCTCTTCAAGATTTCGGAATACGCTATAAAGTCCAATTCGCAGGGCACTTACTGTCGATTGGAGTGCGGGTCAAAGAGCATCCTCTATCTCAAGCTGATAACGAATGAACAACAATAAAAATGTGTTTTCTCAATGTCGATTCCTTATTGACACGCAAAGACGACAAATTCATCACCACTCCCTCACTTAATGTTTCACGTGCATTTAAAAAAAAAAACTTCTAAATCTTGGTAAACGACATACACACATGAGCAGTAGGCTATGTCTGACACTGACTGCAGTCATTATAGACATGAAAGTTGACGAGACAGCCGAGTAGCACTAACCCTGTTGTAAACAAACTCATGCACTATATTTGGATTATTACGTGCGACACGGTTTGCTCAGTTGTGTCACTAAAAAATAAACTCACCCTCTAATGCTTCGTTACCAAGTGTTGGTGTAAAATGAAGTAAACCGGTGAGCTGCAGTGAAACTTGTTAACTTCCTCACCTGTCATGTCATGACTATGTCACTACCGTAATGAACCAAATAGATGCATTATAAAAGATGGGTGGAGGCGTCTCTCCATCTCCAGTCACATGTGATTTTAGTTTTGAAAGCTGTCGACATTTCAACAAGGCTCCTCCATTAAACTGGTATGTAAGTGAACGTTGTTTAAAAATAACAGTTGATGCAATGTATTTTAAAAGGAAACCAGGAACTATAGTAGCCTAGCCTATTCAATTTTTTTAGTAGGCTATTCAAATCCAGTGATCCACTTGTGCATAGATAGAGACATTACATATTTGCATTCAATGCTTACATTTTTACATTTTAATAGCTATATTTTAAAGGGGTCATGACATGAACTGTATTGTTTTATAATGTTTCCTGGGTTGAACTTAATAATGTTAGTATGATTTTTACATAAAAAATGGTCATAATTTAGAAATAAAAGGTGATTTTGCTACCCATTTTAGCCCTCTGATTTGAATGCTTTGGCTGCATCCAAAAAAAAAAAAAATGCTGCCTTCAGAGGACGCATTCCGAGTTATAAGGCACCTAGGATCATCTGAATCCAAAGTTAGCTTCCTGTCTCATGAGATGCGTTCATCATCTCATCGATTTTTGAAGGCAGCATAGATGTATCCTTCGCTGCCTTTGATATCCCACAATCCTGTGCTTTCCATTCTGTGACAGCTGAGCTAAAAAAGGAAGATGGCGTCTGAAAGTTGCGTCTGGTAGTTTGTGTGTAAACCACCAAAGCTCACGCTATTTTGCTGTAGATCATTAAACGCTGCCTGAGAGGTCTGTCCGAAATCAGTTTTGTGAGGTAAGTTACCTTCGTGCGCAAACACTAGACTTGTAGTCAAGACCGCCTAAACCGAGACCAAGACACTACCAAGACCAGAGGGTATCGAGACCAAGACAAGACCAAGACTAAGACCAAGACAGACCAAATCAAGACCAAGACCAAGTCGAGACCAAGACCGAGACCAAGTCGAGACCGGAGGGAAAAAAAACAGACTAGTGTTTAGGGGTGTAACGATACACAAAACTGACGGTTCGGTACGTCCCACGGTTTTGACGTCTCGGTTCGGTTCGGTTCATTTAGGTGGAGTGGGGAGTTTAGAAAGCTAAAATTGCTTGTTTTTTGTTAAACAGTGCTTTAATGAACAAATTGTGTCCTTCTCTTTAAATTAATTCAATTACAAGTAAATGTTTCGCAAGGATAAAAAAATAATCTGCTAATGCTGAACTATATAGGAGCCCTTACTTGCACATTACTATAACATTAAAGCTTAACAACAGAGCCTAGACTTTTAGCCTAAATTCAGTTGCTATTTATTTTTAGATATAATAATAATAATCAACACTCAAGTAACAAATTGTATGAAAACATGTAAACTGCACATAAGGCAGTTTTTACATTAACATTTGTACTCTAATTTATTATTGAAATATAATAATTTACACAGTTGCTGTCATTTTCATGACAGATATTTTAAACATACATTAAATAATCAAGATGTCATTAACAGGTTAAGTAAAATATAATATATAGGCTAATATAGTGCATTTATTTAGTGAAAGAGTTCATTTCCTTAGCAAACCAACAAGCTGTGGACACTGAATGACTTGCCTGAGGTAAAGAAAGCTATGTGAAAAACTAAGCGTTTTATTGACGTATTTCCGCTGTTGAAACACTGACTGAGCGATTACACGAGTTATGATGCCTTTCAGTAAGTACTGTATCTTTCAACATACCTTCAGGTGTCCATTCATGTTTATTCTGTAGCAACTGAGGAAGAGAATCGCGTTTACTCGCGCCCCGCGCTGCCCCTTTAAATGAGGAGTCACGCCACATCAAAGAGCGCCAAAACGACATTTAATGTTTGAATTTCGTGATCAAATAGACAGAATTTGAAAGATTACACCTGGCTTATTATCGAATGTAACAAAACACTGAGCTTATTGCGATTAAATGTGGTTAATGGTGGTTAGGCAACGCTGTATTCGTTGTGTACACATAAGACATCACAGCAGGGGGCGGGGCGGGCGTGTTCGGTACGCCATGAGAGTATCTCGATTCGTATCGTGGGTGGTGTATCGCGGTTTTTCGGTTCGGTTCGAATATCGTTACACCCCTACTAGTGTTGAAGCTAAGCAATAACTTGTATGAATTCAAGAACAGCAGCATACTAGGGTTCAGCCGCAGTTTACATTCAATACATATTAGACGGTACTTACTTACTTAAACTACACAGGCAGAACAATACAGAGACAGACCATGTCATGTGTGTGACTGTGAGCTCACTGTAAATGTTTTTGCAGACTGTCTAAAGAATGAGAAATATGTAACCAATTGAAATTATACTTAATGTGTAGATGAAATCGTAACATCAAATTAAAGATACACAATTATAAACTTGGATTAGGCCTAACGTTTAGTCAACACAACGGAGATATGCAGATGATATTTAAAAGACCATTTATTTAGTCTAACACCATCTTAAATACAATACTGTAATCAAACAACACACACACACACACACACAGATATCAAAGACACAAATTCATCTAAGCAAATGCCTGCCTATCTCTGCCGATTTCGGAGTCTCCAAATGAATCCATTCTGCAACTTTTAAATACATAATTAAATTTTTAAAAACGAAATTAAAGGCTTAAGTGCAGGATCCGAAAGTTGGTTGTTTTGTCGCTATGGTTACACACACACACACACACACACACACACACCGTTGGCGGTGCGCTCAAAGTCATCTGTCAGTTGTGCAGTTACCCAAAATCTCCTGAATGAAGTTAAAACCTATCATGTCACTGATATGCGTTTTTTAAATCAAGTGATCAAAGTGCTCATTGCCGCTGCGATCAGTGGCGCGGATAAAGTGTTTTCTCGTGTGGCTCGCGCACATGCCGCACTGTCTTCACTCGGACGCGCGCTTCAATCCGTTCCATTGCGGATAATAATGTTGCATTATCGAACGTTGTGTCGTCGTGGATATTGTAGTATTGTATTTCTAAATCCCCCGACCACTATGTCGGTCTAAGACAGCGAGACCTTGACAAGACTGAGAGGTCCGAGACCAAAACAAGACCAAGACCAAAGAACGTCAAGGCCGTGACAAGACCGAGACCACGTAAAAGTCCGGTCTTGACCGGTCTCGAGACATACATCACTAGCAAACACTGCTAGCAGTCATTGCCGTAATTACACAACAGTTTCACACGTGTTGGCCCTTTTGGCCTTCCATAGGGAACAAGTCAGCTGCCTACGTTTTCAGATGCAGCCGCTCTGTTTGAAGTCTCACTGCGTGTCTGCTGTGAGACTTCAGTGTAAACATCCACTGCTGTGATTTGCTAACTCGCAGTTAGCTTGCTAATTAAGCTTAATAGCTTAATTTCATCAGTCAAAATGTCTCTATCTGCATGTATCTTATATGTGGAACTCTCTCAAAAACTTTTTGCACGTTTTTACTATTACAGCTCTCAAGATTTAGATTGTGGCATCGTCTGGCATGAAAGGTTGCAGCGATGAGCATTGTAGCCGATCACACATGTTGAGCGCATGAATGCAATGATCTCCTCATTGCAACATGATTTCTGCACCTCATGAATGCTTTCATCATAACTAACAGTTCAAACACAATGTAAACAAGAGATTTGTTGATTATAACCAAAGTCTATAGATAAAAGGGACTTTGTTATAAAGGGAGTTTTGGTGATAGTCCCGTCACTATGATAAACTTGGCTGTTTGATTGACAGCTCCAGCAATTGTAAAGGGAGCGTTCTTTGATCGCTTTCTGTATATAATTTAATCAGTTTAAATAACAACTCTTGGTTATGGATGGATGAAACATGGATAATTGAACATCATCAGACAAATAATACAATATGATAGTTTTTAAGCATTTATTTTTTGATGGACAAACATTTCCTTAGCACATTAGGCAAAAAAGTAGCAGGATTGTTTTATTTAAAATTAATTTATACTCCTTAATATCAAGTTTGACAACTCTATGTCACTGACCTTTGGGTGGTCTTCACACAAGTTGCTACCTTTTTGATGATTGCTCCACCCTCATATATGATTGGACATTTCAGAGGTCATGTGATTTTGATCACATGACACCATAGCTTTGGCTAACCCATAGTTTTACTGGCATTCATGTATTTGTGGGGGACCTACAAGCACTAGACCTTAGGTGTCCCACATTAGGCCGTTCACCCTACGTTTACGCAACAACGATATGCTTAGTTGGTGGAACAATGGTTTTGCCAAAAACTGCTGCAGAAAACCAAGCATTATTGAAATTAGTATTATCCAGTGGTTCAAGGGGTAAGAAACCACATATAGGCGTCACAGACAGAGAAACAGAGGGACGGTTTGTGGACACTGAGGGAAAGCATTTGACTTTTACAAACTGGGGTCCTGGTCAGCCTGATGACTATAAGGGAGTACAAGACTGTGGTCTTATAGAGGACTCTGGCCTTTGGGATGATGTTGGTTGTAATGAAGTACACCCTGTTATATGTGAAATAGATAATGATATAATTCAATATTCCAGTATTCTATTAATTCAATTTTCAATTCACATTTATTTGTATAGCGCTTTTCACAATAGCCTACATATTGTTTAAAAGCAGCTTTACAGAAAATCCATGTCATTACAATTTAGAGTGATCTGTTATCAGAGGTGACAATGTCCAAGTAATGTATTTCAGAAATGTACATATACAAATTATGCAGTTGAGTTAGCTAACATAACGTATTAATTTTAGGCAGAAACAATGAGATCACTGAAGTCATTAATACAAGTTGTGAACATGATACATTTTATAGAAAATTTAGCATTGGTGCATGTTGATTCAGAGTTTGCATCATCTGAAGTCCTCACAGGAGTTGGAGTCATCGCATTAACAAAATATGTGATATTATGTGTATAAAATCCAGTTTAAATTTGATTGTGAAGCATTTTTTTTCCATATGTAACATGTTACATTATATTTAATATACACAAACAAATAATAAATCCATTCAAATTTGTATCCCAACAACAATGCATATAATTCATAATTGAAATATATACACTTAAATTCAATCATTTAGCATATGATTTTGAAGCAATAGTACAACACAACCAGTTTAGCAGGGTGCCAATTCATGAGAGATTAGGAGGGGCAAATCTCTCTAAAAGCACATTGCACATGCGCAGCATATCTAGAGAGGAAGAGCTGTATTTCAGAATATGAGATTTACAACAACAAGCCCCTCAGATTTAAAGCAAGAAGACCTTCCTCTCTTCAGTCACTTGTGCGATTTTAGTCTTGCGGACTTGTTGGGCAACAGACATTGGTTGTCACCTGGACTCTTCCATTAAAATGGTAAGTACCTGGATGTTATTTTAATATGAGAACCATTGCAGTAAGTTAATAAAAGAAAGAAAACACAGGAACTGTGAACCAAAAAAGTGGCTTGAACTTATCTAGTAAAGAGACATTAAATGGATGGCGATAACACAGTATGCTATTTTATTTGTTAGTGCAATAATAACTTCACATTTATCCAGATGACCCATGAATAAACTTTTAGAAATTAATGATAAATAATTATTTTAAATGATTGTGCGTTGTATAGTTATACAAGTGAATTAAATTAATTGATATCAAGATTTACAAACTGATCAGGGCAATTTTGTCTCAAAATCTCATTTGGGCAAGCTTTAAAATGTTGCTAATGAAAAGACTTTGTATGGGAACTTGTGTCTGTCCACCTGAAGCAAATATTTCCTGTTTACTCCGTACAAATCCTTTCCTCTATATTCTCACGAGACTTGGATTTGGATTTAAAGGATGTGTTTCTGTTTCCATGCTGACTTAGGGGGAAAATTGTGGGATCGAGTCACACATATAAGAAAAGTATGCAGCTTTTCAACATAACTGCATAGAGTCTGCTGTGGTTCATCGATGTTCATTCACAACATTTTGTAACTTTATCCTGCCACACAATTAAATATAGACTAATTTTCCTCCTATCTCATAAAAATGAATAAATTATAGATCTAAGTTAATAGTCTTCAGATTAAGATGCAATTCAGAATGCTCTCTGCTAATTATTAAGGGCTTTATGCAAACACAAATAATGACTTTTTAAAAAAGAAACATGGAATTCAATTCCAAAACCCAAATAAAATCCCAATACACATAACTCAAGATATATAATAATATACGCCTGTAAGTGATACATTTTCTAATGTATTTGATGAGTCATTACAAGGCAAATTGTAAAGAAAAATGCTATTCACTGCTAAATACTTGGAGCTTTTGTTTTGTTTTTGTTTTATTTCTGTAGGTTTAAGGCAAGACACTACAGGCAGAACTAAACAAATGTAATTCACAGTTTTCTCTGAAGGTTTCCCATTGTGTTCCACCAGATGGCGCTGTTGAGGATGTTCCTCAGGGCTTTTCTGCTCCTTCAGTTTGCAATGCAGCTTTTGGATGGAGTTGATCCTCAGAACCTGAACTGCCCTACTTATGGTGGCGTTCCAGGCACTCCTGGACACAACGGCCTGCCTGGGAGAGATGGGAGAGATGCCAAAGATGGAGCAATTGGACCCAAAGGAGAGAAAGGAGAGCCAGGTTTGTGTTTGTCTGTGAGAGAGTAAGTCAGTGGTTCACCTCCTTGTGTAAGGAAAAGAGATGTGGTTATGTTTTTCATACTTTACTGTCTCAGGAGTGAATGTGCAGGGAACGCCAGGTAAAGCAGGACCGTCTGGCCCGACTGGAGCCAAGGGTGAAAGGGGACCCCCAGGTCCACCAGGTATGAAACATTAAACCTTTTTATAAGTAATTTTGATATTTCAAAATTCCTCATGGTGAAATTACGTGTGTAAGTGTGGAAATGTTGATTTTTCTACCTCAGAAAAGTATTTTTTTGGTCCTGTTATTATTTATATTTAACACCCCAGGAGATTTCAACCCTGTACCTAATATCTAAGTGTATTATTCTGTTTTCAGGCTTGCCTGGACGTGAAAACACGGCTGACTCCCTGAAATCTGAGATCCAGCATCTTAATGCCAAGATTTCTATGATTGAGAAAGCTGTGAGTTTTAGTACATTCAGAAAAGTTGGACAGAAATACTACGTCACTGATGGTATTGAGGTCGCTTTTGATAATGGGATGCGGTACTGCAAGGACTTTGGTGGAGTAATAGTTTTGCCAAGTACTGCTTTAGAAAACCAGGCACTATTGAAAGTATTAGTATCCAGTGGTTTAAGTAATAAGAAGCCATATATTAGCACCACAGATAGAGAAACCGAGGGACAGTTTGTGGACACTGAGGGAAAACAGTTGACTTTTACAAACTGGAGTCCTGGTCAGCCTGATGACTATAAGGGAGTACAAGACTGTGGAACTATCACAGACTCTGGCCTTTGGGATGATGTCGGTTGTGGTGGTCACCATCCCATTATATGTGAAATAGAAATAAGATAGAATTTACACTATAAAACGACGAACCTATAGTCGACTCAATACAAACCAATTTGGGTCATTTCAACCCAAAGGCTGGGTAAATACAGAACACATGTTGGTTATTTTACCCAGCATACTGGGTTGATTCATTACTATAGTACTTTTTTCTTTTAATTCAGTCATGAATTAATGTTTAAGGATTTACTTAAATCCTCTAAACTTTTTTTTTTTTTTTAAATACACCTCACAACCATTGGTTTGCATTATAATTCCTTTATTTTCAATCATATTTTACAGCATAGCATATTTTTGAATACATATTGCAGACATTTAAGCTCGTTTAACAAATATTAGAACTAAAAATTCAACATTTAGAAGATAACGGCGCTGGATCTCATTTGAGTAATCTGAACTCTTGGTTATTATTTACTTTTATAATAGCTGTGACTAGCATATATTTGCAATGAATAAATAAGTACTTGTCACTGTACTGTAATTAGTACAGTTAAAGCTCATTGAGTGTAATCAACTTAATTCATGTAGCAACCCACAAGCACAAGCTCTACTCTTCAGCACAATGAAAACCTCAAAAACTTCAATATAACAGAAGCATAACGGAACATTAAACACTAACAGGTCTTTCCTTTTACTCAAAAACGTATAGCACCTAATTTCAACATTAACTCTCCTGATCCAACATACAAAGTATGCTGGGAACTAAAAATCCATAGCCAATTTTAATTTTTACTGCTTCAAAACGTATTCAGGTAGTTCCAACTCAAATAAAATTAAATAAACTTCAGTTTATTTATCAAAGTATTTTGGGCACAATTTAATTATGTTCAGTGACTGTGTTACTTTGTGTGTTACTTTGTGTAACTTTTAATGAAGTAAATTTAACAAGCAGCAAAAATAATTGTTTACAGTGATACAATATTAAGAAATATACAAATCTGTTAACAATGTCTTTAATATGCTCACAGCAGGCCTACATATGAAAGAATTTTATGAAATGTATGAAATAATAAATACAAATAGCCTAATATTGTTTCAAATGAATGAATAAAATATTTCTTATGATTATTTGTCATGTGTCATGTTTTTTTCCATTGCAAATCTGACATGAATTGTGTGTCTAACAAAACTTCAAACTAAAACTAATGAAATGTATTGGCTAGCATGCTGATTTTTGCACATAAAGCTGTTCATATCATTACAGGCACACTAAGTAAGTACTGTCTAGGAAAAAAACAAACTATATATAACATCCTGTCTACACCAGACATGAGCACTTTATTAATTGGTAGTAAAAAAATGCTCTGGTTCTGATGACTAACAGTCATAAGTTTAGCCTTTGCACTTCTGAATGAAATAAGCAAACCCATGACTTCAGTGCTGATTATCCTAAGAAAATTAATCATTAATATTTACACAAGAGTTGGATCTTGTTGTTTTATATAAAACTTAAAGCAGTGTCAAGTATTTGCTGTGTTATTTGGATTCATCAATGTAAACCTCTACTTTATGGTGCACATATTTTTCACAAACCAAGACAACAAGTGAGGCTATTGATCCAGCGATTTCTCAGCAGTTACATAATTATAGCCTAAATGTGGTATTTGAATGTCTAGTGGATAAAAAAACACAGACATTTTAGTAACTTTAAATAAGTAACCAATAGGCCTAATCAATAGCATTCAATCAGTCAGAAGTGAGTCCTAAGATTTACTTTAAGTGTGTACACCGAAAGTGACTATTTATGCAATTGTAACAGATAAATAGGTTAATGAGAAAAGTTTATCTTTGGAACTCAAGCATTTGATGTCCTAATGTTCTTTCAACTGTTCAAACACAGTGCATTTGCATTAGACAAACACTGAGCACCTATCGGGAAGCAAAACCTTGTTTCATCTGTTTATCCGTTTCAAGACTGAGTGACCTTGATCGTTTAGTCATAAATCACAGTGTCGCTTTTCATTACATTTCGCATATAGACTAAATTTACGGGAAAGAAAAACATAAGACTGATAGAACTATACAGATCTGACACCGGTATTTAAATAAACCTAACTTTTTTTATCTCTTTTTGTTTTGTCATCGAACGAACTCTGATCTAACTACGTCACTGAAATTTGGTGAAGGGTCTGCAAGCAGTTGTTCACATTTAGTGCGGATCGCCAGGCCTATTCTGTTGGTAAGATATAGCCTAGGCTCTTTTTTAGTAGCCTAAAAATGTCAGTAATGTGTATTGTTGTCCAGTTTTCGGTGAAAAGGATTTTATGATCACTGTTGGGCAAAATCGCTTTTAACATTCAATAGAGAACTGAAAAAAATATGAGACAAAAAGGACGTGTATTTCTCTAAATTTAGGCCTAGGCTACGTTCTTTTTACTTTAACCAAGTAAACTTGTTTGAAATCACTAAATATAGGCTACCTATATTAGCTATATCAAACCTACCTCGCTGTTATTAAATATCATTATATTGAGAGAGGAATGACATCTTTATAAAAATGGAAATTTGGAAAAGTGGAAATAATTGTATTATTTGACGGATGAACACAGCATTGCAGAAACCGAAATCTTGCCATTTCTACAGTGAACAGCAGATGGCGCTGTTAAAGCATCTCCTCGTTGCTGCGCTGTTCCTGGTGGAGTTTATGCTTCTACTTGCTGCATCTGAAAGTAACTGTCCAGCTTATGGTGGGGTGCCGGGCACACCTGGACACAACGGCAGCCCTGGCAGAGATGGAAGAGACGGGTTTCCTGGACCGAAAGGGGAAAAAGGAGATCCAGGTTCATGCCTTTTTTTCCCCCGGTTGTTGGTTTTATTGTGTTCAAAATTGATAAGTGGTAGAACCATTGTTCTAATGCTGAAAGATAAGGTGATGAAATGAGAGAAATGATCAGATCAGAGAAATTAGATTTAATCATCACACACTCTCTCTCTCTGCAGGAGTTGGTGCACAGGGACCCCCAGGGAAAATAGGACCCTTGGGTGTTGTTGGCTCTAAAGGAGACAAAGGAAATCCAGGTCTGTCAGGTAAAGTTAAAACACAGTAATGTTTGTGTGTGTGTGTGTGTGTGTGTGTGTGTGTGTGTGTGTGTGTGTGTGTGTGTGTGTGTAGTTAATGTAATTTTTTTTTATAAAACAGAAAAACTACATTAATTGAAACAAGTAAGGTGTCAATCTTTTTCTTGTCTGAAAACAGAATACAAAAGTCAGTCAATCAATCAAAAAATGAATGACGCTGAATGAAGATCTAGACTGTGATCAAGTATTTTTCTTCTAACCATATCTTAATTGAGTTTATAGTTACATAAAGTACAAGACAAAATCTGTAAAATATTCTTCTTCCACATACTCTGCTTCTGATTTTCACTCTGGTATTCTTTTACAGGTACTAGTGTTCAAAGTGCATTAGTACTACAACTTCAATCAGATGTCAAAGACCTAACTGGCAGACTCACTGCAGTAGAGAAAGGTAGAATACTCCTACATAAATAATGTTTACACCACATCTTTTGTTTATTCATGTAACAATATTTTTAAAAGATAATAGTACAATTCCTTTTTAGAAGGTGTTTTTTTTTTTTTTAGTCCTAGGATTTCAAATGTTCAGGAGAGTGGGACAGAAATATTATGTGTCCGATGGGCTAAAGGGAACTTTTGAAAAGGCACAGAAGTTCTGCTCTGACGCTGGCGCTAAAATTGTCCTGCCAAGAAGTGAAGATGAGAACAAAGTTCTAACATCATTGCAAGATGCCCTCAAGTCTACTTGCGTATATGTTGGTGCAACAGACAGAGAGAAAGAAGGGCATTTTGTAGATATGAATGGCCAACCTTTAAGTTTCACCAAATGGAAAACAAATGAGCCGAACGATCATAATGGGGCAGAGGACTGTACAGTTACTGACAAAACTGGTGTATGGAATGATATTAACTGTAATTCCGAGTGGCATGTGGTGTGCGAACTGTAAAACAGATTATGAATTGTTATTGCTCTGATGTTTGAATGATAAAGGAAAAAAGAAAATCATAAACATTCAGGTGATTATTTGCAGTCACATCTGGATTTGTATGATAAACGTATTTATACCATAATCAAGACTAGTAAAATAATGACACATTGACTGGCTTTTTGTGTGGTTGTTAAAAATACATACATTAATACATTAAAAAGGGCTGAAGAAAACTTGTCAACAAAAAGAATAAAGATACAATTTCTAAAATGTTTTCAAGTTTGATGTCATTAGAGAAGCTAATGATTATTTTTTTTTATGTTAAAAATTCAAGAGGAGTTCAGGATCATACAATGTTCTCTTCCTTTAATGTAAATATCACACTAATATGATTATTATGACACTAGTAAAAAAAAGAAAAAAAAAGGTCACATTCAATTCTGAATTAAGTGACACTCACAAAGGGAACAGCAGAAAACCGCTGAAACTGGTATAGCTGTTTTCATCATCATAAACCCAGCTGTTCTCCCACAGCTGTGTGTTCACTTTATCACCCTTTTCCAGTGAGAGAACAACAGCATTGCTGCCATTAGCATTGGTCTCAGGCTTCAGAAAAAACACAGAGCACTGGATTTGATCATTTTTATGGAGACTGACTGCCACTTGGTTAAAAGGGTGACCATGAGCATAAAATCTGAAGAAATAGATTCCTTTCACTGGTGCTGTGAAAGTACCTGTGAAACACATACACATATGAATTCAGAAATGGAAAAGAAATGCCTTTAAGTTGAATCCGCTATACTTTACAGCTAACAGAAATGTGAACAGGACAGGTACCAGTGTTGGAGTCATACGCATTTCCAGTGTTAATGAACATTTTTTGGTAGACCAGGGGTTTCCGAATATCAAAGGGTCCAGTTTGTTGGCCTCCAGATGACAAAAGTCCAGCTGAAAAGGCAACCCTTTTGGCTGTGAAAAGATAAGTGGACTTGGTTAGTTTTTTTGTTTTGTTTTGTCATATTCATTTACACTTGGTTTTAAATATAACATCATATAATAATTATTTCCATTTACCTTTATTCTCTGCCTGGATAGATTCAAGTGTATCACTTGAGGCTTTTGTGAAAATCCTTAAAGCTGTTCAGAATGAACATTTCATAATTTGGTTATAATGCCACATTGGTTTTTATAATGTGTTGAGCTGGAAATGATTCAGCAAATCAATTTGTCTTGAAAATAATAGATTTAGATAAAAAGCTTCATACCTTCATTCTCTCTCTTTAGTTCTTTCAGTGTTTCCTCTGTGGCTCGCAGCCTTTCCTCAATGTCCTTTAGCTGTGCTGATGTAGTTAAATCGTGTGCCAGTGAGACACCAACACAAAGCAATAAAAGCACATTTTGAGCTGCCAACATCTTCATAGCTTTGTATGGCCGATTTCTATGTTGCATGTTGAATTTTGCACAGTTTTGGGTTCATACCGAACCACATGATGCTGTAAAAGTAAACATGAACCTTGTATTGTTTGGACTTGCAACGCTGACTCAGAAAAGCTTTAGTTTAATGTGTATTTAAGTGAGAACGTCAAATGTCACAAATAATAACTTTTGCAGCAATACCTCAACTCTGCACACTATTCAGTTTTCTTTTGGGTATATTCTTTATAGGAAAATGCCTCAATGTATAATCCTGTGCAATGTGATGTGAGAGATTCCCAGCTTGAAATCAGTGGTTTGTTCAGAGACAAGAGATTTTTATTTTATTTCAATAGTTATTAATTAGTTTAGTATTGTATTAGTAATGTTTATAGTAGCCTATCGTTTATAAAACTATAATATAGCCTAAGTGATATGAATCTGAGCAGTACAAATATATTAAATGTAGGATATAAGTGTTCACTGCTGTCTCCCAAGATGGTATGAACATTAATTTAAAAAGTTAAATGTTAAGTCGTTTCTCACTTCACGTCAAATGTGACGTCCATGCTCTCTTTTTTTTTCAATGCCAAGGTAGCACAAAAAAACAAAAACAAAATGTGCATAGGCCTACTTATAGCTAAAATCATCAATAATAAAAATAAATGAATAAATAATATCTCAGGCTATGAAAAAGCAGCACAAATTTGTGACGTCGCGTAAAATAACTTGTTGCGGTTGACATCTAGCATAATATTTAATTCTCAATGTCTCACGAAATAATTCACACAGCCTACTTTTCAAACATTCATGCGCCTGCTCCTCTATTGGATAAAAAGTTAATTTAGAGCGTGAGGTCACACTGTCGGTTGAACGAAGAAGGAAAGAGGCCAACTTCCGGTATGGTGCGTTGCTGCCGTTGAACAGGGACCCCAGGACATAACTGCCAGGAAAATGCGGTAGGCAGTTGTCATAACTGAAAGCGAAATGAAACACTGCACATCTTAGTGTTATCATTACGACTTTAAAATAAATGTGGCAATTGGTTATATGGCCTAAGGGCTTTGAGACGAAAGCAATCGGGTTAGCTGATCAGTCATCGATCGATCGGTATTAGGGAGAGCGCGAGCTGAACATGGGGACGAGATCGAGCCGTTTACATGAGGAAGCTGCTTCGACACCTTTCGATAAAGATGGCATCAAGAGAGAATCCTGCCGACGAATCCGAAGCACCAGGCCCACTAGCCTCATGGTGGAGTTCTCCGGGAGTTTTGATCATGACTCCGAGACGAACCGCAGCCGGTCGGAGGAGGGTAGCGACTCGGATACCGGGCAGCAGGCGAGCAGCGAAGGCAGTCCCGCCGACCGCCACACATCCCCGTCGCTGAGCAGCCAGGCCTCGCCGACGGACGAGAACGGAGCCGACGAGAAACGCGAGGAAGACGACAGTCCTGGAGGCCCTGTGGGCGGAGAGGAAATAGGCCGTGCACCGCAGCGCACTTTCTCGGAGCGTTTGCCCAGCGGTCGCCATTCTTCCACCGGCGGCGTCACGGCGAGGTCCGCCCGGCTGAGAGGGACCCACGCACGGCCAGTCTCCGAGGCGTGGATCGGCCTCTACAGGCTCAACAACCGCCACGGTGGTAAGTTAAAGAGCAGATCGTTCGTTCCTTCGAC
Source organism: Rutilus rutilus (assembly GCF_951802725.1). Lineage (NCBI taxonomy): Eukaryota > Metazoa > Chordata > Actinopteri > Cypriniformes > Leuciscidae > Rutilus > Rutilus rutilus. Next base: position 14,142,525 of record NC_140214.1, read on the forward strand.
AGTCATTTCAAACGTTATACCCATTTAAACCTGCACTGTTTACAGTGAGTGATATACAGTAAACACGGTTTGACCGGAGCTCAACATGTTAATATATTATGTATTAAACAAAATAAGCCTATATGTACTATAATGTACGTGTTACTCAAAAAGGATAGTTAACCCCAAAAAAATAAAAATAAATTGTCATTACTCATCTTACTCATGTTGTTTAAGATCTATTTTACTTAAAATATTGTAGGCAGAATGACAGCCCCAGTCACCGTTCATTTTCATTGAAAGAAAGTGACTGACTGCAGTTGCCAGTCTCTAATGTTCATCTAATTTTGTTTTTAACTAGTTAGCTAAATGAAAGTTTGGTGACACTTTGCATTTAAGGTTCCATTTGTTAGCATTACTCAACGGGAACTACCAATGAGTAATACTTATAAATCATTAATAAGTTAATGCTTTAATTTAAAGGACCTTATTGTAAAGTGTTACTGAAAGTTTATGTACATGATAAAATAGACAACAATCCCAGGTTGACTGGTATTTAAATTATTTTAATCTGTTTTAAAGCATAAAAAAAATATGGAAGGTGATTAAAATAGATTAATGTTTCTGCACGAGACAAATGAGCTTGTGGTGGAATTAGGCTTTGGGGACATTATAGACATTTCAGACATTCCTGACAGGATGATCCGTGATGGATTGAAACGAAAAGGCCAAAGGTAAATCCAGTTTACTAATGATGTCTGTGTAATTCCTTTTTTTTTTTTTTTACACTATATTGGTCAGATGGCCATTGTCCAGCCAGAGGGTTCAGAAAAGTGGGCCACATGGGTGGCAAACTCACCCGTCTATTACTCTGACAGGCCTGCTTGTCATGAAACGCTTTCTGTATCCATTTTGCATTGCTTAGTTTTAGTTTTTCTCTCCTTACCAGCTATTCGCTGCCCCTTCTGCACCAAGCCGTTCCCTGGAGGGCGGATCGAAGAACACCTTTTAAGTTGTCTAACTTCTCCACCTCTCCCTTATAACAGTAAGCATGCAATTAGTTTTTATCACCGGTTTTCTTTCATCTGCTAATATCTTAGTAATTGTTGTATCTTATTTGTCCAACAGCGGATGTGCTAGCTAAGGACAGTGGAGAGTGCTCTATCTGTCTCGAAGACCTTCTACAGGGAGAAACCATTGCTCGGCTGGCTTGCCTGTGCGTCTACCATAAGAGGTAATTGTAAATTACAATAAATAGGGATGTCAATTTACATACATTTCCATAATTGATCGTTGTTTAAATGAACAATCGATTAATTGTTAACCAACCTTAAGTCCGAAGCGGGTGGCGCTACTAAGTTATCACGTTACTTAACTGCTTGCTTAACCAACACAAAATAGGTGTCAATTTAAAGGGCACCTATTATGCCCCTTTTCACAAGATGTAAAATAGGTCTCTGATGTCCCCAGAGTGTGTATGTTAAGTTTTAGCTCAAAATACCCAACCGATCATTTTTTACAGCATGTTTCAATTGGCATTTTTTAGGGCTCAGAAAAACGCACCGTTTTAGTGTATCCCTTTAAATGCAAATTAACTGCTGCTGCACGGTCCAGGGGGCGGAGCCTCACGAGCTCACGCTCAGAGCCAGGACAATCTCATCTGATAATATCAAAACCGAAACTCTCAGTAGTGGTGTTCATTTCGACTCGGAGTCGGACAATAATGCCCACATAGCCAGAGAATATATGCTGTATGGAGATAGAACAGGAATAGTTTAGTTTAATTACGGTTGTCATCTGCTTTTATCCACTATTAATACAAGCCTGCTATAGCAGACCCCGTCCGAATGATGACCAAAATATACTGATGAGTTCAATTAAGTTTATTGTACCTCACACAAAAGATGAAGCCTTAGTTTTACTCCAGAAAATCACTGTAAGAGCCGAATAAACACAGTATATAAGTGCGCATTAAAGTCTTATCCATAAACTCGCTCTCTCCCTTTCATTATCATGGAACATACACAGCGAAATACACAAAACACTCGTTAGAACTAACAGTAAACAAATATATACACACCTTTTCAGTGAGTGCTTAATCAACTGGTAAACTGTATATCCACGACTGGATGAGCTGTCATAAAGTGCGCGCTCTCACTTTCATTTCTGCCGTGGTCAGTAACGTTAGACCTGTCGCTCCGGAGACTGTAAGCTGAATCAGGAACAGTACAGATCCATCCTCGAGTAACAACCAGAGTAAATGAAGACTGCGAAGTTCATTCTTACATCCAACAACAAAACACCTCAATCGCTTAGGAGACATTCTTGTCTGCAGTTGCTCCAGCGTGGAAACAATGGCGGACTGTGTCCAGCTCACTCAGGGCGGGTCTATGCTCAAACTGCAGTGTCAATCAACAGTCGTGGGAGGGGCCTGTGCAAAGTGACGTCACATTGCCCCGAATCTGAGAACAGCGCTTATGATTTATGGGCATTTTCAAAAAAGCACTTGGTGGATTTTTATCATTATAGGGTGGTTGTGTACACACACTGCCAACACACATTTATGTTCAAACACCATGTAAAAGTGAATTTTGCATAATAGGTGCCCTTTAAAGCCTAGAAGCTGAATATAGGGAATATGACCATCACTTAAAACGCTTTTAAATTTGCTGGCATATTAGAAGTGCTCTATTTTCATACTGTGAAAAAGTAGCTGGTTTACATGAAAATGTGATCTGTCAAATCATTGTACATAACAGATAAACTTGTCATAAAAATGTTCAATGGCCTCAACTAGCAGAATACAAGCATATTTGTCTTAGTTTGAGACCAAAATATACTAAGTATTTGTATAAAAAGCGCCGCTGACACACATGTAAATGTTATACACATGATGAGATGTGTTTTTGTTTGTAACTTGGCGAAACAATAGTAAACCATAGTGGTGGTGGTGGTCTCGAATGAGCCCAAAAACAACATCACGGAGTGACACGGCGTGCTGCTTGGCTAAAGCTATAGGATTTCCGGGATATTATCGCATCGCAATCATGACGTAGTGTCTTCCAGCGTCATTTTAAAGTTCAACTAACTGGATCTTGGGTTTTGTGGGTAGGGATGATGTGTATAGATCAATCGGACACCGTTTTACAGCTTGAGCGTGCTTGGATTGGTTTGATTGCTCAGATTGACAGGTCTTGATTTACCATGCACCATAGAATAGGAGCGCACAGCTGAAACAGTGCTAGAAGATCACTCATCCACCAGGATATTATTACTTGTTTATTCTTGGTACTTTTATTGTTGCGTTTACACAAGTAGTTCTTATGTTCGGTAAAATCACTTGTTTTGATTTATTTTGTTTGGACCCTTGGTTAATTATGTTTCGAAATAACCTAATCCATTGCATGAAGACATTAGATGTTTTCGATAGAGCCCGACTGATTTTTTTGGCTGATATGAGCCTGTCGCAGATATGGTGCCTATATGAAGTTGTTTTTTTTGTTTTTTTTTTACAGAACATATAACGCGGATAAAATACTTGTAAATTGTGTAACTACGTAGTTTGTCCTGCAGACTTATTTGAAATAGTATTTAAGTATAAGTACTGTACATATGTAATTAAACATGTTTTCACTTTTACTTTTACTTTATTAAAAAGATCTGAGTACTACCTCCACTGGTAGAAACTAGAGGAATTAAGACTAATAGTAGAAGATAAGGTTTTGCCAGTGACACTTTTGATATATTTATTGATATATTTATTGATACAAGTCGTTTTTTATATAACGTGAGTTACGTGACTAAATAAAAAAAGTAATTAGTGAAGATTATGAAACTATATTTAGAATATAATACAGAAATGAACATGCAATGCAAACTAGTTTGGTTACAGCTCAAATGTATCATTCTCATTCTATCATTCACCCTGCCTCCATTACATATCTTTGTCACACAAGTGTTTGATCACCACATTTGAGTGATTATTGCAACAAAAAAAAGTATATATTCTGTTTATGTATACTGTATTTTATATAAAGTACCAGTCAAAAGTTTGTACACACAAATGGGAAAGTGTGTCCAAACTTTTGACTGGTACTGTACTATAATATACACATGAATAATATCGGCATCGGCCCCCAAAAATCCATATCGGTCGGGCTCTAGTTTTTTTTTTCACTTTTAAGTTCCGCAGTGCAGGCCGATCGGTGTATGACATCAAAGTACCGTGAGAGTGAAAAGAGAGCAGACGGCATAACGATGCACTCCAGTGATGACCTTGCTTAATCGAACATCAATCATTTTTATTTATTAAATCATTATCAACAATTAATCGATTGTTAATTAATTCTTTTAAAAGAATTAAAAATCATAATTTTGCTGTACAAATGAATGCTTTCAAATATGTAATGGTGGATATTTCTCTAAATAGCTGCATTGACACTTGGAGCAAAGTGAAGCCATGCTGCCCTGAGCATCCTTTTGATTGATTCATGTTCACGTGCAATGACAATGACTCAGGTGAGCTTTTTTTTTGTTCAAGTAGATTTCTTTTTTAAAAAATGTATTAGTAAAATCCTTTCAAAATGTCATGATTTACTCTCCTTCATGTTGTTCAAGACATGTATGACTTTCCTCTGCATATATAAAGATATTTTCAGTAATCAGCATTAGACCTCAATGTTTGATTGTATGGACCACAATTGTGCAAAATATCTATTTTGTGTTCCAGAAAAAAATGTGTGAGTGAACTTAAACTTGATTTCATTTTTGTTTTTATCTTTCTTCTAACTTTTTATTTTTTGCTTCCTTTTAGGAGACTATACCCCCCTAGCAGGTGCATATATTTTCTGATGAGATGATTGAGAGAAAGACACAAAGAAACAAAAAACAAATAACAAGCATCAACACTTGTGGTCAGCTTAATCAGTCTGGCCTTGAGTGAGCCTGGCTTTAACTATCTGATGTGACTCTTGAGACTTGGCTTTTCTCTGCTCTACGGCACCTGTGCGAACGCCGGGTTTGCTCTGCTTGCCTTTTTATATTTAGCTCTTTAACTTTAAAACTCAAGAGTGAAACTGGTAAACTGAAAAGAACTTTGAAAAAGAATCGTATGTAAATATGGAGAGAAAAGTTACACATGGACCGCCTCTCGGCGTGGACGTGGGGTGGCGTTTGGGTTCTTTTACCATGGAAACTGGCGATCTGTCATTTATGCTGGGCTTAGCATTTGGTTTTGTGCAGCCTGCTGGGGTTGCTTTGGCTTGAATGAACTACTTGAGTCTGTTGGGCAGATCCCGAATGAACGCAAATGAGTTGTACATGCGTAAATATTGCACAGGATTACCTAAGAGGCATGACGTTTTATATTTCGAATGATACAAAATGTTTTTGGTATTAATCTATTTTGTTTACCCGTTTCCCTTTTTGTTACTATAGGAAAATTTCAGAGGCAGAGTGAAATTTCCAATAGATCAATTTGATTGAAACTACCATGAATAGTGACTTTTTTCCATCATTGAGGCGAAACTCTCTCGTTCCCACATTAAGCTCTTTAAAACCTCTTGATCTGATTGATTTAACTCAATTGAACTGTACATTTGTTAACAGATCAGAGCAATACTTCCACTAGATAGATTAATGGACGTGTTATTGGTTGCGGTGAAGTGTGCGTGTGTGTTTAAGTGTGTACTCAAATGCAGAAGATTTTGACTGATGACCTGACTGCGTGTACTACTCTTGGAGGGAAAGTTGTGCGCAGGAGCTTTTCTGCGTCTCGGACGTGGCCTGCCAAAGAAATCCAGTCACTTTACGCTCTTTACACCAGGCCTTCTCTGCATTGAATGAGGCCATCTGTGGTGTTGGAGATGTATGTCAGGCGCAGTAATGCCATATGGCGCATGCTTTGCCTGAAGACGGTGATTGAGAACAGATGAGGGGTAATTATTACGATGTCATCGACCTCCTTGGAATGAACAATGGAAAGGTAATTTCTTTGAACAGCCCTTCACAGAGATGCTTGTTAAATATTTTGAGGATTTTTCTTTTTCATGTTTTGAGGTTTATGGGGGTTATTTGATTGTGGATGGGTGTTATGTTCATTATTCTATTGTGTCTTGTAGCGGTCAGTTGGTCTGTTACCTTTTTGCCTTAGCTCAAGGATTCATATTTTGAGTGGTAAGACCTTTGAATGGTGTTTTCCTTGCCTCATAAGAGAGGTGACATCTTCTACCTTTGAAAGTATTGCAATTTGTTTCCCTTACATGACAGTCTAACGGTTCTTTCCAATTGAAAACACAAGAAATGCCAAGTGTGTCGGTGTGGGTCAAAGGCAAGAGTCATTTTTACAGTTAAACTTATGTTTTGTGTTGGTGTAGTGCATTGTGGAGTGGAGGAAGGTATTGTCAGAATATTCTGACAATCTTTTAAGCTCTTATGTGGTGCCATACCTCAATATCCATATTTACTAAACTAACCTGGGGCGTAGCTAACTCCAAAGGTGGTTTGATTCTTTTTCTTGAAATATTATATATATAAAAATATATACACCGTATAAATGCTATAGAAAGTTCTGTAATTATTCAGTGCTAAGGGTCTTTACCCACTTGATCCTGTGTTTTGACAGTTGTCGGTCAAATATGAATGAGTTGGGAATGTTCTTTTGGTCAATATGATTTGCAAATATTCTCATCCCCAAACACGGACAATCTGCCTTCATTCTGCTAAAGAACAATTGAGTATTTATTTATTAAAGTGTAAATACGTATCGCATTTCAAAATGGCTTTGTCTTTTGTTTGTCCATGATGCTGTTTCTATGCCTAAATCTTTTGTATGTCTGAAAATTTGTTTTTATATGTATTTTTTACAATAAATATGCTTAAGTGTGATTGTTGTTCTTTGGATCATCTTTTCTTATGTTTCCATGCTTCCTTTTTTTTTTTTCTTTTTTTTTTGATTGTAGACTCTAAATGGATTTTTTTATGCAGTTGCACATTCATTGCATCTTAGTTTTTATAGTAAACATTTTGAATTCTGTTAAAAAGGAAGATCTTGTGCTTGAGTTATGAAGTGTCAAAATCTTGAATAACCCACGTTTCAACAGCTCTTGTTGCACTTGCATTTTTGTGGTTGAATTTGTGAAACTAGTTAACCCTGTTCTGACACCCCCCACCACCACACACACAGACAAACAAACATCTACTTTACTTTTAATATACTTGTGTGTTAAAAAAAAAAATACAACTGCTAAAAGATTGCACATAAGAATTATTGTCATTTAACGGTGTACTCATAAAAATGAACAGAATGTGCTGAGAAAGGAAGCCAATGCAATGGTTTGAACTTTTATACATTAGCAACGTTTGGCCGATTGTGCGCAATCAACTTCTTCACAGCAGATTTTCCACACAGGGTTTTTTGTAAATGATGTAAGCAGAGGATGTGGAACCCACTTCAGCCCGTGTGAAAAAGGTGAAGCATTAAACCTCTGAGAGCTCGGAGTGCTTAGACCTCAAACAAGGCAACACCAAGGAGAAGGTAAGCTTTTTCCCCGTTTTTTCTAATATAATAATATAAAATATTTGAATTAGTTCATGTCCATGCAGAAATTGATTGTTCTAAAGAGAAAAAATAAATTTCTTATATGTAAAGTAAACCTGATCTAATTATAATCAGTAGACTCTTTAAAATAAAGTGATAACAACTAATACAAATGAGAACAAAAGCCAGCTTTTAACACTGAATATGCACTCAATGGCTCAAATGTCTCTAATCAACTTGTAGACAACAAATTGAGGATTTGGCCCATTTGTATCCACTCAGCATTTCCAATTCAAATGAACTGCAATACTACTGATTTAGGTGAAATCAGCATGCTAGAGTGATACAATGCAGTCTAAAGCATTCTCTGTGCAATCACGTAATGAAAAGGTTTTCGGAAAAAAACCCGGAATGAAGTGATTTTTTTTTTTAAAAAAATTCTTTCCTTAACTAAAAGAATTTAAAGAATATTAAAGAATAATTATATTAGTTTTTAGTGGAAATGCTAATATAGGCTATCATTTTGAAATTGTATAAGATTTATTACCGTATTTGTGCTGTGTGATTTTATTTTTCAACAGCTAAAAAAAAAAAAAAAAGTATAGTCTTTCTCAATATAAATATATTAATGATACATTTACTTTTTTTATAAAAGTATACTATTATTTATACTTTTTGGCAGACACAGGTTCTCAACTCTTGCCCTTCAATTTTCTAGTGTGCTAACAAATTTGGTGTAAAATTGTTGTAGTTAGTTGTGAAGGAAGTTATAAAAAAATTACTATTTCCTCTGTGTCCCCGATCTAAAAATAAAAGTGCCAAATTTCACATCTTATTCTATCTGTATACTTCTACACTGAAAAATAACCTGAGTCAATGTATTTCTAAATCTGCTGTTGGAATATCAAATAGAACTATAACGAACCACATAACAACAAACAGACACTGCAGACGCCACTATTTCCTGTACACTGATGCTTTTTCTTATCCCTCTATGGTTGCACGTAGACACTTCAAATTCACTTCAACCCCAATGTTAAAAACTCATTTCCTGTTTTGACAATCTGACAATACAATCCCATCTGACCACATCTTGTTTAGGATGACGGACGTAGAGAGCCAAAAAATTCAGAGTGACCCTAGCTGTGCAACGACAGCACCAATGTATCCTCCCCCTCCATACATGCCCCCTCCTTATCCCCCGGGCCCTGTCATGTACCCCCAACCTGGTCCTGCACAAATTGGCTTTATCCCACCTGATCTGCCACCGGAAGAGGCAGGCGTCAGCAAACCAGAAGACCCAAAACCAGCAGGTACTCCACTGTTTGCAATATTTAACATTTACTTTATTAAGACAAAATCAAACAATCTGAGCAACGTTTGAGATATTTTAGAGGACGATAGCCATCTAATGGCATGGAAGGTATCACAAGAATAATGTTTTTTCTTCTTTAATACAGATGTATTTCCAGCTGAGGAAAGTCAGCTGGTCTTGTCATCATTTGATAATGACACCATTCGGAAAGCGTTTATTAGAAAGGTGAGAATCTTGTCGTTTGCCAGCTACAATAAATGTAATGATTGCTCTGAACAGTGGTCCTCATTGTCATTTCCAATCTCTCTTTCCACCCACACAGGTGTTCAGTGTGGTAACGATTCAGTTACTAGTCACGTTCACTGTAGTCTGTGTGTTCACCTTCTCAAAAACAGTCAAGACTGCAGTTCAGGCAAACCTCTGGGTGTACCTCAGTTCATACATTATCTTTGCAGTGGTGGCCATATGTCTTTCCGTGTGCTCCACATTCAGTCGCACGCATCCCTGGAACCTGTTGGGACTGGTGAGTGTCTGTGTGTCGGTTGCACTTTATTTTACAGTACGTGTACTTACAGTGTACTTACCTAAGAAAGTACTGGGTAATATAAGGTAACTACATGGGTTAAGGTTAGGTTCAGGGTTAGAACCTAGTTATTACCCAGTGATTGCAATTACTCTAAGTACATATTGGGGAACAGGACTGTAAAATAAAGTGCTACCAATATGTCTTTATGCTTTGCATTACATGTAGAACATTACTGCAACCCAGAAAAGTAACCTACAGTTAAAAGATGAAGAACGGCATCAGAATAGAGTGCAACAGTCAGGTTCTGGAAGTAAAAATGGAAGTAAAAATTGATTTGGAACGGTAACTTGTAGACAGATCTACTGTGAGCAGTGACGTAGAGACAGTTTTATTTTGCAATAAATCTCAAATATATTGTTTCTATATAGCCTAATCAACATCTTCAAATCAATAGTTTAATATTTCTACAGTATTTTTAATTAAATTATGCCATTCTCAATGCTTCATGGGATTGTACTGTCTACCTTTGTTTTTTTGCCCGAGACTTTTTTGCTTCAAATCAAAGTTTGTAATGTTGTGATTCACCTTGTTCCTGGTTGGTTTGGTTCATGGCTTAAAACTATTAAATTATGTTTATTTTAAATTCCCTTTCCAGAACCAAGGAAGCTAAAAAAAAGTGAACAGGCACTGTTGCACTCCACGCTTCTTGATTCTTCTCCATATTCTGTGTGAAGGATTAGTTTGAAAACTGGCTGTGGATTTGAACTCTCTTTGAAAGGCAGCATTTCAGTTAACTATTAACTAAGTTGGTTCCTCCTCTTGGTTCCTCTTGGATCTTCCCCAGAATTAAGTAGGCTACTTAATAACATTCTATAATATAGGTTTGCCCAGGACAAAACCACCTTCCCTCAAGTCAACCATTAGTTATTTTCACTCTGACAAAATGGTACAGCCTGTGCAACTTCCTCTGTATCAAGTTCAGTAGGCTACATTTAGGCTATAAAAAGTTTATGTGAGCAATGAGCAGTTATGTAGTAATGCCAGTCATTCTCAAAATAAACGGTGAAGAGGGTTATTTTTGTTATAATGGCAGAGTGTACATTATCTTGCTTATTACACCTGCTTGCCAAATGAACATACATGGATATCATGTATATTTCCGCCAGATTCACAACAGTTGTATTTGCTCTCACTTTCGTTCTAATTGATCCGGTTAATACATCACGATTATTGTAAATGAGAGAGCGCGTAGTATGCTTAAACACTCGTATATCATGTCCAATTGGCCATGTAAGGACTTTCTTAAAAGTTATTCCTTCTCGCGCGATTTCTCGCCCACGCGCTTGCCCTTGAGCGCATGCGCAACAAAATATTCAAACAAAAAAATCAAGTGCGCCATTCTCAAAAAATCACACACACACACACACACACACACACACACACACACACACACACACACACACACACAACGTTTTTAAATGACCCATTTAAATCCCCATGTTTAAAATCGTGTTTCGCACCTCTAATTTATGCAAAGACCTATACAGGCTACATTTTTGCCATGACATCATTTTTAATTGGTAGCCTACTTAGTTTTTCGTGTGGTTTCAGTTGGTTGTGCAATGTGCAATGTGTAATAAACAATAAATTAATAAAGAAAATAAATTAAAGAATAAATGAGACCCATTGGCCTCCCTTCAATATAGTCATTATACACATGGTTCTTGAACAGAAATCAGAGTGCAGTCAATACTTTAATAATTTCACCTTATTCATCCTTGTATTGCCTGCAGTCAGTGGTCACTCTGAGTCTGTCCTACATGGTGGGAACTGTAGCCTCATTTCACAACACAGAAGCTGTGGTGATCGCTTTAGGATCAACTCTGGTCATCTCATTCGCCATCATCATCTTTTCTGCCCAGGTATGTTCAGTTTCTCTATAAATCAGGGGTTTTCAAACTGGGGTCCTCAAGGGGGTCCGTTGAAAAGTTTAATGAAAAACATGTCAAGAATGTAAATGCATAAATGATTACATATATATATACATATATATATACATATATATACATATATATATATATATATATATATATTTATATATATTTATTTATTTATTTATTTATTTATTTAAATGATTTGAGTAAATGAATATGTACTAATGTAACAATAGAAACTAAATCAAAAAAGTATCTTTTCACTAAATAAATTGTCTTTATGAAAATATAGTTGCCTTTTAAATTTTAGAATTATTATTTTTTGGGTATTATATTTTGAGTTTATAGAAAACCCTGTAAAAAACGAGTCTAATTCAGAAAAGCTTGACCTGAGCTTATATAGTTGCTCTGCCAGTTCTTTTCTTCATTTGCTGCTGATGTCATTCTGATTTGCTGTGATTCTTTCAGACTCGTTTGGACTTCACCATTTGTAACGGCATTCTGCTTATACTGGCCGTCAACTTCCTCATGTTTGGATTCTTCTGCATCTTTTTCTACTCCCGTGTTCTGCAAGTTCTCTACGGATGTCTGGGAGCCCTTCTTTACGCTGCGGTAAAGCATAATCAATATTCCGTAATACTAATAACAAATCTAAAACTACATGTAAGTGCTTAAGAATGACATAATTTCCTTCTTACTGTTGTTTCTCTTTCCCTCTCCTGTAGTTCCTGGCAGTGGACTGTCAGTTGGTGATGGGGAGGCAAAAATACAGCCTTAATCCTGAAGAGTATGTCTTCGCTGCCTTAATTATCTACCTGGATATCATTATGATATTCCTCTACATACTTATAATTTTGGGCGGGGGCTCCAAAAATTAAACCCACACATGCACAGCTTGTGGCACTCTAAGTCTGCAAATGCCTGGATGATATTCAACCTTTCGACCTCAAATATTCTCACGTCACATGTCCGCTTTGCCCCCTTTACTGTTCGTTGATCTTGCTGCTTGTATCTGGTTGTTTCTATTTGTTCTTTTTTAGCAGATAATCGTGTTGTTTCCATTTGTTGATCACAATAACATTTTTTAAGTCTGCTAAATAACTTGAATCTTAAAGACTTCTACTATGGTGACAAATACCCTAATGATGTGAATCATGAAATGTATATACATTTATACGCCCCTGTAATACTGCTTACTTATGTATACTTTTAATGAAATCAATAAAGTGTGTTTTGTCAAAAAAAAAAAAGTTTAACATGCAGGTTTAAAGGACAATATACCCAATTTTTTTAGCCTACACGTTGCATATAAATCGAATACATGTTCATTTGATTATCAATAATAATATACTAGGCCTATTCCTCTTACATTAACAGACAGTCGAAATAAATGAACAATTTCACAAATTTTTTCTAATCAGTCTAATGAATTTAAAAGCTACATTTACACTGTCTGCGTATGAAATCACATACTCTCGAGTAGGTATTTTGAATAAGTAATTACTTCACAACCGCTAAAAAAATATGTACTACATTCACCATGCTGTCATTATCATGTGACCTACCAGCGTCAGTTACGTTGCAGCACTGCCATTCCCAGATCCTCTTCTGTGGCCTCATGGGATAGTAAAGTGTCCATTGTATGCACGCTTAAGAATCTCGACGGAAGTAGTAGGTCATCCGGGTACTTTTGCCCACTCTTTTATGAGTACTCTGAATTCAGACATACTTCTTTGGTCACATACTGTTTTTTGCCGACTATATAGTAGTGAAGTATGCGATTTCTGATGCAGCCACTGATGATCCAAAACGTTATGACCAGTCACAGGTGAAGAGAAGGTCTCCTGACAAGGTCATACATTAAGGTCTGGGTAAATTAGATGGTAAGCAAACAATCATTTCTCATAATGTTGAAATCAGGAGAAATGGGCAGGAATAAAGATCTGAGCGACTTTGACAAGGGCCAAATTGTTATGGCAAGGTATCTCTGATACGGCAATGCGATTGGGTTGCTCCCGGTCAGCAGTGGTCCGAGGAGGGACAAACCCCAAACTGGCGACAGTTAGTTGGACAAGCCGGTGGAGGGAGTGTGATGCTCTGCGTCCGGCCATTCATGTGGACGTAAATTTGACATCTACCACCTACCTAATCATTGTTGCAGACCCAGGTACACCCCTTCATGACAATGGTGTTCCCTGGTGGAAGTGGCCTCTTTCAGCAGGATAATGCACTCTGCCTCACTGCACACATTGTTCAGGTATGGTTTGAGGAACATCTTGAAGAGTTCAATGTGTTGCCCTGCCCTCCAGAATCCCCAGATCTCAATCCAGTTGAGCATCTGTGGGATGTGCTGGACCAACTAGTTCAATCCACGGCAACTCCACCTCGCAAACTGCAGGATTCGAAGCATCTGCTGCTAATGTCTGGGTGCCAGATACCACGGGACACCTTCAGCGTTCTTGTAGAGTCCATGCACTGTTTTGGCAGCACGTAGAGGACCAACAGCATTTTAGGATGGTCATAATGTTTTGGCTCATCTGTGTATGTATTAAGTCCTTGACATACACGAACTGTATCTTTGTTTTACATTCAAAACCATTCATGAGTTGAATGTAAAGAATTAGACTCTCTGCCTTGCCATAGTGTGAAGAAGATAACATGAAACTAAGAAGTGGTTTTGCATTAAGAAGTGCAACGTGTCTTTGCTGTTGCGGGCCCTAAACTCTAGAACAGGTTACCAGTTCACAATAAATTTGCTCCTACATTACAGATTTTTAAATCTTTGCTTAAAACTCATCATTTTCCCATTGCTTTTAATGTTCCTTGATTGATTATTTTTGTATTTGACTTCTGTTAGTATTTTGATTTTCTTTTGCAATTTAGTTTGAAAATTGTCTCTGATTTGATTTGTGAAATTAGTTTTCTACTGCTTTTGCTTGTATTTCTTTTATCCGATGTTGTAAAGCACATTGGGCAGCTGCTGCTGTTTTAATGGTGCTATATAAATAAACCAAACTTGAAACTTGGTTGGGCAGGTTAGACATGCTATTCATTGTAGTAGAGGGTGTAGCCACCTTTTCCTCATGTCATTCAAAATCTTTCTGCTTTTATTTCTTCCACGGAACACAAAAGAAAGATTCTAAAGAATCTTCACACGATCTGCCATACAGTGACAGTTTGCAGTTCCATGTGTGTCAAGTTCCAAACAAGACAACAGAGAAGGGAAGATAGGGAGATTTTCAGCAAAATAACTTAAATTTTAGTCTGTTCCTCACAAAAAGCCGTCATATGACTTGAAATTTAGCGCACAAATCAGATGGACTAATACTTCCATGGTGATTTTATGGTGTTTTTGTCCTTTTTGGAGCTTGAAAGAGGAGTTGTATAAAAAAAAATTGCTTCTAAACAAGTCTACTACACCTGGAGAAAGTTATAAGTTAGCATTATCATTCATTTCAATGTCCAGCTCAGTCAGATATGAAACTACCGGTATCTAAAGCCTGTGTAAAACAAAGGTGAGGCTTTAAACATTAATACATTAAAAATATTTAGATGTGTTCACTTGTTCATCTAATAATTAATCAGTGAACGCTATAAACACTGTGATAACCCTCATCTGCAATATTAATGGACCGCATTAATGGTTTCCGCAGTTATCAACATCGCAAATCTAGTTGTTTTTTATATATATATTTTTTTTTTTTTGCACGCTATATACTTTGTTTTATATTAACTTGCCAGTTAAAATGAACACTGCCGCAAGAGTGTTTCTAATACAGTGGCGAATGGAGTAATGGCAAATTTCACAAAATTCTCTTTTCTGGCTGCTGTAATCAATCTCACGATATTTTTCTCTCTTTTGGAATGTCGTGAAAACATTATCATCTATTTTTTCTTTTGCTATTGTAGCAAATGGGAACTTCTGCTTCTGAGAACCCTGGAAATGTGATAAGGGTCCATTAGACCAAGAGCCAGTTTTTCCACATTAAACATTGCATTCTGGTGCTAAAATGTCCAAGCAACAAATTCTTGACATTTGCTTCATTGTAATAATTTCTAGTTAAATAAATACTGCTCTTTTCTAATCATCTGACTCTCTATTCAAAAAATCCTGTGTCAATTGCTCATACAACCATTCTTATGTGATATTTACATAAGAAATATCAGTTTACAGATTCAGTACCCATGAAGGAGGCCCACTCAACGCCATTTCAAATCTGCACACACAAAGCATGATATTTAAAGACTTACAATGTAAATACTACATTTATGATAATCTTTCTTTTCTTACACTAATCAAAAATAAAATCACAATACTATATCAGTAGAAAATATATTTAATTATTATTTATTTCGATTAATAATTGCAATATTCCATTTATGTTAATAGAAATGACCCATATCAGCTTCAGGTTGCAACTGGAGATAAAACAGACATTAACAGAACAATATGCCATTTTTTCAAAAAAAAAATTCTATTCAAATTCATGAAACATGAGCTACATACTGTATAACTATAGGGTAACTCCCTCACCTCAGACTGTAAAGAATGTCAGTGTGCTTAATGTAAAGAATTCCCTCCGCCTCACCACAGTGAAGAGAAGTTAAACTGAACTCGGAGGAGGTACCTCATCTGTACCTGAGCAGGGTTATAAACAATGTACTCATTATAAAGGAGAGAGTAACCTCCTTTCTGCCCCACCCCAGTCTTCACTGAGGGCCCCATGGGTACGCTCACACCATCCCTGAGAGAGAACGAGAAAAAAAATATTCAGTACAGCAATTATGACTCAAACATTTAAAATATAAAATGGAAAAATTGAAATGTCATCTCACAATGCAACATAGTTATTTGGGTCGGGTGCAGTCTGCCCCAGGCCTTTTATGCTATGTTTCCCAGAAAGCAGTTGGTCAGCACTGTAATCTGCATCCAAAAGTTCTTTACTATCCCCAAGGGCAACCTGTGGTGGGGAAAAGTGAACAAAATAATGTATCTCTGAAATTAATTAATCATTTTTAGCTTTTACATCTTTAAAAAAATTGTAAATAATCACTTTTTTTAAACTAGTATTACTTACTCAAATAAACATCCCAAATAAATGCTGTTCTTTTCTATTCATGAAGCACCACAACACACTGACTCAAACACATTTCCGATATTTCAATATACATTACAACGTTTACATGCAACCAAATAATCTGTTGTTAGTAATCGGATTGACGGCTCAATCAGAATGAAAAGCCTTCATGCAAACACTGTGTGTCGATCCGATTGAGCTCGGTCTGAATTAAATTTCGATCGGATTGAAAGGGGTGTGCACAGTGAGGCTCTGTGACTAGGGACTCTTATTTTGTAAAATGACTCTTATTATGACACTGGACTGAGAACATACATGCATGCATACACTTTTCATTCTAACATCATAACACATTATCTGTTTTGCACAAATTTTAACACCAGTTAACACAGATATGTGTGTATCCCTGATTGTGTATAGTTTAAAGTTGTTCACCATGTCCTTTTTCTTTAGTTTAACATTTAGTGAGTCATTAATTTCACTATGTTGATTTATATATTGTGATGTGTTAAGAAGTCAAACAAGACCGGTAACCATGTTAAATGTTTATTGTTTTCAGTTAATCACTTACATAATATAAATAGTCATACTTAAAGGTGCTCCAAGCGATGTTGGGTGACGTCACTTCTTGTTAACGTTCAAAGTATTGTCAAACAAAACGGATACTTTTTACTGCGTGATGAATATAAGCATATATTTTTTTAACATCTATGCTTGTGACATAAACGTGCAACCTGATCACTTGTTTAATGTTCATGTGAACACTACATTCAGATTCCGATTGAAACAAAAGTTGTGCATGTAAACTTAGCCACAGTGTCACTGCCCCAGCAACATGTGTTTATGTTGTTGATCACCTATTTTTCCTGTTATCTGCAGGAACTCAGCACTTTTCATATTCTTTATCCTGGCCGAAGCACTTTTGTTTCAATCTATAAGAATAATATAATTAGCCAATGTTACAGTTTCAAGTTATAGAAATTAATATTAATACGTTGAGAGTCTTATGTTTATTTGACAATGATTTTACATTTCTTGTTTGGATGAAGGCTAAATACAAATAAAAGGTGAACATTAATTTACTTGTACCGTTTTTATTTCTAAAATATATTATTTTATAGGAGGAGGTTTCATTGACTTGGCAAATACATTTTTCAGAAGTTTCTAAGTACAGACATCTGTTGTGGGCGTTCTTGGCAGTTTTTCTGAGGCTTTTATATTGTTCATATCGATATCGGAATTATATCGAATCGACTGAAATTAAGAAATATATTGTGATATGACTTTTGGCAACGTTTAGAAATTGCACATGGTCACATTGCGATTTCTGTTAAGCGCACAGCCATAGTCTGGAGCTGGTGCGCTGCTGGCGACTAACAACAAATATATATGTATAAACTCTTGTGTACTGTATGTTAATTTTTTGTTCTTCCTTGTCGTTCGCCATCTTCGCAGTATTTTGCTTTGCTTCATCTATGATAAAGAGCCATCCACTCTTGCATTGCGTGTTTGTGCGTTTTGGGGTCGGAGCAATGAAGGGAGGGGTGTGTTTGTTTGGGTTGATTTCAAATATCAGCAGTGTTTCTTAGAAATCACTTACTTCACCTTTAAGCAAATGGGAGCAGATTTTTTTTAATGTTTAGATACAAAAAAAAACCAACCTCGCTCAGCAACAAGAGTCCCTGGTTGTTCTTCTGATTGGCAAAGCAGTAATTGGCACTTTTAGATGACATGTCAGCAAAATAGATCCCCTTACCAAACTAGAAGAGGAGGAAAAGTAAAAAAGAAAAGAAAAATAGATTGGTTACAGAGACTGATTTAGAATTCTTCTATTGATAATATTTGTGTGATTCAGTATCTGTTCGTCTCACCATGTATCCGGTCACAGGAGCCTCTGGAGGGGCCACTCGCAGCCCCTGACTCAGGATCCCCACCCAGTTCGTCAGACGAGAGCCATGCCACAGGAGCATCCTGTATCCACACACAAAAACAACTTCTACTATCTGAAACACAAGGTAAAATTGCCTTAATCTATTCAAACGGGATGAGGCACACACTAGACCAGAATCTAAGGGACCGCTTGTTTACATATGGCACTTTTCCACTGCATGGTACGGTACGGCTCGGTTCGTTACGGCTCACTTATGGCGCATTTCCACTGCATGGTACGGTACGGCTCGCTTTAAAGGGTTAGTTCACCCAAAAATGAAAATTCTGTCAGTAATTACTCACCCTCATGTTGTTCCAACCCCGTAAGACCTTCGTTCATCTTCGTAACACAAATTAGGATATTTTTTATGAAATCTGAGCGCTGGATCACTCCTCCATAGGCTTCTAGGAGACCGAAACTTGCTGGCCCAGAAAAGTTATTAAAGAGATCGTTAATATAGTCCAAGTGACTACAGTGGCTCAATCTTAAGTATAAAAGTGCGCAAAAAACAACAAAAATAACGACTTTATTCCACTATTCATTTCCTTCTCTCTGGACCTCGAGTGAGTTCACGTAGTGTTTTTGCGCAGCGCGTGTTTGTTTTTGCGCACAAAAAGTATTCTCGTCGCTTGATATACTTAAGATTGAGCCACTGTAGTCACTTGGACTATATTAACGATCTCTTTAATACATTTTCTGGGTCAGCAAGTTTCGGTCTCCTAGAAGCCTATGGAGGAGTGATCCAGCGCTCAGATTTCATAAAAAGTATCTTAATTTGTGTTCCGAAGATGAACGAAGGTCTTACGGGGTTGGAACAACATGAGGGTGAGTAATTACTGACAGAATTTTCATTTTTGGGTGAACTAACCCTTTAAATGGTACCACCTCTGTTGAGGTTCCAAGAGTACCGTACCGATACTAAAATGTGACGTGAAAACACTGCAGATCACTGATTGGTGTCGTCAAACCGAGTGATGTCGTCATCTGCGCTTCGTTGTAAGAGTTCCCAGACTCTTTTGTTATTTTTTTAGCAGTATTTTGTTTTGCTGCCATCAGCCTCATTTTAAACACATTTCTCCGCCTTGCAGTTAAAAACATCCACATGCCGAGAATCAAGAACACCATCCCCTCGATAGGCTCCATTGTTCCTGTGTTGTGCGTTTGAAATGTGCCGCGTTTACGATGATGTCATGGCAGTAGAGGCGGCAACTATAACGATCAGTCCCACCCACTTTGAAGCGGTACTAACTGCAGTGGAAAAGCAACCGAGCTAAAGCGAACTGCACCGTGCGGCCGAGTGGAGTCGTACCACGCAGTGGAAAAGCAAAGCGAGCCGAACCGTTCCGAGTCGAGTCGAACCGTACCGAGCCGTACCATGCAGCGGAAAAGCGCCAATAGAGCATTACATAAGTGATAATTGAGGAAGGTGGTTTGGTACTTGTTTTCCAGCTCAGAGTTGAAGTTGTCCTTCTCGCCCTCTCTCTCCACAGCAAAAACGTCCAGAATAGTCATTGTGTAGTCAGTATGGGTGGATGCATGAGTGGACTGAAGATACTTCTCTATAACCTACACAAAGACAGACAGTTTGTGTTTTGGGATGTGCAAAATTACATATTTTAAAATCAACTAGACAAGTTAACATCCACCATGCAATATATTACTATTAAGACTCTATTTTAACCATAAAAGTGGTAAGTCCCATGTACTGTACCTTGTATTCATTGCAGTGAGAATCCAGTGGCTCCAGACGACACTGTAGAGAGCGATAATGTCTGTCCAAAGGATGCTCATCAGTCTGAACACTAGACTGAACCATTTTCACTGCTATCTGAATGTCACTTAGAGCCTAAAAGACAGAAAACAATGACACATTTTTTTTGTTGTGTGTGAATTATTCCTTATTGTCTGTAAAATTTGACTATAAACAGAATTATATGAGAATGCAGTGAAATCTAAATTGTCAAATCACTTCTACCCATTCAGCATCAACAATGCTTTCCCTATAAGGTGAGCGGCGATTACAATGTCACACCTCAAGCAAAGTGATTTTCTCCTTTAACTCATCCTCTGTGCGTATTATGGGTGGTGTCTTCAACCTAAATGAGGATCGAGCAGACACACACACACACACACACACACACACACACACACACACACACAGGTAAATGTAAAATCTGAGTCATTAAAGCCATGTAATTATTTATTTATTTTAATTAGTCTCGTATGCTCACCAAGGCTGCATTTATTTGATTAAAAATACAGCAAACAGTAAAACTGTGGAATATTAGTACAATTTAAAAGAACTGTTTTCTATATTTTAAATGTATTCCTATGATGGCAAAGCTGAATTAATATTTGTGGAAATCGTGATAAAAAAGAAAAGAAAAAAAAAGTCAGGATTCTCAGAATAGAAAGTTCAAAAGAACAGCATTTTTCAGCATTTTTTTCTCTTTTGTATCTGAAATAGAAAACTCTTGTAACATTATAAAGTACTTGCTGTCACTTTTGATCAAATTAATGCATCCTTGCTGAATAAAAGTATTAACAAAATTTGTAATCGTACTGACCCCAAACTTTTGAACGTAGTGAAACTTACCCAAAGTCATGAGGGATACGAGTGTAAAACTGGTTGCATGCGTCCAAGAGTTCTTTATTACTCTTCTTCCTCTTTAAACATTCTTCAATTTTCTTCAAGGAGGCGTAGCCAGCTCTTATTTGCTCTGTAGTTAGTTTTCCTTTAGGGAAAATTAAAAACAATTATTTAATTTGTTTCATTTGCAATCTTCATCATGAAGAATGTGCTAAATTATTTTCATCAGTTTGGTACACAAATGCACACACACACACACACACACCAAGCGGGGCTTTTTTGGTGTCAAACTTCATCTCAAGCACATACTCCTCCATGGCTTTGAGGTCACATATAAGCTCTAGTAGAGACTGGACCTTGCTGTTCAGTTGGCAGGGCTTTTGAAGTGGGGAGGATACCACAGCCTTGTCCTTCTCCTGGTGAAAGGAAAAATTAGGTCTTAATATGACTATAAAAAAAGAATGAAACATAAATGCAATGTAGAAAAATGGATTGGGCACAAAATTGTCTTTTTACCTTGTCTTCAGTGCTGTAGTCTACAAACAGCATGTCATATTTTCCTGCAACTTTCTCAAAATGTGCTCGATGCTCCCACTCATTTTTGGTCTTGTCAAAGAATCTGAATATAAGCAGATAATATGCCGATGCATCCACTCATATCGTATATGAGGAAATAACATTGATGATATAAAGTAAAAGATAAACTTACTTCTTTTTGAAGGTGTCTTTGGCCTGAGCTAGATTCCCCCTACAGTTAACTAAGCTGTTCTGTCCTACTTTACCAACTGAAGAGAAAAACAACAAGAACATGGATAATAATAATAAAACATCATGATAACAAAGGTCAGCCTGGTAAAGACCATCTGAGGTGTTTCTGCACATACCTCGTCCCCACCGCATCCAAACACTGTAGGCTTTTGCACTGTCATCCTGAAGAAGCTGGATCAGGTAATATTTGTTATTGTTGAACTGAAGATTAGTCTGTAACGCAAGAGTAAAATTAAAATATGTCATACAATGTAAAAAAAAATATATATATATCATGGTTCCCACAAAAATATTAAGTAGAACAACTTTTTTCCAAAACAGCATATTAGAATGATTTCTGGAGGACACTGAAGATTAAAGTAATGATGCTGAAAATTCAGCTTTGCAGGAACAGGAATAAATTACATTTTAAAATATATCAAAATAGAAAGCAGTTCTTTTAAATTGTAATAATATTTCATAATATTACAGTTTTTACTGTATTTTTGATTAAATAAATGTAGCCTTGGTTAGTATAAGAGACTTCTTTCAAAAACACTAAAAAATCTAAACTTTTGAACAGTAATGTAACGTCTTCAATATTCACCTGATTCAGCATGACGTCATATACATCGGCGCCCTCGTTGTAGACGTGGGCCTGTGAATAACCAAAGAAAAGAAATCTAATCAGAAGAATGCATGCAGGAAAAGGGAAGATTTTAAAGGCGATTACGCAACAGTTTGTCAAATACTATACAGCAATTTCATTTTGCGTGACCCTACAGATCTTATGCGCCAGAGAAACAAGTGCGCAGCCATATTTAGAATTATTTGATTGAACTTTCGTCTTTGCGGTAGCGCTGTATATTTCTTTGGCGTCGCTGTCTAAGAGTAATTAGCTGGTGAAGTGAATTTACTTATTGTAGAGTTAACTAAAGTTATCATGAGCATTCATTGTAATGTTTAAAGCAGATGTCATAACAAATGTCAGTAGCCCGGGAAGATTTTAAAACGATTGGTTCATTCATTCCGTAAGATCTTACCTTCATGCTATGAAAATACAAACCGGAAGCCAGAACACAACGAGCGCAGCGCTGAAAAGGGGCTACATAAGGTCTCTTACAATATAAGGAAATTACCGTTCCAATTTTAGCCTTGCATTCCGGATCAACTGGGGCTTTTCCCTTCATAACCACCGTCTTTACAACCTCTTAAAAACAGGAGGGGAAAAAACAACAGTTAAAATCAATCTGAAAAGTCAATTATGTAACATAATGTGATGCATTTGTGTGAATTTTTTTTTTTTAGGACAGGACATATTTTATTTTAATTGAAAGAGCTGTGGAGGGTGTCTTAATTTGAAAGGAGACTGAAGGATAGTGGTTGAAAATAAATGAGAGGAACTCGGGTATCATCAGACAAAGTCGAGGGAAGTTCATTTATTAGGGAAGCATCACCTTCACATTCCTCTTTTACAACAGGCTTGGCTTTGTTCACCCTTTGACTCCTCCCTTCTTTGCGTCTCTTGGAAACGGGTTGCTCCTCTTCCTCCTCTTTCTCTTCTTTAATCGGAAGAACAGCTGCAGCTCCATCATTACCATTCAAAGCATCCCCTTCATTCAGATCTTCTGCAATACAACAAATACTGCTATTAGTTTTCTGTGCCAGACACTGATGCATAATCAGATGCTAATACACACAGGCGTACCTGACTTCACTTTCTGAAGGCGTATTTTTCGTTTGTACTTAGTGACAGTGTTAGTTTGAGTCATTTTCACAAGATCCACTTCATAACCAGGTCCAAGTGCCAGTGACACCGACTTTTCTCCAGCCTGCTTTGCTGTATCCAGCTGGACACAGACAGCTGGAGGATACGGTTCCCACTCATCGTCCCCCTTCCACTGCCAAACTGGAAAGAATAAAAACTTGTATTCAGATAATCACTCTTATGTGAAATATGAAAATATAAACCTAAACCAGCGTCACACCTATACAGATAAAGTCATTTATAGATTAATGTGATTAATTTCAATCAAATTGGTGCGGCTATGCTACGTACTTTTATACATTTATTTAGAAAAGCATTTAGTGTGAATGGGCAATGTTTGTTACTTCAGTGCGTGACTCACTGACTTTAACTGCTGCTTGTGAAACTTTGAGCTGTTTTAGCATGTTCACTGAAAGTGAAATCATAACTTACCTGTCTTCTTCGTCTCTGACGCTTCACTGCCTGAATCGGCCACAGACTTGCCCCGGCTACTCCTTGTTCGTCGCATGCTTTTAATAAAACTGCTAAAATGAAAGAACCCGTTTCTCGTAAATGTCAGCAATGGTTCACGTATCAGTATGAGGTAAACTCAATCATTCAGATAGCCAGGAGGTGGTGTAATATATGAGTCTGTAATGTATTCACTCCCTTGTCATCTACGTTAACGTTACATGGGACACGACACAGCCATGGATATGGCGCCAAAACAAACGTTTGAACAAAACATACGTTAAAGTCACAATTTTCTCTTGCTAAAATGTAAATAATCACAAGATTTAAATGGTTTTCAACACCAACCTGAGAGCTTTTGATTGCCGCCAAAAGTATTATACCTCGGACCTGTTGTCTAGGAACGAATTGTTCACAGTTTCTTTCTACACGGATTTATTTTGAAGTCGTGTTGCAGACGACCACATGAGCACGCGACCGTACACACTGACCGATGTTAACACACAGTGACTGTAAACGGCGTAAAATTAATGCAGTATCTAATTTGTTGTTAAGTGTAGTAATTGTGAATAAAACATGTTTTTACTGGGCAGCCGAATGTATGTTAAATGTTCAAGATGCCATTTTGCTTTATGTTTGAGGGAAGCGCAACGGGTGAGTTAATCCGTCATAGATCTTAATGATGAATACATACAGAATTATTAAGAATAAAATATATTAATCAGCAAAAGAGCGGAGAGAGAGTAGTCTGAGTTGAGTTGAGTTCTTTGCTGTAATTTGCGCATATATCAATGTCTCGTGCGAGAATACCGCGCCGTGACCCGTATTTTCTGTGCGCTCGCTCATCCATTAAGATGATGTCCTGCGAGGACAGTGTTTGGCTCTTGTCTCAGACCTTCCCCGAGGTGATTGGACGAGGGACGAGTGACGAGCACTCCGCATGTAACTTCTACAGCGAGCTTCCTGCCGCTGCGATTTTAAAGGCTATGTGTGTGCTCCCATATATATCATCCGACTATAGCTATTCGTTTTCTCAAGCTCGGTCCTGGAGGGCCACTCTCCTGCACAGTTTAGCTCCAACCCTAATCAAACACACCTAGCTGTGAGTTTCTAGTGATCCTGAAGACATTGATTAGCTTGCTCAGGTGTGTTTGATCAGGGTTGGAGCTAAACTGTGCAGGGTAGTGGCCCTCCAGGACCGAGTTTGAGAAACCCTGGTTTAAATAATGGTAAGGGGTGTCATCATTTTAAAATAATTTTTTCTTGTCTAAAATAGTTTCTTGAGAAAAGTTATTTTTTGTTGGCGAAAAGTTTAGTTTGAATAAGTAAATCTCAGTAAAAGAATAAAAGATTGAGAATATGTTAATTGCTGCGCAGTGATTGGTTAAACTTGTGAGTGGTCCTGAAAGTGCCTTGGAGTATTTCATCTTTATAATTTGATGTTTACCTCCAGTTTATCCAGTGAGCACCAGTGGCTATGTAAAGACACCCTTGTAGCACTCTCTGTTTTTGTTGTTTCGTAAAAACGCAAAAGTATTTTATTACAGCAAGTTTCATTTTCATCATTTTCATTTAGTTTAACTCAATGTACTAAAAATTACTAAAACTGAAACTATATGGACATTTAGGAATTCTGTAGAAAAAAAAAAAAAAAACGAATAGTATCTCAGTGATACCAAAATACTGCCTTCCCCTCCAACCAGCTGCTATGTACTTGTATGTCCATAGCATTTACATTCTTTATTCCTTTTTTTTAAGTGTCAGTGTTCTGCAGCACCTCTGGAACAGGCCGACTTCTTGAAAGGTGCTCCTCATCGAAAGCACCCCGGTGTGACAAACCTCAAAACAGTGCGCCTACCGGAGCAACTGCAGGTAGCAGCACAATCCGTCTTACAAAGTAAGTAAGCATTGATCTACCAGTCTATATTTTTTAGCATCTTGAGCATTCAAATCAGTCTGTGTTCTGAAATGCACATATCAATCACATGTCGCTAGAGTTGTGTGTGTAATTGCTCTTATATGCCTTTATTTGATATTTAGAGGCAGATGTAAAAAGTCTGACTGAAAGGGCACATAAGCTGTCCAACTTCCTTTGGAGCAGGAAGCGAGCGATAGAAACCTCACAACTCAGGGAGAAAGCCACCCTTCTTGAGAAGACATTTTTGGAGCAAGAGGGGGATATCCATAAAGGTGAGTTATAGATGTGATAGACCGTACACTGAAGACTGTAAATAAAACTGTTATTATTAAATATTTCCTTCAGATGGCGATGACCACAAACTAGCGGCTCGAATAAAAAACAGAGTATTATCTGAACTGAGAAGAACAACATACCACAGGACTCCCCTAAGGTACAAATACATAACCTGTATTAAACATTTGTCATGGGACTGTGAGGTTCTGTTTGTTTTATTGGATAACTCTGGATTTATTTCAAGGTACAATGAAGATCTTGGGTTGGTGTATATGGCTGCTAGACTAGCAGGTGGTTATGCTGCTGTCCTCAGAGCATTAAATGAGGTATTTAATGCACATTGTAACAGTATGTCCATTGCATTTTTTCTGTCATAAACAGTCTTTCTGATATACATCTTAGATAAAGAAGAGAGAGCCTTTATTTGTACCATATTCTCTAATGGACTTTGGATCAGGACTCGGAACAGGTACATGGTGAGTATGATTTATATATTAATATTTTAATATTCTAAAGTGAAAAGAACATTGGGGGCATATAAGTAGGATTGATTTATTGTGGTATTTATTAACTTGCTTTGAAAGATGCATTTTTTTAGTTGTGTATCAATTAGTGAATTGATATAATATTTTATTCGGTAGATACTATGTACATGTAAATACTATGTCTTTATTATAGCAATTACAATAACTGGTTTATAATTAGGTATTAACCCTGAACCTACCCCTTAAATTAACCTTAACCCATGTAGTTACATTATTTTACCAGTAAGTACACATACTGTAAAATAAAGTGTAACTTTTTATTCTTTCACTTAGGGCATCACACTCACTCTGGGGAGACTCTCTGAAGGAGTATGTTTGTGTAGACAGCTCTGGAGACATGAACACCTTGGCAGAACAACTTCTTAGAGGTAAGGTCATTCATTCAAACTTTTAAGCACAGTGTTATATAAACAGATCTACAGAAAAAAGTGTTGGTTTGTACCAAACAGGGGGCAGTGAGATGGATAACCCAGTAATCCAGCAAGTATATTTCCGCCAGTTCCTCCCTGTTTCTCCTAAGGTATCTTCAGCTGACATCCTTAATTGAATTTATTTGCTCAAATGATACATTGCTTTTACACAACTGAATAAAACGAATGTATTTCCTTTCCACAGGTGCAGTTTGATCTTGTGGTAGCCGCTTTCTCTTTGTCAGAACTGGCCAATCTGAATGAGCGACTAAATGTTATTTTCACACTTTGGAGAAAAACCAACTCCTACCTTGTGAGTGATGATGCTTGAGTTATTCTTATTGATTAAACTAATTTAATAAATTATGGAACTGTGAATTTTTTTTTTTTTTTTTTTTTTTTTAAACTGTCTTGCAGTGTTGTTACTAAAACTACTAAAAATATTTTTGTTAATCGAAATAAAGTTGAAATCAAATCAAATAATACAATTTGGAAGTGTAGTTTAAGTTGAAGAACTGAAATGACTGAAACTAAAACTGAAATAAAAATAAATCAAAGCTAGATAAAAAAAATGACAAAAACACTTAACAAAATTTACATACGGAAGAGGATTAGGGCCAAGCAATAATAAAAAACTAAGTCGAAATACAATCTTGAGAATAAACTCATAAAATATCGAGAATAAAGTCGTTGTGTTTCGAGAAAAAAATCGTTAAATTTCAAGAAAAAAGTCGAAATACAATCTTGAGAATAAACTCATTACATTTCGAGAATAAAGTCGTTGTTTCGAGAAAAAACTCGTTACATTTCGAGAAAAAACACTCGAAATACAAGCTTGAGAATAAACTCGTTAAATTTCGAGAAAAAAGTCAAAATAATTGTGAGAATAAACTCATTCAATTTCGAGAATATAGTCTGTGTTTCGAGAGAAAAAGTCGAAATGAAATGTAGAGAATAACGCATTCGATCAGTGTTCATTGCATAGCTACGGAAGAGGATTAGGGCCAAGCAATAATAAAAAAATAAAACCATCTCGAGATTAAAGTCACTATAATGCGAGATTAAACTCGTTAAATTTCGAGAAAAAAGTCTAAATACAATCTTGAGAATAAACTCATTACATTTCGAGAATAAAGTCGTTGTGTTTCGAGAAAAAAATCGTAAAATTTCGAGAAAAAAGTCGAAATACAATCTTGAGAATAAACTCATTACATTTCGAGAATAAAGTCGTTGTGTTTCGAGACAAAACTCGTTAAATTTCGAGAGAAAAAATCTCGAAATACAATCTTGAGAATAAACTCATTACATTTCGAGAATAGAGTCGTTGTGTTTTGAGAAAAAAAAGTCTAAATGAAATGTAGAGAATAACGCATTCGATCAGTGTTCATTGCATTTTTTATTATTGCTTGGCCCTAATCCTCTTCCGTAAAAATTACTAGAATTAAAATGAAAACTGAAAATATAAAAATAAGAGCTAATTCAAAATATTAATAAATACTTTAAATAAATATTGCTAAAATAACACTGCTAACCAGAATTACGTTTCCCTAATGCAGTTCTTGATACTTTGTACAGGTATTGGTGGAGAATGGAACCAAGGATGGCCATCAAATCTTAATGGAGGCCAGAGACGCTTTACTTAACGTATGATCTAAGTTTTTTGCTGTATGTCAAATTGCTAAAATATGTCTTTCTGTTTGAAGTGGTGGTGATAGAACTGCATCTTTCAGAAATCTTCAGAAAGTGTCTGATGTAATTTCTCTCAAACTTTTGCTGTATAACTATAGACAGAAGAGGAGGTACAGCTTGACTTGAGGAGACCATCTATATTTGCTCCTGTAGGTTGAAATATCATTGAAACCATCATTATTTGTTCCATTAATATGATATACTGATATGTGGCTGACAAAATCTACTGCTGGGTTTCATTTTGAACAGTGCACTCATGAGCTGCCTTGTCCCAAGATGATCAAGCGACCTGTAGTACCTTGTAACTTCACTCAGTTCTACTATTCTCTGCCCTTATCTCGGGTAAGTTCAAAACTTGTGTTCGAGCAGTTGACTTTCGAATTGTGACATTCGTCTTGAATAACTGAATTTTTGTTCTGTAGGTTTCATAAGATGTCAACATTTTGGCTATTTATAAAGTAGTTATGGATGATTGTATAATCCAATATATTATATATTTTTTCTCCCCCATCTCTCTATATGAATCAATCATTACAGAGCCAAGAGAGGCAGCAGGAGAAGTTCAGTTTCCTGATTATATCCAGGTCCGATGGAGAGAAGGCTCAGGAGACTGAGCACTGGGACATGGCCAGACTGATCGCACAAGTCCGTCGCCGACCCAGACATGTTCAGTGTCAGCTGTGCTGCGCCAATGGAGAACTCAAACAACTCGCTGTTACGGCCCGTCATCATGGAAAGTATGTTATGCTTTCATTTAATAGATCTCTTCTTGCATTTTCAGTGAATGACCTCCTCCTATAATACTACCTCTATTATGTTATGCAGGTGGAGATCATACAGGTTGTTTTAACAATGATTTTTGTTGTCCATTTTAACAGGGACATGTACAGATGTGCTCGTAGCAGTGACTGGGGAGATCTGCTGCCAATATTTCATGCAGAAGATTCCACTGAAAATGACGAGACTCAATGAGGCTACTACGATAATATGTTAATGCAGTGTTTGTGGATTACAGTTGGATTTTTGTAATGTTTCTTTCCAAATACACTAGTTGATCAATGCATCCTGATTGTGATTTGCTAATGCACGGAACCCAATGCTCACTATTCACCAGTATCAAAGCCCAAAATCCAAATTAAAGTCATCATAATTGAAGCTGCAATAGTTCTTCCCTACTGTGACATATATTGGAGTTAAACAGCTTCTGAACAAGAAGGGCGGGACTTGGTTTTGTCCATCGGGAATTGAATTGATGGTTGCGTTTGCTAATGCGGTGATCTCATGACAGGTTGTCCCGCCCTCGCACCAGTAAACACGTCATCAGAGAAAATAAAAATTATGAGGGCACATAAATGAAATATATAAAAAATTATCTGCATATTGTGCTCGGATAAATCATTTATAACAAATACTGCAATATTCCATAAAAATGAAGAAGATGTCCATTTTGATTTCATGATCGATAAAGTTATACATAATAATGCATAATCCCCTCAAGGCAGCACTAATAGCAGTATAATATAGTTCTAAATATGAATTGTTTTTATTATTTAATAATAAGGACACTTAATAAACCCTGGTTTCACAGACAGGGCTTGGATTAAACCAGGATTAGGCCTTAGTTGAATTAGGACATTTATGTAGCTTTTATAAACATGCCTTAGGGAAAAAACATTACTGGTGTGCATTCTGAGACAAAATAATGTCACTGACATATTTTAAGATATGTCAGTGCAAGTTGCTTAAACATGCATTTTTTTACGGGGCTAGTCTATGAAACCGGGAAATAATGAATAATGCATAATCATTTCTAAAAGAGCGGAGGGAGAGTAGTCTGAATTAGGTTCTAGCAGCGTGTGCTAGCTCACACATTGAACTCATTCGCTAGCCGCGAGTGTTTCCAAGTCAGCGGGGAATCGCATCAGTTGATGTGCTGTAATTTGCGCATATATCAACATCTCGTGCGAGAATACCGCGCCGTGACCCGTATTTTCTGTGCGCTCGCTCATCCATTCAGATGATGTCCTGCGAGGACAGCGTTTGGCTCTTGTCTCAGACCTTCCCCGAGGTGATTGGACGAGTGACGAGCACTCAGTATGTAACCTCTACAGTGAGCTTCCTTCCGCTCTGAATCATGACGTAGATTGCGAGACGCTTTATAAGCTCGCTACTGAACAATACTTTACATAGATGGTGAGTCATTTACGTAATAGGAAGTAACACATTTATAAAACGTATATAAACAAAAGTTATAAAACATTTCAGTTACTCATTTTCCCAGATAAGTGTCATTTCGTTTGTTATAATATAGTACACGAAACTCGGTAGAACATTCAAGGTGGTGTTTATGTAAATTGTTTCGCAGTGATTGGGTAGTTGAGGCATGACGTATCCTTAGACCTTTTTCATATATATTTTTGGAATGTAAAAAGTAATACATAATGTAATTGTGTATTTTATTAGGAAAATAACATTTACACAAACCAAATTTCTTACATTTTACATATTTTAAATTATTCATAAACCTTTTGGAACCAATACATTCAAAACCTGTAATGTTTTAAAAGCATTAAAATAAAAGCAACTGATTTTTTTTTTTTCAGGCTGCAATTGTAAATAATTTGACTGCTGTAATACCTCTTGTTCTCGTGGCACTGAATAAAAACATTATTGGATAAGGGAAGTAGTATATTTAAAATTTCACAATTTTTGCCTTTGCTAGTCTTTATTTTAAATTTCTGCATGCTTAATAAAATAAAAAAAAGTGAAATTCTGTTTAAAATAGTTTTGCATGGAGTATACCAAGATACAACACTAGAAATGTCAACTTCTAAAAATATTTAATGAGTATTTTCATATGTGCAATTTTGGATAGTTAAGGTAGCCTACCTAAACTTTCCACTATCAGTTCCACAAAATTTTACCTTCGTACTGTATCTCAACATAATTCATCTTGAGGTTAACAAGTTTTTATTATTACTATTGGTCGTATTTTTAGTTTTATAGGAAGCAGTAACATGATAAATTCCTTAGAAGCATGTTGTGCTCATCTAAGTGAACCTAAGATTAAAAGCTGGTGTATGTTAATTGTGTCCACATAGATCTTTTTGTTGATGTGCTTTTGTTCCAATGGAAGTTTTTGAAGAAAAATATGTAAACGGTCCATCTATTCTAGAGGATGACCTTATGGATCAGACAGATCAAATATAGCCACTCAAAGTCATGAGAGACATAACATCTGCTATTATCATCTAATGATGGAATATACTCAGAGATACCACAGCTGGACTCAAAACATTTCATGTAGACATTTATTTACAAATGCAGTGCTCATTTTGTACACAGACAACTATAACTTCTTACAAGTGACAGACAATCAAAAGAAAGTTAAACCATTGTTTCTCTCAGAGTATCTACATTAAATCAAATTATTTAAATGTATTTGTCATTTTTGTACAAGCAAGCTTTATTTTGTATATGCATAATTCAATTCAAAAAATGTATCTTATAACTGCACTAGTATGCATAAAAGAATCTCTTCATGTCTCTTCTCTGTTTCAACTGATCACTAAGATCCAACAATTTCTTTTATAGCAGAAGTAAGATCTGGGTATTGAAACTCAAAGCCTGATTCAAGAGTTCTCTTGGGCACTACTTTCTGGCCTTGTGTGAGGATAACAGCTCTTTCAGAACCGAGGACGACATCCAAGAAAAAGCCAGGCACAGGGAAGATGGTAGGTCTTTTTAGAGCACTGCCCAACTCTTTAGTGAATTCAAAATTTGTATTCAATGCAGGCGCAACTCCGTTAAATACATCTGGCTCTGTGGATGGTGGTTCTTCATGGGGCTCCAAGGTATGGGCAATGATGCCAGCCAGGTCTGAAACATGGATCCAAGGGAAGGGCTGACGTCCCGAGCCAAGCGTCCCACCAAGGCCAAGCCAAAAGGGAATCATCATCTGTTTCATGGCGCCACCGTCACGCCCTAACACTGCACCTGAAAGTGAGTGGAAGAAAGTACATAATTGCACTACCATTCAGAAGTTAAGATTCAGCAAGACTTGTTTTTGATGCTTACCAAGGCTGCATTTATTTCAGCAAAAATACTGTCAAAACAGTAATATTGTAAAAAAAATCTTACTATTAAAAACCACTGTGTTCTATTTTGATATATTTTCAAATGTATGATGGTGAAGCTGAATTTTACTCCAGTCTTCAGTGTCACATGATCCTTCAGAAATCATTCTAATATGCTGATTTGCTGAAAACAGTTGAGCTGCTTAATATTTTTGTGGAAACCATGATATATTCAGAATTATTTAATGGATAGAAACTTCAAAAGAACAGCATTTATTTGAAATAGAAAACTTTTATGTTATGAATGTCTTTGCATTCACCTGGTCTGATGATCACTTGTCTTGTTTTCTTAGCACAGTTTTCAGGAAGTTGTCCTGCCCCCTCCCACTCTTTCACCAGGCGAGACAGGAAGTCAAACGGTGTCCAGTTGTTCTCTTCAGTGTACTGGTTTTGAAGACTAGGTTTATAACACGCTGAAGACAAAATCAGAGAAAAAATGCAAAAAAGTCTACTTTATAAAATTACAATTCATTCACAATTAAAAAGAACAACATTATTCTGACTTTTTAATCCTTTAAATGATCAAATCAGTATAGAGGAGACAAGACTATAGACGAACAGAGAAGTGAATGAGATTATTCTGTCAAGTTATTCTGTATTATTTGATAAAAAAAAGTCATATTTTGTCTAGCTTGCTTATTTACCTACTCCTGTAACAAGCACCCATGAATGTGGTGGAGTAGGTGATGCAGCAATAGCTTGGGCAAGGATTTTGGTTGTGTTTATTCGGCTGGAGAACAGATCATTTTTGTAATTTTCATTCCACCTAGAGTGTCAAAAACAACACATATTAAAAATAATATTACAAAACCATATTAAAGGGAAGATAATTATTTATATACACTGAGAGGAAAAAAGTCCTCACCATCTCATAGGGTTCATAATATTCTCCCCTGCTAGATTCACAGCGCCCTCACATGGCGGGAGGCCCCCTGATTCTACATCAGCCTGTGAGAAGTAAACATAGGTCAGGGACTCAGGAGTCCAAAACTCATTTCCTGGAGGGCCACAGACATGCAGTGTTTAGTTCCAACCCTGCTCCAACACACATACCTGAAGTTTTCAAATAGTCCCGAAGGACTTGATTAGCTGGATCAGTTGCATTTAATTAGGGTTGAAGCTAAACTCTGCAGGGCTGTGGCCCTTCAGTTACTGAGTTTTGCACCCCTGACATAGGTCAAAGTGGCCTCATCATCAACATTTACATGTAACTCTACATTTAAGAGGTATTTACGCATCACACATTTAGTGAAAAACTCTGAACTGAGCCAGGCCTTACAAGGAAATTCATTATTATTTCTATGATACTGAATAATATCATAGCATGCCTGGTATTACTTTTGGTTTGTAAAGTTATTCACCACTGACATATTTACAGATACCAAAAATCACAAGTAAAGGTGGATTTTGATGCATATCAATATAGTCTTTAATGTAAGTTACATCATACCCATGTTATTTGTCCTGGACCAGGCTGCCTGGATATGATTGTGATTTCATGGCCTTTGGTTTTTAGCAAACGTATCAGCTCACGACCCACAAACCCTGAGCCTCCGCCTGATGAGAGTGGAAAAAAGTGAGAAAGCTAAAGCTTTATACATTTTACAATCAAATAGAGAATATAAGGTACAACAATTTATCCGTATAAAATAAGATTATATATATATATATATATATAGCATTTGACATTTGCAGCCCAATAATAATAGTAGCCATCTCGCGCACGTGTACACGCGCATGCGCTGTTACAGCACTTACGAAACACATCACCTTAAGAAAAATCAACTGTCATTTAAATATCCAGTGACTGATAAATGAACCTAGCCATATCATAATAACACAATCAAATACAATCAAAGAAGGTTCCAGGATATTTTAATACATTAATAAGTTTGAATGTTTCTATCAAAAATAGCTCTCAGCGTTACAAATCAGTACACACAATGAGCTATTTTTGTTACGCTATCATGCACGGATAACGAAAAAACTGATAAATGTGATATACCTATTACAACTCTCATTATGCTTGTAAAGTAGAGTCCGTTTATCCTGACAACTTGCAGAAATCCACTTCTTTCACATCTTTCTGCCTGCTACTACTGTGCCTAAATGCCTACGAAGGTCGTATGAACCACGTGATCCACACAAATTGGAGCGAAACTGCAGCCATGTTGATAAGGACAGTTTACCTTCCTTTAACTGAAAACTATCAACATTGTACTTAACTATGCAACAATGATATCCCATACCAATATGTAATGTGATATTTAAAATATGTTATTATAAATAATAGTTAGTTTTAGTAAAACTAATCTTTGGAATTGTTGTGCATTCTCAATGATGCCCACAACTTCTGTTTTAAATGCATCATACTATGTCTGCTGATAATTCCTATAACATAAAAATTAATCAACGCTTTTCAATACATAAGTCACGTCATGTTGGGCCGCCTGAATTTAATGATATTACTCTGATATTAATATTAATCCAGTTTATAATTAATGGGGGTGGGGTGCCGACCGCAACCGGAAGTGCTTTTTTTCTGTAAACACGTGGTTGGTTAGGAGATAAATTCGGCCTCATGCCATAGTAACATCCTTTCTGCTTGTAATTCTCAATGGTGTTGTAACGATTGTGTGCAGTCATCGAAATATTTGTTTTGAATTCCAGTTTAGTTGTATTAATACCTAGCACCAGTTTTGTTGCTGTTTATATTGTTTTTATATAAAATATATATTTTATTTATTTTTGGCTTTAGACGAAAAGTGGATCGTTCTCGGTCTACATGCTCTGACCGTTTTAGGAAATATACATAACTACAGGTCAAAAGGATGCGTTTTCATAACCATACCGGTGTAATGGACCCATTGGAGCGTATTCTGTGAGTTTAACCTTTGATTCATATTTTAGAGCAATACTGAAAGCCAACAAGTCACGTGTTTTCAATGACAAGTTTTGTTGGTTGCTGAATGGCAGGTGCATCTGCTTTAACTACATCCAGATGCCGCATGTTAAACCCGGCTGTATCATTGCTGTAATGTTCTTTTGCCTGAACCAAGTGCGCAGCTTCTCAACCCAGACATGATGATCTTGCAGTCCGTGTTTCACCTGAATCTAATGATTACAAACCTACTGCACTGACTGGTTAAAGCTGCGGAATAAAGCTATGAGATGTTATGGTTTCCCTCAGAATACATTCTAATGTGCGATCATTTGTTTATTTTACAGGGACCCGCCTTAAATGGAAATGGTGAGTCCAAACCTCATGTTTCTCATGCTAATGTGTTGCACAAAGTTGATGAACTGCATGCGTCCGTGTTTATGAAATTCAGTGATTTATTGACATGCTCTGAAAAAGTGCTCCTTGGTGAAAACGAATTTAAGTTTAGTCTGAATGCTCTAACATCATACCTAATATTCTGCAGGAACCTCAACTTATAAAACCGTAAGCAGGGAGGTGTTCAAAAAGGTAGGTTTTTCTTTCATTCTGACATTTGAGTAAATGCGTCTTTAAAGATTAGTCTGAGATGTCAATATAGTCTTCAATGTAAGTTGCATAATATTCATGCCATGTTGTTGTTTTTTCTAGACCAGGCTGCCTGTGCCTGGATATGATTGTGATTTTCTTTGCCTTTGCTTTTCAGCGAACGCTTCAGCTCACGACCCACAAACCCTGAGCCTCTGCCTGAGAAGAAAAAAAGTGAGATTTTAAATTTTACAATCAAACAGAAAAAGAAAACTCAACATAATTGGGGGGTGGGGTGGGGATATTTATCCGTATGAAAGTAGATTATATTTATAGTATGACATTCACATGTTTGCAGCCAATTAATAACAATAATAGCCATCCTGCGCGTGTACGCACATGCGCTGTTACGGCACTTACAAAACAATCACCTCAAGAAAAATCTAAATAATTTTTCCAGTGATTGGTAAATGATCCCAGCCGTGTCATAACGCGGTCACATACAAAGAAGGTTTCAAGATATTTTAGGACATAAGTTTAATATAGCAGAGCAATGTTTCTATCCAAAGATGCTCTGTGTTGCAAACAGCAAACAAAATGTGCAATTTGTTGCGCTATCATGCAGTGATAATGCAAAAATGGATATAGGTGACTTCTCTGTTACAACTCATGCTAGTAGAGTCAGTTTCTGACAACTTGCAGAAATCCACTTTCCTATCTTTCGCCTACGAAGGCTGTATGTTTACCACTTGATCCACGCAAATTTGCAACGTAACTGCAGCCACGTTAAGGGCAGCAAGTTAGCTTTTAACTGAACTACTACCAGCATTGTGCAGTACTGAACCATGTGACAATATTTCATGCCAATTAGTAATGATATTTTTAATATTAAGTAAAATACAATAATAGCACACCGTACCAATTCCCTTTTAGTATAACAGATTTATTCATTATGCCTACAACTATGGTTTTTAATGTATGAATTGTCAGCAGACATAATGATACAACACAAATTAATCAAAGGTATCTTATACAAGTCACAAGTCGGCCTGCCTGAATTTAATGAGTTTTCTCTGGGGAATTTACAG
The DNA here is from genome assembly GCF_951802725.1 of Rutilus rutilus. Classification (NCBI taxonomy): domain Eukaryota; kingdom Metazoa; phylum Chordata; class Actinopteri; order Cypriniformes; family Leuciscidae; genus Rutilus; species Rutilus rutilus. The sequence goes on from NC_140214.1 coordinate 14,179,907, forward strand.
TCAAAGAACCAAGGACTAGATATAATGAATGAAGACCCGGAGTCAGAAGTGCAGTCAATTGAAAATTTTTACTGAAGAATAGTTTGCAGTTTCATGAGCAGAAATCCGCTTCAATACTCACAAGGACTTTGCAGGCTGCTCTCCCATACATTCACATTTTCACAGCAATAATACCTTATACAAGTCTCTAAACTACGTCATTACTGCAGGTTGAATGGTTCTGATTGGCTAAGACATGGATAAACTTAGGAAAGAGCCGTATAATTGGAGATGTGCTTCTGCCTATCAGTCCATGTGTGGATGATACCAGGACCCTGGTTTTAGGCACTAGGTGACCTTCCTAGGTCACAAATATACGTTTCTGGGCGCCAGCTTCTCAAGAACCAGTCGTATATATCTCCCCAGGGTGCCAGTTGTTCACCTCACCAATACTGATCTGTAACAAAGAATACCTACACGGATACACCGCTTCAAGGCTGAAATTGGTTGAGCTCTGGCTCTAACAGGATACTTGCCCAAAACATGCTAATGACATGTTTTTCTCACAGTTAGAGGTACAAACACTCTAGTGATTGAATTTAGAAAAGGAAATGCTTTAAGAATTCGTCATGTAAGTGACAGGATGAAGTTACCTCAGATGTTTTGGTCCGCTAGAAGATTAAATTGCTTAGAACGTATGCCTCTCTCAAAAATATGGACAGGGCACAATCCAGTAAACAAACAGCTAATTATATGATTAAGTATAATCTCATAAGCTTGAAACGGATATTAAAATCATTTAATGTAGAAGGATCAATATTGATTTAATACCTTGCTTTTAAATCACTGATTCGATATACATTGTAGCAGCAGTGGCTTCGGAGTCCAACCCTTGAACTAGGATTCAGTTCATAATTTGTGGGGGTGGCGCAACCAAAAGGTGTTTTTTTTTTTTTTCTTCTCTGTAGAAACTTGGTTGGTTAGGAAATAAATTCGGCCTCATGCCATAGTAACATCTTTCTGCTGGCAATTCTCAATGGTGTTGTAACGTTTGTGTGCAGGCTGTCATCAATGTTTTGAAATCCGTTTTAGTTGTATTTGTACCTTAGCACTAATTTTGTTGCTTTTTATATATGGGTTTAAGAGATGTTAGACTAAAAGGAAGTGGACCGTTCTCTATGGCCTACATACTCTGACCGTTCTAGAAGGGATAGATATTTATTTATTTATTTATTTATTGCCTGAACCAAGTGCGCAGCTTCTCAACCCAGACATGATGATCTTGCAGTCCGTGTTTCACCTGAATCTAATGATTACAAACCTACTGCACTGACTGGTTAAAGCTGCGGAATAAAGCTATGAGATGTTATGGTTTCCCTCAGAATACATTCTAATGTGCGATCATTTGTTTATTTTACAGGGACCCGCCTTAATGGAAATGGTGAGTCCAAACCTCATGTTTCTCATGCTAATGTGTTGCACAAAGTTGATGAACTGCATGCGTCCGTGTTTATGAAATTCAGTGATTTATTGACATGCTCTGAAAAAGTGCTCCTTGGTGAAAACGAATCTGTTTAGTCTGAATGCTGTAACATCATTGCTAATATTCTGCAGGAACCTCAATTTATAATGCAAGCAGGGAGGTGTTCAATAAGGTAGGTTTTTCTTTCATTCTGACATTAAGTGCATCCTTAAAGAACAGTGAGATCTTTTTATTCTAAGTCTGTGTATTTAGTTTTTTCTTTGTTTAGGTATTTACTTCATGTGACCTGGCTTTCTACGATGGAGTTGATTGAGGTTTAATTTCTCTTTACATAGGCCTGCTAGAGACAAAAACAATTATATGCTACCTAACATAAGAATATATAACTGTGACTTGTAGATTTGTTCTTTTTGAGTTGGATGCCGTCTTATTTTGAAAGGTGACCGCAATGTATGCTGTCAGTGATGTAAAGACTTGAAACTGCTACAATAAATTCTCATTTATATCTGGCTTAATTCATGGTGTGAATTTAATGCATATTCCTATGAAATTGGGTTTCAAACTATTTGTCTTTGACCATTCAAACCGAGTCCTGAAGAGTTTGCTTTCTGCAGCTGAGTTTGTACTAAGCACAAAGCACAAAGTATAATTCTAAAGTGCATGTTCTCATGATCATGTTATTTCATAATCCCACTCCTGTAAACGTACACACTGGTGTGAGTATAAGTACTCTTTAATGTGTATTATTTGCATGGGAATACAAGTTTTTTTTTTTTTGTAATTTATGCAAAACCACTCCAAGTTTACCAGGATTGTTCCAGTGTATAACAGCATTGCAACAATGTAAACTGCTTGAAAACTTGAACGGGAATTTAATATGAAGGTGAATTGGCTCACTTATATCAATGGAGTTAAATAAATGCATTTTAAAAGGCTGCTTTATGAATTTGTCCTGGTGATTATTCCCTCCAGTGTCAATAAAATGTACTGTCCTAGATTCTTTTATATGGTTCTCCACTCCATGAGGTTTAAAGTCTGATAACCTCTTTGGCTTGGCTTCTTCGGGCACCATAGTCCAGGACTGTGCCCTCAAAGAGTCGGGCCATGAATGCCAGGCCGTCGGCTTTGATGTAGGAGCGTCCAGCAAAAGCGTAGAGGATGGGATTGGCACAACTACTGATAAAAGCCAGAGCGGATGTAACCGCACGGCTGGACTGCCAGATGTTATCCAATCTGGGGATAGACAGAGAAGGTGGTGGTTGACTTTTGATGAAATATCTGTACTTTAAAATCTTTAGCACACCACTTACCTTTTTTGTGTTGGTCCCTTTTGTATAAGTGCTGCCACCACCTGACCAGAAGACAAATGATAATTCATTCATACACTTGTTACAATAATTCCTAGGATTTGAGAAGATTAACAGATTTAAATAAAAAAATACTTACTTGCACTACATTAATAATGTGATAAGGAAGCCAAAAAATGCAGAACGTCACAATGATGGCTTGAATAAGATTCTCGCATCGTATCCTTCTCTTGAACTTGGTCTGTCTGAGGCGGCGAAGGATACACACATAACTGCTGACTATGATCACATACGGTACCAGGAAGCCCACCACCGTCTCAAGTGTGTACTGCAATACCACCTGTTCATAATGACATTTATGGATTACATTTTGTAAGGATAATGCACAGTCTGCAGATCATTATTGAAAAATAAACATGGATCACCCGGAGTAGTTTATATTATATTAATTCTACCGTATATTATAGTACAGTAATATTAAATACTGACGTTTTCTGAGGTAAGTTTCAATATGATTAATAACTGAAATAAAAGATTGCACCAGTTGTATTTATATCAGTGGATCTCAACCTTTTTGACTGGAAGGCCCCCAATTGTCCAACAAAATGTTCAAAGGCTCATCATAAATTACAATCATTTCTCTGGTATACATTTATCTGGTATTACACTTATTTATACATTAAGCAGCTTGTTTTCAAATACATATAAATGTATTCAGAAGTTTCTAGAACTGTATTTTCTTTAATAATTCTTTTAAGAACTTTTCAAATAAATATTTTAAAATATATATTGTTTACACCTTGATGTGTTTTTTATTATTATTATATTATTGCAGTTTAATTTAACTTAATTTAAATAATATGAATTAATCCCAGAGCCCTGTTAGAAGTTAGACGCCCTGGGCCCATTGGTTGAGAATCACTAATATGAAACGAGAGCAAGTCTGCAGCGTGATATGAGAGACATGAAATACAATACTAAGCAGTTTGATATACAGCATTGCTATGGACGATGGATAGACCAATCATAATCAAGTATTCAAGCATCACTGGAGCAAAGAGAAACCACTCACATTTTGTGAATGGTGGTGATGAGTTGCACATATTACGCGTTTCTTTCCATGGTTATTCGTTGTTTTTTCTTCTCTGAATATTAAAGCAGGAAGTGCCAAAAGAAATACAACAATCCACATGCCCCCGAGCACAAGTAATACCATCCGCCTACGAGTACAAGCAGTCAAGTATGTGGGCCACACCACTGCCACTAGTCTGTGTAGACTCATCAGCGTAATGATCATAATAGAAGCGTACATGTTTGTATTGCACAAGTAGAAAAGCAGCTTGCACATGGCACCTCCAAATATCCACTTCTGCTTGGCTAGGTAAATGATAAAGAAAAGCGTCAGACACATCAGGCAACCGTCTGCACACGCCAGGTTGAGGATGAACAGGGTAGTGACGGAGCGTTTGCGGGCACGTGCCAGGATGCTCCAGATAATGAAGAGGTTTCCAGGAACACCCAGGAGGAAGACGATGCTGAGGATGAAGGCCCCAAAGGTAACAGAAATATTGTTACCCACAGTGTCCTCACTCTCAGAATCGTTTGTTGTCGTGTTATCCATGGAGGTGGTCCCATTTTCTGATCCCATTAGGAAGGCGTCAGAAGAACTGATGGAATCAGAAAGCAATGTTATTTGAAGCTGGAAATTGTTTCATTACCATATAAACCTGCTAAAAATGTTTTTAAAAAAGTGTTTAAAATCCCTGTAAAATTCAACAGACTATCCTGACAACAAGACCAGCAAACTATAGATATATTGTTTATGTATTTACTTATTTGTCAGCTGTTGTACTTTTTTATAAACCGAAAAAATGGTGTAGGATTTACTTTCAAACTGTTTTCACTTTGCTTGTAAATTTCACAAATAGTTAATAAGAAATGACAAGTAACACATTGAACCAAACATGACATTTTGATGTAGCCTATGCGAAATTGTAACATACTTCACTAATCTTGAAAAATATTTGAAAAAAATAACTAAACTTAACATTGGTCTTTTATTTTCTAGACTAACTTGAAATTATTATTAGCACATAATCAGATGGGGTAAAAAACAAACAAATTTTGACCATGTTATCTAATTCAGATTATGAATTATTGAGTATTTTTTTCTTTACTAATGTTGGGGTATGAGTCAGCATCAAGGATGGGCTCTCACCAACCATGTAATTATTGAAATTCAGCCAGTAATCTCCCAGCAATGGAAAAAAAAATGCATGGAAACAACATGCTAAAACTTGCTGTGATCTTGCGCTCAACTAAAGCCACTCAGATGCTGTATTATCTGTTGATCAGAGGATCAGGTTCTCACCCTCATCCCAAAAGTTCTCTTCCGCTATCTAAAAGTACTAATGTCTTCTTCTTTTTTTTTTTTTTTTACAGCAATTGTCAAGAAAAGAATACCTCATTTAAAGTCAAGTTAAAAGAACACAGGTAAAGCAAGGCATTTAAAGAAAAAGCATTGGGAGGATATTCACAAATTGAACTGTGGTGAACCCATTCAGTATTGTAATCCCTACAGTGTGAAAAGATACGATTGTCCAGTCGGCAATGTCATCAGTCGGTTCTGATTACGCACGTTGTTGACCTCAGAACGGCGAAGATGAGTGAAATTGAGAAATTGGACAGAGTTGCGTCAACAGAAAGTGGCCTGAAAGGACAAAGATGGAGATGGAAAAATACAGGCAGATTATGAATAATAAGACTGTAATGTATTTCCACTTTGAAAATCAAATAAGGTTTCTTGTAACTCACCAATACACTTGATTAGATCCGAATGGCTGAAATGTATTTTCCCTGAAGTGACCAGATGGACCTGGTTAGGTTGTGTGGTCTCTGAGTTGGTCTCTCTATTTCTTTCCCCTGTCTCTCAGATAAACTTTCACATCTTATTCTAAATTTCTTAACTTTATATTGTTTTTCAGTGATCTCACTCGATCAAATTTTAAATAAGCTATTTAATAATCAAGCACACTTATACTTATTAATGCCCTACTGCTTCTTTCTGTTACTAAACTGCTAGTCTTCTGATATATCGTGTTCAAATTTACTCCGCCCCACCATCCTCTTTCTCCTCCCTATGTTTCAACACACCAATTTCCATGTCTTTTTTTTTTTTTTTTTAATGAAAGTACAATGTTCTAACCTGCAGGCAACAGCATTCCAGAAGAATGTGAAAAGGAGTAAATGAGGTGTATCACACAGTTACATGCATTGGCATGTTTCTTCTACCTGTTCTTACCTGCTTTGACTTTTCTGATAGTTCTTTACCACTTTTTTCCTGACACATAAATATCTTGATTTTAAATCCACAACCCACCCAATATTCACCAAATATGAATACTGGCATCAAGCACTCACCATCATGTTTCATACTGTCTATCTTTTCTCTGTGGAACACAAAAGGAGACATTGTGAAGAGTGGCCACTCATTCTAATGAAAATCACTAGAGAAAGGTGATGTTGAGCTCCGAAAAAAAGAAGACGAAGAAGCATAAAATATCATAAAAGTGGTTCATACAACTCATCTTCTATATTCAAATGTCTTTTGAAGCCATACTTATTAGCAAGGTATTATTACTCAGAAGAGTATTATAGAAGAGCAGAGAAGAACACAAGAAAATGTGTGCCATATAGCACTTTTAGCACTTGGTAAAAATTGGCAACTCTCTACACCCTTAAAAATAAAAGTTTTGGCATTATAGTTCAATGAAGAACATTCTTCACACTTTTAAAGTCAACAGAAGTGACAACTTCAATATTGTGAAATAAGTGAAACAGTTTCTCGAACAAGATTTTTTTTTTGGCCAGGACTTGATTTTGTCCATCAGGAATTGATTGGATGGTTGCATGATTTGCTATTGCTGTGATCTTTGGGAAACCCAAAATGATTCTTTTTACAAGAAAAAGGATGTCAGTGAATAGGGAATTGGTTTTTCACACACACACACACACACACACACACACACACACACACACACACACACACACACACACACACACACACACACACACACACACACACACACACACTCACTGCATGAGGTATTCAGTGACTATTATTGAAAATATGGCACTGCATTCCCTAAACGGGAAACTACTAATATATGTGAGAAATGTGTGTGTGTGTGTGTAAGAGAGAGAGAGAGAGAGAGAGGGAGAACTTAGCGAGAAAATACACTTCCTTATTTCTGACCTCTGGGTCATTATTCAGTGACCTGTTTCCCATGAGTAACATAAGCTTCTCCAAACTCTCATGGGTTCAGTGGAGCACCGAAGTGAGCAGCTTAATCATTGCTTTGCTTGAAGTTTACAGTTACTCAAATTTGCATATATGTCATTGTGACGTGATTGGAGGCTGTGTGGGAACTAAACATAATAGCTATCTTTGTTGTCCACATGATGGCAACATTCTCCCATAAAAATGCTTTTGGTCTAGTGGTGGATGGTATATATAGTTGAAGCCAGCACAGATTGCTGCTGATGAGAAGCTCATGCATAACTCTGATATTTATATAACTAGATGAAATGGGCCACCTCACAATCAAGCCCTGTGCTTAAGACCATAGGATCCCATTTCAAAAAAGGCTTTATATGCTCTATTCTCTCCCAGAATTATGGCTGTTCCCATCACTAAATTAAGTGGGAATGTAATTCCAGTACTGATGAATCCCAGCCAGATGCCTCTGTACATCAACTTATCAAGCAACAGATGCCATGGAAAGCTCACTCCTAAGCATCGAACTTGAGACAAGCTTTAAAATAAGACAAAAGATAATTATTGTGAGAATTGTCAGAAAGCAGAAAGAGGGAGAGAGAGAACATGTTTATTTAAGTTTTTCATCTCCCGTCTCAGACAGAGTGCAGACTACAGAGGATAATGAGAAACAGATCTTACAGGGGGAGGGAAAGGAGGGAGAACTGGGATAAAGAGTTGGGGAAAAGGAAGGGGAGGGACATTGAAGGGGGAAAGTATGGGGGGGAGAGAGAGAGAGAGAGAGAGAGAGAGAATGACTGTAGTTATGGCGTCATAGATGGACAAACTTTCAGCATCAGGATCTTGTCTAAAACAAAAATAGCCACTATGTTTAAGCATGTGGAAAAGGAATATGAAATATGTTTGTCTCAGAACCTGTTTGCCAGAAAAGACTTTCGCTGGTGTCTGTCCAGGGAATTCTCTATTAGACAATGTGTTTCTGCTTTTAAAAATGTGTGTTGGAATAGATTCTTGTGGGTATCATAAAGTTATACTTCATAGTTCACCCTAAAATATGTAGTTGTACTCACTGACCAATCAACACACTATGCAGCAAAAGCGGGCATGTAAAGTTAAGGTCTGTTGATTGACAGGTCAAATAGCCAATTGGGAGAGAGTAACGGTACCGAAGAACCCGCCCAAAGGCAATTAAGGGTAAAGAACGAAAAAGAACTACATATAACTTTTTTGTTCTATGCTGGCGGAGGAGTGATGGTATGAATGTAAATTCTTCGGATATTTGTTATTGAACGTGAACGTATGTGGGACTTGAGGCTGTGAATATGGACTGTTCTGGACGATGGAAGTTCGTGAGATGAAGTTATAATAACCGACTGTCACGGAAATCGCAAGCGAATCTACAGGGAAGAAAAAGTTAGATAAAGAGATGTGCAACTGTTAAACAGCATGAGCGATGCGGAAATAAGAAAATGGTCAATGCAAATGTGATACTTCAACTTGAGGATAACTTTTAATTCTTTAATGTAGCCTAATACAAGGAAGGCGCACGAAGGAGAAAGTGGATCGCGCACAGTGACTTTCTGGAAAAGCTGTATGGCTCCCATTAGTTTTAGACGGAGCCGATATTGAGAAGTGAGAGAGGGTCAGTGATTTCTCTGTCGCCGGTCTCGGTCGTACTTTTCTCGGAGTCAGAGATGGGGGCCGCGCCGGGCTCGGGATGGGAGGAGGGAGAGTTCGAGTTCAAGCTCGTGTTCGAGGAGGATCCGCCGCGCCAGAGCCGCTGCGGCCCAGAGGAGACCGAGAGCGGCCAGACGCATCATGAGCCAGCCGGTATGTGTGAAAGATGGAAGGGTGGCGAACCAATATTGGGATGGTGCATATGAGTGGTTATAGATCTGGGCTGGTAACCGATGTTTTAGGTGCAAAAACCGTAAATCATAATCTAGTATATAAAATGACAACTGTTGTCCCCTTAAACAGTCAATACATTTATAATAGGTTGCTTTAAGTGCGGCGTATTTACAAGTAGCTTTGGATAAAATATACTGTTTCAGTCATTATATCAGAATCCTACAGAATATGCACAATATATATATATATATATATATATATATATATATTATGGCTGTTCCCATCACTAAATTAAATGGGAATGTAATTCCAGTACTGATGAATCCCAGCCAGATGCCTCTGTACATCAATCAAGCAACAGATGCCATGGAAAGCTCACTTCTAAGCATCAAACTTGAGACAAGCTCCCCCTAATGAACCTAATGGCCTAATGAACATATTTTTATTTTCTGAATTAAAAGTATTTCTGTTATAGTTGTCAAAAATGTCTTGGTGTTGTAACTGGCCGAACAACTCATAATACCTCAAAAAACCATCCACCCATAAAAAGTAGTTTTACTCATTATTATTATTATTATTATTATTAGTTAAATGTGCTGTGAAACGATTTTGCATTAAAATATTATGAACATTTTGAAGAAGAAAAAAAAGTTTATCTGGCAATTCATTTTGTTGTCAGGTGACAAGAAAATCATAAACAGCGAAGACCTTCATGGTTGTGTCTTGTGTCCAAAACAATTTTTCACCTTTTATGAAAGGGAACACTTAGTTCAGGTCATAATATAGAATCAAGGCTCAAACATTTATATGTATACAATATTTTTTTGCACTGACATGTTTAAAACGTTTTAAAAAATAACGATAAGTTGTGGACACTAGTTAATTATAGGTGGAAGGAAAATATGAGTTTTTTACATGATGATGGTTAGACCAGTTGACATTTTTATATATAGTCATTACTTCAATATGTTTTGTGGAAAAATGTTTAATATTTTTTAAAATACATGAACTTGATTCTTATTTGTCATTGACCCATTGGCAGTACACTTTTTGTGCATATTTTAGGAGACTTTTTGAATGTCTTGACTTTAAAACATGGAAACATTTCTCTAAAGAATTCTTATATGTTCATGTAGTCTGACTCACTGCCCATGTAACTAAGTTTTATCCGCTGAAGTGTGCGTGTGTTTATGGGTAAGTGTGGAGCACAGCGCAATGTGTTTTTAATCAGCTGTGCGTGTGAGCAGAGTTAACAGCTGCCATCTGGACCCGAACCCTCAATCTCTGTTTACTGAGCATGCATTTAGATACCTCCCTCCAATATTCCCTCCTTTTCTCTGCCCTGTTTCCCCCTCCTGGCACACATTCTGTTGTACACCCATCCTCCGCCTTCATATTGGCATGAAGTCGTAGAAACATGCACCTCAGGTTTCCGTCCGCACACACCGCATCACTTTGCTGCCTTTTACCGCAAGTGCTTTCTTCAGATGTTTACTATGTTCTTAAGCGTTGCCTTGCCATATATAATTATTTATTTACTTGTGCCCTACATCATATTAACAACTTTAAGGATTAGAACTTGCTGAGTAGGTTCTAAATTTTGTACTTTAGAATTGCCCCTACAAACATTTAATTTGTTAATCATAGTTTACCACAACAATAGAGCAGTGACTGCAAATGAGGGCTTTTACGAGTGCGATAAGTTGATTTTAAAGTAGCTTTTATAATATCTGAAACATTCTATCAGACAAATGTGTTTTAAGTGTTAATTTAAGCTAAATTAACCTAAATTATTAAGCTGAATTATTGTGAAGCACAAGGGTGGGAACAAAAAAGCACCCTTAAGACAAAGAAACTAAAGAAACTGTGGCATTTTTGTGTAAACTGTCATTGCTATGCTAATGATTTGGTGTGGCAGATTGTAGTTTTGAGAGTTGAGAGATTTCAGAAATCACCCCATTTGGAAAACCTTATGGATGTGTTCTGAGGTAAACAAGTCTGTGTGTACTTGTGGAAATAATAAATGACGTTTCCACAAAGGCTTCCCTGTGTTTGTTATGATTTTCTATTGAGTGGCCTCGTGTCTCATGTTTCAGCAATTGTTTATCCCATATGCACATACTTGTGGCTCAAAAAGCTATACAATAATCTTTTTTTTTTGCCACCAGATACCCACTTGACTTCCACACAGGCTGGCCAGCCCATGGGTATCCCCTTGCCTCCGCAGTCAGCCGGCCGCAGAGCTGGGATGCATTCGCCACCCCCCAGGCGGGCATTAGTCAGGGAGTTCAGTGGCACTTACGAGAGTCTGCCAGCAAGATCTATACAGGTGGGAAGCACATTTGCCTGAATTGTAGATTTCTAGAACATCCTGATACTAGGGTAATGTTACACGATTAATTATGGCAAAATAAATCCAGATGTCTGGTTTTAATTTCAGGAGTTCATTTTTGTTGCCCAGTAATGTTTATTGTGAACAGAATCAGTTGCCAGGACCTGACCTGCATTTTTTTTATTTTGGCACATAAGGTCTGTAGATAAATGTCAGAGTTCATTGTAGCATTTAAAATCAACACAAAACCAGAATCGACCCTACATGTTTCTGGCCATATTGTATGTCATTCATCTGCAAATTATTATCCAAAACAAAACATGTTTGTCTTTGTAATCTTGTTCTGATGGATAAAATCAAGACCTTTTTCTTTGAAACTCAAAAACATGTAATAAACAGGGTTGCAAATAGGATGTAGAGTAAAAAAAAACCTGGTCACGCTTCTGATTTCTCATAACAATTCTGCTTCCTTAATAGTTCCATTAATGATTCTTTTAGTACTTTTTCTGGAAAAAAAGACATTTAGAAAAAGGAAAAAAAATGCAATTCCATTGTCAAATTATGAGAAAAGTTATAATTATTATTTATTTATTTTATCTTATTTGTCCAGATAATAAGTACATTTAAAAACAGTTATTGCAAAAGATGTGTGACTTTTTAATTGACTTGGCATAAATGCAGTTCCATATTAGCCTTTTACTATACAACAATATTAAACAAACAATCAGGTAACACATTTTATTCAATAATATTTCATTTAAAAATTAAAAACTTCATAATGGGTGAAAACACATTATCATATTAACATTGCTGTTATTGTTAACTAAAACTTGGAACTAATTGAAATAAAGCTGAAAGAAAACAAAATATAAATATTAGATGAAAAGTTTAAACTTTAACTTTAAAAAACTTTAACCAGAAGCACCAGCGATTTCAAAGCGTGTTTTAGAGACTGTGTTTGGTTCACTGCAGTTTTAAGGAGAAAATACTCAGCAATGGTGTTGACTTATGAATTTACACATGGTTTGTCTTAAAACATTAAAAACACCACGTAGATAAGCAATATTAAAAGCTTGATTTTCACCGCAGGGAGACTTTAAGAAAAGAAAGAAAGAAAATTTGTTGTCTGGGCCATTTACTGAAGCTGAAGTACTAAAAATAATTTTTTTGAAAAATGAATGGAAAGGACAACACAATTATTCAAATTTAAACTAAAACTAAAATGAACTAAATAATATTTAAATAAAAGCTAGTTCCAAAAAATAATAAATGCTATAATGGTATATAAATAATACAAAATAACACTGCATAGTCAGTAACTACACTGATTTAAAACTAGGTAGTTGTGAACTGTATGTGTTTGATTTACTAAAAGTAACATGCATAAAAGTCACATAGTTCGGGAATCCGAACACTCATTGTGCTGTATGTTTTTGATTCACTAAAAAGAACTGCATTCATTCATTAAAAGGACAACATTGCTGTCTGTTTTGGTCATGCTGTAGATTCATCAGTTGTGTTGCAGCGCTGTTGTGGTAGTTCAATAATATCACAATTATTTTAGGTATCAGATTCTAGAGTGCTTGAGTGCCCTAGTATCCAGATCACCACTATCTCCCCTGAAGATGACTCAGGCCCAGCGGGGGGAAATTACTGGGACAGTGGGGGTGGCTGGGACAGGGAGCGTCTATACCTGCCCCTGCTGGATTCCTACCGTGATGTCATGACAGGGGCAGGTTCCCTCAGCCCCAGCCCCAGCCCTGCTTCCAGTTCCTCATCTCGTGGATGGCTGAGTCCAGCTTCCAGCTGTGATTCTCTCCTGGTGGAGGAGGAGGAGCTGAGTGAAGCTGCTGCCCACTTCTGCCTGTCGCCCTCCTCGCGCCCTACGTCTCCTGGGGGCAAAAAGCGCAGGAACTCCCCAATGGCCTCCCCCAGCACCTCCCGCAGAAGCAGCTACTCTGAGGATCTCTCTTCCTTCCCAGACGCGGGAGAAACCTCGGCTCAGTCTCAGGCTCCAGCGAGCTGTGAGCTCAGCATCCCACAGAAGACCAGGAAAACCTCCCTGGAACAGGTGATCCTCTTGAAATCCTTAAACTCACTGATGGTCCATTCTTGTGGTCATTCACTGATGGTCCATTCTAATCAAACAAAGAAATTAGTGTGTTATTTGAAGAATTATCTCTGTCACATGACCATCTTGGTGTGTTTCTGGGTGTTCACAATATGTGTGCCAATCCAGGTGTCATCAAGAGATATCGAACCAGAGCTGACCCCCATTCAGAACTCTACCTGCCCCCTCCCAGAGGTCACTCAGCTGAGAAGGGATGCCCCCACACTAGGGATGGACTACCTGTCTGTGCCTCCTGCTCTGGGCTGGGGCAGAACCAGGGCCTGCGCTCACAGTCCTCTCTTTAGGTTAGCACACATCTCTTATGTTTCATTTTCAATTTTTATGTTAAGGAGTTGTTTAGAACAGAATACTGCCTAATATTTTAAATAGTATTTGTAACAGTATGCAAACATTTCAACTGCAGTACGCTACATTGATATGATATCACATGACCTCATCAGGTTGTATTTTCAAATTAAAGTTTAAAGATAGGGCAGGGTAGGCAGTTTTTGGTAACACTTTACAATAAGGTTTCATTTGTTTACATTAGTTAATGTATTAACTAACATGATCTAACCATGAGCAATAGATTTGTTACGGTAGTTGTTCATCTTAGTTAATGTTAGTTAATAAAATTCCAGCTGTTCATTGTTTGTTCATGTTATTTCACAGTGCATTAACTAATGTTAACAAATACAACTTTTGATTTAATAATGTATTTGTAAATGTTGAAATTAACATTAACAACGATTAATAAATGCTGTAGAAGTGCAGTTAACTAATGAAACCTTATTGTAAAGTGTTAAACAATTATTTTTCTATTTTTTATTCTATTTTCTATTTTTCTATAATTTTTCTTATTTTTCGTTCCGAATGCAATCATACGATGTCCTACCTGCCTGTCAACATATGTATGTCCATAAACCCTGCTCGCGCAGACATCACACGTCATCAGCCTTAATGCTATGCAGAGTCTCCTATCTATCTATCTATCTATCTATCTATCTATCTATCTATCTATCTATCTATCTATCTATCTATCTATCTATCTATCTATCTATCTATCTATCTATCTATCATCTATAAATTGATTATTTAAAAAAAAATCATTTTAGGATTCCATGCAATAAGCTCTTTTGTATACTGAGCATTCTGCCAAATGTAGTAGGTCATTCGGGTATTCAGTGAATACAGAATTTTATGCACAGTAGTATACATATTGTATACTGCAGAAATGCTAAAAGTAAAAAAAAAAAAGTACATTGGAATACTGTAGAATATTGTATCCCACAATGTAATGCACACAATTTGACATTTCATTTCCAGTGTGATGGATAAAATAGAAGCAATATCAATGATGTTATGATCCACTTTCTTAATTGATTATTTAATCAGTTATGACATTTTTACACAAAATTGCCAAGATTATAAAGTTATACAATTTTCTGAATTAAACTGATAAATTGATAAAAATGTAGCATACTAAACCTACTGTTTTGCTCACTACTTTAGATTTACATTCTGATAGAAATCAGAATAATGTCTTAGGTAATCAACTCTGCTTCCTTATTACTTCCACAGGTCTAATGCACTGCCGCCACTTGACTGGCCACTTCCTTCACAGTTTGACCAGTATGAACTGCGTATAGAGGTACAACCCAGACCACACCATCGCGCTCATTATGAAACTGAAGGAAGTCGAGGAGCAGTAAAGGCATCACCTGGAGGCCATCCAGTGGTGAAGGTTAGTAACGCTCATAAGCTATAATTAATGTACAATCCTGTACAGTATGTACCGTTACTTCATAGGTGTGTGACTTGCTTAGTAAGTGTGTGGCATTTTACTATTCAAGAAAGAAAAACTATTGTATTTCAGTATTATTAACAAAGTGTTATTGTGTGTATATATATGTGTGTGTACTTTTCTGTTGCATTACTGTACTTAGATAATAGATAATTAGATATAGAGTATAGATAATTTATTCGAAATAATTGAATTTATATAAATTTTTTTGCTCTTTTCTCTCTGGCATCCAGCTCGTAGGTTACACTGAGAGACAGCCGCTCTCCTTACAGGTGTTTGTAGGAACTGCCGATGACAGATCAATACGTCCTCATCCTTTTTATCAAATACATAGGTAAAACTCTATGATATTGCACAGTATTGAACAAAAGTGTTTTTGGTTGATCCATGGCTTGACATGTGATATACTTGTCTCTCACACAGAGTAACAGGGAAGATGGTAGGCACAGCTAGTCAGGAGAGTGTCCAGGCTGGCACCAAACTCCTGGACATCCCACTCAACCCGGAGAACAACATGACTGCCCTGTGAGAAAGAGACATTTGACCTCTGATTAAATGTCATAAACACCTCAGTAAGTGCTCATACATGAATTCCTGTGATTGCCTCTCAGCATTGACTGTGCAGGTATTCTAAAGCTGAGGAACTCCGACATTGAACTCCGGAAGGGAGAGACGGATGTAGGAAGAAAGAACACTCGAGTGCGCTTGGTGTTCCGCACACACCTCCCGCTGTCTCCGCCCATCGTCCCCCCAGGACGAGTCTTAGCCCTTCAGGTCGCCTCTTTACCCATTGAATGCTGTGAGTGAAGCAAATCACAATTATGCATGTTTAACTGCAACTCCTATGCGTAAGTTACCTCTTTCACTTTTTAATTTTGTCCTATACACTTTTTAAAAGTGCATTTTGATGAGCATACATAATACTGTTTCAAACATCAAGTCAATTAAATGCTTTGTATCTTTTTCTTTTTTTTATTAAACGTCTTTTTATAAATTAAGCACAATTTTCTCTAAATACCAGCATCATTTAGTCACTCTTTGTACACACTGAACAATCTTCATTTGATGTTCACTCAAATTTAAGCTTAAATGTATGCTTGTTCCTGCCTGCAGCACAGCGCTCTGCACAGGAGCTTCCTGTAGTGGAGTCTGTCAGTCTTACTTCCTGTTCAACAGAGGGAGGGGAGGAACTGCTTCTTGGTGGGACTAACTTTCTACCCACCTCCAGAGTCTTCTTTATGGAGAGAGGATCAGGTATTCGAGTAGCCCAACAATAATGCACATTTTCATGCAGAAAAAAAAATGAAAGCTGTTTTTCTTTACACCTACTTTACACTTACTTTACACCTACTACACCTTTTTATACTAAAACCGGAATATTTTTCAATTACACGACAACAGCAGTTTGGGGGATGAAAACGCAAACTTTTGAAAACGAGTTTCAAGTTTTTGTCATCACAAGCCACCGCACTATTTCACCGCAGGAACTATGAACTTTGGGGTGGTACTCCAGGGTCTAAATTAAGTTCCGGGTAAATATTTCCCCCTCCGAAAGTCCCTGCTCGCGAGGTAGTACTTTTTCAAAGTTCAGGAACTTTCAGGGGTGGGACTTGGGTGCTGAACATGCTGATTGGTTGAGTTCATGCCGCATTTTGATTGGTTGACTCCACGCAGCATTTTATTCAACCACCATCTGTTGCGGTGCGTGCAGTAACAGCCGTCTGCTATTCGAATCAACAATGAGAGTTTAAAAAATACGACCGATGGACTGACGACGAGGTTCAGGCTTTATTAAGCTTAATTTCAGAGGATGAAATCCAGTAGGAACTGTAAAGTTCCAGTCCTACGTCACCGGACTATTTGCCTAATCTTCACGGTACTTTAGACCGCGGTGGAAACGCGGCTAGCAACAGGTCTACGGTTCTAGGTCTAGTAAAAAAGTTCCTGGGACAAATTGTTCCGAGTAATTTCAGTGGAAACGCAGCTATGTAAACTACAAAAACGAGAATTTGTGAAATGGTGACGTCATGTGCATGGGTATTACGTGTTCAGTCAATGTGACATCGCCAACTACTGGCCTGGCATGCATAATACAGCGTTTGTATTCGTTTTCGCGGATCCGTGTGAACGGGGATCATTTTAACAACTTTGTCTTCTGTAGTCTGTTTTTTTTGTAATCCATTTTTATTACATTGTCGTTTAAATGTACCCTAATACTTTTTTTTAGCCAGGATGTATTAAATTTAAGAGTGACACTTAAGACTTTTACATTGTTACAAAAAATTATATTTCAAATAGTTGCTGTTCTTTTGAACTTTCTGTTCTCAAAAGAATCCTGAATACATATATTATGGTTTCCACAAAATTAAGCAGTGCAACTAATTAATAATAAAACAAATTTAGCACCAAATCAGCATATTAGAATGATTTCTGAAGGATCATGTGACTCTAAAGACTGGAGTAAATGTATATTTTTCTTCACAGGAATAAATTACTTTACATTTTAAAATGTATTAAAATAGAAAAGCATAAGAGACCCCAAACTTTTTAACGATAGGGTACATTATAGCTTACATGAGCGCATAAGGAAGAAAACACCACAATATCATAAAATCAATGATGTTGTTGTATTTATTTTTATTATTTATTTCTAGATGGCAAAGTCCAGTGGGAGGAGGAGGCACATGTGGACAGGGACAAAAGCAATGAGGTACATCGACCATATACTTAACTATGACTCTGTGAGTTAGACTCTGTGTAGAACTTGAAAGGAATTGGACTAATTCTGTCTATATTTACTTATGGTCCAGAATTTGCTGTGTGTACGAGTGCCAGCCTATAATGATCTTTCACTGAACCACCCAGTATCTGTCTGCCTGTACGTGTCCAATGGGAAGAGGAAGAGGAGCAGCACACACTGCTTTAAATATCTGCCCAGTGAGTGTTACACAGGCAGCAGTTAGCTGTGTTTTTACATGGTAGAATCCCTCTGCGCATGGTATTAATCGGTGCTGTTGACAAGAAATGCAAAATATGTCTTTTGCATGCCATGTGTAATAAAGAACCTGTTCTCTTTCATAATCTAAAAGCATGTTCAACTCAAGTGCTGCTTTGATCTCCAATAAAGTGTTCCAGATAGCATCACAGAAGAGCAATATTAATGTCTTTCTCTAATTTTTTTTAAGAAATTTATATTTCAAATAATACTTTTTTTTCCAGTAAGGATGCATTAAATTGATCAAAAGTGATAGTAAAACATTTCTAATGTTACAGAAGGTTTCAGCTGTTCTAAAATACACTTTGTTCATTAAAGAATCCTGAAAAAAATGTATCACAAAAATCGACAAAAATATTTAAAAAACTAAAAACTGTTTTTAGCATTGATAATAAGTGTTTCCTGAGCACCACATCAGCATATTAGAATGATTTCTGAAGGATCATGTGACACTGAAGACTGGAGTAATGATGGTGAAAACTCAGCTTTGCCATCACAGGAATAAATTACATTATTTAATATTACATATCAAATTTGCTGAATGTCATGGTACATCTTTAATGTTGTGTTATACAACTCTATGTAAATAGATAAACAAAATATATTTTCTAATGCAAAACCAGCTGAACCAATGTTGTGAATTCGGGGGAGGGGAAATATGTTTGGCTGACCAATGGTAGATGGCGAGTGCACAGGAAAGTCACTAAATGTCATAATATGTCCATCTTGACTTGTGTGTTTTCCTCATTTTCTAGTCATGTTTAAAGAGGAGGATCCACTCCTATCCCGTCCCTCCATCTTGCCCCTGGAAGGGGTGACGCTTTGCCCTATGGAGAGCGGCAGTTCTGTCGACATGAGGTCAGACCTATCCGTAGATGACAGAAGCATGTCTTTCCACCTCCCTCCATATCCCAGTGAGTACTCTTACTCCTTGCACGGCTACCAGGAGGACTACTGCCGGAAACCAGAGGTTATCGAGGATGGTGGAGGTCGCGGTGCCCTGACCGAAAGACATCCTAGCTTTGAGAGCCTGGAGCTGGGTTTCACAGAGCTTCTTCCTCCTATGTACCCAAGAGCCTCACAACCTCTTTCCCCCTCCCCGTCTCCGTGGCTCGACTCTCCCTATCTATCCTCTTCACCTTCTCCCTCACACTCTTGTTCTCTGAGCCCGTTCCCTGCCAGCAGTCCGATCTCCACCTCGCCTCTTCCTCCGCTCTCTCACTCCCCATACCCACACTGTCCTTGCCCCCAAGAGATGTGCTCCTCGCCTCCGTCAAATACTAGCCACTATCAGGACCTGTGTCCACCTCCATACGGCCAATACGAGAGCTGGGAGCACCAGATGCGTCCCGCTGAAAGAGACACCGCTTCTAGCCTGAAGTTGGAGGGACCCCCGGACTTTACGGGCCCTTCACCGATGCAACATATCACATTAGAGGAAGGTGGGTATGATTGATTTTATGTGTGATGCTAGGGATGCACTGATATTAAAATTCAGACTGATACTGATTAGCCAATAATTATTTTAATGTTATGGTCAATAACCAGTAAATGGCTCGTATTCAAATTATATACTAATATTTATTTGTACCTAAAAAAAATTAAAAGATGCTTCTTCGCAAACATCATGTGCTGCTCTGACCTCTAATAAAGTGTTGCAGATAGTATCACAGAAGAGTTTTTTCTCTTATTTCTTTAAAGAAATACATTTTTTATTCTGCAAGAACGCTTATACATTCAAATAAATGCTGTTCTTTTTAACTTTTAAAACAAATCTTGAAAAAAAGTTTCACTGTTTTAATTAAATTATTAAGCAACACAACTGTTTTCAACATTGATAATAATAAGAAATGTTTCTTGAGCACCAAATCAGCATATTTGAATAATTTCTGAAGTGTCATGTGACACTGAGTAATGATGCTGAAAATTCAGATTCGCCATCACAGGAATAAATAACATTTTCAAATATATTCAGATAGAAAACAGTTATTTTAAACTGTAACAATATTTCACAATATTACTGTTTTACAGTATTTTTGATTATATACATATATACATATACATTATATACATCCAAACTTTTGAATGGTAGTGTAATCATATAAAATAATAATGTATTATTCTATAATTATGTAGATAATGGTAAATTATTTTGTATTAAACATTTTTGAATGTAAAACATTTTATTATTGTAATATATAATGATACTGAATGTCATGATGTAGATACCAGTAAGCCAATAGTTATATTTCATGTTATGACCAATAACCAATAAAAGGCTTATATTAAAATTCTATGCTGTTTTGTCAAAAAAGGTTTTTGAAATAAAACACTAAAAACTAAATTCAGTCATTTGAAATGCTACAAGTGAATTTAGGCATCACAACATTGTTATTTACAGTTTGAAATATGAGATTTGCTAAGTAGAACCAGAGTCTCATGATAGATCTGTATCAATCAATTAAATGATTTCTACCATAATTTCTCATCCCTGCAGTGACTGAATTCATCGGAGAGGATATCAGATCCTTTCAGATGGAGTCACACATGGACAGTCGACCTGGATGACAACATCCTCTCAGCTGTAGTTCAATGATAATCAGTGTATAGATAATATCATATCAACATTTTCTGTATAATTTTTTTTATGGTATATTGCTAAAATATGGCAATAATAATAAAGACTGCGTTACTTCAGTGGGGAATCTGTGGTAAAACAGAAGGCAGGCATACAGTTGTAAGTATGTAACTGTTACTGCTTCCTGACTGCATATTTGAATGGAACTAATGTTTTTAATCTGTATGCAAAATAAATTATCATTATATTATTATGTTTTGATCCTCTAAAAGGTCCATTTATGGGGGTAATTAATTTAACGATCAGGTAATGTAAAACAAAACCTTAATATGTTCCCCATTCCCTTTTTTTTTATCTGGGAAACTGCCTTCATTTTTGCTGTCTATTTGTGGGATCACTGAACTTGTCCTTTGTACACAGTGTCTTGGTAGTTTAAATGTGACTTCTTCACCCCTGCCCCCACACAGGAAATATTACAACCCTCAAACATCTAAATATTTGTAAAGGGAGAATATCAAATGTATAATCATTGAATTCATAGTCACTGAATTGTAAGATGACAATGTGTACTTGTGATTTGTGACTAGTGTCTGTCATGGTTGACAGTATAAATGAAGTGGAATATTTGTCTATTTGGACGACAAGAGGGACTCTGCCCCCTAGTGGAAGTCTGTCTATGTTTTCGCGTAACATTTTTAAATTCATATTTTTGATTCATAAATGACAACAACAATACTTATTAGATGGTGCTTGTTCCATTTAAACTATTCAAAAAAGTATCCTACCGTGGAAGCACGGTGAACATGATTTCTCGTGCAGCATCTGATTCCTTACAACCAGGATTAGGTTAGGGTTTAATCTATTTCCTTGATTTTAGGGATAACTTATGGTATAGGCAGGGCCGGCTCTAGCCCTTTGGTTGCCCTAGGCAAGATTGAGTTTTTGCGCCCCCCCCCCCCCCCCCCCCCCCCTACAAAAAAATGCTACAAAGAATGTTCATTGATGAACAAACAAAAATGCTCTAATAGTCACTCCAACACTTCAACAAGCAAATTATGACTTGAAGAATCAACTGTAAATTGTTTATACACAAATTCTACAAAGAATGATCAAGGATATTTACCAAATTGGATTAATTTAAGCAAATTATGACCATTAAACTGGTTTAACTATACCTTCTACAAACAAATGTGCTATTATGGATAATGTATGTACCACTACAAAATTTAAATATTTAAGTTCTTTTAGTTCTATCTCAAATAATAAAATATTAACAGTTGTTTCTGCCATTTCTATTCACCTTCAAAGTAACTATA
Organism: Rutilus rutilus; assembly: GCF_951802725.1. Classification (NCBI taxonomy): domain Eukaryota; kingdom Metazoa; phylum Chordata; class Actinopteri; order Cypriniformes; family Leuciscidae; genus Rutilus; species Rutilus rutilus. The sequence continues at coordinate 14,201,938 of NC_140214.1, forward strand.
GCTAGCAAACTATAGCTTAGTGACAGCAAACGTCCAATATTAGGTGATGTAGGCTACAATACTAAGTAAATTTATTTCATTGGACACCTTAATAGCTAAGATGAGAAGACTTACTCTATACTGAGCTTTATTTTTTATCTTCTTCCTTTCTCCGTTTTCGTCCCTGTGCACCAGAGGTTTAGACCGCTTCATTTTCGATCAACGCGCCAGCAGCTGAGCACTTCCCTAACGTAACGTAACGCAACCCTCCCGCCCCCCGCCAATCCAGAAATGGTCGACAAAAATCATAAATTCAATCTAATAATCAGGTTGACAAGTAATTAAACGTGTGGTTGAGGGGGCGCCCTTTGCCCTTTGATCATGTTTAATAAACATGTTTTATTTCTCGTTTCGTTCTAATTTTATGATTAATATGGGAAGTAGATAGGGCGACACTAGAGTGCGTCCGCGCCCCCAACACATTTGTCGCCCTAGGCAACCGCCTAGTTCGCCTATAGCAATCGCCGGCCCTGGGTATAGGGTTAGGTTTACATTTTCGGACAGGAACGTTGTTCCAGGATCAAAAAAATGTGTTGATCCAGGAACATGCCTTACTTGGCAAAATCACGGTGACCGCGGAAGCACCATGATACAATGATTGAGGGGGTAAGTACAAGAATGTTCTCGAAATTTAGCATATGATTGTCATATTTAGGCCCAGGACATCTTATTACGCAATTTAGATGTGTCCCAATTTTAGTTTGAATGTTTCAGTAATAGATGGCAATGGGTGAAAGGGTAAAGCAGGAACACTAGAAATGTCAGTAGTTCTGAAGACCATGGCGTTCATTCAGCTTCAGAGCTTCAGTAAAACGAGCTTCGCACAGTCCAGATGACAGAGATAAACAAAAGATTTTAGCTAAAATAAGGCATTTAATGCAATATGACCTTTAAAAATGCTGGATTTAATATAACCTGAAGTTGTAGAGCTGATAAGCGAATAGTTTAATCTCAGTTGTAAATCAGTGTAATTAATCTGAATCACCTCAGTAAATATGTGAAAATCTGTCTTGTGGGAATGTTGTGTTGTTCCAAAATAAGCAGGGCTGCATCTTGGTGGACTGCCAAATAGCAGCATATTTTCAGCCCGAAACTGGCGCTGGTAAACTATCATGGTCTGAAACCACATCGGTGAGGTTGTGAATGGGCCCGGATCTATTCCTCAGTTCCTTACACTTGTATATTCCAAACATCATTCAGCCAGTCTGTCAGTGCACTCACATGAGCTGAGATAAACTAGCAGGCTACATTACATTTACATGTTCACTGTAAATAATTTATTACCAAAGCACTTATTATCACTATAAACCCGCAACTTTGGATTTCCAAAGTAGACTTCACCCTCATCCAGACTTCTATCGAGTCGATCTCTGAGAAATGTTGCCTATGTTCTTGGCACTCTAACGCAAAATGATAGTGAATGTATTATAGTCATTTTAAAGTCTAGTTTATAGTTCACAAATAATTTTTTTAATAATCTGATACTTAAATACGTTTTTCTCTAGTAGTTTTTCACGTGCTTTTCCTCTGAAGGCTTGGTTTTAACCCATTTGGCCACCAGATGTCGTTGTTTCTGTTGTTTTGTCTATAAAGCTTTGGTTGCTGTTCAAGTGTTGTGCTCCAATGGCAAGCGCAAGCCGTTTTTACATTTTATATTTAATACGTGCAGTATCTATTTTCATGCTACTTATTTTTTAGCTACTAGTATCTATTTCATTAAGTAAGTACTTATTCAGTAGCCACTAGCGCTTATTCTTTAGGTAGGCCTACTAATGCTATACGTATTCATAGGCTACTAGCCTGTTACATTGGGACTAGTAGCCTAGTTATTTATTAGATAGTAGCCTACTTATTCATTAGATACTGGTACATATAAATATATACTACGTATTAGATAGTATACTAGTACTTATTCCAATAGCGACTAGTAACTATCTATTGTTACTAGAAATACAGTTTTGCCATTGACTTCTGTCATTCAGATATAGGGTTGCCAACCGTTCCGTATAATACGGAATCGTTCCGTATTTGACACATAAAAGTCTTGTTCCGTATTGAACTGATACGGAACGCACTTTGTTCCGTATTTTTGAGAATCAATTCAGTGCAAATCCATGACAGACACATATAGCTTCTAATATATGTCAGACTATGAACGAAGACATTTGTAGGCTATGATAAGAAAAAAAAAAAAAAACCCGACGGTGCGGTAGATACTAATTTCTCCCCCTGTTTGTCTATGATCAGCGTGGCGTTTTTAACATCTTGGAACATCATCAGAGAATGCCCTTTTAATTGGTCGTTTCAGTCATTGTGAGTCACGTATCGTAGCAACGATGACGACAAGTAACAACAGCGGGAAATGTAAAAATGACTACCTCCGAGCAGCCGGCGAAAAAGAAAAGAGCACAAAAATATAGAATTGAATGGGAAAATGACTACCAACTATGCTACCAACCCGTGGTTGGAATGCGTGAGGGACAGTGAATACACGGCCGAGCGATGTCAAGGTTCCTTGTCCGTCAGACGCATACTGTCTATGGTCAGACGTCTCCAGAGGCTGATATGGTAGCCTATGTAATCATGTGGATTTTTAAAACTCAAATATAGTTCATAAGAAAGTGATTATATTAAAAGAGATAGTAACTTACAGGTTTAGCCTAACATTGTAAAGAAATCAAAAAAAGTACACATGGAAAAAATAGCTGCACAATGTGCTTAGTCTGGAGGTTTATTTATTTCTGTGAGATTTTCCATGTGCATACAGGTGTTGTATTGCTTGAATGCAGTATTTGAGTGCAATATTTTAGATTTTCTTTATTAGCTGTTTTTTTTTATTTATGTTTTTTATATTATTGTTTTGCACTGGAAAGAAAGTTAACTATATTGGAAGAAGTATAATTATATAAATATATTTGCACTACACCTCCTTAAAATGTTGTCTAATTAAATTAAAAATATATTTTTTTGCACTGGAAAGAACATTCTAGAAGTCTAATTCTATTGAATAAGTTTGCACAAGGCTACAGAAAACTGTTGTTTATTTTTCTTCAAATGCAGTCTAAGCCGATAAGTTTTGAATGTTATATGTTGTAGCCTATTTGTTTAAGTTAAAAATCAAACGTATTATAAACTAAACAAATCCATGGTTCATTGTTGGCAAAATGATCATGATAGGCTTTATATTTCACATCTAACTTATGTGGTTCAGTCTTGTATATTGATTAGGCCTACTTTGCTATTCTATAAATATAGGCCTAATAAGTTGTATTATAATATGCTACAATGTATTAAATATATTAAATATATTTATCTAAATATATCAATTAGTTTCCACAATATTCACCAGAAGTCATCATTTCAGGAGTTATTTTTCATTTTTTTTTTTTAAATTTTCTTCCTTTGGGGGGCGTGTCACACCCCTGATATATATTCAGATATATATTTAAACTGGCTATTATTAAACCGCTTGTAAAAAAAAAAAAAAAAACTTGATCCTACAGAATTAGTCAATTACAGGCCGATCTCGAATCTACCTTTTCTGTCAAAGATACTAGAAAAGGCAGTATCCTCACAACTATGTTCATTTTTTAGAAAGAAATGATATCTGTGAGGATTTTCAGTCAGGATTTAGACTGTACCATATTACTGAGACAGCTCTCATATGATTTGCACTTATCATCCAATCATGGTTGCATCTTTCTATTAGTGTTACTCGATCTTAGTGCTGCATTTGATACTATTGACCACAGCATTCTTTTAAATAGACTCGAAAATTATGTTGGCATTAGTGGAATTACATTAGCATGGTTTAAATCATACTTATCTGACCGTTATCAGTTTGTAGCAGTAAATAAAGAGATGTCTTATCGATCAAAAGTTCAGTATGGCGTACCACAAGGCTCAGTGCTAGGACTTTTACTGTTCACTCTGTACATGCTACCCTTAGGAGATATCATTAGGAAGCATGGCATTAGTATTCACTGTTATACTGATGATACTCAGCTCTATATTTCTTTGCGCCCCGACAAAACGCACCAATTCACAAAATTAACGGAATGCATAGCTGATATAAAAAACTGGATGACTAGTAATTTCTTACTACTTAATTCTGAAAAAAACAAAGATTTTAATTATTGGACAAAAAACTTCCTCACGTAATAACCTAGAATACTGTCTAACACTTGATGGCTGCTCTGTTAAGTCTTCATCATCGGTTAGGAACCTGGGTGTGCTCTTTGATACCAATCTTTCATTTGAAAGTCACGTGTCTAGTATCTGTAAAACCGCATTTTTAATTTTCGTCATATGCTCTCAATGACAAATGCGGAACAATTAGTTCATGCATTCATGACATCAAGGCTAGATTATTGTAATGATATTATGGGTGGTTGCCCTGCACGCTTAATAAACAAACTACAGCTGGTCCAAAATGCAGCAGCTAGAGTTCTTACAAGAAGTATGACCATATCAGCCCGGTTCTGTCAACACTGCATTGGCTCCATATTAAACATTGTATACATTTTTAAATATTGCTGATTACTTACAAAGCACTAAATGTTTTAGCTCCCCAGTACTTGAGCGAGCTCTTAACGCATTATAGTCCTTCACGTCTATTGCGATCTCAAAATTTCCGGCCGCAGTTCATTGATAATACCTAGAATATCAAAATCGACTGCTGGCGGTAGATCCTTTTCCTATTTAGCACCAAAAATTTGGAACAGTCTTCCTAACATTGTTCAAAATTCAAATCTAGACTAAAAACACATCTCTTTGACCTAGCATACACATAACACATTATAGACTTCTATAATTCAATGTTAGGCTGCATAGATTAGGTCAGCCGGAACCAGGAACACTTCCCATAAATCCTGATGTACTTGTTACATCATAAGAAGGATGGCATCTACGCTAATATTAGTCTCTCTGTTTATCCCAAGGTTTACCGCAGTCCGCCGGATCCAGGCCGTATCCAGATCTGATGAAGGACCTGCGCCTGGACACGACCACAACGCAGTCCTGAAATGTCAACTAGTCTCTCCCCTATGAAGGCCTCCTTCCCTTTACCTATGTATATATAAAACGTTGTTGGGATAATTCTGGTTCACGTGGCTACGTGGAAGCGATAAATAATTCTGTATTATACATTTTTAAGGCCAGTCAAGTAGTTTGAGGGTTGGTTTGTAAAGAAGGACTACACGCCTGCGCTCATATATATTCAAACGCGCGTACCTATAGGCTAAACACGTGATGCGCATGTGCATGCCATTGGCGTTTTCGAGGGTTTGTGTTTTTGAGGTTTGCGCAGAGATAACCTTTTTTTTATTTCAGGGTTTGCGTTCTCGAGCCACCAGGCATTGCTTTGTGCGGATGAGCGGGCCGGAGCGCGTTGAGTGTTTTTTGTTAGAACGGTGTTGTGTTAGCGGCCCCTAAGTTAATAACTAATGATCTTTGCAACGGAAGTGAATCAATCAATCAAAACTAACTTTAGCTGGACAATAACTTTATCCTAGATCTGCTGTAAAGCCATAACAGTCTCTGTCACTGTAATTTCCTATTATCACTGTAAAGCTGCTTTGAGACAATCTATTTTGTTAAAAGCACTATATAAATGAAGATGACTTGACTTGACTAGTAAGATAAGGTTTGTGAATTAATATTTATGAGTATGGCCTTTGATAATAATAATAAAAAAAATCTTGCCCTTATAATGTTAATTAATTAAGTCGTTCTTTCACTTGTACATTAACTGTTTTCGGCACTGTTTCTTACATTTTACATTTACATTTATTCATTTAGCTGACGCTTTTATCCAAAGCGACTTACAATTGCCATATATGTCAGAGGTCGCACGCCTCTGGAGCAACTAGGGGTTAAGTGTCTTGCTCAGGGACACATTGGTGTCTCACAGTGGATTCGAACCCGGGTCTCTCACACCAAAGGCATGTGTCTTATCCATTTGCGCGCCCCTGCCCCTGCCCCTGCCCCTGCCCCTGCCCCTGCCCCTGCCCCTGCCCCTGCCCCTGCCCCTGCCCCTGCCCCTGCCCCTGCCCCTTCTTAAAGGGATACTCCACTTTTTTCGGAAATATGCTCATTTTACAACTCCCCCAGAGTTAAACAGATGAGTTTTACCGTTTTAGAATCCATTCAGCCGAACTCCGGGTCTGACGGTACCACTTTTAGCATAGCTTAGCATAGATCATTGATTCAGACGAGTCCAGTAGCATTTCTTTCAAAATGACCAAAGAGTTTCAATATTTTTCCTATTTAAAACTTGACTCGAACGGAGTCACGGAAAATGAAAAGTTGCGATTTTCTAAGCCTATATGGCTAGGAACTACTCTCATTCCGGCGTAATAATCAAGGAACTGTGCGGCCGTACCATGGGTGCAGCAGGCGTAGTGATATGACGCAGCGCCTAAAAATAGGCCCCAGCTCGGTAACTTCTTCCAACGTGACCGGGACTAAGTTTGTCTAACCTATTAGACCTATTTTCAGGCGCTGCGTCATATCACTACGCCTGCTGCACCCATGGTACGGCCGCACAGTTCCTTGATTATTACGCCGGAATGAGAGTAGTTCCTAGCCATATAGGCTTAGAAAATCGCAACTTTTCATTTTCCGTCGATCTTAGTACACGGTTTAACTACAGAAGAGTCAAGTTTTAAATAGGAAAAATATTGAAACTCTTTGGTCATTTTGAAAGAAATGCTACTGGACCCGTCTGAATCAATGATCTATGCTAAGCTATGCTAAAAGTGGTACCGTCAGACCCGGAGTTCGGCTGAATGGATTCTAAAACGGTAAAACTCAACTGTTTAACTCTGGGGGAGTTGTAAAATGAGCATATTTCCGAAAAAAGTGGAGTAACGTTATCCCTTTAAGTAAGGGATAATCCACGGCTAGCCATGCATTAAAGGATTTTAATGCACGACGTAGAGCTTGCCTCTACGAAGGCATATCCCGCTTATACCTTGGTTATTTGCCAAATTGAAAATAAGTTAAAGCTGTAACTGATGTTTACAGTGTAATTTTTTAACAGACGTGTAAAAATGACGGTTATTTCTTAAGTTAAGGCTCGTCAGTTCTTGCACTCCGTCCGCTTTAAATAAAGTAGAGCCATCGGATTGCTTTTATTTGAATGAATTCACATTTATTTAAATTCATTATTAAAAGAGAGAGACAGAGAACTGAAGAAGGAACAGAGAGAGAGAGAGAGAGAGATGCGTGCGCGAGTTACCTGTGTGCGTCGATCTCTTCTTTAAAGTCTAGCAGCTACAGTCCCCTCATTGCTTAAGCATATAAGTTAGCTAACTTAATGATTCTTTAATGGATTTATTACAATTATTTATGAATGACAGGCAACACTGATACAAATTAAACGATATTCAAAAAATAATCCATTTAGCCTACCTAAACGTTTTCATATGCGTCTCTCACTCTGCTTGCAAGTGTATCTGTGTTACTATGGTTACCAATGTAGCGGATTAATTTCGAACTGTAATCAAACTGACTGGAACTACCTGTGCATTAAACAGTTTTACTGCACACCTTCCAGCCAATCAGAATCGAGTATTTAAACAGCCCATGGTATAAGGGTCAGTAACTCTAATACAGCGAATTTGCCTGCTGACAATGGTGAACACTGGCACAACAATGCTAATGAATGAACAATAACATCAAAGAAACTTGAGAACTGCCAAACAATGAAACATAATGGCATAATGATGGAAAACAATAAATAAAAAATATTTAAATATATATAACTATACATACACACACACACATTTGATAAATATAAAATATGAATTCAATGGGTTTTTTTTTTTTATGAATTCATATCACCTCTAGTGCCATCTCTGTATTTCCTTTTATTTTATGTCTAATTTCTCTCTAATATGTTGTTGGTTCATTAATATTCAATGTATTATTATCATACTAAGCAGAAATTACAATTTTAAAAGTACTAGTCCCTATTAAGTTAAAAAATAAGTACTAGTTCAAATTTTTCTAAGCAAGTATAATGAAGTATAATTAAATACTAGACACTATTGGAATAAGTACTTGTCTAATAAATAAGCACTAGTATCTGAAGAATAGGCACTAGTACCTAAAGAATAAGCACTAGTACCTAAAGAATAAGTACTAGTGGCATAAAAATAGAGACTGGTACTTATTAAGGATTAAATGTTAAAGTGGCTTGCCATAGTACTCCATTTATTTGAGTGCTTGTACTGTTAAAACATACTAAATGCCATAAAATATCAAAGGAAGACTCTGTGATGTGAAAAATGAGGTTGACTCCGAAAGGCAAAGCAAATATAATGATTAACACAATGTATTTTATTTGGATTGTTACAGACGTTTTTAATCAGAACTGACAGAGAATGAAAGCGTAAAGGCATTCAGACAATATTAACCTCAAGGGACATTCCACGGACAGAAATAACAGCAATTCACTGTGTGTAGTATAAATGGAAAGACATTATCATAGACATAAATGTGTCACAAGGGTTTGGCTGGAAAAAAATATTTTGCATAATGTATGATTAGGAGTATAGAATATATAAGTACTATGTACGTAGCCTACCATTTGTCAACATTATATATATATATATATATATATATATATATATATATATACACGTTTCTAATTATATTACCACTGACATAATTTAATGCTCACTTAAACTTAATCTTTAAACATTTTATTACTGTTAAAAGTAATCATACTGAATTCATTTTTGATGCCTTAATTCGCTCAAAATTTTAAATGACTTATTTTAGCTTTTAGTACTTTATAATAAATACAATAATATAATTTATACAAAATATTACATTCTTTTTATGTTAGCCATTAGCTATCAGTTATTTACCATAACATGAAAATAATTATCAGCTTATGAGTCTCGGTCAAAAATATTGTGCAAGTAATAATTTGTGTTGATATTCAATGCCAAATTTGCCCTCACTCCAACTGACACAGCTTGATCGAGGCTCCACAGCTCATAAACTCAAAGCCAGGGTAAAGAGGTTGTGTGAATGTGGTCTGAACTCTGTGAAGGAGGGTCATTGATTCATCAATGCTGTAAAAATCTAGTGTCCCAGCCCTGTGATCGAGATAAACACCTATCTTTGACGAGCCAGGCTCTGAGATCTTACTGACAATCCTGTTGTGCCGAAAAGCGTAACCTCTCCTGCAGCAGAACAAACTCCAGGATTTGTCATTGTGACCGAAGTGAGCTTCATTGCTTTCCCCTTTCCTGGCAATGTTTTTGTATGCGACGGCAATGTTTACTCCCATCCCACTCCATTCCACCTCCCAGTAGCTGCAGCCTGTCAGGCCCTCAGTGCCCAGCACCTGGCACCAGTAATCAAAGCGCTCCGGGTGGTCGGGACAGGATTGCTCTTGGCTCTGAACAGCCGCTTCTCTGTTCCCATTGGACAAACTAAGGTCCTTGTGGGCTGTTAAAGAATTTAGTAGCAGCGGGCAGGAATCTGAGAAATGGATAGAGCATAACAGATCAAAAATGTTTATTCATGATGTATTATATTCAAATCATCCATAAATACATATCAGATGAGAAGAACACTAACATCTACACTACCGTTTAAAAGTTTGGGGTCAGTGAGATGTTGTTCTTTTAAAGAAATTAATACCTATATATATTAAATTGATCAGAAGTGACAGTAAAGCCTGTCTGCATTGTTACAAAACAATGTACAATGTTTTATTTCAAATAAATGCTTTCTAATCATCAAGCATCCTGACAAAATATACAAGCAGCACAACTGTTTTCAGCATTGGTAATAATCACAAATATTTCTTGAGCACCAAATGAGAATATCAGAATGATTTCTGAAGGATCATGTGACACTGAAGACTGGAGTAATGATGCTGCTTTAAATTGTAATAATTTTACAGTTTTTTTGAGCAAATGAATGCAGCTTTGGTGAGCATAAGACTGACTTACGGTGCAGGAACTCTGATCTAATTCTGGGCACTGTGCAGTGAAGGATCTTCATTGATCTAGCTGGAGAGAAAATGGAAAGCATATGCATTATGCACATCACAAGGAAACGAATTAACCAAAAGGGCTGAATTACATAACAATTTGCAAATCAGTTAAACAGGAACTGCTTAGTCAGAAAGATCAACTTAGAGTGTTTCCCCTTAGCCTGACTACGTCAGACTTCTTACTTCCGCTCAATTTCATTTCGCTTCTGTACTCAGTCTGAGACAGCGTAATAGCTTTCCGTTTTCCTCTGGCCTGAAAACAGCCGGCCAATCAACGAACAGAGGGCGGGCTGAGAGCCGTGACGTAGACACTAATTGTACCGTGGATGCATAGATTTACTTCACATAATCTGCAAAAGTCGTTCACAGCCATGTTCACTCCGGTATTTCGCTCGATGGTTTTGTTTTCGCATCATATTACATGTGTTTACAGTGGAAGTTAGATGCGGCTGAGCATGCGCATAACACACGCCATAACCAAACGTTATGTGATTGGCTTACGGGAACCAATGATTTTAAACTTCAGACAAGCGCCTCCCCGCGAGAAAGAAAACGCTTTTCAATTATGCCATGTCTACGAAGCAAAGCGAAGTAGCAGAGTTTGGTATTACCAGGCTAGTTTCCCCTCACCTGCTTGATAAATCCTGAGCCATTCCTTTTTAAAGACAACTTCAAGCTTCTTCTGTAGAGCAGATATTGCATCGTTCACCTTGCTAAAATCTGAGAGTGAAGCAACTGTGAAGGGTGGGTTAGGAAGGCCAGAAGAGAAGGAGAGACAGTTCTGTAAAGAGACAGAGAGAGAGAAGTATTTGTCAAATTGTTTCTGAGCAATTTTGTTGTATATATTTTCAGTCAGCACTGGGTTGAAGGTTGCCTGAAGAACATGAACGTGATCTTCAGACTTCAGAAGCATCTCAAGCTCATGGTCTCTCTGTTTGAGCTCCGTGATTTCTTGCTCCAGTGTTTGCAGCATGCTCTCCGCAGCTCTCTCTTGATCTCGGATCAGATCTCTGAATTTACACCTCTTCCTTTCAATAGACTGCTGCAAGTCATTGAAGATCTGTTCACCGTTTTCCATAGCAGCTTGTGCAGAGCTCTTTTAGGGCACAAAAACATTTATCCAGTGATTTTTATTATAAAAAAAAAATATATATATTATTTGATAATATTTATTTTAAAATAAACTATGATTATTATTAATACAAAGTAAATAGTTAATTGATATGATGAGAGATTAATTAATTTTCAGGTTAATTGTTTTTGGTTTAAAACATTTGAGGATTCATCTATTTTAATAAAGCAGTTCTGGAAATGTCTTACTTTCAGGGCATCCACAGCTTGTTTAAGCTCCAGCAGGTCATTTTCTTTAGTGTGGATTTTGAGCTTGTATTTCTGTCGTGTCGTGCCCAATTCTTTCTGTGAAGAAACAAGTCATTTTATTGTAATATTCATGCTTTTTAACTATAATTAGAATGGAGGAGTGATGTTACAGAATAGACATACTGCATTATTTGGGAATTTGTTAACGTCACTTAAGTATAACTTTATATTATATTTGATCTTTTAATATGTGTTACTCTTATACTCATTTGTCACAAACAAAATAGTGAAAACACTTTATATGTACACTGTTAGAAAAATCTGTAGAAATTACAGTATTACTGGCAGCTACTTGCCAGTAACTTACTGTAGATTTAAATTTATGTTATTTACTGGCAACAATTTGTTCAAAATTAAATGAACATTAAACATTAACAAGTCTTTATCTTTACAGAATAAAACTAAAATAACAGCCTCATGCAAAGCATTCTGGGAACCAAAATCTGAAGGAAAAAAAAAAAAACAGAAAAAGGTTGATGAAGATTTCTGGTTCCCAGAATGCTTTGCATTAGATTGTTATTTTATAATTTTATTCTGTAAAGACAAAGACTTGTTAATGTTTAATGTTCATTTAACTTTGACCAAACTGTTGCCAGTAAATAACATACATTTAAATCTACAGTAAGTTACTGGCAAACAGCTGCATAACTACAGCAAATTTTTTACAGTGTAAGGACATATATCTAGAGTATTCAAAGTAGCTGACCAAGCCAACAGATCATAATCTCTGATTTGTTAACAGGAAGTTCTGCTAGGGCTATGTTTGCATAGAAGGTTGAAATTGAAATGTGAAGCAGGAAGTTATTTTTGTTATAATATAAAACCTTATAACATTACACTTATTTGCAGGTACTTTATTGTTTTGAGCTGGAAACCTGAACTCAAGGGACAGCCTCAAAAACAACAGTTCTATGCCTCCTTTCTCTCACATTTTGTCCCTGTTACTCTGTTGCATGAGCTTTTCTGTACAATGAAAGCTGTTCATATTGAGCTGGAGTGCACTTTGGAAAATGTGCATTGCCTCAGTGGAAAATGATTTTGGCTTCTAAAGACTTCTGAGTATACGGTAATTTACTGTGTCTTCCATAGAGTTAAGAACCATGAAAAAGTATCTTGTTAAATACTTACACACTGAAAGAAAATCAAGAAAGATGATTGTTTTTTATTTACCTGTTTCTTTGTGCTTTCCACAGCTGTTGGTACTGTGTTATGACCTTTGTGGTCCTCCATCACACACAAAGGACATAAGCACTGTTGATCAGTTCGACAGTATATCTCCAAATATTTGCCATGATGAGGACAGATCTGGATGAGGTTCACAGAGGCTTCAATCAGCTTGTGTTGCTTCAAGGCAGGAGATTTGTTGTGTGCTTCAAGGTGATTTTGGCAGTAAGATGCCAAACATACCAAACAAGACTTCACAGCCTTTTGTTTGATACTTGTACAGAAATCACAGGTTACATCACCTTGCATGTAATTGCTACAAATCTCAGAGTTGCCTGGAAGTTCCAGTTTCTTCGGCTTGTCCACCATATCTGCCAGTATGGTATCGTTCAGAATAGGCCTGGGGCTAAATGTCTGTGCGCACTGGGGACAGCTGAAGACTCCCAAATTATCTTTTTTGTTCCAAAAATCATTAATGCATTCTATGCAGTACCTGTGCCCACATGGTATAGCCACTGGGTCTTTCAGCACATCCAGGCATATCGAACAGCGAAACTCTTCTGTATCCCGGAGCTCTTCCATTTTGTTGTCTACTGTAGGGAAATGTTTGAAATGAAAAAGGGTCCGTCACTGAGAAGCAGTTTGCAGTTTTGCACGGATGTTCCTGGGCCACACCCATTAGTTCTTCCTATTTAGATGACAGATAGGTAAATGTGTGTGCCTATTGCACTGTAATTGTAATGAAAATGATGCACTGTGTAAACTTTAAAGAAAAAATATCAAATAAAATAAAGATACTTGAAGCACCATTTACTGTAGGGTTCCTTAGATTGCCACACTGGATAAACCCCCTGAACAAACTCTAAACAAGTGTTTCTCCACCAGGGGCCTCAAGAGGACTTAAAGGGATAGTTCGGCCAAAAATGATATTTAACCCATGATTTACTCACCCTCAAGCCGTTCGAGATGCATATGTCAATCTTTTTTCAGACGAACACATTTTCAGTTATTTTAGAAAATGTCTTCGATCTTTCAGTGTGAAGCTATGGGGTCCACCTCCTCCAAGTCCCAAAATGTGCATGCATCCTTCACAAAAGTAATCCATCCGGCTCCAGGGGGATAAACGAAGGCCTTCTGAGGGTAATCCGTGCGGTTTTGTCGTAAAAATATACATATTTAAAACTTTATAAATGAAAATAACTGGCTTCCGGTAGCGGTCGACGCGTGTTCACGACGCTTCCTACGCTACATCCTACGTCATACGCCAGCATCCATCTCCGTGAACGCGCGTCGACCGCTACCGAAATGTGTTCGTCTGAAAAAAGATTGACATATGCATCTCGAACGGCTTGAGGGTGAGTAAATCATGGGTTAAATATCATTTTTGGCCGAACTATCCCTTTAAAATGATTCAAAATATGACAAAGCAAGCTTTAAAATGAGATAAGCCAAAACATCAAAATATCAAGATATTTCTTCTTTTAATTCACCCCCTTAACATTTTTCTTCTTTGCAAAACCAGGATTCATATGGCCTTGGAAAACTTGGGATGTCTAGACCTGGAGAAGTAAATGAATAAAATATTTAAATGTTTTGTTCGTTTGTTTTCCCCCCCCCAAAAAATGTCTAGTTATTCCAAGCTTTCAAATACCTACTGGGTATACAGATTAACATATATTTAAAAAAAAAAGTCAAATATTCAAGTAAAAAAAGTGTAATGGGTGAAGTGGCTGCAATAAAGACAAAGGATTAAACAACAACAGTCTTCAATAATAATCCAACTAGAACAAGCAGGATATTTCAAGAGTAATAGTTTAACAACCACATGAAGACGTAAACCAGACCGAACAAAGAATGAAATGAAGGCTTAAATACACAGACTGAGTAATCAATGGAAAACAGAACAGGTGCGTAAATTAGGAACTATGGAAACTAATCTACATTCACACACTGTCGGTCCAAATCCGATTATTTGCGTATCGGTTTGGAATCTGATCTAAAATTATTGACGTCCACGTTGTGAACGCAACTGTTCAGATCCGATTTGTCTATGCCACTTTTTTGTGTTCAGAAATACAGCGGGGGAAATAAGTATTGAACACGTCATCATTTTTCTCAGTAAATATATTTCCAAAGGTGCTATTGACATAAAATTTTCACCAGATGATGGTAACAACCCAAGTAAGCCATACATACAAAGAAACAAACAAAAATAAGTTCAGAAATTAAGTTATGTGTAATAATGTGAAATGACACAGGGAAAAAGTATTGAACACATGAAGAAAGGGAGGCGCAAAAAGGCATGATTGTTCTTCTGATTATTCTTTTCACTCCTCTATCAGAAATCTTGCGAGGAGCACTGGTCGAGGCAAATTTATGGTGAAATTATTGTCTTTCCACTTCCATATTATGGCCCCAAAAGTGCTCACTGGACCATTCAGAAGCTTAGAATGGCACCTATAACCAATGCCATCATTATGTTTTGCAACAATTAGGTTGCGAAGGTCTTGAGACAGCTCTTCGCTTTTACCCATCATGAGATGTGTCTTGTGTGACACCTTGGCAATGAGACCTTTTTGTAGGCCATCATTTGCGACTGAACCAGCTGTTATTAATTTCCACTGACGGGGTTGGATTGCTTTTTAATTACTGTAAGTTTTCAGCAGTTGTCTACACATAACTTAATTTCTGAACTTATTTTTGTTTGTTTCTTTGTATGTATGGCTTACTTGGGTTGTTACCAACATCTGGTGAAAATTTCATGTCAATAGCACCTTTGGAAATATATTTACTGAGAAAAATGATGACGTGTTCAATACTTATTTCCCCCCGCTGTATTTGCATTGGTTTCTATGGCAACAATGTTACATTGGTAGGCATAAGCCAAACAACAACAACAACCACAACATGGAGGGGTTGCAATAGGAGGCGGGTATGAGCGACTTTATTCTGTGCTGTCGTCTCCACCAGTTTCAAAACATGTCTCCGTTATATTGTCATTTTCTGCTGTACAACAACACATCCTTGTTTCTGCAGAGACTTTCAGCATGTTTCCTAACAACGTCTGACGTTTATGTTTTATGTGGCGTGAGAAAGTCACATAAACCATGCAAAATCCGATCAGAGCAGACAGACTGAAACTGATTTCCAGAAATGCGATTTGAATAAGATTTCAAACCACATATGAATGTAGCTCGAAATGTGAAATGTGTGCATTTCATGTGATTTTTTGCCGTTCAAACAAAAATCAGATTTGGACTGACAGTCTGAACGTAGCCTAATAAGCACAGGGAACTCAGGCAAACCATAACAGGGAAAGCAGAACCAGAACACAATGAAACAAAACAGACATAGAACTACACATAACAAAAAGGTTGAGAAAACTAGATCTTTATTGCAGTGATTAGGTGGTGTCAAGTGACTCATTATAAGAGATTTATTGAATCATTCATTGATTTGATTAATTCAAAATAGCTCATTCATTTACGAACAAAATAAGTCTTTATGAGTAAGTCACTGAATCAAGTCACTGAGTCCAAAAATTATGATTCATTTAGGAACCTGAAACACCTCACTGGAGACAGAGGCCTATGAAATCAAATTTTTCCATTGAATATTCTATACTTTTTCTGTATATCAACAATTGTTTGATTTTTATTTCTCCTAATCTTTAATTTTAGGAGAAACACATCTGGCAAAGGTGATTCATACATTGAACATAACTGAACAATCCAATCCAAGTCTCCTGAGCTGAGAAAAAAGCGACCTCTGAGCAATTAAATGTTCCTCTGGGTGAATGCACTGTACGCGAATGTTCTAGAATGTGATTCATTAGTTCAGGGATGGAGAGTCAACAGATGTTCTGTATCTTTTCACACATGCATAACTTTAAACAAAGAATGAGTAAATGGTTGGTAAGTCTAAATCACTGTATACAATAGTAAATGAGGCAAGAGCGCAGATGCACAGAGATTACACTTGTTTCTTTATCATGGCTTTTATTCAGAGCTTGATTACACATTCACACAATGCTGCGGTGTGTGCTGTTCTCCTCTCAGCACAGAGAGAGACACAGTGCTGCATGTGCTCTCTCACTTTTTTATAATACAATGAAAACATTCTCATTCAAGCGTCGAGGACTGCGTAACAGTCTGTGACAGGCACATGCAGATCCCAGAGACTTACAGCAGAGCAAACATTTCATTATCGTGAGGTGTCTGTGTAACTGATACTGTCTGCTGGTGTACAAAAAAAAAAAAAAACAGCAATGGCTTCTATAGAGATTTGACAAGAAAAATATTTGTAGCATTTGCATACTTCGCAAATCCATATGCACATATATAGCAATAATATCCTGTAAATATGAATCCAGTACAACATGTATATAAGAATAACAATATATTCAAGATGTCCTCAAAGTTTAATGATATGTCCAAATATACATTTATATTTCCCTTCATCGTCAATGTGTCGAAGTTACGTTTTAGGAATCCATTATGTACGGTTCATTACACCATATGGACTTGACACATATACAACAAAGAGCAGTGTAATGTACTGAAACATATCAAGTATTACATAACAGACATTAAGTGCAAACTGATTAACCTGAACGAGCTGAAGGCTGAAGGTTATATTGTGGTGATTGGCGATTTTACAGTCACTCATACAAACTCACAAAGCTAATAAAAGAATCCTTCATGCAAAGCAACTTAAAGCACAAAGAAACAAAAATAATAAAAATAGAATTAAATGTAACATATATATATATATATATATATATATATATATATACATATTCATTAATTTGTTCATGTTACATTTTGAAAAGTCCAACTTTTTTTGCCTACTGTACACATGATTGCTAAACAGGCATGACAAAAAATATAGCTAACAGTGAATATAGTTTGACCTTTCATTTCAACATCATTACTCTCCAACCCACTTCCCCCTTTTTGCCTTTTAACTCTTTGCCGTCTTCTTGTATTATTTCGAGCTTAACCCCTTAAACATTAACAAAAACCAGCCTGGCTGAGTAGATGAGATCAGCCAGATAAAGAATGAAGTTGAGAGCGCTGAGCACCGAGATGGCCAGCAGCTTGTCCCACCGGCACAGGCCGCTGCTGGAGCCACAGCTGCTGGGTCTGTGGCTTTGGCCTCCATGATTATTGTCAAACTTATATATGGGCCAGATGATGGTGGCGGACAGATACAAGCCCACAGCCAGGAGGGCATATGAAGACAGGAAGCGGGCGAAGGAGAAGGGCAGCCAACCTGTGCACTCTCCTACACACATCACGATGATGGCTGCCGAAAAGATGAAGCAGATGCAGTACACAGCCAGGCACCACTTGGTCGCCGCATTCTGGTCATACGATATCGGCTCGCTGATGAAGACGAATATAATGCAGGCGACGAAGGTCTCGCAGACCTTTAGCAGCCCTGGTGCTGTGGCCATGTAGCCAGCCACCTCTCCCGGACGAGCCTTACTGAGACTCACCTCGCTTAAGTACGCGATGGTGGCGAGGCAAGAGAATACGGTAGATGCAATGCGGCAGTTGATCATCTCACTGCGACCAGCAAAGCCTTTCAGGAAGTAAAGGGGGAATATAATCGAAGCGGAGAGGCAGAGGAGGGAGGCGTAGCAGGCGAACGTGATCGGAAAGTTCTTCCATGAGAGAGGGGCGCGGGTCTGGAGGCCAAACATTTCCACTAAGATTATCAGAAGAGTTCCAACGAAACTGAAACCCCAGCAGAACACACACCAGTCACCCGTGCCGTGGGTTACACCCGCTCCATAAAGAGCTACACTGAATGCTACACAGGCGAAAACCATGGCAGCCACACGGGTCCACAGGAGAGGTGAGGAACGCAACACCACCGGCATGATGGGCTCACAAAAAGACGATTTACAGGCCAATTAATGTCAACTGTGAGTAACAGGAAACAGGATTCTGTCTCTTCTTGGTTGTCTAGGAGAAATGAAGAAAAAGTAATCAGTCAGTCGTAAGAAAAAAACACACAATATGAACCAAACATCTAATAGATTTCTCACAGATTAAAGGGAGAGTTCACACAAAAATCTCTGCAACTCATGTCATTGCAAACCTGCTTTTTCTTCTTTGGAAAGATATTTTGACTAATTCTATCCAGTCGGAATATTTCATATGTTGAGCTGGTTCTTGAACATTTATGCATTTAGCAAAAATATCCCAAAAGAAGCTCAAAATCGAAATATCAAATGTTTAATTTTAGAAAGCATATGAAGAGTTCAGATGCAAAAGCCTCTAAGTGCCATCTGAAATTTTCTTCTAGAATGATCATTTTTATAAAGCTTGCATATTTAAGTTCAATAATTTCACTTAAATGACAATTAATAGTGAAATTATTGAACTTAAATATACGAGCTTGATAAAAATGATCATTCTAGAAGAAAATTTCAGATGGCACTTAGAGGCTTTTGCATCTGAACTCTTCATATTGTTTTTGTTTGTCATGCGTCTCCAATAGCAACCAGGCGCATATTTCTGTGTGGTTTTGTGTATGATGCCAAGTTTGATGCCAAGTGTTTTAAAATCTGTTCAGATTATAAAAATCATGTGTTGTGTTCCTCATTCGGGTTTGCAACAACATGAGTTGGATGAGTTGAATTTTTGGATAACTTAGCATTTTAATATCAAGGCTGAGTGAGGTTGTTTACGAAGGATAATCAGAAGTTAATCTGTGATTACAATCATTTCATTTTGGTCACATGTTAAAATTCCCCACAATGTAAAACTTGTAGAATAATAAGCCATGTATTCATGCAAATTAAATGGTCACATACTGAATAAATTTGGTGCTCTACAACAAAACGTCTCTGAGACTCTTTCGGGATTCCAGTCAGTGAAATTATCTCTGTAATGTATTCGAGCTATTTAGACAAACTCTGCACAAGGGAGACCTTTACTCAACCCTACAGTCCATCTGTCATCAACCTTGTGGGAGGAGCCAGATAGGCTAACAATCGGAGCATTGAGGCCCCTTCCCAGCCCTCCTACACAGTTCTGTAACAGACAGGAATACCTCCTTCATCTTGTCGGAGAGGTTCAAGTAAACAATAGAGGCATGCGTGTTTACATTTTCAGGGTTAAGTGGACAGAGGAGAACATAGTTAGGAATAAGGGACAAAAAGTGATAAAGACGTTGTAAAAAAAAAAAGCATAAAGCCATGCAGATGCATTCAGAGCCACATATGGACAGCCAGCCGATGGGTTTGAAAAAGCATGCCCTTTCACCTCACAACGACTCATATTTTAAACACAGGCGGGAATAGCTTAGCTGTGAGTCATTTATCCCTTGCTCCCTCCTTTTTTTCCCTCTCTGCCTCTCTTACACTCTTTCTCTGCCTAGTGTCAAATTTTCCAACTTGCTGATCAATTCCAGATGCTCTGCATCCCATCAAACGGCAAAATGAGAGGGATGTACCTGGTGTTTTCCACTCATTTCCCCCCAACTTCTCTTTCCTTACTTGCAGTTCTACCACACACACCCACCCTTCAGACCTTTTTCTCTTTTTATACTCTTTTCGTTCCCTTTCAGAATTGGTTACTACAGAAATAGAATAGTGAAAGGAGAGTTTCTCCTTGCTTTAAACCTTCTCCTTCTCCTTCTCCTCAAAACCCTCTCCTTTGTCATCCACTCATGGCTATTTAACATGATGAGATGGAATATGCTGCTGAATTCAATGCAATACACAATTATTCATGTTCTCCGTCAGCTGCAGAAATTGCCTATAGATGTTTTAGGAAAAAGAAATCTGTAAACAGATCCAAGGAAACACATATGAGAAAACAGGACATGACATGGCTTGGAGAGCTTGACACAGACCTAGACGAGGGCACGCTGATGTCTGAGACATGCTAAATCAATTTTCTCTCTTAATCTGGTTACAGTGCTGTTATTTGTCTGTACAAAAAAAAAAAAAAAAAAAAAAAAAAAAACTCTCTACAGCCGTATTTTCCTACCTGGTGCAGAAAGAAGGAAAAAATAATAATGTGCCAGCTGTATTGACTGCCAAAATGTTTTTTTTTCAGTGGAAAAATTCACTTTTATGTATTAGAAACCGTTTGGTCTAATGTAAAAGACCAGAATGGAAGGACAAGTATTAGACTAAGCTCAAATGGAAACCATAAAATTAAATGAATTTTATATTGGCTACTATGGAAGCAGTAAATCAAAACAAATTGTATCAATTTAAAATGGCAAAAAGTGACAGGACATTAAAATGACATTTAGCTAGAAATGAGATCACCATCCTGCCAGACACGACAAGTGGGCGCGCCTCCCCACGTGCCGCACCCATTCATACAGCATACATGCATTTTACTTTAAAACTTTTAAAAGTCAGAATGTCAAGTTAGCAAATATAGAAACGTACATTTCTGTCTCCGTCATCAAGATTTCCACATGCGAGCGCAACACGTGACGGGTGCTCGAGGTAACAGCCTAATGGATTTTACATTTTATTTAATTTTATCTGACCAATTGATCGGCAAAATGCCACAATACGCCACAATCAAAGTCTGAAGGAATAAAATAATGTATAATATAAAGCATTTTTATCGCCATCATCAGAATCCAGAACGCAAGTAATTAAACACTCTCTAGTTATGTCAGTAGCCAATACATAAGTAAACATAACGGTGCTGGCTGCTCGAAACGTCTGCTTTTAAAAAGATGAAAGTAAACTATTCTCTGCCTCTTTCTTACCCGTGTCCCGTTATCGTTCTCTCGAAAAAGTGCTCAGTCTGAAACAAGTAGGCGCGGTCCTGCATCTGACTTTTCAATCAGTGAGGACACTTTAAAACATGTTTATGAGGGATACCCCTCCACCCACCCCCAATCCGCCCATTACAAGCCAAATTAGGTAAGATGTTCTCTCTTTCTCGCTCTCTCTCACTCTCTTCTGCTCTTTCTTCAACCCTTAAATAAACTGCAAATGCTCCTCAAAAAATTTCTGAGCATGAGCAGACGATTTACTTTCTCATTCATGCAGTAACTCAACTGAATTCAGCCAAAGAAAAATACTGTATTCAGTATTTCCAGAGTATAGTCTTTTCTTGTTTTATTGACTAAACTTAACTGAACTAAACTTCACCACCATCTTTCGTATTCTATTAGTCTGGAGGATAACAAGAAATCTGACCTGTCTGCTTTCAGTCATCTTGTCAGGCAAAACATGTACTAACTCTATTACAGAGGTCTTCAACCCTGCTCCGACCTGGAGACGCATTGTCCTTCAATGTTTGTTTCCAACCAGCTTCCACACATCTATGACTTTTAAGCAATCCTGAAGACCATGATTAGCTGGTTCAGGTCAGGTCTGGCATACAGTGGGTCTCCAGCAGCTGGGATACAATGAATGTTGTCATGCATACCTATCAGGATCTGCTGCCTCCGTGACTAGTATGCATGTGAGACCGGACTAACTCACACCACAAAACATTAAAACCTAACGAATGTGTGTATATAGATTAGATAAGGTGAATAAGAGTTAGGTCATTAAAGCATATTTTACCTCCCATAAATTAAACTACAGTGCAAACTAACATAAAAAGCCGGTGAATAAACTCTAAATGGCCATATCCGGCCTCTTGGTTGTGTAACTATTGTTATTCTACATCATCAAGCACTGTACAAGTATCTTGAGTGGATGCTGGTCAGGAATGTTAGTTTTTTTTGTTTGTTTTTTAGGTGTTGCAATGTCACTTAAAGGGATAGTTCACCCAAAAATGAAAAGTCTGCCATTATTTACTCACCCTCAAGTTCTTTTAAAACTGAACCATGATGTTCTTTCTTGTGTTGAACACAAAAAAAGATATCTTGAAGAAAGTTGGCAACCAAACAGTTGCTGGTCCCCATTGACATCTAAAGAATAGAAGAAGAAGAAAAAATACTGTGGAGGTCAATAGGGACCAGAAACTGTTCGCTTATCAACATTCTTCAAAATATCTTCTTTTGTGTTCAACACAAGAAAGAAACGAATATAGCTTTGGAACAACCAAACTCTTGAGGGTGAGTAAATGGTGACAGAATTTTCATTTTTGGGTGAACTATTCCTTTAACTGCAAGTTATTGAACTATGGCCCCTGTATTTTATATTGTCTTTAATGCATGTCATTTGTCACCCATGTTAAAGAAAGATTTGTCAGGACACATGTAATTTAGTGGGTTTATCCATGCATATTGAGGATAAATATCACATTCTCAATTACAAATACTTTACCAACAAATGCCATAAACCAAATAATTGTCCCAATAGGGTTTAAGGAGGGTGACAATAGTGAAAAGAAGTGGTGTAAGTAGTATTAACATATACTTTGTGTCACTTTTGGTTGATTTATGACCCCATTTGATTGATTTATGACCCTAGTGTCACTAGTGATTGACAGGGAATCCATGTGTGTGAGGAAATAATAGGAGGATGCAAGATGCAAGTAAAACTCAGTTTATTGTTGGTGGTCAGATGTAAAGACACAGGTCGGGGACAAACACTCAGGTGGCTGTTGAAGCAGGGACGAGATGGCGATCCGGTGGTGGTGCAGTGGTAAGCGTGCTCGAGTGAAACCCAGGAACCGTGGAACATCCAGACGACACGAGGAACTGACGAAATCCAGACGACACGAAGAACTGACGAAATCCAGACGAGGAACCTTGTAGACGAGGCACGAGCACAGGACACACACCGGGAAACAACCACAACGATCTGACAACATGAGAGTGAAGTTACTGGGCATATAAAGGAACCTGGGATTGATGACAGCTGGTGACACTAATTAACACAACGAGTAACCACACCCACACAATTACACTCACGCAGACACATCAGTGAGAGACAGCCGATTCATGAACCGTGACAGTACCCCCCTCCCTAGGAACGCCTCCTGGCGTTCCCAGACAACCTTACCTGTCGATTGTAATCATCGATAAGGGAGTGATCCAGAATGTCTCTAGCAGGTACCCAACTTCTCTCCTCCGGACCGTAACCCTCCCAGTCCACCAAGTACTGAAATCCGCGTCCCCTCCGTCTCGAGTCCAGAATACGGTGTACCAAATACGTAGGTTCCCCATCTACGAGTCGCGGCGGGGGGGGAACCGGGGCAGGCGGATTAAAGTGAGAATAAAACACGGGCTTGACTCTAGACACATGGAAGGCGGGGTGAATTCTCCTGTACGCAGGAGGGAGTTTGAGTCGGACTGTCACCGGACTAATAATCTTGGTGACAGGAAACGGGCCAATGAATTTGGGAGCTAACTTGTTAGACACGGAGCGGAGCGGAATATTCTTGGTAGAAAGCCACACTTTTTGACCCACGACGTAGACGGGAGGCTTTGACCGGTGGCGATCGGCCTTGGCCTTCATGCGCCCCCCTGCTTGGAGTAGAGTCTCACGGGCTCTAGTCCAAGTACGGCGGCACCTCTGGACGAATGCGTGAGCGGAGGGGACCGCGACCTCGGATTCCAGACTCGGAAAAATTGGTGGCTGGTAACCTAAACTACACTTAAATGGCGAAAGGCCCGTGGATGACACTGGTAATGAATTGTGGGCGTACTCCACCATAGAAAGCTGTTGGCTCCAGGACGACGGATTCTTGGCAACCAAACATCGCAACATTCTCTCGAGGTCCTGGTTGGCTCGTTCAGACTGACCATTGCTCTGGGGATGATAGCCCGAGGACAGACTGACCGTGGCCCCCAGTAACTTACAAAATTCTCGCCAAAATTTGGATACGAATTGGGAACCTCTGTCAGAGACCACGTCCATCGGGAGGCCATGTAACCGAAAGACGTGATCTATGACTGTGACCGCTGTCTCCTTGGCTGAAGGTATTTTGGGCAAGGGGATGAAATGTGCCGCCTTCGAGAACCGGTCCACTACGGTTAAAACAACCGCCATGCCTTTGGAGGGCGGGAGGGCGGTGACAAAATCTAGAGCGATATGGGACCAGGGTCTCGAAGGGACAGGCAGCGGTCGAAGTAACCCGTCTGGGGGTTGGTTAGATGTCTTACCAGTGGCACAGACTGAGCAAGCCAAAACAAAATCGTGAATGTCGCGAGCCATTAATGGCCACCAGAATCGTTGCTTAACTAGAAAACTCGTGCGAGTCACTCCTGGATGACACGCCACGTTGGAGCAATGACCCCATCGAATAACGTCGGACCGTAACCCCTCCGGAACAAACAAACGACTCGGTGGGCAACCAGGCGGAGGCGTTACCCCTTCTAGGGCTGTCTTGACCCTCGATTCGACCTCCCATACCAGAGTGGAGATGACAACCTTCTCAGGTAAAATACACTCGGGAGTCACCGGGCGTTCGGATGGATCAAAAATACGAGATAAAGAGTCGGGTTTGATGTTCTTGGAACCCGGGCGGTACGAGATAACAAAATCAAAACGTCCGAAAAAAAGAGCCCACCGAGCTTGCCTGGAGTTGAGTCTTTTAGCAGATCTGATGTATTCAAGATTCTTGTGATCGGTCCAAACGATAAAGGGTACCCCCGAACCCTCTAACCAATGACGCCACTCCTCCAACGTTAACTTGACTGCCAACAACTCTCTGTTACCAATGTCATAATTACATTCGGCAGGCGATAGTCGATGAGAAAAAAACGCGCAGGGATGCATCTTGTCGTCTGAGGAAGCGCGTTGTGAAAGCACTGCTCCTACTCCCACCTCTGACGCGTCGACCTCCACCACGAACTGACGTGTGGGATCAGGGGTGACAAGAATTGGAGCCGAAACGAAGCGACTCTTGAGGTTGGTGAACACTGCCTCGGCAGTGTTCGACCACCTGAACGTCGTTCGGGGGGAGGTCAAGGCAGTCAGAGGTGCGACTAGTTGGCTGAAATTGCGAATGAAACGCCGGTAAAAATTGGCGAACCCCAGAAACCGCTGTAGGGCCTTACGGGAATCTGGACTTGGCCAATCAACCACAGCCTTAACCTTGTCAGGATCCATGCGCACTCCCTCAGAAGAGATGATGTACCCTAGGAAGGGAACAGACTGTGCATGAAACGCGCATTTCTCCGCCTTGACAAAAAGCCCATTCTCTAACAGTCTCTGGAGCACTCGTCTGACGTGTTGAACGTGTTCCTGGAGAGATGAAGAAAAAATCAATATGTCATCCAGGTAAACATATATGAATTGATCTACCATGTCTCTCAACACGTCATTCACGAGTGCCTGGAAAACCGCTGGGCTGTTGGAAAGCCCGAAAGGCATAACCAAATATTCAAAGTGCCCCCTGGGGGTATTAAAAGCGGTTTTCCATTCATCCCCCTTCCTGATGCGAACCAAATGATATGCATTGCGTAAGTCCAGTTTCGTGAAAATGGATGCTCCCTGCAACCTCTCGAAAGCTGAAGACATCAACGGCAAAGGATAAGAATTCTTTACCGTGATGTTGTTCAGCTCTCGGTAATCAATGCAAGGTCGCAGAGAACCATCCTTCTTCCCAACGAAAAAGAACCCCGCCCCCGCAGGAGAAGAGGAAGGCTGGATGAATCCAGAGGCCAGAGAATCAGAAATATATTTCTCCATGGCCTCCCTCTCGGGAACAGAAAGAGAGTAAAGTTTGCCCTTAGGCGGAGATTTACCTGGCAGTAGATCTATCGCACAGTCATAGGAACGATGCGGAGGGAGAGAAGCAGCACGAGACTTACTGAACACTTCCTTCAGATCGAGGTACTCCGCGGGCACGTTAGACAAATCCGCTGCCTCACCCTGAAACACAGAACCAGACACAGAGGGACAGGCAGACACTAAACAGGACTCATGACAGTGGTTACTCCATGTGGAAACAGTATTAGTGCACCAGTCGACACGGGGGTTGTGTCTTGAAAGCCACGGGTGTCCCAAAACCACTGGTGCAAGTGGTGAGTCCATGAGTAAAAATGAGATGAGTTCTGTGTGATTGCCAGAAGTGATGAGGGTGATGTTTTCAGTAGAATGCGTAATCCGGGGAAGTTCCTGTCCATTGAGTGCGTTGACGATAATCTGGTGCGGGAGGGGAGTGACGGGAATCTGAAGTTTAAGTGCAAGTTTGGAGTCCATGAAATTACCCTCCGCTCCCGAATCCAGTAGTGCATTGGTGCAGTGCGTCGACGTTCGCCATCTCAGTCTTACCGGGAGGAGGGTCGATGATGGTGATGAGGTCTTTTCGGCGGAGATCCCACCCGATAGTAGCCTCATACTTACTACCGGGCTTGCTTCTTTTGCCGGGCAGGAGTGGATGAAATGGCCCGCCCGGCCACAGTATAGGCAGAGTCCTTGGGATCTCCGCCTTTCCCTCTCCTCCCGGGAAAGCCGAGCTCTCCCCACCTGCATGGGCTCGTGGTCGAATGCGGGGCTGACCGCGCTCACACCACCGGGCTGGTGGTCCCCCGTGTAGGGCTGTGGACGGCTGGGATGCGTCAATCTGGTCACACGATTCAGTCGAGCGTCCACTCTCAGAGCAAGATCCACCAGTCCGTTCAATGACTCAGGTAAGTCCAAAGTATATATCTCCTTTTGAACGCGGTCAGCCAGCCCATGCAGGAACATATCCCACTGCGCCTCCTCGTTCCAACGGCACTCTGCGGCCAGGGTGCGGAACTGAATGGAATAGTCCGCCACCGACCCTTCCCCCTGTCGCAGTTCGGCGAGTAATCTGGCCGCCTCCTTACCCGCCACTGCACGGTCGAACACTCTCCTCATCTCCTCGGAGAGTGCCTGGAACGAGGTGCAGCAGTTGTTTCCGTTCTCCCACACCGCCGTTCCCCAAAGCGCTGCTTGCCCTGACAGCAGGGTCAATACAAATGCCACCTTTGCATGTTCACTCTGGAAAGTGCGTGGCTGTAAGGCAAAATGCATGGAACATCTCGTGAGGAATGCTCTGCAATATTCAGGCTCACCGGAATACCCCTCAGGTGTAGGTAGGCGTGGCTCCGGTCCTTCCGCTGCTGCGGGCGCTGGTGGTGGGGGAACGGGCGGTGTGGGGGGCGCAGTGGGAATCCGTAGCTGTTGTATCTGTTGGGAGAGCTCGGACACCTGCTTCACGAGTGCTTGTACCGCACGACCTGTGCCCGAGACGTTCTCCTCTTGTTGGTCCATACGTGTGATGCAGTGAGCGATGAAATCGTTGAGTTGAGTTGTGCTTGCTGCGTCCATGATTGGTCAGATCGTTCTGTGAGGAAATAATAGGAGGATGCAAGATGCAAGTAAAACTCAGTTTATTGTTGGTGGTCAGATGTAAAGACACAGGTCGGGGACAAACACTCAGGTGGCTGTTGAAGCAGGGACGAGATGGCGATCCGGTGGTGGTGCAGTGGTAAGCGTGCTCGAGTGAAACCCAGGAACCGTGGAACATCCAGACGACACGAGGAACTGACGAAATCCAGACGACACGAAGAACTGACGAAATCCAGACGAGGAACCTTGTAGACGAGGCACGAGCACAGGACACACACCGGGAAACAACCACAACGATCTGACAACATGAGAGTGAAGTTACTGGGCATATAAAGGAACCTGGGATTGATGACAGCTGGTGACACTAATTAACACAACGAGTAACCACACCCACACAATTACACTCACGCAGACACATCAGTGAGAGACAGCCGATTCATGAACCGTGACAATGTGTCACTCAAACTGACTGGTCAGTGGGTGTCAGATGTTTTTACAGGGGGGAACGTCTGTATGGATGAAACTGTTGCTGGTGGTATTCCTTTGATTGTTGGGGGTGAAATTCACCCAAGCAGGTATTACGTAATGTTGACACCCTGAGTGTCAAAATCGTTGTTGTTTGATCAATAGGGTAGCCTATATGTTAACTGAGTCATAGTATTTGAGTCAAGAAATTCAGGAATACCATTACCCCTACACCACACTGGCTATATTCATTTAAATAACATGTCTGGGGATGTTCTTTTAAGTCAAGTCAAGTCATCTTCATTTATATAGCGCTTTTAACAATGTAGATTGTTTCAAAGCAGCTTTACAGAGATAAACGTATAATTTAAGGTAACAGAGAATGTTTTGGCTGGATAGCGGTTCTTTAATAAAGTTATTTTCCAGCTAAAGTTAGTTTTGATTGATTCGCTTCCGTCGCAACGATCATTTGTTATTAAATTAGGGGCCGCTAAGACGACACCATTCTCTCTACACAGACTTTAAACGCGAACCTGTGAGAAACACTGATGGAGTTCACATGTGCATTAAGAATTGGTTCTATAGTTATGTGTGTTTGAATATATATGCACAGGTTTGTAATTCCCTACAAACCAAGCCTAAATAAAGTACTGGTCTTTCCTTATAGATTTTGATACAGAATTTTTTTTTATATTTTGTCACTTCGGGGTAGGTACACGAAACGAATTTTCCTGACAACGCCTTATCTGTAGAGTGGTAAATGTTCTTTTAAGAACAACTGTGTGTGTGTGGTGTGTGTGTGTGTGTGTGTGTGTGTGTGTGTGTGTACCTCAGTAGGATCAGTAGTACCTGAACTTTAGGTTTTATGTTAATGCCTAAGACAAAGAATCAGACACGTTCATCAAGCCAAAGAGTCCTAATTACCCACACATCCCGTGCTATATTCTTCTCAACAAGAAAAGGTGTCGTTTTTTCTAGAACATCTGTATCTGTTTCCCGACGCCAATAGGATCAGTGTTAAAAAGACAAAGAATCAAAACATTTATCTAACTCACAGTGACGGTGTTTGCGAGTGGAACTGGCGGGGGAAGAGTGCATCCTAAATGGGTTTGTTAATGGTTTTAGGACAGTTGCTTAGGCTAGCCTAGATGTTTAAAGAATGACACTTCATCAAAAGCTTTCTGGTGATTCTCTGGGCTCGCACACAAAAACATCTTTTTAGTGTATATAAATTTGGTTGTTACTTTTGTTATTTTAGTATTTTTTAAAGAAAATGTTTTAGTTTTTAACCCAACCCATAGTGTGTGTGTGTGTGTGTGTGTGTGTGTGTGTGTGTTGTAAAACAACAAATTTACATATTTTACTACAAAATTCTGAGTAAAATAAGACACACAGGGATTTTAAACTTTCAAACATTTTATACATTTGTTTGCCATACAAAAAGCAAGAAAAGTCTATTTCCTTTAAATAAAACTTTTACTTTATTTTATTCTTTAAAACAGACTGATGACCAGCATCTTTTATTAGTACTGTAGCCGAGCAGTTTCCTCACATGAGTAAAACACAATTTTCACTTAGAAAACTTTTTAAATGTATGCATGTACCTTTTTTTCTTTTGACAAACATACATTTCAAATTATACCTGTGTGTGTGTGTGTGTGTGTGTGTGTGTGTGTGTGTGTGTGTGTGTGTGTGTGTGTGTGTGTGTACATGTTTTTCTACACCGGTGGGGACTTAAACCTGAATGCACACAGACTCATGGGGACTCGTGTCACCGTGGGGACCTAAATTGAGGTCCCCATGGGTACAAAAGCTTATAAATCATACAGAATTAGTTTTTTTGAAAATGTAAAAATGCAGAATGTCTCCTGTGATGGGTAGGGTTAGGGATAGGGGCAGTGTAAGGGGATAGAATATACAGTTTGTACAGTATAAAAACCATTACGTCTATGGAGAGTCCTCACAAAGATAGTGCACCAGTGTGTGTGTGTGTGTGTGTGTGTGTGTGTGTGTGTGTGTGTGTGTGTGTGTAACAACCACAAGGGATACATGTTGACGCCTAAGTTTCGGGTACAGGGCAAACATGCAATACTCAAGAAATCTAATCTTAGTGTAATCTTCGTGTGGTCAGAACACAAAACTTTGTGTTGAGTGATCCAGAAAAAGCTTCATGCTAGAAAATGGAAGTCACTAGCCCTTCAACATCCAGCACAAAATTAAAGAGATGAGCTTAGGATGTTTCGACTATTACCATCTTCCTTGACCCCCAAAAATGGGTGATATCAAGGTTCTATCAAAGCGACACAATATATAGTTAGATATTTGTGTGTGTGTGTGTGTGTGTGTGTGTGTGTGTGTATAGTTGTGCTAAACTCTTTGTGTGTATTTTTACACGCCGACATATTCTGTCAGGGGTGTGTCACACCACTCTGATGCAAAGTGTTCACACTCTTGAATAACTTTCAAACATAATATTTATACAGGAGTTACTGTATGTGTGTCCAAAACACCTGTAAATTTCAAAAGACCAAATCAGTAAGAAAAGAGGGCACAGCATACATTGAAAAGTAACATTTATAATAAATGCACAAAATCCATTCGTGAGCAATGAGCAATGTTTGTTAATTTTGTCTTGTAAGTGTTTTATCACTCTACTATAGTGTCCATTTTATTCAGATAGCACTATTTTGTTTGTTGGACTCTACTTTGAGAACTGTCAACATTCGGTGTTTATAGGAATAAATGCAAATTAAGAATTTGAGTGATAGTCTTTCTGCTTGAGAGTGTTTGACTAAGTTGATATTTTTTAGTGCAACTTTACAGCTATCTATGAGGTGGGGTCACATGAAGCATCAGCACGAAAAGTAAGTTATTCTGTTTTACACTTAATCTGTTACAACTGAAGCACATCTGACTATTGCACTGAGAGCTGCACATTCATTAACGTTTGAGGCTGGTAAACAAAGTGCCATACTCTGGTAAAACCTGCAGATCAAATAAAAATATGATGTGTGAAGAAATCACCATGTAAAATTAAGACCCCAAATCACTAAGAAAATAAGTTAGGCCATACAAAAATTGTTTATGATGCATACAGAATATAGATAACTCAAATGATGAGCGATTTGTAAGTTTGTTACACGTTTGTAAGTATGGTTTTGCAAATGACTTTTTATTACACCACTAGATTAGTCATCTTGTTGAGATGACACAGTTCACATTTCTTTGTTTGTTGGTCTGTGTTTTGTTTTAGGTGAAGACAAACCGATGTAAGTTCATGCTATTCTGCACATGGGAAAACGTGTGTGATGAACGCAGGCCTTTCATTTAAGAGGCGTTTTAAATATATGACTGAACTTTCTCTTTTTGACAAACCAGTATTTCATATTATATTACATTATACTTAATATTATATTAAGTTGTTTAACGTCCACAGAATTGCTTAACATTAAAGATTATAGTTTGTTTTCAATTGGTATCACCATCTTCTTTGACTCAAATAAAGGTACTATATGTGCTTAAAATCTTTGTACATTTTTTGCTCTTCTGTCAGATTTGTTAGAGGAACTATGCCACACAGGTGTAATGCAAACTCATTAAGAACTATAAAGTTGCATGTCCTTGTAAAGACTATGAATAAAATTCAAACATATTCGTTATACAGGATTTATGTGTGCACAAAAGTAAATTCAAGAGGTCAATTTATTAAGAAAGAGTGTAAGGCATATAGGAAAAGAGACAATTAGCCATAAAGAATACAGAAATCCTCTCTCCTTGTCTATTATGAAAGTTTATGTCGATACAGTATGTAAAATGATATTTTTCCACTATTCGATGACCTGCTTTACATTTAGTTTCTTTGTTTTGTACAGTTTGTAAAGACTACTCTCTGAGCGTGGTCAAACATGTTCATAGGAATAATGAAAACATGAACAAATACCGCATTTTGAGAATTAAATGTCATTCCTTCTACATGACACTGCTTGAGACTAAACAAATGAAATTTATTTTAGGACATCTTTCTGGTCTGTCTACGCTGTGGGATCGCAAGACACAATGACCCAACATGAAAAGTGAGTTATGCCCTTTATCTGTTACCTATTCAACCATTACACTTCAAACTTTTCGAACTATTACACTTAAAACTCAGCATTTCACCGCACAGTCATAGATACACAGTTCTTTTGTGTTTGTCTCGAAACAACTGTAAATAAACTATACAGTTGATAAGTAGTAATTTTAAGTGAAAGGTGCAATGTTTCTGTCCATGCCAATACTTTGACACCAGTGTTTTAGGCGTCTGTCTTTTAGGTTTGATCCAGAAAACAGACGGTGTGTTTTATGTCTTAATATTTTGTTCTCCTTTTTTTTTATGAAAACATGCAGTTTTTGTTCACATCAGCAGAGTACCAAAATGTTTTAGTATATCGTAAATTTCAATAGTTAGCTAGCAAATGCATGTGAACTGTTTATTACTGTGATAATTTACAGTTATATGTGAAACAAGCTCAGTCCCATCAGAGTTGAATTGGAACAGTTATTGTCACGCATGTTTATCAGTGCTAGTGTTCTTGGCCTCATCAAAGTTCACACAAGGCACAACGTTTTCACTGTGGTGCGTTTCATTCTTCCAAAGTTCCATTGCTTCAAACTTTAATTGTAGCATGTAACAGTTTGGAGACTCTTTTTAAAAATTATTATTATTTTTATGGTACTTTGATTTTGTGTGCACTTTTCCTGAAACAAACTGTTTTAGAAACTGTTAACCGTGTGTGTGTGTGTGTGTGTGTGTGTGTGTGTGTGTGTGTCTTCCTTACACTTTGAAAAACAACTGTTTCCTCTAATCTGCTGTAATTTTAGTGAGCTCTATGTGTTCTCGGCTTCTCTTTGTTCAAATAAGACAATGCTCCCATGAATTTTGGGGTGGTATGTGGATATAGAATGCTGCACAAGGAACTCTTAAATATTTAATCTAATAAAACATCTATGTAGTGTTTTTAAAAACACCGTAACACAAAGGTATGAAGACATCTTTCTATCAGAGACCTTCACAATCTATTTGTAAAACAAAATGCAGTGCATCAGATTCCAACGATTTACCAGCAAATTACTGTAATCACTTTTGTTTGAAGAAAAAAACTGGTTAATCTCACTAAGTGTGGTGTTTTATGACTACTGAAGTTGTCACATCCTTAGAGCATTACAACCCTGGATGTTTCTCACCTAGCCCAGCCTCCTGAATTTGGTATTTAAATAAGATTTAGGATAGTAAGTAAAACTCTAGTGTTACAATGGCTACTCCAAAAACTCCTGAAAACATCTAGAGTGATGTGTGTAACACTGACAAGAACACCAACAGATGAACAGTTAACAAGCTTAAACAGATGAAGACCTTCACTATCCACTCCAGAAAATTAGTTTGACAAAGTTTCTACGTGAAGATGAAGATTTTGTGAAACAGGACTTTCTGATGTCTGATGATCGTGTAGGAAGATTTGTGTTTGACAAGGGGTCACACACACAGTCAAACTCTACGCTATGGAACCTTATGAAGATTATACATCGAATGTGGTTATCTGCTTTTGACTGCCATAGACTTGCCATTTTACTACACCAAAAAAAAAAAAAAATTATTGGTATTAGCGAAAAAGTAAAAATAAAATTGGTACTTTTTTCAACTGGGATGACACCACACCCGATGTGTGGTACGTGTCAAAGCAGCGTTAATTCTGACTCTGGTCACGTTCATACACACTAGAATGCTGCAAAATGAGTCTATATTTTCAGTGGAGCGACAGTTTTCTCAACAATAGACAAAGCTGTTAAAGTTGAGTTTCATTTATTTTGAGCATTGCTAAATGATAGACTATTGTAAATTTTACAGTCTTACTGGCAACCAAAGTTGCCAGTAAGTTACTGTAAATTTTACAGTACAATTGTAGTTAATGATTTACAGGACTCTTGTAAATTTTACAGTCTTACTGGCAACCAAAGTTGCCAGTAAGTTGCTGTAAATTTTACAGTAAATTTTTTACAGTGTAGTCTATCATTTAGCAATGCTCAAAATAAATGAAACTCAACTTTAACAGCTTTGTCTATTGTTGAGAAAACTGTCGCTCCACTGAAAATATAGACTCATTTTGCAGCATTCTAGTGTGTATGAACGTGACCAGAGTCAGAATTAACGCTGCTTTGACACGTACCACACATCGGGTGTGGTGTCATCCCAGTTGAAAAAAGTACCAATTTTATTTTTACTTTTTCGCTAATACCAATAATTTTTTTTTTTTTTTGGTGTAGTAAAATGGCAAGTCTATGGCAGTCAAAAGCAGATAACCACATTCGATGTATAATCTTCATAAGGTTCCATAGCGTAGAGTTTGACTGTGTGTGTGACCCCTTGTCAAACACAAATCTTCCTACACGATCATCAGACATCAGAAAGTCCTGTTTCACAAAATCTTCATCTTCACGTAGAAACTTTGTCAAACTAATTTTCTGGAGTGGATAGTGAAGGTCTTCATCTGTTTAAGCTTGTTAACTGTTCATCTGTTGGTGTTCTTGTCAGTGTTACACACATCACTCTAGATGTTTTCAGGAGTTTTTGGAGTAGCCATTGTAACACTAGAGTTTTACTTACTATCCTAAATCTTATTTAAATACCAAATTCAGGAGGCTGGGCTAGGTGAGAAACATCCAGGGTTGTAATGCTCTAAGGATGTGACAACTTCAGTAGTCATAAAACACCACACTTAGTGAGATTAACCAGTTTTTTTCTTCAAACAAAAGTGATTACAGTAATTTGCTGGTAAATCGTTGGAATCTGATGCACTGCATTTTGTTTTACAAATAGATTGTGAAGGTCTCTGATAGAAAGATGTCTTCATACCTTTGTGTTACGGTGTTTTTAAAAACACTACATAGATGTTTTATTAGATTAAATATTTAAGAGTTCCTTGTGCAGCATTCTATATCCACATACCACCCAAAAATTCATGGGAGCATTGTCTTATTTGAACAAAGAGAAGCCGAGAACACATAGAGCTCACTAAAATTACAGCAGATTAGAGGAAACAGTTGTTTTTCAAAGTGTAAGGAAGACACACACACACACACACACACACACACACACACACACACACACACGGTTAACAGTTTCTAAAACAGTTTGTTTCAGGAAAAGTGCACACAAAATCAAAGTACCATAAAAATAATAATAATTTTTAAAAAGAGTCTCCAAACTGTTACATGCTACAATTAAAGTTTGAAGCAATGGAACTTTGGAAGAATGAAACGCACCACAGTGAAAACGTTGTGCCTTGTGTGAACTTTGATGAGGCCAAGAACACTAGCACTGATAAACATGCGTGACAATAACTGTTCCAATTCAACTCTGATGGGACTGAGCTTGTTTCACATATAACTGTAAATTATCACAGTAATAAACAGTTCACATGCATTTGCTAGCTAACTATTGAAATTTACGATATACTAAAACATTTTGGTACTCTGCTGATGTGAACAAAAACTGCATGTTTTCATAAAAAAAAAGGAGAACAAAATATTAAGACATAAAACACACCGTCTGTTTTCTGGATCAAACCTAAAAGACAGACGCCTAAAACACTGGTGTCAAAGTATTGGCATGGACAGAAACATTGCACCTTTCACTTAAAATTACTACTTATCAACTGTATAGTTTATTTACAGTTGTTTCGAGACAAACACAAAAGAACTGTGTATCTATGACTGTGCGGTGAAATGCTGAGTTTTAAGTGTAATAGTTCGAAAAGTTTGAAGTGTAATGGTTGAATAGGTAACAGATAAAGGGCATAACTCACTTTTCATGTTGGGTCATTGTGTCTTGCGATCCCACAGCGTAGACAGACCAGAAAGATGTCCTAAAATAAATTTCATTTGTTTAGTCTCAAGCAGTGTCATGTAGAAGGAATGACATTTAATTCTCAAAATGCGGTATTTGTTCATGTTTTCATTATTCCTATGAACATGTTTGACCACGCTCAGAGAGTAGTCTTTACAAACTAAATGTAAAGCAGGTCATCGA
Source organism: Rutilus rutilus (assembly GCF_951802725.1). Lineage (NCBI taxonomy): Eukaryota > Metazoa > Chordata > Actinopteri > Cypriniformes > Leuciscidae > Rutilus > Rutilus rutilus. The sequence goes on from NC_140214.1 coordinate 14,238,280, forward strand.
ATAGTGGAAAAATATCATTTTACATACTGTATCGACATAAACTTTCATAATAGACAAGGAGAGAGGATTTCTGTATTCTTTATGGCTAATTGTCTCTTTTCCTATATGCCTTACACTCTTTCTTAATAAATTGACCTCTTGAATTTACTTTTGTGCACACATAAATCCTGTATAACGAATATGTTTGAATTTTATTCATAGTCTTTACAAGGACATGCAACTTTATAGTTCTTAATGAGTTTGCATTACACCTGTGTGGCATAGTTCCTCTAACAAATCTGACAGAAGAGCAAAAAATGTACAAAGATTTTAAGCACATATAGTACCTTTATTTGAGTCAAAGAAGATGGTGATACCAATTGAAAACAAACTATAATCTTTAATGTTAAGCAATTCTGTGGATGTTAAACAACTTAATATAATATTAAGTATAATGTAATATAATATGAAATACTGGTTTGTCAAAAAGAGAAAGTTCAGTCATATATTTAAAACGCCTCTTAAATGAAAGGCCTGCGTTCATCACACACGTTTTCCCATGTGCAGAATAGCATGAACTTACATCGGTTTGTCTTCACCTAAAACAAAACACAGACCAACAAACAAAGAAATGTGAACTGTGTCATCTCAACAAGATGACTAATCTAGTGGTGTAATAAAAAGTCATTTGCAAAACCATACTTACAAACGTGTAACAAACTTACAAATCGCTCATCATTTGAGTTATCTATATTCTGTATGCATCATAAACAATTTTTGTATGGCCTAACTTATTTTCTTAGTGATTTGGGGTCTTAATTTTACATGGTGATTTCTTCACACATCATATTTTTATTTGATCTGCAGGTTTTACCAGAGTATGGCACTTTGTTTACCAGCCTCAAACGTTAATGAATGTGCAGCTCTCAGTGCAATAGTCAGATGTGCTTCAGTTGTAACAGATTAAGTGTAAAACAGAATAACTTACTTTTCGTGCTGATGCTTCATGTGACCCCACCTCATAGATAGCTGTAAAGTTGCACTAAAAAATATCAACTTAGTCAAACACTCTCAAGCAGAAAGACTATCACTCAAATTCTTAATTTGCATTTATTCCTATAAACACCGAATGTTGACAGTTCTCAAAGTAGAGTCCAACAAACAAAATAGTGCTATCTGAATAAAATGGACACTATAGTAGAGTGATAAAACACTTACAAGACAAAATTAACAAACATTGCTCATTGCTCACGAATGGATTTTGTGCATTTATTATAAATGTTACTTTTCAATGTATGCTGTGCCCTCTTTTCTTACTGATTTGGTCTTTTGAAATTTACAGGTGTTTTGGACACACATACAGTAACTCCTGTATAAATATTATGTTTGAAAGTTATTCAAGAGTGTGAACACTTTGCATCAGAGTGGTGTGACACACCCCTGACAGAATATGTCGGCGTGTAAAAATACACACAAAGAGTTTAGCACAACTATACACACACACACACACACACACACACACACACACACACACACACACACACACACACACACACACACACACACAAATATCTAACTATATATTGTGTCGCTTTGATAGAACCTTGATATCACCCATTTTTGGGGGTCAAGGAAGATGGTAATAGTCGAAACATCCTAAGCTCATCTCTTTAATTTTGTGCTGGATGTTGAAGGGCTAGTGACTTCCATTTCTAGCATGAAGCTTTTTCTGGATCACTCAACACAAAGTTTTGTGTTCTGACCACACGAAGATTACACTAAGATTAGATTTCTTGAGTATTGCATGTTTGCCCTGTACCCGAAACTTAGGCGTCAACATGTATCCCTTGTGGTTGTTACACACACACACACACACACACACACACACATACTTGTTTTTGCTACGTCGTGGGGACTCCTGACTAGAAGGGTACACGTGGGGACACCAATTTCTAAATACAATAAAGCCATAATTTTTACACAGAAGTGTCTGGGGGAATTTTTGAATCCCAAAAATCAACTTTATTATCAGAAATTATTAATTTTAGAAAGGTGAATTTTTGTCAGGTTTTTCTATTCCGGTGGGGACCTGCCTATTGTGTCTTACCCCAAACCACCACCGAGGGGCGCTATTATGAGTTAGCTGTAGGTTATCTAGTTTTAATACAAATTTAAACCTGTACCAGATTAACAATACATATTAAGTTTAGATAATCATTAAAGAGTTGTTTAAAAGGGAGAATTGTCTAGATTTATATTTTTATGGATTTTTACAATTAAAATTTACTAATTCCCATAAACTCTTGTATTTGAATAGACCATTTGTATGGATGTAAACAGTGACAACAGCCTCACCTCACTTCCTGTCTAACAGGAATCTATTTTTCTTCAACTGAGAATCTGAAAAGGTCCACATTTTGATAAATAAGACAGTCATGTTGTATGACAAGCAGGAAATGTTCACAGGTATCATTGTGTTTGCTGAATAATTATCTGTGCATACTGGAATCAACTCTGAATTAAAACACGAGCACATGCTGGCATTCAACAGAGTTGCAAGATATATGGCTATTTGTGTTTTTTCTTATTCGTCATCCTAAAAATTTGTCACGCACAGAAACCTATGAAATCCAATGAGTGCGATGTGTATTAATGCGTTGCGGAATATTTCGCAAAACAATACAAAATGTCATCTTTAAGGAGGATGATTTTGTTGTCCTCTCTTCTTAAAAAGAGAAAAAGAAAAGAAATATTGGGTCCATCCAACAATCCTGAGATCGTAGAGAGGAAGAAGAGTTTACTGCGGGATTATCCCGAACGGTTCGAGGTTTACTTCAGGATGTCAGCGGCTCAGTTTGAAGCTTTGCTAGCGAGACTGGAGACACATTAAATAATATTAAGTTAATATAATATATAATAATATATGTTTTTTTTTATGCAAATGTGCCACATTGAATTCTTTGAGTAGAAGACATTTTATGTACGACCCCCATAAACTTCCCCAAGGAAAGTTTGGAAATTTGGGAAATTACGACAAAAGCAAGAATCTACGATTTCTTAATACTCTAACATTTATTTAACGTATCAGTACGTTAACTTTTGAAACACTTTTTTAACTTGTTGCCTTCAACAAACAAAGGCTTTAAGGCATCAATACGATTCTTAACATAAGATTTCACCCCCCCCCCACAACTTCTCCCCCGAAGTGCTGCTGGTGACCTTCCAGTGTCCTCCATGCACTGGGCTTTACCAGGACCCTTCCCAGAGTGGATGTAGTCCATCAGAGGTTTTTCCACAGCCTGGATCTCTTCTTTAGACCACTTTCTCCGTGGGTTTTGTGAAGATACTGAAAATAAAAATAAATATTAGTAATTGGGATTGGGATAAAAGTAATTGTTATCCCACACGACATGAACGTGAATAACATATCAAATAAATACATGGTCTTCAGTTTTTCTCTCATTGTTTTACAGTTTTATACATACGTTTTTGCTAAAATCTAGTTAGCATGGTTGAAAATCTGTAAATTCTGGCACATGTTTGCAAGCATGATACCTATGAACAATATAAACAGTGATACTATATTAAAAAGGAATATTTTGACAAAAATATTGCTGGTAATTTAGTCACTATCTAAGATGTGTAATGGACCCGGGCCGAAAATGGACCAAGCCAAACATGACAAAATATTCAGGTTTTATTGGTCTTAACCATAAATACTGCTTGGGAAATTGAAGAAGTAAATTTGTACAGGAGGACTTTTCCCTTTTCTTTTCTTTTCTTTACATGTTTAAGCCTTTAGAAACTAAACATTTACGATATAGGACCTAATTAAAGCTGCACATAATGGGAGGGGTTTACCCATGCTTAAATTATATTGGCCCACGGTGAACAACGGCAACAGATCTTAAAAAACACAGTTATAAGGATTTTGCTTGTAAATGAAATGAAAATATAGTTTAATATATTTATGATTGATATATTATATGGTGTAAATATACTGAAAAATATATGAAATAATACATTATATTTTACAATATATTGAATAATACACAAGGAATTGCCACTTTTCATATATAAAAAATACATTTATAATAATATATTTACACTATAAAATGTCATTAATTGAGTGTACTTCAAAAACATGAGGAACAAGATTTCCTTACATTACTTAAGGGTGTTTTAATTAAAGTTGTAAGTTGCTAGTACAAAGACTTAAGAGTGTTGGGACAATGATACTTTGCATTTATTTCTATTTATTAAACTGTAAATACTTTGTGCATGTCTGAAACTTCACTGAATAAATGCATTTAAAAAAGAATAACTCCAATAGAGTTACATAGTTTTTAGATAAAGCAACATGCAGCATATTCTCAATGTTTCTTGTTCTTCTGCTGGACTGAAGCACAGGCTCTGTTCTTCAGCTCAATGGTGACCCACAAAACTCAGACAGCACAAACCCTTTAAACCCCAACACAACATTAAACACTAACAGATCTCTGAAGATCTCAGCACTTTATAACATTATAACATTAGCAGAATAACAAGAAACATTGAGAATATGCTGCATGTTGCTTTATCTAAAAACTATGTAACTGTATTGGAGTTATTCTTTTTTAAATGTATTTATTCCGTGAAGTTTCAGACATGCACAAAGTATTTACAGTTTAATAAATAGAAATAAATGCAAAGTATCATTGTCCCAACAAGAAAAGAGATTTGTTGTCTACAACATGGAGTAACATCCGTGAATGTCACTCACAAACATTACTAGGCAACCAGTAATGGGAACGCCCACTAACGACCTCACCGCCAGCCACTGGCGACATGCAGCGACAAAGTCGCTTGTAGTGTGAACGGGGCTTAACTGTTAGAACGGGATTGTTTTTATACTTTTGAACAAAAGATCAAAAGCTCAAATAACAAAAATGTCTTTTCACTTCCTTCTCTTCTCAGATTAACCAATAATGCCAATAATGCAAGGGGCACTGAGTGCAATTAACTACTCTTTTTCTGTTGGTACACACAGAATAAAATATACTATTTTCAGAAAAATGTATAAGAGAAAATTATATAAAATTATCTTAAGAATATATATTATCTAGGATATAAAAATAAATAAAATAAAAGCAAGTGAAAAACATGCAAATCATAGAGCACTGGTTCTTTAAAAGTATAACAATATCAGAAGTCTTCATAATCCTCCTGTTTAATTTAAATTGTATTACCTTTGGATGGATGTTGATTGCGTTGTTCAAATTCATTAGTGAACTCCATTGATTTGTCGGGACACATAATAGCTCTCTTTTAGTAAAAGAATATTCAACAAGCACTCCTAAATATCAGTAAACTAGGCATGTGCCGGTATAAAATTTTATCAAATTTTGGGTGTAGAAAAAAAACAACTTGCATTACAATAGATATAATTGTGATTGTCAAAACATTTGATAACTAAACAGAATTTTACACAATTTTCACGATTTCAGTTCAATTCTTGGGATTTAATTTCAATGTTGATTCAATATTGGCTCTGGATAAATATTAGGTAGGCTACAGTAGATAGCCTACATGTTAATTTTTCTTAAGAAAAAAATATATCTCACATATTACTGTAAATTAAATATAATTTGGTTTTCATTATAATAACAATTATGACACAAGTAAAAATATAATACAAATGTAATATAGTGCACACATTTAGCAAAATACTCCTCTATAGATTTTTTTTTTGCCAATTAACATGCTATGGTCATTAAATGGCTTTCCTGAGGTAAATGTAATGTTCTGTGACATAGGCTAATTGTTCACCTGCAGTTTTATTGACCTCTTTCCATGTCTAAAAAACAAAATGGATCGATATTATGTATGAGGCATATATACCTTTCGGTAAGTTGTACTGCATCTTTAAATAAAACGTAACAGATGATCGGTTTACCTGAACTGAGGCGCTACAGCGATCTGTCAAGTCACATTTACAAGTGCCAAAACGGTATTTATCGTCTGAACTTCGTAATAAAATGGACAGAACATGAGAGCTGAGAATTTTTTTCATATCATAAGTAACCTGCTCTGTCTAGTCTGTCAGTGTCAGTGTCCTCTTTGCTCCGCGATTTTTCTCTGCGTGAGAAAATGGATGTGTGGCGTGAGAGCGTGTGAAAAATGAGCCGGATATCAGTGCTTACCTTGGTTAAGAATGGCTACTTCTAAAGGAATGAGTGAAGCCCTTTCAGAATCTGTGCGTCCAAAACGGCAAGTCAGACTGCCGGCCTATAGACCCTTTTACAGTTGGTAAACATAGTGATGTATTTGTGTGGCCGGGGCTTAGCTGGAGGCAGAAAGATCCCTCTGGCCGCTTCACTAACGTTAGTTTGCCAGTTTGATAGCTTGTTTTTTTAACAATGACTGGAGAAAATCCAATTTTATCTTAATGTGCAAGGTCACTCACTGTCCAGGACCGCAATTGTTATTTGCAAAAGTTAATTTTAACGGACGGAAACAGATGACCGTACACGCTAGGGGTGTCAAAATTAATCGTTTCTTCGATGCATCGCGATGCAGACGAGGACGATTCTGTATCGGTTCAGTAATAGACCATAACCGATTATAATGTACGGACTTTTCTGACGTCATTTGTCGCGTACGTGCATTGTGGCGGAAGCATACAATGGCAGAGGGAGGCGAGACGCGAGTGCGAGAATATTAAAAATGCTCCAACTACTTTAAAAGTCGACATCTGGGCACGTTTCGGCTTTTAGGAACAACCTGGTAAGCACGACCTGCAGAAGACACGCGCTGTACTGTGCGCTCATGTCACACACAAATAGAATATGCAGGAGGTAGGCTAATACCAATAACTTCATAAACCACGTTAGCCGTTTTCACCCCGAGCTGTTAACGCCTGGCAGAGTCAGAGAGATGCGCGGATGAGCTCCAACGCTGAATCCGCAGCCAAAAATAAACAGTCCACCCGCCCCAATAATATTCTCTGATTTAAGTATCCGCACCCGATGGTCAAATTACAATTATTCTGTGTTGTAACGCGTGATTATAAATGGATGATCCATTTGTCACCTTCAACAGCGGACTCGGCGACAGTTGATGCGCGGATCTTTAATGGTAACATAATAGCCTACACTGATTAATGAGCGCTGCTTTTAAATGAACATTTTTGTAAAACAAAATTTATTTGACAGATTTTCCTTTTCTTAATGGCATAAACAAGCTTTACTCCCTTGAAACTTTAACTGGAATGTCACTGTTTCTGTCACTGCAACTTCCCAAGCACACACACACGTGCGCACACATCACTTTTGAAGAGAAATTTAAAATTGAGGATGCGATGCATTGTGATATCGAATTGAACTGAATCGATGACATGATAATCGTAATCGAACCGAACCGTGAGACCAGTGTAGGTTCACACCCCTAGTACACGCGCTCAGTCAATGGACGATCTGACAGGATTAACGTTAACGCTACCAACAGTTGAGTGGCCTGACTTCTACACCTACCCGATAGAGAAACTGAGGGTAACGAGAAACTGAGGACATATAAATCTTTAGATGCCTATAACTATGTGCTGAATGGTCATGTAAAGATTTGTGTGTACGATCCGCAGTTCTGCCTAGCAAGCGCCAATAAGACGACAATGTAAAGAGTGACATATTACTGTGCAATTTTAAAGATGTGGATATTTTCTATAAATAAAAATTCCAGATACAGCATACTCATTTTTCATCAATTCTTGCACCCAACAACACAACAAGATGACATTTTATAATAAAAATAATAATTTAAGCTCCTTATTAAGTAGCCGAATCTGTGTTGGTTTGTATTGGCCGCCTCCAGTTTTCCGTTTGTTTTGCCTCCAGCTAGCGCCGTGACGTAACTGTGATGTCGGGGCAAAAGAGGTCTATTTGTCAGACTACCAAGTGAATATTATAGGCCACAGAGAACTGACTTCCTCTAATACAGAAGATACTGCAGCACAGACTACATTTAGACTCGAAGAGGAGTACAATGCAGGGAGTGATGAAACTGCCAGAACGAGGTACAAAGCAGGTTCAGCAGTGGCCAGACCTGGAAGTCGGTATGTAGAAAGAGATGAGTGGGGAGCCTTTTATACTGAATTAGAGAACATTCAAGCTCAAATTGGCCAAGACAATAATCTCATACAAAGTTTCGGTGATCAAGTGCCCCATCATGTGTTATCCAAATACCGTGGGACTTTGGAGGAAACCTAAAGTGCAGATACTCACCTATCACTGAGAGATGACCAAGCCTCTTTTCCTAAAGCAAGGCAGCCACTTTCACACCCTTCTCACTCATCAGCTTCCTTCTCTGCAACACCCCAAGTCTCACCACTCCGTTCCCAGGTATCAGCGGCGTCCTTGGCTGAGTCCCATTCAGTTACCCATCTAACACCACAGAGACCTAAAACGACAGTGGACAGTCCTCAAGAGGATGAGTCATGGCCTGAACCACCACCTCCAGTATGTGACGATGTCCCTTATAGAGCTAGGAAAGAGCATGCATTCCCAGTCACTTACGTTACTTCTGTTAGTTATTCAAACCCAGTGAAACTAGCAGCAGAGAGATTAGTAGCACAGCCCTATTTTGGACAGCATGCTCCAGTCAAGGGAAACGCATTCCATAATCAATCATTCAGGCCTCACAGAGGGGATATCATGACAAACCCCACACCATACAATTCTCAGGGTCAGGGCAGTCCAACATATCATTCCCTCACCTGCCCTCCTACTACTGCTCCATATTTAACGCCTCATTCTGCACCCTGGCTGGATGTTCCTTCGCCACCTCAGCAACAAACTGTGTATGCTCCACAATCAGTGCAGCAGAGTGACCCATGGCTTACACACCCAGAAATGCCATACAATCAGCCACAACACCAGCCTTATGAGATCTTTCCCTCATCGCTTCCAGTACAGGAGAAAGTCTATCTAGGTCCCAAACCACGAATTCCCATGTTGATTCATCGAGACCCTGCGGAGTTCGCCAGGCTGAAGATGTCATTGGAGAATCTAATGCTACCGAGCTCTTTAAATATTGGTAGACCATCTTGAATTAGAGGAAGCCTCCTTTATCGCTGACTCTTACCTGAACTCTGTCACTCCACATTCTGACACAATGACAGCCTTAAATGAGAGGTTTGGTCAGCCGCATCAGTTAGCACTTAAAAGGATAGCACAGGTCATGGATGCTCCTGACATCAAGCGAGGGGATCATGAGGCATTCCAAAGATTCACACTGCAGATTAGAGCTCTTGTTGGGATGCTGAAAACCCTTGGCGTAGAGGGAGAAGTGGAATTAAAATGTGGTTCACGTCACCATACTGTATGGTAAACTACCTCCAGAGTTGTGCGCGGACTTTCGCAGACACCTATATTATCAGTCTGATTCAGTGTATACATTACCTGAATTCTCTAAGTGTCTCCAGTGTATCCATGCCACTGCAATAAGCGGGGACATAAAGGCCATGTTCCACCAGGTATGCCTTCTGTCTGAGGACAAGCCCCTTCTTCGGTTTGTGTGGAGAAATCTCTGCCGTGATGTGCCTCCTGTGGTCTATGAGTGGCAGGTTCTGCCATTCGGTACCACATGTTCTCCTTGTTGTGCCACTTTCACCCTCCAAAAACATGTGCACGATCACAGCACAGAGGGAGAAGATGTCAGGAATTCCGTAGGCAGGTGTTTCTACTAGAGATGCACCGATTACAATTTTCTAGGCCGATTCCGATTTCCGATTTTTCACTGAGTTTGACCTGCCGATACCGATTTTAGCCGATTCCGATTTAATTTTTTTCTAACCACTTTACAGCACACACAAATATTTATTTTCAATATTTTCTTTAACCCTTTCACGCGTAAGTTTAAAATATTCTAACTGACACCCCCACCCCCCGAGTGAGTTTTTTCGCGAACGTTCCCTTTAATGTTTCCATGGCGACGCGTCACGCGATACACCGCAGCCACAATAATACTGTATGACAGATGTGTCGCTTTTATTTCACTTTTCCTTTTTTATTCAAAATATTCACAAACTTGCTTACCATGTCATCAACTAGCCTATCTGATATTCCGATTCTCAAATACGTGTAAGTGAGTGTATTTGGTCGTTTAAAAACCTTTCATCTTGATCTATAATGAGATGGGCGCCGCAATGTTGTCCTGTCAGTCGGATTTACAGCACGTGAATTCATCAGTTTCTCCGAAATAAATGCAAGAAAGTGGCCGGTGAACTGAGAAGAATAGAGTAAACTTTATAGTTACTTCCACTATGTTTGTCTGATATGAATAACACACATGTCGGCAAATTATATTTGAATATATTGTTATTGCTGCTTCCACAGACATCAGTGTGTGTTTTACAAACTCCAAATGTATTGTTTTAATCGTGCTTATGTGTATTTAAATATCTGAAACCTAAAATAAACATTATGAGGTTGAAAACACTGCTTAGTTGTGCCATAACAGCGCTGAACGCGTCCGACTCTGGCTCAGCGCCAGGCAGGCAGCCAACGCGCGAAAGCACAGTTTGAATCTGGCAGTTATGCGACGTCCCTGAACATCTAAATGTGGCGCCGCACCGTACTCTCGTGGGCACAGACATACAAATCTCATATATGAGACCGTACCGCTCAAAAGGTTAATCATGCGGCGCCCGAGTGCATTTGACCGGCATAAAATCGGCATATGTCAGACTGACCGGCCGGTCGCCGGTCATGGCCGATCACGTGAAAATCGGCCAATTCCGGTCACCAGCCGATCAATCGGTGCATCTCTAGTTTCTACGTAGACAACTGTTTACAGAGTCTGTCATCAAAAGCTGATGCCAAAGCTTTGCTTCATAAATTACGTGTACTGTTGGCATCAGGAGGCTTCGAGATCCGCCAATGGGCCAGCAACGCCCCTGACATCCTTAGGCATCTCCCTCAAGAAGCACGCTCCGATAAGGTTGAAATGTGGCTCACCCAAGATTCTTCTGATGTTCAAGAGTCTACGTTAGGCCTAAGATGGCACTGCCATACAGATATCATCGGCTATAAACATCCACTGGAGGATTACGGCCCAACCACAATGTGCACTGTGTAATATTGCCATATACAACTCGGGCTAAGGTGATTGTACAGCGACTCTGGGATAAACAACGAGAATGGGATGACCCATTACTGCCTGAGGAGCTGCTCCAAGCCTGGAATACATGGGTAGCAGAACTGCCTGAATTATCTCGCATCACCTTACCTCGCTGCTATGTTCCCACATCTATGGACCAGCCAGAAGTGATACGAGATGTCCATGTGTTCTGTGACGTATCTGAGAGAGCATATGGATCAGTGGCCTACCTACGCTCTGAGGACGCTGAAGGTGGTGTTCACTTGGCATTCCTGCTGGCCAGATCTCGAGTTGCGCCAAAACGACAACAATTCATGCCAAGACTGGAGCTTTGTGCAGCAGTCACTGGAGCTCAACTTGCAAAGCTGATAATCAGTGAGCTCACCTTACCGATCAGGAAAACCATCTTGTGGTCCGACTCGACCACTGTCCTGACATGGCTCCAGTCAGACTTGTGTTGATTCAAGGTCTTTGTGGGAACCAGGATTGCTGAAATCCAAGCGCTCACAGATTGGCGGGCATGGAGGTATGTGAGATCAATACTTAACCCGGCAAATGATCTGACCAGGGGTAAATCCTTGGTGGAACTAGCAAAACCGAATAGGTGGTGTCAAGGTCCATCTTTCCTTTAACGAACCCCTGATGAGTGGCCAGAAGCTCCAGCAGGGACAGTTGGAGAAGATCCTACAGAGCTACGATGTTCCTTGTTCTGCCATTACATTTCAAGTTCTGATAGGTATGTCCCATACCCAGGTATGCTACATGGAGTGAACTAGTGGAGGCCACAGCAAGCACCCTTCAGCAGGAGAAAGCGGAGCAAGCTGCTCCATCTAGTGCAAGAACTTATCAGCAGGCAGTCTCCCTCCTCCTTAAACAGTCCCAGCTCGACAGTTTCCTAGAGGACTATAACCTTCTCAAAGCCAATAAACCAGTTCCTTCCAGTAGCCGCCATCTTGTTCTGGCTCCTGAGTTTGATGCAACAGAAGAGGTCATTCGGGTTGGTGGAGGCCTCCGAAGAGCAGAGGATTTGGATACTAACTTCAAACATCCTATTGTGCTGGATCCGAGCCACTGCATCACCGAACTGTTAATCCAGGATTTCGACCAGAGATTATGCCATCCTGGACCAGAGCGAGTCTTCGCTGAACTCCGACGGTTGTACTGGATATTGAGAGGGCGTGAGGCTGTTAGGAAGCATCAATATGCTTGTCTGGAGTGCCGGAAGTTAAGATCCAAACCTGTTTCACCGAAGATGGCTGACTTGCCTCCTGCACGACTGCGTTTGTTCAAGCCAGCGTTCTATTCCACTGGGATGGACTGCTTTGGGCCTTGATGTACTTACCTCTATCGACACAGATGCCTTCTTGATGGCAGTACAGAGGTTTACAGCACGTCGTGGTACCCCTGCTGAACTTTACTCTGATCAGGGGACAAATTTCAGAGGGGGAGAGAAAGAGTTGAGAGAGGCTTTCACTGTCATGAATTCTAACCTGCAAAGGTTACTGGCAAAACATCAGATCAACTTCCATTTTAATCCTCCAGCAGCTCCACACTTTGGAGGAGTGTGGGAGTGAGAGATTCACTCTGTAAAAGCAGCACTTAGCACCACAATTGGAGCACAAAGCATTCCTGAGGAAGTACTGAGAACGGTTTTAATTGAAGTGGAGGCAATCTTGAATTCCAAACCGTTGGGGTATGTGTCAGCTAACATCTCAGATGTTGACCCAATAACACCAAATCATCTTTTGATGGGGCGGCCCAGTAGTTCATTGCCGCAAGTTGTCTATCAAGATTCTGAACGTCTAAGTCGCAGACGGTGGAGACAAAGTCAGATACTGGTGGATCATTTCTGGGCCAAGTTCATCCGCTACTACTTACCTGGTCTTCAGCTCAGGCAAAAATGGCAAAGGACTACCGAGGATATTACTGAGGGGTCTGTTGTAATGATGGTTGATAACCAATTACCAAGGGCTCTATGGTTAGTAGGCAGGGTGGTAAAGGTGTTTCCAAGCACTGATGGGCATGTGAGAGCCGCTGAGGTAAAGGTTAATGACAAGAGTTTCATCAGACCTGTGGTAAAGCTAATTCAGCTGCCTGAATTGCCCAAGGAGGATTAACAGTCAATTGGAACACATTTACACTGCAAATGTGGGGGCGGCTGTTACAAAGGTAGCACAAAGGTGCCAACTAGTGGCTATTAGTGGATGCGCGGGAAATGATCGCGCACGTGAAATGCGCGTGAAGAATAACAGCTGCGCTCTCCTCTGGAAGACTGTTATAGAAGTCACGGTGCGGTGTTTGTGTTGAACAATAATAACTGTGTACGTCCTTGCGAGAAAAGTGAGTTTCATCTATTCTTTACTTGTTTAAGATTGATTATATATGTAAATATCTAGGAATAATCGAGTATTTACATTTTACATTTAGTCATTTAGCAGACGCTTTTATCCAAAGCGACTTACAAATTAGGACTAAATTAAGCGAGTCATCAAGAAGAGGCAAAAACCACAACAACGCAAGAAGTGCTCAAAATATGAATTTCAGGCATTATTCAGAGTAGCATAAGCCTGATTAGTGATGTTTCAAAAGGGAAAGGAATTTTTTTTTTTTTATGAGGTTAAGTGCTCACGGAATAGATAGGTTTTCAGCTGTCTTTTGAATGTTGTCAGGGATTCTGCATTCCGGATGGGGGTGGGAGAGCGTTCCACCAGCATGGAACTGTGAATGAGAATGTTCTGGAAAGTGATTTTGTGGCTTTCTGTGATGGAACCACGAGACATCGCTCGTTGACCGATCGTAGGCGTCTGGTAGGGATGTAGACTCGTAGGAGTGAGTGAAAGTAGGAGGGAGCTGAGCCTGTGATAGATCTGTAAGCAAGCGTCAGTGCCTTGAACTTGATGCGAGCAGCGAGAGGTAGCCAGTGCTTGGGCTCGTTGAAGACAAGACGAGCTGCAGCATTCTGGATCATCTGTTGGGGTTTGGTTGCACATGCTGGAAGTCCGGCCAGAAGAGCATTGCAGTAGTCAAGCCTAGAGATGACCAGGGCCTGGACGAGAAGTTGTGTTGCATGCTCAGTTAGGAAAGACCTGATCTTCCTGATGTTGTGCAGCGCAAACCTGCATGATCGAGCTGTCTTTGAAATGTGATCTGTGAAGGTCAGCTGGTCATCAAACGTTACTCCAAGATTTCTGACCGACCTTGATGGGGTGATTGATGATGAATCTAGCTGGATGGTGAAGTCGTGCAGTAGAGACGGGTTGGCAGGGAGGACGAGAAGCTCAGTCTTTGCCAGGTTGAGCTGCAGGTGATGTTCCTTCATCCATGTGGAGATGTCTGCCAGACAGCTTGAGACCCGTGCAGCTACTGTGGGATCATCTGGTTGAAATGAGAGGAAGAGCTGTGTGTCATCAGCATAGCAGTGGTAGGAGAAGCCGTGTGCCTGTATGATGTGTCCCAGTGATGTGGTGTAGATGGAGAAGAGGAGGGGACCAAGAACTGAACCCTGGGGGAACCCCTGTGGTCAGTTGATGTGCTCTAGATACCTCGCCTCTCCATGCGACCTTGAAGGACCTACCTGTGAGATAGGACTCAAACCAGTGGAGTGAAGTTCCTGTGATGCCCAGTGATGAGAGGCTGGACATAAGGATCTGATGGTTCACGGTGTCGAAGGCAGCAGACAGATCCAGGAGAATGAGGACTGAAGATTTGGAAGCAGCTTTTGCGATCCGTAGGGCTTCTGTGACTGACAGTAATGCAGTCTCAGTTGAATGCCCTTTCTTGAAGCCAGATTGGTTGACATCCAGCTGGTTGTTTAGAGACAAAAAGGATGTTACTTGGTTGAAAACAGCTCTTTCAAGTGTCTTCGCAATGAATGGTAGGAGAGAGATAGGTCTGTAATTCTCTACAAATGATGTGTTTAGCGTTGGTTTTTTAAGCAGTGGAGTGACCCGAGCCTGCTTGAATGCTGTGGGGAAAGTGCCAGTATGGAGGGATGAGTTGATGATGTGTGTGAGTGATGGTAGAAGTGTGGGAGAGATGGCTTGTAGAAGGTGTGAGGGGATGGGGTCTAGAGGGCAGGTGGTAGGGTGACTGGAGAGGAGAAGTGTAGATACTTCTTACTCGGTTAGCGAAGAAAAGGAGGACAGAGGGATATTGGCTGTGGAAGGGGTCGGTCTGGGTTCCTGTGTGTGTGGAGCTGAGAACTGACTGCTGATAGTTGTTGTTTTGTTGGTGAAGAAGTTCGCAAAATCGTCAGCAGTTAAGGAGGAGGAGGGTGGTGGTGGAGGTGGACAGAGGAGAGAGTTGAATGTCTTGAAGAGTGATCGTGTGTTGGAGGAGCTGTTGATCTTGTTGTGGAAGTATGAAGATTTTGCAGCATGAACATCCACAGAAAAGGAAGAGAGGAGAGATTGATACATACTCAGGTCAGATGCGTCTTTTGATTTGTTCCATTTCCTCTCTGCTGCCCTGAGTTCGGTCCGGTGTTCACGAAGAACCTCAGACAACCAGGGGTTGGAGGGAGTAGCGCGTGCTGGCCTGGAGGAGAGAGGGCAGATATTGTCTAGAGAAGAGGTTAGAGTGGAGCATAAGGTGTCCGTTGCGGTATTCACATCCAGAGATGAGAATTGTGAGGGTGGGGGAAGAGAAGATGACACGGCAGAGGAAAGATGGGAGGGGGAAAGTGAGCGCAGGTTTCGTCTGAAAGTGACTGGTGGTGGGGGTGGTGGGGCAGGGGTAGAGAGATGTAGACTGAAAGTAATGAGGAAATGATCTGAAACATGGAGAGGTCTCACCAAAATGTTCTCTGTGGTGCAGTTGCATGTGTAAACCAGGTCCAGTTGTTTGCCTGATTTGTGAGTACCTGAGGTGATGAGTCGTTTGAGATCGAAAGAGGCTAGGAGAGAGATGAAGTCTGTTGCATGCGGCTTTTCGAGATGGATGTTGAAGGCACAGAGGACTAGAAGTGGGGTGCCGTCCTCAGGGAAAGTGGACAGCAGCACATCCAGCTCATCTACTAAGTTACCCAGCTGACCTGGGGGGCGATAAATGACTACAATATGGATCTTAATGGGAGTTGTAAGTGTAATAGCATGATATTCAAATGAGTTGTTGTTGCATAGAGAAGAGAGCGTGGAGTATTTGCAATTGTTAGAAACGAGAAGCCCTGAACACCCCACCTCTCCCAGACTGGCGAGGAGAGTGAGAGAAGGAGAAATAGAGAGAGCAGCGGGGGTAGCAGAGTCTTCTGGACGAATCCAGGTCTCAGTCAAGCCCAAGATATTAAGAGTAGAATGAGATGCAAAGGCTGGAATGAAGTCAGCTTTATTGACTGCTGACTGACAATTCCATAGACCAACGGAAAGAGAGAGAGGAGTGTGTGCGGATGAGAGAATGGGACGCAGATTGGCAGTATTGCGCTGCCTTTTGCGCGTGATGAAAAGGCGTTGCCGAGAGATAACAGGAATGTATTGAAATCACATGTTGATTAAGGTGAACAATAAGATAAAAAGAGGGAAGGAAAATGGAAAAGGAGATACTTAAGTGCCTTTCTAGTGTCCTTGCTCGGTGGAGTCGCGCAGGTAGAGTCGATGGTCTTTACCCGAGTCGGTCTTCACACGAGGAGGCTGAACACGAGAGCTGAACGCTTCCGCTGACGCTTCCGCGACAGCGTGCAAATTACACAGATATACAGATAATGCTTTCACCGCTTGAGTAAGTACAGCTGTTTCGGTCGGGCAATTAAGTGAATAACGTGAAAATGTGCCAAATCGAAACTGCTAGGAGCAAAGGCTTACAGTAAGTGCAAATTAGACTGCAATAATAATTTTCACTCGCGGCTGTTGTTTAATGTAGCAACGCGTCTAACTAAAATACAGAATTATATGAAGTTAAAAATACAAAATAAGCAGAGAATCGAAGATGGGCTTACCTTGACTAAAATGCAGCACTGAAATAACAGGAGAACAGAGTATTCTAGAAAAAACACTTGCGCGCTCTTGTATGCTGCTCGCTGGTCCTCATATGCTGCTCGAGGTCATAAATCCACTCGAGAGAAATGACGAGTCATGCCGTGTAGTTAACATAGAGTGAACGTCATTGTAGAATGCTGATGCATGTTATTTGTAACTGATTTCAGTTTTGTGCTTGTATTATACAAACAGATATCATTATTGTTTACATTACTTTTACATTATTTGTTCTGTAGCGATTATGTTAAGGAATACTCACATGTTATAATTCACATGTTTAAATTGGTGTACTGTGTTAGATATAATGCTAAGCTGATGGATAGACTTCATCTATAATATTACTTTATACAATGTTATATTTATTATTGTTTTTTTTATTTCAGCTACACTACATACACTACACTGCATTCATACCCTCCAATACCTGATGTAAACATACCATTCCTGTTAATCTGAACTGAGAGGCAACTACTTCATTCAAGTCTGCATCTGTAATCAGTGTGTAATGTATGTCTGTGCTGCCGAAGATAATTCAGTATTGTCCTAAGACTGTCCTGCGTTCTGACCGACGCTCCAGGGCGAGAACTATAGCCTCCTAAGCACCTGTGGTCCTTTCTCTAAAACAACATCAGTGCGCACGTTTCGCGAAGCATATACGCAGTGTTTAAGCAGTTGATGGAAAATAAGATAATGCACGTTCTATAAATCTAAATTCTGATCTATTATTTTTCACGGTATTTTGAAGTGCCCACGATAACAATATTGTGCATATTCATTACCGCGGTGTATCGCATTAACGAATACCGGCACATGTCTACAGTAAACACACTCAAATTTTTCTTCCAATAATATTCAAGCCTTTTCTAGCTTTCCCATCATTCCCTTTCAGTAGCTGACTACATACCTGCTGAATCTGAAGCACCATTTCCAGTCTCATTTTCAGAGTCAGATCCATCACTGTCCATCAGTACTCTCTCTATAAAACACAGTAAACATACAGGTAAAATTAACAAGTAGCGAACAAAATATTTTTTAAACAGCTACATTCAACCAATGTCTATAACCAACAATGGAGTTCCAGCTGATCATTTCCAAGTATCAAAATAAGGACGATATCAATGACACCAATTTAGCAAAACCTGTAGTTACCACAAATTTAATGTGAACTGTCACTTTTAATTTCATACAATGATAAAAAATTACAACAAAACAAACTTAACTACAGTATCCACTGAAATTGACAGTACACAGGACAACATGTTGTATTTACTCGACACGTACAGTTAAGTAATAATATCAATGTCCAGTTACTGAACCATTACTAACGTGTCAGAGTTTAGGGGTAATTGCCCAAATTTATTTAGCCATCAGAAATTAATTTTCACCAACGATGAATGCATTTAAAAGTACTTTTTTTTAGATATCAGCGAGGTATTTTTTATCTTTATATTGAACACGAAAACTTTTGGTTTCACAATAACATGATGATCATATGACTAGACATATTTATATTGTTTAATGCCACAATACCAAATCTTCTGTCCTTTGAAAGCGTTTCAAATGTTTAACAAAAAAGTAAAAATACTGAAATGTTTTTTTAAATGAACTTTTTCACTAAAATAAGCAGATATAGGCTAATCACCTACTTGCCTTGATTTCTAACAAATGATCTGTTTTCTTTTTTAATTAAACCATAAAGAAAATGTACAGATCAAGTTATAACAAAAAATTTAAGTTTACAAAAATCAACTTTAGATTGTATTAATTACTACAATCATCC
Organism: Rutilus rutilus; assembly: GCF_951802725.1. Lineage (NCBI taxonomy): Eukaryota > Metazoa > Chordata > Actinopteri > Cypriniformes > Leuciscidae > Rutilus > Rutilus rutilus. The sequence goes on from NC_140214.1 coordinate 14,257,141, forward strand.
CTTAATTACTTTGTGAGTGGTCTCAAAACTTCTATTTAAACTGACCGGTTATTAATTAAAACATTATTTACCTATAAACAAAAGATAGCAGATTAAAATATTGAATTTCATGCACATCCATGAACTTGGCATGGTGTTGCAAGAGACTGAAAGGAGGGCGCATGGGGGGCTATGATGGATATTTCTTTTTCTCCAAGGTTGTGCTTTTAAAAACCTTGGTTACTCTGGCTCATTAAGCTACATAAGGTTTAAGAATAAGGCTATTTTAAGCAATAAGTGACGCTCTACAATTTGACATACCACAAATGAGTAAAATGTGTTTTGTAGCCTACTATCTTCTCATTATCTCACCTGTGCATCCAGAGCTGCCATTCGTAACTTTAGTCTGCAAGCACAAGTGTCATAGACAGTCAGACATCCTGGTCAAACATCACATTACACTGTATTTAAAACTGCAATGGTACAATTTGGCAATATATTAAAGAAATTGACATTGTAACATAAACCAAAACAATTTCATTTTGACTGAAAATAAATGCCATTTATTGTCTGGTCTTGAAAACTGCATTACAGAAGTAGAAAAACTTGTCCTAAATTTATTAAACTTCCCTCTTGCTTTTGTAAAACCATTATTGATGTTTATTCATAGATGCCACCTACGTCACTATAAATAGAACGCCGCCATATTTGCGACCGCCTCGCCCGGTATGGCCGCCCAAACTGCCCATTTGAATGAGCGAGAGACAGAGATACCTGGAGAAAATTTCTATTTTAGGCTCCGATTCTTATTTGTTACCCCCAGTTTTCTTTAGTCCATTATTATCTGCCCCAGGCTTATCCCATTTGGCCTTTCATGATATAGAAATACTTAAGTCATAGAGCTTCATGGCGCGCGTTCATGAGAGTCGAGGCGATGTCATGAATGAATCTATGAATCTGCAGCTGTTCGGCTGGCATGAATGAATCTATCTAATCCGTCCATCAGCACAGCCAAAGACATCAACCGAATATCATAAAAGACTGCCATATCTGTCCGAAAGAACAGATGATCAATTACAGAGAAGAAGGTTTAATACACACAAATATCGAAATGAAAGACTCTTTCGAGTCGAATCTTTTTGAATGATTCGGCTGCGATTAAAAGCTTTCAAGAGGTAAGCTCATGATTATAATAACGACTCAAATTGCAGTTTGTTCGTCACATAAAGCTATCATATGAATAAATAACGATATTAATATAACGGACGAGTCGTATTAGATCACTTTTATGATACTTTTGTGATGTTTTTTTGTCTTTTATTTATTTTATGCGTGACAGCCCCCAGTAGGCTAACGTTACTCATTCACTTTCATTACATCGACAAGAAGAGTCTCCATTAGGCTAACTTACATATTCAAAAATGTCCCTTTGTCTTCCACGGAAAGTAAACTTAAGGATTTGAACATGAAGGTGAGTAAATGACGTAAGAATGATCATTTTTGGAAGAACTAACCTTAACGTTAGTCCTAAAATATGCATTTCAAGGCTGAGATTATGCATCGTCTGCAGAGATAACGTTAACGTAACATACACAATATAACATCTAAAGCGCATGTGACGAAGACAATATCTTTATGAACTTAAGAAAAATATTTATTAGATTTAGGTAGGTATAAATAACAGGCAGACAGACAGTTCAAAAACAAAACAACCCCAAATCTTACTAACTTACCATGATAAAGTGCATTTAAACAGATCCAACAATAAAATGAAGACAAAACATTATCTGTCGATATCTGTCTGTATAATGTTGGCCACTGAGAGTATAATGGAAATATAATTAACCACAAACCAACATGAGACTTCAAGTCTTTTAAATAAATGATTCTCTCTTCTTTTGGTATAGAATAAAATACCAGTTCAGGGTTCCTCTTTCAGCTGTTTTTGCAGCCAACTGCACAACATATTGCAGGCATTACTGAGACCGTCGGTCGCAAAGATGGCGGCGCAAAGCTACAGTGACGTCATGTGAATCGAATGAATAGTGATAAAACGCATGAATCTCAGGCCTGGCCTCAGACTCCTGTAGGCCGCAAAAGATCCAACTCCTGGCCATCTTACATTAATGTTATCAACAGTGAGCTAATCTAGGTGAAGTAACAGGGACGCAAAATATATAGTTCAGAAGTTACATAAAGACAACAACATTTTAAAATTAGGCGAAGTTTAAAAGCGGATTACCGCTAAACATGCAGTCACCTATGCAATCCTATCTGTGGCCTTAAAACATGAGCTTAAGACTCTTAGGAATCTAAACCCCTAATGGATATATTATTATTAGACTATCAATATTTTCATTTTGGTACATTAATCTATACTTTCTGCAAAGCTGCTTTGAGATTATGATTAATGTGAAAAGCGCTATAGAAAATAAAATGACGTGACATTTACGTTACGATATATGTGCAAACAATATGCAAGTTAAATAAACAGCACCATATTATTTTGAGAACCTTGTACAAGAAGTCAAAAACTTACCTTTTCGTCGGACATCTTGTCTCCTCCGTGTCTCGCCGCGTCCGTCGCATCCCTGCCTCTCGAGCTGCATCTGAGTGAGTGTGTCGCAGGTGTGAGACCCAGGAGAGTGGGGGAGGGGGAGAGGCGACGGTCGCGGTGGGGACTCGAACCTCAGGTTCTGTGTGATCTGGGTCAGCCATTACTGACACTCGCTCGGCGCACTATATATATAGCTATGTTTATTACCCGCGCTTTTTATTTTTTCTTGTGCGGTTTTTGTATTCTTTTAAAAAAATGATGTATGCACATATGCTCTGATAATATAGTGTATAGGATATATGCTGTTATAAAAGAAATACATTTTCTGCTCAAATTCAGATATAATGTTTTTTTTTAAAGTACAAATAAAATGACAGAATGTAGATGTTAAAAGACATTAAATGTAATATTAAAAAACAACACATTAAGGAATGGAACCAATTTGGAACTATTAAACAACTCACAAAAAGATTGACATTCATAAAAATAAAAAATTAACTATTACAAGACCTTGTAATCAACAGAACGGATATTATTTTTACCCTCTGAGAGGACATCAAATAAATAAAATAGGTTTGAAAGAAGTGAGGCTTGTCTTCAGTGAGACCACACTATGGATACGAGGCCTCCACACACGCTAACGTCCTTTAGAAACTGTCTACACTGATCCTGAAACTCTTTAACTGATCATTCTCCTCATGACTGTTAAAATAACAACAAACATCTTCACAAAAAGTGCTCTCCTTGGTTTTACTGTTCAAGACAATGACTGAAACCATGTATTGCTAGCACTTCTCTTGCTACTGCTTTCTCTCCAGACACACTGCTTGTTGTATTCCTCATTTGTAAGTCGCTCTGGATAAAAGCGTCTGCTAAATTAATAAATGTAAATGTTAATGCGCTCACCTAATCAGCAGTTCGCCAGGTAGAGGAGAATGGAGAAAGAATTTATTTGCAAACTACATAAATTAACTGTCAATTCAAGTTAAAAATACTATAACGTGATTTAATTTATGGTAAGAATAACACATAGTAAAAATAAATCAAACGATGATGCGGTTTCTCCACACTGGGACACGCTTCTGGCTCAGCCACTGGTTCAGATTCTCCCACAATTACATGAAACTATTTACAATAACACGTACTAACTTAAACAGAAATAAGAGTGTGTTGTACACATTTACGTTTGCATGTGTACTGCATACATGTACGTGCATACACTGGTGTGTGTTAGACTAGTGATTATGACACAGTGCTCATCATTTCCAGGATCTGAGTTCACCTTGTCAGAGTAGCCATAATGATTTAGCACCTGTGGTCACCAACATCTGGACCCAGAGGTCAATGTGCAGCTAGAGTTAGGGTTAGGGTTAGAGTTAGGGTTAGGGAGAGGTACTGGTCCACCACATCCAGGGTTAGGGTTAGAGTTAGGGTTAGGGAGAGGTACTGGTCCACCACATCCAGGGTTAGGGTTAGAGTTAGGGTTAGGGTTAGGGAAAGGTACTAGTCCACCACATCCAGGGTTAGGGTTAGAGTTAGGGTTAGGGTTAGGGAGAGGTACTAGTCCACCACATCCAGGGTTAGGGTTAGAGTTAGGGTTAGGGTTAGGGAGAGGTACTAGTCCACCACATCCAGATGCTGACAGCACCTCTGCTTCATGCCCTGCTGGCTCTATTAGCTGCTCTGCTAACACGACTGCTGGTGATGGTCAGTCCTCCACTGTGGCCTTTATCTGCTCCTGCTGCTCCTGCTGTGACACTGGGAACGGGAGCGCAGACGCTGGCACATGCTTACCTCAGCATCACAGGGCATTAGCCATGTTCTTAGCTAGCGATCATTGCCCCACTTCTGCTTTACTAGCAGCACATCTGGATGCTGGATCAGTATTTCTACATCTGTTTATCTCTCGCTCTGTGCTGTCCACTTTCTTTGGCTTCATGAGAAGAGCTGTGTCTGGCCCGTTCTCCCACACTGAGCGCTCTTCTGCTGAGAGTCCTGCTAAAGCAGTGTCAGTCTCTCTCTGTTAGCTCAGAGCATCTAGTAAAGCACAGGGTGTGGAAGACTACTGATAAACTGTGAGATATGAGGTATGAGGGTGTCATGTGCTGCTCTGTTAGCCTAGCGGCTAGCATTTACCAGAAAATAAAGGCATAAAAATAGTGTGTTAGTAGTTCACTTTTAAGGTTTTTGAGAGAGCACAGAGAATGTCTGTAGTTATCAAATATCACACCGTTTGTGCAAAGGAATTACAAAAACAGACCAAAATATGTTGAATCCTATTTGTATGTAGTGATATATTTAAAGAAAGCCAGAAGATTAGAAATAACAGCAGCTGCCAATTTTAGAAACAAAGATTGTATATTGTCAGGGCCTGTTAATATATTTATTTATTTATTTAAATTTTTTTTTCCTCCAAGTTTATTAGTGATCTGTTGAAAGTGAACTCTTTGATTCTGTGTAATGTATGCAGAAAGGCTCTGTCAGAAGGGTATCCCACAGTGGAAAAATTGTATTATCATTTACTGATCATTATTTAATTAGATTAGAATTAAATGATAATTACATATAAGAGGAATGATATAATAATGTATTATAATTACTTTAACAAAATCACTTTGGAGTGTTTTTAACCTAAACTGACAATGAATTGATTTAGTAGATAATCCCCCCATACAACAGTCCACGCAGAGGCGAGACTGAAACCCTGGAGCTGGCCAACCTCGTTTGATTTCTTTCCTATTGTCATCAATAATGAGTATATGAATATAGAAAGATCCTTGATAAATTACATAAATGGCATTTTTAACAGATCTGTTATATTCTAATCATTTGATTCCTTATGAGGAAATATAGCAAAGAATTTGCTAAATTAAAAAAAATATATATTCTGTTTGTGGCTTAGTCTATCAAGAATTTTCATTCTAGTGTATCAACAGTACATTTATTTAATTCTGTTTATTTTATAAAGTAATATAAATAACTAAATAGTATACTAATATCTAGTAGAAATATATAAAAATAAAAACCCTATTAACTTATCTCACTTTAGTGAAAATAGTTTAATTTTATTATTGACCAATACCCCCGATAGGGCGCTAGAGAGTTTCACACTTTTCCAGAACAATGTGACTCGTGGGGACGGCAATACTCTGTGTGACCACCAGGGGCGCATAGATACACACTCACACAGATTTTTGTCTTGAAAACGGTCTTCATGGGGACTTCAGAAAAAACTGCATGGGGCGTGTCTAGACACTGTCTGGGAGGTGCCTATGGGGCTTTGCCCGTGGGGACCTCAATTTAGGTCCCCACGGTGACACGAGTCCCCACGAGTCTGTGTGCATTCAGGTTGAAGTCCCCACCGGGATAGAAAAACAAGAACACACACACACACACACACACACACACACACACACACACACACACACACACACACACACACACACACACACACATGTCTGGTGCACTATCTTTGTGAGGACTCTCCATAGACGTAATGGTTTTTATACTGTACAAACTGTATATTCTATCCCCTTACACTGCCCCTATCCCTAACCCTACCCATCACAGGAGACATTCTGCATTTTTACATTTTCAAAAAAACTAATTCTGTATGATTTATAAGCTTTTGTACCCATGGGGACCTCAATTTAGGTCCCCACGGTGACACGAGTCCCCATGAGTCTGTGTGCATTCAGGTTTAAGTCCCCACCGGTGTAGAAAAACATGTACACACACACACACACACACACACACACACACACACACACACACACACACACACACACACACACACACACACACACACACACACAGGTATAATTTGAAATGTATGTTTGTCAAAAGAAAAAAAGGTACATGCATACATTTAAAAAGTTTTCTAAGTGAAAATTGTGTTTTACTCATGTGAGGAAACTGCTCGGCTACAGTACTAATAAAAGATGCTGGTCATCAGTCTGTTTTAAAGAATAAAATAAAGTAAAAGTTTTATTTAAAGGAAATAGACTTTTCTTGCTTTTTGTATGGCAAACAAATGTATAAAATGTTTGAAAGTTTAAAATCCCTGTGTGTCTTATTTTACTCAGAATTTTGTAGTAAAATATGTAAATTTGTTGTTTTACAACACACACACACACACACACACACACACACACACACACTATGGGTTGGGTTAAAAACTAAAACATTTTCTTTAAAAAATACTAAAATAACAAAAGTAACAACCAAATTTATATACACTAAAAAGATGTTTTTGTGTGCGAGCCCAGAGAATCACCAGAAAGCTTTTGATGAAGTGTCATTCTTTAAACATCTAGGCTAGCCTAAGCAACTGTCCTAAAACCATTAACAAACCCATTTAGGATGCACTCTTCCCCCGCCAGTTCCACTCGCAAACACCGTCACTGTGAGTTAGATAAATGTTTTGATTCTTTGTCTTTTTAACACTGATCCTATTGGCGTCGGGAAACAGATACAGATGTTCTAGAAAAAACGACACCTTTTCTTGTTGAGAAGAATATAGCACGGGATGTGTGGGTAATTAGGACTCTTTGGCTTGATGAACGTGTCTGATTCTTTGTCTTAGGCATTAACATAAAACCTAAAGTTCAGGTACTACTGATCCTACTGAGGTACACACACACACACACACACACACACACACACACACCACACACACACAGTTGTTCTTAAAAGAACATTTACCACTCTACAGATAAGGCGTTGTCAGGAAAATTCGTTTCGTGTACCTACCCCGAAGTGACAAAATAAAAAATAAAATTCTGTATCAAAATCTATAAGGAAAGACCAGTACTTTGTTTAGGCTTGGTTTGTAGGGAATTACAAACCTGTGCATATATATTCAAACACACATAACTATAGAACCAATTCTTAATGCGCATGTGAACTCCATCAGTGTTTCTCACAGGTTCGCGTTTAAAGTCTGTGTAGAGAGAATGGTGTCGTCTTAGCGGCCCCTAATTTAATAACAAATGATCGTTGCGACGGAAGCGAATCAATCAAAACTAACTTTAGCTGGAAAATAACTTTATTAAAGAACCGCTATCCAGCCAAAACATTCTCTGTTACCTTAAATTATACGTTTATCTCTGTAAAGCTGCTTTGAAACAATCTACATTGTTAAAAGCGCTATATAAATGAAGATGACTTGACTTGACTTAAAAGAACATCCCCAGACATGTTATTTAAATGAATATAGCCAGTGTGGTGTAGGGGTAATGGTATTCCTGAATTTCTTGACTCAAATACTATGACTCAGTTAACATATAGGCTACCCTATTGATCAAACAACAACGATTTTGACACTCAGGGTGTCAACATTACGTAATACCTGCTTGGGTGAATTTCACCCCCAACAATCAAAGGAATACAACCAGCAACAGTTTCATCCATACAGACGTTCCCCCCTGTAAAAACATCTGACACCCACTGACCAGTCAGTTTGAGTGACACATGGATTCCCTGTCAATCACTAGTGACACTAGGGTCATAAATCAATCAAATGGGGTCATAAATCAACCAAAAGTGACACAAAGTATATGTTAATACTACTGGTGTATATCCATTTCTGCATATATTTCTACAAAACGACTGTACTGTACGTTAAAAGATTGGGATGGTATGTTGTAACTTTAACTCACAATCCAAACCATCATTCACATCCATAACCTAAAAATCCACAACCTTTAAAACCATTAGAAATATGTGCTCTGGTAAAAAGTTCACACTAGAAGTTATCATGCTATAACATCTACCTCTTGGTATTTATTTCTGTTGCTAGGATGCAGAGAGCTTGTTACTATGGAAACCAGATGTTTGTTTATGCTGTAATGTGGTTAGAGTGATGTGTAATTCGGAGCACATGTCCGCTCCACTGCTGCAAAAAGCGGAAATAGTGATTCCCCTCTTTCTTCTAACCACTCCCTTCCTCACAAGATGCTGGTCACACACAGAAAAAGAGACTGAGAAAATATATACAGAGAGAGGACAAGAGATTATGAGAAAGGAAGAGTGCAGCTGAGTGTTACGATAAAAATAAAATGCCCATTACGCACTCTCTTCCAATTCAATAATCATATTTACTAATTAAAAACACTATAAATGTATCAGCATGGGTTGTGATAAAGCACACAAAGATGAAGACAATCTTTAATAAACTCCAAAGTGAAATCCAAGAAAACACAAAATGAGACCAGACAAATGAGAACTGAAAAGACTGCAACTTAAAATACATGGTAAATAATGGTAAAATAACAAACACATATGCAGATCAAATTAATCACCATGACAACTGATAAGTGGCAGGAAAACTACACAAAGAAAATCAAGAAATGAATGAAAACAAACTAAAGGTCCATGCAAATGAAACTAAGACCAAAATAACTGAATGTCTGTGACAATATATTTTATTATAGCCTATATTATTTTGTGTTTTTTTTATTAAGAATTTGTATAATAATTAAACATATACAGGCCTGGTTTCACAGACAGGTCTTGGATTAAGTCAGGCCTTAGTTCAATTAGAGCATTTAAGTAGCTTTTATAAATGTGCCTTTAAAAAAACATTACTGGTGTGCATCTTGAAACAAAACAATGCACTGACATATTTTAAGATATGTCAGTGCAAGTTGCTTTCAGTTAAAACAGGGCTTCTGCGTCGGCCAATAGTGAGCCTACGTGTGACGTACAACACAGAAGCGCTGCGCAGTTATACTACGTGAAAAGACTCGAGGCCCAGAGAGAAGGAAATGAATAGTGGAATAAAGTTGTCTTTTTTTTTTTTTTTGCGCACTAAAAGTATTCTCGTCACTTTATAAACTTAAGATTGAGCCACTGTAGTCACTTGGACTATATTAACGATGTCTTTAATACATTTTCTGGGCCAGCAAGTTATAATGCCTTAGAAGCCTATGGAGGAGTGATCCAGCTCTCAGATTTAATCAAAAATATCTTAATTTGTGTTCCGAAGATGAACGAAGGTCTTACGGGTTGGAACAACATGAGGGAGAGTAATTACTGACAGAATTTTCATTTTTGGGTGAACTAACCCTTTAAGCCTTGTCTAGGGTTGCCAACCGTTCCGTATAATACGGAATCGTCCCGTATTTGACACATAGAAGTCTTGTTCCGTATTGAACTGATACGGAACGCACTTTGTTCCGTATTTTTGAGAATCAATTCAGTGCAAATCCATGACAGACACATATCAGACTATGAACGAAGACATTTGTAGGCTATGATAAGAAAAAAAAAACCCGACGGTGCGGTAGTTACTAATTTCTCCCTCTGTTTGTCTATGATCAGCGTAGTGTTTTTAACATCTTGGAACGTCATCAGAGAATGCCCTTTTAACTGGTCGTTTCAGTCATTGTGAGTCACGTATCGTAGCAACGATGACGTCAAGTGACAACAGCGGGAAATGTAAAAATGACTCAGACATTCTCTGCTCTTACCTCCGAGCAGCCGGCGAAAAAGAAGAGAGCACAAAAATATACATACAGGTGTTGTGTTGCTTGAATGCAGTATTTGAGTGCAATATTTTATATTTTCTTTATTAGCTGTTTTTTAATGTATTATTGTTTTGCACTGGAAAGAAAATTAACTATAATGGAAGTATAATTATATAAAGATATTTGCACTACACTTCCTTAAAATGTTGTCTAATTAAATAAAAAATATTATTTTTTGCACTGGAAAGAACATTCGAGAAGTCTAATTCTAGTGCATAAGTTCGCACAAGGCTGTGTTTATTTTTCTTCAAATGCAGTCTAAGCCGATGAGTTTTGAAATTGAATTATATATTTTGTATTTGTTTAAGTTAAAAATAAAACGTATTATAAACTAAACAAATCCATGGTTCATTGTTGGCAAAATGACCATGATAGCCTTTATATTTCACATCTATGTGGTTCAGTCTTGTATTGATTAGGCCTACTTGCTATTCAATATAGGCTAGGCCTAATAAGTTGTAGGCCTATTATAATATGCTATAATGTATGAAATATATTTATCTAAATATCAATTAGTTTCCACAATATTCACCAGAAGTCATCATTTCAGGGGTTATTTAAAAAAAAATTATTCCGTGGGGGCATGTCATTACACCCCACCCCCCGTTCCTTATTTTTATTTCAGAAAGTTGGCAACCCTAGCCTTGTCTGTGAAACCGGGGGGATTGTGTTTTCAAAAATGTTCAGGATTAGAGTGTTTAATCAGACTGAAAGATTTGTAATTATCGAACAGACAAAAAATGACACACAACGATCGAGCATATTTGAAATAAAATAATTTATTGACGGGATAATTTTTTTGATAAGTTATCAAAAAGTAATGTATTCATTCTTAATTATTTTAATTATTAATTAATTATTGCAAATAAATTAAACTGTAATGTCATTGTTTGTTTACCAAATAAAATACAAAGTATAGTGTCATAAATATACATAATATATGTGTATATTAATAATATATATATATATATAGCCAAACGTTGCAGGATTTACTATGCTGGTGACTGTTAATATGTTAATACGCGTCATCACAGTCTGTGAAAAGGATCCACAGAGAGAGACCCTTACAGACCTTGCTAAAGGGAAGGGATTGGTGTTGTATGCTACCACCTACTGGTGAGAACCAAACACGCATGGTGAAGTACGGTAACTGACCCATGCCGTTTTAAACACACTCACACGCGCGCACACACACACACACACACACACACACACACATATATATAAAGGCTATATATTTTATTTTATTTTATTTTTCTTCTTTTTTTTCTGTTTTTCTTTCTTTACAGTGATTTTTGAGAAGGGTACTGGATCTTGAATGGGAATGTGTTCAATTTGCAGGTTTACCTCAGGTCAGGTGTTCGCCTGCGTCCGGGTGTGACAGCTGCAATAGCAGTTTGAATGCAGGCGAGGGCGGCGTGTCATCATCACACACATCGACTGCAATTAAATCACACTGCGATGTCAGGAAGTAACAAGCCGCCAGTGTTGTTTCTAATTCTGGAGGCGAGCCCTATGTCTTCCTTGTTTGTCGTTGAAGATTTCTCCGTGTCAGTCACGTTTGGCGTTAACTGACTCTTAATTGTTTTACCTGTGCCCTGCATGTCGGTTTATCGTGTCCGGTTACGCAGTAATGCAGATGGACGGCTTATACTAGTTTACTAGTTTTGTCTGGAAAGCACGACAGGATTTTTTCCATGTTGGAAAGGACTCCGCTGTGGAACTAAACGAGGGTGTTTTGAAACAGGTACATTTATTGTTGTTATTTTAATATAGGCTACTTTCAAGTTTTTAATTGCCAATCTCTTAAAAGACAACTATAGTCAGATTGTCTTAACTGTAAGTAGATAAAGGTAAAGATAGTTTACCTTTATAGAGCGTATTCTGACGTTTGTCTCTTGTTTGTTGATTATTGGATGCGTTTTAATTGCGCTGTTTAAAATATATTGAAATACATTTGCTATGCCAGGATGGATTTTGTACATTTGTATTTTTCTTTAAAAATCAAAATAATAATAATAATGATATATTATACAAAAAATATAGTAACAAAACCTGTGCCTTTCTATGTTCCGAACATTTAGGAAATAAGCAACCTAACAGACAGAAAATTTGTAAAGAATAGCTACAAATATAAATATGAACAGCAGTAGGCTACTTAAACGCTGAAATTGAAAATATTTTGTTTATTATTAAATTAAAACTGTTTAATTTTGTTTGTGTCACAGTTTATGCTTATTTATAAACTGCTAACAGTTCCCACATTAGACAAGTTTGTACACGCACTGGTGGTCTGACTGCAGTTTCTCGCTCAAACTTACATTCTTTCTTCTCCAGATCCTTATCATGCTGTACTGTGCACTGCGGTATGCTGATGCATGTTTGTGCGTTTAAAGAATGAATGTCACCAACTGCAAGGGTACGAGCTGCCAGGATGAAACGGTCCACACTCTGCAAATTTACCCCAGGTTATCCGTCAGACCTGGGCAAGGATGCATCCTCAGGGTCCCAAAAGAGGCAACAGTTGCCACTGTCATCAAGATGGCTCTCACCACACTTGGCTTGGACACATCCAAGCCTTACATCCTCGTGGAGGTCCAAGAGTACGGTGGAGAGGAGTGGGTCCTTCAAGCAAGCGATCTGCCTGTTCATAGAGTCCTGCTCTGGCCTAGAAAGGCCCAAGATAAGCACCCTCAAAGTGATGGATTCTATTTCGCCCTTCAAGAGGGATGCAAGGATGGATCCATCCAGTATGACGTTTCTGTACAGCAAGAAAAAGTAGCTCAGGGACTTGTGACTCGGGGTTTCGTTGCACAGCAGCCTCGGGAATATGACGATTTATGTAACCTCCCTGAGCTAACAGAGGAGAGCATCTTGGGAACCCTACGACATCGCTTCCACAATCAGAAGATCTACACATTTGCGAGCAACATTCTTATCGCCGTCAACCCCTTCAAGTTTCTCACCATCTACAATCCCAGATATGTCAAGATGTATGAGAACCACACGCTGGGCAAGCTAGAACCTCACATCTTTGCTATTGCGGATGCAGCCTTCCACACAATGCTGAACAAACAGGTTAACCAGTGCATCGTCATCTCTGGAGAGAGTGGTTCTGGTAAAACCCAAAGCACCAACTTCCTTATTCACTGCCTGACTGCCCTCAGTCAGAAGGGCTACACTAGTGGAGTGGAACGAACTATCCTGGGGGCAGGCCCTGTGCTTGAGGTGAGTTCTGTAGGTTTGAGGTTTATCACTGTTCATTTCCTACTTTGAAGTTAGCAATCTAGTTGAAATAGGAAACCATGAAAGGATGTAAGATGGTAAGTTATTTTGAGACTCTGATGTAATTGCTGTTTTACGAGGATTATGTCCTTTGGATGAATGGTAGCCTTGTTCAGGGTTCAGCAATAAATGGTGTTTCTTCAACTATGGGCTATTTTGCACTTCAAGAGACATTTCCACCACATTTCAAATGATGCACTGGGTTTTGCACAACTTTTTAAGCAATGTTGCTGGGCAATGTTGCCATAAACGGGCAAACAGGTGAGATACCGACCGATCTAAAGTATCCAGATAGAAATTTGTTGGCTATTCTCAATGGGAAGTGCCCAACATCATTGCTCAAAAAAGTTCCCCCGTGTATCATCACCTTAAGTCTAGGCTGAGACCAATAGAAGGTTGAGTCAAAGTCCATGACAAGACCATGACCATGGAAATGTCGTCTTGAACTCAGACTTGAGACGCTCCCCTTTGTCTCGCTAATGCTCATTTCACAGCTAGCATTTTTTGTATCCTTCATACGCAATATTGAATAACATTTTCAGTGTCCAGGTCAGTTTTATTTTCAGTATTATTTATATATTTTTATAGTATTATTATTAATATTTAGCTTTTATTTTTTTAATTTTCAGTCTACATTTTATTTTATTTACATTTTCTTTTGTCATTTTATTCTTAAATTTGTAATATATATATATATAAAAAAAAATTCTATATAGCTTTAATTTATTTTTATTTCAGCTTTAGTTAATTAGTAATCAAACTTATTTATTTCAGGTATTTGCCAAGGCAACATTTCTAATTTCTAATACAATTTTTTATAAAAATCTACCCCAGGACAAAAAAGTGCCTGAAGTTGAAGAAACACCCGAACAAATGAGATAAGATCAACTACGTTAGTTTATTTTTTTTTTCTTGTACTGAATCAAGAAAAAAAGTATCTTGTCTGTAACTGTGGTCTCATGATTTATTATTTGGTTGCTCGACTCATCTCAATATCTTGATGTAATGATAAAGAGTGTCTTTCAGGCGGAAATTATGACCTCTGTGCAGGAAATGGCTTGCCCTCTCGCATTTTGCACGATTTTTAGATGTTCATGTTGATGACTGAAAGTTTGATACTCTCCTTCAATCAAATGCAACAAATTGTGTAAGAATGGTTTCCCCTTTCCTCCTTTAAGCATGGTCAAATAAGGATCTAGAAACCATTCGGCCACGCCACACGCAAGGGGACTTTCACATCACTTCCTCTGCATCTCCCAGGGAAAAGGGGACTCCGAACAGACCTCTGTCTCCTTGAGCACTTTAAATAGACACTGTAGATCCGAGTCACAGTTTAAGGGTTTCAACACACTGATATGTTTAGGTGTTACCATTGTTAATACATAAACAATGAAGTAAATTCACAACACTCTCAGGAGTTTAAGTTTTTCCACTGTTTATACAATGTGTTCATTGCAAGTTTGGTATATTTCTGAACAGTCCACTTCCTACATTTCCTGTTCAGAATTTAGTATGAAGTGTGCTAGTGCTAATGTGATAGTGAAGTTCTACTGAGTAAATAGCTCATAATTCATGGGTTTTCTTTACTGTGGCCTGAAGTCCCGCCCCCTTAAACTGAGCTGTCAGTCACCTTTTGTCATGCATTGACCAACTGGGATTCTCAATCTGATCTGAAACCGGTCAAACAAGTTCTCGGTTTTTTCTTAAAAGCTTTCTTTTATCAACAAGTCCACGCCCCTCTCAGTTCTGCAGTTTTGCTTGCAATGAAAATAAATAGCTAAGAGGAACAAGCGACTTGTGTTGAGACTTGGAGGTTTAAAATAGAATTTCTTATAAAGAGGGATGGAAAAGAACATTAGGTTATGTTTTTGTGTTCTAGCTAAAGGAAGCAGAACAAGCAAGCAGATTGAGACTGTTAAAAACGTATGGTAATATGTTGAAGTTGTGACCATTAATATTTGATGAGAATTATATGATAATTGGATCTCATAAATGATAAATAAAAGATCCACTTGAAATGAGTCATTGAAGTCCTGTTGTTCCCAGATTAGGTACCTTGATACACAACCGTTCAAAAGATTGATACTTTTATTCAGCAAGGATGCATTAAACTGATCAAAAGTTACAGTAAAGACATTTACAATGTTACAAAAATGTCATTTTTAAAATAAATGCTGTTCTTTTGAATTCTCTATTCATCAAAGAATCCTGAAAAGGTGTATCACACTATCTACAAAAATATTAAGAAATACCATGCTTTTTGTTCCTGGTTGAGCATAATGCTAGCAAAGCAAGTTACATTTTCAAGTTTGCACATACTGTTATTAAAGGCCTAGTTCACCCAAAAATGAAAACTCTGTCATGGTTTACTCACCCCAAGTTGTTCCAAGCCTGTGTGAGTTTCTCTCAAAATATCTTCTTTTGTGTTCAACACAAGAAAGCAACTCATAAAGCATAACTAAAAACTCATAAACTCATAAACTCAAAACTTTGGAACAACTTGAGGGTGAGCAAATGATGACAACATTTTTATTTTTGGGTGAAATATCCCTTTAAGTCCATTTATTGTATATAAAAGGTCTTCCAACTGAATAAATTTACATCTATTGTAAAGGTAAAAATAAAATAAAAACTGTGGTAGTGCTATGATACTTTTTGGTAATGAGTTGCTTGCTTCATGATGGGTTCTATGGTCTCTGCTTTTGGTTTTGTTGAGTCAAAAACACCTAACCTGTCCCTGTATTCCACTTCACTAATTCATAGAGACCTTTGTGTATTGCCTTCACGTGGTGTACCCCTCTAACAATATGCACATTGTTTGGCTGGCAGTGTTATTTACACATGTACTACTGTTGAACTATTATGCACCAACGCTAGAGACTCCACCTCCTTGGTAATTGTGTTTTATGTTTTGATTCTGACAGCTTAGCACTTAGTACAGATAATGGAATTGTATAGCTCAACTCCACAGTAGAGAGTTCATCATTAAAAATCCATTACCAGCGCATTTGTTACATTTAGGCATTCATACTTATTCTAAAACTCTGAATGCTATGAAATTGACTTGGTAGTCCTGTTTTATCAGCCCGTTTGTAAGAAAATAAGAAGAGATATGTCTGAAATAGAGCCAGATATAGGCAATGTGGGTGGCATATATGTGGTGGAAATTTTGGGCAAGGCAAGCATCTTTTTTTTAATATATATATATATATACACATACATACACGCATATTTAGCATTAGAATATATTCCCATTATGTCTTAAACTTACTGCTGCAAGTTTGATCTGCAGACATGAATTTTGTCTCAAATCATGAGACTTATTGAGGAGAGATTTGCCTTTACCTTTCTAAGTGACCAGACTTATGATTTTTGCTTGATCTTGGTAGATGAAAATCCCATAGACTTGCATTGAAGCGGTAACCCAAGTCTTATGTAGCAACCAGACTCGAGTAAAGTATTAACCATGTAGAACACTCTAGCAACTCTTTAACAACATTCTAAAAAAGACTTAACAACTGCATAGCAATGTGCTAGAAACTCTCGTGGGGACAAACTCCTATTACTTTTACTTCTTAAAATGTACAAATCTATGTAGTGTTGGAAACGTACTGAACAGATGTTTGAGAAACAAAAATGGGTCACAAAAAACTGGGTCATCATATCTTGAGAGTAAAATTTGTTGCATTTGCACTGAATTTTTACTCTCACTTTCACTGAACTTTGAGTGAGAGTTTATTTTGTCAGTTTTCAGTTTCATTTGATAGTTGTAAGAGGTGCCCAAATGCTCTGTTGTGACATCTGAGGAGTGCGGTTGTGACCTTTGTCCGTTTACTTCTCCAGTGTGAAAGGAATAAGAGAGCTCTGGGGGCTGAGAACACATAACAGCTGTTAAATATGTACAGCAGTGAATCTAGGCCTTGTTGTTGAGCTCTTAAAGAGATAGTTCATCAGTTGTCATCAATTACTTACTCTCATGTCATTCCAAACCCAGACTTTCGTTCATCTTCGAAACATTAAGGCATTTTTTAATGAGAGTTATGTCCCTCCATTGAAAGTCTATTCACCCAAAACTCTGACAAACGTTCACAAAGAGATAAATAAATCCATATGAATCGAGCTGTTTAATCCGAGTCTTTTAAAGGGACATGATCACTTTATAAACGTTTTGAATCATCAGCGTTTTAGTTGAACAGACCTTCAATTGAAAAACAGAAATATCTCAGATTTTATTAAAAATATCTTCATTTCTTTTTCAAAGATTAACGAAAGTTTTATGGGTTGTGAACAACATGAGGGTGAGTAAATGATTATAGAGTTTTCATTTTTGGGTGACTTAACTTTTCTGTTTCATGTGTAGAAGCCCTGGGTGTTGGCTTTGTCAGAATACCAGAACGAGTTGACGTACGTCAGCATGTCAAGACAGGCTCTGTCAGGCCATCGTATAAAAACGTATAATTTGACAGAAGTAACATCTTTTTCTATTCTCTCTATTCTGGTGTTTTATGACCTTCTTTCCTCAGAATTTGTCTTCCTACACAATTTTAACATGGAAGTGGGACAAGGAAACTATTTGTATAAAAACACGTTTACTACAGGATAAAGTCCTGAATGATGGTAATGTCACAGATCGTGTTGAAAGTATGCACATATTGAGAATCAATAGAGAGCAGTGTGAAAACCTGTTGGTACTTGTTCACATGTCAAAGTCCCTACAAAAACTGCAGTGTGTAATGTATTCCACCTTTAGCTGCACAAATAACATTATTAAATATGATTTCTAAAAAAACTGCAACTTTCTGCAACAGTTCTGGAAAAAAGAGAGAAACCAAGATTTGATGATTTTTTTGGTCTGTTATTCACACACAGCTATCATATAACTTCACAAGACTTATAAGGAATTTTTATAAGTAATCTTGAGTGCTTTTATGTTTTTTTGTTTTGGGGGGTCAATTTTCAGAGGTTGGCAGCCCCTGGCAACAACATGTTTTCATTGTATCGAAAAGAGTGGTTAAGAGAGTCTTCAAACCATTTTATTTTGAGTTCCACTCATACATGTTTGTGGTTCCTGTGGGTGATATAAAAAGGAGTTCTGTGCTACCCACTCAATTTTGTTTCTATTAAATTCTTGTCATAGATAGATTATCTATGACAACGTACTTTGCAGTTGAGCAACTAATAATAATGATAATCTATTGTCAGTAATGGGTCAAGAGTTGTCTGTCAGCATTCATGAAGACCAGATATCAGTGTTGGTTTTTTTTTTTTTTTTTTTTTTTTTTTTGGTCTGTTTCCTCCAAACCAATTTGCCTATCTGATGCATTTATCGTTGGTCTCCTCAGGCCTTTGGCAATGCTAAAACGGCATACAACAACAACTCGAGTCGCTTTGGAAAGTTCATTCAAGTGAATTATCTGGAAAGTGGCATTGTCAGAGGGTGAGTCATCTGTGTACTTCTGCCTATCTTCTTCACACACCAGAACCCACAGCTGAACATGATGACAAATGCATTTTATCTAATGAGGAAATGTTTATTTATTAATGTAAAATAAATGTTGAGAAAAGCTCATTCTGTTAATTCAGGTTAAGATCCACCATATGACATTTTCTGATATCATTCCCCCTTTTCTCTACTCTCTTAAAAAAAGATTGATAGAAAGACAAAAAATTCCATTCCAGAATTGATCTGAATATTCTAATACTGTTTGCTCAATGTTTCAGGGCTGTGGTTGAGAAGTATTTACTAGAGAAATGCCGTCTAGTATCCAGAGGAAAAACTGAAAGGTAAAAAAAAAAAGGAAATTTGTTATCTATATCCATTTTACATTTGAATTAAAAGTGTCGGAGATGTGAAAAAATGTATCGCAACAACATGAATCCCATGCCTGTTTGTTATTTAACCTGCAGGAATTACCATGTTTTTTACTATCTTTTGATTGGGGCCTCAGAAGAGGAGAGAGATGAGTTCAAGCTCCTGCGTCCTGAAGACTACCACTACCTCGAACAAGTAACTCAGAACAGCCATCACAAAGAATCAGTGTTTCTTAAAGGGGTCCTATTATGCCCTTTTACGAGGACTTGATTTTGTTTTTGGGGTGTACTAGAATATGTTTTCATGCTTGATTGTTCAAAAAAATGAAGCCCCTCCTTCTGAAATACAAAATGTGCTGTGATTGGTTAGCTGGCCCAGTGTGTTTTGATTGGCACTGTGTAGTGCATGTTCAGGAGATGTCCCGCACTTCGAGTTTAAATATTAAATATTAAGGATGTGTGAATTTCAAACCAATTCGAGCCCGATTTAGTTGTTTACGACAATGTTAACGAACAAGTGGATCGTGCAGAACGGATTTCGTTCACGTTAAAGGAGAACTCCGGTCAATTTTAATATTGAGCTCATTTTTTTGTACATTTGGAGTGCTGTCAATACAGAGAACAACGACAAAAATCGGTGTTGCCTACACCGAGTTATTCTATTTTTAAAATTTGCACCCTATTGACTTCAATGGGGCAAGTAGTAAGCCTGCTTTTTAGCCTCTTAACATCCTTTAAGTGTCATTACAAGTGCACAGAAAATGTGAGTGATTCCTTCCGAGTGAACACGGGTGGATCTGACTGCAGTAGATGTTAGAGATATTAATAAAAATGAAGTTAATTCAGCCAGCGCTCATACCTTTGTTTACATCTTGTTTTCGGTGGAAGGCCATAGTAATCGATTGTCGAGTTCAAAAAAATCCTCTGTGTGTTCAACATCTGATTCGGATGAACTATCCATCAGATCTGATATTCTCAGAACACCACACAGCACCGTCATCGGCTGGGCTGACAGTCTGAGTCTCCACTGTTGCTTAGTTACCTATGATCACGCGCGTGAACTCGACAATCGATTACTATGGCCTTCCACCGAAAACAGGATGTAAACAAAGGTATGAGCGCTGGCTGAATTAACTTCATTTTTATTAATATCTCTAACATCTACTGCAGTCAGATCCACCCGTGTTCACTCGGAAGGAATCACTCACATTTTCTGTGCACTTGTAATGACACTTAAAGGATGTTAAGAGGCTAAAAAGCAGGCTTACTACTTGCCCCATTGAAGTCAATAGGGTGCAAATTTTAAAAATAGAATAACTCTGTGTAGGCAACACCGATTTTTGTTGTTGTTCTCTGTATTGACAGCACTCCAAATGTACAAAAAAATGAACTCAATGTTAAAATTGACCGGAGTTCTCCTTTAACAGGACGTTTCAGAGTGTTATGTTTTTTGTAATTTTCTTATACATTATAGATACAATGTTATCCACCATTTAATCGTGATATTTGTCGGAAAACTAAGGTAATACAAAGAGCAATCGGTAAAAAAAACATGGTTAATCTTCCTGAGGGGGTGGTAAACCGTCTTGCAAATGCAAGAGCGTACAAAAGCTACAGAAAACGAGCTGTTCTCCATAAAATGTGCAGCGGATAGATAAATGTTGGGGTTACAATGTTTAGGAGCACTGTTAAAAATACATTTTAGCCACTGTTAGTTTGTCCGTCTTAAGATGACCAAACAATGGAGTTTTGGAACTGGGGTGGGAAAATAAGCGTCTCTTCGACATAGCAGCAACACTGTTTATCTTCTCTAGCGCTGCTCAACCAGTCCTCACCCCCCTTTTTTTGTGTATTCCGTGGGCGCTGATTATTTAAATGAGTAACATTGTGACTTCATAAGATCCGTAAAAAGAGCCGTTCATTATAGTTCTTGAAAAGTGGATTCTGTTAAATAAAATATCTCCCTTTAGAGTGGACTTTGAGCTTTGTAACCTTGCAGATATTTTATGCTCTAACAGCAACATTACACAATAGCTTAAGCTGAAAAAGTGGAAAAGCATAATAGGACCCCTTTAATGAAGCTGTTTCAGTTTTAATTTGCCTTCATGATGCTCTCAATTGTCCTCGGAGCAACAATGACATTAAATGGAGAGGAAGTGGAGATCTCTTCTTGAGCTTGTCAGATTTTTTTCCTGAGAAAAGGACCATTTCTTTTCCTGAGAATGATCATTCTTCCAAGACTAAATTTTCTGGGCTTTCCTGTCCATGTTAATTGTATAGCTGTTTATGCATAAACTGTATGTCAACAATTGTCTTATTTTCTTCATTATTTGTTCACTCTTCTATGTTTACACCTCACAGGAAATACCGATTTTAGAGGATCAAGCAGAAATGAAACATGAATTCAGGAGACTTCATCAGGCCATGGAGATGGTCGGTTTTCTGCCTCCGACCAAAAAACAGTAAGTGAAAAATGTTTTCAAGTACATAATAATGTTTATTAACACACATTTTATTTTTGGATTATGTGTAATCGATAATGTTTATTTAGCCCTGCTAAAACCATCACATTTACAATGAGCTGTACTCCAATAATTACCCATAAAAAGTAGATATCTATAAATACGGAATACTTCCGTGTGAATAAGATTTATGGTGTTTAATTAGGTTTGTCCTGGAGGGATTAAGTCACATTGCTGAAAAATTACCGTTTGTATGCATGACTTGCAAATGAAGAATTCTGCTCTGGAACAAGTCTGTGCTTGTCATGGAAGAGGAAAATACATCAAGACTTTCAATATGCACTGTGCTCTTTTGGCCATGACGTACAGAGTGCAATAATGTCAGACCTGACACATTTAGATCATTATGACCTGTCTTCCAAGGAACAGCAATGTTTCCGTGTTAAATGTTCTGCCAACTAATAATTATTTACACAATGTTAGAAATGTAATTATTTGAACAAAATACTAACTTATTCAATTACATTTAAGATGCATTCCCATGTGCCATATGATTCACAGTGTAAAATGACCTGCAATTACCAAAACGTACCATGGTTATATCATGTAGCTTAGAAATGTTTTATTTGAGGCACCTTCCAAAGAAAATAAATATATTTTGGATTTAATGTGATTCAATGTTTGATGCTCTTTTTCAGGATATTCTCTGTGCTCTCTGCCATTCTGTACCTGGGAAATGTGACGTATGAGCCAAAAGATGTTGGCGAGTGTCTTAAAGTTGGGCCAGATCATGTCCTTTCAGCGGTCTCTGACCTTCTCAAGGTACCACTGGCTACTTTAATGTTCAATATAAATTCTTCAAAGGAGGCTGAAATTCTGTCCCTCCTACTGGTTATTGTGGTAAACCACACTGAATTAGAAATACTTTAAATAGTTTAATGCGCCCAGTTCTTTGGAAATGCTGTGCAGTGACATCTTGATGAACTTGAACACCATCACTGCATGGTGAACAAATACATCATCATTCAACCAGTTGCATCATTACTTTTAGAGGACTCTTAGTGGATCGGTCCATTTGGATTCTTTTGGATTGTCTTTCCCAATTTTCAAATAGGAATCCTTTTCCCATTTTGCACTTGTTAAGCTGTTATTTGGCTGTCATTTAAAGAATTACACACTCTGTGACAGATCATGTGACAGATTTCTGTCATCCTATGTTCAAATGTGTCTTTATTACCATAATGTTTGTTTGGTTACACTTTATTTTGATGGTCCACTTTAGACACTCTACTAAGTAACTGCAACTACATGTCAACTAATTCTCATTGGAGTATTAGTAGACTGTTAGGTTAGGGATAGGGTTTGGGTTAGTAGAATAAGTTGACATTTAGTTGCAAAGTTACTTCTAGCCAGTAGAATGTCTGTTGGGGAAGCATCCAAATAAAGTTTACTTTGCAGATATTAAGCAGACAGTATACTAGAATTCTAGTAAGAGTTAGTTGACATGTAGTTGCAAAGTTACTTATAGTTTGTAGATTGTCTAAAGTGGACCGTTGATATAAAGTGTTATCTTTTGATTTTATATAATTGCTCTTAAATTACAGGTTAAAGTGGAGCTACTTGTGGAAGCATTGACTACAAGGAAAGCAATGACTGCTAATGACACACTAATTCTGCCTTACAGCCTCAGTGAGGTAACTTCATCTATAATGTGTTGGGTGGTGCAAATAATGACATTTTCTACTCTGTACCATTCATTCATTGACTAGTCATGTGTTAAGTGCATATCTATCATACCTTATGTGTGAAGTCAGCTCTGAAGTCAGCTGTTTGAAGAGGTCCCTTGTTGCTCTATCTTCTCCATTTGTCTTTCTTCATTTCTGTACTCTAAGAATCTGCTAACCACATGTTCAAACATTGTCTTTAGGCCATCACTGCCAGAGACTCTATGGCCAAGTCTCTGTACAGTGCCCTGTTTGACTGGATTGTCCTGCGAATCAACCATTCTCTACTCAACAAGAGAGATTTGGAGGAGTCTGTCCCGGTATGAATTCTGTCAAAATAATTTATGTATTTGAATATTTAAAATTTGATATATTTGACTAATTTCAGCTGTTTACTACTACCTATTATATATAATTGTGTATATATATACATACACACACACACACACAAAATTCAATATTATTATTACTATTATTATTACTATTATTACTATACAAGATCAATGTTTGAATTACAATTAATATAATCTTGAAATTTGTATTGTGATTATTCTATATAATATACACTACCAGTCAAAAGTTTTGGATCGGTAAGATTTAAAAAAAATGTAAAAGTCTCTTCTTCTCATTTATATATAAAAAAATAAATAACCTGTAACATTGTGAAATATGATCTACGTGAATATATAGTAAAGTGTAATTTATTCCTGTGATCAAAGCTGAATTCTCAATACTCCAGTCTTCAGTGTCACATGATTCTTCAGAAATCATTCTAATATGATGATTTGATGGTCAAGAAACATTTTTTATTATTATCAATGTTGAAAACAGTTATTTAAATTTTTATTTCAGGATTCTTTGATGAATAGAAAGTTCAAAAGATCAGCTTTTATCTGAAATAAAAAGCTTTTGTAACATTAAACACTACTGTTCAAAAGTAGTAAGAATTTTGATTTAATTTTTTTGCCGGAAATAAATCAAATAAATCAATACTTTTATTCATCAAGGATTAATTAAATTGATCAAAAGTTACAGTAAAGACGTTTCTGATGTTACAAAAGATTATATTTCAATAAATGATGTTCTTTTGAACTTTCTATTCATTAAAGAATCCTGAAAAAATGTTTTCAACATTGATAATAATAATGAATGTTTTTTGAGCATCAAATCTGAATATTAGAATGATTTCTGAAGAGTCATGTGACACTGAAGACTGTAGTAATGATGCTAAAATGCAGCTTTTTTAACAGGAAAACATTAATTTTAAAATATATGAAAATAGAAAACAGTTATTTTAAATTGTCATAATATTTAACAATATTACTGTTTTTGTATTTTTAATCAAATAAATGCAGCTTTGGTGAGCAGAAGAGACTTCTTTTAAAAACATTAACTGACAAAAAAACTTTTGACTGGTTGTGTATATTCTCTAATAGAATACAATTTAAATATTTTGCTTTTTAATATATGTATTATTCAATATTATTATTATCATTATTATAAAATCTAATCAAAATGCAAGTCTAAGTATCTGATTTAAATTGATCTAATCTTTCCTTTTTTTATGTTTTTTGTGTTTTAGAAATACTTGACTTGATTCATGCAGCTAAAGTGGCAAACTGATCTACTTTGACATTGTATTTTATTACTTTTATCATTATATTTTCATTTTATTCTATTCCTCACAGTGCTTATCCATTGGTGTACTGGACATATTTGGATTTGAGGATTTCAAGATAAACAGCTTTGAACAGTTCTGCATTAATTATGCTAATGAGCAACTACAGTATTACTGCAATCAGCGCATATTTACCCTCGAACAAGTGAGTTATGACATCTGAGTTGTACCTTGATGTCTCCTGTAATCATGGTGGACGGGAATGTCTGTAGCTCAGTGTGCATCTGCTCATGCTTGCATTGTGTTTTAGGAGGAGTACATGGCAGAGGGAATCACATGGCACACTGTTGACTACACTGACAACATTGGCTGCATCAGTCTCTTCAGCAAGAAGCCCACCGGGCTGTTTTACCTGCTTGACGAGGAGAGCAAGTGAGTTCCATCCCATAAAGCAGTGTTTCTCAACTCTAGTCCTGGGGACCCACCTATCAGAATGTTTAGATGTCTCATAAATGCAAACTGATTCAACTCAGCAGCTTCTTGGGGCCAGATTTACTAAACAGGGCAAATTAGCATGAGAGCGAAATCTCATTAAGAACACAGACGCAGCTGGATCATTTCCATAATGACCAACGCAATCTACCAAGAGCAGCGCAAATAAGCGTCTGGTTTAAGACTTTTTTTTGGACTGTATATAATGGCGCAAATACCAGTAAACTGACTAGCGCAAACCTTAGTAAATCACCTTGCGTGATTCATTTAAAAACTCTCCTCCCATAAGTTTTGTGTCTGAAAGGGAAACTCCTACAAATGCATATGATCAATAAGGTCAGCCACAAAAATAACCCTGTCCATGCCTGTTCAGTGCTAATTTTTCACTGCGTGTCTTTAGTAAGCAGGCTGGCGCAAACTGTTGGTAAATCTGGCCCTTTGTGTGTTAAATAGAGAACAATCTGACTCATTCTGTGAGGTGTGTCCCGAGGACTTGAATTGTGAAACACTGCCATAAAGCAATGCATATGCATTGTAATATTTGTACATAAAATTTAATTTTCTTTAGTGGAAAGATTTTACTTTTTTACTACTTATATTAAACATTTTCAGTCTACTTTTATGCAATGGCTTTGTTTAAAATCTTGATTTCTCTTAATGGATAGAGATACATAAATATTGTATATTGTTAAAAGCATATGCACATCGGAAAAAGGAAATCATCTGCTGATCCACTACTTGAATTGGATCTTGCAAGCTATTTAGAATGTATAATACAGTATGTGAATTAGTATGCATCTAATCGCTAATGTGGTTTTTAGTAGTCCATTAGTTAATATTCAGTGTTATGGCCTCTCTAGTTTTCCTCAAGCCACAGATAGCACTCTTCTAGAGAAGTTAAAGCAGCAGCACCAGGACAACGCGTTCTTTGTGCAGACCCCAGTGCGGGAACCAGCCTTTGTCATTCGGCATTTTGCTGGCAAGGTCAAATACCAGATAAAGGTAAAGGAACAGACCCTGAAACTAAACTTTCCCTTTGCACAAACATTTGGAGTGTAGTTGTGTTACAAATGATGTGTCTATGGTGGGAAAACAATACTGAGAAGCATTTGTGATGTTCCTGCCCTATAGGACTTCAGAGAGAAGAACACAGACCACATGAGGCCAGATATTGTTGCGTTGCTTCGTAGTAGTGAGTGCAGTTACCTGCGCCAGCTGATCGGGGCTAATCCAGTGGCTGTGTTCAGATGGGGCATCCTCAGGGCCACGATACGCACACTGGCCGTGTTTAACGAGGCAGGACGCAGCTGGGCGAAAAAACATCCAGGTTACGATCTACTAATACCTTTTTACTTACAGCTTCCAGAAGTGGATTATCATTGATTTAACATGTTTGTTTCCCTATCAGATCAGATCAAGCGCTATTCCAGACGTTCTCTTGGGGAAATGAGGAGACCCAGCACTCTGATAGAGAATCTAAAGAGGTAAATGGACTGGATCGGTTCCTGTAGACGTATGACCTCTTGATGGAACAATGGATTTATGCCAAATGAACGTGTTTGTTTTAAGTTTGCTCCATACAAATGACAGTTCAACTGCTTATAATTGCAACTTGATCTCTACAGCCAGAAGTCTTTGATTGAATTTTCCTTTGATCGTTCTGAAGAGGGTCCACTTGAAGCATTTGAGGACATTTTTGCAACATTTGAAAATAAGAAGTAAGTTCACCAACACTCGAGGAACTTACTGAGCTTGGGTTATTCTCTATTTGATGATGATTTCCTTCTGTGGATTAATAATCTAACTGAGGTTACTGCATGCATTTTCTGTGAAATGGGTGATTAAACTAACTAATTTCGGCTGTTTACTCCCTATTGTTTTTATTTGATTGTGTTTTTAGTATTTATCTCCTTCCTTTCTTAGTATTTAACTTTTTCTGATTTGGGGTTGGGGCGAATCAGGGAATTGCATGCCAAAGTTCTCCACTCCCTAAAGCAGTATGGTGGTGAAGTTCCTCACAAGCTGCGTCTGTCCACAATTTCTGTGAGGAAGTCTCGTCTCTTCTTTCAGTGAGTGGGACACATGTTCTGTGACCATCTGTCTGTGGCGGCACTACTGCTCTCTGTCTCAGCTTGTGCTTATTATGTGCAATTTAATTGGGACAAAATCAAATGGGATTTTCTGCTCTGTTTTTTCCCCAAATCTTAATTGTAATCAAATCTTAATTATATGTTACTACTTTCTAGGAGGAACAGGCCAAACAGACACAAGCAGCTAATTCCTAAGGTAAATTCATGAATCAGTCCTTGTTGTTGTGGCTGTTTTATAGTGTTTAATACTTGAATTCAGCAGAAATGCTTTAAAGGGATAGTTCACGCAAAAATGAAAATGTCATCATTTACATCATTTACTCACTCTCAAGTTGTTCCAAAACTGTATGAATGTCTGTCTTCTTCTGAACACAAAATATATTTTGAAGATTAGAAGATATTTTGGTAACCAAACAGTTGACGGTAGCCATTGACTTCCATAGTATCTTTTTTTTTTTCATACTATGGGAGTCAATGGGGCATTGGGCCTGTTTGGTTGCCCATATACTTCAAAATAACTACTTTTGTGTTCAACAGAAGAAAGAAACTCATACAGTGTTGGAACAACTTGGGGGTGAGTAAATGATGACAGAATTTTCTTTTTTGGGTGATGTATCCCTTTAAATTTGATCAAAAGTGACTGTTAATACTTATACATTGTTACTAAACTTTCTATGTCAAATAAATGTAACTTGTGTATCATGGTTTCCACAAAAACTTTTCAATAATTGATCATGTTGTTAACGTAATAAGCAGTGAAAATGTAATAATAAATGTTTCTTGAGCACCAAATCAGTATATTAGAATTATTATCATGTGACACTGAAGACTGGAGGGATGGCTGCTGAAACTTCAGCTTTGTCATCACGGAAATAAATTCCACTTTTAAAATGTATTAAAATAGAAAACATTTGATCACAAGTTTTGTAGAATCGTAAGAAACAAATTAAATCAGGTATATTCAAAATTCGACTGGTAGTATACATTACAAAGGCACCCAAAATGTGTTTAGTGAGAAGAATATCAAAGACTTGGTCCAATGAGTAACCAGCAAGCAATGCCCTAGCAACCACACAGCAACATGCTGGCAAACTAGGCAACTGCATAGCAACGCCCTGGCAACTACCCAGAAAACCCTAGCATCAAGGTGCCGAGTTGTACATGGGCGAGACCCACTTCAGAAAATGTAAAAAACCCAAATAAATGATTGTATTCGTTTACTTTATTATATTTTTTTAAATGTGAGCGATTGCATCAAATGTTATTCTTTTGTTTTACTATACAGAATCTCATAGATTCACACTCTCTGAAATTCATCATGGCCCTCACGCAGCACAACCGAGCAACCAGGTCCCTGCTCCATCTGCACACCAAGAAGAAACCTCCGAGCATCAGCGCTCAGTTCCAGGTTCAGTATTATTATTATCTAAGTGTGGAAAGCATACGCTCCTTCATCATAGGGCTCAGGATTGGTTTGTTCCATCTCTGTGTGAAAGCCTCTTTTGTTGTAGTTGTAAATTAGATAAAAGGTTCAGACCCCCGAAGCTGTGGGGAGGTTTTGATATGATTTGCAGGGGTTTAATGGATGCTGATGGACAAATCAATGAGTCACATGATTTAATGTATTATACTGTCCAGGCATCTCTAAACAAGCTGTTGGAAACCCTGAGGAAAGCAGAACCGTTCTTTGTCCGCTGTATCAGATCAAATGGTGATAAGGTATGGTGGAGAGCTATTGTATGTTTTGTGATTAATCTATTATGTGTATTAATTAGGTGATGGATCATCCTTCTTTTAAATATTGGTGAATGTGTTTACAGAGGGAAATGCACTTTGATGATGATCTAGTCCTTCAGCAGCTGAGGTACACAGGCATGCTACAAACGGTTCGGATTAGGAGATCCGGCTATGCAGCCAAATTCACCTTCAAGGTAGTGTAACATTACTTTTTTTAATTAATATTTATTCATTAGGACTGTCAATTTAATGCAGATGTCCATGGGTAAATAATGAGGTAAATAACCCATTTAATCATACCCCCTGACCCATACATACATTTCCTAATAAGGAATTTAATTGTATTAAATAACTTAATAAATATATCAAATAAATAAGAAAACATAGAGGAGTCCAGGTAAGATTAACAGACTCTTACAAAATGGATCGCTGTGGACTGTAATACGCATATATTGATTTTTTTAAAAGTCTATATAATGCTTTACTGGTCTGCAAAAACAAGTCTCTTAATGTCATCCTTATTCGAAGACTTCTCAGCAGATGTTGATATTTTTAGAGATTAATTTTTTAATACGTAATAAGTAAATCATACTTAATTTGATGTTTTATTTGATTGATACCCTAGTGAAAAAAAAAAAAAAAACTATACCAAAATGTATTTAAAATACTTTTATTTCATACTAAGTATACTACAAATCCATTAATATATTTACTGACATATCGCTTGAGACTTACTGATATAATTATAGTTAAACTTTATTTGGAGTACTTCTTTTATTGCACAATGCACATTTCTTGATATTAGGCCTTAAAATGTGTTTAATATCACTATTAGTAAGGATAGTATGATCTCTGTATAATATCAGTCTTTAAATGCAAGATATTTAAAGTGTACCTAAAGAATACTTGCAATAGTTCCACTTTAGCACAATCAAATATACTTAAGTATATCTTTAGTTGGACCTCAGCACTATTTCTGGATAACTAAAGTGCATTAAGTACAAAATTAGTTGTTCCAATTTAGCAGACTTTTAAGTATACCAATTTAGTATACCAAAAGTTCAATTGCAGGGTATTTATAGTAAGTACATACATTTGTAAATGTATTTGTAATATACTTAGCATAAAATAAATGTATTACAAATACATTTATTTTTCACTAGGATAGCCCTGCTATTAATATTAGTTAATATGAAAAAATACATTTGGTGGAAAATGAATGCAAATGGATTGTATTATTTGCTTTATGCAGACATGTCTAAAAGTTTCATCTGACATTGTCATCGCAGGAGTTTACAGATCAGTTCAGAGTACTGCTGCCAAAAGAAATATCAACACCTCAGGAAGATATCACCAACCTGCTGATGAAAATGGGACTTCCCAGCTCCAGTTTTCAGATTGGCCGAACCAAGGTTTATTTCAGTTTCACTCTTCACTGAGGAAATATCCACAACCTGCATTTTGTCATTCAGATAAGTTTCCAACTTTCCATAATTGTCCGCTCATCTGTGTGCACAGGTGTTTTTGAAAGAATCAGAGAGACAAATGCTTCAGGAAGCCCTTCATAAAGAAGTGATGCGGCGCATCATCATCCTGCAGAGATGGTTCCGTGCCTGTTTGATGAGGAAACAATACCTGCATGGGAGGAAAGGAATTATAACTATACAGGTACCATTCTTTTGGTTGGCTAGGGGCTTTACATAATCTTACAAAACCTTGTCTGAAAATTATCAGATCAACAATGCGTCTCAACAATTTGACATATGCCTTTTTTTGTCAGCTGAAACCCTGTGACCCAGATATATTTACTTGCTTCCTTTCACAAATTTCAATTAATGTTCTAATGTTTTTTGTTTGTTTTTTAGATAAATGAATACTTTATTCAGGAAGGACATTTAAATTAGTCAAAAATCTTACAAAATATCTCTTTCAAATAAATGCTGTTCTGTTGAACTTTCTATTAATCAGAGAATAATGAAAACAATGCCTCATGGTTTCCACAAAACTATTAAGGAGGTTTCAACATTGATAATAATAGTAAATGTTTTTTGAGCACAAAATCGGCATATTTAGGGCCTGAGCACCGATGGTGTGAGGACCCTCTTGGAATTGCTCCGTTTATTTCTATTGACTTCTGAAGGATCATGTGACATTGAAGACTAAAGTAATGGCTGATAATTTATGGAGTAATCAGATTTGCCATCACCGGATTCAATTACATTTTAAAATATATTGGAAAAGATTTTTTTTTTTTTTTTTTTATTGTAATCTTATTTCACAATAATCATGTTTTTAGTGTATTTTATTGGTGAGCATAAGTCACTTTTTTCAAAACATTTTTAAAATCTTACCCCGAGCCCGATCATTTTAACAGTAGTGTACGCATTTATAATTTACTATCTTACTCTTCCTTGTAAACAGACCAAAAATATTTCAGATTTATCCTGCACTATTACACAGATGTTCTAACAACATATTCTCATTTTATGTAAGGCTATTATACATTGTGGCTTAATTTATTGTTATTGTGAACCATCCTGACCCACAAAGGGTTTGTGAACTTGGTTGTGAAACCCTGCAAAAAATGATAATGTACCTGAGCAGAGTTTTCCTTTTTCATCCCACAGCGATCGTGGCGTTTTTTGCGTGAGACATACAGAGGCAGAGCAGCTACTGTGATCCAAGCTGCATGGCGAATGTCCAAGCAGAGGGCAGAGTTTTTGAAGCAGCAAGAAAAACTCAAAGCACAGACGTAAGTCCAAGTTACCTTTGGGTTTTTTTTACTTTAAGGTAAAACAATATTAGTCATTTTGGATTGTTTTTTCAGATCTCAAACAGAACTGGGCGATTTGAACAAGCCAAGCCAGCCAAAGCCACGGCCTGTCGAATCTCGCACCCCTGAACGAAAGAAAGCGGAGGATTCGAGCCTGCGGTTAAACACCGAGACCAAGTCTAAGGTTACAATAGAACCTACTCCTAGAATCACAAAACAACTCCGCATCAAGGAGGACCGACCTGCTCGAGATGATAAAGGCAAGAATGGCAATACAGAAAGACAACCATCTCCTTCAGGCCTCCCTCGGCCTGTGTCGCTTCCAGTGAACATGAGCGAAAGTGGTTCTGATGAGACTCAAAATGCTGTACACCTACAACGCCGCAACAAGTCATCCAGGTTGAAGGAGAAGCCTGATAAATGGAAGGAGAGGAGCAGTGAAGCAGCACATTTGGAGAACATCAGTGCTGAGATAGTACGACTTCAAACCCAGAGGAAATTGGGTTTATGGTAAGAGTTATATTTTGGTCATTTTTTTTTAAAGTAAAGACTAATTTTATGTTGTTTTTCTTTATTACTCAACTCTCTGGAGTACTTAATTCTGATTGGTCAGTCTGTCTGTGGTCAAATAAGTTTGTATAATGATCACTATATTATATGTCTGACTGTTGTACCTGAAAATATCATCAATATTTATGTCTGTTTATCTATATATCTAAAGCAGCCATGTTATACTTTTCAGGCAGTTAGTCAATTTTTTACTCTGCCTGTTTATTTTGCTTAATGCATGGCTGGTAGTACATTATCCCTTATTTATTTGTTACCGTTTCTTAGGAAATCTGGCATTTCAATGTCCCTGGATAATGTGTCCAGAATGAGTTCTTCAGAGTCAGACAGCTCCTCCTCGCCAACCAAAAATGAGGTACTGTTTAAAAACTAGTTAAAAAATCATATTTTTGCCCACCAAAACTGACATATAATATGTGTGTGTGTGTGTGTGTATGGATATGGATATGGATATACTACCTTTCAAACGTTTGGGGTCAGTAAGATTTTTTTTAACTTCGAAATTAATACTTTTATTTAGTGAGGACACATTAAATTGATTAAAAGTGACAGTAAAGACATTCTATTCATCAAAGAATCCAGAAAAAAGTATCATGTTTTCCACATTAATATTAAAGGTATAGTGGAGGATTTTCCCGAATTTTAGAAAAGAACCGCCCTCTCCACTTTTTGAAAAAATGCACATGCGCAACACTCTACCTGCTCCCGAGAGGGAACGCCTATTAAACGTGTGCACGAGAGAGCATGCACGAGCCTAGTTCTCCTCGTGCACGCTCTGTTTACAAGTTTCTGTCGGTGCGTGACTTGTGCCAGGGCTAGCATTGCTAATCATAGCTTACATTAACTTTTACTAGCAGTGATTTTAAATGGATTTCTCCAAATAGCATGCCAAACTTTACCTGTCGAGTAGAAACTTCGCGACTGAGGCATCAGTGGGAAGCCCAACCTGTGCTTTTAGCGCACGCCAGCGTGTGAAATATTCTCCCAAAAACACTCTGGTCTT
This sequence comes from Rutilus rutilus, assembly GCF_951802725.1. NCBI lineage: Eukaryota > Metazoa > Chordata > Actinopteri > Cypriniformes > Leuciscidae > Rutilus > Rutilus rutilus. The sequence continues at coordinate 14,290,768 of NC_140214.1, forward strand.
GTTTCTTTCTTCAGAGGCCTTTCTCTTCTTGTCATACAATTCGTAGACACTTTTTCTCTTGCGACCCTCAGACATTTTGAAAAAACCCGGTGAGAACGGCGAGCTTCAATGAATGGCTGAAACCGTAGCTCACCACCATAGACAGTATATAAACGGCTCACCACACATATACACCTGAAAGTGCGCATGCGCAGAAAGCGAAAACTACCTAGGGACGAGCGCGTACGACGGCCTTACGTAAACATATCACCAGAATGATTGACAACTAGGAGGACCAATAGTCTTGATGATCCACCCGGAAAAAGAAATTCCTCCACTATACCTTTAAGCAGCACAAAGTTTCCAACATTGATAATAATAAGAAATCTTTATTGAGCAGCAAATCAAATTAGAATGATTTCTGAAGGATCATCTGACACTGGAGTAATGATGTTGAAAATTCAGCTTTGCCATCATAGGAATAAATGAAAATATATTAAAATGGAAAACAGTTATTTTAAATTAATATAAAATTTCACAATATTACTATTTTTACTGTATTTTTAATGAAATAAATGCAGCCTGGGTGAGTATAAGAGACGTTGAACATTTAAAATATCTTACAGATCCCAAACGTTTAAATCAAGAGAATTTCATAGATTATTTTACAGTGTTTATGGATAACTGGATTCCCACCTAAACCGGTTCACGTTGCATAGGTTATGGTTCAAAGCCGTAAGCACCTCAAACACAAGCGCCGACTAGCACGTCCCCGCAGTGGTCTGATGTTGGACGTTTCGGATCTAGGCGACATGGAGTACTGGAGTTTTCCCCTTCCTCCCATAAGCCCCTCCACTCCCAACCAGTCTGGTATCCGCATGGTACAAGGGACTGTGGTAAAAGTCTGACCCATTTACAAAGGGACCATAAGAGCTGCTGTGGGCCTTGCTTTTGCACGCAACAGCTAACATAAGAATCAACATTAGATACTGTATATGGGAAGCGTTTCAGAGACTGATCCTATACTTGGATGTTTCTGGCTGGAAGCTGGTTTCTGACCTTTTTTGTATCATTTGACACCGTTAACAAACACTGAGGCCATCGCTAGTTGTGCTAATGAGTGAATGTAGTAAATAGAGTTAAGAATAGTGTTGTGGTGGTTAGGTTGCAGATATGTTTTAAATGTATCATTATATAAGGGATTTATATTTGGGTTTTATATATAATTATATGCTAGAATGTACTTATCATAATCACATTTTATTTTCTGTTAACTTTTTTGTAACATTTACTTCCTCAAAATTGGCTAACAGCCCCAGTATCTGGTTTTGTGAGGTTTTAGTTTCTTATTTATTTACTTTTTTATCACAGAGCATGATCTCACAATGGTGGATAATGTGGCTCTGAAGAGCTTTGCTAACTAATTTAACAATAATTGTCAGGTTTTATGCAGGTTATACTAGACAATTTTTGTTCAGCAATCTGAAATGTCTCAAAAATTCTATAACGCATAGCAAAAAAGGTCAACATGGATTTTGGAATGCAGTGTGGGAGATTTAATGTTGGTGGTGGCACAGATAGAAGGAAATAACCCCAATCAATCTGCATTATTAGTGAACATTATGATTACAAAACATTCTTCGCTAAATGGTTGTCAGCTAAACTTGTTTTGCATCCGCTTGAATGTGGTCTTGCTTTCTCATGAGCTGTCTGTGGTTGTTTTGCTGAAAAGAATGCATGGTGGGACTATGGGTAACAAAGTGACATATGCTGTAAAATCTCATCATTAGTATGTGTAGGTTTGATTAGAGTGATTATCAGAAGTTCAGGATTTGGCTGAATGAACCATGATAATCATGGTAACCATAACCATGAAGTTTCATGATAATCATTTTCAATCTCTTAACATGTTTTGGTCTTTCAGATCCAGTCGCCTGCAGAAGCCGATGGGTGCTTGAGTCTCTCAAGGAGATCACCAAGTGAGGAAGCAATTGTAACGTCCAGCACACCAGAAAGGTGATTAGTCCTTTCCCATCAGCATGTTATCTTGCTGAACTGTACTGTTCTAGATTTTACCTGAAATATCATTAATGTGATTTGTTTTTTTGTTTTTTTATCATACATAAAAGTGCTTTCATGTCAATTTAATGAACATTTTCTGTTTATATCCTGTAGGCGGGGATTCCTAAACTATTTTAGGAAGCGTCTGACACCCCAGGATGGGAATACTACAATGGCAAAGACATTGGCAGAAAAAGAGAAGCTAGGTTGTATTATTCACCCAGACCTACTTCATTCTTTCATTAATTTATTGATTTATCTATTATTTATATAATTATGTTAATAAATTAATAAATAAAGCACAGATTGTTTAGATACATATTTCAATTGTTTAAATAAATGTTGAAAAAAAAACAAATTTTGAGTAAATATTTCAGTTGCAGTAACTCGCCTCTTTTTCTCTCATTTACCTCTGGTCCACCTACCTTTCTTCGGTCCAAAAGCCAGTGGCTCTCACTCGCATTCTCCACGTGTCAAGAGCTCGGCCACTTATCCTGGACCCCGTCGCAACCCCACCATTAAAATTAGCCGAGCTACTCGTGTCCAGGAGCAGTGGAATGCTTCGCTGGACAGAGAAATCACTGATACTAATGAACTTCGCCACCTGGATGAGTTCTTGGGAAATCAGGTTTTTGTTGATGTTTATAATCATCTGCTTTTGTAAAGGTTTTTTTTTTTTTTTTAATCCTACATTTGGATTTTTTAGAAGTGCTTCCAGAATTCCTTTTTGTTTATAGTCATATCTTATCAACGTTGTACTTTTAAGTGCGTAATCTGTTGGTGTTATGTTGAATTCAGATGAACGATCTAAGCACCCGCACAAAGGAACTCTCAGAGACAGAAAAAATCTTCTTCTCAGCCACCACACAGTTCAGAGACACCATCAAAAGCATGTACTCCATCTCAGTAAGTTTATCTGTGTTCATTTTTTTACCTTCCCCTCATCATAGTTTCACAGATGCAGTAGATAATAAGCACTGAAAGTTTTTTTTTTTTTTAAGCAAATGTTTGAAATGATCTGTTACCTATTCCCAAAAGAATCCCAATATTGGCTATAAGGCCCTGATGTCAGGTTACCAAGCAAAGGTAGCCAATCTCGCAGGGCTGAAGAAATTGTCTGAGGTGCCGCTGGTAATAAATCTTTTCCAATCAGTTCTGGATGGATTTATCAGGGGGGAGGTCAAACGACTGGAGGCAGAGCCTTGTAAGGTAACTTAAAAAGCTGTAAAGATTTCCACAGATGCTTAACTTGTGCTCAAATATATTTTTTAAACATAAGGCAACTCAAGGAATCTGGGCCTGCAGAATTTCTAAGAAGACTGATTCCCACTGTTTACAAAATATGCCCAAATGCATTTAAAAGCGTTTACCCTATTAAAACCCATTTCACATAATTCTGCTAAGTTTTGTAATGTAAAAAAAAAGAAGGTTTCTAATGCTCACCAAGGCTACAATTATTGGATCTAAAATAGAGTAAAATTTTTAATATTATTACAGTTAAACTATTTTAAAATGTTAGTCCTCTGATAGCAAAGTTGAATTTTCAGTGGCTATTACTCCAGTCTTCAATAGTTAAATGGTAGTGTTATAAAATGTGGACCAAGCTGGCAGATTCCCAGTGGACCTAGTTATCAGTTATCCTTGAATGTATCCTAAATACATGCCCCTCTTTCTATTTTTCAGGTTAAGGAAAGGAACCGAAGAAAATCTAAAAGAGATGCACATGTAAGTTATTTTCATGATATCGAGACATTATATAGTTATATGGCTATATTTATAATGCATGATGTGAAAATACAAAACAACACTAATATTTTACTCTCTCTATAAGCCTGACAGCCCACTGGGTCACTTATTTAGCACATACCAGGTGACCATTATGCAATCATGTGACCAGTGCAGCTCATTCATATGGGGAATGGAAAAAGCCTTCATGTGCAGCTGTAAGTATCCACCATCCTTTTCCCTGACCAATGCAAATTGGCAAGGATTTAGAGGTACTTTATGCTGCACTTTCTGTTTCAGCTTGTAAAATGGTGTGTCACAAGAAGTGTGTGAGCAAGATAACAATAAATTGCACAGGTCAATGTGCCAGGAAGGTGAGCAGTATTACTGTATCACATACTATATATTCACTGCCATCATCTACACAACCTCACTAACATGAGTGTAGATAGTGACAGTTTAATTTCTATCTGTAATGATAGACATGTTGGATCACATAATTACAGTTTTTTTGTTTCCATTCTTCAGAAAGAGGGTGAGCATACCCTCCACTTTGGCGTACCTATCTGCGCCTTGGCCCGCACAGCTGACTCTGTGCCCTTCGTCATGGAGAAGATGCTGGTACACGTTGAAATGAATGGACTGTACACAGAGGGCATCTACCGCAAGTCCGGCTCAGCCTGCCGGGCCAAAGAGCTTCACCACCTACTAGAGAAAGGTAATAGTGTGATTTGATTGGTCTTTAACCCCTCATTATCAGAAATTAGAGTGTGCTTTTTCAAAGTAAAAGTTTTGTGTACTTTACTGTTGACTTTTTTGCATTGAAGTTTTTTGTTTTTTCCCCTCAGATCCGCAGTCTGTCTGTCTTGACAATTACCCCATCCACACCATCACCGGCCTGGTCAAACAGTGGTTACGGGAACTACCCGACCCACTTATGACATACAGACTCTACAATGACTTCCTGTATGCTGCGGGTAGGTTTTTGACCACATGCAACTTTGGGTGTAAAGGCTAAACATTTATGCCACATATGTTAGAAAGAAATGCTTGCGTTTTCACCCCTCCAGATTTGCCAGAATCATCCGAGCGGTTGCGTGCCATCTACCGAAAGTTAGATGAACTACCTCCCTCAAACTTCCCTACTCTCGAAAGGCTTATTTTTCATCTCGTGAAGTAAGGAACGATTGCATATGACTGGGATGAATAAAAGACATCCTGTGCATTGCTTCACCTCTTGCCGAATTTCTTTTTGTATTCAGAGTGGCAAAAGAGGAAGCTCACAATCGAATGTCAGCTAATTCTCTATCGATCGTGTTTGCGCCCTGCATTCTACGCTGCCCAGATTCTTCTGACCCTCTCCTGAGTATGAAGGATATAAACAAGACCACTCTGTGAGAATAATTTTGGTTTATTTGCCTTCCTTGTTTATGGTAAGCTTGTTTGTTTGACTTGATACTGGTGGTTGATGGTCAAGACAGAAGAAGGTATACTAAAAATACATAAATAATGTGATTATCTAAGCATCTAAATCGCTAATTCAAGGCAAAAAACTTTCTTTGACTACATTCATCATATATGAACCCTATGGTTAACATTTATGTGCAGTTGTGTGGAGATTCTGATTAAAGAGCAAACAAGGTGCTATAATCAGAAAATGGAAGAAATTCAGCAGTTGGAAAATGCAGAAGCCATCGCCATTAAACAGCTCAAGCTCAGGAGACAGAACACGGTAAGAGAAGCTTCACATGCTTTTGCAATATATTACAAATTAATTAGCACTTTAATTAGCATGGACACATTAGATTGGTCAAAAATGACCATAAAAATGTTACAAAATGTTATATGTTACAAAATATTTATTTGACAAATAAGTGCTGCTGTTTTCAACTTTATATTCATCAAAGAATCCTGAAAACTGCATCATGGTTTCCACAAAATTATTTGTCAACATTGACAATAATAAGAAATGTTTCTTGAGCAACAAATCAGCATATTAGAATGATTTCTGAAGGATCATGTGACACTGAAGACTGGAGTAATGATGCTGAAAATTCAGCTTTGCCATCACAGGAATAAATTACATGTTAAGATATATTCAAATAGAAAACCTTTTTTTAATTTTATTTTTTATAGTAATACGATTTCACAATACTTCTGTCTTTACTGTATTTTTGATCAAATAATTGCAGCCTTGGCGAGCATAAACATTTAAAAATCTTGCCGAATGGTAATGTACATAAGATTTCACACTTTAAGAACAGTTGTGAAATAAGCATTATGGTATTAGCTTCATGACATAAACAACACTATTAAATCCTTATGGGTTTTCCAGTTATTCGGAAATATGCTATTTAGCAACACATTACACCTGTTCACCTACGTACTGTACATGCTTTACCCCTACCATTAACCTTTAACTGTAGTGTAGATGCCAGGGAATGTATTTTGTAGTGGAAAGATGATACTTAATGTTCTGATTAATTAAATGTTTTCATGAAATATTGTGCAATTAATACTTTCAGTATGTGGTAACAATTTATAAAAGCCATAAACCACTCAAGGCTTTGTTATTCTGAATATTGTCTTAGCCGTGGGTGTTTCAGACACCCCATCATACATCTTGCCTTACTGTACTCATAATGGAGCAAAGCGTCTCGTACCTTATTGCTTAAATGTATGTGCCATTTCTAGTCTAATATTTAGCCCCTTTGGTATAGCAGTTTGCAAAGTGCTTCTCATGGCTCTTATTTTACATGATTTCATGATCTCACTTCCCATTTAGATATTTGAGCGGCCAAAATTAGATTCCGATGCCTCCGATGAGCTTGAAATCGAAAAGAACCTGCTGGAGAAGATCAGGTCCTTTAAGGAAAAAAAGTGAGTTGAAAATGCATGTTTAACTTCTTATTTTTTCATTCATTGTTTAGTCAACGCATTTTTATTGTCTTCTAGCACAGTTTTAAATGTGCTTCGATCACAGTGAAGTTGTATCATTTCACTTTTGCATTTTGATTTTATGCTTTCAAACTTCAGTAACTGTAAAAAAGTTTATGCTGATGTTAAGAATTATAAGTCCCTCTAATTGTACAGTTCAAAACTCATTCTGTTTGTGGTTTAGGAACAATTTGGCCTACGGACTGCCTCAGTTTGACCAGGATAGCTCTGATGCGGAGAACATGGACTCCGAATCATTGGTCAGCTCTGAGAGTCTACTAGAAGATCATTTTGTGAGTTTGGACTTGGGAGGTCAGTACTGAGGTACAGAACATTTAAAATACATTCTGCTTGAATGCCCCGCACGTTCTATGTCCAAGAGGGCTTGGATTCGCTGTTCTTGTGGTGAGCTGGTTATTGTGCTTGTTGTTATTTAACCTGCTGTTTCTCTAACCACGGGTTTGCTCTGCTGCTTTTATATTTGGTTATTACATGATATTTGCATGTATTTAGTCCCTAGTGGCTAATCCAAGGCATCTATTTCAGCGAACACTGCTTTGAAGAGCTCCAAGCCAGAGAATTCTGCTAAACCTCCTGATCCAACACATGATCCCAAACCAGGGAGCAAACAGCCTGCCGAGGACCGTAACCAAAACCATTCCGCCTCACGCCGAGAGGTCCAGTCCATGTGTGTCATCCAGAGCCAAGATGTCTCAGAATCCCTCACCACCTCCTTTCCTGCAAGTAATCAGGGCAAGAGACGATTTTCAGACCTCGACATTCCTTTTATAGATGAGGACATTTGACATTAATTAACAGCAAAAAATCTATGCAAATATTTGTCTTTCCTGCAACTGTTCAAGCAACAATCAGTTTCCCATTTCTGATCATAAATAAAATGCTGGATTCATGCATGCTGTCCTAGAACACCTGTTGTGTTCATAGAAAACATAGTTTAACATTTTTTTTAAGCCATTATTACTTTGTATCATGTTTTGTTAGGGTTATTTAAACATTCCTTATAATCTTGGCAACATTTGTAGTAGGTTTATAATATTTTTTAATAGCTTTTTTCTTTTTTGTCTAATGCACGTTTTTCTATGGACCACATTGGAGTGGAATGGGCCTTATATTATTGTTTTTATAGCCACAAGTCATAGTTCTTTCTTTTTATCGCAAACAAGGAACTGTAGAGAACTGTTATATTCTTTATTGGATTGTTTTCTGTGAAATATCTGTATGTGGTGTAAATAGTTCTAAATAACAGTGCTTTCCCAATTAAATCAAATCTGATGAGTCCCCTAATATGTGAATTTTTTTTATTGTTAAAACGTTTTTTTCTTTTTCTTTTCTTTTTTCTTTTTTTGAGGAGATTTGAAGATGTTGGAAATCATACCATTCTTGCATGCCAATGTGAAAGGCTGGTGCAAGATATGACCATTTTTGTTGACCTATAAAAACTGATCACCCATCAACTGTGAATATAATCAAATTGTCATCTCGAATCCAATAATTTTATATATTGCTGTAGTGTGTACCTGGCCATTCAGGAATCTCTGTTAATGAGCAGGCAGACAGTGCTGCCAAAGCATTATCTACAGAACCAGTAAAATGCTCTATACCTTTCACAGATCTGAGACCAACATTAAATGGCATACACCAAAAATGAATGGCAATCGGAATGGGATCAGTGCTTAAAGTCCCTGCAAATAAATCTTGATGTTGAGACAAAACATATATTCCCTTTTAATAATCACTGGGATCAAGTCATTTACACACTATGCCGGATAGCACACTCAAGATTCACAAATAAGAAAATTCACCAAAGTGTTCATCTTGTCAGAATCCACTGTCCATTTAAACATTTTGTTGGACTGTAATACATCAACCCCTTTGAGGAACTTGTTTTACTCTGTTGATACTTTTGAAAAGAATTCCAAGAAATCCAAATGTAGTCTTAAGGTTTTTAGGACAAATTAATCTTAAACATTTGTTTAGTTTTATTTTAAAATAACTAAACCTGCCTCTCACTATGGACAGCCAAAGAAGCTGATGTGGCATTAAAAAAAGGAGAGAAAAATGCAGTTATCAATGTCAGGTTTAAAGAGGTTGTATCAGCAGTCAATTTACAATTTTAAAAAAAATAAATAAATTTAAGATATCTGTGAGAAAAATGGTAGTATCATAAATGCAGCTGTTTTGTACCGTTGTTAGGACAGTATGGATATATTCTGCTCTGGTGAGGAGAAATGGTTACAACAGGTGTGTTAAAGTAAGTGAATGTTGCATATTGTAAACTAGAATAAATGTTCTTCAAGAAGTCTGTAAATCTTGACTGTAATCGGTTTTATTATATTATGGAAATTTATAACAAATTGTTTTGCCGTTGTTATTTTATAAATCCAATATAAAGTTCCAGCAAAAAATTATTCCCAGAGTTTTTTGCCTGACAAAACCGCTTCTGCTCATGAGGTAAGTAACACAATACAAACAACACAACAGTCAGCAGTTTACAAGACAGGGATTCCTCATTGTTTTGGGTTCACTCGCACACGGACGATGTACTCGGCCAATGAAATCGCGAAGAAAACCACTCCCGTGTAAAATTGACCAATCAGAAACCTGCGTTGAAAAATATGGGCGGAACTCCCGAGAGCGAGAGCTGAGGACAGGAAGTCGCGTATCTTAGCGTGGATGCTAACGGTAAACTGTTATATTTAGCCACACCTCGCAGGTCCATCTCCCACAAACAAGAATGGATATAAGTTAACGATGACTGGAGAGAAAAAGAAGAAAAAGCGGCTGAACCGCAGCATTCTTCTAGCTAAGAAAATCATCATTAAAGATGGAGGCACTGTGAGTAAAACATTTCTTTGTGGCAGTTAGCCATATGCTAGTCAGGGCTAGCAAGCTAAACCAGTGTTTTTTTACAGTATGAGCTGTAACAACTCTACACTGAGTGTCATTTCGATTGGCAACCTGGCAGACACTTTCTGGTGATTTCATCTGTTTCGTGATGCAAACTAGTAACTGTTATATCTGTACTTAAAGGAGAAATGAACAGTAATATTTGAGAGACAATAGTTTCATTAGACAGCCAACAGTGAAAACAACAAGCCAGCTGGCGAGAAAGCAAGCCATGACGTTTTGACATCGAGTGAGTTATCTTATGTTCAAAACCTGTATATGAAACCGAAACCTTGAAAATAGGACAATGAAGTAAAATAAGTAAATAGTCTTTATGGTGAGCGTCATTGACAGAATTGGGTGTCCCGTCAGGATAGAAATGAATATCCTTTTTATGACATGTGCACCTGACGTGTTCTTTATAAGAATGACGTGTTTTTGGTTGTGAACTTTAGAAAATAGTCGATTCGCCCTTAAATGTCAAAACAGCTCCTAATGGGCTGTCAAATTTTGACTTCATGAATCAAGTAGTAGCCTATGTATTCACCCATGGTATAATTTATCTGTTGTCTATGCCATCATTGTCCTTTTAGGAAACACCTGTCAAGACGATTTCTTCAAAGTCCTTATACTCAAAAATTGATTAAAAAAGACAATAAGGCCAATGAGTAAGTTGACATCAATGTGTTGTAAACTTCTGTCCACAAACATGAATGTAAATAAAACGAAACTCCTGACATTACGTTCCCAAATGCAACAAACTATACTTCTATAAACCACAGCCTTTGATTTTATAATCACAATTTGATAAGAGATATCACTTTTTAGTAAGTAGGCTGCCCCATTTGTTTATTTTAATGTTAGGTTTAATTAATGATTAGCATTTAATCAACTCATGTTTGCGAAACTCTGGTCTAATATTTAAGTGCAAATGAATGGTCCATTTGTACCCGGCTAAATTATATGCTTGCTCTGAAAGTAAATATTTTTACTTTGACCTCTCCTCTGTAATTTAAAAACGCGTCGTGTTTTCATGTAGTGTAAGAGGGTTTTACACTGTGCCATAAACAGGTTGTACATTACCAGAGGTTTCTAATCATTGACTTATTGTACAAGTGATTAGCTTGGGACTCCTGGAAATCGATTGAAAAAGGTTTAACACTATAGCTTTATGAATCAACAGCAGCTCCTCAATATCACTATTTATATCTTGCTCGTCTCAAATGTAATAAGAGCTTTTATGAATACGTTACAGACTGTACAAAGAGAGATGTGTATGTTGACATTGTGTCAAATGTCTGTTAACCTGTGTAGTCCTTTCAGGCTTTGTTTGCACTGTTAACTGCTTGGGCACAGGCCATGACTCTTTCTCTCCCCCCTTTCTAATGATCCGTAGCATTGTGTTCAATCTGCAGGCTGTTAAACATATTTAGTGCGGGCTTTCTTACGGACCATTAAGTGACTTCCGATTTTCAATTGTGCAATTTCAATAAGGATTTGGCTGTTTAGGGGTTGATTTAGGGCCAGGCATCCGTCTAATATTTGTTAAAGTGAAAGCTTTTGCAGTACACCAGATAAAGAGCAAATAAATGTGAAGTAATAAGTCATTGTGTGCAAGTTGGACCCTGTTATTGCACACTATGATGTTGTTTATTTAATGGTATGTTATGAAAAAAATGTCTTATGGTCTGTAATATGTATCATGTTTTCTCTCATTGTCCAACCCAGTTCTCCTTATTGCTTCTTTATCCATGTTACTTCCTGTATTTTGTTTGTTTGTAGTAACACTAACTCCTCCTTGTTTAGCCACAGGGGTTTGGAGAGCCCAGTGTCTACCATGCAGTGGTGGTTATTTTCCTGGAGTTCTTCGCCTGGGGACTGCTCACCACTCCCATGCTTACGGTAAACCAGTTTTGCTTCATCTCCCTCATTCACAGTTTCAGATCAGAGCGAATTACGAGCCATGAATGTTTGCATTCATTCTCCCTTCCTTTTGTATCCATAACAAGGACTGACATTTCCCATCGCCCAGATCCGAGAAGCCTCGTACAAATTTATGAATAAATGAATCCTGATCAAATGAAGAGGGCAGAATGATGCTCTTTTAGTTGATGAGGGATGCATTGTGTTGGCTGAGTATAATTGACCAAGCGATATTAAAACAACATCAAACAGTGTCATGCTAAAAATTACCTTTTTATTCTGAAGGCTAACTGGAGGGTTTGTCAGGCCACAATGGTTATAAATGAAGCCGAACCTGTGATTTACTTTGTAACGTAGTGCCAGTTGTTTTTAAGCCGGCCAGCATGATACTGTTGTTGACACTGTATCCAGTACAGTCACAGCATGCTACATGATCCATGGCTCTCACTGTAACTGTTTCCTTAAATTTACACGCCATGCAAAGTGGAATTGCTGTTTCCTTTTGATGAATAATGCATGAGTTGAAAGCAGCTTTGGGTTCAACTCTTTCTGCAGGTCAGAGCCCCTTAGAGTGATATATGGTCCACTTAGGCCAAGCTCAGTACATTATATTTATTTATATGTATATTTGGTCATATATACACGTCTGTTCAAAAGTTTGGGCTCTAAGTTTTTTTTTTTAAATGTTTATGAAAGAAGTCTCTTATGCTTACCAAAGCCACTTTTATTTGAATAAAATGCAGTAAAACAGCATTTATTTGAAATGCAAATCTTTTGTAACATAATAAATGTCTTTACTCACTTTTGATCAATGCAGTGCAGTCTAGCTGAATAAGAGTATTTAATCTTTACTGACCCAAAATTTTTGAACGATACTTTGACCCATTCAATCTTACTGCTATTAAATTCCGGTATCAGATATTTCCAGCTTTGTTTACTTTGTTTCTAGGGATGTACTGTACAGTACTTCTGTTACCATATCAGTATCTGCAAATATTGGCATTGGCATCAGTCGGTTCTGCAGAATGAATTTAAACATTGTAAAATTTAAAATGGTAGAACAGAAAACAGAGCTGTGAACACAACCGTACTCTTTATTGATCAATGAAAGAATAATAATTACCTAAAAATATTGAATTAACTAACTTTTTTTTAAATGGTATCCGTAACTTCTGTGGCACATTATTAAAGTACTAAACAGTTATGCGTCATTTCTAGTGTACATTTCTTTGATGTCTGATTTCACACTGTTGATCAGTGTCAACACAATATATGGTAACACTTTAGTTTAGGGTCTATATGCTTATATGCATGCATATTACTAGGATATTGGCTGTTTATTAGTAATTATAAAGCACATATTAATGCCTTATTCTGCATGGCCATAATCTACATCTCTTAATCCTACCCAATACCTTACTATTGATAAGCAGTAATTAGGAGTTTGAGGCAAAAGTTGTAGTTAGTAGTTAGTTAATAGTGAGAATTGGACCCTAATCTAAAGTGTGACCCAATATAGATTTATTGTATGAGCCTTGATATCGATCATCGGCCACAGCTTAAAAAGACAAAATTGAAACCTATATTTTTTTGTGTGTGTTTAATTAAACTTGGAAATAATGTTTTAGGATGTTGAAATATTTAAAACAAAATTTTGTGCCTATTAAAATGTATAATTATATGTAAATGTGGACATTTTCTTATTGGTTGTAATAATGTAAAAGAAGTATTTTCTCTAGTGGTCAGTTTTTGAGGCTATATTATTGACTTTTGGTAGTGGCTGAAATTTAAATAGTCCCGGATAAATTGCTTATTAATTTTCCTTATTTCCCAATGTGGGAGGAGGATTTGCATTTAGTTGGTGCTGTTGAGCCAGAGAGTCGCCTCAGTGCTCTTTGCTCTGGGCTTTTATTTGATTAGCAGCCGCTGACACTGAAGCACTAATGAGCCTAACAAACCCTTCCAGATGAACGCTGCACTGACAAGACTTATCGTCTCAGCTAGTGGCACAGTTTTGCTCTTTCAGATCGTGCGATCGAGCTCTGCTTCAGTGCGTCCTAAAATCTGAGTGCTCAGCTGAGTGTTCAAATTAACACAGCAGGTGAAATGTGTTCGCATGCTTTGTTTTCATCTCTCAACAGAGCGTAGGAACATTCTGTTCACAACATTCATTCTAATGTTTAGAGTGGGGCATAGCCTGAATTTAGTGATTAGAGGACTAGCTGTGCAGTTATAGAAAATTAATAAATGTTTAGCAAAAAATTAGTTTTTAGCCTATCAGAATTGAACATGCCACTGTATAAGTAAGGCATATGCCCTCTTGGACTTCAGTCCTATATCTAATGTTGACCTCTTGGAAACTGAAGACTTTCTTTGAATTTGTATACAGGTTAATTGATTTGTTTCCCAGTCATAAGAGAACAGATCTCTTTTGTACACTTATGTTAAACATTGACACTTGGATACAGTGTGTTTAATGATTAATCAAGCCGTGGGAATCATTGCTCCAGTTAGAGGTATGCACCTGCCTTCAACGGCAATGACTGATCTTATGCTCAGCCTTAAATAGAAAGCAGATCAGATCTCAGAATGATCAAGTAACATTTGTGTTTGCTTACAGCCTTGCCTTGTACTTGCCTTGTTATGGGTTGGTCAGTTCTTTGAACGTTCAAAACAACATGTTTTGTACCCATGGTGGTTTATTTTGTAACCTCTAAAAAGTAAACCAGCAAAAACAAATGACACTAGTTAATGTGGGAATGGACTGTATAATGGATTATATATATATATATATGAAGACTTCAGATGCAAAAGCCTCCAAGTCTATCTAAAGTTTTTGTTTAATATTAACATTTTTATCAGGCTCCTATGTATAGGTTTCTATGAAGTTTAAATAAGAGACTTTTAACACATCTTTATCTCTTATACTCACAAGAGATGGAAGAATCTTGAAATGAGTCTAAAAGTGCATTAAAAAAATTGTGATGTTCATTTGATGTTGCTTACTTTTAGAATGCGATGAAATCAGTGCAAATATATTTGATGTACCACCCAATCCTTATTGCCAAGTGTCGGCCAGTAGAAGTACTTCTTTGAGGAGCTCTGCCATGGAGTAAATCTAGTGAATCATTAACCTAGTTATTCTGTACCCAACAGATTATCTGTATATATGTACAGCATACATTTTATGGTCGATCTGTTTTTTTGTTTCAGGTGTTACATCAGACATTCCCTCAGCACACATTCCTGATGAATGGACTTATTCATGGTGTCAAGGTAGGACATTGATTCCAGCCATTCACGTTTACTCATGCTTTTCCACTTCTCCCTTTCTGATGTGACAAGAGATAAAAGTCATGATTAGAGCTAGCTACTCTTACGTTGCCATGTTTATTTATGATAAACCCTGGTCATACGGTGATGCCCTTGAATGTGGTGAAGTGGGTACAGAATTTTCCATTTTCAACCTCACCGATAAACAAGATTCTGCAATCCAGCCGGACCCGGATGTTACTGTGAAATTTTAAGATCCAAACAGTTTGTCAGATCCGGTCAGGCTCTGGTTGCAGTTGTTTTTTGAAACTTTCAGATTAAATGTGCCGTTTAAGGAAATCATGTGCTTTTGTATTCACTCAGGGCCTGCTGTCTTTCCTGAGTGCTCCATTAATCGGTGCTCTGTCAGATGTGTGGGGCCGGAAGTCCTTCCTGCTGCTCACTGTGTTCTTCACCTGTGCTCCCATCCCTCTCATGAAGATCAGCCCATGGTAAGCCTATTGCATGAAACAGTTGCCTACTGAGACGAACAATATATTATTTAAATGTGTCTGTGTGTCTGTGTGTCTGTGTGTGTGTGTGTGTGTGTGTGTGTGTATATATACATGATCCTTGCCATGTATATATATATACACATTTATTTTTATTTTATAAATTTTTTGGAACATTTTGAGACGTAAAATTGTACGTCATGATTCTACTGAATAAAATTTTTGCCCTTTTTAATAGACTATTTTTATGCAATATTTAGTTTCTTTTTTTAAATATATATATATATATATATAAGAAAGTATTCTATTTTTTATTTTAGTAAATTTTAGTACTTCAGCTTATTTCAGTTAGTTTCTAAGTTTTTCATCTAATCTTTATATTTTATTTTATTTCAGGTTTATTTAAATTAATGGAAATGATTTTTAATATTTTCAGTTTTCGTTAACAAGAACACTGTTGTTAGCTTAACCCTACAGTGTCACAGTCATTGATTTATTGATTGATTGACAAACAATATGATTTGTTCATATTATCATCCTAGTTTAATTTTTTATTTTAAACATTTCAAACTGTCTAAATGTTTTATTTTAGAATTAATCAGATATTTTTTTCTGTTATTCTTCTCATTCTCGTTGTCTGATCCTACAGGTGGTACTTTGCGGTGATCTCCATGTCTGGTGTGTTTGCGGTCACTTTCTCTGTGATCTTTGCATATGTGGCTGATATCACCCAGGAACATGAAAGGAGCACAGCATACGGCCTGGTGAGCAGGCGAACATGACTCATGATTTTTTTATCTTGTGCTGTAACCAACTTCACAGCAACTGAATGTGCAAAAGCAACGCCGGATATTGGTTTCCTGTTATTTTGACAGCCGTCTGTGGTTTCCTTTTTGGCCCTGCAATTATATGAAGGTGTTAATTGCATCAACGCAACATTTTCCTTGTGGGCAACACAGCTGACTGATTTTAATATTTATTTTTCCCACAGGTGTCGGCCACTTTTGCAGCCAGTCTGGTGACAAGCCCAGCGATCGGTGCGTACCTGTCAGTGGCGTATGGAGATACATTGGTGGTGATCCTTGCCACGGCCATTGCCCTGCTAGACATCTGTTTTATCCTGGTAGCGGTTCCCGAGTCCCTGCCTGAGAAGATGAGACCGGCCTCCTGGGGAGCCCCCATCTCCTGGGAGCAGGCAGACCCCTTTGCAGTGAGTCACTGATGTCTATGCAAGTACAGTCATGGGGATGCAATGACCCTTGTCTGTCACATGATAAGGTTGTTGGTACCTGATTGATGGTCTAATTTTAGGGTTGAGATAATTGGTCAGATAGCTGACTTATCAATTAGTTTTAATTTTAGTTGTTTCATTTTTTTGTCGTGTTGCTTTAATAAATTATTTAATACATATACACTGCTATTCAAAAGTTTGTGGTCAGTAATATTTAAAAAAAAAAAATGAAAACTTTAAAAAAACTATGCATTAAATGTATCAAAAACGTGACAAAGTCATTTCTAATGTTACAAAAGATTTCTATTTCAAATAAATGCTGTTCTTTTGAACATTTTATTCATCAAAGAATCCTAAAAATAATGATCATGGTTTCCACAAATATAGTAAGCAGTACCACTGTTTTCAACTGTGATGATAGTGAGAAATGTTTCTTGAGCACCAAATCATCATATTAAAATGATTTCTGAAGTATCATGTGACACTGAAGACAAGTAAGCCGGCAAGTAGTGGTGCTGAAAATTCAGCTTTACCATCACAGGAATAAAATTTATTAATATATAAATATATTAAAAATAGAAAACTGTTATTTTAACATTGTAATAATTTTGCAATATTACTCTTTTACTGTATTTTTGATCAAATAAATGGAGCCTTGGTGAGCATAAGACTTAATTTAAAAACATAAAAAAAAAATCTTTAAAAAACGACCACAAATGTTTAAATCATAGTGTGTATATATATATATATATATATATATATATATATATATATGTTACATTTATATTACTTTTATTATTATTGTTACTATTATAACATATTTTATATTTTAAATGTCGAAAAAAATTCGTTTTGCATGTTCCTACTCTGTTTGCCTTGTTGCCTCAAATCAGTACCATTGTGAATTCCATTTTGAGGAGAAAAAAAAACCATGAGCAGGCATTTGAAGAAGAATGGCGAAGATGTCGTCTGTCACTTATTAAATGAATCATGCTGCTGTGCTCCTGCCCACTCATTCTCTCTCAGTGTCTTCCTCCCTCTTTCTCATGCTCTCTCTCTGGGACTCTTTTGTTCACAGTCCTTGCGTAAGGTGGGCCAGGACTCCACGGTTCTCCTGATCTGCATCACAGTCTTCCTGTCCTACCTGCCTGAGGCTGGACAGTATTCCAGTTTCTTCCTGTATCTCAGACAGGTACAGTGCACACCTTTATATCGATGACACAAAAACACACAACTGAAACTCCTTTTTATTTAGTGGCATGGTGGATCTCTGAGGTTGCTACTACTGCATGACTATGCTTTGGCAATCATGCAAACACTCAAACCTTGTTGTTGCTTAAGCAAATACCCCAAAAATGAGTCACACCTCACCTAGGCTCCCTCACCCTTCAAGTAAACAGTTAGAAATAACTTGAGATAGTCATGTGATGTTTAACTCACTCAGCTTCTGCAGTAGTTAAGTGGCATCCGTTTTGCGGAAGGCATTTTTCCCATATTTCAAAACAGAGATTTGTTTGGTTTTGTGTATGCATGTACACAATGCTTAGAAACATCATTATGTAACACTTTCTTTTCTTCTACTGTCAGTTTGACAATTACTGGAAATTACGCAGGTCTAAATAAGGAAACAGCATGAACGACACTGTATGCTGTTGATGTTAATTGGTTTTATATTAATAAAATCAAAAGGTTATTTCACACCAGTGTTGTTATCGTAACTAATATTATTTAAAAAAAATGAGATGAAAAATGTAAACAAAAATAGAAATGCCAAATTTTCAACTTACTGAAATGTTTTAGTTAAAGTACTAAAATTGCTAACTTAATAAAATAAAACCAAAAGCATAACAAAATTAAAATTTAGCAAAAATTAAAACTTTTGGTAAAAATATAAGAATGAAAGCTAATTAAAATTATTAATAACTATAACAGTATCTAAATAATACTGAAATAACGCTGTTTGAGGCGATTAGATTCACTGGTCTGTCGGCCGCTAACTAAAAACGCTCTGGAATTGAATGATTAAATTCTTAATTGAAATATGCTCTTAAACTGCCAATTTTGAATTCCCAGGTCATTGGATTTACATCAGAAACAGTTGCTGCCTTTATTGCTGTGGTGGGAATCCTGTCCATCTTGGCTCAGGTTGGTTTCCAGGATTTTTTTTCCACCCCTTCCATTGTGAGTTTGTAGCGCCTGACTCTGAGCAGCACAGCGTGTGTTCATTCATACTAATCGGCTCACTGTGCGGGTGCATCAGGCTCGGGGTGTGCGATACGACCACAATCCAAATCATTGAGGAAAATTACTCAAAAATATTGCACAAAATATACATCGCATAAAAAGTTGTTTTTGCTTTGGTTTTTATATCATCAAAATTTGAGACCATTGAAATGAATTCTTGTCACCAATTTCAATATCACAAAAAAATACTAGCCTACATAAATTGTATAAAGTAATCAAATGTATAAAAAACTCTGCATATCCTCAGTGTGTAAATTAAATATACATTTATATACTTATTAAAGTGTGACAAAAGTGATTCAGTCAAGAGCTTTGAGAGATTTTCTCTAACATTAATGACACAGACGGCAGCATGTTGATTAAGCTGCTGTCACTTTAAGACCGAATGCACGGCTCCAATATACTGTTACACATGCGTTTTCTTTCTCAACTGTTTACGTTCACTTAAGACATAAATGAATGTTTACGCGGATACTTGCAAAAACTGACATTTTGAGACATAAGTATGCTCACGCGCATTATGAGCAGCGGCTTCATGTGCGCGTCTCTCAGATAGCATGCACATTTAGCGAAATGAGTTCCCTTTTGCTGCTTATTGCGTTTTAATGATTTAAAATCACTTTTTTTTAACCGCAATGCTTAATGCATGGAAGCTATAAGCTTTCGTCACCATGCAGCACAGCAACGTCACGTGAGCATAGCCGCAATAGAGGCGATGGTCCAAAATCTCTACCGGTTGACAAATTTCTACTGGTTAATCATGTCTACTATTAAGTCACCCACCCCTACATTAGGGTGCTAGATTGTAAAGGGAAGCCAGTGAAGATTTGCAAAGTAATGATTTATGTCTCTGTGCAGACGGTTGTCCTGGGAATCCTGATGCGTTCCATAGGGAATAAGAACACTATCTTGTTAGGCCTTGGCTTTCAGATCCTACAGCTGGCCTGGTATGGCTTTGGCTCCCAGCCCTGGTGAGTTGAACATCTAGAAAGTAACCCACTAGAGGGCAGCAAACTCTTACTTAGACATGGTACATTTCAAGTCACAGTTTGTAATTGGACTTTTTACTTAAAATCAATTATTATAGTGTTTCATAAGCTATATTTAAAGCACTTTACCAATATATTTCACAGCTAGTTACTGTTATGAAACATTTTTTGTTGTTGTTGATAAATGGATGAAGAAAATCAATGGATTTCATTCAAGATGGCATGTCCTGCTTATGTGACATTACAAGTCATCAAGTTATCTTTCTGTGTCTTTTGGCTAGAACTCAAACAAACATGACCTCTGCAGTGTGTGTTTTGGATCAGTGCATGCTCCTGAATCTAGTTCCACATGCACGTGAACTGAAACCGATTGAGAGTCTGTGTGTGTGAGAGTCTGATGGTTTATTTTTCCCTTAAGGATGATGTGGGCCGCTGGAGCTGTTGCTGCCATGTCCAGCATCACCTTCCCGGCGATCAGTGCCATAGTGTCCCGCAACGCAGACCCTGACCAACAAGGTGAGACACGTGCAGCCATACACAGAACATTTAGTTTAGCCACAGAATAATTATAAGTCACTGTTTATTGTTATTTCATGGAGTATTTCATTCTGATGGGTCATTCACTGCTTTCTCCGGTCAAAAACAAAGATGTGCTAGTTTAATGTTTCTGTATCACAATTTAGTCTCTTCTTCCATAAAAAAAATCATATTAACTGGTTGATTTTTCATGCCTATTTATGTATTTGGTAGCTTGTAAAAAACAGGATAATATATAATCGGCCAGTGCAGAACAAACCCCTTCAATTTATTTTAACCCGATAATGACTGTCTGACCTTATTACATTTTTGATTTAGGGATGAACTGAATTTTGGTCGATATTAATTAGCTCATTAATTATTTTCATGTTATGGCCGATAGGGAAGAATTATTGTATATTAAATTATTATATTATGTTATATTGTATTACATATTATTTTGTTTAAATAAATGTAAAATAATACACTACTAAAAATAATACAAAATATTTTAAATACATAAACAACTGCTCAAATGTTTGGGGTCGGTAAGATTTATTTAATATTTATGAAAGAAGTCTCTTATGCTCAAGACTGCATTTATTTGATCAAAACTACATTCATACTACATACTGAAATTATTTTTATTTAAATATTTTTAATTTATGCTTTTTTTTTCAGGATTCTTTGATGAATAAAAAGTTCAAAAGAACAACATTTATTTATTACATTTTTTTTTGTCTTTACTGTCAGTTTTGATCATTTTAATGTGTCCTTGCTGAATAAAAGTATTCATTTCTTTTTAAAAAACAATCTTTTGAATGGTAGTGTATTATTACAATATTATATAGTAACCTGTTTGTTTTTGGGGGGTTTTCTCCCAACATGTGATTGGGAAAATACAGTCTCATTCAGTATGTCTCTTTGTCTCTGTCAGGTGTGGTGCAGGGGATGATCACAGGAATTCGAGGACTATGTAACGGTCTGGGTCCTGCGCTCTACGGCTTCGTCTTTTACCTGTTTCACGTGGAGCTCAGTGAAATGGACCCTGCAGAGAGCCCTGAGAAGGGTGCCAAACCCAACATGGCCAACCCCACAGATGAGGTGAGTGGTGATAAGACATAAGAAATCTCTCTCTATTTCATAACATGCATGGACCCACAAATCTCTGTGTATCATGCCCCTTCAGAGTGCCATCATCCCAGGCCCTCCTTTCCTGTTCGGAGCATGCTCGGTTTTGCTGTCCCTTCTGGTTGCTCTCTTCATCCCAGAGCACAATGGCCCCAACATGCGGCCCAGCAGCTACAAGAAGCACAACAATGGCTCGCAGAGCCACTTACACAGCTCGCAGGGCGGACCCTGCGAGGGCAAGGAGCCTCTACTGGAGGACAGCAGCGTATAACCCCACTGACGAGGGGGGCGGGCACGGACCCCAAACCCCCTCACAATCGCCACCCCAACCTGCCCAGGCGCACATGAGCAGTGCACCTTTTTACAGAAGATGACATCACCGCCCTCTCTTGTTCCCCTCCAGCTCGGAGGCAGAATGAGCTGTGGGAACTGGCGCACAAATTACAAGTGCGTAACTGGGCCAACTGGGAGCTGACCTTGGCCTTGAGGAACAGGAAGTGGAGCAAAGGACATTTTGGCTGGAGGGAAATGCAAGCTGACAGTTGTGTGCTGATTTGGACTTGGTGAAGGTTTTCCTCGTTTTTATTGTTACATATTTTTTGTGTGTTTTTTTTCCCCTCTCTTTCAGAGTTTCAATTGTATAAATGTTCCTCGTCCAAAGACCTGGTAACCGTAACAATAGGGAACGTGTCTATCGTGACGTTACAGGCTAACTTTTGATGTGCTGCTTTCTACTGGTTCTTCTTGGTTTTGTACTTAACAGATTAAAAGACGCTTCTAGGGAAGAGTGTGTCGTCTTTCCGAACCCTCAAGGAAATGTAACCAAGAAATGTCAGAAAGAAGGTCATCAGCGTCATTTCACACAGTCATTGCTGTTGTATCATGCTCCTTCAAACTGTACGTTCTGTTCTTGTACATCAGATGAAATAGTTTGTACTTCCTCTCCCTTCCTCACAAGAGGTGTGTCAGAATTCCTGCAGAGGGAGTAAAAGTTGCCTTTAAGTGACTTTTCATCACAATTACCAAACCCAGATGAAGACTACGCTCTGAGAAGGGTCAAACGTATCGCTCCTGTCGGAGCCTGCGCATATTTGATTTTGGTTTATCGTCTGCTTCGCCACCAGAACTCCCTGTGAACGTCAGCACTGCCATATTACAACAGGCTAGCAGGGTTACAAGCTTACTGACCGCATACCTAGTTTTCATATTATCGCAAGCACTGATGTGGGTGGAATAGCTTAAATGTGATTGGATGATCATCGCTAGATCCAGTGAATCTAATATCACACATGCTGCTACTGTAGGGTGTACAAGGTTACAAAGTTCTGTGGTATAATACTATACTCTTAACGTGGTGTTTCTATTAGAGCTAAGCTTTTCTGGGCACGCCATTGTAATTTTAGACCCCAAATTTTGTGGCAGATTTCCATTTGCTGTGGGTGTTTTTTTGTTTTTGTTTTTTTTGGTGAGAAACTCTGAATACTTTTATCAGATCTCAGCATTAACGTTTGATTTTCCAGAGAAAACCTCAAGTGCATTCAGATCACTTTTTTAAAACCGATCTCTGGGTTTTGTTTGGTTTTAGGTGCCACTTTTTTTCTGTCTTTGTGCATTTTTATTAATTTGTGCGTTTCATTATCTGGTATTTGTATGGTTTTCTTATTTTTATGTTACTATAAAAAAATTATTTCCAAGACAAATCCACGTATGTTCCACAGGCTTAGGCATTGTAACTTGTTTTTAGCTAACTTTTGGACCATTTGTGTTCTCTTACAGCATTGAAAACCATGTAAATGTTATTTAAAGGAGTTTTCCATCATTTTGCATTGAGCTGTATGACCAAACTTAAATGGTATTCTTTGTCATATTCTCACCTTTTTTCTGTTCCTGCATAATAACTCCTTTCCACTAGCCACTAACATGCAAAGAAATCTGGTGTTTGCCTCAGAAAAAAAGCCAATTAATTTGTGCCTAAAATGTGCTCTAAAAGAATAGAAACAGTATATGTGAATGGTGAACCGGCTGTAAATATTAGGAACTAATGAGAAACTATTTATTAAAAGTTTATTGATATTGAAGTCTTTGTTTTCTTCATCTTCTTCTTCTTCTTCAAAAAAAAAAAAAAAAAAAAAAAACAAATTTTTTATCGTATTATTACGGATTATTGTTGATTTTCTTGTAATGTTGTCGGCTAAAATAAAAAAATATTGTATATAAAATATAAAGTCTCAGGACAAGCATTGTTCAGGGTTTAGCAAAATGGTGCAATTTTTTGGTAGGCTAATATATTTGACATCTCAGTTTGATTTTCCAGAGAAAACCTCAAGTGCATTCAGATCACTTTTTTTTTTTAAACCGATCTCTGGGTTTTACTAAATTAGCATACTCTGAAAACTAAGGTCCTAATGAAATAAGTCATAATAGCTACGATTAGCTAGCTAGCTAATCGTATAATAGCTTAATAGCTAGCTAATAACAGTTTGACACTGACTCGTCTATGGATGGTTTAAAGTTACGACAAAAGTCCATTATGTCCATTTAAAAGTTTTTTTATTCTCATTAGAGAAGAGTATTTTTTTTCTCTCTGACTACTGCCTTCTTTTGATAACTCGTATTTCTCTGAAGACATGCCTTTATTGCTTTGAAACAAACAATGCAATGTTAATCCACTAGAGGGCAGCAGTGGGCAACATCGGATTCGTATCCAACACTTACAGCGTCTTTGTAAACTGGACGTGAGGCTATGACGTGAGGCAGTTCGTTTATTCATTCAGTGACGTAGGTGGCATCTATGAATAGTCAGTCACTACACAACAACCACAATATTATCATAAGGCAGGGCTGCCAACAGAGCCGCCTTAACCTAATGTTAGGCCCCGGGGCTGAGAGGTTTTGTAGGCCCCATCCCCTCGATTTATAGTCTCATTTTAAAAAAAGTGTAATATCTAAGTAATCTACATCACAGTTGAGAAATGTCAATTTTATGCAAATGAGAAGCGATTTTCGCGAGCGACTACCAATAGGAAAGAAGCCTTTCAGTGGAGCTCAGCTCCCGTCACCGTCTCGAGTGCAGTGCAGGCAAAACAGAAGAGTTCGAGGGCGATTTCACTGTTTTACATGATTTGACTGTAACTAACCACATACATGGATATAATAAAATGATGCATGGAAAAGAAACTGTCGACAGTCTCAGTGAGTTTAATTCATACATGTATAGTTCGAGTGTTGTAGTTTTATGATGCAAGTTTAGCACTGCTGCAGTTCATTTTACAGTTTCACCTGCATTATGTTGACTATTAGGGACAAGAACATTTATTATTTGTCAAATTCGGATGACGTTTTAGTAATTTATGACAGTATGAGTGAGTTTAATTTGTAGATTGATCGATCGTTAATCTAGTAAATTATTTAATCCACTGCTGTGTGGTAATATAAAAACACTCCCTCAACAGCATACTGGGTTTTTTTTTTAGCCTAATTCCTAGTCAAATTAAAATAATATAGCCTAGTTGTATCACTTGTGATGGTGTTTTGTATAGATGTGGCCAGACGAGCAGTCTACCAATAACATTAGAGCGACAGCACTACCAACGCCCACAAGCGACTTCACAGTATAGGCTACTAGCGACATACAGCGACAAAATCGCTGGCTGTGTGAACGGGGCTTATGGAGCCACGTGGGTCACTCAATCAGCAGACATGTAACGTGCGATTAGAGTGATTGACAGAAAACCTGACAAGTTACAAAACAATATGACCTTTTCAGCTCATCATGAACCTGAACATGGGAGCCCCCTCAACTTGGGAGGCCCTCCCTGGGCTTCAGCCCAGGTAAGCCCGTGCATCAATGCGGCCTTGGCTGCCAAGTTTGGGACTTGGGAGGGATGTAAAAAAAATTTTTTGCATCACAATAAGTGTATTGTGATTGTCGAAACATTTGGTAACTAAACAGAATTTTATTAAGTTTCATGTCAGTGACAACATGTTTCAACATGGTACAGTGACTGGTAGGCCACTGTTTTTTATTATTGCTTGATTTCAAATGTACAAATTTCACGATTTCAATTCAATGTACGTTTATTTGTATAGCGCTTTTCACAATACACATCATTTCAAAGCAGCTTTACAGAAAATGCATGAGTCCATATTACAATTTAGAGTGATCTCTTATCAGAGGTAGTTTCAGAAATGTACATAGGCTATACAAAGTCACAGTTAGCTGAAAATGTATTAATTTAAACAGTGTAATAATTTAATGCAGACAGACCACATAGACATAAACTACATTAAAAGCTTGATTTTCACCACAGGGGGACTTTAAAATAAACATGAAATGAAATAACAATTTAAAAAAACAAGTTCTATTTCATTTTGCCAAGGCAACATGTTATTTTCGTTTAGTTTACTTGATGTAGCATACTAAAATAAAATAAAAATGAAACTGAAATAAACATTAAAAACGAAGACATTTAAAAATAAAATAATAACAATAAAAATGAGTAAAAACGGAAATTAGAACCTATAAAAACGGTCACTCAGTGATACTAAAACAACACTTTTTCTACGATGCATAGACATAATTTATTATATCTGCAAGCTTAATGTATTGTCTCTGCATTCACTGTCACAGTACAGAAATGACATGGTGTCTAAGGGTTGTACAGTACACAGATGATATAGTTGCTCAGGACTGTTTTTCATAGCAGCCCTGGCACATGTAATCCTATTAGCCCTATTAGTGTGCTGAAGGGTCAGTGAAACAGGGACGGGGTCAGAAACAGGACACAGTCTGTTTTCAGAAGGAGGCTACTGTCAACTGGAGTGGCTCAGAATGAGAAACATAGGAAGGGTAAAGACGTACTGATAATATATCAGGCCCGGCATATATATTTACATTAGATAGCAATGCATAGTGGAACCTTTGGGGTGAATCTTTATTGAAATTCATTCCTGACAGGCACAGGAGCCTGCCTGACTGCCTTCACCTCCTGTGCCGTTTCCTTTCCAGTTCTATAAGCAGATATGTATAGATTTCTGTCTTTTCCCTTTTGGTATAACTAAGCGCAGAAGTGAGCATTAACCCTCAGCGGGTGTGTATTCTGCTTCACAAAAGAAGTCAGAGTGCACGGGACCGTGCTGTCAGGTCATATTTGTGTCGTGAATGTTGGGATGGGCATGCAAGTGGATTGAACTGCATTGAATGAGTTCATTTTATCAGTTAGCTTGCTATACACAAAGAAATGATTCAATTCACCTGAATGGCTACATCTCTGGAACAGCAAACATTTTTACACGGGTGCTGCTGATATTTATGTGTTGTTTCCTCCTGAGGTTTCTCTGTTTCTGTAATCTAATGATGGAAGGTGTAGAGTTAACATGGGATGTCAACACAGTTTCTCAGCACTGAGTGCCTCCTGGAGATAGCAGCAATACATTTAATTTAAAAAGGTTAAAGGTTCGTAAAGGGCAACTTATCTGAACTGAATTTAAGCAAAATGTTTCACACATCATATGAAATGACTAAGCACGGCATGTATTTAAGTGAATCTTAAATTCAATACATATTTTTTTATCTGTATGTAGATATAGAGGTATACAAATGTAGATGAACACATGTGTTTATTTATAATGTATAAATGTATATTTAAAATTTATTAGACTAAAAAAAAAAAACTATACAAAACCATTATTTAAAACAAAATTGTCCTGGACAATAAAAATTATTCCATATATAATAATTTTGTTGAAAACTTATTTTTTTAATGTTTTTGAATGAAGCCAATACTGCATTTATTGGATCAAAAAATACAGTAAAAACTGTAACATTATGAAATATTAGTTTTAATATATTTTAAAATGTAATTTATTCTTATTCTTCGGTGTCATATGATCCTTCAGAAATCATTCTGAAATTCTGCTGATTTACTTGGCTTATTATTATTATCATCAATGTTGAAATTTATTATATTTAAAATATGCTACATATTTTTGTGGATATATTAATACAGTTATTTCCCCAGGATTTTTTGATTAATAGAAAAGATAAGAACATCATTCATTTGAACAAATCTTTAAAAGTCACTGGCATCCTTGCTGAATAAAAATATATTACTTTCTTTAAAAAAATAAAAAAAATACTGACACGAAACATTTCCACGGTAGTGTATCTGAACACAACCAATATCGATCCCTGCTAAAGAAAATGATTTATTCATTTGGATGTTTAAATTACCAGCAACTACTTCACCATGTGACAATTTCTGCTAAAGAAAAGCTTATTTTGGACAAGACACTTAAAAAAAAAAGCCCAGAAAGATCTGATGTCAGACATGAGTAAAAAAAAAAGAAAAGAAAAATCATTCACTTGAATCCTGATAATACTTCATGTTCTTCTTTTAATCCAAAACAACACGGAAGGGCAGCAAATTTAATAAAGCAATTAATAGGGCATATCCTGTGTTCTAATATGTGACCAGAGCAAAAAACATCCTGTCCTATTTTGTGTTCATTTTTAGCCCATCTTCAAAAGTGTCATGTTTTGTAAAAGTGTTATTTTCACTGGCCAATCCACCAACCCCTGCGTACGAACACAAAACACAATCTTGAAATTTAAAAGCATGTTGTCATGGAGACCTTTATACAGAAGCGATTAGTGAGCTGTAGCAATTTGCTCCTTCCCATTCATGCTTATTTGTTCCTAATATGAATGTTTGTAAAACCGAAAAAGGAAATTGAGGTATTAAATTAACTCAGGCTATATTCTGATGGCAAGTAGCACAGACCTGCCAACAACCGACAGTCCATATTGGCTCTGGTGCATTATTTATTTATTTATTTTTACCACAGAATTCAGACGTCTCCTGCAAATAATATGAGATAATGAAAATCATATTATGAGTGGTCAGCATGTTGATCCCATTTAAATTGTTCCAGCATTGTATAATCTCTATACATCAGATTCTACACTCACCTAAAGGATTATTAGGAACACCTGTTCAATTTCTCATTAATGCAATTATCTAATCAACCAATCACATGGCAGTTGCTTCAATGCATTTAGGGGTGTGGTCCTGGTCAAGACAATCTCCTGAACTCCAAACTGAATGTCAGAATGGGAAAGAAAGGTGATTTAAGCAATTTTGAGCGTGGCATGGTTGTTGGTGCCAGACGGGCCGGTCTGAGTATTTCACAATCTGCTCAGTTACTGGGATTTTCACGCACAACCATTTCTAGGGTTTACAAAGAATGGTGTGAAAAGGGAAAAACATCCAGTATGCGGCAGTCCTGTGGGCGAAAATGCCTTGTTGATGCTAGAGGTCAGAGGAGAATGGGCCGACTGATTCAAGCTGATAGAAGAGCAACTTTGACTGAAATAACCACTCGTTACAACCGAGGTATGCAGCAAAGCATTTGTGAAGCCACAACACGCACAACCTTGAGGCGGATGGGCTACAACAGCAGAAGACCCCACCGGGTACCACTCATCTCCACTACAAATAGGAAAAAGAGGCTACAATTTGCACGAGCTCACCAAAATTGGACAGTTGAAGACTGGAAAAATGTTGCCTGGTCTGATGAGTCTCGATTTCTGTTGAGACATTCAGATGGTAGAGTCAGAATTTGGCGTAAACAGAATGAGAACATGGATCCATCATGCCTTGTTACCACTGTGCAGGCTGGTGGTGGTGGTGTAATGGTGTGGGGGATGTTTTCTTGGCACACTTTAGGCCCCTTAGTGCCAATTGGGCATCGTTTAAATGCCACGGCCTACCTGAGCATTGTTTCTGACCATGTCCATCCCTTTATGACCACCATGTACCCATCCTCTGATGGCTACTTCCAGCAGGATAATGCACCATGTCACAAAGCTCGAATCATTTCAAATTGGTTTCTTGAACATGACAATGAGTTCACTGTACTAAAATGGCCCCCAGTGTCACAAGATCTCAACCCAATAGAGCATCTTTGGGATGTGGTGGAACGGGAGCTTCGTGCCCTGGATGTGCATCCCACAAATCTCCATCAACTGCAAGATGCTATCCTATCAATATGGGCCAACATTTCTAAAGAATGCTTTCAGCACCTTGTTGAATCAATGCCACGTAGAATTAAGGCAGTTCTGAAGGCGAAAGGGGGTCAAACACAGTATTAGTATGGTGTTCCTAATAATCCTTTAGGTGAGTGTATATATACACATACATAGATGCCTCGTTAGCAGCTAAGCTATACGTAAGCTGTCCGCCATATTGAAGCAGTCCGTGAACCTTCAAGAGGAAGTTGACTGAGCATCTGCAACTAGTTAGATGCATGAATATGAAATAGGATCGACTTCAGCAGATGATTTTGCTAAACTAACACAAAACAACAAGAAAAGTTACCATAGTAAAAGTACAAATATTAAAAGTACCATAGTAAAAACATGTAATATTGAGTTAATACATGTAAAAACACAAACCAACACATTCTCAAGGTTAACCCACTTCTTCAGGAATTTAAATCTCGGCGGTTTCACAACCAGAAGCTGCGCAATGTTGTGGCATCATTGATTCTTACTGTGAGTGACGACACGCTGACCGTTGCAAGATGGCGCGCGCGCGAATGAGGCATCTACATACATATGGTCGAAACAAGCAAAATGCACCAAAAGATCTCTTTAGCCCACTCCCATGAAGCACTGCGAATGATGTAATCGAGTTGGTCTCCCGGCCTACACTGGCAAAATATTTTAATATATATGCATATTTTGAAATAAACTTAAAATATACATTTTTACATAGGCCTATGTATTTAATCAGCATTTTTAAATGCATGGTTTTATATTTCTTCATTTTTAATTCGATTATGCTGTTCGCAATGCTTCATGGGATTGTTCGTTCCCTCACTTAAGCCGTTAAGTACAGAGTCTTGTGCCTTTGTTTTTTTTTTGTCCGAGTTTCTAATACTTTTTTGCTTCAAATCATAGTTTGTAATGTTATGATTCACCTAGCGGGTTGGCTTGGTTCATGTCTTATAATGCTTTAACGAAGACTTTTTAAAAAATATGTTGGCTGCATCAGATGAATCATTTGGATTTCTTAAAATAAAGTTCAAATGCTGCCATAAACGAACCATTTTGGGTTCCTCAAAGAACCTTTCAGTAAACAGTTCCTAAAAGAACCATGTTTTTCTTTGAACATTTTTAATAATCTAAAGAACCTTTTTCTACTATAAAGAACCTAAAGATTCCATTAATGTCAAATGTTCTAAATGGAACCATCGATGTCAATAGAACCTATATTTTTTAGATTGCATTACAAACTTCTAAAAGCTTTTATGCATTTTACATTGCAAAGGCATTGGTGTCTTTTTTTCACTTCGAGTGGTTACGAAGACAGTTGTTTTCTCTCGGTGTACCTGACATTTGGAAGGGTTTAACGTGGTGTTCCCACACATAATGGTGTCTGTTCTTAGAACAGAGGATGTAAACAGGTTGTAGGGCAAGAGGGATTGGGGATGTTATTGTGCCTCCTCCTCTCTCGCATGTTCATCAGGAAGGGAAGACATCAGTCAGAATACGCATTGTGCAATTTGTTTTAGGACATGGCCTTTGGCTGTGTTCTCACAGAGATGGAAACAAGTCACTCTTCAATGGCAGAACATGATTAAATTAGTGAGATAGCAGATTCAAATGTAATATGAATTCACATGGCCCCAAGGATTATTGATTGATTTTCTGTATTGTACTACAGGGAAATGGATGTGTTAAATTTAGTTTAAGTTAAGCTCAACTGACAGCATTTGTGCCACAATGTTGATTTCATCCTGTGCCTCGTTTTCTCTTAAAAAAGCAAAAATAAGGTTACGGCGAGGCATTTACAATGGAAGTAAATGGGGACACTTTTTTGAGGACTTAAAAGCAAAGGTTATCATTTTATAAATGCATTTACAATAATTCTTCTGCTAAAATGAGTGTATTATTAGCTGTAAAACTGTTCTCGTCATTATTACAGGAATTTTATAGTTTATGGCATAATGTTGTAATGGGAACAAAGTTGTAAAATTGCATTTAACTCAGAAAAGGTTGTCTATTTTTCACACTAAAATGATGTTAAAGTGACGATTGTTTATGTCTTGTGGTTATATGTTTGAAAATGAGCAATTTATTGTTTACAGACTGGACCCATTCACTTCCACTGTAAGTACCTCACTCTTTTTTTTTAAAGTCGGCATGAAATGGAAGTTGCAATAAACTTTTCTTCTCTATTGTGACGTATATCTGAGTGAAACGGCTTCTTGAACAAGAAAAACACAAAAAACAAAACAAATGTTTTTTTTACCGAAAAACACGTCATTGGAGAAGAGAAGAGATGTCGCTGCAAGAGGGAGGGGAAGTTATTTGATTAAAGTATACTAGTGCAAAATGCCCGTGCAAAAGTTTTTGTGTGCAAAATCAGTTTTTGTGTGTGTTTTTAGTAATTGTTGGTTTGGTGTGTTTGAGTGCTCATTGTTACAATTGCACAGCAAAAGTTCAGTGACATTTTTATTTGTGCATGGTAGAAAGCACACAGTGAACTCTGAGAAAACGCTACGCTTGAGCAAACAGTTTGTGAATAGGCAACTACAAATGATGCCTGTGAAAGAGACTGTGAATGCACTGAATAGGATATGTTTAGTTGGTGAATAGCATAGGCTACTATTACACAGTAGCGATAACGTTAAGCGCACCAGAATGAAATATAATATTCAGAAGTAAACAGCATAGCTGACTTACAGATTCAGTTAACATCCACAAATGAATAAGTGCGTCGATTGCAGTGCAAAGTGCCCGTGCAAAATCAGTTTTTGTGTGTGTTTTTAGTAATTGTTGGTTTGGTGTATTTGAGTGCTCATTGTTACAATTACTCAGCAAAAGTTCAGTGACATTTTAATTTGTGCATGGTAGAAAGCAAATACTGTTACTGACATAATGACATACAATAAATGTGGAACATTGAACTACACGATTCAGGGAGCAGGCTACACAGGGAACTCCAATATGCGAATAACACACACACACACACACAGAGAGACAGAAAGACGTTCCCGTAATTTATAGATAGATATAATATACAGAAGTAAACGGCGTAGGTGACTTACAGATTTCAGGGAGCAGGCTACACAGTGAACTCCGAAAAAATGCTACGCTTGAGCAAACAGTTTGTGAATAGGTTAGCTACTACAAATGATGGCCGTGAATAAAATATAATATTCAGAAGTAAACAGTGTAGCTGACAGAGTGTTTATGTCAGAATGTTTCTTTTTAAACCACAACCTTCTAAGTGCTTCTTTTACCAATATATTTATCGATATATTTAGCATTTCTCATCCAAACAACGTCAAACTTGGCGCTGCATTTACTCGTGCCCGTAGCAAGACACCTGTCAAGTTTGAAATCCATCGGACTAACGGTTCGAGAGATATGCGAATAACAGACACACAGACATACTGACAGACAGACAGACGTTTCTGTAATTTATAGATAGATGAGGGCACATGAATTAAAAAAAAGATGTGCACGAATAAATCATAATAAATACTGCAATATTCCATAAAAAAAACAAGAATTCAGAATTTTGATTTCATGGTGACTTTAAAGAAAAGGAGAGACTTTAATTGAAATGCCACAAATAGGTTAACTACTCTACTCAACTGGAATATTCCTAAACTTATGTAAGCAGAATGTGCGGCAGCAAACAACATTTTGTACATCTTGTACAACACAGTCCTGTTTCTTACCAACACAGTTCTTACTGATGGCCAGGATGTGCATGTTTATTGACATAGTGTACACTGTTTTTCTATGGTGATCTCCTTCCATCTTAGAGGCTCACAAGTTCAACTGAACTACACCCAAACCTAGATTTTCCCTTTTTTCTCCCAAATATTTTTCCTAGGTCTTGGACAACATAGTTAAGCCAATACAGTTGTACTGCTACCTCCTCAGTGAGCGTCAAATAATGTTTTATTTCCAGTAAGCTCAAATAACACAAAACTAACAATTTTCCGAAGCCATTTGACTTTGCCTAAGGAAGATGATACCATGGATCACAAACTGAGTGGCTGGCAAATGTCAGCATCTTAACACCATCATCTTTTTTTCACCATCACCTATTCGACAAAATCCGGCATTATTAGCCTAATGCGTAATGATATGAGTATTCTCTTAGTATTCAAGTTTTCCTAAAATAGCTGTTGTCAATGCATAATTAGAGATAGCAATGCGGAAAGTGTGAGGCTGAAAGTGCAAGCCAGTCTTTACAGTATACGGTCTAAAACACTTAAAGGGATAGTTCACCCAAAAATGAAAATTTTGTCATCATTTACTCTCATGTTGTTCAAAACCTGTCTGAGTTTCTTTCTTCTGTTGAACACAAAAGAAGATATTTTAAAGAATTTTAGTATTCAGACAGTTGACGGCACCCATTGACTTCCATAGTGTTTTTTTCCTACTATGGAAGTCAATGGGTGCCGTGAACTGTTTGATTACCAACATTCTCTAAAATATCTTCTTTTGTGCTAAACAGAAGAAATAGACTTATACAGGTCTGAAACAACATGAGAGTAAATAATGACAAAATTTTCATTTTTGGGTGAACTATCCCTTTAAGAGTATTTTCCATTATCACAAAATAAACCCTGACAGGGTAATCAGGACACTGACGTTTTTTTTTTTTTGGTGTGATGATGCCCGGCTGGCTGGTTGTACATTATCTTGCCTACCAAATACATAAATGGACATGAAATATTGATCTGAGCTGAAATTATTTTATTATGAGAAAGTAAAGAGACCGCAGAGCATCCACGATCACTAAATTCAATCAGTCAAGTTGATTGAGTTCACTACTCTTTGAACTTACCATTAAATTACACAGTAGCCTTTATGGAGAGGTTGTAGATTTAAAGACTTACATTTGAAGTAGCTAAATATGGGAATGTATTATATGCATACATATATGTAGTACAAAAAGGTTCTATGCTGTGCATATCATTTCATGTCGATGCATTCTCTAGAAGATAATGTTTTTTTATAATATGCAAAGTGCACGCTAATGTTTAGAGCACGCGCTCAGTCCGTCGTTCCAGTCCATATTTCCCCTGTGCTCTATCTGCCTCTCTGGCAGGTCTTGTTTACTGGCGCAAAGACAGGAAAGGAGATCCTCGAGCGAGGGGATAAGTCAATGCACTAGCTACAACCAGCGTGTGGACTAAATAAAAACACACATTTGTTCTTGCATTTTTATTCTCCGCGAGTGTTAAAAGACTAGTCAGTGACCTCTGCGGAACCAGCTTCACTTCGTTATATTGATCTGTGAGGCGCTCGCCAGCAAAAAGCGACGTAGAAAGACTGCATGTGTGGAACATTTGTGCTTGGAAGTGTCGCGGAAACCTCAGCGTTCTGCAGTGTTTTTGCAGACGCCCTCAGAACTGCAACGATTTACTAGGCTGTCAGTTTACAGTCTATAATGAGGAGTAGTACGGTGACCCGTAAACGCACTACGGCGAAAGCTCGCTGTCAGCAGGGACTTTGAAAAAGTACATACTGAAATCCGCCTATCACGAACCCTGGAAATCTTGAACATTTCGCGAGAGCAACTTATGAGTCTGTAAAGCGTTTATTAGCCTATATCTACAAGGTCTTTCCTTTTGAAAAAATAAATCGAAACATTGCAACAAAAAAGTCTCTCGTGCAGATGCTCAATTGATTATTTTGGCCTGCGCTCTGTGCGCAGCCATTCCTCCCCGTGCTGTAACAGTGCTTTTTCCTTTTTTCTCTCTCGCCAGGCTCGGTTGGAGCAATCTGCGCAAGTGCTGGACAAATATATGCAATCGATTGGAAATGATTCGGCTGCTCATCGTAGATGATGCCGCCCGCATGCTTTATTCGTGTGGATTATTTTACACTGAATGAAAGTCGCCGCACGCGCTGTCATTAGCTTAGCGCTCGAGCCTTCATATCAGCATCCGTCAGTGCGCGCGCGGAGCAGCAGCGCGAGTGGATTGAACACGTTGAACTTTCCTCTCCGCCCATTTTTTTTTTTTTTTTCTGAGGGGGGTGACGGAGGTCTTTTTTTCTTTTCTTTTTAATTTTTATCTTCCAAAACAACACCGGACTATTAAAACAGATTAGTACCCACACGAAGACCATTCGGAGGGGATTTTCGTACAGATTTTCGGCTTCCCTGGGGTCAAAATGCGGCTGCGGACTTTGATTGTTTTGGTTGCGTCTGTCTACACTGTTTGCCACTGTCAACAAACAAATGGAGAAAGTAAGTGTAACTTAACGGCTTTTTTTTTTTTTTTTTGTCTTTCACATGAACACGGATTTAATATTCTAGGAGTCTTGTCTGTTTAAATGTTATTCTACAAACGTTATCGACCACTCTGAAAGGGAAAAAGGGGATCGTAGTTCTTGACCACTGTGACACATTTGGTAAAGCAGAGCCAGACAGAAGGACATTGCAGGGCAAGGGACGAGCAAATCAAATATTGCATCGTTTTGATTTCGATTAATCATTTCAGACTGGCTTTAATGACACGGTCGATTATACAGAGTGTGTGCCTTGAACCTAAAGCCAGATTATCGATCGTTTGAGGACAGTATTGATCTATTCGTAACTCGAACTGCTAAAGGCTCGGAAATGTTTTTCAAGTTCAGCCAGGCCCCTGTTTCATGCAGCCATTTGCAGAGTTGCAAGAGGATTTTAAATCCTAATCTGATAAATCGAGACCTATAGCCCCGTCTTTTTATTTATTGTTCAAAGAAATCATGAAACCTGACTGTGATCCGATCTTTTATGAGTTTGGAAAGTTCATTACTTTGGCAGAAAAGTTAGCTCTCGGATGTCCTTTTAACATTTTGCTTTCAGCACAATAAAGCTACTGTAGATTGATATCACCAGGGCACAAGTTCTATTAGCAATCTAGTCAGAAATATTCTGTCAACACTGAGGTAGTCAATGCGGAACATCTGCTCAATTTAAGTCTTCATTTATCACTTATTTTATGCCTTGATCAACTCAAGGCAGTGCGGTTTTAAAGACCTGTTACATGAATAGAAAATGTTGTTTAATGCAGAATAATAGATTAATGTAGTTTGCCTGATTATTACTATTTGTAGAGAGATAGCTCAATGTATAGTAAATATTTTAATACTTATTAAATGCTTAATATAGTTAATATGTTACTTTTGAATTAAAACTTTATATGAAACACCCAGCTTAGAATGTTTGAACATTCGCATGCCATTAACATGCTGGTAGTTGTTTTTTAATGAGGCAGTACATTAGTGATCTAAATTGTTGTTTAATTAGGTACCACTTGTTGTTTTCTTTTTTTAGTGCTCTTGGAAGACTTCTTGCAACAGCTAAATAAATATAAGCATGCTTTTGACACACTTGGCTGTGTTCAGCTCCTAACAAAACATTGGCTTATCTTCAGTTCACCCAACAAATTAGTTTTAACATATATATTTTTGGAAAATTAAACATTACAGTAGTATTTTTGGCCTCATGTTTTTTTTTTTTTGGGTGAAACCAAATGAAATACTCAAAGTTGCATTTCATTATAATGAGACTTTAAGACAATTTCAGGCTTTATTTGTTGATTTGTGAGCAGTATTAAACCCTAAGCACATTTTTCTTATCTTGTTGCCCTGCGGATTTCTAAATATAGCCTTGGTTTGGATGAAATTTATGCATTCAAAGTTCTGCCAGTTTCCATTTTGGGACTCTGTTCCATGTGTCTGACGGTTAGACTACTGTATGTCAGAGCAGGACTACGTGTAAAAGCTATGCTAGGTTTTAAGGTCTACAGAAGTTTGAAAAGCTAATAACAAACACTGCATGGAAAGTTACGAATGAAAAGACTGTTGGTCCCTTTCTGTCTGTAATAATCTTATGTGGCTTTAATCAACCTTTTAATTCGTATTACCCTGTAGGCCTCTCTCAGAATATATACATTTTAGTACTGATATTAATTCCTGTTTATTTAAAATGTTGCTTGGCTAAATTTTCTGTATCGTCAATAAAATCGGTAAGATTGGCTCATTCCCAGGTAATGTGAAAGGAACATATTTGAAGTGCGTTGCGTCTTCGTGTTTTGTCACAACATAGTTTTTAGTAGTAGGTAAGTTAACACCTGAGGGTGCATGCTACCTTTTTATTAAAACTGAAAATAAAAGGATTGAGTAATATCATGAAACCAGTTTGTGCGGGATTTTAAGAGCAGATTGAACATAAACAAGTTGTGTAATTGTTTGCCCCCTTCTTGTTCCTCTCAGGCTTGTAGTGAACCACTGTAGGGAAGAGTGAAACTATTTTGGGGCCTCAGTTCAACCCTGTCAGACTGGAAATCTGCTCAGAGCCCAGCTCATTTTGGGAACATTTATTAATGCAAAGTTAAACATCTGACTTACGTATACAGTGGGGTTAAAATGTTTGATCATTTTTCTGATTTCATGTTTTTTCCCCCCATTTCAAATTATAATCTGTGAGTAAAAAAAAATTATTAACAAGAATGTCTTTGAATGAGTTTGGTTTGTGGCCCTTTTGCTGTTATGACGGCAGCACACAGACTGCGTGAATTCCCCAAATAAAAGCTGATGATCATGTTTTGATGTTTTACAGCTTGATTTGAGACAAATCAAAGTACTTAAATTGAAACAAGAACATCTGATCTTTGTATATCACAAATTTCTTTATTTGATTATTGACTTAGAAATAATGCAAAATTTAAATGATTTATTCAGTGTGTCATCATTTTTCTCAGTTTAAAAAAATACTTTGTTTATTTCCAGGTTTAAATTAGATTTTGAGTCCCAGATTTGACTATATAGTATTAACAACAAATCTTTTTGGTGCTTTTTGCATTTTTTCATGCTTAATTTCAATCTAAAAGGAATGCTTTTTCCTGTACTGTCGTGCAACAAATGCAACTAAATTAAGTCTTATTTTACTACCCGTATATTCCTGCTAGTCAGTCAGTTTGTTTGCAAGTTTTTATTTGAGCAAACTAATAGTACAGCTGTCACTCTTAAAATTCTTCTGTCAGTCTTGTCTTTACAGACACGGAAAGCATATGACAACATAATGTGTACCTCTACAGACAAGAATTCGAAACCGTTTGACTCAATCACCTGCCTGGTTACATTACTAATATCCAAAAACAGGTCATGTAATTTGGTAATTGCTATGTTTGTTCATCCTTGTGAATTCCTGGCTGGCATGACAATGGCCACTTCAGCTATGAGAAATCATTTCAAATGTATTTGCTGCACCCTGTAGCCACATCACTCCATGCGTTCTCAGTGTTTCCTGATTGCGTACACGGTCAGTTTCTATTGTGATTCACCTTGTGATCACCTCATTTAGTCTGTGCGAGCGACATTACAACCTTCCCCTTAAGAGCTGTTATTTGTTCTGTTTTGAAGTCTGTCATGGCTGTTCAGGTGGTTTTATTGTCTCACAAGGAGGTTACTTAGTAATGCAGTTTTTTGCTATATCATTGTGGTTTACGTAATTTGTAACGAGCCTGATTGTGCGTCACCCGTTAAATCTTGTTTGAATTCAGGGCTTTTATCAATTAAGGCTCATTGATCCTTTTATAAACAAAAACACATTTATGGGTAATTTGTAATGCAAAATGTTTCATACATCAAATCTAATGTAATTCCCAACCTTCGAGCAATTGTAAATTCACGTGCAGCTTGTCTCTCACACGTTTTAAAATAGATTCAAATTCTTGAGCAACAACTGTTAGACCCCTCTCTTCTCCGTATTTTAAGTGTATGGGCAGAGTTCACACAGTTTAGCGGTGGGAACTCTCCCAGTAATATTGTTCTTCTCACCCAGTTTGAGGACACCACAGCAGCTGGTGTGCAGGTGCATCTTTAAATCATCCCATGTCTAGACTCTCTTCTCCTCTCGCTGTTATTGGTTACCTAATATACTTCTGTGTGCTAAATTTATTTTCTGTAACCTTTGTTGCAGCGGGGGGGTGGTAGCGTCAATGGTGTCACTTTTATCCCCCAAACTTATAATATTGCCTAAATATGCTGTAATATGCCTTAAAATATAAAATAGATATGAAGGATGTTCCATAATTGTAGTCTGGCCTGATGCACAAAGCATGTCCATGACTATTATGAAGTTGTGTGATATTATTTTTTAGTTATTTTTCTTAAAAAGCCAAATTGTTCAATTATGATTTGGTTTTTATTCCTGGGTTTAACACAATAAACCAGTGAAACCTCAAAGAGGAAGTGGGACATGAGGTGTGGAGACACGCCTCATTTTAAGACTTCTGCTTTTATATGGTCAAACAGTTCCTTCCTGTGTCCTGGTTTAAATGTTTGCCATTGTTTGTCTTGTTTCAGAGTAAAGTGAATACTTTGTGTGGTTTGGCCTTTTGCCGCATTTATATTTTTTCATTCAAGAACATTTGCATTATAAATCATTTGATTTATTTTGATCTCTTAATGGTGCCTGCTAAGGCAAACACACTTATGCAGATTGAATGCAGATTTCAATCAATATGTCAGGTCTGAATATACTTTTCAGGTCTGTAACAAAGCAGACTAGCTTTTCCGTTTGAACATTGCCATAAATCACTACCTCAGTTAAGTGCCTTTTAAACATTTTCTTTTATTCTTGTCAAAACTTATTTTAAACCTAAATTTTACTTTAAATTCAACTTCAAACTTGTTAAAAGTTACGATCTATGCGTTTTAAAATGAAATCTGCTTTTGCTTCTTATGTTATTTTATGTGTTGTTAATTTTTATTTAACACTTTTAAAAAACGTATCTGTTTCTTGTTGCTTTGAGAATATACATGTAATTATATGTAAATCATTTTATTTAAAGTATTAAGTAATTGAATTTTTGTCTTTAAAACAAATTGAATCTACATGGTTGTTTGTGGTTTTCCACATCAAAAAATTCAGTTAAACTGATGCATCCATCTCTTAAATGAATGCATGCTTGTTACTTGCATTACTCACCATTTGATGTTCAGTGTTTAAGTTTAGCTAGAGCGTCATTCAGGGATTCACTGCATAAAATTAACGACTACACGCAGCCAACCAGGACACGTCTCGCTTAACTCTGCTGCCCTTCCTTTCGTGTGCTTCAACGCTACTCTTTTCAAGTGCCAGGCACCCCATTTGTACATAGTGTATTAGGAGTGTGGTGCTAAAAATAAGTGTTAGTGTAGAGGTATTGCACATTATGTGTGTGTGTGATAGAGAGAGAGAGGACACACATATCAGTAGGGTTATACTACGCATTTCAGCTTCCTCGTGCTCCAAAACTTCCGGACTGCCATATTCATGAATCCTTGTGGTGGGGCCACTGTTATAACTTGTGTAAACAAGTAGCCAGCGCAAGGTATTTTTGACCTTTCCAATGCCTCATGCTTTGACTGCCCAGTGTTTGAAAGGTCTCAGTTATGCATAGGCTGACCGCTCATCAGAGTTCATGTATGCGTGTAATTCGTGTAAACCATTGTGGAATCTTTAAAATCCTGAGCAGTGGGGCCATTTTTCATTTAAAGGGGAACAGGGCACTAACAGGAAACAGTGGTCTCTAATTAGCAATGTAACAGTCTAGGAAGTGGAACTTAGGCTATGTGTTCATGTTGTTGTAACCTCAATTTAATTATGCAGTTTTGTTATTTGTTGTCTGTTAATTTTTGCATCGTTTTTTGTTTTGTTTTAGTGTTTTAGAGAAACTCATAGTTTCATAGTCTTTTGAAGAAACTCATTAATTTTAGTCTATTTTAATCTGACCACTTGATACAATTATTAGTATCTATCGATTGATCAATTCATCTATGGGTTTTGTCTAAAACCTTAAACCAGTGGTTCCCAAACTGGGGTACGTGAGATGGGTATGTGAACAAAATGCTGAGTTTTGCCCTTCATTCTACCCCACCTTAAAATAAGATTAAAACCGAGCATGTATTTCTAACAGGCTAAAAGCTGAAATACTTGACATCCAAGCCTCATCTTTTGCAGTCAAAACTGACTGCATCCACACAAGAAGTGTGCATATGATAGGTTGTGTGCAGAGTATGCTGCCTTAGCAAGTTGCACCACATTTCTGCCGTTCTTAACAATGTACCTTTGTAAAAGTGGGAATTTAGCACTTATTAGCATGAAGAACAAATATAGTCACAGACCGTGCACGCAGATCTATTTCAAATCTCAAACTCGATCTCAAACACTCTTCGATACAAAAACATACTCTGTGTGAGTTCTTGTTTTTAAAGTTGATAATATATTATAACATTTTTCTCAAATATCCACATGACTGCAAATATGACATTGATTTCATACAACAGTTCAACAAACAAAAGGGTCATATTAAGTGATGTACATTTTAAACACGGTATTGTCAGCATTGTTTGCTCAATTTTGCAATGAAAAACTGCCACAGCAGAACTGCAACACACCGCAGTGTTTGTGAACGATCGTGAGAGTCAATGATTCAATGACCCATTCGTAAATACAGCCACTTGCTTCCTTACTGAGAGAATAAATATCTTACCACCACCTACTGGCGGTTTTAGTTAAATATTTAAAAGTATCACTTCGTTTTTACCATCATTGCATATTTCTCTATTGAAAATTTTTTATTTAAAACATTATTTATTTTATAAAGGTATTTATAAAGGTAAAAAATCAATTTAAGGGGGCAAATATTGTCCCTTAATGGAAAAGGTGTGCAGTCTAAGTGGAAAAGAGGGGGTACGCAGAACGATGTTAAGTGCCTCAGGGGGTACGCCACTCTAAAAAGTTTGGGAACCACTGCCTTAGACAAAGCATTTTTCTTTCACCACAAAAACATCTCTCCAGCTGTACAGCTCATGCACTAGTAAAGCAGCACTGGAATGTGAAAACCTGCAGGAAAAGCTTTTATTATCTTCATCAACCATGTTATGTCATATGGAAGGTATCAGCTCAAAATTGAACAGAGCGACAGAAAACTTCATGTACTTCTAATCATTTTTTATGGTTCTGTATATGATTGCCTTTATTGGTTTCTATATAATACGTTTTTGCATTCCTTGTTTGTTTTTGATTGTTACAGTAAAAATCCTGTTAAATTGAAGGTTATCATCTGTAAGCAATTTTTGCTGTAGATTTTCACTGAACCAATTAACATTTCGCTGTCCTTTTTGTCATTGCAGTTTGCCCAAGTAAAGACATCAGAAATAACGTGACCAACCTACGGGCGCTGGAGAACTGCACCGTGATCGAAGGCCACTTAAAGATCCTGCTCATGTTCACGACTAAACCGGAGGATTTCCGTGGCCTGAGTTACCCCAAGCTGACAGTAGTGACGGACTACCTGCTCCTGTTCCGTGTCTATGGCCTGGAGAGCCTCAGCGAACTGTTTCCCAACCTCACGGTGGTGCGAGGCAATAATCTCTTCTTCAACTATGCACTCGTGATGTTCGAGATGCTGCAGCTGAAGGAGATCGGCCTCCACAGTCTGATGAATATCACCCGTGGTGCCGTGCGCGTGGAGAAGAACCCTGACCTCTGCTACCTCTCCACCCTCGACTGGTCCATGATCCTCGACTCGGTGGAGGACAACTACATCATGGCCAATAAGAATGATCGTGAGTGCGGAGACGTCTGCCCCGGCACGGTTCTGGGCAAAACCACCTGCCCCCTCACCACCATCAATGGGGACTTCAGCGAGCGCTGCTGGAACCAGAAGCATTGCCAGAGAAGTATGTAACCTTAAGTACTTCTTTTTATTTCATTTATGCACTTTCAAACCATCACCCAGAATATATTTACACCCTCAAGAAGAATCCTACCCGTTTTCTCCTCCCCCCTTATTAGCAGATAATCGTTTCAAATGTTTGTTTTCACTGGCACATAAGGGTAAACATTTTTACATTACCATAGAGTCTTGAGATGTTTTGAGAAGTGAGCGGAAAGTTGTCAGGCCTGTGTGTGTGGCAGACTGTGTTGGCAGTACTTTTGCTGGTTACTTTCAGCAGTAGTGACGGCCAACACCAACCATGCTGGAAGCAACAAGTCAGGTGATCAGCTGCAGTTAAGTAAGCCAAGTTTCTGTGTCAAAGCATGAACCATGCTCCAGATTATGACGCAACTGCCTTGTTTGTGCAGTAGTTCAGGGTGTGGGTGGTGCTTTGTGTAGCTGTTTGTGTTTTTAACCTGACAGGATCAGTTGGAGTGGCCAGTCGCAGATTATAATCTACACTGAGATGAGGCTGTCTGCAACAGTTTGGTTCATCCATTCAATTCGAAGTGCTGAAGAGTGTGAGTTTGAACATGCGGAAGATCTTTGCATATTGGGGCGAAGCCCTTGAGCTTGCACAATTACGCAACACATGGGACACATCATGTAACTGTTCTTTGGACCAGGTATATGGTGTCATGTGTGTCTGAAGGCATGATCGTGTTCTGTTTGGCAGTGGTCTTTCTGCAGCCCCATTTTAAAAAGAAAAGACATTCCTCTCTCGCTGTTTTTGCTTAGGCAGGTGTGAGCAATTCATTTTCAGGCAAAAATAGATACATAGAGGTGGGCTATTTTGACTTACCGATCATTTAAACCACATAGCAACATGCTAAAACCATTCTCAACTCATCAACTTTTCAATAACTGACAGCTCATTATCGTAACTCTGCTTTATCTGTTTAGTGGAGTTGAGGGACAGACTGCCTGGAGGTGATTAATGCAGGAGGAAGGATTGGCTGAAGTCCTTGTTAAGTACTTTGATCAAATCCTTGTTCGGGCTGCTTTGACTCATGTCTGCTGAGTTGCAGTTGGACAGTTGGGGATGGAGTTTTTTTGGCCAAAAGCACAGATTAAAAAAGTATTATCTAATGATAGAATCAGTCCTGGCCTGCTGCTTGGTTAGTGGTGAAGGACTTGTGGTTAGGGGTCCAATATTGCTGAGAGTCTGCAGCAACTTATAAAACCACAGAGCACTAAAGAGCAAAGAGATACTGGTACATGAATGTTGTTTTCAAACAGCTTTGATTTGTGTATGTTGCACAGACCTCATAGTGTTTATTGTGTGTACCACAGGAATGATCTTCTCTGTCTATAATGGATTGGATTATGAAGGTAGTGAAACCGTAAAGTCCCTTTTTGGATTTTGCCATATTTTGTGCAGCTTTATAAGAGGTTTTCTTTTCTGCCATTTGGCACTTGACCTCAAGAGCTTGTAGCAGTGCCTTAAGACATCAGCAATACATATCTTTTACATATACATTTTAACCTAAAATACACTTGGGGAAAAAAGCACTGTGT
The DNA here is from genome assembly GCF_951802725.1 of Rutilus rutilus. Classification (NCBI taxonomy): domain Eukaryota; kingdom Metazoa; phylum Chordata; class Actinopteri; order Cypriniformes; family Leuciscidae; genus Rutilus; species Rutilus rutilus. The sequence continues at coordinate 14,335,485 of NC_140214.1, forward strand.
TTTCAGTGCCTTAGCGACACAATACCAGATAAAACTGGGCCACTGACATCAGTCATGGTTGATCCAATCACAGGTGGTTGGCCGAGAGAGACATTACTGTTTACTCTTGGCATTGGCATCACAGCTATGTCTCTTGTGACCACTTGTGATCAGATTTTGTTGAGCGGAGAGCCTTTAGATTCATAGCTGCATACATCACTTACTATATCAGTATATTGCTGCATAAAAAAGACATAGAAAGACACTGTTGCTCTTAAATATATTAAAAAAAAAATTACATTAAAATACAGGCACAGTGTTTATTATTTTTAATCGAGCATTCCATAGTATTATGGAATTCATTCATCTTATGCAGAAGTAAGCTATCTTCAGTGAATGTGCGAGACTTACGATTATTTAGCGGCTATAGGTAAATAACTAGAAGAATATTAAAGTGCAGTAAACGGTAAAACTATTTGCGCTACAAACTAAGCAGTGTATTTGTCAATATGATAATAAATTAAAATAATATAATGACAAATACCAGTTTCCAGTATCAAACAGACACAGGAAGCCTTGCACATTCAAGTTAAAAATGGCAAATACATTAATCAAGGATTTTATCCAAAACAACTGATCTGTCACAGCAATAATTTGCTTATTATTCAATTATGTTACTGCATACATACAGCATAGTGAAGATGTTTTGTGAGGTCTGTTTATGCGCAGGCTTTTCCTATATCGGACAGGTTTTTTTTTTTCTTTAAAAGCTGCATGTAACTGTGTGTATATATATGTGTGTGTGTGTGTGTGTATGTGTGTATGTATGTATGTATGTATATAAACTTTTTTTTCTGCTCAGTTGTTGATTGGTTGGTGAGGAGAATTTTTTGAGCTTCTTTCACTCCAAAAGTGGTTTGAGTAATTACTTACTTTAAGAGGTTTAATTAATTGTTTATTTCATAAAATGTTATTTTTGTATTTTATTTCTACATGCAATTTCTTAGTGTTAGCATTATCCAAAGCTTCATGAGGGCTTCTACACAACGTATCGGTTTGACAATAATAAAGTGTTAATCCCTGTGGGATTAAACAGTTAGTAAGGTAAATTTTCCTTGCTCGTTAATCCCTCTACATGGAGGATCTCACACATACTGTCTCTCTCTCTCTCTCTCCCATTCTTAATCATTTGCAGAGGTCCCTCTGTCCCCCATGCCTCTATATATAATATTGAATCACATTAAGAGCTTTTGTCTCACACACGACTGTCCAGCTGCTGGATTTCAACAGGGATTCAAGTGTGTCCCTCGCCCTCAATCCTAATCCACGTGGAGGGAGTTGCAGAATTGCATTGCTTAATTCTGTCTGTAGGTGATTAGCAGCGAGTGGTCGACTGCAGCCGCTCACCCTTTCTTGTGTCTGATCCAGAGAAAGAGGAAAGTTACTGAGCACAGCCAGATCAGCAGGCCTCTTGCACAGCTGCCTCTAAAAGAGGAGGAGGAGAGAAAGAGATAGTGAGGAAAAAAAGAGACTGGTAACTGCATGGGGATATGCTGCCAAAGTCTCTTTTGCAGATTTCCGCGGTTTTGTTGGCAGCCGTACAAAAGTGGTTTTGTTTCATATTTGGAATACTTTTGGAAGTGTTGCCACTGTTTGTTTTTCCTGAGAAGCTTTGCTCAATGTTGGCTGTTGGAAACAGAAAAATAGATTTAAGTATATTGCTGTTGGGGAATTAATAAAGTCCCTTTAAAAAAGTAAAAAAAAACTTTTTTAATGAATGTCAAATGCTCACTTATACCAACCAATCACACTAAACTGAATAACCAAGCATCATTGTCCATCATTGTGTTCACCTTGTGGGGAACTGAGGCATTAAATAGGCTAATAATAAGGGCTTTCGCACCGGGTTATAGGAACTCCGTTATAGGAAGTAGCAACCAGGACAGTCCCCCGAAAACTAGGGCCATTTTCCTGGTTGCATTCACACCACCAGTGACGTAAGCCGACTGACGTTATTTAAGTGCGGCGTTCAGCAATGACAAAATCTACTATGACAACTTGCAGATGCTTGTGTAATTGTGTACAGTGCAAATGGGGAGAGCATGGGAGATTTGAGAACAGTTTCAGCCTGTTCTTCACACCTGTGAAGTTCGCTGTCAGTGTAAAGTCTATGTTTTGTATTAGATCTGTTAGGGGAGCGCCGAGGCTTCTGTTCAGGCTGTCAGCCAGTGCTGAATATGCTGGGCTTCCCCCAGCACTGAATATTTTACACACATTTTAAAATGATCTTTGTTATCTGTCCTCAGAGGGGATTAGAAACACAGCTGGGATGGAGAAACATTAGTTTGACTGAGAGAATAAAAACACTACATGTAGCTAAATGTTTTAGTTTGTAGCTTAACGTCCACATCCCCGATGACTGATTGCGTTTGGCTTAAAGAATTGGCTCATATTTGATTAGCTAGTACAGTATGTTTCTTTTTATATTATTGAAATAATGAGCTTTGTGTAGCAACTCGTATCCGATTTGCAAGGCTCAGTCTGGGTCATATAGTTAGTCTGTCTGCTTATTCACCCACGGCAATGTGGAGGAAACTACTTTGAAACTGTAGCTTCCCAAGCTACTAGCTACACATACTTTAACGTCATTAAAAGTCTGTCTACCCTTTTAAAAGTAGTTTACGACACTACAAGCTACTAACAAAGCTACAAGCTCAAAATAGCTCACTGGATGCTACTTAGGGGAGTGTTAATTTAGGTTACAAAATTATTTAAAGTACTCAACAGATCAGATTTTGTTTTTTTAAATTGCAAAGGAGTGTTACACGTAAGAGACTTTTTACAGGCAGCTTAAATGCAATCCAATATTTGGCCTAACAATATGTTAAACAACAACACTGAACAAAACAAATGTCTCAAGTAAGTTGTAAGCTGTATGGATTTGATTCACTAAAAAGAACCAGCTTGTAAGAGTTATTAGTTCAGGAATTGGTTGGACTACATGGTTTCGCACTGTATATTTGTTAGTAGTGTTGTGGTGCCACTGAATAGCAGTACAGGAAACACTGTCTGAGTGTTTCAGTGTGGTTCTGCACACATTGGTGGAATAATGCACGTGTGGGACATTTTTATATATCAAAACATCATTCTATTCTGGTATTATTTTTAAAAATGTAACTGGTTCTGAAGAAGAACATTTCAAAACCATTTTAAATAGGCAAATATGATGTGTCTTCCTAAATGGTTGTTTAAGAAATTAAAAAGATACACACTAGAAGACACAGAAGAACTGTTAGCAAACATATAACATGCTAGAGACATAAAATTCACTGCAATAATGATCCAATCATAGACACTTAAGCATTTACCTATTTAAATCCAAACAGTAACTTTTTTTTTTGGCCAGCCAGTGTATATTAATAGCATGAAAAAATAAAGATAAAGGTTAGAGGAAACTTTTGTAATGAAGTGGTTTTATTTTGATCCTTCCTGTATTTTTTCCATGTGAGATGACTCCAGATTCACACACGTCAGCGACCTTCACGTCTCCATCCGTTTTAATCTCTTGAGGGTCAGTTTTGTCATCCGCTAGAAAATAACTATGCTTCTTTTATTTATGTGCGGAAGTGGGATCTTATGTATTAACTTGTTGTTTCTCGGTGCTGCTTAGAAACACGAGTATTTCTTGGGTAAAAGTGTGTAAAGTGAACGAAGGGGTGTATCCTATAGGAAGGACGGTCTACAGCAGGAGGTTACACTCTCGAGTTCCCCGTTTCCCCCTCAGTTGCCTGACACTTCGGTACTACAGGATACACTGGCGCCAGTTCAATCTCAGCATGGAACAATAGCTGTTATCGAACTTCACAGAATGTTCATCCCAATTGTTTCCAGGCATTGTTAGGCTGCTTCCTACTGGGATGTTATGAATGGTCCCAGGGGCAGTGCTCCTAGACCGTCTGACCACCTCCACCGCCACTATTAGACAGGAACCAAACCCTTTAGTGCGGCACGTCACTGCGGGGAGGATAAGATTGTTTTCTCCCAGAGTTCAAGAGAAGACCAAGGCATGTGTTAGGATCTGTACACATGGAATGTACTTGAATTGAGAGAATGGCATAATGGCAGAGTGGGCAATTGATATAAACCAGTGTTTCGAGACCCAAAAGTGGGTCGCAAGACTGTTTTGAGTGGGTCGCGGAGTGTGAAGGCAAAGAAACAACAGCAAATGTAATTCTATGTTTTTCTGATGAGAGATTACTTTTATTTTGAAAAACGTGTTGTCCTGTTTCAGTATCTGTGGTCAAATGAGATTTTGTTATTAACTTAACATTATTTTTGTAATTTGTTCCGAAATAAATTCTCTCATCTCAGAAAAACTAACTTTCCTGTCCAGTCAGCCATTAAACTTTGCACGTAGCGTGCACAATTGTTTTTAGTTCATTCCTAAAAAACAATTGGGTCATGGCTTAATGACCATGGGAAAATGTGAGTCCCATGGCCAGACCGGTTGAGAACCCCTGATATAAACCACTGAACACCTTACCGATAGTCACATAGAAACTTCCTGATAACCACCCACAAAATATGTGGAAGTGGCATTTTTATTTGCACAGACAGACTTGCATTACTCGCACTTTCTTCCGAAAATGTTAAAATGTAGTTTGAGAAAGTGATTGTACAGTTAGTTGATCAGTATAGTTCAACATATAGCATTTTCAGGCATATGTGTAATATCTTTTTAAAAATGCCTTTGTTGGTATGTGGCACACTGGATGTGTTGGTGGAACATTAAATTAAAACTGAATTAATAATTATTCTATTTAAAACATAAAAAACTTGAATGGTGAAATTAGAAATGTTGAAACTTGATGGAAATTAGAAATGTTACCATGGCAGTTAACTTAAGTTTAAGTTGACATAGTAAAATGACTAAATCTGAAATAAAATAAATAGAAAATACGACGAAAGTACATAATTATTACAACTTAAACTATAATTAAAGAATAAATACTATAATAGTATATAAATAATACTGAAATAACATTGGTGAAATTGGGTAGTGTTGGAGTGCATCGTGTTCAGCTGTGAACCACGATTTGCTGCTTTCTAGTCATTTTCAGTTGTTTTTTTGGGTGGAACATTCTCATTCTAGCATTTGCTTGGACAAAGCTTTGTAGCGTAGGATGAATCAATATTTTTATTCTGTTTTCCTGGAAGGCAGAGACTTGAATATGTAAGTGAATTTTGCAAACATTTAGGAGAACATAGCAGATTAGCCTAGAAGTTCACAGACATGGACTAAAAGCCAAAAGAACTCAAATAGATTTTCATTTCATTTCTTAAATAAGCAGGGATGTGAAGACAAGGGGTGAAGATAGTTGTATACCTTTGAGGAAGCAGGTTTCTCTTTAGTGTCTTTAATTTGGTAGCAAATTGATTAACATTTGAATGCTCAGCTGACACCATTTTTAGGATTAAAGCATCTTTTTGACGTTCGCTCAAAATGTAGAACTTCAGTGCAAGACATTTTCAAAACTCTTCCGTAGCAAGTTCTCATTACACATCTTGGAGCCTCCTAAAACACACGTGTTCATGAGCCCAGCCAGAGCCACTTCATTGCCTCTAAATTAATCACTTTTACTCTCTTCCTCTCTTACCCTTGTTTTCTCTGTCATCACTGTCTGTTTAAACCACACACTTACTCTACGCCTTAATCTGTAACCAATCTCATTCACTCCATCTTACATCCTCTAGCACAGCCTACTCAACAAAGTTCTTCCTCTTGGTAAAATGTGGCTTATGAACACGCATCCCTAAAAGTGCTTCCTTAAGCCTCTTTTTAAATAGCCCTTCTGTAATCAGGAAATTAATCATGCCATATTCAGCATAACCCACTGTAATTATATGGGCTCTGCAACGTTTTGTGGATGGATAAAAGTATGCATTCTTCAGGTGGAGTTTTTTACCCTGATGAGCAGAAAGCCAAAAACTCCTTTTGAAGGGTTTCTCTTCCCACTTATGAGGTCACTAATGCCACTTTTCCACTGCATGGTATGGCTCGGTACTGGCTCACTTTTGGGGGTTTTTCCACGGTGTAAAGTACCTAGTACCTGTTTTTTTTGTGTTTTTTTTTTAGCACCACCTCGGTTGAGGTTCCAAGCAAACTGTACCGATACTAAAATGTGACGTGTAAACTGCAGATCACTAGCCTAGAAATCTAGACGCACCCTAGCCGCAGCAAAATGTATTTTGCAGCCAGGGTAGTCTAGCGACTCTCCGTTGACTTTCGAGCTGGAAAAACCAAACTCTAGTCAGGCCAATCAAATCGTGTATAGAGTCGGTGGGCGGGCTTAACATAATGACGGCAGAGTTGTGACGGTTCTGCGTGAATTCCCTGCTACTTGAAAACAAAGAATGGCGGCTGCTGCTGGCGAACAGTGGTCTTTCAAATCGGCTTTAGCCGCGACTCTGGAGGACTTGGAGTTAAGCTTTTCTTTGAGAAAAGAACAAAGAACGGCACTTAAGTCATTCTTAAAAAAGGAAGATGTGTTCGTAGTTTTGCCGACCAGATACGGCAAACGTTTAATCTATCAAGTCAACTAGCTCCGCTGGTGGGAAAACACTCTGGTTGGTTGTAGTGCTATCCTATTGTGTGCAGTACATCTTGAAGCAGATCACTGATTGGACAGAGAGAATCATCACTACCAGCATCATTGGATTTGCGACACGAGACACCAAACCCGCTAGATTTAAATAGTCTGCAACAGCCACCACAGTATAATTTGTTCGAATTACTTTTTTTAAACGACTTGCTTTAAACAATTGTCACACGCATCTTAAAAAAAGAAATGGCTGTATCGTGGTCAGTAGACAAGGTGGCGGCGCAACTATAACGATCAGTCTATAATCCCACCCACTTTGAAGCAGTACTAAACTGCAGTGGAAAAGCAAACAGAGCCAAAGTAAAGCGAGCCGAGCCGAGTTGTGCCGAGCCGAGTCGAGTCGTACCACGCAGTGGAAAAGCGGCTTAAGATCTGGAAAAAGATTAAGATCCTTCAGCCACTTAAAAGAAACAATTATATGTCATTGCAAATTGTAAGTCCATGATTATTGATTATTATTAGCTGATAACAGCCTGTTTATTGGATCTGGAACTTTTTTGAAGTTTCCACACACTTTTTTGGCTCTTTTGGATGCTTGAGTTCTCACTGGGCTGATTATCAAGGCTGTATACTCAAGTGGAGCCCCTCTTTTTGGGCTGAATGTCCATCGAATGCCAAAGGCATAATTAACTCAGTCAAAACCCTTACTGCTCCTGGAATCCCAGACATCCAAAGCATTCATCATTTCATCAGTGTTTTTAAACGTTTTTTTTTATTCAAAGCTCTTCTGTGAAGATGGCCAGGCTCTGTAGATATTCTGCACATCTGCAGATCTGCTTTTATGCTGACGAAAAGTGTTTTAACTTAATCATGACAATCAGATTTGATTTGTGAAGCACCAAACCATGAAATATAAAACAAGATTAATCTCATTTCATTCTGGATATTGGCAGTGTATTTGTTTTGTGCAGTCCTACGTAAGAGCTGGTGCTTGGAAAATTTATAACTGAAGGATTTACTTTTTGGCTACAATCCTTTCTAGATTTGCTGGTTATTTTGAAGAGATCAAAGCCTGCAGAGAGAGATATTTCTACACTGGGTGTGCAAACTGTCAGAGCATTGCTTAGTTGCAGCTGGCTGAAATTTCAAAATCTTAGGTTTAGTCAGCTGATAAATATTTAAATAATAAGCTGCTGTTAATTTTGTGATGCCATCTAGTTTTTTCTCAATTTTGTTATTATATATCTTATTTTATTTTAGTTGTATTATTTTAGCTTCTTGTCTTCTTACTAGGGATGGGCATTTTTCGAAAATTATATAGTATTCGAATTGGGCTCAAATATATTTGAATATTCGCTTAATTGATTGAAGCTTATTTCTATTATTATTACTACTATTATTTCTTATTTTCTATATATATACTAACACAATATAGATATAGATATATACATCTATACATATCTATACATATACATTACAAAGAATAACTTTACACATATATACCTAAGTACACATACACATTACAATTATGATACACATATCCACACACATTATTTATTACCCACACACATTAATTAATTATTTAATTAATTCAGTTAAGTTTAACGAGAAAGACGTTGTTTTTTAATCATTACGTTTTTATCACCATATCTGAACAAGCTTATGATTAGCAAATATACACTTACATTATATCTTGAGACTTTCTTTTGGTTGAAAACATTAACAAATGTGTATACAAAAAATATACAGAAAAAACAAACATTTAAGCTGAAGCAGAGCGAACGAAAAATAATGCTAATAAAGCAGACTGCGCCAGTTATCGTGAAGACTGTACATGCACTCGAGTCTGCATATGGTTATCGTGTTTATATTGTTAACAGTGTGTGGAACAGTATTCTTAACAAAGATAACAGTGTGCTTAGTGAAGTGTCTTACATTCGTTTGAGTTCTCTGCAGGGTTGCCAGGTGCCAGCAAGGTTTTCCAGCCCAAAACCTCGTAATTTTTTTTTTTTTTGTGGCTTGTTTCTCGTTTAAACACATTGAAATCATTAACAAGCTTTAAAATGACCCATTTTTTCTTAGCCTATCCGATTTTAGAAACAATATTCAATTAAATGAACGCAAAAGTAGGCTACACTGACTTAAGTCAGACTATTCTACTATTAAACTATGTTTACTATTATTATGTTACGGAAAATAATGCGATCAACTTAGGTTATCAATGAGTCTGTTTATTGTCACTAAAAGTCGCTTGGAACACAAGCATTCATTAACATAATTTAATAATTTAACAATCGAGTGGATATATGGACATAAAAAATAACCCACTTTAACATTTCAATTATTTCAAATGGCAACATGAAACATGCATATTAGGGCTGGGATAAAAATTCGATTCACCTAGATATCGCGTTTTTTTTAATTATTTTTTTATGATTTTAAAATCTTTTTTTTTTTTTATTACAGAATTTACAAAGCAGCATATGTTGCAAAATTTTTATAGTATTTCTATTTTTCGAATAATAATTACAGATCGAATATTTGTGTATATCTCTACTTCTTACCATGAGTTCCCTATGTCATGTCTTTAAAGACCAGGCTGGTCTGTCTCCTCCTCCATGTCTTTATAATTTATGTAATTTTCCAAATGCATAATCAGTTAGAGTGGGCCGTTTAATTCTGTGCTTCTAATTCAGTTTGCGGTAGATATTGTTAGGAATCTGCACACTTTCTTCATGTTTTTGTGCTAATTGTGAGGGAGGTATACTGCTAGAAAATGCTGAGCTTCCTAGATATATTCTGAAACCATACAATAACTTTGTGTGAGAAAGAGACCAAAATTTGAGTCATTATTCACTGAAAATCTTGTGGATGCCAAGTAATGAATTAATAAAGATTTTGGCCTGTTTTCACACAAAGCTTTTGTATGACTTCAATAGAATTGGAAAATGCTGTACCTTTCCCTGTCAGTTTTATGTAAGTTTCTCTTAAGTAGTGATGTCACAATACTGGAATTCCAACTACGATAAAATACCATGAAAAATATCGATAATCAATACCATTTTTGATATCACATGGAAAAACTGCCAGGACACAGACAGCAGCAGGTTTATTAGGCTGCTGTCACTTTAAGAACGAATGCACAGATCCAATATACTGTTACACACATTTTATTTCTCAACTGTTATTGTTCACTTTATTGTTCAAAGACAAAACCAACTGTGTTCACATGAATAGGTAGGCATCTTGACATCATTTTGTGTGTATTGGACCATTTTAGCGCAAAAGGCCGGGAAAAAGAACTGTGTCAGAAGAACTGAGGCGGGTATGTGTTAACTCGCTGTTGGTATCGCTGTATCGATACTAGGGAAAATGAGTTTTGGAACCATTTCAGTATCGATGCATATAGAAAAATCTATATTTTTGACAACACTACTCTTAAGTATCCTTTACATACTAGTGTTTCAATCTACATTTATGTGGTACAGACCAAAAGGGAGATGGTGCTGTTGTTTCAGTAGCCTTAGGGGTGTGTAGTACAGACTGATCCTCAAGCTTCAGTTTGGGGTGTGGTAGTCATAGTTGATCTGACATTCCTCTCTGCAGTTTAGAGAGAGAGAGAGAGAGAGCGAGAGAGAGAGAGAGAGAGAGAGAGAGAGAGAGAGAGAGAGTTAAAAAAAACATAACTAAAACAAACTAAAATTAAAATGGAAAGAAAACTATTTCAGAATAAAATAATAGTAACTCAATACTATCGCTTTAAGCCTTTTCATTTTGCTTAATTTCATGTTCATTACAGTCTCAATAAACTATTGTGACACAATGTAGGAGGAACACATTTCCTACATGTTTTTTTATTTGCTGTGTTCATTCATCAACACATTAGTACGGTTGATGTGACGCTGTCTATGATCCTGGTTCGTCATGTTTATTTGATATCCTGACTGTCATTGCAATACTCAAATTGGTGGCAATGAAAATAAAAACGTGAGCTAGTACGATCGTGATGTTGGAGTGTTTTTCCTTCATTACGGGTGGCTGGCTGCCTAATGAAAGTGTTTACAGCATCTGTCTTGGCTCTACTGCTAGTAGCCAGTGTTTCACCGCCTGCAGTGTGTCACATAGCGCCGTCACCTCTCTGAAACCACAATTAACCCCAAAACATAGAGACTAATTAATAGCTGTCCTTCTAGCATCTCATTACTTCTTCTCACAGGCCTCGTCCAGTCATAGAACGAGCGCACATCTCTGGCGTGTTAGGCTGCCCGCAGAACTCTTGCATGGCCTTATTGCCACACACATCCTCTTCAATGCGCTCAATGAATGTATAAGCACACATTAAAACAGCATCCTGTCAGGCTAAACTGGTTACAACGACCCAAATACACGTGATAAGACCAAGAGAACTGACTGACTGCCAGCTATTGAGCCAAATGTGCACTCTCTGACGCAGTTTCACTCAGTATAAGATTTAGTTTTTTGATCCAAGCTTAAATGACAATTTGTTTGCGACTCTTGAAACAGCCTAATGTTCTAAATGGCTTGTTCCTCTCACCCATTTAAGAATCTTATTGAGTGAATCATAGGTTATGTTCATTCATTGTCAATTGACCTCACTGCATTTTTCATTTGTTGTCATTGTTTGATGTTTTAAAATAAAAGCTTATTTTATTTAATTTAATTTAATTTAATTTAATTTAATACTTTTATTTTATTTTATTGTTTTATTTATCCAAAAATGCTGGTTATTACTTCCAGTTCATTTATTGCACTGGTAATGAAAAGTCAAGTCAGGTGCATTGCATTGTAGGTGACAATTCAATGCATTATGCTCTGTTATACTGCTCGTTTGGGCTAATGTAGTAACTTGGTATTCTATGCATACTGATCATTTGCGTACCGTGCACAGGATACAGACTGTATACTGCTGAAATAGTAAGGTGCCATTCACACAGAACGCGTTTTTCCATTCCATTCCACTACACTACTTTTCCATTGTTTTCCAATGTAAACACGCGCTAGATGGAGATGACTGTTGCGCTCATGTCTTGTGTCTTTTGCAGCGTCTCGAGTAGTGCTGCACGATTAATCGTATCGCAATCGCGATGTCAAGCCTACGCGATTATATGATGCAAACTGCTGCGATTTTATATTAAATGAACAAATTAGCGCTGTTAACGCAATTAACGTCTGTTAATTTTTGGCATCCTTTGGCTAGTGTTACATGATCCCGCTCTTATTCATGCAAATGCTTTTAAACCATTCATGCGCGATAATAAGACAAAAAAGAACGCGCTGTCAGTGAATGTCCTCCTGACACACACACACACACACACACACACACACGACCCACAGATAGACGCGCGCCAGTATCAAGTTCTCTTTCGCGGTAGAACGAACAACACACATGTAGCCTACGTCGTTATGCCAAAATGAACGCGCTGCCTGTGAATGTCCTGACTGTGACACACAGAAAGACTTGCGCTTATATCGTGCGTGTGCACAAAACAGCATGCCAGAATACAGTTCTCTTTCGAGCTTGAACGAACAATAACACTCACAATTATGCCAAAATGTCTTTTTGTCGAGTATCTTCATAACATAAGAGTAGTCTTATGATGAACGTGAAGAGTTGTGACTCGTGAGAGAATGAGGCGCGTGTGAGATCCGCGTCTCTGACAGCAGCGACTGGTCTTAAAGGGACAGTACACAGTAGCCACTAATTATATCTGTCGCTAAAGTTAATCAAAGAACAAAGGGAACAGAGAAAAACACTCACTGCTCTTGACTAAAGAACTTTTTTCTTTAGGCAGATTATCACTAATCTGTCTGTGCATTTATTTTCCTTGAGAACCAAGCAAGTTGACTCATGAAACCATTTGTTTATTATATCGCATATCGCAATCGCAATATTGACCTCTATTATCGCAATATGACATTTTCCCCAAATCGTGCAGCCCTAGTCTCGAGCATGACACGGCATTCTAAAAACGCGGCGCTCAAGTTAAAATCAGTTAAATTTTTTATTTTGCGTTTTTCTCCCATTCTACGTTTACAATAATTTAAGACGTAAACGACAATGTTTACGTGAATACTTGCCAAGACAGATATTTTGAAATAATTCTGTGTATCTGACAGTTATATTAGGTTTAGTCAGTCTTATTATATTCCACAGCTGTAATATTTAGTGGCTGCACAGAAAGCTCCTACTGCAACTTTGTAAAATGTCGAATTAGCAGTACAATCTAAAATGGCTGTGTAGAATGAGTTTGTTTGGACAAATATTTATAAAGTACAGAGTTTACAGGATGTATTGAAAGCTCTTTGTGTTCGCTTTACTTTTCTTTTGTAGTAAGCTTAGTCTTAGTTTGCATTCTCTTCATACTATATAAGAGATTAGGATTAGTGCATTCCAAATTATGGAATGTTGTAGTGTTTTGTTGATCTGGTGTGCATGCTTTTTGACTTTGTTTAGCTCACAATCCTTTTCGCTACAGAAGTCATGTTTGTGACATTGTGTTTTTTACTTTTTCATTTGTAAAAAAAACAAAAACAAGACAAAGATTGTGAGGCTGTCATTGTCAGGTTTGGGGTGATGAAAGGAGTGAAGACTCAATGACGCAGATTAATGGGCTTTTATTAATAAAAAAATAAAAAAAACACACAAAAAAAACTACCCAGAAGGGGGAAGACTTGAATTGACTTAAAACACATGACTGGAAACATAAGACAGGTGAACATACGACAACAATCTGGCACAGGACTGCAATCACAAGGAGAATAAATAGGGAGCAAACAAGGCAGGTAACAAGGGAGGACAGACTCCAGGAGTCCTGGTGGAGGACCAAGGTGCAGCCAGGAGTTTGGGTGGAGCCAGCAGGGCAGGAAGCAAGGGCAGAACCGGCAGGGCAGGCAGTACAGGCAGGGCAGGCATCGAGTGTGGAGCCAGCAGGGCAAGGCGCTTGGTTGGCTCTGGGACAGAGGAAGCCTTCTTTCCAGGCAGGTGGCAGGTGACGCGGACCCATTCTTCCTCCTCCTCCGATAACGGGTCATCGGAGGGCTGGGGCTTCCACTGACTGTAGGTGGAAGGGGGGAACAGTCAGTGTGGTGGAACTCCGTTTGGGGGTGGGGGTTCAGACTCCCCACGATGGAAGACGTGATGCACGAAATCCAGAAGCAAAGATTCCCCAGATTCTCAATCTCCCACAGGCTAAGAGGCTAATCGAGGCAGATCTTGAAAACCTCCTTGATATCTGCCTCATTGTAGTCCACATGGTCCACCTCAATAAGGAAGTCGCAGGTGAAGTCCCTCATGTCAACCCCCTGCTGACGGATGTAACGAGAGTGTACATGCTGGATCAATAGCTGGCGAGGTGGAAATTCCAGTGGTGGGAGATGGAAAAAGGAAGTTGCCCGTTCTCTGCTGAGTCCTCTTGTGGCCTGATCGTACTGATGGGTTTGGGGGTGATGAAAGGAGTGAGGACTCATTGATGCAGATTAATGGGCTTTTATTCAAAATAAAACAAAAAACAAACAAAAACTACCTCTAAGGGTAAGACACGATGGGAAACATAAGACGGGTGAACATACGATGACGATCTGTCACAGGATTGCAAACACAAGGTGAATAAATAGGGAGCAAACAAGGGAGGACAGGTGGGGCAACTGAACCAATAATTAGGTAACAACATGGGTGGGGTCAGACAATAGACAGGAGAGAACATGGAGCACATGGCTTGGGATTGTGTTTGCTGGTCATGTGCTCAAACAAAATGAGACAAAAACACACAGCCAATGAAAACACTCAAAAGCTGCGTGTTCACACAAAACATGACAACATGAAAGCACTCAGCCGGTGAAAAACACCAGCCGCGCGCTACACAGAACACAACACACGCGGACAGAAGAGCGCACGGCCCGGTTAACTCGAAACCGCACGCTGACACAACGAGAACGAGCGAAAGCTCATCCTTTGCACTCCAAAAAAATACCAACACTCGGAGCATGACTGTCCGAATCTCGACACAGAGCCGAAACCAAACTAGACATGAGTGTCGGTATCCAAACACCTGCTCCAAACATTAAAACAAGGAACATAGACAAAAGAGCGCACGGCTCACACAAAGACAAGACAATATAGGAGTGTCAGGGCTCTGTCACAAAACCAAGAATAAACTAGACCGAAGTGACAGAACCCTGACAGCCATAGCAGTTTTTTAAATACATTAATAATTTAGCTAGATGTCAATGCTAACATGCAAATTCAAAACCTATGCGACCAAGGGGTCTATGATATTAGAAATGCACCTCTTTGTATTAATTATGCTTTAGTGCATTGTTGAAATATGCAGCGATATACTTCAAAATGGATTGAATACATTTTTTTTAGCTGTCACTTGTCACAATAGCTGACTAAAACAGGGTTATCAAGGGCATTCAGAGACACTAGAATTGTTAAGCATTGATTTAGTAGGTAGTTGTCCTACTAAATCTCTCTAATGTGAAGCTGTGTAATGCTGAGCCAGTCTCTCAGTCCTTTCTTAATAAAATGATTGTCCTTCTGGGATGTTTTTCTAGCTCTGCACAGTAACTTGGGAGCTCTGAGGGGCAGGACTTTGGTTCTCAGAGTCTTCAATGTTAATTTTATGTTCTTCTTGAGGGTGACAGCCCCAGAGGTCTACAGAGAGTTCATCTGATTTTATGGCTTGGTTTTGCCCTGTCATGCACTTTGAACTGTGACACCTCTTGTAGTCATGTGCCTTTCTAAATACAGCATGCATACTACACAAGTTTTTGAGAAAGAAATTGCAAAGTAAATGCTGTGAAATCTAATGTAAAATATCTATTTTGTTTAATTGTTTAAGTGATGGTTCATTAAAAAAAAATACATTACTGTCATTAATTACCCTCATGATTTAAATTTTTAGGTGAACTGCTGAAATGTTTTTACTGAATCATTATGCGGCTCTGTGTTTTGATTGATAAGAAATAAAATCAAATTAATCCTCTCGTAAGTAACTGTATAACCCAAAAATGCTGAGGGCTCTGAACACTGGTGCATATGTTGTAGACCTATAGTCTGTCTAGCAGTATTCACATTTTATTTATGACTTGCCCAGGGTCATCCAACATTTATTGTAATTTTTCTTCACTATGTTTTGATGAAGCATTTAAATCAGGGGCCTTTTTTCAGGGCAAGGGCCCCTTAGGTGATAGAGACATGAAGCAGGAATCCCCAATACAAAATGTGTTAAATCGAGCTAGGCCTACATAGTATGCATCTAGCCTACAATATTGATAAAAAAACAACCATATTATGATTAAAAAATCACAATTCATTAGTTCACAATTATTTTAATGGATTTGCAGTCATGTATTTTAATTTTACTAGTCAGATGGACAATTAAACATTTACCTGAACTTTAGATTCAAGTTGACCAAATCTTCACATTTTAATTTTACTGTGTGATGTACAATTAAGAATCAAATCACTGAGCATCTGAAATTAGTGAGGGTTCTCTAGTATAGTGCAGATGTAGTGTGTAAGCAACGTACAGTGAGACATTTAAGATTACTTCATTACTTTAAAAAATAATTGGAATGGAATGTCAAAAATATATTGATACAAATATTTTTTCTATTAGTCTGCATTTACATTGCGTATACCTATTTTGACATGCCACATGCTCGTTATCACTATGTCAATTGCAATTCCGAAAGTGATTCTCACATAGATATGTAGATGTCACTTCTGAAATTTTGCTGCGTGTAATTGGCCGTCGGTCCTCTTAGCAGCATGAAAAACAAATCTTTTATTCAGTGGATTATATATTGCCTCGAAAGCATGCAAAGACAGCCCCCGTTACAATCTCTAAAAAGCTGTCACTCATCTCAGTTTGCAATCTCCCAAAGTTCCATTAAAATCAGTAGTTGTCTACACTGCATAATTAATCTCTTACATACATAGTTTCTTTGTTTGTTAATGAGAGGATTTGCAAGCGTGCAGAACTCGGTACTAAGCAACTCCAGCGTTTTGAGTTTGTGAGTGGATTCTGACTAAATTAAACACCTCTTATTGGCCATTGCATTCAAGAGATCAACAAACATGACTGTGATTGGCTACATTTCGCACCGCTGCAAAACACGTTGTAAATAGAAACGGTTAAAGTTTGATCAAGGTTAGAGATAAACTCTGCAGGAAAGTGGACCTCAAGGGCTAGAGTTGAGGACAACTGATCTAATGTATCGTCCTAGGCTGTGTTTGTGTCATCCTGTGTCTGTTGTTTCTTTGGCTTGACAGTGCAGTGCTGGCCAGGTCCATTAACCACCTATTAATGAGATTATCTGAAATTGGCTGATGACTGTGCCTGTATGGCCGATTAACTGCCAAAGTGTTTGTTTGTTTGTTTGTTTGTTTGTTTGTTGTTATATCTACAGTACGATTCTATAATATTCACTGTTTTACTATTTTATATATATATATTATATTATATTATATTTGTTTATATTTGAATAAAAGCATAAATTCACTCTGTTCAGCGTATAATGTGATCGTGTCTCTTTAGAAAATTTGGGCTAAATAACTGTGCCTAATTTTACGATATCTTTATGAACTTTTTGAAGCGTTAAAGTGTTAGCCTAGTTGCATAGCTGTCAATGGAGGGACAGAAATCGCTCAGATTTCATTAAAAATATCTTAATTTGTGTTCCAAAGATGAATGAAAGTCTTAAGCCTGGAACACACCAAGCCGACGGTCGGCCGTCGGGCAGTTTCCATGCGTCGGCCGACTAAATCTTCTCAGTGTGTTCCGCACCGTCGGCTGAAATTGGTCCTCGTCGGCTTTGTAACGGCCGATTCAACATGTTGAATCGGCGTCGGGCCGTCGGTGAAAGAGGGAACTCTGATTGGCTGTTCAGCTTAGTGAACGAGTCAGTGCACGAGAATAATAGCAAAACAGCGAGCAAAGTCAAAATGGTACAGATAGAAGGCTGTTCTAATGATATGTCATCTTACCTGAGTGTTCCTTGGCGCATATTTCAATATTAACACGAGAGGAGTGGAATAAAGAAAGTGTTTAGCAGGATTGATATTCAAAACGGTAAACGGTTGTTTACTGTGTGTGTATCTGCAGCCGGCAGCGTCGGTTTCCCTTTTTGAATGACGAATATAGACGAATAGGCCTATATCTGCAGAAATAGACGGTTGTCTCATTTACACGCAGGCGCAGAACGCACTTTCCAGCTAACAGTCGGCTGTAGTTCTCTCGGTGTGTTCAAGTGCAAGCTTTTAACCCCGACGCGAGGCGACAACACAGTCGGCTTTCATCAGCGCTAGTTCGTCGGCGTCGGCTTGGTGTGTTCCAGGCTTTACAGGTTTAGAAAAACATGAGGGTGGGTAAATAATGATAGAATTTTCATTTTTGGGTGAACTATCCCTTAGCACAACTCTTTTCAACATTGATAATGATAAGAAATATTAATGTTTCTTGAGCACCAAATCAGCATACTATAATAATTTCTGAAGGATTATGTGACACTAAAGACTTGAGATTTGACTTTTCCATCACAGGAATAAATTACATTTTAAAATAGAAAACACAAAACGGTTATTTTAAATTGTCATATTATTTCACAATATCACAGTTCCACAGCATTTTTCTTATTAAATGAATGCAGCTTTGGTGCACATAAGAGACTTCTTTTAAAAACACTTTTAAAAAAGAACGATCCCAAACTTTTGAATGGTTGTGTTATGTATATAGCGTGCCTTAAATTTTGTTCCATAAGCCAGTATTCTTACTATAGCCTTTCATATCAAGGACCAGAATATAATAAATCAATTATAAGTGATAAGACTTAATAAACACTACAACTTTTTAAATAAATACTTTTGACTTGGTCTAGCAATCAACAGCCTAGAATACTCTTGCAACTGTGTGTTTTACATAGGCAAGAACTACTCGGAGAATCTTTTCTGCAGAGAATTTTTTTCTTTGTATTGTCAGAAGCATCCAGGTCAATTTGCCAGTATATTGCCGTTGCAGCTACCCTGCTTTACCCAGAGATCCCTACTCTTTCCAAGAAATCCTTTCACCCATCTGTTGAATTATAGGGGCCCCCTTACTGTAGTGAAGTCCTCGAGATATGAACCTTGAAAATTGTCTGACAAGTGCACAAAGCAGAGTTTAATTTCATAAACTGTGCTCCATGTAATATGTACATGATGATAATAAGAAATGACTTGCCATTGAAAACACATACAAAATACATGAGGGTTTGCTTGTGATTTGTTTTGGTCTTAGCACTGAATATTTTGTCTTCTCTGAGGAGGCGTTGAATCTCATGGCATTTGACCCAGTTTAAAGACAAATCATTTTGAGAGATATCTTGTTTGTTTTTTTCCTCTAAAAGTTGTTAAGGTGTCTGTTTGTCTTGCTTTAATCGTTTCACGGGTGTTTATGGGCACGGCATTTTTTGGGTCCTGGTTTACCCTACATTTCCTAACCGAATCTGTTGTTGGGTGCTAATTACATATTATAATGTGTCTTAGTGTGTATTTGCGGTGGCAAAGAGTAGATTGTGAGAGTGTTTGTCACTTGCCGACGTGTCAGATGTCGGCTGTCATAAAAACAATAGCTGAACTCTCTAGTGCTGCCTTTTCCTCCTGTGGTACAGTTGTGTGTTTATAGACTGAGCAGAATGTGATCTATGTCCAACAAGAGGACTCTGCTTTTGCTGGGGTCAGATTCTGTGTCTCGGCGCCAAAGGTAAATACTCGCTTCCTTTCACACACCTCTCGTCTCTTTAACCCTCTACCCTTTCTCTGTCTCTTTCTCACACACACAATCTCTGCATATTCTAATGGAAGTTTATCTTCCCAACTCAGGTGCCTGGGCATAGGTGTTTCTGCTCGTGCTGAACTTAATTGAACTACCGCTGAGCACACGGATGTTTCTGATAAATGAGTCACATGCGGCCACCCACCCCGATGTTGAAAAATGACCCAGATCCTGCAGAGTGACGCCTAGAACATGAATGAATGAAAACTAATGAGCAATGAATGATTCTGCCTGGTCACACTCAGATCTGCACACGAAGAGAAGGAACTTTGAAGAAATTAGATTTTATATTGTGTGACTACTGACAAATTACATTTTTAGTCATAATTCAAATGGATTGTTGAATCAGTGTTTTGAAACTGACACATTTAATGGATTAAAGCAGTGGTTCTCAAACTTTTTTCGTCGTGCCCCCCTTTAAACCGTAAAAAAATCTGCAATGAAACCACCTGCAATAGTTTCACTTTGTAATGTCATTATTTCATATAACAGTAAGAGAGAATAATAATACAGGACTTAACTTTTAATTTAAATAAACAAAAACATTTAATTATTTCAGTGATGCTTTGGATGAACAATACATAAAAGCACAAATATATAACTGTTTTTGACAGCGCCTCACGTCACAAGCTCAGCTTCTTGTTGGTCTTCTCACCAGAACACGCACAGCAGGGGAGAGGCGCGTTCACAATAGCAGCTTGTGATTCGGTCCGCTGAAGAGGTGATTTTCTATGGCGAGCAACTTCAATGTTAGGCTGTTCCAACGGTGACAAGTCAACGGTCTGAAGAAGAATGATTTAGAGAAATGCCCGTTCGCTAACCGCTATTTACGGCTATTTTCTTTTTCTTATTTTTTTATTTATTTTTCTGCTGATCTCCCGCATAAAAAAACAACAACCATTGTATAGTGTGCAGTGTGTATGCGTGCGTGTGTGTGTGTGTGTGTGTGTGTTAAAATTTAATTTATTCCTGTGATGTTGAAGCTGAATTTTCAGGAGCCATTATTTCAGTCTTCAGTGTCACATGATCCTTCTGAAATCATTCTAATATGCTGATTTGTTGCTCAAGAAACATTTCTTATCATCAATGTTGAAAACGGGTGTTCTACATCGCTCTACAATTCGAAATGTGAAAATTGTAAATCATGATTTATGAAAGTAGCAGCACACTTTTCAGTTAGCCACACACTTTATGTATCAAACATGCACCACTAATTGACAACAGCGCTCTGGACTGCAGGAGTTCCCAGCGTACTGCGTTACTACTGTTAGTGGAGAGGAGCTGACAGAGCAGAGGAACAAGTTTTTCTAACTGTTGTTAGCTGTGTTTTCCCATCCCCTTGTCTTTCTGCCCAAGGTTGCAGACATGTGAGCAATAAAGGGTTAACATACAGAGGCTCTGTCTCACAGACGATTCAGGACATTGAATGGCTACCTTCTAAAGCCAGCAAACGCATTGGTTAAGGTTGAGGGTGGGTCTGCGGTTGAGGCTGTTAAATGGACTGGATTCTCCCGGATCAGGAGTCGCTGTGCACAACATTTGCTCATATCCACTGTCAACGGGAGAGCGAGGGAAAGGAGGGAGGGAGAGAAAACGGGCAGAGACGATAGGGTTTTTCAAAGAATAGACGATAATGAATTTTCACGGAAAGGCATTAGAGTCAACAAGATTGTTTTTTGACACAATTGACACAATCTTGGTGGCTTGCCTGTTTTTTCCAACTTAGCACCTCCATGGTTGTCACATGTGTGTACACACACATACACCCACTCTTCCCCTCCTTTTCACAGCAGGCGGTGAGGTGGCCCTCCCTGGATTGTCATGTATAAGGGACAGAGGGTAATGTTGTTTTGCTCTTGAGTTGGCTGACCTGGTGTCACCTGACACTGAAGT
The DNA here is from genome assembly GCF_951802725.1 of Rutilus rutilus. Classification (NCBI taxonomy): domain Eukaryota; kingdom Metazoa; phylum Chordata; class Actinopteri; order Cypriniformes; family Leuciscidae; genus Rutilus; species Rutilus rutilus. The sequence goes on from NC_140214.1 coordinate 14,356,798, forward strand.
GAACAACAACAGCTATACACTTGCCGTACTTGTTATATACCATAATGTGTAATGAAAATCTATGTGTGAAAGGCAGCACTGTTTTACACCTTTTCAGTCTTTGGAAAGATGTATTGAAGACCTTAGTGGAAAAACTGAGAATTGTTTTGAACTTGCATATGAATCCATTTTAGCTGCTCGGATTACTGCCAGCACTCTCACTTTTCATGACAACTTTTCCTCTGTTTTTGTTCTTTTTCTCTTGTATTTCTCAGCACGCTTCATTTCCCCAAAGCTCTACATAAATTACTTTTTTTAGCAGGCGTTTCATGATCCCCCGGTTTGGTCAGCGCTTGTCAGGAGTGTTTGGAAACTTCAGTGAAGCCTCCAAGCATTTTAGAAAGCGTAGTGTTGTTTGCCTAAATCACTGAACACTTGTCAGAGGCTTTAACATGGGGTTAAAAGTCAGATGAATACTTAATTGTCATGCATAAGGCAGGTCTGGAGATTTTTAAGCCCTCATCTTGTGTTGTCGTTGTCATGGAAGTAGAGGTGTTTGCTGGCCTTTCTTTGGACTAAACCAGCTCCAGGATTGTGTTCGACTGAGTTGTGGTGTTAACATCACAACATTGGCAAGAGCCAATATTCCATTAGGACACACACACACATTTCCTCTCTGGCTTGTTCTTAGAACTCTGGGTGTCTTAATGCAAATCATTATTTATATCCTTTCCTTGTGCGCCGCTCTGATGGTGAGTGATTGTGTGTGTGTACATTAGGGTTGTGCTGATACAATCGTATATGGATTTCAGTGATGTGATTTTAATTGTTTGGTTATTATATCTATTAATTTATTCCAAAAATAAATTAAAATGCAATTCACACACTATCAAAGGTTGCGAGATTTGTTTAAAGGGGTGGTTGATTATGATTTCACTTTTCTAACTTTAGTTAGTGTGTAATGTTGCTGTTTGAGCATAAACAACATCTGCAAAGTTACAACGCTCAAAGTTCAAAGGAAGATATTTGCTTTTAAAGAAATCGTTTTATAAGGACTACAACAAACGGCTGGTAGGGACTACAAAACATTCCTCCCGGGTTAGTGACATCACTAACCCTAAAATTTACATAAACCCCGCCCCTGGGAACTTATGTAAATACCATGTTGAGAAGAGGAAGAGTTGTTGTAGTAGAGCACATTTGTGAGTCTGCTCAAGCTGTCGCATCCGTCTTTTCACATGCAATACAGTACGTAACTCAAATGCAATAGCATGTCACTCTGTAGGCATCTTACAACAGTTCCCACACTAGCGATTTTATAGATTATCATGACAAAATATGCTAATCAAAGACTTGAAGATAGTTAACTCCACATCAGCAACATAAATTCATCAACTAACATCCTGTTGCATTCTACATGTTGTCACTTCTTGAGTCTCTCCATCATTATCCGACTCCAGTTTAAACATAAAAGGCAGAACAGTTTCTGACATTTTAGTGCTTGTCTGCATGAGGTAATCAGAGCTGCTAACACACACACACAAGCTCTTGAAGCTCCGCCCTCTGTGCCGGGAGCTGCAGCTCATTTGTATTTAAAGGGACACACACGAAATGACGCGTTTTTACTGACCCTCAAAAAGGGACAGTTTTAACATGCTGAAACTTTTGAGCTAAAACTTCACATACACACTCTGGAGACAACAAAGAATTATTTTACATATTGTAAAAAGGGGCATTATAACCACTCCTTTAATGTTTTTGAAATGTCTCTTATGCTCACCAAGGTTACATTTATTTAATAAAACATACAGTAAAAACATTATTATTGTGAATAATTATTATTATTATTATTATTATTATTATTATTACAATTTAAAATAACCGTTTTCTATTTTAATATATTTTAAAATGGAATTTATTCCTGTGATGCAAAGCTGAATTTTCAGCATCATTACTCCAGTCTTCAGTGTAATATGATCCTTCAGAAATCATTCTAATGTTTTCTGCTCAAGAAACATTACTTATTATTTTCGATGTTGAAAACAGTTGTGCTGCTGAATAATTTTAATTATAGTTTTTTTTTTTCACAATTCTTTGATGAATAAAAAGTTTAAAAGAACATATTTAAATATTTCAAAAACTAAAAAATTAATAATTTTATTTCATTTGAAATATTTATTTGAAATATAGCCTAAAACTTTTGTAACATTATAAATGTCTTTGATAAGTGTTCATTGATAAGCAATGTTTTTAATTTCTGAATTAAAATGGTCCTTAAGTACAATCTTCTTTTGTTATTTGTTAGAAATGGTTTAGTTCAGGTTGTAAAATGTCATATGGTACAGCTCCCCCCAAAACAATGGTATTTATGAATGAATAATTCATAATATTAAAAGACAACTCTGCTCACTTTGCAACTCCACTAATCTGTGCATGTTTGTGAGAGGGAGATTGTGTGTGCGTTCGACTTCAAATGTACAACTTTAGCGCATGCTCCAGCTAGCCATGCGTGATTTATTTTTAACAGGCTGTCTCAGAGATGAGCTTGCAGGTCACGTTGTTAGAAAGAGGCCAGTAAAGTCACATACAGTTATTCTGTAGGAATCTGTAGATCACTATAGATTCTCTTCCCTGTGCTACGCAAGGACCTTTGTGACCCTATAGATCTTTCTGTAGTTATCTTCAGGTTTTTTCCTCTTTCTTTTTTTCTGTGCCTGTGCCACACATGGCCTCTGTCACCTCTATCACCTCTGTGTGTGTGTGTGTGAGGGAAATAAAGAGCACATAAAAGGCTGAGGAATGTGGTTACACCATTTTAGGAGCTGCTAATCAGAGTAGGCCATTTTGTCATTGTTTTAATATTTACAATTGTAACCTAGTGTTACATCAAGTTAGGACATGACTGTAGAGTTGAGTTACTGAGAAAGTACTATTCAAGTACTGACAGCATCTGTCAGTTTCCACAGAAAATAATCAGGCAATTAATTCTTAATTTGCATTTACATTAGAAGTCTAACAAGTTTCAGTACCACTCCTCACCTGTTTCCCAAGTTATACACTTATTCTAAATAACAGTTTTGCAAAATAACGAATTCATTTTTTATTAGCTTTCCCCAAAACACTCCCCCATCTTCCATTGGTTGGACAAACTGATAGTTCCTCTCCAAACTCATGGCGATAGTTAAGCCAGTGTTCGTGTGCGGGGCTGATCGGGGTGGTTAAACAAATTGATTGAATGTGTTGATAGTGCCTCAGTGTTTACACTTTTATGGAAAAATCTACCTACATATAACTTTCTTATAACTCTCACTGCTAAATAAGCTGGGATAAGAGGAAACATGACACACTTTAGCTTTAAACATTTACACGTGTTATCTATGAGACTGATGTGGAAGAGTCTGTGCAAAGTTAAATAAAACCTTTCAGCTCTATTAAAAAATACCTGGTTATTTTCACTTGAAATCCACAAAAGGATACCAGGAAGAGACATGAAGATGCATTTGATTTTTTTTTTATTATTTTCACATGGCTAAACCACCACTCGCAGGAATCACATCGACCCACCTAGAAAAGTAGTCTCACCTCATAAGGACGATTTAAACAAATTTACAGAACAAACAAAATACATTGCACTGAATAAATTGTGCTTTTATATATAAAAAATTTACATAGTTTGACATGTAAATTTCATGTCATGTCATTTCATGCCCTTTAAAGCCTCTGGTTACGTTGCCTACAAGTGCTCTATGCAAATGTGTCTTGTGTTAATTTTTACAAACTGATGTCATCATTCTTTTTATGTGGTATTCAACAGCAGACAACAGATTCTGTCCACTAACATTAAATTATAATGGTAAACTAGGAATATTCCTTGAGCCTGTGGAATTATTCATTTAAATGTGTATGCTTGCAGTCATAATTTAATCAACATAATTTATTTATTATTATTTTTATTATTGCTGATAATAATCAATATTTCCATGTTGATGCATGCATTTTTAATAATCCTATCGAATTAAATGTACAGCATTCTTATTTTAGCATCCTTTCTTTTGCATTACTTAAAGTGAAAAAAAAAAACTTTAATATTAAAATTAATGTTTTATATTTATATATATTTTTTCACTACAGAAATGAAGGGGTAAGTGTGGTAAACTGCATTTGTTTTCTTCATGCCATGCCCTATCTATATAAAAATATGTCACTGTGAATGAGAGGTATCTGTATTTTCCCTTAAAATAATTTCTCTAAATGTAAGCTTTCTCTCTCTCCACAGTGTGTCCATCCTCATGCAAGCACCGTGCCTGCACTAGAGACAACCAGTGCTGCCACGATCAGTGCCTGGGCGGCTGCTTGGAGCCCAACTCGTCACGCAAATGCGTGGCCTGCCGCAACTACATGCACAATAACATCTGTGTTGAAAAGTGCCCACCTGGTTTCTACAGCTATAAGGGCTGGCGCTGCGTCAACTTCAGCTTTTGCCAGGAGCTCCACAACAAGTGCAAGCATGGCAAAAGTGACTGCCACGAATACGTCATCCATGATGGTGCCTGCATCCCAGAGTGCCCTTCTGGGTACACCACTGTAAACTCCACTACGTAAGTAACCCACTACTTATATGCTCTCCACTCAATGAACAGGCACAAATACTAGCGCACACATCCCCAAGTGTCCTAAAGGGTACTTCAAATGCTTCATGTGTGCGTCAGGACTCACATAAGCCAAATCTTTTGTATATGAAGTTTGACCCAAAGGATGCCTGGGTCATTAGACCACTCTGTGCCTCATTTAGTCTACGAACTGGATGAAATGAAATAGACCGACTAGTCGCTTGGCTTTTCCTCTTGTTTGTATTTACTGGTAAAAAAAAAAAAATGATTTTGATGCTTTGTATATACTCAAACAGCACAGAGGACTCAAGGTTGTTCATATGAAGTGATTGGTTGTCCATCCTTGCTGACAAAAACTGCTTAATTCAGCTTGGTTTTCTTGTCTTAGCTGGTTTAAACCGGTCTAGCTGGTCTCCCAACCTGAAAAGTACCCAAAATCCTTTTAAAACCAGCAGGCCAGACATGTCTGTATAGGCTGAAGGCCCAGATATACTCGCAGCGAAGTTCTTTTTTGGTGGTCGCTTAGGGGTAAAAAAAAAGGTCGAAATACCTTTGCAGGGGTATACTGTGTGCGAAAATACAGAATTGATGAATATGTAAATATGTGCTGCACACTTTTCTTAAACTTTTCTTGAACCAAACAGCTTTACTGTAAACATGAAAAAACAGTGTCTGTGTTGTTCTGGAAATTAACCCGAGAAGATTTCCGCATCAAAGAGGGCGGAGCCCATGAGTGCACCTACCTATTATGTAATCGCCACAGACCAATGGTAGTTTGAAGGTGTTTACCAGCCGGAGTGAACTTTTCCTGGAAAGTTTGTCTTGGCAAGCTGTTTTGAACTCTAAACGAACTTTGTTCGATTTTGTTCAAAATGATGTCACACCAGTTCGTTCTTCAATTTAGCTTGAAGTAAATCTGGTCCTTGAGAAACCTCCTAAGACTAGCAAACTAGTTTAGGCTGGTTTAAGTTGCTTTTTAAGCCGGGATTGCATCCATCCCTTCTCTTTGTCTCGTTCATGGAACAGGAACAATAAGTGAAGAAAAATACTGTTCTGGCTTAGAGTGATCAGGGCTGTACTGACCTCAATCGACTGTCTGAGCACACAAAGGGTAATTTAGTGAGTGTGTGTGTCAGAAATTTAATAATAATAATAATAATTCATTACATTTATATAGCGCTTTTCTCGGCACTCAAAGCGCTTTACATAGAAGGGGCAATCTCCTCAACCACCACCAATGTGCAGCATCCACTTGGATGATGCGACGGCAGCCATATTGCGCCAGAACGCCCACCACACACCAGCTTACTGGTGGAGAGGAGACAGAGAGGGAGTGTTGTATGTTAATGAGAGGAAGTGTGTGAGTTTTAAAGGAACACTCCACCGTTTTTTGAAATAGGGCTCATTCACCTTCTTTCCTACATTTAGATAGGTGGGCAAATGCATTTTTGTCTCAGTGCATGCATTGATTGATTTAGTTTGACAGGGTCGGCGCGAGCTTAGCTTAGCTTCATGAATGGAATCCTTTGTTGCCAGCTAGCATGTCCTGAGTAAAAGTGATTAAAAAACAACAAAAAAATCTCCTAATTACTTCTTGTGGCCTGCGTATTCACAACGAGTACAAATAGCAATGCAGATTAACACTAGGCGATTTCCTAGGCAGATATTGACTTGGGACTATCTTGACTTCCGTATGTTGACAGAAGCCGTGGGATTTCATGTGTTGTGTGATATCTCTGCGCCCAAGTAGCAGTGCTTCGCCTGTGCTTCCCCCTAATATAGTCCCAAGTCAATATCTGCCTAGGAAATCGCCTAGTGTTAATCTATTTGTACTCGTTGTGAATACGCAGGCCACAAGAAGAAAATAGGTGGGGTTTTTTCATATATTTTTTTATCACTTTTACTCAGGACATGCTAGCTGGCAACAAAGGATTCCATTCATTAAGCTAAGCTAAGCTCACGCCGACCCTGTCAAACTAAATCAATGCATGCACTGAGACAAAAATGCATTTGCCCACCTATCTAAATGTAGGAAAGAAGGTGAATAAGCCCTATTTCAAAAAACGGTGGAGTGTTCCTTTAAAGCAGCTCTGACCTTGTGTGAGGCTTGGCAGTGCTGTTTGTGCCCATTTAAAAAAAGTGAGCTGAAAGAGGACTACGACAGACCGCTACCCTCTGTTTTACAGAGCTTTTCAGAACACAGTTGGTATTGTTTGTTTGTTTGTAGTGGAAATGTACGATGACCAATGTCTCATAGCTTAATTCCCTCTCACTCTATTTCTGCACATATGGGCATCTCTATTTAGAAGGATGGGTGATTGGTCACATGAATATTGGCAGGGGGGTTATCCTCAAAATGGTCAGTCTGATTTCCAGACATCGCTTTGGTCTAGCTGTGGTCAGACACTAGCAAAAACCCTCAAAGAAAATTGTGGAGCATGCAATCAAAATGAGATAATTTTGATACAAGATTTAAAAAATGTATCACACATACTTAAACATGGCAAAATAATACCCTTGAGAAATGCATGTTAGCAACTATCTGTTGTTGTAGCTGTGATATGAAGAGCAGCAGACAGGAAAAAATAAACTACTGTTCAAGAGTTTGGGCTTGGTCAAATTTTTTTCAAAGGTTATTTTTGAAAGCAGTCTCTTATGCTCACCAAGGCTGCATTTATTTGATAAAAATACAGTAAAAACTGTATTCTGTTTTAATTTACTTTAAAATGTAATTTATTCCTATGATTGCAAAGCTGAATTTTGCTGTCACTTTTGATCAATTGAATGCTTCTTTGCTGAATAAAGTATTGAAAAATATCTTACTGACCCCAAACTTTTGAAACTTTCAAAAGTGTATATGTCCATTTTATCTTTTAAGAGTCCCCAAAAACAATATTGGGCACTGGTAAAACATTTACTATAATATTAGTAGTTATGTATGTTGTTTGCAAAAAATATTATTTTGTCTATATCTATATCTATCGAAGTGCCATCTGAAATTTTCTTCTAGAATGATCATTTTTATCAAGCTTGTATATTTAAGTTCAGTAATTTCACTTAAATGATAATTCATAGGTAATTTTCATTGCCATTTAAGTGAAATTACTGAACTTAAATATACAAGCTTGATAAAAATGATCATTCTAGAAGAAAACTTCAGATGGCACTTAGAGGCTTTTGCATCTGAACTCTTCATATATATATATATATATATATATATATATATATATATATATATATATATAATTTTGAATAGCTGTCAATTGAAAAGTGTGCTTTTTCTCTATAGAGTGTGAAGTTACGGAATCTGCCCCAATTTATAAACTTTTTCTCTCACCCAAAAACTATAATTCTATCCCTAAGGTCTCTCCATACCCATATGATGTATTATTCTACTGAGGAACTCAGAAAATAATGATTAGAATTTAGCATAATGTCAAAGCTGTTTTTGTCCATGCAACAAAACAGAATGCTGAATAAAAATCAGCAAAAAGCATAAGAATAAAAAAACTATCATGAAATGAGGCCACACGATAGCTTTGTGTGAGAAACAGACTAAAATTGAAGCTACAAACAAACCATATGAGGAGAAAGAGGATAAGAAACTGCTCGATCTTCATTGGTTCTCACATTCATCATGACGCACCAATTTTTTCATGTGCAAATGCTTGAATGAGATTTTATACCAAAATATTTTGTGGATAATGAGTTTAGTTTTGTTCGTTTCTCAGATGTTACAATTAAATGGCTTCAGATGTTGTATCAACCATTTTTATAGTAGTACTTATTAGGGCTGTCCCCTACTAGTCGACTAGAAGAGGCTTAGTCGACCAAAATTGTATTAGTCGGTTAGTCAAAAAATAAAAAACCTTGTGTCGAAGTCATGCAGTCCGTGAGGGTCAGATTGTAAACAGCGGTTCTTTGTGAGAAAATCCAAATGTTCGCCCAGCCATTGACCGCAAATATGGCTTATCATTTGAAACATGCAAGTAACTTTACCTGGCCGCTCGCTCTAATGTTAAACTAGATAATTGTATGCTATTATTAGGCGAATATCCAAGTGTTTGTGCGGAGCGCGCTTATTGCATGACATGAAAACAGCAACAAATTTTTGGTCATACATCATTCAGAACTGTAAAGTCTACTTTTATTTGTGTAATCTAACAATAATAAGAAAATGTTGTGCCTTTGTAAAATAAAGAAAACAAACAGGATGCACTTTCTGCCGTCTTGGTCTCCGTGAACTGAGGCACATCATAAAAATGAACCGAAAGTAACAGTTACTTGCCTCACGGACATTAGAAATACATCTATAAAAAGCTTGAAATGTCTACTTTTAAGCAAACTAATTCAAAACAAACAGAAATACTCTCTGCTTATGTAATCCGGCGAGTCAGCATCGTCAACTTTGTAGCCGACACTGACACAGAAAATACTAGTTTATTAATAAATAATTAAAACCTCTCCTTGCTATTATTTCCGACACATTCATAATCATTACTTTTGCCAATGCTTTGCAGCAAGCTTTATGCGTGCGCTTGAGCGTGGAATAGGCTATATATTACGTCTATATATTAAACGCTCATAATGGTTTAATATTCTCCTCAGTATATATTCAAGTAATTAAATTAATATAAACGTGCGATGAGTCAACAAATTGCTTAAATGCACGACTCTTATTGTACTACAAAAATCTTTTGTTGTGGGCAGCCCTACTAATTATCCTTTTTGGAGCTTGAAAATCTGAATCGCCATCCTGTTTGTGTTCCTTGGAATAAAAAATAATAAGATGTGGTTGAAGCAGAAATACGGTGAGTAAATGATGACAGAACTGACCCTGTAATGCATGTTCTGCCAGATAGGACACTTCTTTTTTTTCTGTCTCTCTTTCTCATGATACTCTTGCTTCCCCCTTGCCAGTATGACCCCTGGGCTGGGCAGTTTTGGCGCACTGTGGGAATTCAGACAGCAGACACACAAATCACAGAGGCTGGACAGACAACAGTGCAGTGGTCCAACCTCACACCCCATGCTGCTGTCCTCGGTTACTTTCTTTGCACGTTAACCGCGTGTATTGAGATATCAGGAGTTTCGACATCCATGTCCTCTCTCTGTCTATCAGATGCATAGACAGGGAGCGCCGTCTGGCTACTGACAGATAAACGACTCTGAGTTGAATCCTTGCCGCAGGGAGACACGACATACTGGACTCTCTGATATGTCTGCAATAAGGATTTCACCCACGCACCAGCTTTCCTTCAGATTAGCTGGATAAAGCGCAGCACATTCCGTCCTTTTTGGCGGGTACCAAAAAAGAGTAACAAGGTGCAAAACACAGCTAAAGCCCATAAAGGAAATTACTTGAGCTTTGCCCGATCGGTGGTTTGTGCACATTCTTGACACGGCTTCAGATCTGGTGTTATGTTGTGACACTGGTATGATTGTTAAGACTATGAAAGTCACTCCTCCATATCCTTTGTTTTGCTTGTGGATTCACACTTTATTAAAGTTGTCTTACAAATATGCGTAGCAAAGTTTCACAGGAAACTGTGTCGCAGAAAGCATCCTGCACAGAGGACAAACAGTTCCTCAGTCAGGCGCGACACTTCTACAAAAACAATCAGTGATTAAGTTGTGTCTTTGGCACGTCTGAGAGAATGTCTCATTCATCCTTGATTGCACCCTCGGCCTGCCCTGCAAGGTCATCCGCACCCCCGCTCCCACCGAAACAGCGCTGGCACTTTGCGCAACAGGATTCATGTCCTTGACACAAACAATCAGTTATTGTCCTAATGCTACATATTTGCCTTAATGTCAACGACAATAGAAACGCTCCATCATATCTGCATTTCTTTGTGTCCGTTTACAGCACGTACGGATGAATGACTTTTGTTTGTTGTGTGGCTTTGTGTACATGTGACTTTGTTCTGTGCCACAGGTTGAACTGCTCCCCTTGCGCTGGCCTTTGTCCCAAAGTGTGCATGGGGCTGAAGACAGTAGACTCAGTCACTTCGGCACAGGCTCTGAGAGGATGCACAGTGATCAACGGCAGTTTGGTCATCAATATCCGCGGAGGGAGTAAGAACAATACAATTTCTCCACTTTGTGCAGCATAGAAGGGAATTTTTAGTATAGAGCTCTCTGGAATTCATGGTTCTGATTGGTTAATCAGCATTCTGCAAATGTTTTTATATAATGACGCTGTTGTTATAATTGGCTGTTGTTCGTGGCAACCATTCTCCTATACTGTTAGATTCAGGTCCTGATCTGTGTTCTGATCACTGTGTTCTGTTGGTGCATTTACCTTCTAGTTACATAATAATAATAATAATAATAATAATAATAATAATTTTCTGATTATTATTAAGAAATATATGCATACTGTATATATACACATCATTGACAGATTAATAATAAAACATCAATTGGAGTAGAACATAATAATAATAATAATTATACTCTTGAATAACTGACAGATTAATTATTAAACTTCAACAAGAATTGAAAATAATAATAATTATTATTATTCATTGTAATTATTATTTATTTGTCAGTCATTCAGGAGTATAATAATATAAAAAATAATGAGTCAAATAAATAAAACATTTTGCATTGTGACTGCGTTACCACCTTGGGCGTGTGTTCACTTCCAATAATTCAATCAATTTAATCAATAACAGAAACCTATAGAATTTTTACAGAGTAGCCTTAAGTACAATAAGGCTACTCTGTAAAAATTCTATAGGTTTCTGTTATTGATTAAATTGACTGAATTATTGGAAGTGAACACACTTGTACATTTTTAACTGTGTGCAGACTTTCTTAAATTTCGGATTTTAAACTTGCTCTTCTTTCCACTTCTCCCTGTTAGACAACATAGCCGCAGAGCTGGAAGCTAACCTGGGGCAGCTGGAGGAGATCACCGGCTACCTGACAGTGCGACACTCATATGCCCTAGTCTCTCTGTCTTTCCTTCGCAAGCTCCGAATCATCCATGGAGAGACGCAGGAAGTCGGGTATGAGTCTTCTTTATAGGATGTCAAGATTTTCCTTGGTTTTCCAAGGTTTTCCAAACTGTTGGCTTTATCCATTTGCGTTGTCAGGTCTTACTTGTCAACCATAATGATACCATTTCATCTTTCTATTCCTTCCTCCTCCTTTGTCCTTAATTGTGTGCTGTTTTATTTCCCATCAGGAATTATTCATTCTACGCTCTCGATAACCAGAACCTGCGTCAGTTGTGGGACTGGACCAAACACAACCTGTCCATCCAGCAAGGTCGCATGTTTTTCCATCATAACTCCAAACTCTGCATGTCAGAGATCCGGAAGATGGAGGAGGTGACTGGCACTAAGACCCGGCAAGCAAAGAATGACATTGTCTCAAAGACCAATGGAGATCAGGCTTCATGTGAGGAGGACATAGCTTTGCATTTCCTTTATGCTCATGTGCTCTTTTTTTAAATAAATCTGAACGCATTGTTGTTGGTGTTTGACCAGGTGAGAGCCAGGTTCTGAAGTTCACACAGGTTCGCACACTTTCAGACAAGATCATAATTAAATGGGAACCTTTCTGGCCGCCAGATTTCCGAGACCTTCTGGGATTCATGGTTTTATACAAAGAGGCGTAAGTGACTCAACTTTTTTTTTTTTTTTATGGACCTAATAGGTGCACTATGCAGGATTTTCCAAAAAAAATAAAGTATCGACTCATACAAAAATAATGCCTCTCAACCTATAATTACTGAAGTGTGTGGTGGTGTTTGTGTCTACAGAGACACATTTTCTTCTTGAATTCCTGTGCTTGAGACATTTTTGGACTGCAACCTTTGGCCAGTGGGTGTGTCGCCCCAGCCAATCATTGATCTAATAGCGTAACTGTTCTTTCATATGTAAAAAAATAAATAAAAAATGCTATTTATGCATGATAAATACAGTATTTGAAAAAAGCTCATTGCTCATCTTCCCACTGGTATTCGCTTGAGTCGGCTGGGCTGCGTATGCAACTGATAAATAATGTCAGGGTAGAGGACTTGTGCTTCTGGCGGTGCTCAAATGAGGTGTCAAGTTTGAATGTTGTGTTTAGAAACAGTAACTGAAAATCCTGTATAGTGCACCCATAATCAAGGTAGACAGCATATAATGTGTTGTGATTGAAGCTGAGACTGTGACGGATAGAAGTACCATCCAAAATCCAGAGCATTTTGTCCTCTAGAAACTTCAGTAAACACTGTGTTTTATGTTTTGTCGACTTAATGATACGCACCAGGTTATACGAACTACGAACCCTCACAGCCTTGTTTTCATTTTCACCTTTTTAACAATGGTGTCTAGCTCAATGCAATGAAGTGATTTCTGTGTTAGTGTTTGATAACATTTCTCTCTGCTTCTCAAGGCCATATAAGAATGTAACTGAGTTCGATGGTCAGGATGCATGTGGCTCTAACAGCTGGGTCATAGCAGATGTGGACCCTCCACCTCGCGCCACAGAGGGAAAAGAACAGCAGGAGCCCGGCTACCTCATCCTCCCTCTGAAGCCGTGGACGCAGTACGCCATCATGGTCAAAACCCAGCTCTCCGCTTCTGATGAACACCAGGTCCACGGAGCAAAGAGCGAAATCATCTATGTCCGCACTGATGCTACCAGTAAGAGCTTCAGATGCGACTGATTAAATATACTGTCAAGGAAAATGAAACTTTTAGGGCAAACCTAGAAGAAATTTAGAAAGTTTGGATGACCAGTTTTTTGTATGCCCTACAGCATTTGTATTCATGATCTCCTTACCAAGCCTGTTTAAAACTAAATGTAGTAATTTCTCTAGTCTTTTCTGTAAGTCGATTTCAGTTGCAGTGTTAATCTTGCAGTCTTGGTATGGCGGAGGAATAAAAGAGATCAAAGGCTGGTAAAATAGGCCACTGGTGACTTTCAGTGGTGTGAAAGCATTTAGCAGTGTGCACATCATGCCAGGCGGTGATTTAGGAGCAAAAACAAATGTGGTTTGCTTTCAGTGCTGCTAGGTGTCTGTCTGATTTCCTTTTGAGCTTGTTTTGTCTTTCCCTCCTGATAAACCACATAACCATTCACTAAGCTAAAAAACATTGTTTTGGCAGCTGGTTGGCAAGAGCTGAAAGCAGTGCTTCAGGGTTTTTCTCTTTTTTTTTTTTTGTCTTTCTGGTTTGTCAAACAGTTGGGTTCGCACACTGTGACATCGATGGTGCCCCTCTACTTCTTTTTTAGGAGGAAGCTGTCGTTATTCTTCTTGTCTCATCGGTGACCTAGTCTGACAATGTGGTCTAACCAGAATTGAGTTTTGTTAAGAGTCTACTGTTCTACTAGTCTACCTTTCTGGCTTTGTTCTTATTTAAAATCATTCTTGTTTTTTCCATTTACTAATGGGTGAGTTTTTTGTTGTTGTTGTTTTTCAGAACCCTCCGTGCCCCTGGACCCCATATCCTCGTCGAATTCCTCATCTCAGATCATTCTGAAGTGGAAAGCCCCTAACGATCCAAATGGAAACATCACACACTACTTAGTCTTCTGCCAGCAGCAACCAGAGGCTAGCGAGCTCTACAAGTTTGATTACTGTCAGAAAGGTTAGAAAACATACATGAACATATGTATATAAAACATACACACTACCGTTCAAAAGTTTGGGGTTGGTAAGAATCTGAATTTTATCCATAAAAAGATAGCAGAACAAAATCGAAGCCTTGTGTTTCTGTTGTTCAGGAATGAAGCTACCCACCAGAGCCCCCACACAAGTGGACAACGAAGAGGAACAGAAGTGGAACCAAACCGAGGAGCAGGGCTCAAGCTGCTGCGCTTGCCCTAAAACGGAGAAACAGCTGAAGAAAGAGGCGGAGGAGTCAGAGTACCGCAAAACCTTTGAGAACTACCTCCATAATGAAGTCTTTGAGCTCAGGTAAATACCACGGTTCCTCATTTAACTAGTGTAGATTAGAACTGCAAACACTAATCATATAATCGGTAATCAAAAAAGTATTATGAAAAAAAGATAAAGTTTTACTATTTCTGCGCTCTATATATAGCATATATTATATAGCATATAATTTTCCTTACATAAACAATATATAGCATACATATAAACATATGTATATATTACATATACTATTTAATGTATGCAAATCATAGCTCACATTATATAAACTTTTTAATAATATGGCAATATATATAGCATAGATACATTATAGAGACTTTCTTGTATAAATGGTATATTGCATATATTATATAATGCAATTTTCATATATAGACTATATATAGCATACATTATTGACATTTTTTCACTATTTTATATCATGCATTATCTCAACTTATGCAAACCGTTTTCATATAGTTTGAAGGAGAGCATTGTGAAAGATGTGAAATATCTAATTTAATGTATGAAATAATCAACAGATTGATCAATTATCAAAATAGTTCCCCGTATTATCAAAATAGTGTAAAGGGCTCAGAAATTTTCTATTCAAAGACTCTTGAGATGCAGCTGTCAAAATCTTCAGCTGACGTGACCCTCTAGGTGGAGATTCTCAAGTTGTTCATGTTGTTATTGTGTTCATCTGTTTTCTCCAGAGGTCTAAGCTCAGGGTTGAACGTTTTTGTAGTGGTCAGACCGCTTTCCCTCGCCGGGCTGTTTTTGACTCCACCAAGACCTTGAGTACATGTTTTTGTTAGGTGCGTTTCCACCTTCTATGTATATCTTTGGCCTTCAAAAGCTCACAGCTGGCTCTAAAGATCTCGTTCCACTCTTAAACACACATGTACACACAAACTCTCTCTCTTGTACAGGCCCTGGTTTAGTGTAATCTTTGTTTTGGGTTGATGATGTTGTCTGGTCTGTGGTAGGGATGGACAATGTTGACAAGGACAACCACAACGCATTCAGAGGAAGTGCAGACTCTCGCCACCCTTCATTGTTATACATATTATGGTTGAGTTTTGCAGATGGTCTGCACGTTTTATTCACAGCGACTTTACAGTCTATAAAAAGTATTCGATTTGTTTTATTTAGACATTAAAATATGATTTTACTTGTGATGATTTTATCCTCGGAAATGCTTTGGCTCTTAGAACACACCAAAAGTGCTGAATCCTCCTGTCCTGAGCTCTTATATATGAGGAAATAACTGAAGGCTGTGGTTCTCTGGTAGTGGTTTACCACTAGAATAGTTAAAACCAACCACATGAAATGCTCCTTTGCTCCCTCTAGAGGCGATAATTGTAATGAATGGAATTTTGCAAAAGAATCTGTCTGTAACCTTCAAGACTTCAAGTTACGCCCACTTCAAGTTACGCCCACTTCAAATTGCTCACTGTTTTTTCCGACTTAAAGCAGCGCTGCACAGACTGGTCGGTGTATGGCATCAAAGTAACGCGAGAGAACAGACAGTTCCGTATGCTTTTGAATCGCTCTCGCACGAGTTTAACATAAACTGAACATACTAGAGTTGATTAAACTGACTCTTAGCTGGTCAAGAACCGAAATGCTTGTTTTGGCACACAGTAAAGCAAGCTGTAACCTGCATTAGTGCCAGGGTACTGATAATGTATGGCAAGAAACCATATTGCAATGTATTGTTTTATTAATTATTCGTCCCACCTCAACTAGAGTGTTGAGCAAGCAATAATATATCCTTTTGGAATTGCGCTTTATTTCCTTTTTCTTTTTTTAAAATAAATAATTGTAAACATCTTTTGATGTCTTATTGTATGCCTGATTTGCTGATGATACAATTTTTTTGACTGATAAACACAGTACTAATGAACAGCTAAATACACCGCTGACAAACAAATCTTATGAAACTTTTGAGACACATGAACAACAAGCACACCCATAACAAAATCTTTTAATTGAAAGGCAACACAATGAGGGTTTATGCAAACCCAATCTAATATGTTCTGGCACTAATATTGTCTATTCTGGGCTACTGCTGCAGCATTACTACATCCAATAGAAAATCAGATCTCAGAAAGTGCCCCAGCCACATAAAAAACAGTAGAATCTAATCCTTGTAGTTTTCCCCTGTGTCCACATCCCCTGTAGGTTTCACAGTCTTTGTATAGAGAATTGCATTGAATGCAACAGGAGATTAGATACGGAGTTCTGTAGGTCCTTCTATGCTCCTCTGAAAATGTGTTCCAGTTTACCACACCTGTTGACAAAAGAAGAGATGGGTTCATGTGTAAAACATGTTCAGATTTTTTTTTTTATACGAAATTTTCTGGTAGCAGTGTTTCCTCAGTATTCATATTAGTAGTGGTGTGCCACCACAGCAAGAAAAATGTGAAATCAAAAGAAACACTTATTGTCTAAAGCAAAGGATTAGTCTATTGTAGAAGTAATTATTATATTATGATGATTAAAATAATTTTAGCACTAGAACCTCAACTTGAATCATAACTTAGGCTCAAACATGGACAGATAAAGGACAAATGAGGAATCGTCACTCAAAAACACCACAGCTGCACAAAAAATAAAGAGGAAACAGTCGTAAACTGGTAAAAAAAAAAAAATAATAATAATTGGGCGACATCTATGCATTTACATCTATTAAGTGACATCTTACCCATACATTTATATTTTAATAATGGCAAGTGACCACTCCAGGGCGATCTGCTTCTGTGTTGTGCTGCTGGCATCTGTGGGACACTCAGCGAGACAGATTGACAAACTCAAAGTTCCAAACGTTTTGCTCTGCCTTTGCTGCAATGTAAAAAGCGGCAATATGGCTTATACACTTCGATTTACACGGTTATCTCTGGAAAATATTCGTACCGTTCTATACGAGCTGGTATCTTGCCGACAACATCTCGTTTTGAGTTTGACATATCTTGTGGTTCTGTGTGATTTGGACAACTTCAAGTTACGGCCGCTTCCTGTTACGCCCCTCTCTTGCAGTCCGCGGACAGACCCATCTCGAATTTTGCGGCTTGCAGTCCATGCATGCTAGTGTTGTACTCTTTAAAATATGGCCAAAATACCCTTTAGCAAAGATACACATTTAGACTTTGTCTTCTGGTTAAATGTGTCAAATACACCAACTTTCAATAGTTTGCGGTCGGTAAGATTTTTTTAAATGAAAATCTATTGACCGAAAAATACAGTACAAAACATAATATTTGTAAAATATTAAAACTGTTTTAAATTTTCACTTCAATTTTACTCCAGTCTTCATCCTTCAAAAAAACATTCTAATATGCTCAAGAAACACTTATTATTATCAATGTTGAAAACAGTTGTGCTGCTTAGTATTTTTGTGAATGTCTTTTCAAATTAATTTAATGCATCCTTGCCAAATTAAAGTTTGAATAAAAAAACAACAACATCTTAGTTGTGTTAAAGGTGATAAGTATTTTTGTCCAATCAAATTCTCTTTCATAATGAGTGTGTTTCTGCTAACAACCTGCTTCAATAGGAAATGTCAACAAGAAGGAAAACTGTGCCCAAAAGATTTCAAGTTGCTAATATTTCAATCGGTTCAGAGCTGTTGAATGAATAGTGACTTTCATTTCTTTCAGATTCCAGATATTTCCTAAACTGTAATTTGTGGTCTGTCTTTTTTCATTTGTGCAGCCCTTTTCCTTCTGAGCGAGAATGAAGAAAAGACTCTGCGTCATCGGGCATATGTCATATTATGAAAAAAATGTCCCTCATTGCTTTGAAGGGTTGAACATTTGTTTAGCGCAGATGAACATTAGATTATTGGATGAAATAAGTGCTGCAACATGTAGAACTGTCATTTAGCCAATCAGACTGCTGTTTGATCTTTGAGTGAGGCTGCTTAAATTACTCGCATCAGCTGGAATCACAACATAAGCACACTTTTTCAACATCCACAAACATCTGTTTTCTAATCAGTGATCTATTGTAGGCAAATTAAATGCCTGTTTGCACAAACAGTACAACAGTCATTCATTTGCTCTAATGCAAGATCTTAAAGTACAACCTGAATAGGCTTTAAAAGTTGGGGTAAGTCATTTTTGAAATATGCTGTTTGGAAGTTAGTCGGGCCGATACAACAACAAACGTGTAACCAATCAGCAGTAGTCCTGTCTGGGCAAGAGCTTTAGGATCCACGTTAATATTTGAAACGCTGTCCAGCGCTGGAGAGAGCTAAGTGGGAAGGCCTGAAAACCTTTACGGATGTAACACCTGGTTTGAGTGTCATTGTGTGTCTGGAGCTGCTGTGCTGTTGGCAACTAACAAACAACTCTTGTTTGTAATTACTATTGTGTACTGTACGTAAAAAAATGTGTGCTTCCTTGTCATTCGTTCATCATCTGCTCTTTATTTTTCGTGAAGCATTATTTTGCTGTGCTTCTGCTATGATAAACAAACATCCTCCCTTGGATTGCGTGCGTAACGGAGGCCAGCTAGTTAGAGTCGCGCTGGCGACTGCTAGTGAATGTGGTGTTTAGCGTCATTGTTAGTGCGCTCGACTCGCAGGGGGATCGAGGTCTGAGACCGACTCAGAGCAGGGCTGGTAGGATTGGAGTGTGAGTTTTGGAGGCGGAGCAATGAAGGCTGATTTCAAACATCAACATTGGCCAACAGCATATTTCAAAAACGACTTACCCCACCTTTAAGACTGAACCTAAATCTAGACTGACTTCCTTCTCTTTACATGTTTCTGTGTACCCAGGCCATCAAGACAGCGCAGATCTCTGGTGGGCATTGCCAATAGGACCTCCTCTCGTCTTTTCACTACGCCCTCCTCGTTGCCCAATGGCTCTGCCACTCGTAGCCCAGAGGAGGAAGCAGAGGCCAATAAGATTTCACTGATTGTTCATGCCAAAGAGTCAACAGTCATCTCCAATCTGCGCCATTTCACCAGCTACCAGATAGAAATCCATGCCTGCAACCATGAGAATGACCCCGCTCGCTGCAGTATGGCGGCCTACGTCAGTGCCCGCACCATGCCCGAAGGTGTGGGATTGTAATGTTATGATGCATTATTTCATAGAGTATAGCTATTTTTTATTGGCTATATCCCCTATTGTCATCTGTTTGTTTCTGTTTTTGTACAGATAAAGCTGATGACATTGTGGGTCTGATAATCTATGAGGTGTCTGAGTACTCTGTACACATCAGGTGGATGGAGCCTAAGGCCCCTAACGGCATGATTATTCTCTATGAAGTCCATTACAAGCGACTGGGAGATACAGAGGTGAGTTGTTACACAGGATGGAGATCGAAGCCTGCACTCTGCTCCCATGAACAGTGGCTGCACTTTTAAACTGATTTTTATCAATCCTGTTGAAATCTCCAAATAGCTCCAAATAAACAAGCTTTTTTAGCATAATTGCATCAGCTGTGTATTTCTGTAACCATGGAGAAATCCAGCCAGAGACAGGAGTAATGTTCCTAATACAGTTTTTTTTAAAAGCCTCGGATAAACAAGTGATGATTATATAAAGGTTAATAATTGTAAGCAAAGCAAAACATGATGGTTTTGCACTTAGCGGCTCATGCACCTGTTTCGGTTGATGGATTTGAAACACTGTTGTAACTGTTTACACTGACCTATGCCAGTTTCATTAAAGTCTGATGAGTAATACTTATGTATTAGTGTGAGATGGACTTTAAAAACAGGATAAAAACAGAGCCTTTGCCACTGGATAATGGTTGGCTTGAGTCCGATGTGCACTGCAATATGGGTTCTCTGTCTAACTGCATGCCTTTATGTCTTAGGAGCTGCACCACTGCGTATCCAGGAAGAATTATATTGCAGACGGAGGCTGCAAGCTGAGAGTGGTGCACCCTGGGAACTATACAGTGCGGATCAGAGCAACCTCCCTGGCAGGCAATGGATCGTGGACAGAGCCAACACACTTCTATGTTCAGGACCTACGTAAGATGGCTTGTCCATAATGCCTATGAATATTATATCTTCAGTTATTAAATTATGCATAAGACCCACATAACTGAATTTTGAAAAGGTTTGTGTGTGTATATGTGGAAAAAAGACTAAATATTCACACACTAATACTATTGACACAAAGTTTTATTGAACAACTTTCAAAGTTTCAACCTCTTAGTCTTCATTAGGGAAAAATTGTCAAAATGCTAAAGGAAGATGTCATCAGTTACGTTTTTTTTTTTTTTTTACGATAAATTGGTTTTGTTGTGTGTTCATTTTTATTGTTTGGTTAAGTTTGCTTTGGGTTTTATTGTAATAATATTTTTAATTTATGTACAATATATTCATTTAAAAAAAAAAATCCTTGGCATTTAAGGCTTCCTATTAATATCAGTATATAGATAATATTTTTTATTTAATCTTGTAATTATTGTTTGCTCCATTGTGTACTGCACCTGTACACAACTTGGTTTGAAAGTGAACACCTATTATATATATATTTTTTTTTTCATTGTGTTGAATTTATTTTATTTTTTTCATTTTCTATGTGAACAGGTGTGGACCCATCCAACATGCTGAAGATTGTGATTGGTCCGGTGATCTGTGTCTTTTTACTACTTGTGATGGGAAGTGTGGGCTTTTTCATGTTTAAGAAAAAGTAAGTGTCCTGTATTGTGATTGTCATGAAAACTGTAGGAAAATATTTTTTGTGAGGTAAGTAATCAATTTCTTTAATTTTGTGTGTTCATCTGACCAGGCAAACAGAAGGTCCAACTGGGCGACTTTATACCTCCCCAAATCCAGAGTATTTCAGCCCAGATGAGGGTGAGCAATTTTCCTTGACCTTTGGCAGCAAATGATGCACATTTAATTTTGTTTTAATAGAAGTGTTGATCACATTAACCATCGATTTAGGCAGATTATAACATTTAAATGACTTTCTCCTTTGCTTGAGATCTGCTTCACTTCAAATATGTCCTGCATGTCTGTTGTGTTTGTGCAGTGTATGAGCCAGACGAGTGGGAGGTGCCACGTGAAAAGATTAATCTATTGCGAGAGTTAGGCCAGGGATCTTTCGGCATGGTGTATGAGGGCATCGGAAAGGACATAGTTAAAGGCGAGCCACAGACCTCTGTTGCGGTGAAGACGGTTAACGAGTCGGCCAGCCTCAGAGAGAGGATTGAGTTCCTCAACGAAGCTTCTGTGATGAAGGCATTCAGCTGCCACCATGTGGTAAGACATGTCTCTTGCATGTCAGCCTGCATGTTTTGTCTTGTTTTAGTTTTGTTTATATGCTGTTTATTATTATTTTTAATATTTGCAGTTTTCATTTAAATTTTGAATTTTAGTACATTTGTTTGAGTTAGTTACCTAGGCAACTTTTTAAATCTAATATTTATATATACACTACGGCTCAAAGGTTTGATTTATATTTATTCCTGTGATATGAAAGCTGAATTTTCAGCATCATTACTCCAGTCTTCAGTCACATGATCCTTCAGAAATCATTCTGATATTCTGATTTGTGTGCTCAATCATTATCAGTTATTATTTATTATTATTGGTCCTCAAATATTGATAATGGTCCTTATTATTGTCAGTGTTGAAAAGTTTTTGCTGCTTAATTTTTTTGTGGAAACCGATGAATACATTTTTCAGGATTCTTAGATGAATTAAAAGATTAAAACAATAGAATTTATTTAAAAGAGAAATCTTTTGTAACATTATAAATGTGTTTATTGTCAGTAAAAACTAAAATATGAATCACCTTTTTCAACATATGCTTTTTCAGGTTTTATTTTAATTACTGAAAATGATTTAATAGTCTTAGGTTTAGGTTTAGTTAACAATAACACTGGTTGGATTTTGACATAGTCTGATATGTACAGTAACTGACATGATTTTGTGGGTTAGGTGAGGCTGCTGGGGGTGGTGTCTAAAGGCCAGCCCACTCTAGTGGTGATGGAGCTCATGACACATGGAGATCTGAAGAGTTTCCTGCGTTCTCTCAGACCTGACTCAGAGGTAACAAATCACACCAGAAGTGTCACTATCAGACTTGCTAGAGCTTTTAGATCCGTTTTAAGGAGGTAGAATATTAGATTAGTTTATATTACACATTAAAATCCCCCAATAAAGGGACTGACTTTTTAAATATTGTTACAGAATAACCCAGGTCGGCCTCCTCCAACGCTCAAAGAGATGATTCAAATGGCCGCAGAGATAGCAGATGGCATGGCTTACCTGAACGCCAAGAAGTTTGTGCACCGTGACCTTGCTGCCAGGAATTGCATGGTGGCCGAAGACCTGACCGTAAAAATTGGAGGTACGTAATGTGATAGGGGTTTATTTATTTAAAGTTTAAAGGGATAGTTCACCCAAAAATGAAAATTAGCCCATGATTTACTCACCCTCAAGTCATCCTAGGTGTATACAATCCGAGTTATGTTAAAAAATGTCCTGGCTCTTCCAAGCTTTATAATGGCAGTGAATGGCCATTTCTGTTTTGAAGTCCATAAAAGTGCATCTATCCATCATAAAAGTTCTCCACACGGCTCCGGGGGGGTTAATAAAGGCCTTCTAAAGCGAAGCCATACGTTTGTGTAAGAAAAATATCCATATTTAACACGTTACAAATTAAAATTCTAGCTTCCGGCCAAACAGCCAGACGCAGTCCACTTACGCCTAAAGCGCAATGATTCTGTGCATAGAATCAACACAAGGCAGACACTCTGAACTGATTAATCGTGCCCCACGATTATTATTTCGGTGTAAATACCTTGTTAAAATGTATTTTTTCATAATAGGTGTCACTTCAGATGCTTCGTTTTTCATGTGGATGAAAAAACACTGTGTATAATTATGTCCATTTATGATAAACGTTTCACTGTCCGGGTGGAACTTATGGAAGCTTGTTTCCGCCAATGAATAATAAATAAATAATAATAATTGCGACTTTTTATCTCACAATTCGGACTTTTTTTCTCACAATTGCGATATATCAAGTCAGAATTGTGACTTTTTTTCTCACAATTGCGAGATATAAAGTCAGAATTGCGTGTTATAAAGTCGCAATTCTGAGAAATAAAGTCGCAATTGCGTGTTATAAAGTCGCAATTCTGAGAAATAAAGTCGCAATTGGGAGACATAAAGTCAGAATTGCACGATATAAAGTCGCAATTGCGTGTTATAAAGTCAGAATTGTGAGATATAAACTATTCTGAGGTAAAAAAAAAAAAAGTCAGTCTTTTTTTCCCTTAGAATTGGACTTTATATCTCACAATTCTGAGAAAAGATGTCAGAATTGCGAGATATAAACTTGCAATTGCGTGTTATAAAGTCAGAATTGCGTGATATAAAGTCGCAATTGCGAGAAAAAAAGTCAGAATTCTGACTTTATAACACAAAATTCTGACTTTATATCTCGCAATTCTGACTTTATAACACGCAATTCTGACTTTATAACATGCAATTCTGACTTTATAACACGCAATTCTGACTTTATATCTCGCAATTCTGACTTTATAACACGCAATTCTGACTTTATATCTCGCAATTCTGACTTTATAACACGCAATTACGACTTTATTTCATGCAATTCTGACTTTATATCTCGCAATTCTGAGAAATAAAGTCAGAATTGCGAGATGTAAACTCGCAATTGTGAGATAAAAAGTCGCAATTATCTTTTAAAATGTTTTATTTTGTGGCGGAAACAAGCTTCCATAGGAACTAGTCTTGGGTCTAGTATGCACGTTTCTGAAATAAAATAACTGCACAAAGCTAGTAAAATATTCTAGCTATGCCACGCAAAAGTGCCAAAATGAGATGCTGAATGCAAACAAGTGTGGATGAAGCACAGGATGTGTTGTAGTATGTCTCGTACGTGGATTGTGTCATCAGTTGTTTTAAGCGATTTCTAATGGTGTTATTTTGTCTTGTGTTGACTGCTGTCAGATTTTGGCATGACAAGAGACATTTATGAGACGGATTACTACAGAAAGGGTGGGAAGGGCCTGCTTCCTGTGAGATGGATGGCCCCCGAGTCGCTGAAGGATGGAGTCTTCACCGCTCATTCAGACTGCTGGTGAGCCGACCATATGCACACACACATACACAAACAACCATACAAAGACGTTTCGTTGTTGTAGGACAATCCTTAGGGTATGTTTTTGTCACTAATGACCCATGTTGTGCTTGTCAAGGTCGTTCGGTGTGGTGTTATGGGAGATCAGTACTCTGGCTGAGCAGCCCTACCAGGGGCTGTCCAATGAACAAGTCCTTAAGTTTGTGATGGAGGGAGGATACCTGGACAGACCTGACAACTGCGCAGACAGATTGTGAGTGTATTACTGAAATATTGGCCGTGTTAACATCTTAAAGTTGGTGTTTATTGCAATACTAGCTTTAGCCTACTGTATCTGGGCTCATAATGGATTTTTTTTTCTTTTTCTGCTGGTCAGTCGGACCAGTAGTTATAGTAGTCTACTTGCCCTGCCAACATTTTCACCTGCATATCACGAAAGAATGATCTTTTTATATTTATTATTTTAAGATGTGCATTTTTTCTGTATTTGCTAGAAATATTTGGATTTTTCTATAAACTTCAAGTTTTCTTTTTCAACAATTTGTTTATAATTCTGTTTTATAATCTTTTTTTTTTTTTTCTTACAAGAAGACAATTAGTAACAAGCTAGAAATTATAGCTATAATGTATCTCCATAAATTGACTTAGAAACTGTTACTGGAATTTTTAAGTTATAGAAAATTAATCCTACTATATTTTATCAAGTTATTTTAGTCCCTTTTAGGTCATTTAAGATTAACACGTGGTTATTTATTGAAAGGTGAATAACCACCATCATGCTTTGCTTGTCAAACGCCAATGACTGTTAATCATACTTTACTGGACTGCACTGTTAATGTCAATAGACAATGTTTTAATTCATAGATGTGTGTAGCTGATATGCGTCACCTGAATGTATTTTAGACATATTCTCTTATATTAATCTTAAATGTCTTATATAGTTTTGTGTTAATTGTATGACTTTTTATTCACTTTGATCTCACCATGAAGAAAGCCTTTGCTGCTGATATGGCTTTACATTTAACATAAATAAATGTAGTGGAATTTTAAGGAATTCAGTCTTTAACTGACATGTCTCCTGTTTCCTGATCTTCCAGGCATAACCTGATGCAGATGAGCTGGCATTACAATCCCAAAATGAGGCCCAGCTTCCAGGAGATCATCGAGATGCTCCGGGAGGATCTGCATCCCTCGTTTCAGGAGGTCTCCTTCTTCTACAGTGAGGAGAACAAGCCGCCTGAGACGGAAGAGTTTGATATGGACCTGGAGAACATGGAGAGCATCCCGCTGGACCCTTCCTCGTACTCTCAGAGGGAGTGCTGTCTAGATGGGGACGAGGGCTCATCCGTGGGCCTTCGAGGGAGTTATGAGGAGCATGTGCCGTATACGCATATGAATGGCAGCAAGAAAAACGGACGCATCTTATCCCTACCCCGATCTAACCCGTCCTAATATTAATAACCCCATCAAGCTATATTAGATTTTTTTTTTGTCATCATTTTATAGATTCACTTTTATTGAGCTCTATATCAGAAGCCCTTCAGAAAGGAATCTCAGGACATTCGTTTTCTTCTTTACTGCCTCAGTATATGATGATGATGATGATACAGGGTGCAGGCTTTTTTTTTTTGTATTTAAAGAAGAAAATACACTTTAACTGCTTCTTTTCTTTTTTCTTTTTTTCTTTTTTCTTTTTTATATATATATATATATTGCCAAGTTTCAAGAACTGGTCAAATGGAACAAACTGTGAATTTAACCTCAGACAACCAGAAGGCTGCTTTAAACCATACATCTCCTCAGACTCTCTCTTCATCCACCAACTCTCTCCAGAAAAAGACAAAATATATAATATACAAAAAAAAAGTGACCTTACTCTGTTTGTGGCCTATGTCATGACAACATGGAGTTGTGTCTGAATCTGTACACTTTGGGCTTTGGTGGCAAACCTGTTGAACTTGGGAACTGTAGGATGACATTTAGCGTCCTTCCAAGAACTAACTGTCTACAGGTACAAGACACTGCTTTTCTACCTGCTACTCAGTATTCCAGACTACACAGAGAGAACGAACAGATTTTTGGACTCTATTTTTTTATTTATTTAGCTTGCCTGTGCTCTTTTTCTTCTTTTTTCCCCCCTGGTGTTCACACATTTACAGCTGAAGGATATTTAAACTGTTTTCAGGACTTTTGACTAAAAGAGTTCCTCAGATTGACCAATAGTTGCTGCTTTGATATATTTTAGTGGGTATAGATGATGATAAAAGTATATATAAAAATATTATTGATGTTTTTGTACAGTTGATGTCGTCATTCGAGTTATTGCCGGTTGTAGAAATGTTTTTACATGTTTGTCTCGAATCTTTATTTTTTCTAATCCGAAAATTATACTAATCATCCTGGACCCCTGATCAGCCAGCAGCTCCCAAGATGCACAGGAGTATCTACTAGACGCCTTTGTCTTCAGATGTCAAAGCTTGATATCAATGGAAATAACTGCTGTAAATAAAGCAGTGAGGTGCATTCGAGAAGAGCGAATAGGTGTGTTTCTGTCGTGTTTTTCTTGCGAGTAATTGTGTGAACTTGTGAGTGGTTGTGGGAAAGTCTTTCAAAGCACGGGGCATAGAAAGAGGATCGTTTTATCAAAGGAAGTGTTTTACATCAAATTCGCACAATTTGTGCGATAAATAAACTGTGAAGAGACATATGTGACAAAAATGCAAGATCATGATAAAATTCATCCCACAAACAGGAAGTTGTCTTTTATTTATATTTAATATAAATCTATCTTTTCAAGTTTAACAATGTCAGCCTAATTGGGATTCTTTAGTCACTGATAAATAATAAATCATATATAAATATACAAATAAAATCATTGGATAGAGGCGCAGAATAGAGGTCCACCCTATTTCACAAAGATCCACCTTCAACTTAATTGAGGTTCGACTTCACCACTAGGTATTCTAATTGGACCAAGTTTTAAAGGTTTTTTTTTTCTGAATGTCACCTCGGTGGAAACGCATTCATTTTCAAACTTCACAATTTTTTAAAATATATATTTTTTCTTTTTTACTTTTTAAGTAAACCATCCAGTATTAAAATGACTTCTTTCCTGTTCTACCCAGTATAATGTCTCCTTCAACTTTTAAGGCTCCTCAGATTTTTATAGGGGATTCATTTCTCCTGTTCTCCACATTATTGTGTCTCCTCCTTACACTCCTGCACCTGTCAGGATAGCGGATCTGGCTCCAGTCCACAGGTCCCGAATTCTTGGGGCTGGCCTCTCCTCTTCACCCCAGTCTATTACTGGGTCGTCGTCGTAGGTCCATGAGAAGGAGACGGAGAAGTTTTCGCCGTGGTGGAGGGACATTTCACCAGCCGCCCCTCAGGTCTGTCTGGCGTGCTTCAATCTCCTCTTCCCCACTATCCTGCCTGTCCCAGGCGCCAAGATAATGCCAAGAGACGGCAGATTTCGGATAGAGGGTTGACATCTTCACAGGACGACTCGGAACTGAGGCGCTTTTTGTTGCTACGCTATCAATTACTAGCTTTACTGCTTGACAACTGCGAGATGTGAGCGGTCTGACCAGTGACCAGAGCAGGTTCTGTGGAATGCAACTGTGCCATAATATGGACAGCAAAAATTCCATTTTCATTAAAAAGTGGAATGCAAAGTCATTCAAGCGGAATTAATTGGGAGTTATTTTCTCTTATAGGCTACTTGGCCCAACCTCACACATGTTCAATTTCATTTATTTTGATTTATTTCTATTTTCTCCCCCTTTATCCCAGTCCACTTATTTTACTGTCTTGTTTACTTCAGGAAATCTAAATCTAGTTGTATTGTTGCTGAAATATTTAACACACAGGTGAGGCAGGGTTATTATCGTTAATTAAAACTCAAATCAAAAAAAAAAAAAATCATTACTTTAAATAAAATATAGCCTAAACGTTAGCTAAAATATAAAAAACTAAACTTATTTCATTCAGTTTCACCTGATGTACTAAAATAACTTACACTAAACTGAAATAAATAAACACTATATACTAGACATTAAAAAACGAATAAAAAAATGAATTAAAAACACAACAAAATTACTAAATCTTAAAACAAATTTAATCAAATAAAAACTAATTCAAAATATTAATAAAAATTATAATAGAATTACAGTTGTACTAAAATAACATTGGTGTGAACTGTGAAGAAAAGGAGGAGTGCTGCTGGATGTGTGAACACAAACCCCGCCGCCTTGTTCCCGTCATGCCTCGAGTGAAGCAACGCTGAAGTGTGTGTGCGCGCGCGTGCGCGAGTGTGTGTATTGGGGACACAACCATCGTTCCTGTATATGTGCACTGCACTTGTTGTTACCGGTGTGGTGGATGCCTAAGAAAAGAAACTGTGTCGAAAAAAGAAGATAAGATAGGAAAGAAAAGAAACTGTCCCGAAAAAGGTGGATAGGATATTATGTGATGTTTCTTTAAAAATGGTAAGTAGAAACTTTTGTAGCTAAAGTTTGCGCGAGCCTCTTTGTGTTTAAAGTTTGTCATCAAGGCCTCGTGTTATTTAATTGGCGTTGTGGTTTATAGATTACAGAACATGTTTTCTAATTTCTAAATCATCTTTTTGTCTTTGTTTAGAGATATTCGACGTCTTTTAAAGGCTACTTTTAGAGTTTTTCGTGGCCTATCATTAATTTATCTTTGCGGCTGTTCTTGAGAGGAGTGTGGCGTAACTTATACCAGAAGTTTCGCCGTGATTTCACTATAGGATTAATAATGGTGTCTCTTCTGAAATAACCACCATGTTTTTTTAGCAGAGCATGGCATGTTTATTGTTGCGACTAGATGTGGTCAATGAAACCTTGTCATGTTTTCTGATCTGTTGATTGCTTTGTTTACACTTGTCCTCTGGTCTGATGATGAGTCGTGAAGGATGGGTTATCTGTTCGATCATTGCATTCCTCGAAATCGGTTTCTTGATTAATGCCTCATTCGCTCATGATACTAGTTTCACCAGTGGCAGATCTGTAGAAAAGCTGAGTGAGGTTGGTTTGTGGTCCTGGGAATTTGTGTTTGTAGGATAATCAGACTTTTCCTCCCCTGTGTTCTAGATACTTTTACTTAATCCAGCAGTGACTAGAATATTTTTCAGTTTCACTATTAACGTTTCAAACCTCATACTGGTATCTGTTCAGTCAGTCACTAGTCCTTATTCTTTTGTAATACGCTTAACTATTATTGCAACTTCAACAAATAGCAAATTTATGCTATTTTTTTCTATGGGAATTTGTGGTTCAGATGTCAACTATTCGTTTCCGACTAATATGTTTTCCATTTGTTCATGGTACCAATTTGAATAACTCTGTTAAGTACTTTAGCAACTTGTAACTATTCAACTAGTTACTAGTAGGCTATATATTTTGGTTTTCCTGGTAGTAAACATTTAGACACTGGTATCTCTTTATAAACACGTGTGTGTTCCAGTTGATTGTAGTAATGTTTAAACTTTTTTCTTATAGGGACATTTTAATTTAACTATAAAGTCAGCATTGATATACCGTTGATATACTAATATAGTTTTTATAAAATTTTGTTTGTTATTTTAGTGCATTAAGTTAATCTAAATGAAAAGATGAACTAAAGGAGAAATATTGCCTTTGCAACTAGTTTTTTTATATATTTTAAGTAACAAAAATGTTTTTTTTAAATGGTTTTAGTTAACTATAATAACCCTGACTAGTCATTAAAATGACAAAGTAAAAAAAAAAAAAAGAAATAATATCTAATAAATCACCAGAAAATCAGGAATAGATACTAACTACTATTATGATTGTAGAAGAAAGAAGTACTAGTGTTGAACAAGAGCTTGTGTCTGAATTAATACGACCCGTAACTCGTACTGGTATCTAACTGATCATTAGTACTAGTAACATATAAATAGATACTATTTACAACTTAGTATGTTACAGCTTAATAAAACTATAGCTTTCAATATAACATGTTAACATGAAACTGCTACTCGGTCAGTCTGTCCCTTTACTCTGATCAAGAGCCCAACAAATTCAACTGAGACAAACTAGAATCTCAAAAAAGCTTGTCTTGGACTAGCAGTAAAGGTCAGCATCTTTTAAGGTTA
This sequence comes from Rutilus rutilus, assembly GCF_951802725.1. Classification (NCBI taxonomy): domain Eukaryota; kingdom Metazoa; phylum Chordata; class Actinopteri; order Cypriniformes; family Leuciscidae; genus Rutilus; species Rutilus rutilus. Next base: position 14,387,488 of record NC_140214.1, read on the forward strand.
TGTGTACTCTGTAGCTTATCTGTTTTTGTGTGTGTGAAACAGAGAGACTTTCTGTATTTTATCTGGCCTGTTGATGTGTTAGAGGGGGAGGTTGGCTTCATGGTCATAAGCAGTTTGCAAGCCAGGCATTTTTCACACAGTAACAGAGAACTAGTAAATCAGTTACAGCATGTGCAAACAAGAAATTCTCGCATTTTGCAGCTGCTGAATCCATTATCACACCACGAAAACTAGAGCGAACCAGTTAATATTAGTGTAACCAATGCCCTCCCGCTGTTTTAGTTCAAAACGGCGGTTTTTAGTTTATAAGATGGCTATGGTGGAGGTGTCAAATTTCGTGTGTCTTATACTAAATCTAAAGGAAGGAGGGCGTTTGTTGTTTCTACTCTCTGCTGCAGAGTGGAGCAGCCTGCTTTTCTTGTTTGACCGATAAGCATAAACCTTAGCCTCATTTCACTTGGCTATATTCATGAATCATCTCCATCCAGCGGCAGCCTGCAGCAGAAGTTATCATTCAGCTAGAATAGTACAGTAATGAAACCACCTGCGTTACATAACTGCATTATTTTAGTGCGACTCGGCTCATGCAATGATCCTTCTTGGTCCCCCAGCAATTTGACGTGCAAAGTCAGTGCCTTTAACCGCCATTCATCAAGGTGCAGCTGAGTTTGAGTGTGAAATGTGCATCCTAGTCAGTATCCTTCTCCTCATAATGAAGCACTAGTCATGTGTTTATGAGCAGGTTTGCTCTTCTCGTTTGCCTGTCTTTTATTTAGCCTTCATGCACTTTACACATGCTAGTCTTTATGAATGAATGCACTGTTTGAATAGCAGCACACACATTGTTCGAGTGCTATTAAGCATTGTTAGTGTGCTAACAAGGTGTATCATGCCTTGGGGGTGAAGCTGTTTGCCATTGTAACAGCTGAGTGCTGTACAACTGTAGCCATATCAAATTCATAAGTTGAACAAGGTGATTATTTTTTATATTAAGACAACTTAATGACAACAATAAAATGATAAGGTAGTTCACATAAAATTGCAACACAAAAGAAGATATTGAAGAATGTATTTTTGTTCTTCATACAGTGAGATTCAGTGGAGGCCAGTGTAGTTTTAGATCTTGATCTGCCTGTTCTACATAAGGAAATCATATATATATATATATATATATATATATATATATATATATATATATATATATATATATATATATATATATATATATATATATATATATATATATATATTAGTCTTGTGTTTTTTCTATGTTTTTGCTTGGCTATTTTCAGAATTAAGCCTTTGAGCAGGTGACATGCCATCACATGGTGTCCTGCACTGTCATCCAATACTTCATCTAAAACTATTTGAAGCAGCATTTTTCTAATTATTATTAATTAACTTGCCATTTTTATGACCTTTTATAATAATTAACAAACTACATGGAATCTTTGTACATTTGAAAAGTCACATACCTCACTTTAGGACTAATTCTGAGGTGGACTTTCAATGGTGAAAACCTAGTGACCCTACAAAGCATCTTTAATAGGCAGTGTTTGCCTTTTTATATAGCCTAGATCTGTAAATCTTAACCTAAAACTAGATGTTGTACAACAAAAGCCAATTGCCGTCCGAAAGTTTGGGGTCAGTAAGGCTTCAGTTCAGACTGCAGGTATAAATGTGGTGTGAACGACACAAACCACATGGAATCTGATCTTTTCAGTTCAGATTTGGGCCACTTCCATATGTGGTCCTTAATCCGACACAGGTCAGATGTTTTGCAATGTGACCTCAGTCTGAACAGTCATTACATAATTCATGTGACTTTCACGTCACTCTAGTCTAGAGCAACATTCATCTCAATTCTGCACTCATGGGAGTCACTTCAAAGATAATGCATACCTGAAGTTATCAAGACCGTTGCGAAAGGTAGGCAGTGGAAGGACAGTGATGTGTCAGAACTTATCAGTGACAGCTCTATACAAGCAAAACATGAGATCTTGTATCATAAATGTTTAAAAACTCTTTTCTCATCTTTGTTTTCTTTATATTGCCTGTGCATAAATTCACAGTCTTCCCAAGGAGATTACACTAATGAATAACTGCGTAATCACTTACTTTAATGTTCTCTGTGATTACTTCCGTATGACAGTGTGCAGCGTGACGTCTTTTTATCATTCTTTTTTCCGTATGCGGGTCAGTTCAGGACCATAATCTGTTCACACTGATATTGGCCACATTTAAAACAACAATGTGAACAGCTGTACAGAAAAATCAGGTCTGAGCAACAAATCGGAATTGATCGCTAAGGCTCGCAGTGTGAACGTAACATTTTTTTAATGTTTTTGAAAGGAGTGTATTCTGCTCGTGGTGTTTTCAGCATCTGCCATCTCACATGAGGACACTCCACATAAACTTAATCTCCAGAGCTGCTTGCAGAGTTCACCTCACAAACATTTCACCATTGCACCATACTTCTAAAAATAACAATATTACAAATAATAATGATACTGTTCATTCGTTGCTAATGTTAACTTATTGTAAAGTGTTAGCAAATTAAAACTTTAAAATGTAACCAAATAAAATTTGATCATTACCATCATAAATAATATAAATAAATAAAAATAGATAGAACATTTGATTTCAATAATGTAGCAATAAATGTTAAAATTAACATTTACTAAGACTGATAAATACTTCAGAAGTATTTCTCTAATGTTAACTAATGTAGTTAAATAATAAAAAAAACAGAATCCAAATTAAAACAGACTACACAGAATTTATGAAAAAATTAAACATTTCACATAATTTATTGTTATTATTCAAATGTTAAATTAAGTTGTTACATTTGTGTGAATTCAAATGATTAGACATCCTATTTTATTCATATTTAATTAAACCATTAAAATGGTAAACACAGGGAAAAAGAGGCCCTAGGAAACTGATATTTTTTTTTTAGGATTCTATGATGAATAGAAAGTTCAAAATAACAATTTATTTGAAATAGAATTCTTTTGTTACATGATAAATATCTTCACTGTCACTTTTGACCAATTTTTAGTGTGTCCTTGCATAATAAAAGTATTCATTTAATAATACTTTATTAAAAGTGTTAATTTCTTTCAAAACACAAAATAAAACTTACTGACCCCAAACTTTTGAAAAAAAAGTTTTTTTTTTTTTTGTGCTTCAAAGCCTTACATACTGGAAACTGGAAGAAACATTTCATCTCTTTTGGTTAAGGCAAATTAAAATCTACATTTTTATTCAAATTTTACTTTCCTCTGAATTTGTCAATACTTGTTTTGCTCTACACTGAAAAAAATGTTATGTTGAATTTACTTAATTTTATTTCGTCAAGGGGTTGCACGAAATAAATTTATCTAAATCCAGATATATTTTTTAAGTTGAGTGTACTTATATTTTGTAAATTGGTTGTACTTATATTTTATAAGTAATTTCAGATTAATAATATTCATAATTTTAGCTAAACTATTTTAAGTTGAATTTACTAAATTTTTTCAAGAATCAGCCTGTGAATCTCAACAATGGTGACAATTATAAAGCATGTTGCAGTGCATTCTGGGTGCCACCAATCAAAACTCATTCATGGCTCCCATCATGCATTGCTGCATGAATAAATAATGAGCTTATGTTCAGAGGTGATCGGTTTCAGGTCAAATGATTGTGAAATAATGATTATGTTAAAACACAACCAACACCATCAGATCACGTTTTCTATTTGTTCAGCTGGCTGTTATAACTCAGGTACAGCAGCCAAACAAAATCTAACGGTAACGGTTGCAGGGTAAAGAGCCCAACTAAAACACACACTGATCCCCATGATGGTAACTTAAAATTACGGTTGTAACATTACAGTTTTCTCCTTCAGTGATTCTGCTTGTTAACATCAGGTGTCTTCAATGTTGGCAATACAAAATAAAGAGTTCTTAATTCATCTTTGACGTCTGTCTGTTATTCAGATATTTTTGTTTAAAAATTGTTAAATGGTTAACTTTTAAGGAATTAATTTTATTAATTATTACTCAATTCTAATGTGTTAAATTTAATTAATAACATTGCTTGTAATCTGCACAATTTTATTGAGTAGATATAGCGTATTCATTTTACAGTGTATATGGAAATTAAATTAAACTTATTTTTTTCTAATTACTTTTAATTGAATGAAATTAACTTGTTTTAAACAAGAGCAGTGAATTTGAAAATTAATAATAAAAAATAAGTAGGATTAAATAACACATTATAATCAGTAAAATTAACCAGATAAAAACATGTAACATTTACAAGGGGTCAGAATCATTTTTTTCAGTGTAGTAAAAAACTACAGTCCAAAAATAAAGATCCATTTAAAAAAAAAAAGCAAGCCTGTTTTCTGTAGTCATGTCTTCTGCTCTTTAACCTTGTCTGACAAGAGCTTAGGTATGTGACAAACTAAAACCAGTTTGCTGTTTCAGAGAAGAAACAGATTTGTTTCATTATCCTCTTTTCCCAGGAGTGAACTGGAGCCTTACATTAGCACGTCCCTTTCTCTTGCCTGTGTCTAGTATAGCCTCTGAGTTGATGCTTTTCATTTAGCAAGACACTTTTATATCCAAAGCGACTTGCATTGGATTCAATATATAGATTTTATTACATTATATCAGTTTATCATTTATCATCTTATAAGTTTATGCATTCCCTTGATCAGTCCTCCACTTCAGCATGTACGTGTGCAGGAGTCAAACCAAAACAGATCATACCTGTATGTTCACCAGAAGTGTAACCAGAGTGAATCATGTCAGATACACCTCTGTAACATTTACCTGCACATTTATAGTCACGCAAAGACCATTAAGGGGTTATTTTTATAATTTTTTTTTACCATAGATAGATTTAAGAGCAAAATGTGTGGAACAGGGATATTCATTCAGTTCTTATGTTGTGTAGCCTATATGGATCCATTTAAATGATTGTTTGCACAAATGTCTTGTATAATGAATAATGGTCTCAAATTATTTTTATCAGTTTTAATGACATGACAAATTAGTGCCCTACTCGATGCCACATTTAAGGTTAATTGCAGTTTATAAAAACTGACAATGCTGCCAATTACCACAGAAAATAGTTTCCACTTGTCCCTTAGTTTGGGAAAAAATGGCAATGCATTGATTTACATCTTTTCAGCTAAATGTACACATGTAAATCCTGGAAACCCAGTAACTTCTACATTGTGTCTGTGTAAGGATACCAGGAAGAAACTATGTTGTTGATGCATCTAAATTTGTATTTTATCCAGAATGTTCCTTTAAATTACAGACCCCAAGCAAACTTTCTACTTCTGTGCTCAGGTCTGACAGAGACTATTCATCCTGCATTTGGCTGTATCTGCTCCATGACTTACCTGGCAGGCATGACCCTCTCACAGCAAAGATAAACCTTCATCCTCCAGCCTTTAACCTCTTCTGGCTATCACTACGGCCACAGGTCAGTGCTCTGGCATCCTGGACAGGAACTGTAGTATCAGTACAGCAGCAGCTTTTATTCAGCAAGGACACATTAAATTGATCAAAAGTGACTGATAAGACATTAAAGAATCCAAAAAAAGTATCACAGTTTCCCGCAGCATAATAATAAATGTTTTTGAGCACCAAATCATCATATTAGAATGATTTCTGAAGGATCTTGTGACACTGAAGACTGGAGTAATGGCTGCTGAAAATTCAGCTTTGCCATCAAAGTTGCTACAAAATTGTCACTGTTGATACCAGTAGCGGATTATTGAGAGTGATATCTGCCGATAACGATAGCTTGATTTTAAGGAAAAGAAATCTCAGCCAAATAATGCTGTAAACTATATAGGGAACCCTCTCATTTGCTACATTGTTATAATATTAGAGGTTAAAATTAACAACAGAGCCCAAACTATTATATTCAACTGCTATTTATTTTCAGATATAATAATTACACTCAAATAAAAATTAAAATGTTTGTATACAACTCAAAAGCACATGAAGTTGCTTTCATAAACGCTTGTTTTTCATGACAAATTTCTTCAAGCACACATATGTAATTAATAGTAAACTCCTCTCTAGTGTTTTTTTATTTATAGCTAACTAACAAACTGAACATTGGATAACTTTCCTCAGGTAAATGCAACATTAAGTGACATATTGTTCACAAGCTGTTTTATTAACATCTTTCCGTCATTGAAACATTTACATTTAGACATGATACATTTCGGTAAGTTGTACTGTATCTTTCAATATAACTGTTCATGCATCTATATCATGTTTCATGCTATAACCTAAAGTGGAAGAAAAGACTCGCTGGCTGCAGTGATCGGTCACGTCTCATTTAAAAGAGTCAAAACCCCATTTATTGTTTGAATTTTATGATAAAATGTACCGAATTTGAAAGCTGAGACAGCGCAACGCTCTTTTACAATTATTGGATGTCTATGAGCGCTACAAATAAAGTTTGGTGTAAAGAAAAACTGCGGACCTGGCAACCCTGAAACTACGAGTCAAATAGAGCCTGCTTTAACGTTGCTATTTTTTTATTGTTGCGTTAACTTAGACAGCCTTAAATTCAATACAAGACACTTTCTTCACACACACAGTATGAGTTGCTGTCTGACACGTTTTTCAGCTCCCTTTTGATGGACTGTATAATTGGCCTTGATCATCGGCTGTTTTGAAACCATACAGATTATTGGCTGATATTGTCATTTAGCCCTAATATTACTGTTTTTATACTGTATTTTTGAACAAATAAATGTAGCCATGGTGAAAATAAGAGACTCTTTAGAAAAAAAAAAATCTTGAACTGCTCTAAACTTTTGAACAGTAGCATAGTGCTGATCAACCTGGTCAGTGGCATGTTTATGAAACCTGTTTATTTTTATGATTCCATTTAGTGGCACAAAAATGACATGCTTCACCCTCCAAAACTTGAGTTTCTAACAGTGTTTCTTGACCGTTTTAATTGTCTTCTGGCTGTCTTTTAGTTTTTCAGAACATAAGATGGAAGAAATCGATTCTGTGAGAGTCAAGTCCTTGCCAGAAGATTCAAATGTCCCGTCCACATATTCTGCTGACTCCATCAATATTGACGGTTGGCTATTTAACCCGTTTACTGTAGCCATTCAACTTGTTGTCATCACAGGTCTTGTTTGTTGATGTCAATGGGAAGTGTATATTTACTCCTCTTCTACACAGATGGTCGTTATAATGCGCTGCGTGAAGAACTAGAAGCAGAAGCTCGGGATTTTGAAGCTCCCACCTGGAGTTTGGCTGTTGACCAGCATTATTTAAAAAACTATTCAAAAGATGCCATTAAAAGACAGGACGTAATACATGGTAAGGGGGTGTGATAACTTGTTACTTTTTTTGTCTCGTAGAAATTTAATTTGAGCTATACAAAAAAAGTCTGTTATTGTTTTTATGACAGAGCTGATTCAGACTGAAATAAACCATGTGCGGACGCTAAAGCTGGTTTTGGGCGTGTACGTGCGAGAACTGCGTGAGACCCTGCAAATGGATGAGACACGTTTGGAAAGGCTCTTTCCACAGGTGGATAACCTGCTGCTGGTGCACCAGCTTTTCCTCAACCGCCTTAAACAGCGAAGAGTCGATTCCATGGAGGCAGGCAGTACCCAGAATTACTGCATCCACAATATTGGAGACATCCTCATCGCACAGGTATCTTTATCATATATCTGCTGTAGGATGTGCATAGATATGTTAGATGCCCTAACAGGCAAGTTTATACTTGAGGCTTAATAGCTAGTTATACGACAAAGACCCATTTCTCTAGCTGCATGCTTTGGATCAACAAACTGTCAGTTATATCCAGTGTCCTTTATAGGATCCTTGAATCCACATTCCCCAGAGCTGAGCTAAGCAGCAGGTGCTTCCTGAAATGAATGGAATTATTGTTTTAACATTAAATTAGGATGCCATAAAGTGGCCCCAAAAAGTGGCTTTTTTTTTAGATATAGGCCATGCACATTTCTCAAGCCAAAGATTAATTGTTTTGCTTTAACTTAAAAAAAAAAAGAAGAAAAAAAACTATAATTAATGTGAACTACATTGCTAGCACACTTCATACATCCACTAAAATCATCTTGACATGAGTTAAGTCATTTCATAGCAAGTGGCCAAGAAAAGTAAATTAAGTTCTGAGAAAGTGTTTCATATCATTCTAATACATTAGAAGAAAGAAAACGGTTATTGTAAATTATAATAATATTTCACAGTATTAGTATTGTACTTTTAATCAAATAAATGCAACATAGAGTGAGCATAAGAAACTTCTTTTAAAAACATTAAAATAATCTTACAGACAGCAAACTTTTGAATGGTACTGTGTATGATTAAATGAAGCAGTGTTCATATTTCGTCTTCTTAACAGTGCTTAAACATTTAGGAGTGTACATATCCTGAATATTTCTTTATTAACTTCTGGTATTGTTATGAAAATCTTTTGCGTTTATCTTTGGTGCTCTCTGATCTGCATGTTTGTTTGTGTGTGTAGTTCTCAGGTGAAATAAGAGACAGACTGCAATACAGCTATGGAGTGTTCTGCAGTCACCACACCGATGCAGTCAACTTCTCTAAAGACTTAATGCAAAACAAGAAGTTCCTGGCTTTAATAAGAGTAAGACCTGACCTTTTGTTCTCAAGTAAAAAAAAAAAAAAAAAAAAAAAAAAAAATATATATATATATATATATATATATATATATATATATATATATATATATATACAGTTTTATATAATATTCTTTTAAGAAATGTTATATTTAGTGAATTTCACTTTCTGATCATAATTGACTTTTCTGTCCTCAGAAAATATGTCAGTTGTCCATTATGCGAAGATTAGGAATACCAGAAATTATTCTTCTTATAACGCAGCGCATCACAAAATATCCAGTTCTGTTTGAACGTGTCATTAAATACACTGAAGGTACGTTTACTTTACATATTAATAATGGATATTGTATCTGAATAGACACATATATATATATATATATATATATATATATATATATATATATATATATATATATACAAGCATGTCCATAAGTCACCTTCATTGAGGTTGCATGAGTTTTCATCCTTTTGACAGTTGGCTCAGAGGAACACAAGGACTTGGTACGAGGTCTAGACTTGCTGAAAGAAACCCTATCACAAGTGAATACTCATGTGGACGACTTTGAGAAAGCGACAAGGCTGAGGGACTTGAGCAGTAAGCTGGAGCCCAAGTCCCAGGTTAAGATGACCCACGGGCGAGTGTTCCGCAGAGAGGACATGGTACAGGGCGATAGGAGGCTGCTTCACGAGGGCATGCTCAACTGGAGGGTAACTTCTAACAAAAGCAAAGGTGATCATTTGTATAATTTACATATCTATTTAAATCGTGCCTGGACTTAAACTAAAACAGTATGGTTCTGATGCAATAAGCCATTATATTTAATAATTTTTTTTATGTCATTCTGCTTCACTTTGATCATTTGATAGGTGACAGACATTTCAGTATTTTCTCTCTTATTCCTTTAGATGTCCTTGTCTTGCTGTTGTCAGATGTTTTGCTGCTGTTACTGGAGAAAGATCAGAGACTTACCTTCGCCTCTCTGGTGAGCAGAATGTAATCATTTGCATTTTGTTTATGTATAGCGTACAGTAGGCTTGCTGCGATAGTCTGTGTTACACGGTGTTCAGCCGTACACGATCACATTACTTGCCCACCGTGGCACCGGTTATTATAGAAATAAAAACCATTTAGTTCATTTAGACAACGGACGCTACAATTATAAACTGAAGGTGTCTTCTCTGCGCCATACAGCACAAACTGCAGTGCAGCTGAAGTCAGATTTCACTTATTACGTGTTGAGACTAGAGTAAGGTGAGTTGAGATGACTGACAGGACAATGCAGGAGGATGTTGTGCGCCACAGATCCTGAGCGTCATTGACAAATATCCCATTTTGTAAAATGTGCGGTCCGTACCACTGCTCCCTATACACAGAGTACACGTGATCGTAAATTCAAAAGGGATTTCAATACCACGCATATAGAAAGCGGCTCTCTGATGTCCGTAAATTTTAGGCCTATAGACAGAGTACGCGTGATCGCGAATTCAAAATCGAAAGTGAAAAGTGATGGTGCATACCGTTACTGTTACCGTTACCGTTATCATTAAATGTCAGCATGTTCTCTGCCCCTGTAGGATGGTAAGCCTGCAGTGATTTCACTGCTGAAGCTCATTGTGCGTGAAGTGGCTCATGACGAGAAGGCCATGTTTCTGATCTCCGCATCCTCGGACACTCCTGAGATGTATGAGTTTCACACCTCCTCCGGAGAGGAGCGCAACACCTGGCGAGACAAACTCTGGAAGGCCGTGGAATGGTGTGTTTTATAAACATCTTTGATGTTTAAAAAATCTTTTTTTTTTAAATACACTACCATTCAAAAGTTTGTTGGTAATTTTTTTTAAATGTTTTTAAAGAAGTCTCTTATTCTCACCAAAGCTGCATTTATTTGATCAAAAATACAGTAAAAACAGTAATACTGTGCAATTACAGTAACATTGTTACTATAATTGTCTTATTATCAATGATGAATATTTTTGGGGAAACAGCGATACATTTTTTTTTTTCAGGATTCTTTGATGAATATACTAAAGTTTGCTAAAAAAATAGTTCAGAATAATGAAATCTAAGTAATATATAAAATTGTGTCTGGTTTTTTTCCTATTTTTTTTTTCTAACATTATTATTCTGATTATGTTTCAGCTGTCCAGAAGATGAGGAAGAGGAGCCAGAAGAACTGCCTGTGAGGATCCAGGACTTTCAAAGTAACATGCACATTTCTGTATCACAATCTATGATCAGTCTTCCTTCCTCTACTGTAAAATGAATTGATGTCACATTTAACGTATTGGCTTTTCTTTTTTAATGCTGTTTTCTGAGTAGGGAAGCTTTCTATGCGGGATGCATTGATAGAGCAGAACCTTACAGAAAAACTGAGGTTATTCACCGGCATTGCAGCCTATGTGACGGGTGTTACTGACATCTCGCCAAGTGAGCGCCATCTGCTGCGTTGGAATGCAACAGACCCCCTGCAGGGGGAACAACTTCTCGCCAGAGCCCTAAAAGATGGTGAGGCTTGCACTACACAGCAGAAAGGGGAATTCATGCTTATATTCAGATTGACATCTTACGGTATTTCTCTGCAGAATAGAGTGTAAGCTTGGCTTACTTTTTATTTACATTTCAAGTGATAAGCCCTGTTAGGTGCTGTTGTACTGTATTTTTGAATGGTCAACATTTTAAGACATATTTTTTTTAGGTTAATGTATGCTTAAGTTGAATTCTAAAGCATGGTGGATTGTAATCTATGTTTATAATCTTTCTTCAGTGGAGATTTTACAAAACTTGCTGCTAACATGTGAGCAGGGCCAAACTCCTCCTCCTGGTGAGGGGATGGATCTGGTGCCACTACCCAAGAGACCTGATGCTTTCAGAGGCTTTGAGAGCGATACCTACATGCTACCTGGAAGTAAGAGAAACTTTCTTTGTTTCATGACATTAATGTAATGGTTACATATTCATTGCCATTGACCGATGGACTGGTTGTTCGTAGATGGTATTGCGAGTTTAGTGGAAAGCTCGAGGGACAGAAGTCAGTGGACCAACCCTCAGCTCAGAGAGCTTTATTCTAATGAGAACATGGAGCTGTCGGTGAGCTGACACTACAGTATCACGCTTGTTATTTTTTTGGAGAAGTACTGATATAAACCAAAATGTATGTTCTTGCTTTTGATCCATTAGGCAGATGAGGAGATAACTCTAGAGAGCTGGAGTGCATATTTGTCAGTCTTCTTCCCTAAAGCAGAGGTGAGATATAATATTCTTTGTGTGTTTGGAATAAAGAAGCTGCTTTTTCAGTGTGATGATAACTGTAAAGCGGCCTATATACTGTCTCTGATAAACCACAGACTGAAAGTCATTCATTTACAAAGAGAGAATTCTGGGAGCAGCATGGAGGTCGGAACATATGCGAATGCAGAATTTTCAGATCCGATTTGATTATCTTCGTTTAAAGGGATAGTTCACTTTGAAATAAATTTTTGATATGTTTTAGCTTACCTCAAGGGCATCCAAGATGAAGGTGTCTTTGTTTCCGCAGTAGTTTCAATTTTGATATTTTTAGGTCAAACCGTTCTTGTCTGTCAGTCATATAATGCAGGTCTATGGTCACTGTCTCAAAACACAAGCACAGAGTCCAAATTAAAACAATTCCCCATCGTCCAAATTAAACAATTCCCCATCATAAGTACACATTGATGGCCTAAGACACGAAACGAGCGGTTTGTGTGAGAAAACGAACAGTATTTATATCGTTGTTATCTCTTGAAAACAGCACACGTCCAAATGATCTGACGGCGCGGGCGGGTATAGATATATACATAGATGTCGCCTTGGCTATGGTTTCGTTCCAATGAACTGCAGTAGCGAATGCGACATCTAGTGTATACATCTATACCCGCCAGCGGGCGGGTATAGATATATACACTACATGTCGCTTGGCTACGGTTTCGTTCCAATGAACTGCAGTAGCCAAGGCGACATCTATGTATATATCTATACCCGCCCGCGCCGTCAGATCATTTGGACGTGTGCTGTTTTCAAGAGATAACAACGATATAAATACTGTTCATTTTCTCACACAAACCGCTCGTTTCGTGTCTTAGGCCATCAATGTGTACTTATGATGGGGAATTGTTTAATTTGGACGATGGGGAATTGTTTTAATTTGGACTCTGTGCTTGTGTTTTGAGACAGTGACCATAGACCTGCATTATATGACTGACAGACAAGAACGGTTTGACCTAAAAATATCAAAATTGAAACTACTGCGGAAACAAAGACACCTTCATCTTGGATGCCCTTGAGGTAAGCTAAAACATATCAAAAATTTATTTCAAAGTGAACTATCCCTTTAAGTTAAAATATTTGAACTTTTGCGGCTTGATTGTATGTGACTACCCAACTGGATGTGATGTAATCAAATCTATGAGTCCAAAGTGAGAATTACCAATATTTTTTGTCCACTAAAACATTATTCTGTTACAGTATTTCTGTAAAATGGGCCGTTATGAATAACTTTGTCTGACATTATTTTATAACATTAAAGCTACACTGTGTAGGATTTTCTCCCATCTAGCGGTGAAATTATATATGACTACCAACTGAATATTACTTTCTAGCCCCTCCCATTCGGAGGGCGTTTTAACTCCTACGGTGGCCGTATTATTTCAAATCTGCCGGCAGTCGCAATCGCATTCGCCATTGAGTGTAAAAACGCGAAAGGCGAAGCTTGAATTTCCAGGTATGTCCCTCTTTGGCTAATGTATTTTCAAGATCGATGCGCAACATGGCTTCCGCCAGTAGAGTCACCCGCTCGTGTGTATTCTAAATGGCAGATTCTACGCTTACGAGAATAATTGATTAATTGGTAGAAGTAATTACACATGAGCACATATCATTTTGAAAGAACAAAGTGTTTTTTGCTAAGAATCAACTTAAAAAATGACACAGTGTAGCTTTAAATAATTATTTACATTGATTAGCTCTAGAAAAAACTATTTTTTGTGTATTTTGTTCTGTGTGGGCTCATCTATTGTCTCTTCATTCATTTTAGTATGGTGAACAAGTGGATGGTGCTTTCAAAGCAATTATCATATGCGAATGTCGGAGAAAGTTAAAAAGACAGTTTAAGGTTGAATGATGTTGTTGTCACTCCCTAAAAACCTAAATCCAATCCTATTTATCCAAACCTGCCTCACTGTTAAAATTGTATATGAAATTTGACCAGGTCAGATTTCATGTTTGTTTTTTCTTTTGTGTAGTCAACTTACTTTAAACATATGTTACTTTTATTGATCATTTTCTGTTTTTATCTCCACAGCTTTATGACATTGTAACTAAATTGTCTCAGAAACTTTACAGCCTTCAGGTAATCCAAACTCTAAATATGCATTTCATGTAGTGCTTCTCTCGTAATTATCCAATGATTCATTACCTGTTGCCTATGATACTTTCAAATAGAAGATTCGTCTGTGTAGATCCAGATCAGCACAAATGAATCTTTGATTTCCTTATCCGTTCCCTTCCTTCCTCAGGCCATCGTCCAGCAGCAAGAGAGCCGCATCGAGGTGCAACGCGCCACTATTGAGGAGCTGATGTCCAGACCCAGGGGCAACACACTCCTGGAGAAGGAAAAGCATCGGAACCTGGAAAAGCAGCGCGAGGAGCTGGTCAACTTCCAGCGGCTCCAGAATCAGCACCGACAGGAGCAGCTGCAGTGGGAGCAGGAAAGAGACCGGCAGAGGGAGCAGGCGGAGATCAGGGAGAAGGAGCTGAGGGAGAGAGAACTGGAATGCAGCAAACAGGAAGAAAAGCTGGCGGAAGAAAACCAGGAACTGACCAGGGCCAGAGCGCAATACCAGGAGGATCTGGAGCGGCTTCGAGACTCTACACGTAATGTGGAGAGGGAGAAAGAAAAGCTGGAGCAGTTGGAGAAGAAGTTTAAGAAGTATGAGAAGAATGAAAACATTCAACAATACAACATACAACAACCCAAAATTGCCATCTTTCCCCTGGAGAATGAACAGATACAGGTTTGGGCAATTTTATATTATATCTGAGAAAAATGTACTGATCTTCTAATGCCACTGATATTTCATACTACACATTAGTGCACATGCATGAGTGCACATGTAAAATAAAACAATTTCAGACTAAGCAGTTTTTCTGGCCAATACTGTTTTAGAAGTTTGTATATTGAAATATATGTGCCATTTGTAAATCAGAAAAAGTGTACATGCATAAAGTTTCCTTTCTCTCTCTAGTTACCTCCTCCAGCCTACCCCATATTGAATGTGGTTTCTCCCAGCTTTGAAGAGAGGCCTCCCCTGGTTCCACCACGCAGGGAGAGCATCACAGCCCCTCCTGTTAAAGCAGAAGTGCCCATCCACCTCATTAGTACCACTAACCAATCCCACAAAGCCGGCTCTGTCCAACAGAAGATCCCCACCAAGCTGGCCGCCAAACCTAAAGGCAAGGAGAAGCACAGCAAGCACAAGAACTCCCACCAGCGCACCAACAGCGCCGGTAAGATCTGCTTTATGACCTCCATCACATGTGAGCTGATGCCGTTTCTGGGCTGTGGTGTAGAGGTATCAGTATGTTTTAGCTGATTTTGAACATCTTCTCACACTTTTAGCTGGCATAGAGGTGTCTCAGTTACTTCCCATCAAAGTTACAGGAAAGGAAGGAGGCAGTTTAAGATCCATGAGATCCAACAGTCCTCGTCAACTCAGTCCAGGTGAAACTTCTTTATTCTGTCTCACCTCACGTACAGCTTCTTTCTTTCTTAGGATTTGTCAGTGGTTAAAATGTTGACATTTGCTTTGTTTAATGGGATAATTTTACTCCAAACCTCTGTTTGCTTGTTTTTACCTCATATTCCAACACTTCTTTGTACTATGTGTATCTTCATCTTGCTTACATGCAGCCCTGTTTTAGTCATTTAAACCATTCGTAGTTGTGTTTCTGCATTAGTAAATCTATTTCTGTGGTGTTTCTGCAGATATGTTTATGCCAGCAGAGAAGTTATCTAGCTCTGTGCCCTCTCATTCAGGAAATGCCATCAGGAGGCACCACACCACTCATAACACACACAGTCCCCAGCCAGGACAACGTAAACCCAAAGACAATGCAGTTGCAGAAGACATTTATTTCTTTTAAAGTCCCTGTGTGATCTGTGGGACTACAACATCTTTCCTCCCTAACATGACCTGCACTGACTCAAATGCATTGAAATGAAACCATGCAGATTTTAGTCTTAATCATGATTTCTGTTTTTACTCTTATTTTTATCTTTAATTGGGGAAACAAATATTTGGGAGGAATCATTCCTGGCAGTACTTTTACATTAACCCTTTTTCCTGTACAGTTTCTGTTTCCTGACAATCACAGTATCCTGTTCAGTTCTCCGTTACAGAGGGGTCTTTGTCTTAACAATTTGTCATTCCTGTAAATAGCTGTTTTTAGTTATTTATTGTGATTTTTATTTCAGGGATGTTTGGCCCCACAAGTGTTACACTGGAAAAGTCTTCATGTTCTTTCTGGACTCTTTATAGGATTTCTGTAATCAAGAGCTTCTGAGCTGTGATATTTTAAAAAAGTAGACCTATTTAATGTGTGGAAGTTTTGGTTTGAAATGTAAATTTCCTTTTTTTCATTTTCTGTCCATTTTCTGCACAGATCAAAGAATCTCGTACATTATTTTGCTTGTCAACTGGAAAATAATGTTATATTTGGAGCAAATATTTTGTAGTGTTTTAGAAAAAAAATAGCCTTGTTTTTCTTTATGACGGGGGATATATGTTCTTAACTACTAAATGTCAGAGGTACCACCTCTTATTTCGTTTTAGTTTTGTCTCATTCATTTATACTGTACATAACTAGATCATGGCACAATTCTGTTGATTATATTTTGAGAAAATACAGACTTTCTGCTTTAGAAACCATACATTTGTAAACTGTTGCACTTTTTTGCTCAGTGAAATTAACAAACATAAAACATGTGTGCTCGGTTTTCCTTCACATTGTACTTCACAAAACTAGGGACCGTCAGCGACGCTAAATTCACTCACTTCATGTCCTATAAATTGATCGCAAAAAAAAATCAGTTTGAGTGAATTATTAAATAGTTGTGTCCGAAATGACTGTACTCAACCGTGTAGTGTATGAACTTTATCATTCTGACAAAACCTTGTAAAGTTCACACACTACACGGTTGAGTACAGTCATTTCGGACACAACTATTTAATAATTCACTCAAACTGATTTTTTTTTGCGTATATATAGTGTATAGTGCAGATTTGAATGTTACGGTTTAGTCAAAGCTGTGTTTAGTCGAATGAACATCTACCAGACACAGCGGCACAGACTGCTTTTCAGCACGGACTGATGGGATTCCTAGTGCTTGGGGAACAAATTAAAAATTATAAAACATATTTTATTTGTGATGGATCTCACCTTATTGATATTTTATCTCACCTTCAAAAAGGTATACAAAAAGCATTAGATCCCATATATGTTAAAATAATAGCATTTCAGCAGAACATCCAATAACCACAATATTAGTGTATTATAGGCTATGCATTGTAATGGGTTCATACTGTAAATTGTCTTGGAAATGTCCTAGAAAATGGTGGCCTGAAAAGGACCTTGGTCACTGTGCGCTTGCATTTTATGAAAAGAGCACCATGACCATTTATGAATGAAAGAAAAACTAAGGACTGAGATTTTTCATCATTTTAGTCTTAAATTTGTTCAATTTATGTTAAAAAGAAGAAAAAAAGCTATTTTGCCCAGGGCTCGACAACCTTTGACATGAAGTGCCTTGTGTTTTTTTTGTGCGTGTTCATTATGCAATTTGGCCTTTAGCTCAGTGCGGCTCATTTCATGCACAATAGTTTAAGAGACAAAAATGCTTTTTCCCCCCAGCTTGGTCATAGTTCAACATTAGCCTGGAGTTGGAATTCATAGCGAGTCCAGTGAACCTGGTGAGAGTAAGACACTATTACACTTTACCAAATACTTTTTGATGTGGGTGAAAAATGCCAAGATCTAGATGCAAGTATTTTGCAAGTGCTGTCACATTAAAACACCACAATACACAAGTTTATAACACAATGCATTATTCCTTTAATGTATGCACTTTTCAAAATCAGACTTTTACAGCATATGTTGATCTGTTGATTTATTAATACTGCAGGAGTATTAATAAATGGACAGAACTTGATTACTACTTGTCCAGGTTATTCCACATGATCATGGTGTACCCAAGTCAAAAAGATTTCAATGAGACAACAGCACAACATAAACTTCTTAAATAAACTCCATGTAACTTCAGATCGTTAAATCATACACAAAGACATATCAGTGCTTTACACTGGAAAAACAACTTTAAAAAAAAAAGTACCATGAATACAAAATTCCTACTATAAAACTGAAGGACTGTCACTCAACAGATGGGCAGGAAAGTATCCTTTAAAAATGCACTTCAGTTTGTATTTAAAGACCTCAGATATCCCTTCCATCAAGTAAACAGCACATTCTAAATACAATGAATATGATCTATATCAATGCAACTGAAGTTGAAGTCACAAACCAATAAGGATATTTTTGTTCAATTATGTGGCCATGTATAACAGTACTGCTCTTAATTATACAGCATAGTGTAATATAAACTATTAACAATCTCAGTCCACAGCATTCGCATCTCAGAACTAGGGATGAAACTAATAAATCATTATTCCCGAAGCCTTTGGCTCATTCGGTCCTTATTAGCACCGTATTTTAAAGGATGTGACACTTCAGCGCTGTTGTGACAAGAACCCGTCACTAATGCATTATCAACTGGAAGCCAAATAGAATTTTTCTTTTTTTTTGCGAGCGGTCTTGAATTTTCTGGACATTTGTTTTAAAATGTCTAGCTGCACTTTGTTTCATTTACAGTCTATTTACAAACAAAAAGAAGAGAGAGAACAAAATGAACACAGAGTTGAAATCCTTGTGAAGAAGATTAAAGCTGTCCCTTCGACGCTCTCCTAATACCATCAAACGTAAAACTTGAAACAAGTTGGATGAAGCACAGCAGGTGTTGTGTCTCCTCCTCGTGTTTTAGGTTTAAACAGACTGTATTATTTCAAAAGCTTAAAACAAGTGCACTGAGATTCATACTGCTCAAGTCTATTACATATATGGTCAGATATATAACTGACTTCAAAAAAAGATTAGCATCCTTCCAGTCTTTTGTTTTTATTAAGTAGATGCATCTGTAAGATGCGGAACTTCCACGTGGGCTGGTGGAGGAGGGTCCTCACTCTGATTGGTCGTTTCAGAGTCCGGCGGCTCCGGATTGGACTGGGGTTCATCTGTGGACGGTCCTGGGGTTTGAGTACAGTTGATTTGCTCCATCACAATTGGAGGAGGCTGAGGAAGAAATGAGAGAGAGACAGAAAAGTAAAACTGATTCATAAATAATTTATATTATGTACATTACATAAATATTTGAGGTCAGTAAGACTTTTTTTTTTTTTAAAGAAATTATTAAGAGATTAATCAAAGACACATTCAATTGATCAAAAGTGATCCAAGACATTTATAATGTTAAAAGATTTCTATTTCAAATAAATGATTAACCTTTCTAGTCATCAAATATTTCCACAAATATATGAAGCAGCACAACTTTTTTCAATATTGATAAGAAGAAAAAAAATGTTTCTTGAGCAGCAAATCAGCATATTAGAATGATTTCTGAATGATCGTGTGACACTGAAGACTGGAGAAATGATGCTGAAAATTCAGCTTTGTCATCACACAGGAATAAATTACATGTTAAAATATATTTTAAAATAGAAAAAAAGGTTTCCTGTGTTTTTGATCAAATAAATGCAGCCTTGGTGAGAATAAGACACTCACTTGGCTTACCAGAAGAATAATATTAAAGAATCACTTCGCTGAGAAGTAAGAATGAGAAAATGGTTTCTGATCTATGACTAAAGCCCTATTCGGGTGGTAATCGTTTCTCAAGTGGACGTCGGTAAAAATACATTTGCACGGCACCTCAGAGATCAAACTCACGGGCGATTTATTGACTATGGAGTAGCGAGTTTTGTCATCCTACGAACCCGCGACCGCACTGCTCACGTGGTCAGTCACGTGATTGTCTGCTGTAAATAAAATGTCATATGTTTGGAACAAAGGCACAGTGGCAGCTGGCACACCTAAAATAGATGCAGAATTATTTTTTAAAGTCTTAATAAAAATGTTTTTCTAAACTTGGCCTATTGTTGTTTACTTACAATATTTGTTCATTTAAAATGTATTTAAATTTTGGTGATCAACCAATCCGCAAACAGCCGCTGACAGTAACAAGGTTGTGCTGTTATTGAGGCTCGCGCCTCATGAGAAATGGAAAGAAAAAAATGAGCGCAACTCACACAAAGAAACTCAGTGAACATACAGCAGTAAAAATTAATGTGGAGTTTTTATATTTATAACATATGATATGATACAGTTAAGCAACATCACACACCACGAGTGCTGAATACCATCACGATTGAAAATGTGACACTGATTTCATATGAGAGTTCAATAAACAAGTAATTAATATCAAGTCGCTTACATTTTAGACACAATATTGCCTGTTTTTGTTCTATTTGAGCTGCGAAAATAGTTCCAAACAAAGATCAAAGCAGAACCACAGCGCATCTCATAACCGCATTACTGAATGATTCAGCGTTTTGAACGAATCGGTTGAGTCAAAGATTCAATGATCCATTAAATAACTGCCTCATTCCTGAACGATTCAGCCATTTGAACGAATCGTTTGAATAAATGGCTCAATGACGCCCCCTACTGGTGGTTTAGTTTCGTGTTTAAAAGAATAATTCTTTTCAATATTTCATACTTGTATATTCAAAAAAAAAATTAAAAATATTTCTCATAACATTATTTAATGCAGTTGTAATTCTTCAGTGTAAATTAATTAATTTGATTGGTAACAGGCATATAGTTTCTTATTATTCCAATTTAATTTATTGATCAAATTTAAGAATTTAAAATGAAAGATGAAGCATATATTTAAAACGGTTAGGGAAAAATGCTCTTTATAAAAAGGTTAAAATATCATAAATATGCAGATTTAAATATGTCAAAGCTGACTGAACACTGATGAGAATATTACTTCAGAATAAATTATATTTACAACACACAAAAAAAAAAAAAAATTCTGGACAAGCAATTTTTTTACTTGGACAAGTGGATGACAGAATTACTTGTTCGAAGGACAAGCACACGAAAAGGCTTAATGTTGAGCCCTGAGTTAGGCTATCATTTATATAGTATGAATATATAGTGGCGAGCCTGAGTATAGTTTTACACATCAGCCCAGTCTATTCTGTAAAGTTAGTGATACGCATGGTCGGGTTTTTTGCACATTAATCTGATAATAAATGTGGCACACCCAGTTTTTCTAATGCACACCCAGATACTCTTTTCTGGCTACGCTAGTGGCTTGGAATAATACGAATAAATTTGTATTTAATTTAATAATAGGAAAATAATGTTCTATTTAATTATTTGATTCTCATTTTTAAAAATAGGAAGCTAGATGTGAGTATGCTATATTCGAAATGGTTCTTATATTCTTGCATTTTATCTCAAAAAGGATGTCATTTTATAAAAATATGGAAATTAGCAGAAACAAGTTAATGCAGCCTCTTTATTTCCTGTCAAAATAAAGCTGCATGGTTTGTATTTTCAATGTTGTGTATAATAGACTACATATTTTTAAATTGTATCATATATTGCTGTCACAATAACGGCCCATTTTAAAAAACATTCTGGATTCGGATGGCAATAAAAAAAATAAAAAAAAATCACAGACTAACCCCTGTAAATGTTAAAAATACCCTACGACCCCATGAGAAACTATTACCGTCCGAATAGGGCTTTAGTGAAGGAGCGAACACTCAGAGGAGATGACAAGGATCAGATTCTTCTCTACATCATACAGAAAATCACCATAGATCAACTCAAGACCAACCAATCTCCAGGCCGATTATTAGATTATAAAAGCATAAGCACTGTTAGCTAAAGAGCTGAGGAAATTTAACATAAGCCCTCTTCCGGTACACAGATCTCTTACCAGACCTAAAGGAGAGATCTGGTGTTTATCAACCCATAGTGAGTTAAACAGTGATTTAAACTCGTGTATATCAGTCTGTGGCACAGCATTTCCTGTTACTGTGGTTTAGAGCAAAACTAAATTTGGATTTAATAAATGCAGTCTAACAGGCATTTGTCTAAAGCCTTCAAAATCCCTGTAAAATCTTTTATACAGAAGGTAGAGTTTCCATTTAGGATCTCTGGGATCTATGCCACAGACGTTTCTAAACATCTTTAAACAAATGCCTGTGAAATCAAAGAATGTAAATGGATGATTGTGTGATCACGGATTGATTCATCCAAAAAATTCAATTCAATTCAATTCAATTCAATTACTCTCTCATGTCGTTCCAAACCTGTGAGACTTCGGAACACAAATGAAGATATCTACATTTCTGTCCCATTGAAAGTCTATTCACCCAAAAATTTGATGCTTCAAAACATTCAAAAAAAGATCGTAAAAGAAATCGATATAAATTGATCGGTTTAATTCAAGTCTTCTGAAGAGACACTATTGCTTTATATGATGAGTAAAAACTACATTACCCATGATGCTGTACAGAAAATTACACCAATCAGTGAGTCGAAAAAAGCGTCAAAATAGCTCTTTAGCTCCGCCGAGTCGATCTCTCTAAGCTCTCAAAATACTTAAATGTTTCTATATACCTATTTTACTATTTATAGGTATGTGTTTGGGTAAAATTAACATTTTTGTTTTATTCTATAAACTACTGACAGCATTTCTCCCAAATTCCAAATAAAAATATTGTCATTTAGAGCATTTATTTGCAGAAAATGACAACTGGTCAAAATAACAAAAAAGATGCAGTGTTGTCAGACCTCGAATTATGGAAAGAAAATAAGTTGATATTCATTTTTAAACACAATACTAATGTTTTAACTTAGGAAGAGTTCATAAAAGAGTTCAATATTATCAAAAGAGTTGAAAAGGAAAGTTTTGAGTGAGGAAAAGAAGGGTTCAGTTCTGGCTTTACTGGCAGAGGGATACAGTGAGCGTCCGGTTGCTTCCATCCTTAAAATTTCAAAGACAGCGGTTCATAAGAACAAGGTCAAGCAGCAGACATTGGGGACAACAAAGCTACAGACCAGCAGAGGGCGAAAACGACTCTCCACTGACCGGGATGACCGCCAACTCATGCAAATGTCACTCAACAACCGTAGGATGACATCAAGTGACCTACAAAAAGAATGGTAAACAGCAGCTGGGGTGAAGTGCACGGCGAGGACGGTTGGAAACAGGCTCCTGGGGGCTGAAGTCGTGCAAAGCTAGAAAAAAAGCCCTTCATCAATGAGAAGCAAAGAAGAGCCAGGCTGAGGTTTGGACTGTAGAGGACTGGAGTAAAGTCATCTTCTCTGATGAGTCCAATTTTCAGTTTTGTCCAACACCTGGTCGTCTAATGGTTAGACGGAGACCTGGAGAGGCCTAAAAGCCACATTGTCTCGCACCCACTGTGAAATTTGGTGGAGGATCGGTGATGATCTGGGGGTGCTTCACCAGGGCTGGAATCGGGCAGATTTGTCTTTGTGAAGTCCACCTGAATGGACATGCGGTTGACAAATCACACAAGGGCAATGATAACACCATGCAGCCATAACAACCTCTGCTCACAATCTCAGCTGAGCCCTACCCACAGAGCTCACCACAGACAGACTGTGACATATTAGAACTGCTCCAAGATTCAGCACCCAAGGACGACTTCCTGGAAAACAGCCAGGACAGCATATTACAGCCGCCGATTACACCAGAGCAACAGCCCCTCTCACCAGACACGCTATCCCTCTCTCCAGCATCTCCACTTCTGTGCTTCTCAGAGAAAATGGAAGAACTGGTGTATGCTGGAACCAAACTATCCCACTCTTTTGCTGCGAGCCCCGAGATATCAACCAAAAAACGTCAGGCCCCGCAACCACCAAAGCCTGCGGGCCCAGCTCGCCCTCCCCATCCTCCTGTGAGAGCTCTTCGGCCTCTGCCACAACGCCAGGGCCCACACCCTCCTCTATCTGCTCGAGGTGAACCAAAAACAACTGATACCAGCTCTCAGTGATATGTGTCGGGTCCCTGCTATGATAACAGTAACTTTCTCAAATGTTTACAGAACAAGCAGGAACCCAGTGTGCCTGGATCTTTCTCTATTGATGTTCTATTACATGATAGAAAGTCTAAGGCTTTCAAAAGCCGTACAGCAAACCCAACTAATCTGGTGCCTATTACACGTCAAACTAAGATTGCAAACTATAATCACTTCTAGTCAACGACTTAACCACAAACAACCTGGATTTTATGTTTCTAAATGAAACATGTCTAGAAGACAGCAACAATCCTCAATGAAACATCCCCTCCTAACTTTACTTTTATGAGTGTCTGCAGAGCTGTTAGGAGAGGTGGGGCTGTAGCTGCTCTTTTTAAAGAAGTCTATCAATGCAAGCAAATATCATCTGGGAATTACAAGTCTTTCGAATATCTGGGTATTGTGTTAAAAGGTGTTCCACGCATTTTACTTATTATTTACAGGCCTCCAAAATACTCTCCATCCTTTGCTGAGGACTTTACAGAACTGTTATCAGCAATTACCTCAGAGTTTGACTGTTTTGCCATTGCTGGAGATTTTAACATTCACATAGATAATGCAGAAATCAAAACTGTTTTAAGAACTTTTGATCTGACTCAGCATGTACATGGACCCACACACAATCGTGGACACACTCTAGATTTACTTATCAATAAGGGTCTAAACATTTCATCGATTGTTATTAAAGGGATAGTTCACCCAAAAATGAAAATTCTGTCATCATTTACTCACCCTCAAGTTGTTCCAAACCTGTATGAGTTTCTTTGTTCTGCTGAACACAAAGAAAGATATTTGGAAGAATGTTTGTAATCAAACAGATCTCGGTCCCCATTGACTTCCATAGTAGGAAAATATATATACTATGGTAGTCAATGGGGACCGAGATCTGTTTGGTTACAAACATTCTTCCAAATATCTTCCTTTGTGTTCAGCAGAACAAAGAAACTCATACAGGTTTGGAACAACTTGAGGGTGAGTAAATGATGACAGAATTTTCATTTTTGAGTGAACTATCCCTTTAAGGATGTAGCACTGTCTGATCATTTCTGTATTATCTTTGATATATTGATCTTTCCTGCCATTGAAGCTAGATCTGTGTCTGTCAAGAAGAGATGCTTAAATGAGAACACTAGTGTAGTATTTATGAAGGCTATATCTTTAACACCAAGCATATCTACTGACACCGTTGATTTTCTCCTTGATTCTTTTAACTCAAAAGTTAAGTGTAATTGATGATATTGCTCCTGTGAAAGTCAGGAAGAAGAGTGGCAAACAAAAAGCACCTTGGAGAAACTCAACAGCAGTGCAAAATATGAAAAGACAATGCAGAAAAGCAGAGCGCATGTGGCGGAAGACTAAACTTGTAGTCCATTATAACATCTGGACAAAGAACAAAGACATAATCTGGACAAGACATAACAAAGAACCATGGTCACAAGCCATCAAACAAAGCCGAGCTGCTTGTATTTTTGCACCAGGATTGGCATAAAGTCACCCAACATCAATGTGAAAGACTGGTGGAGAGCATGCCAAGATGCATGAAAGCTGTGACTGAAAATCAGGGTTATTCCACCAAATATTGACTTCTGAACTCTTCCTAAGTTAAAACATTAGTATTGGTGTTGTTTAAAAATGAATATGAACTTATTTTCTTTCCATTATTTGAGGTCTGACAACACTGCATCTTTTTTGTTATTTTGACCAGCTTCTGGAAATAAATGCTCTAAATGAATGAATGAATGAGGCATTTATATAGCGCTTTCATTTGTACTACTGTACACCCAAAACGCTTTACAAACATATCAGGTGTCTCTCCTCAACCACCACCAGTGTGCAGCATCCACTTGGATGGCAGCACAATATATAGATTACTATATAGATCAGTGGTTAGGACCCACACAGACCACAGATGACAATATTTTTATTTGGAATTTGGGAGAAATGTTGTCAGTAGTTTATAGAATAAAACAAAAATGTTAATTTTACCCAAACACATAAATAGTAAAACCAGAGAAAATGATCATTTTGCAGTGGTCTCTTAATTTTTTTCAGAGCTATATATACATATTTTGCATTAGACTTAAAATATATTGTTTTTAAATATGTAATCAGCATTTGTACATGAAAAGGTTTATATTTCTCCATTTTTAATTTGATTATGCTGTTTGCAATGCTTCACGGGATTTTTTTTGCTATTGTTTGTAATGTTATGATTCACCTCGTAGCTGATTGGCTTGGTACATGGCTTATAATTCTTTAACAAAGGCTTTTTTAAAATCCCTATGGGAGAAATACTTCCGGAACCAGCACTGCTGAAAAAGGGGACGGGAACTAATGCACTTTATGAAGGGAAAGTCTTACGGGTTTGGAACGACGTTTGAGTGTGTGATTGATGACAGAATTTACATTTTTGGGTGAACTAACCCTTTAAGAACAATTATACATATTGTAAATGATCATTTTAATCAGGTTGACACCAAACCCCTCCTTTGATAAAAAGAAGACACCCACAGTAAAAAAGAGAGCAAAATAAGAGCAGAACAAAAACACGTGGGTGGTTTTACTCAACTGTAATTCTAGTAACTGTACATAACCCTAGAACTTTTCCGATCGTAGAAGGCACTCATATCAAACTGGTATTCACCACAAATCCACTTCCTGTCCAGAACAAAGGCAACTCCTTGCGCCACAGTGCCACCGCAAGGCTGGTGAGAAGCGTGCAAGGCACCAGGTATAAGAGGGCAGGCTGACCCATCTGCATCAGAGCCAGAGCCACAAATGTGATGAGAAGACCAATGCCGTAGCCTAAACAAACAGAGATCACATTCACAATCTTTCAATGATACCAAATAACTAAACAAAAGCATGAAAGTAGAAATACTGCTCTACAGTATTTCAGTCAGTGTATTACCACATTGAACATATCTGAATTTAAAAGGTCGTCAATGTCTTACCAATAGTGCAGGCCAGAAAGTATATTCGAGAAGTCTGCATGAGAATGTCAAATCTGTGGCAATACGCTACAAGCAAACCTGAGGAAACAAAATGAAAAGAAGGATATTTTTATGGTCCTTATCAATATGACTAAAATGAAGAAAAGAAAAACAGAAGGCTGTTGAGGCAGAGTTTGATTTCAATTACTTTTCTTAAAAACAAAAACCATATAAAGTATGTAAAATTAGTTTGGCGTAAAATATCGAGAGGTGGCTTGTTGCAAAGAACTTTCCCACAACTAGTTTAATTTCTCATCTGAAAACATGACACAATAATCAGCTTACCAAGTTCAGTGACCTCAATTTTTGGCTACATGAAAACTTCAATTTCAGTTTTGGTAAAAAAATTCATTTTAGTGCATCATCACTTTCTTTCCATGAACCCTGAAAATCTGTTCATCATGCAGCTGATGCAACAACAGTAGTGACGTTACCTGGTACCAAGATATCCCCAAAGCCCAGGAGAGAGAAGGGCCGGTCACACAGGACCAGAGGAGACGAATTTAACCTGGGCACTTTCAGCACCATGGGAAGCTAATGAAGACAAAGATGCTAAAATTGACACCACAAAATAAAACAAAAATGTATTTACATTTATC
Source organism: Rutilus rutilus (assembly GCF_951802725.1). Lineage (NCBI taxonomy): Eukaryota > Metazoa > Chordata > Actinopteri > Cypriniformes > Leuciscidae > Rutilus > Rutilus rutilus. The sequence continues at coordinate 14,414,979 of NC_140214.1, forward strand.
AACAACAAAAAAACAACTTCCTACCTTTTCATGAGTAGAGGAATCAGAGGGACCAGCCGCCACCTCAACCATGATACTTTCCCCACTCTTCATGGAACAATAAACAAATAGATGCCAAAGAATAAAAAATTCTATTTTGAATCAATTTTAAAAACAAAACTAAGAAGAGCATTGTACCTCAGTTAAGAGTGGTGTTATGAAAACAAAAAACACGTCATACACGAACAGCACGACCAGCAGCAGAGTGCAGGCCTACAAAGAGAAGAAAAATCAATAGGAAATGCATCACCTCCACACACTAAGGTAATCGTCAGCATCCACCAGCATTTTAAACTCACCTTGAAAGTAGGCAGCCTGATTGTTTTCAGCATGTAGAGACAGAAAGCGATGCCTAACGCATCCTGAAGTATCCACGCCCACCTAGGGAACATGATTTTTCATCAGATACCATCCGTAATAGTGCCGAAAGTGTCAAGAGTCTCAAGACCTAAAGTGGTTTTCACTACTCTTACTGGTCTTCGTTGCGGAAAACTCCCCAAGTGACGCTGACTCCTATGCAGAAGGCTGAAAGGACCAGCATGCGCACCTGTGGCCGCTTGTGGCAATATGGCAAGTTATTCTCAGGTATCCTGTCAACGCACAAAGCATCTCCTTCAATACAAAGCCAAAAGGAAAGAATCTTATCTTGTCTTTCTCATGCACATCTCTGACCTGCATTTCCCAAATGGTAGTCTTCGGACAAAAGGCCAAAGACAGCTATACAGACCGACGGCAGATGCCAGACAGAACGTCGCTATAGTCATATACACTGTGAGAGAAATACAGAGGAATAAATCAAATCATCAAGATCAACCGAAGTACACACAGTTTGTTGAAAAACGGTAATACTTAAATGATTTATTTACCCAATTGATCATAGAAGAAATATAAGAGCACCAGCATAGAGCAGCACATGACCACAAACACACAAATCATGATGGGGGTGACGTCAACGATCTCCTCGTCTTGTTTCTCGGCACCGTCGTCCCTTTTGTGCTTCATGTAACGTCTGTCGGCACACATATGTGGGTTTAGTTGAATAAACTCTGCAGGCTGTCAGCTTTATTACTTATTTATCTTGCAACGTGTGCCTCAAGGGCTCACAATGTTACAAGGGCACAATTCTTACTTTTTAATGTCCCTGCTGCCAGCCCAATATCCTCCGACAGCCACTGTGCCCACTGCCATCAGAAAGATGAGCACCATGTTGTAGTCCACCACCGGTTCATTGGGCGCATACATGGCCACCTGCCGTTTCTCCCCAAACGTCTACAAACAGAAATAAGAGAGAAATAAATGCCATAAACTTTTATTGCCTTTGTAATTTCAATGCGATGAGTGTTGAAGTGATTTTGATTGAGCAATTTCAGTCCAAAGACAACCTGCTCTAATGAAAAATTACCTTACTGATGTCCAGCATGTCTTTATAGCTTAGCAAGGCCACTGGGATGCCTATCTCCTCATACTGGGACTTGTTGCCTGAGGGTGGAGTCTGTAAAGCATGTCAAACAAGCTTATTGTGACTCCTGTGAAAATGTTTTAATGACATTAATGGTGTTATAGTCTTACCAGTCTATCTTTGCTGACGATCAGTAGTCCCTTGGCACCATTGATCTGGGCCAATCTGACTTTTTCATAGAAAGTGCAATTTCCTCTCATCACCATTGGGATGCTGTTTGGGAAGCCACCCTCGGGTACATCAGAGGGGGAGCACAGGACAGAGGTGGTGAGATCGTAAGTCTGCAGGCGTGCCTGAAAAAACAATAAAGGATGAATGAGTGCCAGCATTGTGATGATAAATTGTACACTGCAGTTTCAGATACAGCAGGGGTTTCTGTTGGGAATGAGGCCTTTTATCATGAAATCATTACAATCTGAATCTGTGTGTGTATGTGTATATGTGTGTGTGTGTGTAAAATGTAAATTGCTACTAACTGCTTTACTGAGGTCCTGAGGTAGTCGAGCCCACTGAGAGTTGAAGAATATGCAGTAATCTTTGCCTTCACTCTTCCCCTGATCGCTGAAATGTGCCATGCCATATTCACCTAAAACCTTTGAATCAGAATAGATACAGCTCAGGTTATTGGTTAACGGGTTTGTGCATTTCCTCCTTGCTGAAGGAAAAACTGACAATAGGAAAGAAATGTGTAAAAGTCTGAGGGTGACATGAGAGGTGACATGAACATTAATGGACATTAACCATTCATATAGCGAAATGCACAATGAATTATGAATTCTAATTATAAAAAGTTTGACTTTCATTTGACTTTCAAATAAACTGCAGGACCACATTTAGAAATTGTGTTGTTTTTGCTTTAGTGTTACTGAGATGTTATTCATTTTCTTAATATATTACACTATTCAGGAATTTGTTACTGTAAAATGGACTGATAATAACACAGGTAGTATGACAAAAGGCTATATGATGAGTTACAGATCATCATAATTAGCCTTTCCAGAAACTGGACAATAATTACATGAAGACAGAGCTCATTGTGACCCACACAAACACGATACACCATCACGTTAACACATGACACTAAAATTTTAATAACATTAAATGGAATGAACATAATACTCAAAATGTGCATAACTATTAAGGAAAAAATAATACACTACAATAAAAAAAATCATACTTTTTACATCTAATTTAATATAATTTTGGTAAGGTATATGGTAAGGTAACTTACGGTTTACCAACTAAATGGGTTTTGATGTAGCATGTTTACGTTCGTCTTCTGGAAAATTACTGACATTTCCAGTGTACAGTCTCACTGTTTGCAAAATAAATAACCACATTAAAACAAAGGTTTTCCATTATTGATCCAGCAAAAATGACAGTTTGATCGCTCGTTTGATCAGTGTTGTAGATTTGTTTCGCGGTAACAGTGTCATGTCAACAGGAGTGCGAGAGGACTCGGCCGCGCGGGCCCCAAACATGCACGAGCACATCCCTACTGACGTCCACCTAAAGCTAATCGTACATAGCATGTAATTTAGCCAGTAACCATCGGTAAACAAATTACAAACTGGGTACAATCCTGTTGAGAAACCCACCAAAAAGCAAACAGGTTATTTTGTGTCTTCTTGCGTCTTACCTGTTTGAACAAAAGAGCTGCCCAAAGGAGACTTGACAAAAATCTCATGATGCCTGAATATTGTTGTCGTCTCCCCCATCCGCACTGCCCTCCGCAGACTCAACTATCAGCTGTTTAAACATATCCCGCCCACATTTTGCAGTACGTTGCCGATTGGCTACCTTTATCTACTTCCGAACGTCCACTATTGGTCTATTGGCTTTCACTCTAGTCAATCAAATTACGGTCCCGCCTTCACTTCACGTCCACGTCAAAATCGCTTCACGTTCACATTTGTCATTCCTTGGAAACATTATTTCCTACGGTTAATGTACGTAGGTAGGTGTATTGACTTAAAACTAGGCTGCAAAATACATATAGACATTTTTCAATAACAAATGCGTTGTTATTTTTTTTGTTTGACAGATTGAAAAAGTATATGTGTCAAGTCAAGTATATTTGTATAGCGCTTTTCACAATACAGATTGTATCAAAGCAGCTTCACAGTATTAAATTAAAATAATACAACAAGGTTTGTTTCTAGTGGAATTTATTGATTGATCAAATTAAATATCCCCAAAATATCCCCATATGAATATGTGTCACTGCCACATGTAAGGAAATTGCTTAATATACTTCGCCCTTCCTAAAATTTCCATTTGCGCTGTATATTGCATTTTCACACATTGAACTTCAAACTTATGCATCGACGTCACTTTTCTGTTCATTCTTGAAACTAACTTTGCCTTGTCTATAGAATAGCTATTCACTGTTTGGACTGCCGCCTTGAACTTGAGCACGGCCTTTGTTTTTGTTCCTTAATTTTGTTGTTTTATTTTATTTTAATGATCTACATGTTTAGGGTAGAGTGGGGGAAAATGCCCCCCTGGGGTAAAACGCCCCCCACCTGTTTTTCCCAAAATAACCACTAAAAGTAGTCAAGATACATTTTTACTGTTGCTATGCACTACGTTGATAACGGGGATATACAAATCTCTATGGAGAAGCTGACACCAGCGACACATTTGAAGAGAAGAGGATTACATGGTAAATGCTATAATTTTCAGATATTAGTAAATAAGTGTTTAAGAGAATGTTGTTCTGCAGGATATCGCAGTGATGTATGATAGATGAATAGTGAAGTCTGTAGTTTGAGATCATATATTATTTATAAGGAATATAATTATATTTTAAAAATTAAACATTTTTTTAAAAACTCATAGCTTGTGGGGTAAAACGCCCCCCCTGGGGGCATAGTTTCTCTATCATAATTACTATAATAAAATATTTCTGTCTATCAAATCCTTTGTTTTACACTTAATGCAGTATAACTAGGTGGTAAAATCTAAATATTTGAACAAAACATGAAAAAATTACCTCAAGTGAGCATTAACTAGCTAGCTTGCTAGCAAAGTTAGCTCACTGATGGAAGGTAGTTAAATTTGGCTATTTTGGACATTGCTGAAATAAATATTAATATATATACATGTTGATACATTACTTGCCTTTTACCTTTAGAGATTAAAAACTATTGTCTGTTAATTTTGCTGTTGATCTATGAAGCAAACTGGTTGGTAAGAAAGGGGGCATTTTACCCCACCTTGGGGGGCGTTTTACCCCACCGCTGGGGCAAAACGCCCCCTTTGTACAAAAATATTTTCAGTGAAAATACTAATTAATTATGAAGGCTGAGCAATTTTAATATTTGGTGAATAACTCCTGCCATAGTCACTCAAAACCGGGATGGCAATTCTAGTCACATTTATGTTTTGTTTCACTGTAATGTCACATTTTCCTTAAGGGGGGCGTTTTCCCCCACTCTACCCTACGTTATTAGCCTATCATTTTTTATCATATTATTATATTTTAAAGTTTATTACAATGTTTGAATGAATGAATGAATGAATGAATGAAAAACAATTTTTACAAAAGGATCCATCAAACTAATGAGATGTTGCAGCTAATGTTTAATTACACAGTAAACGTCTGGAATGCTTCAGATTATTATGTCTGGACAGACTTGCATATCAATTACAGACTTGCATATCACATAGGCCTAAATATGAACGCTTTGGATGTCTCTCTTGTGTAACACTGATATATATATATATATATTCATTTACACCTTTTTATGTGTGTTATGAGTCTGTTGTGGTAACACTGACAAAGGAACAGTGCAAAACAAGCCCAAACATGTAGCTTTTAACTTATATCAGTGTGCTAACACACCTGGCAGACTCTTAATAACAGGTACAAGTTGACATCATCCTGCGGTGGAGTCTCGATGATGTCACTGAACAAGCCACGCCTCTCCAGAGCGCAGCAACCGGAAAATACCCATTGGCTGAGGAATGCGACGACGTTAAGGTATGTAACAAACAAACTCTTAGCGTTGACTTATTGTATAATAGTGTTCTAGGTAGTATTATTAATATTACATAGAACATCTTATTAATTCATTCCGTAATGTGTTTCGTGTGTCAACGTAGACGTAGCTTGCTGGTCGTTTCTTTTACAAGTTAGCCAGATGGCTACTGGAATAAATCAGTGCTTTATTAGATATTTTGTGGATTATCGTAATATAATTATTTCGTATTTGTTTTATGACCGCATTAACCACATTCAAATTTATTTTTTGGCTATGAAACTAACCTCTGAGCTGAAATAAATGGTTGTTGTAGTTGTCTTTACCAATTAAGTCATTAAGCCTTGAAACATGTTTTATAGCATAGATGAGAATCATGAGATAGATTTAACGGGGATGTAATTTTAGTGCGAGTTTGTACTGCACTACAGTGCTGAGATATTCGCTGTTAAAGGGCCACGATAAAAAAAAAAAAAAAGGAAGATAAAAAAAAAACTGGCAACCCTAGTGTATGACTGTAGGTAATGACGTAAGTAGGAATAGATTGTCCACACTCTGCACATGGAAAGTCTCATTCCCATATCAGTTTAAAATCCAACATCCTGTGAGGTCAAGAGTAAATACCGAAGCATGTGCACTCTTCAGAACAGTTACAAACCATTTATAGTCATTGTCAATAAAGTGGTCTAGTGGTCAGATGAAGTCAAATCCACGCAACTTAACTAGTCCTATAACAAGCACTATTTCTGGTCATTTTCTAACAGATTGATTAATTTGAAGTCAGCAAAACATGGCTGGCTTCAGGCAGGAGGATGTGGAGCTGTGCTATGAAATGGGAGAGGAGTTAGGAAGGTAAGAAATGCCATTTCTCTTCTTAAAACTCTGTAAAACTAGTTTAACCTGACTTAAAATGGTCTCACATATAGTGAATAAAACAAAGGTCGAGGTTAAAAGTAGCCTAAGATCTTAATGTTTGATTAAGCACTATAATTATGAAAGCTTTTTGATGAGATATAAGGTAAAATGAATACATCATAATGTTTGGCACTGAGTTGCAAAGGCAACGTAGTGTTTGTGCTTATCAGTGCAGTATAAAAACAAACGTCTTGAGAGTCCTGCAATTTAAAAATCCCCAGCACAGTGACTTAATCATCTGCAAACACTGAATCAAGTCCTGCCTTTCTTCCTATATATGGACGTGAAGGTTTCTGTTCTGTGCTGCTGCAGCATGACATCACTGCTTTACAATGAATATGCTCGCTCTCTGAGCCTGAGCACAGCTGTAGTGCAAATGAGACTACAGATGAGCCAGAGAAGAGCCGTCAGAGGAGTACTTTAACCACACAACATTTTATCAGACTTTAATAGTTCTCATTGGTTGCATTATGCAGCATTTGTACCATTTAACTAAAGGAGTTACTCTTACACCTTTAGAAATTTACTACAGTTTGGTTTTGTGGAATGTACAGTTGTAATATAAATTATTCAACCCTCATTGCAATTGGCAAAATCTACAGTCTTTCAGCTGTTTGCAATTAACAAATCAAACAAAAGTAATTGAAACAGCTCAACACAACAAATATTTCAAGTGGTTTCCCCAAATTCAACTGAAAATGCAACTTATAATGACTTCTGCAGTCTCAAAATTATTCAACCCCTTCATGGCATGCATCTTTAGTACTTGTACTGCTTGTACTTAGTACAGCTGCAAACGAGATGTATAACCAGACACCAGCTTATGGCAGCGTTTCTGAGGAATCTTGGCCATGAACAATGGCCTCCAGTTCAGTAATATTCTTGGGTTTGCGCAACCGCCTTCTTCAAATCCCACCAGAGATTTTCTATGGGGTTCAAGTCAGGTGACTGATGGCCACTGTAGAATCTTCCAGGACTTCTTCTGTAACCAAGCCATGGTGGAATTTGAGGTATGCTTAGGATCATTGTCCTGTTGGAGGTTTCAACGATGCCCAAGCTTCAGCTTCCTCACTGACAGCATGACGTTTTCTCCTAGGATTTCCTGATACTTCAATGAAATCCATCTTGCCTTCCACACGCAGCAGGTTTCCAGTGCCAGAGGATGCAAAGCAGCCCCAGAGCATCACTGAGCCCCACTATGCTGAACTATAGGCAGAGTGTTCTTTTCAGCATATGCGTCATTCTTCTTCCTCCAGACATACCGCTGATTAATAGGGCCTAAAAGTTCCAGTTTTGTTACATCGCTCCACAGAACAGAATCCCAAATCTTCTGTGGCTTATTTATATGATTTTGAGAAAATTGGAGCCGACTTTTCTTGTGCTTTTGGGTCAGTAGTTGTGTACGTCTCGGAGTTCTGGCATGCGTTTAGTACGTGCCTTACTGTACAGCTGAAACCTCAGTGCCTGTGGTCTTGCTGCAGGTCTTTTGCAGTCACTCAAGGGTTTTTCTGAACCTGCCTTCTCAGAAATCTGGTTTTGGCCGTTGATTGCTTCCTTTTTCTGCCCCGTCCAGGTAATGTAACCACTGTTCCTTTAACTTTGAACTTGCGAACTATGCTTCCAACGGTGTCTCTAGGAACATTTAGTGCCTTCGCTATTTTTTGTATCCTGTTCCTTGTTTGTGAAGGGCGATGATATCTTCTCTTAACTTTTTGGACCAATCATTTGACTTGGCCATATTTATAACATGCAGTCAAACGTGACACTCAACAAACCGAGCCAGTTCAGATATTTCATGTGTTCTAGTTTCAGCACACCTGGTGCAACTAATGAAGCCCTTGATTAGTCACATAAGGTGTGCTTAACACCTGTTTTGCAGATTTGTGCCTTTTGTGAGCGATTTCATTCAGGGGGTTTAATAATTTTGAATAATTGAATTATCATTAAAAGTTGCATTTTCAATTGAATTTGGGGAAACCACTTGAAACATTTATTGTTGAGTTATTTTAATTACTAACTTTTGTTTGATTTGTTCACTGCGAACAGTTAAAATTCTGTAAATTGTCAATAAACCTGATTTGCAATGGGAGTTGAATAATTTCGATTACAACTGTATGAACTTTCGTTCAGTGTAGTGCTTTTTTTGCAGATATTTCATATACATGTCATCTATATGCAAAATATGTCCTTATTTTCTATACAATTTAAATTATAAAAACATCATCATGATCACTGTTTCCTCTTTTCCTTTCTTTTTTCTCTGTGTGCCGTTGTAACACGTTTCATAGTGGACAGTTTGCCATTGTGCGTAAATGTAAAGAAAAGAGCTCCGGAACAGAATACGCCGCCAAGTTTATCAAGAAGAGACGGCTGTCATCCAGTCGACGGGGCGTGAGCCGAGAGGAGATCGAGCGAGAGGTGAACATCCTCCGAGAGATTCAGCACAGCAACATTATTACCCTCCACGACATCTTTGAGAACAAGACCGACGTGATCCTGATCCTGGAGCTGGTGTCTGGAGGGGAGCTGTTTGACTTCCTGGCTGAGAAGGAGTCGCTGACCGAGGAGGAGGCGACGCAGTTCCTCAAGCAGATCCTGGATGGAGTCTACTACCTACACTCTAAACGCATAGCACACTTTGACTTGAAGGTGAGCAATAGTATGTTTTGTTTTAAAATTGGATCAATCAAATTTAAATGTTCAAATAAGGGTGAAATGTGTCTCATTAACATGAAAACATTTACTACAAAAGTTACTACAATTTGTTTTCAGCCTGAAAACATAATGCTGCTGGATAAAAATGTGCCGAACCCCAGAATCAAATTGATCGATTTTGGAATTGCACATCAGATTAAGGATGGAAACGAATTTAAAAACATCTTCGGAACTCCTGAGTTTGTTGGTGGGAACCTACGTTTATTATAACATTGAATTATATCTTTACTTATTATAAGTCTATTAAGAATCCTAATTTAATTTGCCATATCTTTTGTCATTTGTAGCACCAGAAATTGTAAATTATGAGCCCCTTGGCCTGGAGGCAGACATGTGGTGAGTCATAAACATCAATAGCCATGTTATTGCATAAAGAAAACACTGGATGGAAACGGCAAGATGCTTATAAATTCTAAAAAATGTTCATTAAAAAAACATGCGCTCAATTGAGTCAGGTAATTTTTTTATCTGATTAGGCGGCATGCACATAAACTACAATAGAAACACATTTACTGTATAATACTGTATAAATCATGGCACAGCATCTCAATGTTGTTTTAGTTATTCTGAAATGAAATTTCAAATTCTGTCTTCAAAATGATTTGGTAACGATAACGACAGCATTTATTTCATTTCGTCTGTGTGTTCTGAGGCGCAAGACATTTATGATGTAGGATAAAAGAGACACAGTGGCTTCCCTGATTGCAGCAACTTCCATTTTATCACAAATATTTGCGGCAATTTACCAGGAAGTGATGATTTTGTTCTCTTGGGGCTTTATTTGCAAATGTTTTATAGATATTCCAGTTTTGTTAAATTTGCAACTTTGGGTGGAAACGTAGCTAATAATGGATATGAAATATTGTGAATGCATAATATTCACTTGCTAATTTTTGCCTGGAATTAATTGGTTTTCTTGTGATTTTCTTTGCTGCAGGAGCATTGGAGTTATCACATATATACTGTAAGTAATTATCACGGAAATGGCATGTTTGGCTGCATTGATTTCATGCTTTTTCACACCCAGGTGATACCATTTTACTTTGCTTAACAAATATTAATGCATTATTAATGCTCTTTAGCTTGAGTGGCGCTTCTCCGTTTCTTGGCGAGACCAAACAAGAAACACTTACCAACATTTCAGCTGTCAACTATGACTTTGATGAAGAGTACTTCAGCAACACAAGTGAGCTCGCCAAGGACTTCATTCGCCGACTGCTGGTCAAGGATCCCAAGTTAGTATAATCCAGTGTTATTACTAAAACTATTAGAAATGATATAATAAAATATAAGATTAAAAGTTTATTTACTAAAATTACTAAAAGTAAATAAATAAAGATCAATGGAAAATTAATAATGACAAAAGCACATTAATATTTCATAACAATCACATAACAAAATTAAAATGAAAACTGAAAATGCTCATTCAAAATGTTACTAAAATAACACTGGTATATTATTGATAATTAATTCAATATTTGCTTTTAACATTCAGGAAGCGAATGACAATCGAGGACAGTCTCCAGCACCCCTGGATCAAGGTTCGAATGTTTCTCTTTCCCTCACTTTTGAGTTGTCACCATTTGTTCTTTGCTTGACTAGCTCTCATCCCATCGTCCCCTACAGGTGATTAAGAGGCGTAACGTTCGACCTGAAGAGAGCGAGCGCAAGCCGGAGCGCAGGCGTCTGAAGACCACCCGTCTGAAGGAGTACACTATCAAATCCCACTCCAGCATGCCTCCAAACAACACCTACATCAATTTCGAGCGCTTCTCGCAGGTCATGGAGGAGATAGCCGCGGCTGAGGATGGCCTTCGAGAGCTGGAGAAGAACCAGCGCTCCTGCGGGGAGGATGTGGCCGCTCTGCTCTCCATCTATGAGGAGAAGGAAAGCTGGTATAAGGAGGAGAACGAAAGCATCGCTGCAGATCTCAATCAGATCAAACAGGAGCTGCAGAAAGCACAAGCCCTGCGCAGACAGAGCCAGGAGGAGACCCGAGCCGCCATGCTGTCGGCCAATGCGCTCAAACGCAAGTTTGGTCGGTTGGAGAACCGCTATGAAGTGCTAGCTGAGCAGATGGTCTCTGAGGTGCGCTGGGTGGAGGAGCTGGTGCGCTCGATTTCAGCTGAAAATGACACACACAGCAACAGCATGGCTTGAGCTGCTCTGTTTGCTTTCAGAACGCAACAACTATTTAATGTCTTTGCTTGGTATGTGCAGGGCAGATATAGAGCATTAAACTTTGCAATAAGCTTCATGTAAGCCTGTAGGGTTCATGTTACTCTTAGAATAAAAGTTAAATACAATTTTATTTTACATTTAAAGGCGATGTGAGGGTGTGCATGCTTTAAGAATGGCCTGTGCATCGCAGTATTCTTATGTGATGCCGGTCTGTTGCGGCTAAAGCAAACATTTAGCATTTTCACTCGCCACCTCACAAATATACATGCTGGATCGGTCAATAAAAAAAAAGTTTATTTACGACTTGAGTATCAGTTACAGCACTCAAAGCATTTTAATGTACATTGGGAGTAATGCACTACACAGTCCTCTATGAGGAATTTAATAATCGCTTTTGCTTTTGCAGTTGCTTTTGTTGTGCTGCATGTCCGCTTTTCCTATGCAAATCAAATTCTAATTTTATGATATGAGACAAATGGAATGACTTCTAAACATATAAAAGTCCTAAATGCTGTCTTTAATGAGCTGTACATGTGTATCAACTTGGTAAGCTGCTTATCTATAAATATGATTTAATAGGATAGTTCACTCAAAAAGGAAAAATCATTTATTCACCAAACCTGTATTTCTTTCTTCTGTGGACCACAAAATATAGTCTTGGTGTTTATTTTTTTGTCCATATAATGAAAGTCAAAATTGTTTTGGACCACATTGACTTGCATAGTATGTGCTGAAACGTTTTTAAAAACGAACTCTTCCACAGAAGAAAGAAAGTCATACAGGTTTGGAACAATGTGAAGGTGAGTAAATGATGACGGAAGTTTTTATTTTTGGGTGAACTATCCCGTCAACAATTTTCTTTTGCATAAAAAACTTCAAACATTCAGTTTTTTTGTATGACATTCCATATGCAAATGAGCATTATTATCTCTTGGTTGATGCCATTTGTAGTTAAGTCATAGCAATAATCTTATCTGTTTGATTACAGTACTGTGCCCATTTTTATGTTGTTTTATTTACGACAAATTTATATATATATCAGAAAAGTCCATTCAAATAAACAAATTGAAGACAAATACAGTCACAGTGTCTTTATTGGGTGTGTGTGTGGGCTGAGGAGTGCACTGTGAGGTCAAGTGTAGTGTTTTATAAATCTGAGCATTTGTCATATACGCTTTAACTTAATTTTCAACATGTCTAGAGATGTTGAAAGTTCCAGAGTTTTAACTAAACAGGATTTTTCCATCTCCATTGTAAGATAATTATGTTTTGTTAAACACCCAGATAAACATTTGTATTTTTGGGGTCTTGTAGATGCCACTGTTTACTTTGAAATTTCAAACCACAGGGCAGAATATTCTGAGAACCCTTAGCTTCCCATGATATGGGTTGACATAAATCAACAGTGCATGTCTTTCTTTGGCTCTGGCATCAACATGTGCTTTTTAGGTTTTTCTTTTTTTTTTTTTCTTAATGTCAAGTTAATTTAATGTGGATAATTCAACCAAAAATGAAAATATAATGTAATTGTTTGCTCACTGTCATGTCATTTTAAACATGAATGTCTTTTTTTGCTGTTTGAAGGCTTTGAAACTTTTTGAAGAATGTTATTTATTTAAAGAATATTATATTTAAAGAACGTTTTGACATTAAAGAAAGTCGGTGGGGTCCAAAAAAACATTTTCAAAAGACATTTTCTTTTTTCTTTTTGACAGAAGAAAAAGTCATACAGGTTTGAAACGACATGACGTGAGTGAGGAAATGCTGACAGAATGTTCATTTTTGGGTGAACTATCCTCTTTAGTGCATTTTTGTCAGTCTATCCCACCATATTCATCTCATACCGATTAAGGCATTATGGGGCTTTACGGTGATTTAAGAACCACAATGCCATGAGCACATGGAAGAAATGTCTTCAGGGAAATAATGGATGTTTTTTTAAAACGGTGATGTGTAATTATTCATCAGAGCACTGATAAGGTCCTTAAAATAACAATGTAGATATGCTGACGTAGCTTCCACTCACATCCAGAGCTCTAGACTCGCAGCCCAGCCTCAGTGAACAAAACGGCATTATGGGGCTTTACGGTGATTTAAGAACCACAATGCCATGAGCACATGGAAGAAATGTCTTCAGGGAAATAATGGATGTTTTTTTTAAAACGGTGATGTGTAATTATTCCTCAGAGCACTGATAAGGTCCTTAAAATAACAATGTAGATATGCTGACGTAGCTTCCACTCACATCCAGAGCTCTAGACTCGCAGCCCAGCCTCAGTGAACAAAACGCAGCTGGTTCAACCCTGATTCCGCATAAACTTTCCTCGCTGCGACGCCAGACATCATCTTTCTGAGGATGGCCAGATCCAACTTGGCCCAGAACACCTGTAACTGGATCACGGCTCTCCTCACGTTGTGGTCCATGGTCTCTCTGATTGTCATTGTGGTTTGGGCCACCTGGCCTCCCTTGGCCAGCCTTGCACAATGCAAAGTTGCACATCGGGCCTTAATTGAAAAGATGGAGGGAGCTAAAGTGATGAAGGAAAAAGAGCACAACGTCTTGAAATCTGCACTGCAACTGAGCTCTAAAAACCAGACCAGACTGCAAGAAGAGCTGGAAAGTATTCTAGAGAGCCAGAGGGAAACCAACGCATCTCTAACCGAGACTCTGCAACTGCAAGTGAGTATCAAAAAGTGATAAATGTGTTTCAAAATGTCTGTGCTGATGCTATAAAACAGGAACTGATTAAGTGTCCCAATTGATTAATTTCATTGTTTTTTTTAAAAGATGGTAATAGGCCTACTGGATTTTTTGTTTCTATTTTAGATGATCCTAAAGGAAAATGTAACAGCTTTGGAAAATCAAAGACTCAGGCTCCACAGTGAACGTGCAAGACTTTTTTCAGAGCTGGCTCAACAAGAGGGTAGGAGAACCTACTATGGGAATATTTCTCAAAATGATAAAGTTGGAGCAGCCAAAGACGTCTGCATGTTTTTACATGAGAGCATAATTATGTTTTGAGATAAGGGGTAGGCTATATATGAAATTGGCTATTCTAAGTGCGCCTTCCAGACACTTTCCAGACACACACACACACAACATTGATATATTATATATTTATATATAACGCTGATAACATTTAGGCCTACATGAACTAAAGTTTCCTTATAATGTTGATCATGGCGATATAAGCTTAAAGTGCAATATTTCACTTCAGTATAGAACAGGTAGGCCTAATAAATGTATGAAAACGTGTTTGTTGTTTTGTTTTGCGCAGTTCTTATTGAGACTCTGTGGGTGAATCTGACCAGTGAATCGCATCATTTGGATTCGTGTGAGGCTTTACGGGATGCCGCTAACAGCCAGCAGGTGGCAGCAGAGAGTCAGAGGAAAGCCTGTGAACACAAAACAACTTACCTTGTCAAGCAAATGTGAGTGATTATAATCCAACCGCATAGACACAAGACGTTTATTTTACAGTGCACTGTTTCATGTATTTCTTTATCCATTTTGCAGAGAGAACTGCAAGGTTAATGGGCGAGGAACCGAAGACTTCCAAAACAACTGAAGAAAACTGCCACAGAGAACCTCTTTCGACTAAATATAGCTCCTTAGCTTAGACATATATGGAAAGTGCTTTAACGTATTACTGACACAATGTCCTTTAAAACGAGACCTTCTGAGATATTTGTGTGGTAAAGTGAAATAAATAATGTAAAAATAAAAATAATGTTGTTGTGTGAATAAAGTTGGGAGGACATGGAAACATTTTTTCTTCATATTTTTTAAATGAATTCCTATTATCAGGACATAACAGTAAAAATATATATATTTCTGTTTGAAGCTGAATGTATTTTTGTTAGTTGTTTTGTTTGTTTTTATTCATGTCTTCATATATTAATTTTATATACAATTAAATAATTATTAAATAATTTTAAATTAATTATTTAATTGAATATGTAATTCAAAATTCGATTAAATGCATTATTTATTAGAATTATTTTATTTTGATTATTTAATTTCATTAAAACGAGGTGAATTGAACAATGAATGCAATTGTTGCTATATTGTTTAAGAAATATTACTATATTTTCAGCTTGAAAACACTCAGAAACTCAGAAAAAATGAAAACACTCAGAAACACACTTTTGACTGTTCAAACCATCTATGGCTCAAACCAACTTCCTAATTCAAACGTAACCCTGATCACGTGATCACGACCAAGCGCTTCGTAAACAGCTGAAAATCTAACAAGTAAGTGCTTTGATACAAATCTCCCATATGAGCGCATACATTTATATTACAATTTCTTGATTTGACTATTTTGAAAGTAAATTTTATAGTAAATGAACCTGCGCCTGCAGATTTTTAGGATACTATGACATACGCTGGCTGATCGTGTTACATTGGTTTTCCATGGAGCTGCTAATGCTAACGTTAATACACAGCGCTCCTAGTCAACACGTCTGATGTGCTTTAGATAACTTTCTTTTACGTTGCATTTTATGCGTATATCGTCGTATCTGCCATATTACGGTTTTTATACGGTTGATTTAGCTTCTTTTTTTTAGCTAAAGTAACGTTACTTGGGTTATGTCAGTTCTAGTATTTCAAAAAACCCAGATGATTGCATGAACTAGCAGCGGTTATAAAGGCTTTATTTCTCAATAAGATCAGCGTTAAGTTTAGTATACTCTGTGATGCTATTTCTAGAAATGTCTTATCATTTATTTGGTAGTTATTATATAGCCTGCTTATAAAGTCATGCATATTATGTATTACAGTAAAAGGTCTTTGTGTACCATGTTTATCCGCAAACTCTCAGTTGCTATGTGTCTGCTGCTAAACTTATGGCAAGTTGGATATGTCCATGACACTTTTGACAGCTAACATGAGTAACAGACCTCACTTTGTGTTTCTTTGCATACCAGCATAATGAGACCAACCTTGGTGGTGCCAATGTGCTGAGACATCAATGGTTGCAGGAATGAGTTCGGCAGACAACGTGTCCTCACGCCACCGAAGAAATCCTCGCAGGACCTGTCGCACCATTTCTGAAGATTCTGCTAAACTTAGCAAACCTGTTTCAAGCGACAAAGCTTCCATCTTGCCAAGTAAAGAAACCACAGCATCTCAAGGTCTGAATACTGCAGAAACATGCGAACAAAGTACGACCAAGAAGGAAAAGGAGAAACCTAAAAAAGCAAACCAGAGTGCTCCTCCTGACTCATCAGCTTGTTTACAAAATTCAGCACATGAACTAATGGGTATAAATGGACTGGTGTCTTCGAACTCACTTAAACCTGAGCCAACGGTGCCTCAAAAAATTACTACCCCCAAATGCCCATCAGAGACTTCAAAAAGATCTCACAAGGGAAGGAAAAAGAAATGTGTTCAACCCAATGAGAAAGAAGTAGCTGCTAGCAAAGCTTGTGCAGATGGACTGAACAATTCTGTACACAATTCATGCCCAGAACAACACTTACGCTCTCCAAAAACAAAAGGGACACGTTATCGGCACTCTAAAAAAACTCAAAACCATCAAACCCCTTTTGATGTTTCTACAGGGCTTTACACATGTACTACATTATCTCCTCGTCGTCACAAGGAGTTCTCCTCCTGCCACACTAATGGTGATTGTACTTCGAGACCACGCACCCCAAACCGGAGCTGTGTCCAGTCCAGCCCTCTCTTAAGCTCCACACCGAACTCAGACCTCCACCCCCTGTCTCCAAAAAGAGCTGAGAATAGTTGCACACCACAAAGTCGTCAGAAAGTCAAAGTGTCCCGTCTAACAAAGGTTTTTATGAAAGCCATTATAGCATTATTGAACTGTTCTACGAAATTCCTGGCTTAACTGTTTTTCATGTATTCTTATTAGTCACCTCCTCCAGAGGCTACGCCATCAAGACGCGTCAGACCTCAGAGAATCGCGGCTGCAGGAAGGCCAAGAGGTCGCAAGAAAAAGAATGTGCAGGAACAGCCAAGTGCCTCACCCCCAGTGAAACGCTGCAGGAAGAATGCAACGTCTCCTGTAAAATCTCCTGAGGGAGAGCCATCCTTTGAGGCGGAACCTCCAAGTAAACCTTGCATTGAAACCCAAGAGCCAGAGCCACTGAAATTGGGTATACATAATTTTTGGGTCCTCATACAAATCAATATAATGTAGTCTGTTTATGTATTTACATCTAGTACATTATATCATTTTTAATTTTAATAGGTGTAAACAGAACTTCAGATATATGATTGTGTTGTCATTTTCTTCTGAAATCAGTCATTATAATGAAATAATGTCGTGTCGTGTTCCTAGCAGATCAATCCATGTCCTCTGACCTCTCCATCGAGCTGAGCCTGCAGGAGGAGCCTCATCCTCTTAACCACTCTGTCTTCACGCAGGAGGAGGAGGAGGAGGAAGAGGACCAGGATGATGATGAAGAGGAGCTGCCCAGCTTTTTGCAGCAGGACAATAAAAGTGAGCGCAATCCCTTATGTATGTGTATATGTATTTTTTTGGCCAATGCTTTGATATATTTGGGCCGATGATATTTGATTTCCAGAGCCTTTGTCAATCTCAGAGGGACTTTGCGTGTGGTGCAAACTGAGAAAATATCCCTACTGGCCAGCAGTGGTAAGTACAGCATACAATTTTGTGCAGTTTTTTTTTTTAACTCTTGATTGTAGACTGTAGTTGATGACTAGTGTGCTGCTCTGTTGCCACAGGTTAAAAGTGTGAATCACAAGAGCAAAAAAGCCAGCATTATATTTATTGATTGTTACCTAATCGACCAAAAGAGAATTAGAAAAGGGTAAGAATTCATCAGTATCTCAAAATGCACCTATTCTTGGTATGTATAGTAAATTATTCCTTTTTGTTTATCTGTAGGTTTTCTGTACCCCTGCGAAATTTAAAACGTTTTGACTGTGAAGAGTATGAAAAATTGGTGGTAAAGTAACTTTTTAAGAGTGCATGCTAACTGTTTTAATATTTCTGCCATCAGAAGACATTGTTACACTTAGTATATACTACAAGACATTTTTATTGACATGGTTGGCATTTTCTTTTTAATATCTCTTTTAGGACCTAGCAAAAGAGAAGTACGGCAGTGCTATTACCTGGTCTCTGGAACTGATATCGGACTATATGATCCGCATTGGTATTTATGTTAAGAACTTAAGCACTCAAGTACATTTAAACATTTAACAAAAATAATATGTAGCAGAATCAAATGTGTGAATATATTAATATTTATCCACATGTGCAAACTTTCGGACTAAATGCCCTAATTGTGAAAAGTTTAAACCCAACACAAATAAACTGGAGCACGTATGTGCCTTATTATACATGAAATATCAATAATTGTTGATTGATTTTGCACTCCTGACAGAAATTAAGAAATTACTATCACTGTAACTTCATCAACAATCACATAGCGGTCAAATTATTGAAACTAGAGTCCTAAATCTTTCTAATCATACATAGTTTGTCAAGATTAAATAATTTCATGGTAATAGTATGCAGTGAATGTAATCAACTGATACATGCTTTTGTATATATCACTGTATGCACAGCAGGAATATGAAATTATATAATTTGAGCCACTTTTCACACAGTGCTCTATTTGTATGTACTGAGGTTTTGCTTGTGAAATAACACAAAAAGATTAAAAAAAAATATTCATCAAAGATATAAAAAAATATTTTCTGGCAGGGTGTGGATCCTTCTCTGGCTCCTTCATCGAATATTGTGCCGCTGACATCAGTAAGTTTCCTTTCATTATATATTTTCACGCTCATCTAAAATGTTATGTAATTTTATGTTAATTGTTGTTAATTTAAAGGGATAGTTCACTTTGAAATAAATTTTTGATATGTTTTAGCTTACCTCAAGGGGATCCAAGATGTAGGTGTCTTTGTTTCCGCAGTAGTTTCAATTTTGATATTTTTAGGTCAAACCGTTCTTGTCTGTCAGTCATGTAATGCAGGTCGATGGTCACTGGCTCAAAACACAAGCACAGAGTCCAAATTAAAACAATTCCCCATCGTCCAAATGAAGCAATTCCCCATCATAAGTACACATTGATGGCCTAAGACACGAAACGAGCGGTTTGTGTGAGAAAACGAACAGTATTTATATCGTTGTTATCTCTTGAAAACAGCACACGTCCAAATGATCTGACGGCGCGGGCGGGTATAGATATATACACTAGATGTCGCTTGGCTACGGTTTCGTTCCAATGAACTGCAGTAGCGAAGGCGACATCTAGTGTATACATCTATACCCGCCAGCGGGCGGGTATAGATATATACACTAGATGTCGCTTGGCTACGGTTTCGTTCCAATGAACTGCAGTAGCCAAGGCGACATCTATTTATATATCTATACCCGCCCGCGCCGTCAGATCATTTGGACGTGTGCTGTTTTCAAGAGATAACAACGATATAAATACTGTTCGTTTTCTCACACAAACCGCTCGTTTCGTGTCTTAGGCCATCAATGTGTACTTACGATGGGGAATTGTTTAATTTGGACGTGGGGAATTGTTTTAATTTGGACTCTGTGCTTGTGTTTTGAGCCAGTGACCATCGACCTGCATTATATGACTGACAGACAAGAACGGTTTGACCTAAAAATATCAAAATTAAAACTACTGCGGAAACAAAGACACCTACATCTTGGATGCCCTTGAGGTAAGCTAAAACATATCAAAAATTAATTTCAAAGTGAACTATCCCTTTAAGATTTAAGACACTTTGTCACTTTAGATTTGTCATTTAAATTTAGTTAAACAATATTTTATTAGCACAAATAAAAGAGATTACATGCATAATGCACAGTGAAGTAGATGCATATTTTAATAATGAAGAAAATAACATTTATCTGTATATTAATATTACATTATTTACATAAATCAATTATGTTCATATTAAATATAAATGTTGCAGTTTAAAACCAATACTTCAATATTTTAGATGAATTAACATGGTATTTGTAGTACTCCACATTTTGTTGTAATAACTTTTAACAATTAATCAGTTAATTGATTGATAATTTTAATGATAATTGACTAAAAATTTAAAATCAGTCAGTGTAAACCAGGTTAAACCCTCATTATGAATCAGGTCAGCCTCCTTCACCAGTGCTGGTTTAACAGAAATGTTCCTTTGATCTGATGATCCCAGGTTGCCCAGTGCGGAGGAAGTACTCTGAGAAGAAATCTGTGCTGACCTTCCCCAGTCAGGAGATTCTGGGCGAAGAGTGTGACAACTCCGATAATAATACAGAGGACATCATTGTGGAAGAGCAGGATGAGCTCCTCTCCAAGAAAGTGCTGCCCGACCGATCCAAGGCTGCACGGAACCGTGCCAATGAGTTGTTGATTGACTTTATTATCAGACAAAAAGTCGAAAACCGCTTACTGGTACGATTTCTGTTGATATATTCATAAATATATTTATATTGATGTATTGAGACAGGTTCATGTATGCACACAACTAACGCCTCTGTCTGGTGCACACAGGCAATTATTAGCGGTCACGAGACATCTAAATGGATGCAGGCCCTCCAGAAGCCTTCTCGCCCAGTGGTTGATGTCTATCTGGAAGATGAGGAGCAGGTTGATAAGGTGTACCGCTACCTGAACAAAGTCTGCGATAGCGCCCCTCAAATAAACACCTGCCTAGAAAACATCCAGGTGGACCGGATCCGGCTTATTCTTGATGTGCTCCTGCCTGAGGTAATCGCCTTAAAGGGATAGTTCACCCAAAAATGAAAATTCTGTCAACTCAAAAGAAGATAATTTGAAGAATGTCGGACACCAAACAGTTGATGGACCCCACTGACCTCCATAGTATGAAAAAAAAAAAAGCTATGGAAGTCAATGGGGCCCATCAACTGTTTGGTTTCCGACATTCTTCAAAATATCTTCTTTTGTGTTCTGCAGAAGACAGAAATGCATTTAGGTTTGGAACAACTTAAAGGGATACTCCACTTTTTTCGGAAATATGCTCATTTTACATCTCCCCCAGAGTTAAACAGTTGAGTTTTACCGTTTTAGAATCCATTCAGCCGAACTCCGGGTCTGACGGTACCACTTTTAGCATAGCTTAGCACAGATCATTGATTCTGATGAGTCCAGTAGCATTTCTTTCAAAATGACCAAAGAGTTTCAATATTTTTCCTATTTAAAACTTGACTCTTCTGTAGTTAAACCGTGTACTAAGATCGACGGAAAATGAAAAGTTGCGATTTTCTAAGCCTATATGACTAGGAACTACTCTCATTCCGGCGTAATAATCAAGGAACTGTGCGGCCGTACCATGGGTGCAGCAGGCGTAGTGATATGACGCAGCGCCTGAAAATAGGTCTAATAGGTTAGACAAACTTAGTCCCGGTCACGTTGGAAGAAGTTACCGAGCTGGGGACTATTTTCAGGCGCTGCGTCATATCATTACGCCTGCTGCACTCATGGTACAGCCGCACAGTTCCTTGATTATTACGCCGGAATGAGAGTAGTTCCTAGCCATATAGGCTTAGAAAATCGCAACTTTTCATTTTCCGTCGATCTTAGTACACGGTTTAACTACAGAAGAGTCAAGTTTTAAATAGGAAAAATATTGAAACTCTTTGGTCATTTTGAAAGAAATGCTACTGGACTCATCAGAATCAATGATCTGTGCTAAGCTATGCTAAAAGTGGTACCGTCAGACCCGGAGTTCGGCTGAATGGATTCTAAAACGGTAAAACTCAACTGTTTAACTCTGGGGGAGATGTAAAATGAGCTTATTTCCGAAAAAAGTGGAGTATCCCTTTAAGGGTGAGTAAATGATGACAGAATTTTCATTTTTGGGTGAACTAACCCTTTCATTTATACGACCTTTTAAACCAGGGGTGCCCAATCCTGCTCCTGCCGATCGACTGTCCTGCACAGTTCGGCCACATTTACACATAGCCGGGTATTTAGAGAAACGAATATTTCTCCCCCCTCCGTTTTCAAAAATAACGTCGTGCACACAACATCGTTTTCAAAAAAGTTGTCGTTTACATCAACCCGCATAAATACGCCGTCGAGCAACATCATAATTATGCCAAACCTATGGGCGGCAGTGTAGGGAGAAGGGTAAAGCCATGCAAGCCAATCAGAATCCTCAAAATCGACAACAACGAATAGCACGAGCGACTTCCAGTTCCTTTCAAAACAACAGACATGGCGCGAGATTCGTTTGTTTGGACAGACAGCGAAGCAAATGCAAACAGGCCAAAAAACGTTTGTACAAAAGTAAAAATGAGTACCACCTTAACAGCATCCATGATCAAATAGTAGCCAAACAAACTCTAAACATAGGGCGCTCACATGACGTAAGCATTTTCTGGCGCATAATGTGACGTTTGAGAACCTAAAACCCCGTTTCTCCCAGTTGACACGGCAACACATTACCGGCGTTTTCAGAAATCTCCACTTTGACCAGAGTTTTTAGAAATAATCGTTTTCTTGGATAAAATCGGCGTTTTCGTGTAAATGACAGGCCAAAACGCAGGGAAATATATGCGTTTTCCCATTGTGTAAACGGGGCCTTCATCTCCAACCCTAATCAAACACACCTGTCTTTAATTTTCAAGTGAACCTGAAGACCTTAATTGATTGCTACAGGTGTGTTTGATTAGGGTTGGAGATGAATTGTGCAGGACAGTCGATCGGCAGGAGCAGGATTGGGCACCCCGTTTTAAACGTTTGGGGTTGGTTCGAATTTATTTATTTTTTTTGTCATGTTTTTACCTTCACTTTTGATCAATTGAATGCATCCTTGCTGAATAAATGTATTAATTACACTTTTTTTTTTTAAATCTCACTGCCCCCAAACTTTTGAATGGTAGTGTATAATATTTTCAGCTGACCATGTTCCGGCATCATTCATAGCCATGTTTCAGGGACCGATTTGCTTTCTAGGCCATTATCCATGCCATTGCTGGAGTCCACAAGCTTTCCCTGGAGAAGGCAGAGGAGAAGTATCGCAGAGGGCCGTGCTTTAGTAACAGGTAGAGTATTTTTGAACTGACTTGAAATACTGCATCTTGCATCCGCTTGAACTGTTTTTCTTTCACTGCGTTTTAGAGAAAGACAGGAGTTTGACATGATGATTGAACAGCAGATGAAGCTCAAGGAAATCACACAGCACCATAGACAGTGACATCCCCTCTGTTTCAAAGAAACAGTAACTTTTATGAGCTTAATTTATACCATTTATTCCCAGGAATATTTTCTATAATTTTTTTTTGACAGCATTAATAATTGATTTAAAGTATATAGGAAATGAATGATTTTCCTGGCAAACAATTATGGCTTTAACTAAAAGCTAAAAATGTTATTATTAATTTTTTTATCGTCAGATCTCTGAGACTTTGTGAACTGAATGGTGAGTCTCTGACATCTTGATGCTAAAATCAACAAAATACAGTGCTTTTAATGTGTGTAATAAATGAATACCCTGTACATAAATACAACATTTTAAAAACAATGTGGTTATTGTATTCCTCAGTTTAACTAAAACTGATGTTGTGCCTACTTGTTTAGAAAATGCTTAAGTGTGTGCAAGGGACATTTGTAACTTCAACTGAACAATATCAAGCTGCTTTTACAATCAACACAATTGATGTCTCTAAAATGTTGCCTTTTAGCCATCTGATTCACAATAACTTTGCCGTGCATAGAGGCTTTTTCTACAGCTTTGTGCGAAAATATGCCAAAGAAGTTGCATTTTACTGCAACTGAGTTCTGGTCTAATGTATATAAAGATTTTATACAGGACTTGATTGTTTATCAATAAATCTTTATTTTTCATCACACATTATATACTCTGTATTTTTGTAAACATTTATGTCATTTAAAGAGTTCCTTTATATTTAAACGGTGTTATGTTTTTTTTTTTAATACTTTGTACATTATGTGTCAACTTCCACAAATTGTGGCTGCACAGCAACATCATACCTCATTCTACCCTTTCAGTTGGTCTGTTTATTATAAATCCAATACACAAGATCAGAATTTAGTTATAGATGTTATACAAAACTTTACCTTACAATCGGATTGAATGGAATGAAATCAAAGTTAAGTCCACCATGAAACATTGAGGTATAAGAAGGAGGTCTCCATGAATGTCCGCAGTATTTGTAGAATGGCCACACACTGAAGTCATGGCACTTTGAAAGGAAGCTGACTCAGATATTGTGTGACAGAATATGACTGGTTGTGGAAAGACGAGCTTAAGGTTCTTTGAGAGCGTTGATCTGTGCACAGATTTTGAGCGCAGGGCCCAGTTTCATGTTCATAGCGCTCATGAGGTGGTCCTCTGTAAGCAACAACAGGGCCTGTCCGTCAATCTCCTGTGACCGGAACTCTGCTGCAATATCATGGCACCCTTAGAACAAGTGGAGGAGATGCAAAGATGAGCATATGATTCTAAAGATATTATAAAAATCTATTACATTAGATGCTCAATGTAGCAGAAACATACATTTTACAATGTAACATACATTTTATATGTATATATATATAAACAAGGAGGCCCTATTGTTTTTCTAAGGATTATTATTATTCTTTTTTCAATCGTTCAGGGCTTTTTGGGGCCCTTAAAACTCTTGAAACATTGCACACACGTAGGAATCGTCAGCCATCAGGACTGGGCCAAAGCTGGTACACGGGCGTGGCAGGAATGCGATCCAAAAACTTGGTCCATATATCATTCATTCTTGCATGTACATGTATGAAAGTCGGTACACGTGTATATATATATACGTCACATGATAATGACAACATGGCAAAGTAGTACATCCAGATTACATTCATTCTATATAGAAACTTCTTCACTTCACACTACATTCAAAATAAATGGTTTTATTCATTGAACACCACCTAGTGGAACACAAGGTGTACTGCGTTTCTGAAACCTGTGCAGCTACCTGGTAAAGAGCTGATGAAGGAGCACACTTGCTCCACACTCCACTGTGAGGGACTTGATTCAAGGACACAGTTAGAGCTGCTGCAGCTCTCCAGTCTCCTCTGTTCTCTTTCTCTGTCTTGCTCTTTCTCTCTTTCGGCCTGCAAACGCAGCCTCGTTGTCATCGGCCCTGGCGAATCCTCCTCCTCTCTCTCAATCCACATTGAATTGGACACCCTCTGGTTGTCGTTGGAGCGATGGGAATCTTGCAGCTGCTGAGGAAATAATTTGTTGTAATAGGTCAGTCCCAGTTATTAATTATGGTTTAACATTGGGTTGCATAGTTTGGTTAAAAGGTTATTTGTTCATTTTCACTGACCTGCTTGAGGTAGTGTTCCCTAGACCCAGCATGTACGCGACTAGGTGGTCTCCCCCGCCTGCCCATGGGTCTGTGGAGCCAGCGGACAACTTTTTCTGGCCTCAACAGGTTTAGACGTTTTTTACAGCTTACGTTGAATCTGTAAGATAAACAAGGCCGCTTGTACTGCAGTATAGTTCTATGAACACATTAACTTAATCCTAAATGTGTAAGCTTATAATCTTTATATGCATGCATTCTTACTAAAACATGCAACCATTTCAAGTGAGCATGTATACACTATTAAAATAAAAATCATGATTTCATTCAGCAAGGATGCATTAAATTGATCAAAAGTAACAGTAAAGACTTTACTTTTACAAAAAAAAAGAAAAGAAACTTTAAAATGAATGAACTTTCTATAAAGAAATGTATCACAGTTTTCACAAAAATATAAAGCAGCTATTTTCAACATTGATAATAATAGGAAATGTTTCTTGGGCAGAAAATCAGCATATTAAAATGTTTTATGAAGGATCATGTGACATTGAAGACTGGAGTAATGATGCTGAAAATTCAGCTTTGCCATCACAGGAATAAATTACATTTTAAAATATACTGAAATAATTGTAATAATAATATTTCATAATATTACGTTTTTTACAGTTTTTTTTGTTTTTGTTGATCAAATAAATGCAACCTCTGTGAGCATAAGCGACTTCTTTACATTAAAAAAACTTACATTTTTGGACGGTAGTGTATATTCTTTATACCGGTATGCATTTTGGAAATTTCATTCATGTCTTAATGTTTCGTTATCTCAAAACTCATATAAAAATATGAGAATGGAAACCCGGCTTCTGGTATTCTGGTCCCTCTTTCATTGTCTAAGCAATATTTTTGTCCATTTTATTATCCAGGAGGTAAAAATATCATATTCTTTCATTTAGCAATGTAATAGCACATCACTCCTCAACAATCATTCATACCCGTGGAACAAAATGGTTTTAGAGGTTTAGAACAGGAGTGCCCAATCCTGTTCCTGGAGGTCTACCTTTCTGCAAAGGTCAGCTCCAACCCTGATCAAACACAACTGAACCAGCTAATTAAGATCTTCAGGAGCACTGGATAAGTCCAGACAGGTGTGTTGGATCAGGGTTGGATCTGGATCTGATTTGAAAGAGAAGATGAAAGAGACACAAAAAGTGGCTATCCATATGGCTCTTTACCTTCTGACACATGTCATGGAGCAGAAGCGTTTGGATCTGAGGAAGGTACGAGCGAAGCCTCTCTTCCCACAAAACTCGCATTCGAGTACGTCAGGCAGGTTTTCAACTGTCTGTTCTGAAAGCAGAAGAGATCCTGCCAGAAACGCTCATATTGACTCAATGCATAAATAAGAAATGTGCTAATGAGCCCACCATCCTCAGCCGGTGTGTTATCAATGTCGGAATCAGTGGAGTTTTCCGGATTGTCCGCATCCATAAGGCAGTCATCCCGGGCTGATTGTTCATCCTCTCTATCTTCTGGCAGTGTGGCCTGCAGGTTCATCTCTAAGGAAGCACGTCTCACCTGATGAAAAAGACCAGCACATCAATACTGGACATACCAAACATTTTTTGAGATACCTTTTGTGGTTTCGACTTCTGAAAGTGTGGAGCACTTTGTGAAGGTTCCCAAAGGGGACTTTAATAACTGGTTGATCTGTACGTTTGGCCGCAGACCCTCACCAGCCGTCTTACTCTCTGCTCTCAGGGAACGAGAGATCTTTGAGCTTCAAGGCTCCATTAGAGAACCATAAGAGAACCATGGGCGTCATTAGGGCTTCATGGCAGCTGAGAATTGCTACGTCGTCAACCAGTGGACATACCGGGAACGGCTCCAGGCCCTCTCGGATGACGAAGCCCTCAATGAGGTGTGTGAGGATGTGAGGTCTAACGATGGCCTGTGAGGGCAGACCTTCAGGGTTCCCTGGAAGGCTGGCTGGGGGAAGCCTGCTGGTGCTTCTTACCGCAGAGGAGAGGAGGGGAGGGGGGGAACTGTTGGCATATGTGGGGTCCTCCGGTGACCGGATCACAGATCTGCTTGATGGAATGCACGGTTGGTCCGGATCGGCTATGGACGGAGCAGAGGTCAGGTTAGAGATCTGCAGAAGGGTGGGAGGACCACATTGCCAATTTTTGATATGGGTTCAAAGTACCTGTACAGTTTTCTGGTTGAGCTGTTACATCATCAGAGCTTCTCTGTGACTCGTCTGGTGGGGACAGTGGTGGCGGGGTGGACGCTCTGATATACTGAGGACACACGTGTTCTACATCCTTCAATAAATTCATGCTTCCACTCTCCTTCAACAATGGCATTGCCTGCCAAATTTCAGAATAAGCATAAGGTTTAAATTTTATTTATATATATATATATACACGTTATATATATATGTTACAGAGTAAAATGTACTAAAATGAATGGAAATGACGTGACAAAATATTGACTAAATTCATAGGATATTTTCCTCAAGTCAAAAACCTGTCTAATTTAAGTAGTATGATGAAATATGCAGTATATTTTTACATTTAAAGGACATTTCTATTGAAAGACAAAAACCATGACTACAACAAACTGTAAAAACTGGTTCTGAAGAATAAGAAGTTGCTCTTTTCCATTCAACAATACACAGCCGTTCACAAGTTTGGGGTTGGTAAGATGTTTTTATGTTTTCAAAAGAAGTCTCTTCTGCTCACCAAGTAAAAAAAAAAAAGCATTAATTTGACATAAAAATCTTTTGCAATATTATAAATATATTTACTGTCACTGCTTACTTTAGATCAATTTAATGCATCCTTGGTGAATAAAATAATTAATTTCTTTAAAAGCAAAATCTTACTGACCCCAAACTTTTGAACGGTAGTGTAGCCTCAAAGAAAACCCCTTAAAAGCCCCATAAATGTAGTCATATGGTAAATTCTCTGAGTCTACTGTAACCATACGATAGCTTTTTGTGAGGAACAGACTTGTCGTAAGTAATTTTCATTTCATTAATTCGTGCTTGCCCAAATTCAAGTCACTGGTCACCATACAATTTTTTTTATGGAAAAGGGCAGCCTGGGCAATCCTTAAATAAATAACTTATTTTCTGTTCCACAGTAAAAAGCAAATAAGATTTGAAGTAAATGATGACAGAAATTTCCTTTCTGGGTGAACTATTCCATATGCTGGTTTTCTAGTTTAGCCGCATTATAAATCAAACAAGACTAACCGAGGGAGCTTCTGTTTGTGTAGCAGGTTGCATCTTCAAGTCCACTGCCACTGTCTGCGGTGGAGGTAAATTCTGAAAAGGCAGCTGAACTACAGCTTCAGCGGCTGGGTGCTCCTCTTCAGACACCATGTGGTCAGACTGGACAGCTACGGTCTGAACTGAGCGAAGAGAGAGTCTCTGCGGCTGGACCAGCCTAGGCAGACCCATGGTGAGAGGAGGGGGGCAGGCCAGAGGTGAATGCTGGGAGACCGGCTCTAGCACCGGGCCCAGATGAAGGGGTGGAGGGTCAGGGAGCGCTGCAGGAGGAACTGTGGACATAGACACAACTGCCGACTGATTGGCTGGTTGATTCGCAGAGGAGGGCACTGAGAGGAACTCTGTGTGCTGTGATTGGACAGTGGCTGTAGTGGGAGTGGTACGGGTCTGCGGGGCAAGGGGTGGAGGAGAGCTGTCCTGCGGTGTGACACGCAGTGCAATGGGCTGGACCTGTCTGTGAGCGGAGGAGCTCTGCTGGATGATGAGCTGGTGTGGCGTCACCCTCTGGCTGGAAGGGCAGTGCAGCTGGTGTCTGACCAGCGTATGAGACTGGACTGGTGTGAACGTTGCTGCGTTCACAAACACAAACACAAAGCATTCAGAACAGTTCTAAGATGTTTGAAAAGAAAAATAGGTTATAGAAGTGGATCTCAACCTTTTTGACTTTTTGACCATTTTTATTTACAGAAACTAGAAGTGGCAATGTAAAACTAATAAAATATAATTAAATCCCATAACACAAAAAGTTTAATTAATTGAATGCTCTTTAGTGTTCACACCACAATTTGTATGATTTTCCAGCTGTCCATGGTTTTTAAATTATATTTTACTCACAAATTGCAATTTCTCATTGTTTCCAACCAATAAAATATCTTGGCATAACTAGAAAAAAATATTTGTTATAGAAATTTCCTTTACTTTTTAAGTTTTTATTTATTTTCCATCACTTTTCCAGGTCTAGAAATATCTAGCTTTTTCAAAACTTTGGGAATGCTGTTTCATAAATAATAATATTTTAAATATATTTTAAAGTGTGTTTCATCTTAATTTCAATCATTTTAAGCCATCTTGTGCGCCCCCTTGGAAGTTTGTTGAGGCCCCCTGTTGGTCCCAGCCCCCAGGTTGAGAACCATAAATCTTGAACAACATGAAATTATTTTAGATCTTTTGCAATTAAAATGATTCTGCTTTCTTCAGAAGCCAATATTTGCTACATTTACATTATTCTGCATTAAAAACAATGAAAATAATGGAGATGGAAATGTGATCTTGTAACTTACAAGGAGGAATGTGTGGTTGGGCTGATGGTGGCTGAGTGACATCGGTCAATATGGACTCACTTCTAGAAGCTTCTACCAGGTTCTGGGACAGCTGTGTGGACTTCAGTGGGAAAATGGACATCTTGGGTGGGGGACACACCAGCGTCTGACCTTGAAGAGAAGACTTGATCTGGAAGTTCTGGGGAGTAGCAAGAGCTCCAGGGAGATGCGTGCGGAGAGCCAAGCTTTGAACCTGGCCGAAGACAACACACTGAATGAATATAGAGCATCATTGATCATTTTATTGCAACACAGTGGGACATTCTTTGTGTCCATGACTTAGTACTGATAAAATAAACAGGATAACAAATTTATTTGATAGCTTTGACTTTGTTCAGTTAAATTATTCATTTTAAAAAATCCCATTCATCATCATGACATCACATTTACATTACATTTATTATATAGATATAAGTGAATTACATTGATTATTAATTAATTCAAACTGCAACAACAATAGATATGAAAGAATTCTGAAGTGTGTAAAATATAATTGAATCCTTTTCATTATACTCTGTCTCACCTGTGATGATGCTGAATGAGAGGACATTGAACTCACAACGGTCAGATCAGGTTGAACGGCAGCTACAGTGGCAGCAGGAGTAAGAATCAACTACAGATTTAGAAACAATGGCACAGCAATGGGAAGAAAGAAGAAGAAGTCAGTGGAAACTTGCAAACACCAATGACCTCGAAGAACACAATGCTTTTAGTGAATAGCTGCTTACCATCTGAGTGCGCAGATACATTTGGGCCTGGCTACCTGTGGGAGAGCTGTTTCCTAGAAGCATAGCCTGCTGGGAAATGGCCCCCCCTGTGCTATTGGAGCTAGTGACCTGGATGCGACCTATTGGCTGAGTTACAAGAGAGGTTGGCATGGTGATCTAGAGGGAGGGAAGTGTTTTCCTGTATGATTCATCTTCGATCAAAAGCTTTTCCAATGTTTGGATAAAAACAGTGTTTTCTGATCTTATTATCTTTTTAAAAAGATTTATTGAATATTTTCCCTAAATCAAATTACCAAAACAAAAGTGGCTCTGTGAAGAAGCCAAAATAAAGTTTCTATACTAAAGAACGAAAGCACTTACTGATGTTTGAGACACACTAGCAAGCTGAGTTACATTCCCATTGGA
Organism: Rutilus rutilus; assembly: GCF_951802725.1. NCBI lineage: Eukaryota > Metazoa > Chordata > Actinopteri > Cypriniformes > Leuciscidae > Rutilus > Rutilus rutilus. The sequence goes on from NC_140214.1 coordinate 14,446,303, forward strand.
TGATGTAGGGGAGGAGTTGGGCTGCCTGCCATTAGTCTGTGCAGCCTGATTAGAAGTAGCAGGAACAAATTCTTAATCTCCAATATATTAATTCTATTATATTATACTATATATTCTCCTACCTGCTCTGTAGAGGTCAGGATTTGTTGATGCTGCTGTTGTAGTGCAGCTGTCTGTAGTAGGATATGTTGTTGTTGGGCAGCATACATCTGTTGCAGGTACTGAGCAGTCATGCTCTGTGGTCTGTGTAACGTCTGCTGGATTACCTAGCAAAACACCACATCATAAGCTTCACACAGCACTGGAGGGAATCATCTATTACCAAAGTTTTTTACTCATAACCACAACAAAGAGTAAGCAGCTGAAGATTAGGTCAGCCTCAAAGCAATGTTCAGAATTTGACTACATTTAAAGGCTGTTGCTATTCTTTTAAGATACATTTGCATTGTGTGATATCATTTGTTCAATATGCTGCTGGTTGATACCAGTGGGGACTTACCTGGACCGCCTGCCTGTCTGAAGAGATGTTTCCCAGAGGAATGGAGTTGGGCTGGGTGCCCGTGGGAGTGTTGGATCTGGGTGTAGAGCTCACTGGTGCGGCACTGCTGGAGGCTACTGTTACACAGCCGTCCCCCTCCATCTCTTCCTGACTCTGTTTATCTGTGTCACCCATCAGAGTGATTTGTTAGCCAACTGAAAAATGACAAAAACATAAAATATAGAAAAAAATTAGAGAGTATCCTGTATTCTGTAATCCACTTATGGTTTTTTAACTGCATGGTTTGCTGGATTTAATTGATTGAGGGTGATTTAATTTAAAAACATGTAATTACAATATATTGCATTAGCAAATTTGAGAAAAATGTATTTTAAACAATTTATCCTGTCACGGTTTTCAGTATATAACTAAAGATAAATGTTTACAAACATTGCCGAAATTAAGTCTCTTTTAGCAAAGAGTTACTAAAAAGAAACCGACATTAGCATTTAAAAAAAATTCCCGAAATGCTCTAAAATGCTTTTTGTATATACTTGTAACGGTCACCAGCTGGAGTGCCCTTGAGAGCCACTACTATTACTATTGTAATTCCCTCACAAACTACATTTCCCATAACTCACTGCCCGGACTCTTCATCCATTATCACATTCACCTGTGTCTCATTATCTTGTTTAGCTCACCCCATATAAGCCTCGTTTTCTCATCATTATCTGTGAAGTCTTGTTTAGTGTTACACTGCAATTCCAAGCATTCGCCCTGGTTTCATGTCGCTTGGTTTTGGATTTCTTACCTGTTCTGTGGATTACTCTTTTGCTCGTGTTCCCTGCCTTGTTGTGTTTGTTTGTATGGACAGACGGATTGCCTGCCTGTGTTTGACCTTGCCTGTACTTTGGATTACGTCTTTGGATTACCCTGTTCAATAAATACTGCATTTGGATCCTCAACCTTCTTGTCTCGGAGCAGTTCGTGCTTTTTATTTACTTTGCATAGAAAGTGTAAAAAATAAAAAGTCTAAATCTTATTAAAAATTATAAAGAAAACTCAAATTAAAGAAAATAAACTTCATAGGGTAAAAAAGTCATTAGTATTTATTTATAATAAAGGCAGAATTCACATTAAAGCTCTTAAGGTTATATAGACTGTAGCTTTTCTGACATAAAGCCCAGTATAAAACATGACATAAATAAATATATTGTAAAATGTAGCCTATGCTGTATGTAATTGCTTCAAACAAATAACTCATAAGTAGGCAATGTTCTTTGGCTTCTAAAACCAGACAAAAATTACCAAAAGACCATAAAACACCAATGGTTACAGAGCCGAGAACACACTATAACGACAAAAGCTGTAACATTTTTTCCAAGATAATAATGTCATAGCTGATCAATGCTGATTGTATGACTCAAGTGAATTCTAGTGTTATGTTTTCTTTAATTTAGGGCAACATCTCATCATCAAATGTTAAAGCCAGATCATAATCATGGCCACTGATAACAAGCCATTCTTAAAAAACAAATGCATTCACCAACGTTACTTTATAGCTCAAAGAATTCCCAATCCAAACAATCATAAACCAATAAACCAATAAACATTCTGGAAATTACAGTGATGAGCACACTTTGATCAACAACAATATATCATGATGAGTACTTGCACAGACATGGCCTTTTAGAGTTATAGCACGCCTCACATTTATATCACATAAGACATTTGTAAATGTACAAGTTTAGCAAATTCTTAAAACGTCATTAATAAGTAGCTATAATTAAAATAAACAATTATTTAAATTAAAATAATTTAGCTGTATAGTAATTCATACAACTTCATAAATTCATTTTTATTTTATATTTTTTTTGAAAACGTTTTTCTTTTATTTATTATTTGATACATTTACATCTTATCAGTTTAATTTATCAAACTATAGGCTATTATGAAAATTTGCATAAATTATTTGAAGGTTTAAATCTGCATTTAACAAAATGGGAGTTTATATCAACAATACACTGAATAAAATACTATTTTAATTGAACAAAATAGGAATGTATATTTTGTTAAAAAATATGACGTTTGCAAATGCAACATGTTGATTGGTCGATTTCTACAAGCAAATGTCGCTTCTTTTCTGGACCTGCACTTTTAGTTTTTAAATTTTTAATTTGTTTAACTGTTTAATTTCTTTTCTCTGTCAGATTAGAGTAGGCTATCTGTACAGTACGGTCTCTGTCAGACTGTTACAATAGTTTTCTGGGAAATTATTATTAGGCTACATTAAGAAAACAATGAAAAGGTGAATTTGTGGTATATTGTGCACGCGCTCTCTCACTGTTTGCTGTAAACGTCTTTCGAGCCTTTTAAGTGAATTGTTGTCTATAGTGTTTAATATTAACAGTATATTCTACCCTGTATTTACAGAATATGTCATGACTCATGACGTAGACGATAAATAATTGCCTATTTCACAGACATTCTAAACCTTTTTAATCCCAAAAGATCAGCCAATAAATTGATCCAGTCTCCTTCTGTAGCCTTCTACCATAATCAGTAATAATAATAATAATAATAAAATTTTACAACGAGTTACGAGCATTTTACAATGCAGATTAACGAATTTTAAATAACTAAATTATAAATAGGCTATTAGCTTTACCAAACCATATAAAAGCCAAGAGTTGTCTCGGTGTCGTGAAATTCTTATTTCACTAGTTTTTCACTATTGAATATATGACATAATCCGTTTAAATACAAAGGTAGGTTATAAAGTTTTTGATAATATTTTGTTTAATGTTATGATAGTCTAACATTAAATATAAGACGCGCATAACAGAAGTAAAATAATTTAATAAGGAGAAGCGTCGGAATAATTGAACTGGGAGTTTTTGCAGTAAATCTATTTTTTGCTTGTTTTATTCGTCACTTCCATACGAGGACATGCAAAGAATTTGACTCAACTTAAACAACTCGCGTGTTATGCGTTATTAAATCTAGGCTAAACAATTTTACAGTAGCCTACACAGCATTTTAACTTCAGGGAATCACCTGTTTATCACACCCATCAGAAAAACAGACTGGTGTCGCAATTACGAAATGCGGTGTAGATTATTTCGACAGGCCGAATGTTTCAGGCTACCTATCGATCTGTCATAACTGCTTCTAACTGCTGCTTCCAGTGACACGGAGAAACGCCCACCTTACCAGCCCTGTGGGACACTGAGAATTGTTTTAACAAACGATTTGACGGGAATCTTTCAGGAAATGTTTTTATTATTAAGACACTACGTCTCCATTTTTGGGAATCATGCCGATCATGACGCGTTTCTCCCATGCAATGTTGAAGGCGCATGAGTTGATGAGTGTTACCTGCCAGAGATGGATATGAGACGTGAGCGCGCGCTGCTGTGCTCTGTCACGGCCCATGTTCTGATGCGACAGCGCGCTCTAAGATGGAGATAAAAACAAAACGCTACAGAGGCTGAGACATTTCTGAGCCAGCAGCACCACTTGCTGTGTAGGAGGACTTCGTGCAGCGCTGCTCTCACCATGACTTTCTCATCATTGGCCCTATGTGTTATCAGGGCCTATAAATATTGTAGCCTAATGATATTACATTTTTATTACCATTTTGGTAATAAGTTCTCAATTGTTGACATTATATACTGCATTAACTAACATGAACAAACAAAGAGCAATATATTTTTACAGCATTTATTAACAGTTGTTAATAAAAGAAAATAATAAACTGATGTTAACAGATACAACTTCTAATCTTAAAAATGTATTAATGTTGAACTTTCAAATGCAATGTCTAACTAATGTAGTTAACTAATGTTAACAAATGAAGTGTTTTAGTAAATATATTTTTTAATTCAATACATTTTTTTTTAAACTGCTAAAATAGGCTATAGGCTACTTTTGCATGTGGGCCTAGTGAAAATTGTTTGACTTCCCAATGCAGTGTTTTAACCTGTCTGGCCCATAATAGCCTAACTTTTATTTTGAGAGTCATGCACTGTCTGCAGATATTTTGGTTAATGAGTTAATTCTTAAAAAAGTCATTCATAATGGCTCTTTGTGTGAATTCTACCAGTTCTACAAGCATTTATAAATGTGTTTTACTTTCATTTAAATTACAGTAGCCTATTAAAAATGAGCCACTGGTGCTGTATAGCTTGTAAATACTTTTTTTTTCATAGCCTATGCTTCAACTTTTATAAGCAATTTAAGGAAAAGAAAGCACCAGATAAGAAACCAAAGTAACTCGGATTGATTGCATGCAGGCCTATGTTTAATGGCAAGTTTACATGTTTTAAACTTTGTTTAATTAGTGAAACGGCACAGTAGCTATGGCAAGCCGTTTTAGCTTAAATTGTACCCAGCGTTACTAGTACATTTTTACTGGTAAGAATAAAATTTGAGAGCTCTACAATTCAATTCTTACTAGTAGTAGCAATTACAATTAGAGAGTTCTCTAATTCAATTCTTACTAGTAACAATTCCAATTAGAGAGCTCTACAAATGAATTTTTATGTCTATGGCAAGCCGTTTTAGCTTAAATTGGACCCAGCGTTACTCGTCGTAACTGCATTTTTACTAATTAAATCTGAGAGCTCTACAATTCAATTCTTACTAGTAACAATTCCAATTAGAGAGCTCTACAATTGAATTTTTACTAGTCATATTTCTCCATTGACTTCCATTCATTTTTAATTACGGAGCTCTACAATTGAATTGTTACTAGTAAGAATTAACTGTTCATAATTAGCCTACTAGTTACAATTTAATGTATGCAGTAATAATTTTAAAAGCATCATTATTATTATTATTAAAATACTTGCATTACCTTTTCTTATTTGTTATATTATACTATATTTGTTATATATTGTTATATGTTGATTTATTGAAATCTGAAATAGAAAATTGCATTTCTTATTTTCCAAATATTTCTATCTCAAAGTAGTAAATAAACAGTTCAAAGGAATCGGAACCAGACAGAATCTATAAATTCTTCATGAATCCCATCCTTACTCATTTCTTGACATGCAAAAGGATGCTGCTAACTTCCTTGGATGCTCATCTTCTCCACCCTCTTCGAACTTTGTGTGGTATAATCGGAATGCGACCAGACGCTCCCATCCAACCGAGCGATCCCATTTAAACATATTACCACACAATACTAAAACATTAATTATATCGCAGATGTTCAATATTTGCACATTCTCTAAACGATCTAGACAAACAATATTTCTGATACTAACAGTCGCTAATAATGTGTAATGTGTTTGTTGGAAATCCCCATCATCTCCCCTCCACATTCCACTGTTTGGATCGTTCCGTCTCGAGGCCTGCGCGCTGCGCGAGAGAAGGGAGTGTTTTCCCGTCAGACACAGAAGTTCTAGTAGTCAGACTAATTTTTGTCAGAACTTTACTAGTTATATATCAGACAGGCCGATTGTACCACTGGGGTCAACACTATTTTGGTCCAAGTAATAAGTGCAGTTTTCTAACTCAGGTTGTTTTTTCTCGTCAGCGGGCTAGCCTTGTTAGCCAAGTTAGCTCGCTAGCCGGAGTAAGGAGAGCTCATAATGCCTACGCTGCGGGACAGCACAATGTCCCACCCCGGAGAAAACCCGCACCAGGTCCGGGTAAAAGCCTACTACAGAGGGTAAGTAGACAGCGAGACTCTGTGCTGTCTTTGTAGATGTTTCGATTGACTTATACTCTTAAATTGATCTCTTAAATGGTGCAGTTTCGGAATATACAAAAATAAATGATTAGCCAGCTAACTTAGCTGGTAGTATTAGCTAAGCCCAAAACAAAACTCTTGATGAAGTTCCAATATAGAAGTTCCTACTCCAATAAAACAGCTGTGTAGTCATTTCTTTATCTCATAATAGTATACAAAAAGTGATTATATGTTTTTGTACTGTTTGTCAGTTAATCTAATGATGGCTTATGAAGTGTTGTTTACATCTGAGAGCTGCCCCTGTCATGGAGCTGGATATGTCTACCTGTCTTAAAACATTTGCGATCTGTCACATTTAGGTGGTTCTGTATGAAGGTAAAGGTAAACTATATAGCCTATACAAAGAGTGTATTATGTGTCATGAACATAAAATGTAGAGCATCACATTATTCATTGAATATTCGGTTTAAGCAAATTTCTAAGCGAGAACAGTGAATTGTTAGTAAAATGGAAGGTAAACCAACATGTAAATGTTATTTATTCCTCTTGCTGTTTAGGGAAACAATTCTTGGGTTGCTATTGAAATATTTTACTTTTATGTGAATAAATAAGCTCATTGTGTGAATGATTTTCAGTCAGAGCTGTGCTCCATTCATGATGACGCATGCACTTGTCATGCACTTGAAAAACTTGTACAGCAAGTATCTTTTGCCAGACCTGTTGGAGACTGATTCCTATTCACATTCCCCAAGAGAGCTATTGTGTGTGCGCAGCTGTCATTATGATTCAGTCGGTTTCTGTTCCAGCTGAATTTGTTGATAATAGTTATTATTATCATCGTTGTGTGGAACTGAGAGGTCCACCGTCATTAGTCTCTTTGAACTGGCCTCGGGTATGTGAAAACCTTCAAAGAAATCAATCATCCCATAGTACAATCCTTTGTTTTTGAAAGCTCAGTTTCTGATTTTAAAGCTCTATGGAGACAGCATTAATTGATGGCCTTATACTGTACAAAAATAGTAGCACATAATTCCTGGGTGTGGATGATTTTGAAACCCACCATTTGTCCCTTCATGTGTGTTCCCTCTGGTTTCTATTGTTATTCAGCAGGTCATTTTAGCCAATCTTTGAACCAGTTTCGATCCCCAAAACTACTATTGTGGCCATGACAGACCCAATCAGAGGGTGTTTGTTTTGGTGTGTGGAGGCCTTAATGGCAGGCTTCTGCCTGAATGCAGCACAGCCTTGAATAGAATGAAGGACATGTTACTCTCTGCACCTTTTATGTTCTGTTTAAAACCCCCTGAAGCCTGCGCAAAGATGAAATTCACAGGTTTTATCATCCTCTTCCTCTTCCTCTTTCTCTGCCCTATCTTCTGTTTTTGATCCACTTATTGCTCTCTTTCTGGCAGTCATCCATGTTTATTTCTGTGATGTATTGTATGACTGTAATAAACAAGTCTTTTAGAAGATTTGACCTATATTGCAACTCTAATCTGAAAACAATTTTTTAATGGATCTTGAATACAGTAAAGATGTTACTTTGTGCATTTGGGCATCGTATAAGAGTCCTGCTCATGGTCAGTGTTCTGGCTGTTTGTCATGGTCATCTGACTTTATATACTTTACCCAAAATATATATATTTTAATTATTTGATCGTCCTTAGGCCGTTCCTGTATGACTTTCTTTCTTCTGTAGTAGGGCTGCACGATGATGGTTAAACTAATAATTATTTTGTTCAAAAATTATAATATAAACTTGAATGGTTTTATTTTACCTAATCTAGTTTACAACCAATATAGTCGAGATTAATATTTTAATTTATCACAGTTCGTCAGAAGGTTTGCTCCCAGATATAGTTGCAGCAAATAGCACAAACAGAAGATGTTTTGCTGAATGTTGCAAACATTTTTCATGACCAATAAAACACACACACACACACACACACACACACACACAAACCAGACATTTCTCAAAATATTTTCTTCTATTATCTTTTTCTTTCTTCCACAGAAGAAAGATAGTCATACATGTTTGAAACGATAGTAATTTTTTTTGTTACATTTTTTGGGTGAACAATCCCTTTAATGCACCTTCTGTATGGTCTTATTTCCTTGTGTATTTTTCCTCTTCATTTTATTATCTGTGAGCTTGTTTACTTGTTTAAATTTGTTTGCAGAAAATTGTGTTTAGGTTCTTGTAAGTCGTAGGCTATTTGACAGCAGGAATGAGTGTGTGTTCAGTATGCTGTTGTAACGGGAGTGTCAGCTGATCAATGTTTGCCCTATGAAGTAATGTGGCTTCACCACCTATCAGTGATGCTGAGGGTACATCTGCTCATACTAAGAGAGTGGGGTACAGATCCATCTTACTCTTATTGTCAATTGTGTGCCAAAAAATTGTATATCATTTGCAAGAGGCAACAGTAAGAGGTAGGGCTGTCACTTTTGAGAAAAATCAAATTTGAACAGGTATCAAATATCAAGCAATGTATTCAAATATATTTGAATATCTACGAGCCCCCCCCCGGGCAGAAGGCGAAGCACTGCTACTTGGGCGGCGTGATTTGCTCGCAGCACCTGAGAAGCCCCGTGGTGAGGAGCAGAGAGTTCGCTCAGAGTTGAAGTAAATCACTCCGCAGTAGTAGCAGTGCTTCGCCTTCTGAGAATATAGTTCCCAGTATGTATACGATTAGAAGATGGTTGTCTCGTGACCTTGTTATTCGTACACGCTGTGACTATACAAATCACAACATGTAAATAGGAAAATGTTGGTGTTATTTTGTCACTTATTGGGAGCAGTATGCTAGCTGGAGCCGTTTACCTCCAGTCTTTGTGCTAAGCTAGGCTAGCGGTGGGTGCGTCAGACAGAGTTACGGCACGCACGGAGATGAAAAAGGTATGTGTGGACTTATCTAACTCTGGGGGATACGGCGAATAAGCTAAAGTCCCAAAAAGTCGGCGTGTTCCTTTAATCTAGATGAAGTGGCACTATGCACCATGCATAGCCAATCACAAAATTAGGCTAACGTTACACGGAAAAAAAGGTGCCGACTGGTTGTGCAGGAAAGTATGCAGTCACACGATGTTGGATGCCTGGCCGTCTGCTGTGTCTCTGACTCCGCTGCCTCATTTGGATGGTAGCTTGACAGGTGAGCGCGAAGATTGGCTGTCGAGGATGCGTAAGTAAACCGTTTTTTTGCAAATTCGGCAAACTACCTTATCTTTAACGGTTACCGTATTTTCCGGACTATAAGTCGCTCCGGAGTATATGTCGCATCAGTCAAAAAATGCGTCATGAAGAGGAAAAAAACACATATAAGTCGCACTGGACTAGAAGTTGCATTTATTTAGAAATTTATTTTATGTTACGGACGGGACAGTTCTCCGTTACGGACGTGAGCGCACTAAAAGACTGCTTTAAAACTTTCACAGATACCTCAAACAGAAAGCACAAAGCCTGTCTTTAAATTTAATTTCGTTTTGTATTAATTGTATCTTAATTTTAATCAATGTTTCATCAACCAATTCCCTGGATTTAATAAATAAGAAGATAATATAATAATATATAGTAATAATAAAATATAGAAATAATATAGCAGAAAATAGATAATCACGACACGGAGACGGAGGCGCCGGCGCGTGAACATGGAGCTCGTCTCATAAATGAACCGAAACTCAGCGTATAAGGTAGCCTACTTGCCTCACAGACCTGAGACATATATAGAAAGCTTGAAATGTCTACTTTTAAACAGAACAATTCAAAACGAAAGAAAACAGACTGTTCTCTGCTTATATAATCCGTATGAAATGTGCATTTCTCTCTGGCGCGTTCACTACTGCGAAGATCGCGAGTCAGCATCAACAACTTCATCTTTGCAGCCGACACTGACACAGAAAACATTTGTTTATTAGTAAAAAATTTAAATGTCTCCTTACTATATTTGACATATTCATAGTCATTACTTTAGCCGGTTCTTTGTGACCGCTTTTAGGTGCTTTATTGGCAGCGCCACCCTTACATGTTACATGAACACGTCACCACCGCATCAGCACCAAAAACTTGGGATTTTTTTTCTTTTTGGGGGCATTTTGTTTGTGTTCAGGCTTTCTCAGTTGTCTTTAGGTTAATGTTTCAGTTAACAGTTTTTCAGTTGTTTTCAGTTCATTTTTTCATGGGTAGACTACAGGAGCAGTCTCTCTCGCGGCTGTAGACGGTAATGTTTTCTCTTTGTTCATGTCAAGTCAGTATGAATTAATTTTGATATATAATCCAGTAAATACGGTACTTTACCATCTACAGTGTAGAACCCAAAATATTTCCAGACACTACTTTTTAGATGAGTTGGGGTAGAATTGTCCGATCAGGCTGGCCGTTCTGTGCGTTATCTTCCATTTTCAAAACAGGGTGGCTTTTGGCTATTATTCGCTTGATTTGGTCATGGGCCTCTACTCTACAATACGTTTAAAGCGCCCGCTACTTGATGAGATGCAAACAATAAAATAAAAAACAAACGGTCTAATCATAGACTGTAAAAAATGCGCTGCACATGGCACTTTAAAAACCGAATAGTTTATTTATAGTTCGATTACGGATATTTCACGTCATGTTCGAATGCATATTCGAATATCGAATAAAAAGTGACAGCCCTAGTACAAGGCAGTTTATCTCTCTGTAAATATTAGCTAAAGCACAATTCACTGACACAGTGCTGTCATTATGTCAGAGATATGCATTACAGGAAGCACTGAGCTGCCCTTTAACTCTCTTACAGTAGCTTCATCATAATGGTCCTAGATCAGATTAAATCAGCCTTGTGATTTCCTTCGTCATAAGATGGTGTGTGTACTCCCACTAGTCTCTGTGGCATGTGTGGGTCAGCGCGCTGGCTCGTAGACAGGAAGGACTCCCCTGCTGTCAATAATTAACCAAAACAGTGTGAACATAGTAGAAAACAAAGGGAAATAAGCTGCTGGGTGCCGCCTCCTATGGGAATGTGCTAGTAATTCAACACACAGCTTCCCACAAACTCGCTGTATGATACTCCTGCTGCACAGTATTCATCTTTTGGTCTTTAAAAAAAAGAAAAATTATAGCATTTTGAATGCATTTAGATTTTTGTAATTACCAAAAGTACAGAACGGCTTCCCAAATTTATGATCAGTTTTAAACGTTTTTTTTTAGCATAATTTTGTGTCTGCAGTGTGTACACAACCACCCTATAACGGTAAAATCCTCCCACTCCCTTTTTGTTTTGTTCATGTCTACAACCCAGTGTGACGTCACGGTGGGTTAGGTACTGCTTAATGCTTATAAAAGCTTCGATTCTCCCCTAAGTGAGCAGCACACAGTCCACCATGTTAATCTCCTCATTAGAGCAGCTAGAGGTAGCAAAAGGATGTTACCTGATAAAAAATCTAAAAGTTCAGTTGTTGTCCATTTACTCCCAGCATCTGAGCCGCTGAAGATGCAGTGTATTCGTTTTTTTTTTTTTTTTTTTTCAGGGAATGTGTTAACCATTTTACATAAGACTGCTTTGTAACTAAGCGAAATGGTTCCTGTTCTCTCTTCATGCAGTATATATTCTACACGTATTGTCTGTTTATAGCACATAACGAAGCGAACAGTATTTAGTGTTTATGAATTGTTGCAAAATGGCTGAAAAAAACTAGTACACACTACAATTCTACAACTATTACATAAATTAATCAACTAACCATTCAGAAACGTCCTGGTGCATTCTCGAAGTTATTACTTCTGCTAGAGTCTCTCTTTCTTCAGTGTCCGACTCTGGTTGGAACATGTTGGTTTGAACTTTAAACAGTATTTACAGTAGCAGCCATATTGGTTCTCCTGTTTTGTTGTTGAGTATGCGAGGCAAGTGTGCCGCGTTTTGATTGCCCACTTGTTGCTCGCTGTAGTATGGGTCATAATCCTGCCCTCTCCATGTTATCTAATGGGACGTGAGAGATGCTAAAAAAATCCAATTACACTTCAAATAATTTTTTCCCGAAGATGGTTTCTATCATTTTAGCTCATTATCACAGACATATTTTCAAATATTTGTTTTTCCAATAAGTCTGGCTTTAGTTATTTGATGCTATAAAAATAGGGTCATGATGGCATAAGCGTCAACGAATGTTTCTGGGATATTTTTGGCTTAATTTAGAAAGGAATTGAAGAGCGTCGCCCATCTATTTTTTACTGTCTATGATCCTAGGCATGATCATAGCTGCATTAAACAGTCTGTATAAATGCATCTAAATGGCACTTCAGATGCAGCATCTGTGTTTCCTCTGCATTGCAAAGATAGGTTTTGTTGAAACTGATTTCATTTGATTGGTACCAGCCCTATAGTGTCTTATTATTTTAATTGAATTTACTGGTTAAATGTAATAATTTGACATAATAAATGAGGCATAGACTATATTTTATTAGGTAAGGAAAAAATGGCCCTTATAAAGGTAAAAATGCAGCTAATATTTTAAACTTTTTGTTACTGCTGTGAACTAACTGCACAAAATATGAAGAATAACTAGGCTAAATCTTTGGGAATCAGCTGTCAACAGCAGTCCTAAACCTGCCAAGATACCAGCACAATAACACACTCGGCTAAATATCGCCTTATCATTGTTATTAGCAAAATCCCAGACAATATCGATTACATTTTTGGTCAATATCACATAGCCCTAGTTGGCCCACCATTATGCCAGTAGGTGGCGAACTTATGTCATTGAATCGTTCATTCATGAGATTTGTTTAGAAAAGCTGTCAAATGAGTCATTGAATCATTAATTCAAACCAGTTTTAAAGAATAAATAAATAATTCAAATATTTTTTTTAATTAATAGACTGCAGCAATTAACATTTTGGTAAATTACATGTTACTTTGTTTAGCTGTCTATTTCGAATTGTGGGAGAATCGTGAAAACACTTGATTCTCAATTTAAGCAGAATCGTGCAGCTCTATTACATTATATAAAGGGGCACAACCTTTAATAAAATAGATAATATTCTAGGAATAAACTGTTAATGAATAAACCATTACTTAATGTCACCTTTTTCTGTTTTAGGGACATCATGATTACACATTTCGAGCCCTCCATCTCCTATGAGGGGCTGTGCAGTGAGGTGCGGGACATGTGCTCCATGGACAATGACCAGCTCTTCACCATGAAATGGATTGATGAAGAAGGTTTGGCACTTCATTTGTGTTTGTCTCTCTGGCCCTATTTACGGCTGGTATTAACTTCTGTCCCAGGTGATCCGATCACAAGCATCCGATCACATTAACATGCCTCCCCTGTGACCTCTTGTGATCAGATTTCATTGAGGCTCTTTGATTTCATGACTAAACACAAGACTTGCTAAACCAATCAGTGCATTTATATTGAGTTTTAATTCAAATAAATAAATAATAATTCATTTAATTACTTTTTACCCATTACCTTTATTTCACTCAATGTTACATTCGTTTTTAGTTTTTTTTTAGTTTTGGGGTTTGTAGAAGGAGCTGTTTTTTTACAGTTATTTGTTGCTTACTGTTGCACATTTAGACACACTCACTAGCTATGTTTCCATCACCTTGTGTTTATAATGCACATTTTGAAATATCACATCAGAAACGAGTGATGGAAACTCCATATTTCTGTGAAAAAAAATCCCTTTGCAAGAAAGTTCTTATGCTCGCTTGAGGTGGTTTTTGACTTGTGTGAAAAAGAGTTCATGCGAATAATCGGAGATGGAAATCATTTGCCAAATAAATTCTGACGTAGCGAACATTAAACCCATGTGACTAATCGGCTGTTTCCGCTGATGGTGTTTTATTAACTGTTGGTTACTAGGTTACCAATACCACCATCATCCGTTCAAGCAACTTGATGGAAACGCACGTAATTTGCTGCTTCTTTTTTGATAAATCATGTTGACTCCATGGACAGTGACCAGCTCTTCAGCATTAAATGGATTGATGAAGAGGGTTTTAAAATATTTTAAAATCGAAAAGTTTTTTTTTTTAATTGTAAAAAATTCACAATATCACTTTTTTCTGTATTTTTTTTCAGGATGTGTTATTTTTAACTGTTTTTGATCAAATGAATGCAGCTTTAGTGGTTTGAGTAATCACAAAATGTCTAGGACTAAACCTGTGTTTATTGATGTCTGCTTGTGATCAAATCCCCTGATACAGATGATAATACCAGGTGTAAATCTCATTCTGTTCCTCTAACTGTCACCGTAGCAACAAGCTCCCCCATGCCATTCTGCTGAAATTCCTAGATAATTTGCACCAGCACTTTATATATTACAAGTGAACCCACTTTTGGCAGATTGCATTAGAGTCTCAAAATTACCCTGGACTCCACTGGCAGAAATAAAATGGATGGATTTTACATGAGGATAAAGTGAATCTGAATGCAGCACACAGCAGGGAGCAGGTTTTATGCTGGAAAGATTGACTGTGTGTGATGATTAACTGCTGCATTAGTCATGCGAGATGGGAAATGGAGATGGAAGAATGTTCATTTAAATACCAAAATCTTCACCATTCCACACTGAGCCCAGAGTCACACTGCTCATTAGCATAGCTGATCTGAGAGGGCCGTCATGGTGAAGAGTTAATCCCTTCTGTCTGCACAAGGCTTGGTACTGATGCCCAGCGTCACTCATTGCCTCTGCTGTGATGTCTGACTGAGGGCCGTGTGTCTACGCAAGCCGAGACAGTCTGTGCCACAGGCTGCTCTTTAGATGACAAACAGGATTGATGTCAACTTCGAACAACGCCACAGGCCCTGTTACTAGTTCATGGTGAAAAACGAATAGATTTTTGCTTTATGCTTTGCAAACATTGTTATAATCGTAGCATGCTAACAGGGACTCGTTTGTTTCCTTTAATTTTCCCTCACTCTCTCTGTTCCTCTTTGCTGTGTCAGGTATGCTCATGCTGCTTATGCTGATGTCTTTGGTAAAGAGTTTTCCAGTGAGTGTTCACTGTGCTTGTCATTGCAGGGGATCCATGCACCGTTTCTTCTCAGCTGGAGCTGGAGGAGGCCTTACGTCTCTATGAACTCAACAAAGACTCAGAGCTCATTATTCACGGTATGCTTTGCTTTTCATGTATTACTTAAAGCTCATTTGAAGTTCTTCGATAATACATCAAAAACTACTAGCCTAACACATTATTTAAAATAATGCAGCCATATCACCATGTAGCCCAAGACCCTAAGCAGGGTTGAGCCTGGTTAGTACCTGGATGGGAGACCTCCTGGGAAAACTAGGTTGCTGCTGGAATAGGTGTTAGTTAGGCCAGCAGGGGAAGCTCACCCTGTGGTCTGTGTGGGTCCTAACTCCCCAGTATAGTAACGGGGACACTATACTGTCAAGAAGCACCGTCCTTCGGATGAGACGTTAAACCGAGGTCCTGACTCTGTGGTCATTAAAAATTCCAGGATGTCCTTCGAAAAAGAGTCGGAGTTTAACCCCGGCATCCTGGCCAAATTTGTCCGTTGGCCTCTATTCATCATGGCCTCCTAATCATCCCCATATACTGATTGGCTTCATCACTGTCTCCTCTTCACCAGTAAGCTGGTGTGTGGTGGGCGCAGTATGGCTGCCGTTGCATCATCCTGGTGGATGCTGCACATTGGTGGTGGTTGAGGAGATTCCCCC
This sequence comes from Rutilus rutilus, assembly GCF_951802725.1. NCBI lineage: Eukaryota > Metazoa > Chordata > Actinopteri > Cypriniformes > Leuciscidae > Rutilus > Rutilus rutilus. The sequence continues at coordinate 14,462,149 of NC_140214.1, forward strand.
TTCCATGTAAAGCGCTTTGAGTACCCAGAAAAGCGCTATATAAATGTAACAAATTATTATTTATTATTATTAAAACAAGTGAACAGTCAGTAATAAAATAAGAACAAATACACAAATTACAAGCAGAGATGAGTACTAAATAACAAAGTCTAAAGGTAATGATACACAGGGTAACTTTTTGAGCAATGTTGCTGGGCAATCTTGCCGAGCGATTGTTGCTTGGGAACTTTCCCATTGAAAATGGGCAATACATTTCTATCTGGATAATTTGTATCGGTCGTGGGCCTGGTGTCTCATCTGGTTGCCGTTGACGGCAACATTGCTCAAAAAGTTGTCCTGTGTATCATCACCTTAAAGGGCCTTACACACCGGGACGAATATCGGCGCGCGTTATTCGCCAGCGTTTTTCAACGCGTTTTTTGTGTTCACACCCAAGCGATTTTCGCTGACGATGAGCCGAGTGAACATGCAAATTCATTCCCTGACATTAGATGGCGCGATTGTCAAACGTTCGTGGGAAAAAGTTACAAGCCTATGTACATGAAAGACAATTAAGTAAAATGAAACTCACCATCAAGGCCCATTTGCTCTGCAATACCACTCCATAACAGTTCTCTTTTATCAAGATTTTTGTAGTCGCGTTTGTCATATAGTTCTTTATGTTCCGACACCAACGAGGCCAGCAGCTCTACATTCATCTTGCCTTGCATCTTCCTCGTCTTATTTCTTCCCAGCAGTGTAGACGCTATCTTCTTCGCCTGTATGTGTGCTCGGCAAGACCGTTTTGTGTTTGAGCGCCCCCAAGTTGTGTTTTACTGTAACTTCAGAAGCTCCAGACACGTGAGCAAAAGCGCCAATCTTATTGGTCGGATAGTTTTTGACGCGGCGCGTCAAACCAAAAAAACGAACCCGAGGCGTTTTTTTAAAAATGACGCTTTTACGCGTGGCGTTTTTCGCGTCGGTGTGCACACTCACATTGGCGCCCTTTGTTTAGTCACGAGGCGTTAAACGTCGGCGAATATCGCGCGCGAAATTCGTCCCGGTGTGAACAGGCCTTAACAGTAGTATTCAGGTACAGAAATGAATAATTAAACCTAAATGTAAAATAACACTCTTTGTTCACTGTAGAAATTAAATATAGTTTCATCTTTGTTAAAGCTGTATCTTGTTGTTTTATTCATATTAATGACACCGACAACAGTAGGAATATTAGATGTGTGCTGTCACTTAAGAGCGAATGCACGGACTGAATAAACTGACAAACATCCGGTTTCTTTCTCAACTGTTTACTTATGACATAAACAAAAGAATACTTGCCGAGACAGGCATATAGATGGGTATTTTGACATAATTTTGTGTTTATGTGTCCGTTCAAGGCCAAGGAAACGTGAAAGAGGAATAAATTCATTGTCGAAACGCCTCTCTCTCTCTCTCTCTCTCTCTCTCTCTCTCTCTCTCTCTCTCTCTCTCTCTCTCTCTCTGCGAGCCCCGATTTTCGTCTCTTCTTCCACGTTTAAAATTGTTTGGATGTGTGAATTTGCAAGACAAAACGCGTCCAAATTATAAACGTTCACTCTATGATGGTTAAATTTAGCAGTTAATCCGCGAATCACTTGCGTGCCGAACCGTGTGGCCTGGTCCATACGGATCAACTGCTGTTGAAAAACAACATTCCCAAGTAACCACATATCTTAACAAAATGTGTACAAAATCCACCATACTAAAAGAATGCACAGAGTCCACGGTCATGCACAGACTTAAATATAACAACAATACAGAAACAATACAAATTCTGAAACGGCCTAAGCTTTGGGATGTTTAAAATTAGCTTTTCAAAGCTGCAATTTCTGCCAAAGTTCAACTCCAGCAACAGAGCTACTAAAATTAGATGGTTCATTAAGCTATCAACACACTTCACAAAACTATCCAAACCATAAATATAGATAGATATATATGTAGATACCTCATTCGCTCACCGCTCGAATCTCGAATCTCGAGTCTCAAATCTCATTGGTCTAAAATCTTCTGATTAGCTGTGATTGTGTCACATTGCACAGTGGTTTTTGCTTTCAGCTTGTTGAGACTTGTCACATCAGACACAGTTAGTCATAACACCCATATCCTTTTAAGCCCCCGGGCCAATGAGCTCAGACGAAGCTCCACATTTTGATGTTCTGACTTAGGTACATGTATTTATTTATTTATAACGCCTTACGGCATCATACAGGTCATGGGATCATTAGTGGACAGGAAAGATAGGATTCAGGGAGTGATTGACAGAGATAGATTGTTCTGCCTGCTGGGTGAGTTAATTAGTCATGCTGAGGAGGAGATGTCTGGCCCCAAGGGCTTTCAGAAAAAGGCCCCAACCAACTGTCCGTCAATACCCACTCTCCACAAAGGCCTGGACAAACTCTGTTTTTTGACCCCAAAGTCCACTGTCAGATGAGGAGAGGTCACAGAGAGGTCACTGGAGCTGTTTGTCAGTGCTTTTTTTCACAGTCTCTATCTTTCTCTCCACAGTGTTTCCGTGTATACCTGAGAAGCCTGGCATGCCCTGTCCTGGAGAAGACAGTATGTGCATCTTGTGATATACTTATAATAGGGTCATTTAGGTCATAATGTTTATTTAGTTTTTTGCACTTCATAGTGCTGGAAAACATGCATTTTGGGTTATAATGATGGAGTATAAACTGGTTAATAGCAGATTTAATTAATGACTCAAATGTTGCACTCAGAATCCATTTACCGTCGTGGAGCTCGACGCTGGAGGAAACTTTACTATGCCAGTGGACATGCGTTTCAAGCCAAGCGCTTTAATAGGGTACAAAAAAAATGCTCTTTTTGTTATTTCTGGCACTTATTACGTTACACAATTTGTCTCAATATTATGCACGTGACTTTTTGTGTTTAGTATGGTTTAATGTTCCTGTTCCTTCTGTTCTGTACAGCGTGCTCATTGTGCCATCTGCACAGATCGTATCTGGGGCCTGGGCAGGCAGGGATACAAGTGCATAAACTGTAAACTGCTGGTTCATAAGAAATGCCATAAATTGGTGACAGTGGAGTGTGGTAGACAGGTAATACAGGTGAGTCATTAGCAATCTGCATCCTTTCATATTTTCTGTGGAATACATTTAAATCTAAAATGGATTTAATAAAATGGAGCTGAGAGTACTACGTTCTTATTGGTAGATAAAATAAGCCAAAATATTAGCCAAAAAAAGCTAAATGATGTGAATGACCTTCATTCACAAAGCTTCTCATCCCTTGCATGTCCATTTATTAATGGACATGCAAGGGATAGAAAGCTTTGTGAATGAAGGTCATTCACATCAGATTGTGTGTAGACTTATATATTAGACGTTATTACTGCTAATAACGTTATGAATTTCAATCTATCTCTAGCTTTAATCTTCTTACCATTTTTCTAGGACCCAATGATTGGAAGAATCGATCCTGGGTCCAGTCCATCAGAGCATGCTGATCAAGGTACAGTAGGCTCTCATCTATATTTGTCATACACTACACACATGCATCACATCTATTGCATTTTCCTTACCTCTTTGTACTTGAATAGCAGAGGATAAAATCAATTTTCAGGAAAGAATGCACTTTTGAGATTTCAATTAAACTCAACTCACAATCAGTTTTCTAAAAATAAGTGTATTTTGAGGCTTTCCATCTGAGTTTAAATTGATCTGAAATAATCAACCTCTTGTGCCTTGCCCAGACTTTTCAAATATATATGTTTTCTGGTCAGAACATAAATATTCAAGGTATACTTTTCTGAAACTGAACTGAAAAATTTCCCTTATTTCCATAACTACCTGGAACGAGAGGTCATGAATAACTGTATAAACATTCTGCCCACAGATCCATTAACAAAAATCCAAAGTCAAGCAGATAAACTTGCCCTGTGTTTTGTTGTTGACAGCATCACTAACTGAAAAGTATCTTGTAATCCAGAGGTGTTAAACAATGTTCTTCTGAGTTATTGCATTCATTAAAGGAACACTCCACCGTTTTTTCATATTAAATCATGTTATTCCCTTAACTAAGACGAGTTGATACATACCTCTCTCGTCTCAGTGCGTGCACTCAATCGCTCTGGCGCGCGGCGACACTTTGATAGCACTTAGCTTAGCCCAGTTCATTCATTAGGAGCCAAACAGAGATGAAGCTAGAAGCGACCAAACACCTCCACGTTTTCCCTATTTAAACACAGTTACACGAGTAGTTACAAGACCAAGTATGGTGACACAAAATAAAACGTGGCGCTTTTCTAAGCGGGTAAAAAGGATAACTATAATGTATGGCGGAATAGCACTTGGGAGCACTTCGACTCGGCGCAGTAATATCATCACTCCTGAAAAATCCTCTCCCCCTCTCCCTCTCACTTCTGTCATTAGAACCAACGTGACTTTTTGCGGCGCCGAGTCGAAGTGCTCCCAAGTGCTATGCTATTCCGCCATACATTATAGTTATCCTTTTTACCCGCTTAGAAAAGCGCCACGTTTTATTTTGTGTCACCATACTTGGTCGTGTAACTACTCGTGTAACTGTATTTAAATAGGGAAAACGTGGAGGTGTTTGGTCGCTTCTAGCTTCATCTCTGTTTGGCTCCTAATGAATGAACTGGGCTAAGCTAAGTGCTATCAAAGTGTCGCCGCGCGCCAGAGCGATTGAGTGCACGCACTGAGACGAGAGAGGTATGTATCAACTCGTCTTAGTTAAGGGAATAACATAGTTTAATATGAAAAAATGGTGGAGTGTTCCTTTAAGTCATTAAATTGATTCACTAAGATCTATAATGGCTCATTGATGCCACTGATTTTCATCTTGAGGGGTTTTAAATGACTGGATGGGCTAAGCTGATGTTTTCCCTTAGTAATTAGGCGTGTGCTTGCACTGAAACAGACTAATGCATTGAGCAGCTTACAGGCGTGAGTCTTCTCACAAGATTAAGCTTGTTTGTTGGAATTAATGACGTGAACAGGCTCTTGGTTTAGTTACAGTGCTGGTCAGATAAATTTCAATCCCTCTGTTTTTCAAAGTGCTTTATTTATCAAAGTGCCTGATTTGGTTTAGAGGCTTGTGAATCAGATTTGTATAAGTATATTAATGAATATTAATGAGTGATGACTTTCCCCGTTTCTCATTGTTGTTTTCCAGTTCTAGACAAAAAGAACTCAACGGAAAGTATCAATCACGAGGGAGAGGAGCATGAGGTAAGTCATAAATGCTACTTCTCACTAACTCCACCTCTACAAGTGCTGTGAGTTTGGGTCGCTTATAACGTGCATTTGAAAACCCAACACACGCTAACCATCTTCCCAAATTTGTAATGATTGTATTATTGTTGTATAGTCATATTGAATGGCGGGGGGGCAAAATTGGCTTTTGTCTTTAGCCAATCACTTGTGTTTGTCAAATTTGTGTTATTAAATGTGGTTTGAGCAATCAGATCACACTTTCCACTTGTTGATTAAAGTGGTTAAAATGAATGTTAGTACATGTGTACATAAGGTGTAAATGGGACCATTATGAACTGTGTGTTTGATTAGATGAGCTTTCAGTTGTTCACTCTCAGACCGATGATCAGGCTGGAGTTGAAGGAGAGAAGGAGATGGGGGTGTACGCAACAAGGTCCATTCAGGATCTATTGATTTCCTTTAGTGGAGCTAATAAAGTAACCTTCTATCAGGGTCATTAGCATCTGATTAAGGGCTCGCATTCCTCTGTCGCAGTCATGGGAAATCGTACGATAAACAAAGGGAAAGGACAGAGAAGAGCATTAAGAAATGTAAACCAGAAAGAAGAGGGTGATTTTTATTTTATTTTATATATATATTATTAAGATGCATCTCATCCACCCCTCAGGCTGTGGGCAGTCGGGAGTCCGGGAAGGCTGTGTCCAGTTTGGGGCTTATAGACTTTGACCTGCTCCGAGTGATTGGCAGGGGCAGCTACGCCAAGGTGCTGCTGGTGCGTCTCAAAAAGACAGAGCGCATCTACGCCATGAAGGTGGTGAAGAAGGAGCTCGTGAACGATGATGAGGTGACATTTCACATTTCATACACCGGGAACATGCAAAGATGCCACTGATATGTCATTATATGAATTACCGTATTGTTCTGAATATAAAACAATGTTTTTTTCTTAGAAATACATCTGAAACAATTGGGTTGTTTTATATTTGGGGTCTAAACATTTACATGTCAATAATACACCCGCAACAATAGGGAGCGCCAAATACGTGTAAAATTAGTGTTCCACGGCTGCCCAGGACTGATAAACGCAGCGGAGTCATCAAACATTAAGCAGCCAAAAATTACAGTGTGTCAGTGTAATGTTAGAAGAAGGCGAGCCCAAAAAGACAGTCTTGTCGCAGTTAAAGTGGCCACTTCGAAGAAACTGACAGGCGAGTGTGTCAGTACGTAGCCGTAAAAAGAAACGAGGGGGTGCCCATAACCAGAGCCGTCATTCAGCTGAAGGCACTGGATATCGCCAAAAAGCTGAACTTACCCACCATCGAGACCCATCATTTCTTATATCGGCTACGTACTGAAGCACTTTCCTGTCAATATCCGAGAAAGCGTCCACTTTGATGCGGCGTAATGGATTAGCGCTTGCCCTCCAACCTCAGGGAGAAACTGCTGTCTTTTCAGCGCTATGTGATCGGCCTAAGGAAAAAACATTCATATCCCCCTGGATGAGATAGGTAATGCAGATCAAACACCTGTGTTTTTTTGATATGCCAGCATTTGTCACTGTACATAAAAAAGTAAAAGTAAAAAATCATTTGTCTTGGTGAAATCTACTAAATGAGATCTTCAGGTTATTTTAAGTTGTTTATTTCGGAATGTGATTGATTGTTGGTACATTTTACCAATATTTACTTTAAATAAAATAAAAAATTAAATGTGAAATATGAAAATTATTTTCAAATAAGGTCTTTAAAAGATAAGATGTGGTCTTCAAAAAGCCTTTTTCCAAAAGATACATCTTGAAAAGGGGGGGTCGTCTTATATTCAGGGTTGTCTTATATTTCGGGACAATACAGTATATCAGATTGCATTCACAACTGTTGCGAACCATACCAAGTTCTAATACACCACATCCCAGACTACCCTTATGAAATTACTGTCACACCCAACAAACAAACTCTGCTCTAGTTTGACACCGCTCTTGACACCGCTTGTGTTTCTCCTGACACTAAATCGCTGAAAGATTCAAGTTATTTGAGTCTTGACTTTGCAGAATAAAACAAGCAAAGAGCTTCCTCTGGCTCTAATCTTTCCAGGATGTGTTGATGTACACGCATACAGATTACCAGATGTTGATGAAGTGGGCATTTAACGTTGATTAGATGCACTTTAGCCTTGTGTGATGAATTGAAAGCAGCAGCTAATGGTCAATAATAGCAGCTGATCTCTACTGGCCCTGCAGTGCTTCTTTAAGCGTGTCTCACGGTCAGAGGTATTTTTACCAGGCTGTCAATGAAAGGTCCTAGCTTTTCACTCTGTATCTGTCCATTGTGAGTCTCCTCACATCCAGGAGCAGCTCCTTGGAAAGACCTGGTGCCCCCGTCTTTTAAATCTTTATCAGTCTTTAGCCTTGTGAGGAGCCTTGACTCAATACATTCCTGAATGTCCTTCCAAATGTTTCCCCTACTGACAGAAAGAATGCTCTGCTTTTCAATGGGAGATTGATTTTTGTGTGTGTGTGTGTGTGTGTGTGTGTTTTGTTTGTTTTTCAGGATATTGACTGGGTTCAAACAGAAAAGCATGTTTTTGAGCAGGCTTCCAACCATCCCTTCTTAGTGGGACTTCACTCCTGCTTCCAGACAGAGAGCAGGTCTGTCTGCACTCAAACTTTTAGATCATCAGGATATAATAATATATTATATAATTATATTGTATAATTAAATTAAATTAAATGTATTTATTCAAGACACATACACTGTCTTTTAAAGGTTTGGGGTCAGTGGGATATATGTTTTGAGAGGTTAATTTTAAATAAAATTTCATAATATAAGTTTTTGCTGTATTTTTGATCAAATAAATTCAGCCTTGGTGAGCATAAGAGACTACTTTCACGACCCCAAATCTGGCATCTTACTGACTCATTTGGCAGTGGCTTTTATCCAAAGGGACTCATTTTGAATAATGAAAAATGAAAGAAATAAAGTCCTGAAAACAATAATTAAAAGTTCAATCAACTGCCCCAAACTGGTCTTATATTGGTCCTCTGGCCATTCTTATTATAGCCCTTCAGTTTAGTGTGAACTGTTTTGTTTGTCTGGTGAAGGCTAATGATTATTTAATGCTTTCCTTTCACAGGCTATTCTTTGTAATCGAGTATGTGAATGGAGGGGATCTCATGTTCCACATGCAGCGACAGAGAAAACTTCCGGAAGAGCATGCCAGGTATGAGGATATCTAGTGTGTAACACAGTTCAACATTAATGAATAGCCTGTCGCGGTTGGAACTGACATTAGTCTGAAAGACACACCACAGGAACAGAAACCCAAATTAGGTCACTAACTGTTTCTTTTGTTCTTTCCACTGGCAGGTTTTACTCAGCAGAGATCAGTCTTGCCTTGAACTACCTCCATGAGCGTGGCATTATTTATAGGGACCTGAAACTGGACAATGTTCTGCTGGAGTCAGAGGGACACATCAAACTCACTGATTACGGCATGTGTAAGGTAAGTGTGATAGAGACCCGCTCACCATGAGAATCACACCATGATGTAAGAACGGGAGGGATTTTGTAGTCCAAAAACGTGATTATTAAAGCGGTCGTGCAAATAAATATGGTTAAGAGAAATAAAAACAGGATCTGAGGGCTGAGTTTCGGTGCACTCAGACAGTGCTTCCATATCCTAGTCCAAATCTCTAAAACCATGATCTGTCCTTCACTCCTCCTTCCACTAATGATGGCTGCCTTAAATACACACACATTTTCCCGCTTAATAACTGGAACATACCATTTTCTTAAAATTAACCCTTGCCTCACCATATGATTTATAAATAGATACACAAGATGATTAAGAACAGGATTTAAAATGAATCAATAAATACAATAAATAGGACGGATAAACGTCCAAGGACGCTTGTCTGAAGTTTAAAATCATTGGTTACCCGTAAGCCAATCACATAACGTTTGGTTATGGCGTGTGTTATGCGCATGCTCAGCCGCATCTGACTTCCACTGTAAACACATGTATGATGCGAAAACAAAACCATCGAGCGAAATACCGGAGTGAACATGGCTGTGAACGACTTCTGCAGATTATGTGAAGTAAATCTACGCATCCACGGTACAATCAGCGTCTACGTTACGGCTCTCAGCCCGCCCTCTGTTCGTTGATTGGCCCGGCTGTTTTGAGGCCGGAGGAAAACGGGGAAAACGGTCGCTGACTGAGTACAGAAGCGAACTGAAATTGAGTTGAAGTACGAAGTCTGACGTAGTCAGGCTAGGTCTCTCACCCTTTACCAACAAATGATCAATAAAAGATAAGACACATCACTAGAGATCAGCCTTCTGAAGAAAAAGCAGCAAATTACAATTCCTTTGTTGTACAGCCTAGTTTAGAATAATAATATTTCAGGTTGTAACGGCCAAAGTGCGTGTTTAGTGCTGTTTGTAAATGTCAGAACAGCAATTAAAGGGCTCATTAACTTAAAAAAAAAAAAAAAGTATACTATTCTATGAGGTCCACTTATAATGTTATCAAGATTTTTACATCCTATTGTAGAAGAAATAAGATATTCTCTATCCCTTTCTTTCAAACACTGCTATGATTGGGTAACAGTTTTGCATAATAAAATCATTTTCAACGTCCCCGCCATTACACTTATGGAATTGTTTTGAAAAGTTTCGATGTTTAAATATATCTTTGAAACATTTGCCATCAATGTGAAACATTAATGTGTATTACATATGCTTTATAAGTGGCATTTCTATGGTTTTGTTGCTGGAGTAATCCTGTGTTTTTGTATTTACCACTACATGACATGCGTGAATCGGGGGGCAGGGCTAAAAAGGCAGTGATGTAGAAGTAGGTTTTGATTTTCTTCTGCAGAGACGGCCTTACGTTGCGCTATGACTTAAATGTGACAAAATCCGAAACGAGACGTTTTGGCGGCTTGGTTTCATTCAAATTGTTTTTGGACTAACAGGGAAGTTTTGAGTTCTGAAACTTGCATGATATTTTTTATAGTACAATGACCACGTATATGTCAAAAGATCAAGGAAAATTTGATTTCTCTATTCATGATCCCTTTTATGGCAAACCACTTGCGTTTCTATGGTAACCTAGAGCTCCTGCACTCTGATTCAAGCAGCTACCGTAGCTTGTTTGTGGTAATGGTGAAAAAGAAAGATTTTTACAACAGCCTTTTTTTAATGGATATAAAAAAAAGTGACTGGACTGAAACTTTTCCTTTTATTGAAACTGGTGCACTGCTGTGCCAAGAGACGCTTTTGCCGCAGAGACTTTTTATGTCCTATAAATGTGTCGTATTTATGTCCGTATGAAAATCCGTACACACACACACACACAGAACTCTGAAGAGGATTTATGCTCCTCCGGTGGTAACTCAACCTCACAGTGAAAGCCCTGCACAAATAATTCCATTTATTGTTTGTTGCATATTTGTTTGTTTTTAGTTGTCTATGGACCTAATAAAATTAGTATTACTATTACTGAAATAATAAGATTTTCTTTAAAATATTATATTATTTTTTTGTTGTGGCTCTTTTGGGAAAAAGCATTTACCAAAATGGAAAGACTGACTCTTTGGTAAAAAAAAAAGAAAAAAAAAAAAGGTTCCCTACCCCTGCACTAGCATCAGGAAGCAGGAAGCAATACTGTGCTTTTCTTCAGAAATGTATACAAAAAGATTTGATTAAATGTCAGATTTCCTTATGGGATTTTAGTCACACACTATATATATTAATACACACACACACACACACACACACACATATATATATATATATAGAGCCATATACATTTAATGCCAAATCCAAAGCGATCTATACTACATTGATTTTACCACTGTGTAATTTTCATGTCATATTCTCTGTGTACTGTATGTAAAATCAATGTTACCCACACTTGCACACAAACGTGCCAAATTATTGAGTGCACTGCTGGATATGTTTAAGAAATGTCTTTATTTGTAAAATTAGTACCTAATTAAGAAGTTGATATTTAAAGTATAAATCTCATTTCATTCATACATTTCGATTTCTTTTGTGTGGATTATTTCTAATTATTTCAGTACATTTTATGACAAATAAATATAAATTGCATTGCATTTAGACTTTGTTTATCTTTAAATATTGCGATATATACATTTATGGGCTTTACATCGGCCAGCCTCCTCTCTAAGATTTCGGCATTGGCCATCAAAAAGTCATCATTAGTCATATTGTGTGCCTGAATGTTTCATTGGCTTCAAATTCATCTTGTATGCAGGAGGGACTGAGACCTGGAGACACAACCAGCACTTTCTGTGGAACCCCCAATTACATTGCACCTGAGATTCTGAGAGGAGAAGACTACGGTAAGCACAATTCACACACAACCAAGCCTTTTGGTTGGCAACTATGTGTGCTAGCGCACACACAGTGCTTAACCCATTTATTGCTATTAGTGTCTACCTCATGACTTTCTGCCATTTGAGTTTTTGTCAGTCGTAAGCTTTCAAAGCCTCAGGATGATGTATGTGCAACTCTGTGTGTGCCTTTACTTTTCAGGTTTTAGTGTGGACTGGTGGGCACTGGGCGTCCTGATGTTTGAGATGATGGCTGGAAGGTCACCCTTTGACATAGTTGGCAGCTCTGATAACCCTGACCAAAACACAGAAGATTATCTTTTCCAAGGTACATGACAGACGCATGAGTGTTTCAAAAAATGTTTTATATGTTTCTCAGTATATCTCATGTTTTCTTCTGCTCCTCATTCGCAGTAATTTTGGAGAAGCAGATCAGAATTCCCAGATCATTATCGGTTAAAGCAGCTAGCGTGCTAAAGGGATTCCTTAACAAGGTAAAGCAGACGAGACTGATCAATATTAATGTCTTTGTCACATTGACCTGTTATAGTGCTGTCGTAATCATTGTTTCTCTTCTTTATTTCCTCACCTCTGTGTTACCTTTTTCTTTCACTCTACATCTCTCTACTTTCTTTATCTGTTTTTGTCTCTCTGTTCACTGGTTTTCTCTTTGAAATTTTTTTCCACTCTTTTTGTAGGAGCCAAAGGAACGTCTCGGATGTCATCCTCAGACAGGCTTCGCAGACATAATGGGCCATCCTTTTTTCCGAAATGTAGACTGGGATCTTGTGAGTCACTGCTATCTGTTTCCTTTATCTGAGTGATTGGATGTTTTGACTTGAGACCGCAGCGGAAGCATGAGTCATTTGCTGTAGCCTGACGGTAGTGAAACTAAACAGAGGACTTACCGGAGCCTGAACAACTATTAAGTGTTGTTTATGACCTTGAGAAACTATCCATTTGATTACTCATTCATGTAATTTGACGCAAGCGCTATTACCACTTCAAATAGCATTTCAGGAACGTTAGCTTTTAAAAGTACAGATCACCTAAAAATTAGTCCAAGATGACTGAAGAAACCTGCCTGCAAAGCTATAGTACTGTGAGAAGTTGTAGGCACTTGTGTAAAAATGCTGTAAAGCGAGGATGCTTTCAAAAATAATGTCATAAATAGACTTTATTTATCAATTAACTTCTATTAGCTAAATCAAATCATATATAGATAGATAGATAGATAGATATGAAATATAATCAGCCTAATGAGATACAATGATAAACTGATACAATCACATTTTTGAGTGGTTCATGTTTGTATCGTGACAAAAACCATCACGTTTAGGGCCAGTGATATAATAGAGGTGATCAGGTGTCAAGTCATTGATTTTTCTGGTCTGAGGGTTGTGGCAGTGAACTGTATCATGTGCGAGGCAGGTTTAAATGATGTGAAACCAGCAGACGAGACTCAGACGAACACGGTGACCTCTTGTCCGTGTTTGGTCTGGGAGAACACACACATGAGAGGAGTGGCGGTCAGACAGTTTAAAGGGATCAGATTACACTTTCTTCTCAGACAGGCTGCAGTGCCTGTGGCAGCCTGCAGGGGGAGCAGATCTTGGCCTTGTGGCAGACCCCACTGTTAGGTTTGTAGCATTAAGGCAAAAATAAGAGCAGTACTGAACAAGCCATGGGAAGGATCAGTTTACCTAAATATTATATTAAATCCTTGCTGAGAGTGATTAAGAAAGAGAAAAGAAAAAAAAAGCTTTTTTTCCTCTCCAGAAACCATTGAAGACACTATGTGTGTGTGTGTGTGTGTAAATATTCTTTATTTTTATGTGAGACTGCTTTATGACACAGTCACAGTTATTATTTGACTCATGTTAACTGTATTTCAGATGGAGCAGAAGCAAGTGGTCCCTCCCTTCAAGCCCAACATCTCTGGCGAGTTTGGGCTGGACAACTTTGATGCCCAGTTCACCAATGAACCCATTCAGCTCACGCCTGACGATGAGTGAGTGTCTGTTCATGTGTATCTGTCTGTGTCACGCCTCAAGCTTTCTGAATCAGACCTTAGGCGCCATTAATCTGCTTCAGATCTTCACCACAAAAATGCAGGTTTCATCAGGAAGTCATATTAAATTTACGATTCCTGATGACACATTCTAGTTCTGTGAACAGGATCCCCTCATTTGCACACACCGCCGTTTTCCAGGAAAATATTTTACAGCCTGCTCTCTATTTGAAAGCCGTAGTGAGTTAAATGTGCTCTTGCAGTTAAGACTGATTGATTATCTCTTTGTCTCCCTCACAGTGATGCTGTAAAGAAGATCGACCAGTCTGAGTTTGAAGGCTTTGAGTACATCAACCCTCTGCTGATGTCGGCGGAGGAGTGTGTGTGAATGGCCTGTCTGTTTCTGTTATGTGCATATCATCGCTGCCTTTATTTGCATGGTCACAAACAATCACAAGAAAGGAAACAACAACCTGACTTCATTTTGTTGGGACCAAATGGAGCATTAACTTTGCCAAACCTCTTTCACTTTCTGCCATTCATAACCACTAGTCCTTAAGTAAAAAAAAAAAAAATCTTGATTTTTTTTGTCATGTAAATCAGCACTGATGAAATGAAACTTATCAGTGCCTTTACGTGTTGACCAGCGTAGTTGGAATGTCAGTTTTAAGTGACTGGACACTGCAAACTAAAGGAAAAGAATGACTGATGGTACGCAGGACCTCCTGTCTGATACATCTTTTATTTGTATATATTAAAGAGAATCCATTGAGACATATAGTAAGCCATTTTAAACTCTATACCACATGGGATATTCTTGAAAATATTTTTCTTCTGATTATCTGTTCTGCCTCTCCTCAGAAAAAAAAAGTATAGTGCAAGGAAGAAAAATACTTTTTATTGTTTTTTTATTATTATTTAAGAATACTGTCATCTATATAAAATGTGCACAATGTATTGAATCAGAGTTTTCCATAAGTTTTAAGATGATTGGGCATGTGGCCTCGCTTTTGATTGAAGTGGTATTAATCTTGTTTGAACGGAGCAGGGAACACTAATGAACACTGTTGTAAATACTCAAACTGTGAACGGAGAAGTTTTCTGTATAGAGACGGTAGGAGGGAGAAATTAGACATGAAATACAACAGCTGTCTTCAACACAGGAGCAAAATAAGACACTAAAACTAATGTTTCGAGGTAAAAGTATGTTATTACTCTTCAACTGCTGCATGTATAAAGTATTTCTTGCCCTTTTTCTTCTTTTATATCTTGCTTTTTGTGTTAAATGTGATTGCCTTTCTGGTTAAGATATTCCGTTTATGTATTTTTTTTATATTGAACAAATTGAGTCTGGATGGACAAGTGTTCATTGTTTCTCAGTACAGTCACTACTTTTTTTGGTTGGTTGATTTTGTCCCTTTGGGTGATTTCTAGTTAGATCAGATACATGATGTACTAAGGGGTCCTGGAACCCTTCACAGCCCCATCAATGGCGCCCAGTTTATCGGGTGGTGCGTTTTGAAATGACCAAATTATGACATTGCCCTCTCATTCCTCGTCATGCATGTATCAACTTGCTTATATTTTCACAGATGTTCACACTGGTTTCGAGCTGCGACGAGCTCATTAGCAACCTGGTGTTAGAAATGATTGAATTGCTTAAAGCCCTCTATGCATTCCCAGAAAAAAGTAAACTATGTGCTAATATGCTTTAAAGAAGCATCAGGGGGCTGAAGTGGACCTGGGTTTTTTCTTTTTTTCTTTGTATGTTTTGTGTACTATTATGCACATTAAAAAACACTATCAATTGACTGGAATGAACTGTACCACTTTTTGTTAACACATAATTAAAGTATTTAAGGAAAATCATTCTCTCTCAAGTGTGAAAGCAATTTGTTTTGTTGTGATTGGACAAAATTCACACCTGACCTGACTCTTGTTACTTGTTATGAATTTCTTGTCCAAAAGGATTGCATTAACCGAATAATTGTTTTAGTGAAATTGACATGTGAATGCCAAGTACGGTAACCTCTGCTTTAACCCATCCAAGTTAGTGCACACACACACACAGAAACCGGGATGGCAATGCACACCCATTATGCTGTGGCGCCCAGGGAGCGGTTGGGGGTTTGGTATCTTGCTCATGGGCACTTCAGTCATTTTCTACCAGTACTGGAATCAAACCAGCAACCTTTGGGTTTCCAGTCAGACTCGCTAACCATTAGGCCCACAAAACATCGTTTCAAAACATATTTGAAACATTATGCATATGTTATTATTTGGTGAAACATCCATAAAAAAATAATAATAGAAAATGCTCTTCTTTGCCCTTTTAATCTCAGCGTTGTGAATAGTCATCAGAATAGCTAGCAGTATAGCAAAGATTAAAGTGAGCTAGTTCATTATGTATACAGTTTCTTGTTTCATAGCTAACGTCAGTACCAATCTCGCAAGTCACATAAAACGCATTTGTAGACTAAACGAAGCTCAAAAAAATGTCTAGTTCCTATTAATTCAAACAATTTAATTGCTGTAATTTCCTTTGTGTTCGAACTGTCTGCATCAAAAAAAATTCTATCTGATATATGTAAACATGATATTAAAATTGAATACAGAAATGTGAACCGGTGGCCTCCATGCATACATAATCTGACTTTAAAATTTGTTAAAAATGAAATCCACTTCCTGATATTTAAATATATGTATAACGTGTGTGTGTGTGTGTGTGCGGAGCTGCACCTTGTTGGCCAGATGGTTGAAGACCTCGCCTCACACGTCTGGCTTTCACTGTGCCGGTGGAACCACTCACCTTGTGTGACTTTGGCCGTTACTGTAAATCCGTGAGGACTGATGAATGTGAATGTTTTGCATCAGACTGTACTCTGTGACATTGTCTCAGTGTCCTCTTTCTCGGGAGAGCAGGGTACACGATTCCCTGTGGAAGAAAGCAGAGTTGCCCTCTAGATGTATGACCGTGTTTGATTAGTGGTGATATACACTGGGAAAAAAAGTGTAGGATTTCCTTTAAAACTGTTTTCAGTTACACTATATTAGGTGTCTTTAACTACTGTACTTACATCAGAAAATAGTAATTGTTAGGTTCAATGTAGGCCTACTTATTGTGTTGAAAACACTTTTGCTGCTATTGAGGTGGGATATGGGAATGGTTAGGGACAGGTTTGGTGGTATAGGTTTAAGGCTGGGTTAACAGTGTAATTAATTACATGCAGGTATTTTCATGCAGGTAAAGTGTGTAAAGTACGTACACAATAAGTGCATTGTTTCAAATTATTATTTTAAATGTAGGACATAGTAGTTAAAGACACCTAATATAAAATTGGAACCAATTTTCATTTAGAAATTGCTAGTACATTTCACAAAACTGCAACTATTTTTTTTTTTTACTACTTTCCCCCCCAAAAAATGTACAGTGTGATTATGAGATTTTTAGCTTTCATTGCACTGCATTGTATTGCATATCGTATGCGTGATTCCATTTTTGTTAGAAGCACCAACTCTGCTCCTTAAAATTCTTTGTATTTACACAAAATACATCTGCCATTCTGAATCGGTTTTTAGGGAGGGAGCCAGGTGCGTTTCCTTAGATCCTGTTTAAACAACAAGCCGAAACACCTTTTCAGAGCAGGTAGCACGAGTCTGCCTCACTTGTAACACTGCTATAGTGATAAGCGTTTGTTTGTCTTGCAGTCTGATGATGCATTTCTATATAGATTTTCTCTGAAGCTACGTCCTCAGGGGGGTGCTTAGGGCTTAGTCCCATAGTCTGTAATGAAGACAGCTGTCTGACTAACTGTGTGGCCCGTCAGCGCTTAATCCATTTTTCTGGCATTCTTTATCCTTCATTCTCCTGCACGCAAACAGAATTATGTCAAGCTTTAAATGAACTATCAGCTATTGGAGAGTAATTACCCATATTAAGTTTAAATTACTCCTCACAATACCGGGATGATGTTATTACCCTCTGGAAAAAAATCAATGCGCTAGTGTTTGGAGTTCAGGCACAGCACACTGTGTGTGTGTGTGGGCGCACCTGCTTTCATAATACATCTGCTGACCTTGCTATCTGCAGCGAATGGTGAAAACGCCACTGAAATGGGCCTTGATCACTGGCGCATCAAACCGTACGCAGGGTGGTGACATTGATCTCATAAAATGTTTATTTTATACCCAACCAGCAAATCATGTTCAAATTTAAAAGTGTGTTGTTGAAAAACATTTGAAATAAAACGTTATTATTTAAAGGGGTGGTATAATGCCCTTTTCAAAAGATGTAAAATAAGTCTTTGATGTTCCCAGAGTGTGTATGTGAACTTGTAGATAAAAATACCCCACAGATAATTTTATATAGCATGTTAAAATTGTCAATTTTTGAGGGTGAGCAAAAACGCACCGTTTTGTGTCTGTTCCTTTAAATGCAAATTGGCTGCTGTGGCACAGAGGGCGGAGCTTCAACAGCTTGCACTCACACAGACATGCACTGAAAATTTCAAACACTTTTAGCCTTTTATGTTCAAACTGGATTCAGACAATGATGGAGAGACTCAAGAAGAAGTGACAACATGTAGAATGCAACAGGACGTTTCTGAATGGTTAGTTGATGAATTTATGTAGCTTATATGTAGTTATCTTCTAGTCATTGATTAGCATATGCTGTCTTGATAATCTATAAATCGTGTTCAGGGGGTGGGGTTTATGTAAATTTTAGGGTTGGTGATGTCAGAAAATGTTGTGTAGTCCCTACCAGCCGTTTGTTGTAGTCCTTATAAAACGATTTCTTTAAAAGCAAATATCTTCCTTTGCTTTGAACTTTGAGCGTTGTAACTTTGCAGATGTTGTTTATGCTCAAACAGCAATATTACACACTAACTAAAGTTAAAAAAGTTCAATCATAATCAACCACCCCTTTAAACACCAATGTGACAAACAGCTTTTAAAGGGCGTTATGTACATATAATAATGATAAAATAATTCGAAGGTTCTGTGGTTCTTGATGAGGTATTGTTGGCATTGCTAAAATTACATGTCAGTTACCTAAATTAATATAATTCTAAGAAAAGGTTACACTAAAAACTACTGCTAAACTTTTGGTGTATTGCATATTCTGGCAAATGCAAATGCAAAAAAAAAAACCTTTTTAAGATTGTTAGATTTTCTAATGCAGGTGTCAATGTAACCCCTTGCTCTTTTGTGTGAGTATTCAGTCTAAACAAAAACACACCTCTAAGCACATCAAAACTATTCAAATCTTCACAACCCCGTCTTGCCTGAACATGACCTGGGTCAGTGTGGCGGAGAAGCCTTTAAAAGTGTTAATGCAGCTGGTGTTTGTGAATGCGCTTCTGAATTCAGGCCCTCATAGCTCTGCCTATCTCATTTAACATTTAAATGACACCTAACAAATGGCTCACACAGAGATGGATAGCGAAGCAAAGGTGATCCCAGCACCCCATTATGGGTTCATTGAAAAAAAAAGCAGCCCACTGGATAGTGGAAGCCCCGTGGACCAAGCAAACTGCTGGATTGGCTCCAGGCCATTACTCAGCCACAGAAAACGTTCTAGTGGTATTACTTAATGTCCTTGGCAAAAGTCTCCACAACATTTGTACTAGCGTTACAGTTACTCAAACTAATGTCCATAAACATGTCTGGCTGGTTCAGTTCAAACACTGTATCCGATAATGATAAAGATGAAAAATCTCTTGACATATAACCTTCCCTCCACAGTATAATTTCATTTTAAGTGAAAGTTATAATTTCATTGTAATTTAAAACATAAAACATATAAAAATAAAATAAAACATAAAACATATAAAAATAAAACCTACAGTAAAAAACTAAACTATTAAAAGATTTATGTTAAAGCTGGAATAAAATAAAATATAAATATTAGATGAAAAACTTGAAATGTTGCCTTGGCAACTATAACTAAAATAAGTTTACGGAAACTGAACTATAACTGAAACTAAAATTAATAAATAAAACATAAATACTAGTAATATTTCAAAAATAAAAAAAATAACAAAAGCACATAAAAATAAATAAATAATATTAAAATGAAAACTAAAAATAAAAAAATAAGAACAAAAAAACCCGATAATTATACATAACTAATAATTAACTACAGACTAACTATTACAGTACGTTTTATACCTTTGCCAATTCATTGCTTAGACGTATACAAAAAAGTGTGACCGAAGGAATTTCATTCATAGAGAACATTTCAGATGAGTCATTATTTGTGAAACATTTACAGACATCTGCTCATAGCCTTTCAACATCAATCTTGATCATAGCATAGGGAAGTGTTTGTAATGATATTTAAATTTCCACTTTCTTTCTGTCACCAAAGTGATTCAAATGCAGCATGCAGTTACACCATTATATATATATATAGCTAGAACGTCCCTAGATCCTGCTGACAATAAAACTCCCTTATTTCGAAACCTGGTTTAAAAAAAAATTTTCCATTAATTTGTCACTTGTAACACAAATGACCATATAGATGCCATATATAGACAAACTTTGAACATGTAGCATTCTATACTTTTATACCCAGAGCTGGGAATGGGATTACTTACAAATTGTAGTGAGTTACTTGTTCCAAATTACATGACAAAAATTGTTAATGTAATCTAGATTACTAATTTTAGGTAATGTATTCTGATTACTTTTTGATTACTTTTTAGATTATATTTAACTTAACTTGTTTATCACATTGATTTGAATAGGATAATATTGTACCATACTGAAATAAAAATACAAAGAGAAAGACAATATATTCCATTCTTTGTTATCAACAACATGAAGCGCATTAAATATTACATTACATCAGGGTTTCCCAGATTGAGGTTTGTGATGGAACTGCAGAGAAGTAATTAAATCATAAAAATTTAAATAAATAATCAAAATAATACATTTACTATATATTTACTAAAAATATATATTTGTTTAACTGCATGTCACGTGACAATTAACCGACTTCAGAGAACTGTGAACTTAATACTATTAGCCTATTATTATTATTGACTTAATTGTATTATTGACCTCATTTATTAAATTAAAATCTAAGGGTTTACTTCAAAAAGCCTATAGGACAAAGAAGTTCAGCTGACAAAAACGTTAGGGAATCCCTGCATTGCATAATGGCCTTTAGCGATGTGAATTTGTACATGTTTGAAAGACAAAAAGTCTCCAGAGACATTAATACATGGATAAATGGCTCATTGAGTAATAATTCAAATAATAATGAATGTGTTTGTCAGGAGTTGATTAGATGTGCAATGTTAAGAAAACACTTCTTAAAAGTGAAATGATTTCTGTACTAAATCCAGTAAACAAATGCTGTGTGGCTCTCAGTTTTCAGTGAGAAGCTCATGATGAACTATAGACAGACTATAGGCAAGTCTGTGTGTGCAATTCCACAAACCTGGAAGAACTTCTGAACGTATAAACAATAGACCTTTATAGAAAAGATCATTTAAAATACAACAAACACGTAGAATAAATGAATTATGCATCATTTCCGTCTGTTGTGGGAATAACATGTAGGCTAATCATCAATAGAAAAGTAAATGTAGTCAGTTACTACCCAGCAGCACTGTCTGCTTACACCTAAAACTCTTGCAAGTCTGAACTTCACAAGACATTGAGGGAGAGCGGCAGACAGACAGACACGCCCGCGCGACATCCGTTCTGCTAGTGCGCGCTCTCGCTCGCTGTGACGCTCGAGCGTCTGAAGGGTTTCAGTCTGTGCGCGTGTTGTTGACGGTCAGACAGACTAGAGGGAGAGAGAGAGAGAGAGACAGCGGACCCGGAGCGATCATCCTGAGGCAAGTCCCTTTGAAAGACGACAACGAGCTCACCTATATACTTTGTTAATGTATTAAATGGTCCAGAAGATTCTCTACATGTTTTGTATGGTTTTCAATGGTTATGTGATGTTTATTTCGGGCTCGGAACGGGATTTGTAGCGTTAGCTCTGTTAGCGGGTGCTAAAGGGTTTAAATGTTCTAGCCGCACTGCTAACGCTGTGTGAGCGAACAAGCTATTTTTTTTTCCTGATGTAAAACCGGTTCAAGTGCTATTACTAAGAGATGGTAATTTGGTTAAATTTAACGTGTGAATTTGTGAGATGTGTGTTTTGATGTGCCATTTAAAAGGGACGTATATTCAGTGCTCAACATGCTCATATTCACATTTAAGTGACGCGTCGTCGTGCTGAAAATGTCTTTGATTTAAATCCTCAACCTGGTCAACATTATATATAATATGTTTATTATTTAAAAACAGAAACGCATTTGGGGCGATAGCTATTAACGTTTTCTGGGAGGTCAGGTGTCAGTCTCAATGGCTTGGATTTACTGCCGTATAAAGTCATATAATGGGTTTAAAATCCGAGCTTTGGATGTCGTTTTGACATATTTGGTATTTATTATATATGTGGTCAGTTTTTCTGTAGTGACGTTGAGGGTCTCCCGGTCGCGGGGTTGGTGAATGTCACACCGCGGGCGTTCAGCGCAGCTGTGCCCGGAGAAGGAGAGGGGAGAGGCGGATAGAGTCGAGGACACAGCCGCGGTGTCCTTGCGGGAGTAAAAAGAGTGACACTTTCGTTCAGGGTTAAAAATAGACCGCTTTTTATCAGTGTTTCTGAAAATCTTTTCTTTTTCGAGGAAACGAAACGACGTCTGCGGTCAGGGTCAATCCATCCGAGCTATCACACAAATCTGGTAAAGCAAAACCAGGCGAAAATTATGTTTTATTTTGAGGAACTTGTATTTTTGCGCTTTGGCGCCGTGTTAAATTTGGACGCATGTCTGCGTCATTTTATGTCCATGAAACAAGGCGCATGTTGTGAATACGGAATTGAACCATTTTTTTCGTTCTGGTTTTAAGCCGAAACCTCTCTGACATGCGCTGAATTTGGGGTTGTGATCTCTCGTTTTGCCTTCATATTCATGCTCGGAAATTCCGTTTCCGTCAATGTCAGTCGGGCTTTTGCTTCTGCTTCTACGATCAAAATATTCAGTCAGTTTTTCCTCTATATTGATGTGTGTGTGAGATTTGATCTTTTCACATGTGGTGGTGTGCAGTTATTACATCTAGATAAGCGATTTCAAGCCTGCTGTGGTTGGACAGGACTAAATGGCTGATCACTGGTAGTTACGGTTGCTGTTGGTTATCTCTGTGTTAATCTGACGTTATTAGTGCATTGACTCGTTTAACGCATTGACGGATTCGGCATGTTGTCAGTAGAGAAAAACAGCCCACTAAAACACCGAGAAACTAGCCTTAGATCGATCAGTCTCAAATTAGATTATCATGATGAGGTGAAAATGTTTCTGTCGTCTAGTTCAGCAATGTGCCGAACACTAAAACTGTTCTGGATGCTTTTTATTGCCCTGATAGCATATTCCTTTTAATGCGCATTTGTGTGGCTTCACACTCTGGTTTTGGTTTTTTAAAGCCATTTGGTGCTATAATTAGATATTCACAAGCCTTTATTCTTTTTGTTTCATTCACAGGAAGCACATCAAACCCTTAATTCTGTCACAATCATGCGTGTAGCTGGACGTAAAAGGATTTGCAACCTTTAACACAGCGAGAAAAGAAGGACCAACTCAAAGGTGTCGTGTTTGAAGAACAGCCGAATATTCTCACCCAAGCAAGACCAATAATCTGTGTTCGGACATGGCCAGCCCTCAGACGAGCCTGAAAACCCCATTCAAAGACCTGACGTCATTCAAAGGCAACATGAAGCGGCTGTACAGGGAGCGACTGGAGGATGCACCCATTAAAAAGCGGGTAATGGCAGAGATGCACTTGAAACGGCGCAGCATGGAGAGCGTCTCCAAACCCCCGAAGGTCAAGAAGGAGCGTGAGGACCATGCCAGCTCGGAAATGGACATTGAGGAAAGAGAATTCCACATCGTCGGGGCTTCCAAGGCTTTAGATCTTAGTGCTGGCCTCAAGCACACTCTGGCACAGTTCACGCTGAGCAGCCAGAGCTCCCTGGGAGGTCCTGCTGCCTTCTCAGCAAAATCGGCTCATGAGTGCGCCTCTCCTTCTGGCATGGCTCCCCTACCGTCTCCCCCAGTCCTTGGAGGCGGCCCGCTCTTGGTTCCCTGTGACAGCTCCACTGAGCTCACTCATTCTCTTCTCGAAGGAGAGTCCATCTCCTGCTTTGTTGTAGGGGGTGAAAAGCGTCTTTGTCTGCCCCAGGTTCTCAATTCGGTGCTGCGAGACTTCTCTCTGCAACAGATCAACGCTGTCTGTGACGAACTTTATGTTTACTGTTCTCGATGCGATGCCGAGCAACTCCACATCCTTAAGGTGCTGGGCATCCTGCCTTTCAACGCACCTTCCTGTGGCCTGATCACCCTAACTGATGCCCAACGGCTCTGCAACGCCCTGCTCCGCCCGGGTGCCACCCTCTCGGCCGACCCCAACAGCAAACTGCCAGGCCAAGGCCTGCTGAAGGAGAGCGGGGCCAGTTTCCAGGTGGAACACCAGTGTCTGGGCAAGTGCCAAGGCCTGTTTGTGCCCCAGTTCTACGTCCAGCCGGACGCTCCTTGCATTCAGTGCATGGAATGCCAGCTGCTGTTTTCCCCACAGAACTTTGTAATGCACTCGCACAAGTCCCCCGACAAGAGGACCTGCCACTGGGGCTTCGATTCGGCCAAGTGGCCTTGCTACCTACAGCTGGGCCGCAAGCATGAGGGCACGCCGGAGGAGCCCCAACTCAAACAGCTGCTGGATGAGATGAAGGAGAAGTTTCACTACCAGCTAAAGAGGCCTCTGGACAAAGTAAGTGTCTTTTGTCTTTTCTTCCATGTTTGCTGGTTCACTAAGGTCAAGTTTTGCTTCAGGTTCACAAGTGGATTTGCACGTGTTTGACCAGATGGTAATGTGTGATAGTCTGCAGAGGAGAGACTGTTTGCTATTGTCTGGGCAAGGCTGTAGTTGTTTTGATAAACTAGTGTTGACCCAGTTTTATGAGGTGGCACAGGGCAGGTGACGCTCGGTGGGGACGTATGGCAGGAGGGAGGGAATTCCAGTTGGTCTGGCTGAACAGGAAGTACATTATCTACCTCCCAGGTCAGAAGAGGGTCATCTTTGGCTGGCGGATGGGGATAGCACAACCTTAAATTTTGCATTCATATATATTTAAGGTGTTTTTACCTTAAATGTGAATGGTTTCCTGTCTCAGGTTTTAATTTTATTATTAATAAAAAAAAAAAAAAGAATTCTAAAATGAATTTAATTTAAATAAATGTAAAAATAATTACAATTTGAAATGCAACATTAACAAATTTCATTTTGACAAAGTTTTTAAATTAAGTTTTTAAGTTATTTTCAGTTTTTTTTCTCAATTTTAGTTTCAATTTAGTTTAGTTTTAGTATTTTAGTGCTGTCAAAGTTATGCACTAACTGGTGTCGTGAAATTTCTCAGCAGAGTCTAGAATGAATGCTGTCTTGTGGCATTAATATTTTTTTTATTTTAGTTTTTTCCAGTCATTTAAGCTTTAATTTTATTTCGGGCACAGGCATTTTTTACCTTGAATGTGCAAGGCTTCTGGTGTGAGCTGCTTCCAGTTATTTTAGCTGTACTGTGTGAGAGTTTATTATACTGACTCTGCAAACTGGAACTTTAAAATGATTTTCATTTATTAATATCGTAATCTTAAACCAGTTGGTTTGTAGGTCAGGTAATTTTACTGTTTAATGTAGGCTACTTTGTTATTCTTTTAATTATTTAGTAATTTCTGCTAATGAATCGGAAGTCTTGCACATTCACAGGAAATAGCTCACTTCCACGTCAAAAATAAGGTGGACAAAGTTGTATTTGTGACATCTGTAAAAATGTACCTGTTAAATGAGGAAAATGGGAGTGATGTCGTTGCATTGGGAAATGCCCGCATTGCATGACTGCATAATTTAAAGCCAGAACACTAGAGATTCTTCCACTTTCATGATGCAACCGTTGAAACAAAACTCAGCAAAGTGCACTAGAATCTATAGAAAAGTCAGCAAAAAAAAAAAAAAAAAAAAAGGTCTGGATTGTTTCACTCCCATTGACCAGCCATGTCTCATGACCCCCTTGACCAAGGACGCAAGCCAGAGCTTTTTTTTGTTGTTAGTGCTCATGTTAGACAAAGATTGACCCCCTGGTTGCTGTCAGAGGTTTTTTCAAATGCAAGTGGCAGCTGTTAATGGTTTAACAGTGCGGTAATGTTCCAGTAGACACAATTATTTTTAGTTTAACGCTGATGTGAGCAAATGATTGTTCTGTCTAAGAGAGGAAGAACAGCCCCGGTTTCTCCTGTGTGCTTATGCAAGTGTGCCGGAAATACCGTCTGGTGTCTCGTCGTCTAGCACCCAAACCGCATTCCTCCTTCCGCCCCCCCCCCACCACACACTTCATATACCGAAACAGACCTTGAGTCTGTCAGTCATACAGTCACATCTGCTACACAGACTGACCTCATCCTGACACACAAACAGCCAGTTACACTGTAACACTCAACTCACTTATGCTTAACGCACACTAATGAAATTGATTCACACACACACGCTAAACTCCCCCAGGGATCGTCTCTGCTCCGCTCGGCTGAGGGTGAGATATCAAACTCCCAGAAATGCGAGTGAGTCAGTGACACCTTCTCTTTTCATGGCGAGCCGTTAACTGCCGAGTTCCCGACACGTCGCTGTCTGGCAGCGTCTTGCACCTGCCCTGACGCTTTGCCTGATCCTTCTGTTTCTTCCTCTGTGAATTCTTTTTTTCTTAAATTAAGTCGTAGGGATCTTTCAAGGGTTATTTTTAAACGATTTAAAAAAGTATATTAAAAACTGTTTGATGCCATAGCCTCTGTAAATGATGATGGTGTTGTTGTTTTAAGAAACTATTATACAAAAGTAAATAATTGGCACAATTTTCCTCACTTGTTTTCAATGGACCCCCTTGCAGCCCCCCAAGGGTCCCGTACCCCAGTTTGGAAACCCCTGCTCAAATCTGGTTTACACTCAGTGATCTTACCCCCACTCTCAAAGTGTTCATCTATAAGTAACAGTGTTATTTTATGATTATTTATAGTATTTATTTATTAATATTTTGAATCTGCATTTATTTTTATATTTTCAAGTTTTCATTAATTTAATTTTGTTATGAGCTTTTGTTATGTTAAAAAAAAGAAGGATTTTTAGGTTTTTGCATCTAATATTTATATTTTATTTTATTACAGCTTTATTCCCATTACTGAAAACGTTTTGTAATAGTTTTAGTTAACATTTACAACACTGATTAGGATTAAAGGTGCTCTAAGCGATTTTGGCTGACGTCACTTCTTGTTGACGTTCGAAGTATTGTCAAACAAAACGGAGGCTAGCTCGACCCTCCCTCCTCCTCATCCCGTCCCCCTCCCCCTCCCTTCCGTGCTTCCTGAAACAGGCTTTTCCGATGTAAATTCGGGACTTCGCGCTTTCCTTCTTCTTTTCCCTCTTCTTTGCTATTTGTTCATCGGAACGTCGTCTCTTTGGTCGTGTGTCGGCCATATCAAAATTCAAGAGAAAATACTTTTAACGTAAGTTGTTGTCGTTGGCTAGGACATCTCTCCTCTAGCTAACTTCCCTCTTCATGTTTCTCTCTCCTCCACTCCCCACACCCCCCTTTATGTGCAAGCACACTAACCCCCCAACCCCAACCCCCACCCCCAATTGGCTGGAACACTGTTTGTTATGTCTCGTGGTCCAGGCTGGCCCAGTTTGTTTTTGTTGCTGTTTGTGGAGCCTGGGCTGTCTACAGAGACCGCGTTTTTTTACAGTGTGTTCAGGGGACAGGCAGTTAGCGGATAGTGAGGAGATGTTTGCTGTGTGATTCAGCCTAAAAAACATGTGACATCGCTTAGAGCTCCTTTAAAACGGTGTCAAGAAAACAGGTGCTTACAGTTTTGTGTTAAACAGCTTTTGAAGGGACTGTAAACAGACATATGTGCGTGCGTCAAAGGTCATTACTCAGACGTTGAGCTTACATGAGTTGTGCCAGTAAAGAGAAACAACACATGCGCACTCATCTGGTTGTGTCCAAATCAAGAAATAACTGTTAATTGTGTGTGTGTGTGTGTACGTGTGTGTGTACGGGAAGCAGGGCAGACAGGCTCATCAGTTTACTGGGTGAAATGTTCACTCTAAACATCTGTGATGCTGGAGTGCCAGAACAAGTGACTCAGAGTTTCCACAGGTGGCTGTGTAGATGTTGGTGACAATCAGACCCTCACCGGCGCCAGACTTCTGCACACGGCACTTTAGCTAGTTCAGAACCAGCCCTCTTCCCCTTCATCAAGGACAGTGTCCCCCCCCCCAGTCTGTGTGGTTATGGAGACACTGGCAGTGTTTCAAACCCTTGTCTGCCTAGACAGCATATACTGGGTGTCTAAAGGTAGGCAGCTGACTGGGGTTGGAAACAGTCACTGGTTTAACATGCTTGTGATTCCTTAATACTCTAGTAAAGGTTATTATAAATTTTATTCGAACTAATTAATCAAATTATTTTCCAAAGCATAAAAATAAAAAAATATTTTTTTTCCCCTACCAATTAAAATACAAATATTAATAATAATAAAATTAATCAAATAATAAAATTGAACAAACAAGTAAAATCTAACATAAATGTATACATATTTACGAATAAATAGTTTATTTTATTTTCAATTTAGTTTTCACTCTATCAATTACTCTATATATCATTGTTAGTTTTTCAAGTTGATTTAGTTTTGAGTTTGAATATTTTATTGCAGTCAAAGTAATACACTGAGGCTTGGTTTCACAGACAGGGCTTGGATTAAGCCAAACACACCGCGTCATCTTTAAAGAACGATCAACTTTTACGTGCGCCAGGTGACCTGTAAATGCGGAAAAACTGTTTCCATTGCAGTTTTGCAAAATCTTTCTTTTTCAAATCGCCTGAAAAACCACCTCATGTGAACGTAAAAGCTTAAATTGACGTCTTTCCATTGGGCGTATTTTCAATACGCAATTTCAATGTACGTAATTCGAAGGGTAATGGAAACGCGGCTAGTGTAGTGGCCTAATAGTTAGCAGCATGTATGCGTCACCGACACGCTTTTGCTGCTCATGTTGGCGACACAAGTTTGAGACATTTTAGGCCTGTGACATTACCTGATCTGTTTCTCACCATCATTTCCTATTTCATTTTGTTTACCTAATCATGCCATTTTGGTGTTTGTTTGTTTGTTTGTTTGTTTGTTTGTTTGTATGATTGTATGTCAGTGATAGACAGGCCGCTGTGATGGTTTGAGGTTTGGTGTGTACCTTGTTGACGTGTCTGGCAGACAGATGGAGTCCTGTCGATCTCCCACTGAGGCCAAAACAGCGGCTGCGGTGCAGACACTAGACAGCTGCCTCTCTCTCTCTCTCTCTCTCTCTCTCTCTCTCTCTCTCTCTCTCTCTCTCTCTCTCTCGTTGTCTTTCTCTTTCGTTCATTCTCTTTTTGTCTTTCTGTCTTCCTTTTTGTAATTGTGAAATCAGTGACTTCATGCACCACAGGCAAGGATGCCAATTCTCCACCATTGTGCTCTCCTATTTCCACTTTCTGTTTTTCTTTCCACTCTTTTAAAATCTACGAGAGAAAAGCTGCCATTTTCCTGTCTGAATATGTTTTCTTCTCTCATCTTTCACGTCGACCACATACCTCGTTTGTGACGTACCTTCCTTGTCAGACTTCTCTCTCTCTTTTTCCTCTCTGTGAGCCGCAGTCCTTCTTTTTGCTTTGCTGTTTCCATTTCGTCACGTGTCTATCATTTATACAACAGTTAGCCTAGTTCTGGTCCTCTAATTTGATTTGATAGGCTATTTGTTTTTTTTAAAGCCTTAGAATCTTTAACTATTTGAATAACTCAGGCTGTCAACTTGTATGTTGATTGGTGACACGCAACTGTTGATCCTGCTTTGGCTTAGTTTGCAAATTTGGCAAAATTTGGAGGGACATTTTAACCCTCATGTGAAACTCCTGATTGCACAGATTCCTATTGAAATGACTAGATTTCGCTCATGAAATTTTGCCAAGAAATGGTAAATGTGATTGCACCTTTAGGCTGATATTATGGAAGGCTTCACTGTGGATGGTTCTGTCTTATATTTTCTGCCTGTCATTTTCAGCACTCTGCAGAACACGATATTGTACCTCGGGAACTTTATCTTCATGTGGCCTGTGTTCGGTGAGAGATTGAAGGGTAATGAAAGGTTAGAGGTGGGAGAGGCTCAGGATTTTGTCTGTTTGATCGAGGATGTTGAGCTCAGGGTTTGCTCCAGTGTAAATATCAGAGACTCCAGTGGATGCAACTCGGCCCCTCAAAATAAGCAGCCGAATGACCTAATCAGTCTCTGTTTACATAAGGGGAGCGGAGGCCAGTGAGTGTGTGTTTATGGGAGTGAGGGAGAGAGTGATTGAGGAGGACTATTGATCTGGCTGAAGTGGATGAATTCAGTAGACGCTAACTGTGTGTGTAGGAGAGAGACAGAGACAAGTTAAAGAAAAGTGAGACTGATTTGCAAAGTGTTCTAACCAGGTCTAGTGTTTCTGGCTTGAATAAAAATGACAAAATCTTTGCTAATCAGAACTTATTTGATGTTTGAATAACATATTGCTATGTGAAGCAGGATTTTGGACCAATGAGATTTCACTGCATGAGGCAGCAAAAATGTAATATTCTGGTCAGGACACAATGTCAGACTAGTTGTGTAAAGAGTAGTCTGTTCGCACACCCACGTACACGAATGCCAAAACGCTAGTGCATACAAATGTGTAAACTAATGAATATGAAGAGACTTGCTGACAAATGCATATTTACTTAAATGGATGAACATAGAGAATGGACAGATGTGCACATCCATTGCCCCCAAGCAGCTATATACCTGATGAGAGATGGGTAGATAAAGGAATGAATAATATTGTGAAAAAAAAAAAAAAAAAAAAATTAGGAGAAAGAGGTCAGGTTCAGCTCAGGACATGCTGGCAGTGGCTGGCTTCAGCAACCTTTACCCTTTACTTTTGCTCTACTCTTGGTGAAGCGTTCATTTCTCAGTATCACCACAGTGCTTCGAAGCTGTCCATGTGCTCAGGCGCTCACACACTCCAAGCACCGTTCATTTATTTCCAACTGTTTCTCCTCATGCACAAACAAATCACTAACTAACCCTAAAGCCCCCCAAAAAAGCACACACTCTGTGATTTGGCAATCTGTCCTATTTATATAAAGCCCAGAGTTCCTGTTGGCCGTTAAGACAACATACTCCTCCCTGTTGGCTCAACATTCGGATGCTGTGGGCAGATTGGGGGCCCTGCTCTTTGTGCTCAAGCTGGGAATATTGTTGTACCGGTCTTTCGCCAAGTCCC
This sequence comes from Rutilus rutilus, assembly GCF_951802725.1. NCBI lineage: Eukaryota > Metazoa > Chordata > Actinopteri > Cypriniformes > Leuciscidae > Rutilus > Rutilus rutilus. Next base: position 14,493,162 of record NC_140214.1, read on the forward strand.
TGGAGATGAGCCAGCAGCCAGAACAGCCCCAGGACGGACTGCAGACCACGGCTAACCCAAATTTGTCAAGACATGCTTGACTATTCAGCCAGGTGGTTCAACTGCCATGTTGAGCATTAGTTAGAGAAATCTCATGCGTGCAAAAGACAAGAGCTATGCTATCATATATTAATATGATAGTATTTTGTGTCATATTAGCACTTATGTATTTTTCATTGATAGGGCATGGGGATGAGCTCAGAGCAAAAAATAATTGAAGATGGTTGATAATGTTGATTATACTTTATGCTTTTGGCAGACATTTTTATCCAAAATGACTTGCATTTAATTCAAGGTATACTTTTTTATCATGCGTTGGTATTGCTAGCACCATTCTCTATTGTTTGAGCTACAGATATGCATTTAATATAATATTATAATTACCAGAATGACTTTACAGGTAAAGACACAAATATGCTGTTCACACAAGCAACAGCGTTCCGGCTTTTTACTGGTAAGAGACCATTCACACACCTGCTCCAAAATACTGGTAAATTCTGTGATGTCTGTCATTGGAAGTGATCTTTAAACGGCGCGCTGTTGTCTTCATCCGCCTGCATGAGGAAAAGCTCTTTAGTTTTTTAGTTTAGTAACGAGTTTTTGCTCTTAAAGGGATACTCCACTTTTTTTGGAAATAGGCTCATTTTACAACTCCCCCAGAGTTAAACAGTTGAGTTTTACCGTTTTCGAATCCATTCAGCCGATCTCCGGGTCTGGCGGTACCACTTTTAGCATAGCTTAGCATAGATCATTGAATCGGACAGGACCATTAGCATCTCTCTCAAAAAAATGACCAAAGAGTTTTGATAATCAATGAATAATCAAGAAACTTTGCTGCCGTACCATGAGTCCAGCAGGCGTAATGATATGACGCAGCGCCTGAAAATAGGTCTAATAGGTTAGACAAACTTAGTCCCGGTCACGTTGGAAGTTACAGAGCTGGGGACTATTTTCAGGCGCTGCGTCATATCATTACGCCTGCTGGACTCATAGTACGGCAGCAAAGTTTCTTGATTATTACGCTGGATTGAGAGTATAGTTCCTAGCCATATCAGCCTAGAAAATCACAACTTTTCATTTTCCGTCGGTCTTAGTACACGATGTAACTACAGAAGAGTCAAGTTTTAAATAGGAAAAATATCGAAACTCTTTGGTCATTTTTTTGAGAGAGATGCTAATGGTCTTGTCCGATTCAATGATCTATGCTAAGCTATGCTAAAAGTGGTACCGCCAGACCCGGAGATCGGCTGAATGGATTCGAAAACGGTAAAACTCAACTGTTTAACTCTGGGGGAGTTGTAAAATGAGCCTATTTCCAAAAAAAGTGGAGTATCCCTTTAAAAACACTAGACGCGCATAATAGTATCCAACTGCAGAGCCACAACGCTGATGAATGGAAAAGAAGGCTGGGTCTCGAGCGCGACGTGGCGCATCAGACAATGCGCAACGGTCAAAGATGATCATCTTGCACATATTTAAATAGAAAAACTATTAAAAAGCTTACTGTAAACAGTGCTGAGTAATCACGTCATGCCCATTAGAACTTTATGATTGGCCCAAAGCAGACTTCTTGCGTCAGCACGTTCTGACTTCGTACGCGCAAATACCGGTAATCTTCATTCCGCGTTCACATAGAGCAATTTACCGGTAACTTCCCTTTTGATTTCTGAAAAGATCCTGTTCACACATGATCTCTACTGGTATATTACCGGTAAAGACTATGTGTGAAAGGGGCTAATGTCCCCTTGAAACATTAAACATCTTAACATCTTCGTAAATATTTCAACATCTCTTGACATCTGCATGTTCTTAAGACTATTGATTTAAATAATTTGTTCCATTTTATTCTGACTGACCGCCAGAGACATTTATAGATATAATGTGTAATATGATATTTTCTCCCTGTCTTTTCTGCTTCCTGTCTGACTGCCATAGATCTACTATAGCTTTATCTGATGATATTCATCTACCCCCTCTTTGAAAAACCAGTGAGAGTGTTAGTCTTCATGTAACAGGGACATAATAGGAGTCCGTCGTCCTAACTGGGACACAAGCGGAGTCAGTGTCCCTCTGGCCCAGATAAAACCATCTGACTGTGCTGGCTAGTGATTCATCTTAATGTCCTCTTGTAAAACACAGAGAGTGTTGTGATTATGTGCTCACACTGTGGTCGGACCCTCTTTTGATGTAATGCAATGCAGAGGCCACGGTTATCTTGCTTCATCAGGAAAGCTGCCAAAAATGGGTCATGAAGATGCTTCCTGCAGTTATCCTGTGCTTGTGAGGCACTTTTTTTAGTGTGAAACTGCTGTTTTCGACCCCCGGTTCACCACAATCTCATTAGACTGCATATTTTCCTCCCATTACTGCAGTGTTCTTGTTTCCTAACGCCAAGCTCATCCCAAAGGAAGATGTGTCATTCTGCAGACAGCTCCAAAGACACACTCACAACACCACTGGGTTGTGATTAATGCACTGGCACGCTACATACAGCTACCTGTTCTGTAAATCTCTCTCTCTTTTGAATCTCCTCCCACTTGAGACTGTATTTGCCAAACCATCAGAAAATGCGATTGAGGGGCAGGATGCCGTAGGAGAACATTGCCCTCCCTTCTCATCTCATCTCTTCCCTCCTCCTCTCCCTGCGGAGGCTCTAAACGTAGACTCGCTCTTCTCTCCTGGCTGTATGAGGACAGTCTGTTCCAAGCTTGCATCAAGCTGGGGGATTCCTCAACCTGAACAACAGCACCAGCCTTGCACGGTCATGTCTCACTGGAGAGCAGCACACATTTGACTCAGAACAAAGGACAGTCGTACGAGATGTCACTGCTTTGATTGACTGTCCATCTGTCCAGTGATTATTGATCTCTAATACAAGACATCCTCTCTATTGATCTCTCCCAGAAAGCAGTCCCACATGTCTGACATACATCAGTCCCCATTTATGTCTTGTCTCAGCATGTATCAGCTCTTTAATGTGATGGCAGACTTACTATTAAAAATGAATAGTCATGATTTTTTTTTTTTTTTATTCTACTGTCATGAAGCATCAGTTTGAAGAGAATGTTTAGTGGAAGGAAGATTTAAAAAATAAGTAATAAGGTTAATAGTTAATACGCTACAACTTGTGTATTATTTTACGGTTGTTTTAGGTGTTAGGCTACATTGTCGTGGCAAAGAAGTTGAGTTTAACTACACAGATAAGGTTCGTGATTTATCATACTACAATCATGTTTACATGCATATTATTTTCATCTTGTGGCTATACTTTTGAAACTGAGTATTTTAATGTTTACAGATTAGCCCATTTACTTCCACTTGTAAGTGCCTCAAAGTAAGCCATATCTTTGGACAAGGACAAGTTGAAATTTTGAAATAGTATCCATTTTGTGTCAAGTGCTGTCAGTTGAGCTTAACTTGAACCTGTATTGAACCTGGAATATTCCTTTAATGGCAGAGACATTTGAAGGCCTCTCTATCATCCCCTTAAAGGGATAGTTCACCCAAAAAATGTAATTCTGTAATTAATTTCTCACCCTCATGTCGTTCAAAGCCTGCAAGACTTTCGTTCATCTTCGGAACACAAATGAAGATCTTTTTGATGAAATCTGAGAGCTAAAAATAATTGTGTTCAGCAGGAAAGCGTTCAATTAATCGAAAGTGGCATATTTTCTATTCCCCAAAAAATGCTTTTCTTTTGAAAAAAATATTAAGCAGCGCAACTCTTTTCAACACTGATGATAAGAAGAAATGTTTCTTGAGCAGCAAATCAGCATATTAGAATAATTTCTGAAGGATCAATTGTGATCCTTGCGGTTTTACTGTATTTTTGATCAGATAAAGCAGCCTTGGTGAGCACAAGAGAAATCTTTCAAAAATGAAAAAATCCTGTCGACTCATTTGAATGCTAGTGTTGTTTTGTGGCTTTTAACCCACGTATGTGCCTTGAGGTTAACCTATAACGTAATGTATGATGGAAATATTTTGCATTGCAAAGAGTGTTTGGGGGTGTCAGCTGTGCCATTTTGTCATCTTTGGGCATATGTTTGTTTATTTTGTCTAAAAATGACACCTGACATCCTGCGTGTGACGTTGTCCTGTTCTCCTCTCCTTTATCTTCTGATATGTATTGAGTTCGATTGATGATTGATAGTGTGTGAGGGTTTATGTACTCTGGTAACGGTGTGGATGTGTGCTGACAGCTTCCTCTTGTTGGGGATGGGAAGGACACTGCTCTTCTCTCTCTCTTTTTTTTTCAACTCCTTTTCTCTATGCAAAGCCAGTCACTGTGGCCCCTAACAGGCTATGCCATGCAAAATGCATGAGCCGCCTTGTGTAGAGTGAAATTGTGTGTGCGTGTGCGCTGTCTGCAGCTTAAATTCTGCGTATGAGACTCAGCTCTCTGTGGGTGGGCAGTTGCTCGTTCTCTCTCTCCCTCGCTCTGTCTCTCTTTCACTGTCGGTCGGTCTGTCTTTGTCTCTCTCTGGGGCGGTTGAAGATGGCAGAAGTGAAATGCACTGCCAGTTTTATGTGTCAAGCTGCCATGTTGGTGAATCTCCTGTGCCATGCACACGGTTTAATGACATGCACCTATAGAGACCGGCTCTCTCTCTCTGCCTCTCACAAATCTAACATAATGTTTGTGTAGGCTGGATGCTTTGATTTATATATCAGATATCAGACATCTTTCATATTTTTCCATAACCAACTGGTTGAGTTGTGTCTGACAGAAAAATATCAACAAATAATTAGGCTTAATAACTAGAATTAGCCTTGATTCGTGCATTTTTCTTGCCTGGGCTGATATGTTGGGACTTTTTTAAAACAAACCAGTAGGATTTAATCTTACCTCATAACCATGAAACAAGATTCGCCACTTACTATTGCTTGTCAGAGTTGTGTGATATTAGGGTAGGAACATTCTCATTCTAGAGAGCATTTGATTGGACAAAAATGTGAGAATGCAGAACGAGTCATTAATACGTTGTCTGTATTCGAGAAGAGAAATGCTTATATAATTTTGTCAGTTTAGAACTACACTAGCATATAGATTAACCTCAAGGCTAACATACATGGGCTAAAAGCCAGAAAACGACACGGTACCATTCATATGTTTAGGGTTGGTAAGATTTGTTTATGTTTTTATGTCTTATAGTCACAAAGGCTGATAAAAAATAGTAAAAACAATAATATTGTGAAATATTACATTTTAAAATAGAATTTAATTTCTAAATACAATTTTCTATTTGAATATATTTAAAAAATGTAATTTATTCCTGTGGTGGCGAAGCTGAATTTTTAACTGTCGTTACCCTAGTATTCAGTGTCTAATATGTTCTAATATCCTGATTTGCTGCTCAAGAAAGGTTTCTTATCATTAATTTTGTCTTTAACGCTCACTTTTGATCAATTTGATGTATTCTTGCTGATTAAAAGTATTAATTTCTTTAAAAAAAAAATCGTTAACAATAATGTAGTATTATGAATTCACGAGGTCCTTTAGACCCCACAATTAGACACACACAGTTTGTCTGAAAAGGTTTTTAGTATGCTAGTGCTTTAACACGTTATAAGAGCCTGCTAAAACAAAAACAATTCATTCTCAAGAAGTTTTTTAATTTTTAAAGGTGTCAGCCATCTTGGCCAGTAGTATCAATCATGCACTTCAGTCCGTTTTTCATTGGTGTTGGTACAAAAACTGCAGAGCCTAGCTGGTCAAAATGGATCCACGGTGGCCATAACCTCCTTCATAATATGGCACTGAGGTTCACAGCTGCCACGCGAACATCCAGATGTTTGTTTTGTCCTGTCCTCTTTTGTTTTTGCCCTTTTGACCAAAGCTCTCACGGACTGTGTGTGTGTCCTGCAGAGGGAGGAAGGTCACATTCTGCCCCTCTTGCATCCTACAGAGAGCAGCGTGGGCCGTTTCCAACGTCAGAGTGTGATGACTCTGGTTGAGCCCTGACAGCAGCTTCTGAAATGAGCTGTAGGGTGCCACAGCCCAAAGAACACACTCCTCGGAGACTCCTCTCCATCGAGACTGCGTCTGCCAATGTTTTTGTGCGTGTGTGAGTAAGTGTGGGTGCGTGTTAGCCTAGCGTAGCCGCGCCATGGGAGGCTTATGTGGTTACTGCTTTTCACCGGTGCACACTTGAGAGTACTCGGTTCTAACACGCGTGCATACAGATCTCCCATTCATAGGCCTATTTAAAGCTGCCTGTGTGTAGGAAAGGGAACAGGCAGAGCTCTGTTTGAATCAGTGAAATCTGAGAGCAGGAGAGGGGAGAGACCATTCCTCTGTGTGTTTACGGCTCTCAGCCCTCCAAGCCGATCCGTGATCACCGGCACAGTATGTTAGTTTTGCGTTTGCTAGTATGCGAGTGGATATCTCGGTCACCCGTGTTTGTGTGTGTGTGTGGCTCTTATCAGGTCGTATGTTGTAGATTAAACAGTGGATGTGTGTAGACGGGAAGGGCAGACAGACAGGCAGACTGTGCACTATTGATGATCACGTCTAGACGGAATGTTCGTCTCCCTCCCTCTTCTCTTAAAAAATTTGCCCTAGGCTGCCAGCCAAATCCTCTCAGGAATGAGCACGTCTGAGCCTGTGTGTTTGATCCCTGTGAGAGTGTGTTTTGATATTTAGAGGCACGTTGTTTGCTCGGGTTTTTGCGCAAGTGTTTTAGTTTGATTATGAATGTTTGCGTGTGTTTTTGTACGACGTGGATTTTAGTACTCCAGTGTGTGAGTATAGGCGTCATAGGTAATGTCAGGAATGCATGTTTACTTTTATATATGTGCAAAACCATACTGGCCATGAGCACTTCCAGGTCAGCTTTCACTACCGAATTCACTCCTAAAAGATTTAGGTGACAACCAAATTTACATTAAATCCACATTTCTGTATTTATTCTGGAGTGATTCTGTCTGTTCTACACACACATGGGGCCTTGATCAAGAATTTTTTGTTAATTGTATTCTTGCGCAAGTTGTTACTTTTGATTTAAGTAGGCCAATTCACATTTGAATGAATGCACATTTAAATTTATCTGCTTGTGTTTCAGGAAAAAGACACACGGAATGATCATTTTGGGGATTTTTTATCACATTTAAGTGTCCAACGTACTCATATATTCACACGTTTCGTTGATGATTGATGCTATGTAATATTTTTACATTCTTGTTAAAGAAAAACAGGGAAATTGTCACTGTTTTAGATCTCTCTTTAGTTCCGCCTCTCTTCCTCCGTTTTATCTCCTTATAGCCCGCATCAAGTTGGCCTACATTTGTCCACTGTCCAGCCCACATGGAAAAGATACCTCATCAGAATCGCACAACGAGTCCCACAATGCAATGCACGAGGCTTTTCCAGTGTGACGAATGAAATGGAAGTAATATCCGCAGTGATTTCCGTGACTCATTATTTGACGTGACATTTTTACATGCACTTGGATTACAAATGCTAAACAAACATTTACTTCTGAGATGACAGCTGGACTGCACTTGCTGACTTAAAGGGATAGCCCCAAAATAAAAATTCTGTCATCATTTACTCCGATTTTGTTGCTCATTGAAATTTATCATCCAGGTATGGCAAGCAGTTTTTAAGATTTCAGGATTTCCCCATTCAAATAGATAGGACCTGGTCTTGGATGACCAACATAGCTGCCCGGAGGTGTTGCAAAATTGGCCGCTTAGTGGACAGACTTTTCTTGAAAGGGACTTTGATAGTATGCAACAAACAACATGCTAGTCTTCCATTCTGAACACAGCCATTGTTTACAGATTGTAAATGATTTGCGTACTTTTCTTAAGTCAACTTGCCCTATATTAGGTCGCCGTGCACCCGGCTCACACATGTCCTCACTCCTTTTTTTCCCTGTAGTGCTAATGATGTGTGAATAGGAGACCTATGGAGGGGGTACAGTGAGGGGCCCCAGCAGCTCTCTGTGTGTTTGTGACTGAAAACTGCACGTATGCGCGGCTTTTTTCGCTTTATACATTCCCTCTGCCAGAGCTGCAACAGATGGACACACAATCACCCTCGTGTGCCGCCTTTCACACGGATTGTGCTAAACTGTGTGTGTGTGTGAGGTGCTTATAAATGAAAAAGCCACTCATGCTCAGTGTCACTCACAGTTTCACAAATTAAATGCTTATACACACATGTACACATAAAAACAGGACAGATATGCATAAAATGGCATTCCTAGGGTACACACGCGCTCTCTGAAAGGTCATCGCGTATTATGACTGTGTGAGGTTAGCCTAGATAAGATTCATCATCGGCCCGTGCGGCTTGTAATACTACGCTGTAATTCCCCACTTGCAGCGTAGCTGATAAAACGTGCGGGAACTGCAAAGACATCGCGTGTGTTTTTGACTTTTTCTCGTCAGCCTCTGTCGATACGTTGTTTTTTTTCGTAGCTGTTTTCGTCAGGGGATCTCCATCCATTGTTGGTAATAGTGATGTGGTCAGGCTTGTACATGTTACAGTCTTCATTGTCAGAGCCAAAGTAGAATTCGTGTTTGTGTGTCAGTGACCTCATTATGCCCATTTCGAGGGAAAACACTTGAATCTGATGAGGGTTTAAAGTGTTCTGTTAGATCTAGCAGGTTGTTTTGGTGCTGCTCAGGTTAGCGAGCTGACGTGGGCGTACGGGAGATCCGGGGCCGAAAGGAAACAACGCAGACCCTAGTACTGAAGAACGAAGGGTGTGTGCGTACGAACATGCATTTTCTGAAGGGTTAGGAGCAGCGGTGGTACGTTTCAGATGAGCGAGCTGCAGGAATGCTAACTCCCACCGTTGTGAGCTGTCTTTCTCTCTCACACACACGTTTGCTTATCACATATGCTTGTGACAAACAGGCTTTGCATCCTCTGGGTGTTTGTGTGGTGTTGTTCTGATTGCATGTCGAGACGTGAGGGATTTGTGTTAGTTACATTTGTCAACGATGCACAAGTAAATAGTGTTACAGAATATGATTGTGTGTGTGTGTGTGTGAGACTTTAACACACTAATTAAAAAGAGATTAGAGATGGGTGAGGTGTTGCGTCCCTGGAAGAGAGCGCGGAGAGAAACTCATAACAACCTGATCCGCAGGATTTGGGATCTTGAGTGACTCAAACGAGAAATAACCGTTTGAGAAAAACTGTCTGTTACAAACTGTGTACATTACAATGGCCTTCTCAGCGGGCGCTTTCTCACCACATTGTTTATATTTCACGTCATTTTTATATATAGTGGATTTATGTCATGTATCTAATTTTTTGCGTCTTGAGAGCACGAGACACCTTTTCCCGTGTAATTTTCTTGTGTCCTTGAGGGGAACAGAGCAATAACTCTCTCAGTAAACAGCGCCCACAGCTTTCGCACAACTATCACAATCACTGCTCGCACCATGTGCTGCAGGCCAGCTAGATAAATCCTCGTTTTTGTGTTTGTTTTGCTGTAAGGTCTTGCGTCAAGGCTGCACTGCATCTAGCATGTGATACAGCAGATTGGAAGCTCTAATATAAAGCAGTGTGTGTGGTGTCTCTATGGCGGTTCAGAATAGCGTACCACTCGTGCTGGTTCTGCAGTGTAGAAAGTAGATACTCTGCATAATATGCTAATTTTCGTGCGCAGAATCCTCACATGACCTAATATAAAATGTACTGTGTCGTACTGTGTCCCCAATGCCATGCACTTGATTTGACCTTCTATTTTCAGTATGGTGAACGAATTAAGAAGTAATATCCTATTATCTTTTTCTATGACTGATTTATTTATTATTTGACTGTCAAGACATTTTTGCTCAATTGTGGATTACAAATGCAAAATGTCTATTTATTTTCTTCTTTATCTCCACTTGATTAAATTATATATATTTATATTATATACAGATAAAAACTCAAAATATGAAAAAGGACACTAAAGCTGTGTCTGAAATCGCTCCCTATCCACTATATAGTGCACTATTTAGGGTGTCGGCCATTTTATAGTGGTGTCCGAATTCTGAGTGAACGACATCATTCCCTACATTCGTTCACTACTTTTACCCACAATCCTCTCTGAATTTGAGTGTACATCCAATGTACACTTGCTGAGACACTATTTCCCACAATCCAACACGATAAGGCGATAGAGCACGAATGAAAAATAAACAACAACGTCACCATGGCAACGGCGCACAGAAGATAGAAAACAATAATTTATAAGACCAGACGCCTGGTTATTTATTTATATATATACCGTTATATCTATATTTGAATAAACAAATGTGTTGTGTAGTGTTTTGTTCTCTTTTATTTTCACATATAAATGTAAAAAGTAAATAAATATGACAAGCAAGTGTTTTTATTATCTTTTTTTTTATTTTATCAAATAACGCAATAAACGTGAAAAATACATACAATTGTTACATACAATTCATACAGCCAAAATAGGAAATATTAAAGATGGGTAGGTAATGTTTATGACGAAATTGTTCGAGCTCTCTGGCGCGTGATAATTAGGTCAGCGTCTGAATTCGCTCACTCATTTTCGTTCACTCTTTGCTGATGTAGTGCACTCAACTGCCATTCACTATGTAGGGATTAGTGAATGAGTGAACGAGTGAGCGGTTTCAGACACAGCTTAAGACCCTACAGTATTTTCAATTTCACATATTGAAAGGACGTGGAACTTCTATGAACTCTTTGTCTTACATCTGTACTATCTGTTTGAATATTTTTTGCAATAAAAAAGGGGAAAGTATAGTATGTACTATTTTCAGACAGTATATACTGTACTGTATGCTAGTACTCTATTCCATACATAGCATATTGAGCCAGGTTTAAACATTAGAATTGCATACTTGGCTCTTGAGAGATGAGAACCCACAACGTTAACCGAAAAACATGAAGGAGACAGAGTGGGGACTGTGTGATTGCATGTGTCACGGGTGAGGAGGGAGTGTTGGCTGGGCCTTGAAATGTGGAGAGATGGGCCGGTAGACATAGTGTGTGCGTGCTTGTCAAGGTTAGACAGGCTCACCACTGCAGTGTGCTCATTGTTTCTGCCCCCCTCGGCAGCTGCCCACCCCTCCCTCATGCTGCAGTCCTCTTCCCTCAAGAAAAACAGCCCTATCTCCTACACGCACATTTTTTTGCGTTTAGCGCCGATGTGTGGGGTTGCCATGTCACCCCACCACCGTACAGCTGCTTTATGTTGTGCGACGACATCGCCATTCATTATTCAGCCTACAGGAAACAGGAGATCCCATAGTTCCCATAGTCTGCAGGAAGTTGTAATTTACTCCAGATAAAACATGTTTCTTCCTCCTCTGGCACCCACCCAACCACTACTGTTAGTGTCTCTGTGATGGAGGGACAAGGATGTGCGTTACACTCTCTGGTTTGCCCTGCCAAATAGAGGATGTTACGGATTATAAACATTAGAAACGCATATATGAATCTTCTGAAGAGAACTGTTGTTATGTCAGATGAGCGTAAGGTCTCTTCCCTTCTGTGTCAGCTATATTAGTCTCTGTCTGTGTCTGATAACCATCAGCACTGAGCTTGCCCCTGATTCGTGCTGTGTGACTCGTACACACGCACACATATGCACAAGCACGTATTGTTGAATACGTTTAGCAGAGGAGGTGACGGACAGATTGAGTGTGGTGATTTGTGCACAAGCTCTCTGATATCAGATGTATTACATGTCTGAACGATTGCAGCTAATTGTAAACACTCTTGTGAAATAAGGTTGTGCTCATGAAGCATGTGTTTGTGTTTTCTCGCAGAAGGTGGTGGATGACGACAGTCACGGGAGGAAGTCCAGTCCTGCACTCTGCCCACCTAACAGCAAGCTGTCTGATAACGTCCTGGAGAAAAAGGTACTGTCTATGTTACTGCATCGCTTTACACCAAAGTTCCTTTAATGCAAGGCTACTCGCTGGCATCTTGGGAACGCTCCTGGGCAACTATTTTCTACTTTCTATTTTCTCATGTCTTCTTGAATAGAGAACGTCTCAAATCTCCAACTCTGCTTGGTATGAAAGAACAGTTAAATCACTAATAAGTAATAATCTGACAAAAGGATTTGATAAAAAGCCTACATATATCTCCAAATGAATTCTTCTTCAAGTGGTCCGTATCCTCCTTGCCTCTGTTTACACGCAGGCACAGAACGGCCTCCCCATTCATCCACACACACCCTCTTCATCATAGAGTCACAGGCTCTCACTATCTTGCTCACTCATACTCATCACAGGCCTCAAAACCGACCTCACCCTTCCTACCCACCCCTAGACAACTCCCTCATTCACACCCCTTCCTCTCGTTCTGTCTTTGACTCACTCATTTCATTCAGAAATATCTAACTGTACACACACACACACCAGAGACCCAACAGTCATCCTTCCTCTTTTGTTTCCGGGTGTTCTAATCAGAGGTGGGCAGGGCCAGGCGTAAACAGGCTCCAAACTGTTTCATGCAAACCATTTTTAGAGGAGGGCCTTGTTTATTATTAACATGCACTAACTTTTGAAAGTTCAGGGTTGGTAAGTTATTTTTAAAGGTTTTTAGAGAAGTCTCTAATGGTTACCAAGGCTGCATTTATTTAAGTAAAAACGGTAATATTGTGAAATATTGTTACAAGAACCGCTTTCTATTTTAATTAAATGTAATTTATTCCTGTGATGGCAAAGCTGAATTTTCAGCATCATTACTCCAGTCTTCAGTGTCACATGATCCTTTAAAAATCATTCTAATATGCTGATTTGCTGCTTAATAAACAATGAACCCTTTTTTTTTTTAGGAATCTTTGATTAATTAAAAGTTTAAAAGAACCGCAATTAATTGAGGTAAATGTCTTTACTGTCACTTTTAATCAGTTGAATGCATCCTTGCTGAATAAAAGTATTCATTTCTTTCATTAAAAAAGTTCAAAACAGATAATGCTAAATACAAGTGTACATGAAGTCCAAAAGATTTTCCACCTTTGACAGCTTTGTAGTGTTAAATATATCCTTTCAAAATCCCTTAACATGAGAAACTGAGACACATTTTCAAAACAAGGTGTAAACAGAGCCTCACTTTCCCCCAGTACAGTTTACCAAGCATTTACATCAAGTCAGAAACCCACCCGGGCTGATTCACTAAATGCTGTCTTTCTCTTATCCTCTTCATTAATGTCTGTCAACCTCTGCTCTGTGGCCACTGATGGATGAGCTCCTCTCATGCATGCATGATATTACAGCAAGATGTTTGTACTGCTCTCTTTGTTTACTCTGCTTCAGGCATCCTCACCAAGTTTCCCTCTGTGTGTTTGTACATTTTTGTGTAATTATTGCTGTTCGGCCGCTCCTGCGCAAATGCTCTTGATAATCTGTGTGTAATGAGACCTTAAAGAACTTCTCTATTATTCATGCACAAATGTGTAGACACGTATTTTAATGCAGCTCAAACAGTCATTTCATATTCAAACGGCCTTAAAGTGCTTCATTAATATTGATATGTGCTTGTTTTTGTGTGTACAGGGCAACTCGCAGTCTTCGCTGGTTTTCAGTCGACTCTTTCCCGATATCAAAGAGGAACCAGGACACTGCCCCATCGTCCACCCGAGGTATGGCCTTTTCCCCCCAGCATTCCCTTTTGACCTGGGCCTTGTTTCAGGATTTCAATAGGAAGAAGCAAGTGCATATGATAAAATGGGCAAAATTCCGTAGATGTCATATACACTGAATCTAGGGATGTAGGAATGTCATAGAAACCTGGGTTCTTTTGATTTTGGCCAGGACGAAACACCCCTAGCAACCTCATAACAAATCACTGGCAACCAACAACAATGCCCTAGCATTGTGATGGCATTTTCACCACCCATCTTTTCAGACCATGTAAAAATGTATTTAAAATGTATATTTGCAAACCTCATTGAAGAATAAGACACTTGACCTGAAGGCTTGGAGTCAGTCGACAAGAAAAATAGTCATTGCATTGCATTGCTACCCTGGAAATCCAGAGTTCTCGCGAGAGCACAATTTGAATTTGCTGAGCGAGTTACTCTGGCATTGAGTAATGAGCTGCACCAATCACATCGGTGTATCTGATATAGGATATAGGACAATCACGACAGTGATTGGTCGTAGTGTTATCCAATTGCGTGCAGTGAGATTTTCAAATGAATGCTTGGTACTGCCCCTCGAGTTGGGCGATTTTTCATTTCTCAATGCCAGACCCTTAATCTTTCGGATTTGGGTCTGGATTTCCAGGCTATTGCATTGTCACACTTCAGCTAGACCCTTTTTTTTTCTCTTTTTTTTAATGCTAATTTATTTCCAGTCTGATCTGATTATTGCGATTTAGCTCTGTAGTGCATCATTACCTGCTCAGCTGTACGTGTGAATGGCTTTCTGAGAGCAACAATTCTCCTGTTATTGCTGGAGTTTTCAGTTTCAGTGTTGTATGTGCACTAATCTGAGGGTTTATGTTTGCAGTTACTACCTGTACACGTACGATAAGATGGTGGCCCCTAACGTGTCCCTGCGGAAGGAGGCAGAGGTGAGCCATGAGGTTCTGGGGGCCCTGCTTAAACAGCACTACAGCAGGAGAGCACTCACCCACGACAGCCAGCCCACCACAGGTCAGTACACGCAACGCTATTTAGTTATCCTAGTAAATTAATCTACATGCATGCACAAAATGTACAAGAATGATGAGGTGAGATGTTTATGGACATGTATGTGGTTGACTGACTCAAAAGGTGAGGAGCTGCTGAAAGTGTCTTGCTAATGATTAGTACAGCTCACATTTTGTTGCCAGTGAAGAGAGAGAATGAAAAGAGGCCGCTGGCTGTCCCTGCGAGTGTCAGATCGCTCCAGAATAGAGTACTGGGGGAGGGGTCTCCAGTCTCCACCGCAGCACACCACGTTTCCTCACGTCTCTCTCTCTCTCCTCCTTTCTCTCTGTGCCTCACTTTTCCTTTTCTACACTTTTTGATCCTCTTCAACCCCCTCTGGCCCACCACTCACCTCTCTGTGCTTACTGCTTTCTCGCTCTCTTTTTTGTGTGTGTCCCCTTCTATGTGTCTGTTCTCAATCCTGGCTCCCCTTTTCTCTCTTCTCAGTCTGTCTATCTATCTTTCTTCCCCCATCTCTCATCCTCAATTGTTTCTCTTTCTTCCATGTACCCGTTCTCTGTTCTCTTCATCTCTCTCGTTCTCAACCTGTCTCCCGACTCTCTCCTTTTATCTCTTTCACTTTCTTCCCCATCTCTTTCTCAATCCGTCTCTCTTTCTTTCATGTCTCTTTTTCTTCATCTGTTTTTCTTTCTTTCCTGAGTCGGTATTTGTTTTGTTATATCCACTCATTTGTCATCCTGCCTCATCTGTCTCTCATTTCTTTTTCTTCCATGTATCTGTTCTCTATCCAAGCTATCCTAGTCTTTCCTACTTCATCTGTCTCTCTCTTGTTCCCTCTTTTTTTGTTGCATCTATCCAGGCTCCCCCTTTCTCTTTTCCTTCATCTGTCTGTCTTTCTTCCCCCTGTCCCTCTTCCTCAATCTGTCAGTCTTTTTTCTATGCACCTTTTCTCCATCCTGCCTCCTTTTTTTCCTCTATCTGTCTTGCTTTCTTCCATGTATCCACTCTCTATATGTGCACCCTCTGTATCTCTTCCTCGATCTGTCTCTCTTCTTTCCATGTACTTGTTCTCATCCTTGCTCCCCGTGTCTCTTCCGTCTCTCGTTCTCCATCTCTGACTCATTCTTCTGAGTGTGACAGACAGGTCTTAGTCACAGTAGAGGCTAGCAGCAGAGCGAGGCTGTTATTCGGCTCTGCAGTGCCAGACCTGCAGCCTGCCTGTCCTACATTTAAATGAGCCGTATCTCTCACACACACACTCTTTCTCTCTCAGTCCCTATGGACTCCCGTATTGCTCGTCTAAACATGCATGCTAGGCAGCTGCGGTTTGCCTGGTTCAGGTGATTTGTATGTCGAGCCTGTGTAGCACCTTAGCAGCACTAAAAAAATTCAAATCAAGAAAATCTCCACTTTCCACTTGCCTCCCATTTCTGTGATACGTTCCCCTCTATGCTGACCTTCAAAAAGAGACACCCACAGAGAATTAGTCACACAGACTTTCAGCACACGACAGATAAAGGTGCGTGTGTGTGTGTGTGATTGCGTGAGTGTGGTTAACTCTTCTTCCCTTTCCCTCAGATCTTCCCGCATCTCCTTCCTCTGTCGCAGAGGAGGCCAAATCCCACCACGCGGGCGAAGCGCACGAGCGCCGCCAACCTCCTCCGCCAGTCGCCATGGAGACTAGCTCGGGCGGCAAGCAACACGCCCCCATTCCCACGGCGGGAAAAGACAGCGGAACAGAGGACGACAAGGACAGGATCATGCTGGAGATTGTGCAGATGTACCGGCGGCAGCAAGAGAAGCTCAATTCCACCCTTCAGAAACAGCTGCAGCTGGAGATGGTGAGACGCATCCCTACCTAAATCATCCCTACCTGAGACACAGAGGCTCTGTTCCAAACTCTAATGAGCTCTGTGTCTGCTGTCTACATAGGCAGCAATCTTCTAAGGATGTGTTATAACTCATAAGTAACTTAGTGGCTTCGTACTCTTGACTAATGCTCACAGTTGATTACAATAGACTAGAGACTGATGTTAACGTGCTAAGTGCAGTACTCTAATAATGTGTTTAATTAAATATAAATGAATGGTGACCATATATATTTAATGTGTAAGACTGATTTATATTTTGTTGGGAAAAGAATATTAAGCATGATTTTAAAATGACAACATGGTGTTTCTACAATTAAGTAATTGGCTTTTATGTGGTCACTCGACTAAAGCCTAAAAAAAAAAAAAAAAAATTACCTGGGAATTTTTATTTTCTATAAAGTTGACTTTTTTTCTGTTCACTATTAAAGAAAATAAGATAGAAACTTATATAAACCTATTTCTTATTGTTAAAAACTGGAGCTAACAATAGAATACAATCACTGAATAATGCTTAAGAAGGAATAATGAAAGTAGTAATATCAAATTGAGTAAATGTGTTTTATTTTTTATTAAAACATTTAATTTAGATTAGATGAATTATAGCCTACCTTAATACAAGCACCTTTTCATACCCTAGTTTGAAACCCCCTGCCCTTAGGTTTCATAAGCACAAATAATATATGGCAAATACACAATCAATAAAATTGTCCATTTTTAATTTTGATGCAATTTTTATCTATACACACACTGCACATATGCATAACTATGTGCATAATACAATGCATGTTCATAATTATTTCCTGCTGGCATTTTGGATGAAAATCATTAAGCTTGTCGTATCGCATCTGGGATTGCTTCATCCGCAAAATGATTCATACGATTCTGCCCTAGATTTTGGCCTAAACGGGGATCTTAAAACGCAGTGTAATTTTGCTTCCTTCTGTATGGAGCAGCCACCGTGTCAGGTGCACGCCTATGATGTCTAAAAATGCTCCTCTAAATAGGCAGCTCACTAGAGGTTTGATCAGAGCCAGGGAGATGGACTAGTTGTGTATCTGAGAAGCTCTTTTGTGGGTCCTGTGAAAAGAGAGGGACCTTGTTGTATAGTATAGCGTGTAAAGGTGAAGGCCAGAGCAGAATGGAGTATGTTCCAGTTGAGCTTTATCACCCTCGACTCGTCCACTACAAACCCTGACCTTTGCCACACATTGTTTGATGCATGTCTTCATGTGCGTGTGTGTGTAGGAGCTGGAGGCAGTGCGCGGGGGCGAGGCGGCCAGGCTGAGGGAGTTGTCTGCGGAGCAGCTGGAGCTGCAGAACGAGCTGGAGGCGGTGCACACTGAGCATGCTCAGAGACTGGGGGAGGTGCGGCAGGAGCAGAGACAGCTGGAACACCGACTGGAGCAGCTCCGGCAGCAGAGCTGTGCCTGCCAACCCAAAGAACAGGAGGCGCAGTACAACGCGCAGGTAAACGCGAGAGGGCAGAGCCTATCTGAGTGCGCCAGAATGACTATACCCAGTGTGAATTATTCCTGTGCCCAATGCAATATGCTGCATGTATCAGCACCGCTTATCTGTGTGTGGGAGTGAATCAGTAACGGGAAGAGAGATACGCACGCACACTGAGATGGAGAGTCGGTGCCTGGCTGACTTGCACACTGGGCCTGATTTCAGCGATTATTTAGGGCAGTGGTTCTCAAACTTTTTAGAGCAAATATCCGGTCTAATCAAATCAGACCATCTAAGTACCACCTAACGCACAAGTAGCCCATACGTAATGCTGATATTACTGCACATTTGTTTCGATCGCATACATAAATCTATTAAAATTGATAAATTACCAATGAGACTTCCAGAATTGTGTTAGAGTATCACATTTTGAGATCCATTGATTTAGTGATTGTGTGTGTTATGCGTCTGTTGCCTTTAATGTCATAAATGGAGTCTGTGACATCAGATCTGTTATTTTAAACCAAAACTATTAAAAACCGTTTTGGTAATTTAAATAAAGCTGAAATTAAGTTAAATAAAATACTAATTTTACGTGAAAAACTGAAAGAAAGAAAGAGTTACATGAGAAATATTTAAAAAGTACATAACAAAATGACTAAAACTTGAACTAAAATAAAAATGAAAACTAATGAAAGCCAATTCAAAATAGGAATAAAATCTAAAAAAGTATGCACATCATACTGAAATAACACTGCATTATATATGATATATATAAAGTGAGTCACTGAGGCATTAATACTTGTTGCTTTAGTATAGTTTTATAGTAAAGTGAAGAGAATGCAATAGAGCGACACAGTAGACCGACGTTTTACTATGACATTCAATTCAATTGGTATCACTGAGGTTCAATTTGGTGTTTTATGAAATATTTTGTGCGTTCCTATTTCTAACTCCTCTCGCTCTGTCTGCAGCTGTGCGAGCTGCGCTGTCGTCTCGAGCGCGCCGAGGCGGAGCGGCAGGAACTGCAGGAGGAGCTGTGCAGAGAACGAGAGGCCAGAGAGAAGCTGGAGCTCATGATCTCAAAGCTTCAGCTGCAGATGGTCCAGTCTGGCACCAAGGGAAGCCGCAGCAGTAGCCCTGCTCAGCCCCCGACCCCCTCCGCAAGCCCCCAATCCCAGCATTCCCCCGTTTCACCGGCCCAAGAGGTAACCTCCGGATAAACTCCTCCTGCTCGCCCCATCTCTCGCACACTTCCACGCCTGTAGCCCGGGAACGCGCTTGCCCACTCCCTGCAGAGACAGACAAACACAAGACCTCTGCAGAAAAGAGCAGCTCTCCCATAAACATTTCCCTTTGTGTTCCCTTAATGTTCGTTTAATTTAAAAAAGACTTTTCGTGTCTCCTTTTTTCCCCCTAAGTCAACCTGTCCTCGACCAGTCGTCAAGGAATTTTTTTTTTTTTTTTTTTTTTTTTGGATGTACATGTTTGTCATAATTTATAGTCGTGCTGAGAGGCTGATGGGACAGAGGAGGTGTTTCTTTTCAGTACTTTTTACCTCCTGTGTCGTTGGGACAGTGCATGAGTGCTTTTCCTATCCAAGCCCTTTGGATAAAGGAAACAAAACTGACACTCAGTAAAATACTACCTGTCACACGGAGCCCCAGGATGCCAAACAGCAAGACGCCAATGCCCTGCGGCAGCAAGAAACCACGTGGATGTTTACTTTTTATTCTCATTATGTGTAATCATTATTTCTTACAGAAAAAAAAGTTTTTGTTAATATCACAAAAATATCAGTAAAATATTATTATATAGAATTTCAATTCATTGTTTCATACAAGTGATTCAGAAACAGAGGCGCCCTTTACTGAGGCCCCCCTGGTTTAAGGTCATAATCCTCCCCCTCTTCCTTTCCTTTTCCCCTCCATTTTCTTTCCCTCCGTCCTAAACTGCCTGACGTTTGTCTTTTTCGGTCTGGTGTTGATTATATGTTTCCTGTCTGCATTGCTGACCCTTTGCAGGCTGGTATATGACAAACTCAGTTCATTCCTGTGTGATGCAGTAAGCAAAGACTCGCGTTCGCCCCCTGCTGGAGAACACTATGAAACTTGGCCCCCATTTAAAGGGATGGTTGACCCCAAAAATTTGTCTCACCCTTATGTTGTTTCAAACCTGTATGAGTTTCTTTCTTCTGTTGAACACAAAAGAAGATATTTTGAATAATGGTGGTAACCAGACAGTTCACGGCACCCATTAACTTCCGAAATATATTTTTCCTACTATGGAAGTCAATGGGTGCCGTGAACTGTCTGGTTACCACCATTATTCAAAATATCTTCTTTTTCAGAAGAAAGAAACTCATTAAATACACAATTTTCATTTTTGGTTGAACTATCCCTTTAACTACAAGGAAAATCTGCAGTTGTTCAAATGAGGTTTCAGGGTTTGGTGCAGTTCACCTCACTCTCATGTTCAGCATCGAAAGAGTTCCTGTAGTGTCAAAGAACTTTATTGGTTCAGTTGATTGGAAATTTCAAGACTAAGTAAATCAACATGCTATCTTCAAACAAAGCACACAGTTGACCTTAAATGTGGAAATTTCTTAGTGAATTTCCTCAAGGATCCATTAGAAGTGTAATTGGAGATGTAAAGCATTGAAGTACGTCACAATCTCTCATAAACCAGAGCTGATTTCTTTATGCTGATAAATTCCCTACAGTTTTTGAATGCTGGATTCTAGGTTAAAGCCCGCGTGAACCGGAAGTTGCAAACGACTTTTCTCCAGTGTTGTGACGTATTTCCAAGTGAAAACGGAATATTGAAGAGAGGACGGGGTTTTACTTCAGCGCTCCTCTATCTCTGCTCATAGCAGACTAACGGTTTGAGGGCAGTGGTTAGGCGTTTTCAACCCATCAGAAAAGGAAAAGTAACTTCAGATTTTGATGAAAGATTACCACGGCAAACACATTTTTTTTCTGTGTATTAACTTGCACGGATTAATTGTTCACCACAAGACTAGTAATATGCGCTAACAAAGTAAATAGGGTCAATTTTGATTTCATGTCAACTTTAAATGATTTGGCTGTTTTAGGATTGGGTGCCTGAACTTTCTTTCTTTCTTTTCATATTCCCCCTCTTCATTCCTCTGTGTCATTATTCTGGATGACTAAACAAACAGGTCTGACGGAGACAAAGAAAACAGACAGGGGGCCAAGGGAGGGATATTAAGGAATTACTGCTGTCAGGTTAGCTCTGTCACTGGGGGTTGAGGAGGTGCACTGAATGGATGCCCACCATACATCAACTGTTAGATGGACACAGAAAGTGAAGTGTTTTTGCCAGTAGTGCAGTTTGCTCATTCTTTCTTTCTTCAGTTCCAAGTGAGTTTGTAAAACAATATTAGACCGAAATAATAAAGGCTTTTTATCCATGATGTACATATTTCGTATAGAACATTCCACTGTGCGCAATCCATCAGTTCCAGAATCAGCGTTTGTCTAAACCTGATAATGTGTACAGTGCAAAACCTCTTAGACGTAAAAAGAGGAGAACACCCTGATTTATGTGAATATATCGCAGCAATGAAGAATTTAAAAAAACAAGACTATATTGTAAATGAGTGCTTTGCCATTTTTTAAAAACTTTTCTTGAAATTATTCAGAAATTATTTAATGTATTAACTAATAAAGATTTATATACACTTTGTACATACGGTAGTCATTAATATATTAACTAAATTCTTATAAACAATCTTTCAAGGTTTCTGATCACATTTGCAAAAGTTGGGTGTAGGCCAAGCTCTAATTAAAATGTGTGTTTTTTTTGGGCCTGAAGAGTGGTTGTTGATAACGTGTGTATGGTGGTGAGGGGGGTGGGATGCATGATGCTCAGAAGAACCCCTACACTCCATCCAACGGGGATTGGGAACAGTGACGTACGCTGCCCCGGTACCCACTGTCTCCCTACAGTGGGTCATTTCGTCCCTTTCATTGGAGCCCACTGAGTCTGACAACCTGTTGTTATTTTGGGTGGTGTTCGCTTTTCAGCTTTTCCTCTTCCCCATAATTTGAAATTCTTACAAAGAAGGGAGTGAAGTAATGCATGTATTGTTAGATACTATATTGTTATGCTAAAACAAAAGATTCATTATTGCTAAAGTGAAGAGTGATTTTTTTTTTTTTTTTTTGTATTCTCTCACACATACAAGCTTTCAAACAAATGTTCCTCCATATTGTCTGAAAAAAGTAAGTCTTTATGTAAATAGACACAAAATGTGCTCAAAGAGCCTAATTTAGATGCCAGAGACCAGAGACTTTTGATATGAGAGATTGTGTGTGAGTGGCAAATGAGACATGCTTACTGAACGGAGCGATTTATTTTATTTTATATTATATATAGATTTCATTTGTAGTTCTTTTGAGAGATTGTAGCATTTGTTTTGTCACTGTAATACATTACATCGACTACAATTTATGTACAGCAAGTATTAGGTTTCTTTTATTTTCACCACAGTTACCTCTGTAGCAGCCAGTTTCAATGCTGTTTTTGATAGTTTTTGGGTATCAAAGTGTATTTCTGAAGCTTTTTAGAGTATACCTTTTCATTTGTATCGTGTAAATTGCATTTTGTACACAAGGGGGCGCTGTATATATTCTATATAGAATGCCATGTTAAATTTGAATTATGGGCATAAGAATACAGTACTCTTTAGACTCTAGAAACAACAAACCTGTTTTTGGCTTTTGCAGTATTAAGAAAATGAATACAGATAACGTTGTACATATTTGAGAGGTGTGAAATATGTTGAATATCTGATGTGTATAGGCCTGGTATAATATAATTAGCAAAATTGTACCTTTAAAGCAACCTAATACTAGAGTTTTCCAGCAAAGCTACCATGTATTTTGCATTCTAAAGGAAAATATCCCATTTTACTGGGTATAATGAATAATGTGGCTCCCTTGTGCTGATTAATGGCAAAAAGAGACAAAAGAAAATTACAGTTATATAAACCGAACATTTTTTATATTGGTAAAAATACACGTAGTATACAAACTACCTGCCAGCACAGCATGTGTCCCTATTATATCGATCACACCTTTTCTAATGTGTAACTGAGACATTAATACTAAAAAAAAAAAAAAAAAAAAAAAAATCAGATGTGATGCTTTTTTTTTGGAGAACACACTCAACACTGTAATAGAAATGATATTGTTTATGACTTTTGTAAACAGCAAAGATATTTAAGTTGTAATTCTGAGATATGAAATGCAGTGTTTGTGTGTATCATTGCATATGTTGCCAATCCTACAGTGTGATGAGTTTTTTTTGCTCTTGCATGAAAATGAGACGTTGCTCTCCTACCTCATGTTGTGATATAAGATGTTTTCTAAAGCAGATGACACATCTCAAACTGTTTATCATGATTGATATTTACGAGTTGAATACATGTACATGCTTTTAGCTAATACCTCAGTTGTATCTAGTATTTTATTGTTTATTTCCCCTCTTTCAGACATTGTACATATATATTGTATAGACAATGAACTTGGATTCAATTCAAGTAAAGTTCTGTAGTGTCAAACCGGTTGTGTTATTGTACTTTTTGTATTTTTAGCACATGTACTTTGGCCGATTTAGCACTAAAGCTATGAAAATGTCAAATATAAAATGGGAAAACACTTCAAATGTGTTAGCATTAAAGCTAAAATTGACATTTAATTCACTTAACCCTCATCCTTCCCTTTTTTAAAAAATGGTGTTCATCGGAGGGGTCCAAGACCCCATGACTTTTGTCGCACTTGAACCACGAATACACACACACACACACACAAAGAATGGATTGGAGGTCAAATTGACCCCCATAGGAATGAATGGAATGAGAGGAATGCTTCAGTACACATACAAAAAAAACTATAAATGCTTAAAAATTCAAGCTTAAAATGCTAAAACAAAAAATGATTTTTTAATGTCTACATGTGTATCTGAATGCATACTGAATAAAAACTGACTTTAGGACCCATGGGGTAACAGCTCATTTGCTCCAAATAGTGCTATAAGGCCATCATGAAATATCATGTTATATTATTATTTTTAGGAGAATGGGGGATAATATATATATATATATATATATATATATATATAATGCCTGCAGAAAAGACATCTTGCATGGGGAAAGGGGGGCAAGAGCAGTTTCTTTCCTTTTTGTATTTGTATTGAGATTAACATATGGTCCAGAACGATAGACTATAGGGTGTAAAACCATAAAAAGCTATAGGCCTATGTTTCATTATGTCTTGTGGTGCTGCTTCGCTGCAATATGAAAGGTGGACCTTGGCTCTGTTCCGCTAAAGTAAATGCTTTAGAGAGAGACCAATTTCTGTACAGGTCAGTCTTTGGACTCAGACCTTGCTTCTTTTGCAACCTGTTTTTTCAAAGAGAGATCTCTCAACAACTTTATTTTTCCTTAGGCAAGAATATTATACTTGAGTGTGACTTATATTTTATTTAGAAATATTAGAAGTGATTTTAAATGTTCATGTTATGTTTCTTTATTAAACTTTTAATCCTGATTTTGGATGAAATATTATTATTTCTCATTTATTATTATTTGATCATCTGCATTTACGAAAAAAAAAAAAAAAAAAAAAAAAAAAAACAAGAAGATTTTATCATCTGACTGGACCTCCTCCTTGCATCACAGTCTTGTGGAACAGGAAGTCATGGCTGGACAATTTCATGCTCCTAGTCACCCTGGTATGTGTAAATGTGACAAAAACTCAGGCCAAACCTGCATAAAAACAACTTTTACAAACCCATTGCAAATATTTTATTGAAAGTATAATCTATCAAATGCAATTAACTAATCATCTAATACCATTAAATATTAAGTGTCTATATGTGTTCTTGTATTAATTTTCAGGGCTTGTTTTGTTTGTTCTGTGGATGCCCCCCAGCGGTGAACCATTGAAATTTCGAAACAACCTCGTTTACTGAAATCACGTGACTTTAACAGTTTGATTCGCGTTCCGAACTTTCACAGTCTATGGTTCCGAACCATTCAAAACAAGATTCGTAAAGGTTTCGAAACTTCACGAAGCAGTGTTTCAAATGTGTTTTCAAATGCGTTTGTCTTACCGAATGTATTCTGTCGGTCAGCAATAACCTGTCACATTAAGTGGGCTGAATGAACATACAAATTCATTATCTGCCAGTATTCCTTAA
Organism: Rutilus rutilus; assembly: GCF_951802725.1. NCBI lineage: Eukaryota > Metazoa > Chordata > Actinopteri > Cypriniformes > Leuciscidae > Rutilus > Rutilus rutilus. The sequence continues at coordinate 14,518,354 of NC_140214.1, forward strand.
TCTCACTTAAATCATCGTATTTTGAAGTTTAATCATCACATAACGATTCCTGTTTTTCCGTCTCCAAATTTCAGACATTTTGAAATGATAATTAGGCCTACGATTTTTTTTTTTAATTATAAATCAATATTTTTAAAATAATAAGACTTTATAGATAAAACTTAATTCTTGATTATCGCAACAACAACAAAAACAAGCTCTTTGATCATCAAAAATGTATGATACTGACACGTTTTGTCCAACAAGATCATTTTCACAGATGAACACAACTTTTAGGAGTTTTGAAGCCTAAATGCAGTCGCCAGAAGTAAAAAGCTACATAGCCTCTCTATCTTCCAGAAAGAACAAAAGGTTACCCTACCTAAGTCATCTACATAGAGACATCAAGATTAATAAGAGAAAAGCATTGAACATACACTTCAAATGATAATAATTTTAAACACATCAAACTATATGATTGCTTAAAATATGATTGATTACATTTGATTAATTGATATTTAAGATATGAATGTGTATCTTTTTCTTTTTCTGATTCATCACACTGTTTTGACCAGCTGGCTTCTCAAGAGCAGTGGCGCTCCGAACGCTTCGATACAGTGAATCATTTTGCGAAGTAATTGGTTCAATTGATTCAAAGCTTTGAAAAGCTTTGTTTCTCCCATCACTAATCTGTAGAACAAGTAGGTTACAGAATGAAATATCATTTGCAAAATATGCAAACACTAGCCATGAATAAGGCTATGCCACAGGAGGATACAGCTGGCCTTCAAGGAAAAGTAATGCATGTTGTTAAGAGCAGTCATCCAACATTAATTTCCCTATTACATTTGCATTTATTAAAACATATATTTGTCTGAATCTGTCTTTTTTTTGGTCTATTTTGTCATCTCAGTGTGTCAAGGAGTGAATATACAGTAGTCAACACACACACTCCTGCAGCAGGGGTAAAATCTTTGCGTGGCAAGGGCCACTCAACCTGTCACTCAACCCATCACCGCTAGGGGCAGCTGCCACTCGACCCGTCACTGTTATATGCACCTGCCACTCGACCTGTCACCGTTATATGCGCCTGCCACTCGACCCGTCACAGATATACGCACTTGCCACTCAACACATCACGGATATACGCACCTGCCACTCGACCCATCACCGTTAGGGGCAGCTGCCACTCGACCCGTCACCGTTATATGCACCTGCCACTAGTGTTGTTTTTGGCGGCCTGTTTTAATTTTAGTTTTAGTCTAGTCTTTGTGTCAAGCTGTCGTTTTAGTTTTTATTAGTTTTAGTCACGTTCATACTCTTTTTAGTCTAGTCAAGTTTTAGTCGACGAAAACTGATGACATTTTAGTCTAGTTTTAGTCAACGAAAACTGATGACATTTTAGTCTAGTTTTAGTCGACGAAAACTGATGACATTTTAGTCTAGTTTTAGTCAATGAAAATTGTATTTTAGTCTCTTTTTAGTAATGCAATTCTATTTAACCCAGTCAATATAGAATTTCAAACAAGGTTATCTTATTAGTATATTTAGGGCTGTGACGGTGGCAGTTTTTTTTTACCACCGTGGTAATGGACCAACTACCGGCGGTGGTTGGGGGTTATTTAAAAAAAAAAAAAAAAAACTCGTTTTATATTTCCACACAAAGACGCGTGATATAGGCTACACTCTGCGCTCTGAGAGGGATGTGGGACACGAGCAGGAAAGAGACCATCGATCTCTTCATGATATCTTCGTGTTTTCTACTTGATGTTGGTCTGAAGAGCGAATTTTATCCTCCACAAGGGCGAAATATTAGGCTGTTTGAGATTGCGCTGCCAGAGAAAGTGAAACTAAAAATCACCCGCGCGTGTGAAACTATGGGTTCACGCACAACTCTCTCATTCGTCGTGACGTTATAACATTTCGTCTCGTCTCGTTTTGGTCAACGAAAATGAAGAGACATTTTAGCATAATTTTTATTTTGTAAACCACATTTAGTCTCGTTTTTATTCGTCAACGATATTGCATTATACATGTATTTTAGTCATCGTCACATGACCAGCATTTACGTCTCGTCTCGTCTCGTTTTCGTCAGGTGATAACGGTTCGTTGACGACAATATTTCGTCATAATTTTCGTTGACGAAAGCAACACTACCTGCCACTCGACCTGTCACCTTTATATGTGCCTGCCACTCGACCCGTCATGGATATCTGGGCTTGCCACTCGACCCATCACCGCTAGGGGCACCGTTATATGCGTCTTCCACTAGACCCGTCATGGATATACGTGCCTGCCAATCGACCCGTCACGGATATACGCGCCTGCCACTCGACCCCTGCCTCGGGACCTTTCACAATATGTAAGGTGTTTTTTTAAACAAAATACAGCGCGTATCCCCTGTAGCTAGCGGGAGCAACATTAACCAAACACTCTTCACCTACCTTACAGCTACCAGACACTCCGACTGATACACATGATCAAATAGACATGCATCCCGCGTTTACTTCTACTCTTATTTAGCCTACCTATTTGCCACCTTACTTTATTTTTTAATTCTGCCATTTTAATCTGGAGTTAATCGCGAGTCATGACACCTACTAAGTGTTGCGTCTACCTCAAGATCTCTAAAATACTGCTCTTATTTGCCGTCTTAACTTACATTTTATTCGCTCTTTTTGTTCATAATGGAGCGCGTTGCATCACCTACAAGCGACGCGCCAGCCACAACTTAGCGTCGCGCCTGCCTCAAGATCTCTCACTGTTTAAATCTACCAGACACTCTGATTTATGTAGTCTACGTGTATAAACAGATAGTAAAATTCTGCTCTTATTTGCCATCTTATCTTACATTTTATTCGCTATTTTTGTCCGTAATGGAGTGCACCAGCCCAAGCGTCGCGCCAGCCACAAGATCTCTCACTGTTTTACTGCCTGATACTCCGACTGACATGCTGAAGGGGGAAAATCAGAGGAAGATTCCTCTCTACATCGATTTGTTTGGTTTTATGACATGTAAACAGTGAGAGATCTTGAGGCAGGCGCGCGCTTGGGCGTTCGCAAAAATAGCGAATAAAATGTAAGATAAGATGGCAAATAAGAGCAGAATTTTACTGTCTGTTTATACACATAGACTATAGTTATAGGTGACAAGGTGAAAAGGTTATAGGTGACAAGACGCGCGCTCCATTATGGACAAAAAGAGCGAATAAAATGTAAGATGTGTAACAGCGCAGCGCTTCTGTGTTGTACGTCACACGCATCACACACATGACCAGCGTCAGCCAATAGTGAGCCTACGTGCTGACGTACAACACAGAAGCGCTGCACTGTTACACTATGTGAACTCACTCAGAGGCCCACACAGAAGAAAGTGAATAGTTGAATAAAGTCGTTATTTTTGTTTGTTTTTTGTGCACAAAACATATTCTCGTCGCTTTATAAACTTATGGTTGAGCCACTGTAGTCACTTGGACTATTTAAACATTGTCTTTTCTAACTTTCTGGGCCGGCAAGTTTCGATCTCACTTGATTCAGCTTTCAGATTTAATAAAAAATATCTTAATTTGTGTTCCGAAGATGAACAAAAGTCTTACGGGGTTGACAGAATTGTCATTTTTGGGTGAACTAACCCTTTAATACAATTACAATTAATTTGGTTTGTCATGATTCATTTGTGTTCATAATCAGTAAAAAAAAGTCTTCTAACAAGAATAAACACATTTGAACAATGCAATTATTATTGTATTATTAATTATTTTAACTATCTTGAAACTATCCAAGTTCAAGTCATTTTCGTCGGAGTAAGATGGCAGTTTACTTTCTCTTAATTAATTACTGTTTAGTTCTGGTATTTAATAACTGTAATTACTGTTATTACCGTTGTACAGTAGAATTTATATACGTCTCAATGTAATAATAATACTAACACTAATACAAATTATCATCAAAACTAAATTTAAGGAATAATACATTTTTCTTCCATGTTTTAACAGTAGGCTAAAGCTCATTGTGCAGCACGTTGTTTGACAAAAAGTTTAATTTCATTTTATTAAAATAAATTAAATTCATGTTTTATGCCTTCATTTGATTAGCATAAAAGCACCACACCGAATTCGTGTGAAAAAAAACATTTCATAGATTTTTTTTAAAGGGGTGGTTGATTATGATTTCACTTTCTTAACTTTAGTTAGTGTGTAATATTGCTGTTTGGGCATAAACATCATCTGCAAAGTAACAACGCTCAAAGTTCAAAGCAAAGGGAGATATTTTCTTATAAAGAAATTGCTTTTTAAGGACTACAACAAACTGCTGGTAGGGACTACACCACATTCCTCCCAGGTTAGTGACATCACTACCTTATAATTTACACAAACCCCACCCCCTGAACACGATTTATAGATTATCATGACAGAATATGCTAATCAATGACTAGAAGATAACTACACATAAGCTACATAAATTCACCAACTAACCATTCAGAAATGTCCTGTTGCATTCTACATGTTGTCACTTCTTCTTGAGTCTCTCCATCTTTGTCCGGTTTGAACATAAAAGGCTAAAAGTTTTTTAAATTTTCAGTGCATGTGTGTGTGAGGTAAGAGGACATGAGTTGTTTAAGCTCTGCCCCGTGCCGGGAGCAGCAGCTCATTTGCATTTAAAGGGACAGACACAAAAACTGAGCCTTTTTGCTCACCCTCAAAAAGTGACAGTTTTAACATGCTATATAAAAATATCTGTGGGGTATTTTGAGCTAAAACTTCACATACACACTCTGGGGACATCAGAGACTTATTTTACATCTTGTGAAAAGGGCATTATACCACCCCTTTAAATAATTTTATTCAACCATACCGTCTGACAACACCACGTAGGCTATTTGTAACACGCCCGCTCCGCGACACTAGTAGTTTCAAGGGTCTTGACAGAGGTGGACAAAGTACACAACTTCCTTACTTGAGTGAAAGTACAGATACTACTGGTCAAATATTACTCTGTTACAAGTAAAAGTTGTAAAGACTGATTTTTTCTTAAGTAAAAGTACAGAAGTAGTTGTTTTTAAAAGTACTTAAGTATCAAAAGTAAAAAGTAAATGTCAATGCATTGTTTTATTATTGTTGCATTGTTGTATGTAATACTTACAGTACCTTATGCTGTTGAATCTATGCCTGCCTTCCCTCATATCAATATCACATGTAGAACACAGTTCCAGTAGTGGGATTGAATGTGAGATTGAATAAATTACTCAATAACGTCCACAATGATTTCGGTCACCCAAATGGCTGTTTCCTCAAATAGTGCCCTATTTAAAGTTTTTTGGCTTTTAGTATGAATATGTTAGCCTTACTGTTATCTATAAGCTAGTGCGCTCCAAAACAATGACAAAATTAGCATTTAGAAGACCAAACCCAACGTTGAAAATGAAAATCAGGTTGATTCTCAGATTGACGTTAATCTCCAACGTTGGACAGACGTTGTATTGTGGTTAAAAATGAAAATCGTGTTGACGTCAGAAACCAACATCAGTCGTGTTCTAACGTCAACCTGACTTTGATTTCCAACCAAAATGCAACCAAAATCATTCCCTGACTGACGTTACTACTTTCTACTCGAGGACCTTGACAGAAATGTAGTGGAGTAAAAAGTATGATATTTGTCTTTCAGATGTAGTGAAGTTAAAGTAAAAAGTTTCCACAAATAATAATACAAGTACAGATTCTTAAAAAGTGTACTCAAAAAAAAAAACAGTACTCAAGTCTTGAACACCAAACCCCACACAGCTTGCATGTGTCAAAGCTATTGTGCCAAGCTATCATTGCAAGTTTTATCATGACTGTCGTTGTATAGGGACAGTAGCAGCATGCCACGACATTGATGTAAAACCTTGTCATAGCATACGTATTATAAACATTATGTATTAATAAATAACCCCTTTTAATAGTCAGGTATCTCCCCTTTGTTATTTAAATAAAAATTAATTTAAAGAATAAAAAATAAATTTTTATTGAAGTACTTTTTTTATTTTTTGTATGCCACAAGAGAGGAAATGCACAACAGATAGGGGTTCTGATATCTGTTCTGACCAGTGTTGGGTAAGTTACTTAAAAAAAGTAATTAGTTATAGTTACTAGTTACTTCTCACAAAAAGTAACTGCGTTAGTAACTGAATTACATAATTTCAAAAGTAACTAATTACCAGGGAAAGTAACTATTGCGTTACTTAAAAAAAAAAGAAAAAAAAAAAGAAGTTTAAATGTAAGAAATTTAGAAAATTACTTATAAGAAAGATACCCCCAATATGAAATGTTAAATGAATGAAATGGACACTAAATAGAACATCTTATTATTATAAAACATTGTACACTAATCTACACTATTTTAATGTTGCTGTGGGACAATGTGAGAGACAACTATTAAATTAAATATTAATACTGAACAATGTATCAACATAAATAATAATATAATATTTTGGGGGTTTATTTTTATAAGAGAACTTCATCATCAGAGGTTATTTATTTTAGCCAAATTCTAGTCATGTTTGCCGCATGTGTTCACAACCGTCAAACAAATATGTTTGAACATTCCCTGCAGGTTATTTTGGAGTTTATGTTATATAAACTAATTAAAACATTGCATATGATATGATACCGATATGCTACAGATATTATTCTAATGCTGAAATGTGTAATTTATTTATAAATAAAGTATTTATGCTCGGACACATTCGGTCTCTGTCGCGCACTGTCGAGCGCGTTCTCGGACACACTCGGTCTCTCTCGCGCACTGTCGAGCGCGCTCGCGGCATTCGCCTCGCTTTTGTCCAGTCCGGCGCCTCATAAACACACACACACACACCAGAGAAAAAACTTTGCAGGTCCTATGGCTGAGAGAGAGCCTACTCGGATGAAAACCGCTTCAGTGAGCTCAACTATAGTAACGCCGCATTTTTATTGACAGTAACGGTAACGGCGTTGTTATGGAGGAAGCAGTAATTAGTTTGATTACTCGTTACTGAAAAAAATAACGCCGTTAGTAACGCCGTTTATTTATAACGCCGTTATTCCCATCACTGGTTCTGACTTTAGCAGCAAACTTGAAGCATAAAGGCAGGACACTGAGGTCTGAGGCAAAACACTTTGCCATTTGCCACATGACCTTGCAAGAATATATAGTCTATAAGAATAATTTCCAACATTCACTTAAAGACACACAGTTCTGTAAGATTTCACATAAGTATTTTTCAATTTCAGTGTTGATATAAAAATATTTTGTAGTTCAAATGTATTGTAATAATTTACCAAAACCTGATTGTTACCTTAATCCAGCCACCCAGCCACCTACCTACCAACCTTCTTTTTTTTCTTCTTTTTTTGTACTAGTCTTTGTCTTTATACAACCAATTTAACTTAGTGAAGTCTGTGCACAGGTAAATTAAGTAAATTTGAAAGTGATGTTAAAGAATGGTTTTATTTTATGAATGTTGCAACTGCCCCTGTGGACTGCCAGTTGCATTTGACTGTCTATTCAAGTATAAATTGTATTATCTTGTGTACATGTTGCAGCAGTGTGGGAGGGTAGCTGACAAATGGGGGTATGTTGTAGGGGAGCGCGGGGCACAAAGTAACGCTTTTTGACTTTCTCAGTTTGTGTAAATCTTCTTATGGTTCAGAGTATTTTTTTTCCCACATTAATTTCCCACATGTCTAGTACAATTATGTGTTTTTGTTTTATTAATACAGTATATACTTTTTTCTTGATATACCCCGAAAGAATGGAAGTGAAATGTGACAACATGCCCCATAGGTGGGGTACATTGTAACATGTGTGGGGCACATTGTAACATAACATATGACAGCTTAAAATGTTATCTGATCTAATAAAAAAATATACAAAACAAACTAAAATATTTTCTAGATAAAATACAATTAAAAAACTTTTTCATATAAAATAATGGCAATTTTTAATAATTAAATATAAACTCATTTTTGAGTTTTGACTATGAACGCATGAAAACACAGCTATACAACATAGTTCAAAACAAATAAATAATTAGTAATTTCTGAACATTGACTCTCAGTCTTTATTCACCCTTTTCTCACGTTTTCTCAAAAACTAAAAAAAAAGTATAGAATATAATAGCATATTTCTAATAGGGGCACATTGTAACACAGTGTTACAACGCCGCCTGCACAACTGGGATTTAAACCCTGCTAGTGTCTTCTGCTAGTTAGTGAAGCATTAAATAACTATCTCAACTGTTAAATAACATCTTGGAGATTAAAATAATATAGTTTTAGTCTTATTTTAAATAAACACAAAAAATAGAGATGAAAATTTAACTTAAGTAAGAAATTTACTTTTGCTATGGTTTAATAAATGTCTATGGATATCTTAAAAAAAAAAAAAAAAATTGGGGCGGAATTTTTTTTTTCTGTATAGTGTTGATATGGCAACTAGTAAATACACAAAGTTTCATCATCCAAGCATGTGCGGAAGTATTTAAAACAAGCGTGTTACAACTAGCCCCGTGTTACGTTGTGCCCCGCGCTCCCCTACTGTATTAAAATGTTGGCTTTCCAATACAAACAGTCTCTGAGAAACTAAAGGAAATGCAAAAAGTGTTGCAACCGTCTCAGCTCTTCCCTCATTTCCTTTTTGGATGAAATCCCTCTGATGCGGTCTTATTCTTAAACGGCAAAAGTATCAGGAAGTCAAATAAACCGGTCAGACTGCTAGTTTCATGACTATTCCACATACACGTGTATTTTCCATGTAAACCTATTACCATGTAAACCTATTCATTGGTTCAGTTTATTTGTATAGACTGAAACAACACTTCAGGAGCTCTACGTTTGAAGCAGAAATATAAGGTTACTAACCTGTTGGTATATAACCTCTATGGTGGGTTACTAACGCTGGCACAAACTAAAAGATTTTTTAAAAATCCATAGATTTTCAAAATGTGAGAGACCAATAACAGACTCCACTCAAACCCATCGAACTCAAAACCAGAATCCCGACTGTGTGTGTGAAATGTGAATGGGTGGGAACACGGAAAATCTCGCAAAATCCCTCGTGTAATGTGACTAAGAGTAAACATGCATGGCGGACTACGGAAAAGAAGAAAGTGTGATAACAGCGTTTGGACCATATAGGCTACTGTAAAAAGAGACTTACACAGAAAAAGAAAGAAAAAGGTTTGGATGATGAAGTTGTGGAGACCTGTCAGTTGCGGAGCTCTCACCTCCAGCTCGAGCAGTAACGTGAACAAGTATTGATACTGCGCGTGCGCGAGCAAGAGGAGGTGAGCTCCGCGATGGAAGTTTGCTTTGGACGTTTGTCCTCGGGCGGGGTTCCACTTCTTCCCCCCACACATCAGGATTTATGATCGTAAATATTGAACATGTTGTTGGATATATTTGCATATATCAAATATATTTGATATATTTGCACCTCACACCATTGGAAAATCTAAAATAATCCGTAGAACCATCAAGAAAATCGGAAGCGGAGAATTGGGCCCAAAATCGGCTCGATTAGCCTGTAGGGTGGTTGCTTTAAATTTACCTCAGTAGGCCTAGTCTTATAAAGGGTGCTGGTATAGCCTATTCACTTTTTTTTCTACAAAAGAGAATCACTCTTTTTTTTCTTTACAAACCACATGTGTTTAATTTTCTTTTTTTTAATGCAAACAGAAAAAACAAATACGCAGCTACTCCACAATAAATGGTCAAACATTTAGTGTTTTAACTTCAGTGCGATCAGTTTGTTGTCCATAATTACACTCTCCATATGTAAAACAAAAGTACCAGGAACAAAAACCATCTGTAATGGTGTAGGTTTTCTGGAAATTCGGTGCAAAAGAGCGGAGACACAGTGTCAAAGCGACAGAAAAACTGTTGAGGAAACTCAACCAGACGACGTTTAACTGCAGGTGCGCATGCATCTCTATCATTAGCAGCGGTGCGATGATCATCAGAACGAGAAACGAGGCCCATGTGCTGAGAAACGTGTGCATAACCCTCCTTAAACAAAACAAACAGCATTGTTGAGTGGAATGCAGAAAAACCTGCACCCTCCATTTCTCAAACGGAGTGTATGAGTAAAGCATGACAAAGGTGACTGCCAGTAGCAACGCAACAAGAATATGAGAACTCTGAGGGCTACTGAACAGCTTGCACTGGTGCTTCTCATTATCTCCAAACAGTAGAGCAACGTCAGCCACCCAGAAAACATACAAAGCTGCTAGAATCCAAAGGAGACACACTCCCGCAATGTAAGTCAGCTTTTGTGTCCAGGATGTATGTCTTGAGCTTGATGATAGGGTCCAGAAGTTATCTAGTCCTACAAGGAGGAACACTGGCCAGTGGAGCATGGCGTAGATAAAACAAGCAATCTGAGTCAGTAGGCATATGTAGTACCTGGTGAAGTGCCAGCCTGAGATGCTGACGTCTTCCAGATAGAAAATAGCTGTGAGGACAAAACTCAAGAGACTGTCAATCAGTGTCAAGGAAATGCAAAAGAATCCGGAGAAAGTCCGGATCATGTAGTGTCGCTGTACCACGACCACCAGCCAGTTCAGGAAACTCTTGAGCCACAGAACCAGCAGAAGAGAAGGGATTGATGTATCCATGGTAAGGCATAGTCCACAGCAGAAATCACAACAGTCACAATTTTAGTCTTTGTTGTAACTGGCAAGCAGTTCCTCACTGAAACAGTTTATACCAACTGTCAGTAGACACACCCCACTCAAATGAATAGCCCTTTTCATTGGAAGTTCATTATTACTAGTAAAGCATGTATGTGCATCATCTTTTCCACACAATTAAATGTAGGTGTGGTTTTACCTTTCTTTAAGTTTTGCTGATTCAACAACACTACTCATTAAACAACTTTATTAAAATAGATCTAAATTTGAAAATGAAAATAACTAGAGTGGCATAGCAGCAATACAGTACTTGCACTTTAATTCAATTACTATATATATATACATACAGTATATATATATATATATATATATATATATATATATATATATATATATATATTCTTTTTATGAAGGTCATATTTCCGAAGCTATACTGTCATTTAATTTAGCTACTTTTCAAATACTAATACTCTAATCTTAAACTGACAATTTATTATAAAATGATGAAATTTTACATTTACAACTATGATGATCTAAACAAAGTGTGAAACACAGTGTGAATAATCATGAACCATTTCAAACATTATTATGTGACAATGATTTATATCCATCTGTAAGAGAAAAATATATATTTGATTGTGGAAATAATTGCATGACAACAAACTATTTTTCCACAAATTATTTTTTCCCCCCTAAAGTTTCCCAAAAGTGAAAGAGAAAGCCACATGATAAATCACGTTATCACAAGCAGCTTATCCATAGACTCAGAGCTAAGGCAAATATTAATATATATGGAAGGCGTACGCAGTGTCATGCACACAAATACCAAACTAATGGTAACTCACAAGACACTAAAAATAATATTAAATAATAATAGAAATATAAAAACATAAGATGTAACATAAAACCCTAATGTGGATAACTGATAACAAAAGATCAAGAAGCAGCATAATTATTAAAATGAAAAGAAAAAAAGAAAAAAACATCAAATGTGAAGTGTCACAGGGAATTCAGTTTACGGCTTTGGCACTGTAAATTATAAGATGATTTGTTCTTTTTTTCCTTTACTTCCAAAAATGGTAGGCTAAATTTAACATAATCTTAAAATTACATGACATGTAAGGTTATCTATTACATTTTTTACCCATATATAGTAAGGGAACTTACTGTAGTATACTTTTTTTTCTTTTTTTTACTGTAGCAATTTTACTGTCTTTTACAGTTAAAATTAAAAAAAATATTTTACAGCATATTAAATATAAAATAAAATCTGTATTGTGGTGGCAATGACATTGTGGTGAAAATTTTCAATATTTAAAAATAAAAAAACATGACAAAACATTTCCTCAGTCATGCATGTGTGTCCACTGTTGGACATTTGTTAGTAGACAAGTTAAAAATAATTAAATTACTAAATAATTAAACTAGTGAGAATGTGAAAAGTGTTTAAGAGAGTTCATTACTTCAAGTCCTCATTGTCTCTTCAGCTAAGGTTAAAAGAGTATATATCATTGAGTGAGAAGGGACTTGACTTTAAAAGGGAGTGGTTACTGGGAACAAGAATATGCTTTAAAAGTCTAACCTGCTAAAACAGAGCATTTGTAATGTTCAGAATAAACAGTTAGGGAGGTGTCTGACATTAGCAGGCACATCAAGTTGGCTCCACCTTTCTCTGAGAAAGAAGTGGACCAAGACTTTCTGATGCTGAGGCTTTCCTGTAGCTCAAACAGAGCGTTGGCACTTGCAACGCCAAGGTCATGGGTTCAATTCCCAGGGAAAGCAAGAACTGATAAGAATGTAAATGTGTACCTTGAAATGCAATGTAAGTCACTTTGGATAAAAGCGTCTGCCAAATGCATAAATGTAAATGTAATGAGGTTTAAACCTGGGATGTATCATGAGTGATTGTTCTGACTATACGCTGGTCATAATTACACACTAATGGCTCTGTCTCCATCCCTGGCTAAAATTGCTGTGCCTGGTCACAATTTACAAGATGCAGGTGCAGCTCAATCCTTTTATGGCTGTCCAATGAGCCCAAGACAGAGTGTTAATGAGAAGGTTTTGAGATGAAACATGGTTTGCTTAAATTCACTTTTTGACCAGAGGTGGTTTAAAGTGAACAGATAACAAACCTTTCAACTTTCAGAACTCAAAACAGGTTTAAAAAAAAAAGGTATTTTGGAACAAACATTCGAACACAAGACGATGAATATGTTTTTACCAATAACATGTTTCAGGATCAACATCTTTGTTGACCTAAGATAGGAACAACATTCCAATCAATCATCATGGATAAGTTTACATATCATTTAAGGCTTAAAACCAGCGTTCTGCACCATTCTTATTAATCTCTCCTTTCCCTCTGACTTCAGGGGTAAGTTGGGTTAATAATAGGTTTAGTGGTAAGCAGGGTTAGGAGGACTATGTTTTTGGACAGGAATGTTCCAGGATCAACAAAAGATATTGATCCAGGAACATGTCTTGACTGGTTAGCATAGCCCAATTAGCACTTGCTGGTAAACAGCCTTGCACCAAAAAATCACTTTTCCCCAATTGATGGTCATGCAGAGTGTTTTATTTGCAAACAAAATTCAAATCACAAATTCTTCTTTTTACTATTGCAGACATTTTGCCAGTAGCCTTTTTAACGTTATAAAAATATAGCAGAACCCTAGGAACAACGAACAAGTAAAAATCATATTAATAGATAAGCTGTTGCATTGTTTTTATGTACGGTTTCATTGCAAAAGCAGAACGTCGCTGGAAGACGGATGTGTTAAAGTGCAGTGAAAGAATGAAAAACTATTTTTTTTTTTTTCAGCATGACTAAATAAATGTATTAAAAACACAAAAAGCAAAAATAAATAAAGAAAAAATCGATAAAGAAATTCAAGGCAAACTTCTTCTTTGGTGTTTATTGGCGGTTGACAACCTAGTTTGTTGGTGCATTAAAAATCAAGGCAAACTAATCTAATCTAATCTAATCTAATCAAAGCAATCTAATCAATGCGATAAGAGTTTTCATTTGCTTCTCAGAGATTCTGCGCAGCAGCTGGAGTGTCAGCCTCGTGATGTCATTGTGGACATCCCATAATAAAAAATATATAAACAAGCATAAGCCGTTTAGCGTGGTTTAGTAGAAATAATGTTGCTGTCAAGGTAACGCGGTCTAGTGTATTAAATTTACCTCTTAGGTGGTGGTGAAAGACCGTAAAGTGCAAACGGGAAGTTTCGCGGTGTTTCCTGTTGTGTGGTAAGCGCTGGGGAAGTGTGTTTGTTTAGCTAACGTTAGCTCCGCGCGGCTAACTTAACTTGGGGGAAGTTTTGGTCGATGGATATGATCCTACTGATGTGTGTTTTCACTTTTCAGTGCAATGTCTCGTGTCGCTTAACCTAATTTAAGACAATTGCACCTTGTACGCATTAATAACAACAAAACCCTTGTTAGTAACAACAAAACCCGTGTTAGTAGCTTGATAGTTTGCATGTTTAGTAGTATGAGTAAATCTGCCTTTGCGTATTGTGCAGCACCATAATAAATAGTCTCTGGCAGCACACATCAGATGCGTTTGCTGGCTATTCATGGTAAATAAATAAATGGTTAGCTGACAGATAACATGTCCATGGAGTTATTTTCATCAACACTAAGATTTTAGTGTTACAGTTTAAAGTGACTATATTTTAGTATATTTTTAAGTCTTCACCCCTTTACACCTTAAATCACCTAGTTTGTGCTTAATTGCATTGCAATATAAAAGTTAAATGTATAATAATAATAATAATAGAATGGTGTTAAAATAGTTAAAAAATAGTTGTGAAATACTAGTGTCTGAATGAGGGAGGACATAATACATATAAATGTATTTACACATGACACCAGCTGAATATGTTTGATTCCTCTGTTCACACAAGCCATTGTTTTGTAATGCATGTCAAAATGTCTATTTTGATCAACAATATCTTATATAAAGCAGGGGTGAGATCAACCCCTGGACCCCTGATGAGGGGGCTCAATTAAGTCTTCCACCTCATTTTTAGGATTTATTTGATTCTTGTAATAATGTTGAATTGTTTTTTCCCATAAGAATTGAAGGCATGGAAGACGAGCTGCCCTCCAGAAAGGTGGAGGAGGGTGGTTCATCTAAGCGGTCACAGAGGCAGCAGGAGCGGCAGGGGAAACTTCCTAGGAGACGGAAAGAGGTGAAGAGGTCTCTTCGGAGGCCGGACTGTCCAGAACACCTGTCGGGGGGAAGCGTACATCGGTTGCCTGAACAGCACGAATCAGAAGCCTCTGCATCAACGGAGGACACTGCCGAGAGTTGCCCAAAAAGATGGGATAGGTGCAGGTATATAACATGCCATTTGATGTAGATCAGTTAAACTCTAAAGATAAAAATGTGAAGGGACTTAAGTGAAATGTCTGTTTGTTCCAGACGAGGGCATTTTCTACATGGACCATATCCTGCTACTCACTTTGGACCCAAAGCTTGTGTTCTTCCCAACCCGACCTCAGTCATGTAAGTAAGCGCAGGCAGGCCTTCTTTAGGTGAGGGGTGAGGTCACATCCCTTGTTACTGGTTAAACATTCAAGCAAAGGATTGGACAAACAAGTGACAGGACCCTGTGTGCCAGAGGGCGGGTTTTTTTTTTTTTTTTTTTTGGGTGGAGCTGGATTGCAGTGCAGTCGGGTACTTCTGCTACCTTCACAGGAGCGTTCATGTTGGAACTTTCTAACGGACCCCTTCCAAAATCCCTCCAGCACTATGCCTGTTTTACACCCCTCAGGACAAAATGCACGCAGAGGGTAATGTGGGGTTTTATGGTTTGATATCTGATGTTGTGCCTTCACATTTTCTTCATATTTCTGTGTCAATAAGGATGATTAGAGTGAATCTAAAAATGACTTATTCTGGATGTCATGCAACATTACATTTATGAAATTATAGAAACCTAGCTGTTACTTAGGCTTGGTTTTTCCTTGGTACAATAAATAAAATGTGTGTATTAAAGATTTATTTAAATATTTGACAAAGTTAGAAGAAAAAAACAGTGAATGTGTCATAACTGTTATTTGGGGAAAATATTATTTTCATTTTTCCCCCCATTTATCAATATCAAGAATGATCTGATCCTAGATCTGCCAGAAACCAAAAGCAGAAGTCCACATTTACAGTGCTTACAAAATGTTTGACCGTGACTGTAAGTTGCGTAATGAGTGTGCAAAGTACATGCAGTGTTTCTCTGTGTGAAGTACAGTGCAGACTCTCAGAATGTTTGCCTACTCTGTCGACTTTCCCCGCAGGCACATTCAGGATCCAGCCAGCCAGCGGCTCACCTGGAGCAAACCACCACTCAATGTCCTGATCATCAGAAAGATCCGAGACGAGACCCTGCTGGAGCCCTTCAAAGAGCTTTGCAGGTTTCTCGTGGAGGTAGGTTACACAAAATCCAATCTAAAAGCAACACTAGTTGTTGATTTAGAGTCTTTAAAGCTACAGGTGCTATTTTTTTACCCTTTTATTTTCATTATATCATATAAGATTTATGTTTAGATTTGGTTATACAAATTTGATCTACATTTTTTTTTCTACCATCAGGAGAAACATCTGATGGTTTATGTGGAGAAGAAAGTTGTGGACGATGGCTCTCTCATGAAGGATGAGTCATTTTCCGCCATCCGCAATCAGCTGTGCACGTTCAGGGAAGGTATGAGTGAATTGTCGGCAGGTTGACCAGTAACAGGATTTACATAACCCTGACACACCATTAACCAATAATGGAGTAGGTGCATTAGGAAAATGAGCGATTCATCATTGTGTTTGTTCATACAGGGTATGATGACATCTCGGACTGCATTGATCTGATTATTTGTTTGGGTGGAGATGGGACTCTTCTGTATGCATCATCTCTTTTCCAGGTATTCTCTCATCTCATTTGTGCACAAGAATCTCCTACTAGGTCATTCTCAGCTGCTTTCCATTAGATGTTCTCTGTGTGCTCCATATTAGCTGAGAGAATTTGGATATGCAAAAGGTAGTTGGAGATTGGTTTAAGAATCAAATGTGGTTTTTGTCTCATTTGTTTAAGGGCAGTGTTCCCCCGGTCATGGCCTTCCATCTGGGTTCCTTAGGATTTCTCACACCATTTAAGTTTGAGTCGTTTAAAACAGAGGTGGATAAAGTTTTTGAAGGTAGAGTGATTGAAAGTTTCTTATATTTTCCATCTTTGAAACTAGACAAACTTTTAGTAGCATGTTGTTTGTTATCTGAAGTGTTTGTGTCTGGCTCTTGTAGGTAATGCTGCCATCATTCTGCGCAGTCGTCTGAAAGTTAAGGTGGTGAAAGGCATGTTCCAGAGGAATGAGCAGCTCTTCAGCACTCAGGAGAATGGAATAGTGCCTCATAACCACATAAATAATGAGGCAGGCAAAATCACTCTGCAGTTACAGGTGACGCAGCACTCAATCAAAACATTGGGCTTGAGACAAAGTCTGTCTGTTATTTGCCCACACATTTTGGCACACAGGGCAAAAAAAGTACAAAAGGTTGTTTAAATACAAACACTGACAAAATTCAAACTTGCAATCCACCAATTAGGACACTGGAAAGAAATCTGATGATATGGTGTCTACCAGTCACATGACACAAAGGGAGATACCATAAAACAAGCTAAGGGCCTTTTTTTAATGTCATGCCATTTTACCTAGTACTTTGTACCAAATAATAGGTATTATTTTATTATAGGTTTTTATTTACACACACACACACACACACACACACACACACACACACACACACACACACACACACACACACACACACACACACACACACACACACAGTGCATTTATATTTATAAATACATAACCTATACATAAACATTACCGTTCAAATGTTTGGGGGTCAGTAAGATTTATTTTTGAAGGAAATCAATACTTTTTTTCTTTTTTTTTTTTTAGTAAGGATGTGTTAAATTAATCAAGTGACAGTAAAGACATTTATAATGTTATAAAAGATTTGTTTCAAATAAATTCAGTTCTTTTGAACTTTCTATTCTTCCAAGTATCCTGCAAAGAAAAATGTATAACAGTTTTCACAATAATATAAATCAACCCCACGACTGCTGTCTTCTTATTAACATTAATAATAATTAGAAGAGCTGTTTTAAAATGGGAATAATAATAATGTTTCTTGAGCACACAATCAGCATCTTAGAATGATTTTTGAAGGATCATCTGACACTGAAGACTGGATAAATGGCTGCTGAAAATTCAGCTTTGCCATAAAAGGAATACATTACATTTTAAAATATATTAAATTAGAAATGGCTATTTTAAATTGTAGTAATATTTTACAATATTTCTGTTTTTACTGTGTTTTGATCAATTATTTGCAGCCTCGTTGAGCATAAGAGACTTTCAAAAACAGTTGGTAAAAATCTTGCTGAGCCTAAACTTTTGGACGATAAGAGTACTTATTCATGCATATCCACAAACATAGGCATATTTATAAACGTATACATATAAATGCATGTACCTGTACCTGCTCACAATGAATATACAATTTATTAGCTAGCCATAAAATATTTGACAACTTTTTTTAGAATGCAGCATTCATATAAATTAGTTATAGTTGTAACTATAAATTGTTATAAGGGTTGAGGAGACAAGAAGCAGATCTTGAAATTTGTTGCACAAGAAAAAAACATGAATGTCTGCCATGTAAGGGCACTCTTTGAGTATAATAAAAAGCTTTTTTTAGGCCAAAGAAGCTTAAACAATTGTTTAGGCCAGGCTAATTCTACACTTGATGGTAAAATGTGGGGGTTTTTTTTCTGTCCTTCAAGACTGTTTAGAGATTTTTCCATGGTGACAGACATAATAGGAGTTATTTGAAAATAACAGCTGTGATAGGTCTGTATGTCCAGTTGCCATAGCAATAACTTGATGTCATTGACAACCTGCTCTTTTATGTCTGAGATGGATATTTTTGACCAGAGTGGCATGTGATTTGTGCAGAAATACACCTGCTTTTGTGTGTAATTCATCCATTCACCATCTGTGTTATGGATATTATGTGTGTGTATGAAGGTGCTGAATGAGGTGGTGGTGGACAGAGGACCCTCATCCTACTTGTCCAATGTTGACCTTTACCTGGATGGACGTCTCATCACATCTGTACAGGGTGACGGTGAGCACAGATTGGCCTGACCAGTTTTTATCTATCTTAAGAAATTAATACTTTTATTCAACAAAGTTGTGTTGAATTGATCGAAAGACGCATTGTAATAATGCTGTTCTTTTTAATTTTCTATTCATCAAAGAATCTACAAATGTATTACGGTTTCCATGTAAATATTAGGCAGCGCAGTAGTTTTCAACATTGATAATTGCAAACATTCAACATTGCAAATCAGCATGTTAGAATGATTTCTAAGGATCATGTCAAACTGAAGACTGAAGTAATGACAGCTGAGAATTTAGCTTTGCCATCACCGGAATAAATTACATTTTAAAATAAATTAAAGACCCCGTGGTGAAAATCAAAGTTTTTAATGTTGTTTATATGTCTGTGGTATTTTATTTTATTTTAATATTCTCTAAAATTCATAAGTCAACATACCATAGCTGAGTATTTTCTCTTTAAAACTGCAGTGAAAAAAAGACAATCTCAAAAACACGGTTTGAAATCGCCGGTGTTTCTTACGGGCAGGGGAGTCTCCAGAGAAGCCAGGTTATCCTGGTGTATATATATATTTTTCTGTTGATATGAGCAACACATTATTAGCTGTTTGATAACATAGTCTAGCAAAAGGCTAATCATATTAATTACCGCTATGTGTCCGATGTAAAGATACCATCGTGCAGCGTTTACCTCAGTAAAGTTGATCGAGTAAACCTCTGAGCTGGTGTGAATGGAGGTGGGGCTAATTAGCATATTCATGAGTCCACGTAACTTATACTAAAAGCAAAGGTGTAAAATTACATTCAAGCTATTTAAAGACATGAATAAAAAAAAATTCACAGGATTTTTTTTTTTTATGTCAATTTGTTGATTAAAAGATTAGTTTTAAGGGATAAAATTCACAGGAATTTTTTATATACCGGTATGTCAATTTGGCGATAAAAGATTCGTTTTAAGGGATAAAATTACAGGGGGACTTATATATTATAATAGTAATATTTCAGAATATTGCTGTTTACTGTATTTTTGATCAGATAAATGCAGCCCTGATGATCATAAGAGACTTCAAAAACATAAAAAAAATCTTACAGACCCCATGGTGTGTAGCTTGTCTTAGACGCACTTCATCTAAGGCTGCGTTTACACTTGGCATTAACATGCGACCTGTTGTTGATGTTGTCCACATACACATTGAGAAGACAAGTGTAAACACGCTTCTGATCGGAATGTTATCTGATCAGCGTGTCCAGGTTCGGAGGTAGTCGAGGACGCATTGTGATCGGATCTCGGTGTAATGTAAACGCAATCCAGCCATCGTGTCTGCATTCACAGGTGGGCGTCACACAAAACCCCCGCCCATTGTCATTATTCCCCCTCCTCTCTCTGGAACTGAGAGCTGTGTGGTTTTTGCAAGATTTGTAAAATGTCCCCCGACTGAAAACTGTAAAAGAAAACCCACCACTTCAGATCTGTTATCCAGATACAGAAGCCACTTGATGTGGACAGGTGTAAACGCACCGTGTCCTGATTGACTTATGATCGGATCACGGTGATCGCATGTTTGTGCCAAGTGTTTGATTTGTTTTTCTTCTAGCCCAAGCAGGTCACAGTAAATTTTGGTCTTTTTTGCTTTGACAAGAGTCCAGCTGCCATGAAAATAGATGTAAATATGTGGCTTTGTTTCTATGCAGGTGTAATAGTTTCCACCCCCACGGGCAGCACAGCCTACGCTGCTGCAGCGGGAGCTTCCATGATCCATCCCAATGTCCCTGCCATTATGGTGACCCCCATCTGCCCTCACTCCCTCTCTTTCAGACCCATAGTGGTGCCCGCTGGCGTGGAGCTCATGGTGAGAATGACATTTTGCCAAGGTTTAGCCATTTGAATGACTACATTTACCAAGCAAACTTGCGTTTTTTTTTGTTTGTGTTTGTTTTGTTTATTCATCTCGTATGAGAGCTTCAAAAGAACGGAGTTATCTTTATTTATTTATTTATTTATTTATTTATTTAGAAAAGGGACAGTGTACATTAATTAACATTCACCAATGTAAATGTACCCAAATTAGCCCGAAGGCTAGTTTTCGTTGGTAGTCCCTTTGCCAGATGTTATCAGGCTCTAAAATAGAAAAAAAGGGTTAAACATTACAACAATACACTGCAACAATCATAAAACTAAAACTTGTAAACATCTCTGTAAGATACAGTTAAACATATTATACAAAAAGACAATATATATATATATATATATATATATATACACACAATAATAAAAAATTAAACAAATATTGTTATGAGTTAAATATGACTATAATAAAATTATTAATAATAATAATAATAGAGGAGCAGCATTAATGTTCACATTGTTGGTTATGAAGAAGCCATTTCTTAAGATTAAGCTTAAAAGAGTTAAATGATGAGCATTCTCTAATCGATTGAGGTACAGTATTCCACTGATGTGAAGCTCTGTATGAGAAAACAGCTTGACCAAACGATGTTTTCCTACGTGGAATTATACAATCCGCTCTAATTGCACCTCTTGTAATTCTGTTTTCAATAGATTTAAATGTAATAAAATCAGCCAAAGGAGGAGGAGCCAAACCATGCATAATCTTATGAACTAAACAAACATTTTTAAAGTTGATTAGATTTTCCCAGTTAAATAAGTTATACTTATTTAAAATGTAACAGTGATGATAACTGAATTGTTTTTTATCTAAAATTTTAAGTGCTTGTTTGTATAGTGAATCAAATGTGTATTTGACCAGCTTGTCAAACAATATGTAACATGAGAAATAATCATAGAGTGGAAATATATCTTTGCTGCATCATTTGATAAACAATTTCTAATAAACTTAAAATTAACCAAGTTGAATTTAATTTTTTTGCAAACTTTTTTTATGTGGGTTTTAAAACCATCTTACGACAAACTGTATTTATTCTGCAGATAACGCTATCGCCTGACGCTCGCAACACAGCCTGGGTCTCATTTGATGGCAGAAAGAGGCAGGAAATCCAGCATGGTGACAGGTGACACTTATTTATACAATCCCATAAGCAAACAAGTTCCACATAATGCAGTGATAAAACAACAGCTGTGTTAGTTATGGAAATGAGTATCAACAGTATCAGTAGGGATCTGCACTCAGCCTTTGTACAGTTCAAATGCAGTTTCATACAGTTTCATACAGTTCAATTCATTGACTTCATTGTATAGTAACAGAAAACGGGTAGTTTAGATTAAATCATCACTTGAACTCTCACAACGATCGGATCTGTTAATGATGAGTTTTGTTTTCCCCCATAGCATTAAGATCACGACCTCTTGCTTTCCGGTTCCTTCTATCTGTTGTCACGATCTGGTGTACGACTGGTTTGACAGTTTGGCTCAGTGTCTTCACTGGAACGTCCGCAAGAAGCAAACACGTTTAACAGATGTCAGCGACTCTTCCGAAACGGAGAACTGAAACCACCAAGTGTTCTCACAGTCTGTTGACATTCCAAACGAATTCAGATTTCCATCCTGACTCACTGAAAAGGAGGGTTCTTGATATTTACATTACATTCTTCATGTCCATATTCATAGATTAATTTCATTATAGCTCACAAGTGCTCGTGTTCTACCTAGAAAAATAACACATTAACTAGTTAAGAGGTCAGCCTGGATTACTCGTAATTTATCGGTATCTAAAAGTTTGTTTAAGAGCATCTAAAATCATGACGCATGATTGCTTAATGTCATTATGCAGACAGTTTCGTACATTCTGTTTTTGTAGCTGACGGCTTCTCATAATTAACAACATGCTGAAGAGTAACTGATCCAATTTACTTTAGAACAGTTTTTTTTTTAATACCATTTATTAACATTTATTATTGACAAAAAATATTATTCCGCATCACGTGGAACATTAAATCCATGTTTAAATAGTTGTTTAGGAAAACTGGACATGCACATTATAGCTGGAAATGTAATTTGTCCACGAGCATAACTTTGTGCTTTACAGTGCATAACTCGTAACAACGTAGCTGTTGACTAAATTTACCACAGACATGAGTTGGGCTATCTATATTGTTTGCTACAACAGTAGTTCCTCTTGTGTGGTAATACATGGCATAGGAAGTCATTCTTTGCACAAAACTGATTGCAAACACAAACTGACACTTTACTAGACACATTGTACATTCAACTACTAAGATTAAACACGGTTTGGCAGGCTTTTTCTTGTAGCTCACTTTAGCTGTTGTTCGATTTCCATTCAGATTGACTAACCTGTGCAGAGCCTTTATGAATATGAATCAAGTGTTCTCGTTTTTCTCTTTGTCGGTTTGGCCGTTTGTCGATCTTGACAAAGAACGTTGTAGCCTCCCTGTGGCGACACAGGATGGTGCCACATATACCGCATTTCTTAAGCCACCATCCCTTGCTTAATTTTTGCTCTACGTAAGCTGTAATTTATTCATTTTTACAAATGCACTGTGTTTTGTATTTCTCACTATGTATTACTAATCCTTTATCTAGGTCGTATCACATTATTGCATAAGAACTGGTATTGCTGAATGTAAGCTGTTTACATTTTGATGTAAATAAGAGATACTATGACATGCATTTGTCTGGTTTGTAATATTTCAATAAAAATTAATTTCTTTTTATCTTGTATGTTTTATTTGAGCCTTTTAAATATAACCTTATATTTTAGGGACTATTTTTATTAAATTTACTTAATGCTCAAGATTTGAAATGTACCATTCAATCCTGCAGTGGTACAATCTTGTATTTAATCTTATGTATAACGGAATAAATGTAATTGTTTTTGACTATTAAGCTTCTTAAGTGAAACAATCTGTAATGTTTGCAGAGCAATGGAATAGAAATCATTACATACATATATTAAAAACCAAAATGCTTGTGACCGTTTTCAATAAAGCAATGCAAACTGCTTGTGTTCTATATTTTTATTGCAATGAAAGGATACAGATAGTTTTTGACAGACACTTCAATTATTCTCCATATACTGCGAAAAGACAATCCTCAACATTGATCCAAATACGTACAATTAGTTAGTTGAAGATGCTGGCCACATAAAAAAGATGAGATTTTATTTCTTTTTTATAAATGATATAACTACATTTTTACAGGAGTCACCTAATGTCAAATGAAACTTCCTGCAAAAAAAAACAACTGGGATATCAGCATCTTTCTCTCTCATAAAGACAACGGGACAGAAAAAAGGTGAGTGAAGTTACATATAAAGTAAAAACATGTCTTTAGTTACACGTTGTGTCATGCCCAGTCTATCCAGGTCTTCAAAGTCAATGACAGAATATTGAAAACATACATAGTATTTCTACAGGAACACTAAGTGTGACCCCTCTGGGGTTTTGACTGACAAGATCATCTACTTACAGACGTGGTTAAAGATTCATACATTTGATGAAGAGAAAGAGAGAGGCGTTCTCTCAGGCACGAGGGCTTTCCCTGCTCCTCGTCAACTTGAGATGACCATGAATTTTGAGAGATGCGTTTAACAATGGTTTTTAGGTTTTTTTTTTATATATAGGAAAAACACCTTTTCAGCATCTTGTCTTGTGCGCTTTCGACAACCACTAGAACTCAGATGTTTGCTGCATTCTTTCTGAAGTCTTCAGCGTTAAAAACAGTTGGTGGTTTTAGTATTAGTACAAAATGCAGTGAAATGAAAAACCTGTGTGTCTGACATTATAAAATAGAGTACAGTTCATGCTGAACCTGAACCGCTGGCATGAACATCTCTGGTAGATTTATAGAATCCATATATAAATGATACATTTGTATTTTATCTCTTAAATATCATCCTCAGTATGAGTCAAAGAAACAGCTAATGTAAAATAATACTCTAGCCAATTAGTTAGCAACCCTACGGAAAGATAGCATTGGACCTTGGCCCTGTTAAAATGCGAACTAACAAACTATTTTGGACCACAAGCCGCTCTGGGAAGTACGATTTGTCAACCTCGGACTTTGAACACCAGATGGGAGAACCAGAGGCTATGATGCACAGATGTGATTGGCTCTAGAGGACATATACGAGCTACGGCATGACATGTTTGAACTCCTTATCTGTAAGTTGGTCATCATTTAAATGTACATGAAAAAAAGCATCAATATCCCGCATCATTTGGCACAAATGTGGATGTAGTTTCCCCTTTTGAATGCAGACATAAGACTCAAATGAAGTTTGGTTTTAAATAACGGCCTACCACAGTCAAAGATACTGCTCCAATTTATTAACCCCTCCGTTTTCACTAACAAGAGAACTATTTCTCGTTAGGGTCACAAAAGACCGTAGCTCTCGTCCCAAACCTAGCAAGATCTCCCAGAGTTCCTCAAAGAAATGTCACAGGTCAAGTGCCATTGACATTTATGACTGAAACGATAGATATCTAAGACAAAATATGTTGGTCCGTCCAAATTATCCAATGTATCTAAAAGGAAAGAACAAAAAAAACCAAAAAAAAACTTCAACTTCAGATTTTAATCTTTCAGACTATATTGGAGAGCGAACATTCATATGTGGGTTTAAAAAAAAAAAAACATTGTGAAAGTTGACCGATTCAGTCCTTCTTAACACTACCAACATGTTTATACAACAAAACGCTTGACATTAGATAAAGTTGAACATGGAAAAAGAGAACCAGAGAAACATGGGGCTCGGGGAGACTTGCATTATTGCATCCACAGTGGGGAAAGCATTTTCAGGGAAACCAAACAGCCTTTGCGATATTTCCATTGTCATTGTAGCCGTTTCCTGCTCTCGTTTATCCTTGAAGCCTGTCTGTTTTCACAGAGGAAGATCTCAGCCTGAACAGAAATGGGAAACATCTTCTGAACTTGACAGAAGAACGTCAGCAGGTCCACGTGGAGCATGGGAGTATGTGTGCGGTGTGAGGAAAACGTTTAAGTCTGAACAGTCAAGGGCTTTGTCTCACTTTGCTCTTCTTCATCAACTTCCTCCTCATCCTCCTCCTCCTCCTCCTCCTCTTCTGTGTGCTGCTCCAGCTCTTCTCTGGTGATCATTTCAAAGTCGTTGCCGTTGCTGTGTTGCGAGCCCTCGTCCTCTCGCCTGTCACTGTCTGTGTCTGACTGACGCTCCGCGCCCGCTTCCCCGCTCGCCTCCATTTCTTTATTCTCGTCTTCATCCTCATCCTCCTCGCCGTCTTTCTTCTCGCTGTCTGATTTATCCTCGCTGTCTGATTTCTGCGCTTTGCTGGAATCCGAGCCCTTGTCAGATTTATCGCCGCTGGATTTCTTGGAGCTGGAGCGGGGACCCTTGTACTCGTGCGTATAGAGGGGCCGGAAAGAGTCGATAAAGCCCACGTCGGCTGTCAAGTTCGGTAGGAACCAGAAGTGATGGCGGCCGCCGGTCACCAGCCAGATGATCAGGAACAAGATGCAACGAGCTGATCGAAAGGGGAAAAAAAGGAATAAGAGGATGAGAAAAGATAGAACATGTCATTTGAAATTGGTAGACGATATCAAAAAGCAACTAGAATGTAAAGTCTTAAGGTCGTACCAACAGCCAGTAGTAGTATGCTGGCGACGAAGCATCCTGCTGCCACGCTCAGGTAATACACACCAACCCTCATCTCAGCAGGCCACAGAGGGAACAGAGTGGCTGCGATGACGGCAATGACTGCAAACACACACAACGCTCTCAATCAGGACTGGAGCCAGTCAAACGACAGACACTGTAGAAGAACAGATCCTACCTAGAATCAATCCCATGGCAAAGGTTTTAAAGTGGACTGGATCGTAAATCCAGAAATAAACCTGTAGGGAAGACAAATGTTTGAACTTTTTCATTAGAAAAAAAAAAAGACATGAAGAATCTATAACAACACAATAACAATACCCAGCCAGCCTGAATATTATAATATTACGTTACACAAGTCTATAATATAATATAATATAATATAACATAATACAATATTCAGGTTGGCTGGGTTCCAAAAACATAAGTGTGTAAATTGAATTATATTATTTTAAATAATAACAACAGTAATAATATTAAGATAAGAAAGACTAATATATTAACAATGTTATTAAATATTAAGGTAAATAATTAAAATAATTATTATGCTACTAGTGTGGATATTGTTAATTAAAGCTAAAATTTTAAATTAATAAAAACGACAAAATTACTAACAAACTAAAATTAAAATGAAAACTGAAATTATAAAAACAGCTAAAATTAAAAAAAGAAAAACTATAATAGTATATAAATTATACCAAAATAACACTGCATACTAGCCCTGTGCAATATTTTATTGTTTTATTCCATAAAATAGTTAAATGTGGAAATTTTTTCTTACACTGTAAGCGTTATTTCTATAACTGTTAGTAGCTCCAGTCCTCGATTCTGATAGGTCAATAGCTGTTTTATTCACGATAAGGCACGACTATGAGCTCTTCACCTAACGGTTCTGTGCATCACTGCGCAACATAAACATATGTTTGTTCTTATTTGAAGAAAAACATAAAAATTAGAAGGCTAAAAAGTTTAAAGTGAATTTTCCGTTTCATAGGCGGCATGACAGTAGATGAGTGGTTTAAGGAACAATTTGGAGAGAAGTGAACCGTCATGCTCCAGTGCTGAAATTATTATTACATGTATTATGTATTGTGTATTATAAGTACAAGTATTATGAGAGAGAGATCTACCAAGCGAGTGTATTATCTGCATCTGATATACCATTCATTCTTCTAGTCAAGCTTATATCCAAAACATAAGTTGCAATGACTGCTGAGGAAAGCTGTATCTTTGTCTTTTTCCCTTTAACAGTTAAGGGGATTCCCCATGACTAGTTGATGCATTTCTTATAAGGTGTTGTTTAAAGTAAAAACAACGTCCGTTTACAACCTTGTTCCAGGCCCTTTCAATATAAAAGTCTTTGCTACCGACTCACTCATAAAGACAGTCTTTGCTGCCATCTAATGGCGCAACAATGTAACTTTCACTGAAGTCGAAAAACCCAATCACTAACGGACCCTTCTTCAATACAAATTACGGCATATTATTTACATGAAATAAAATACTATTTATTGAACAATAATATTAAAATGAACAATAATAGTCATTATAAAGGAAATAATATAATAATGACAGACTATGAGAACGGTTCATGAAATGGCGCATTTTATCCAGCGGAAGGCATTTAGGGATTTTACTTCATGAAAGTAGCATTGATACATATTTTTGGCTTTAATATTTGTATTGTGTGGTAAGTGTTTTATAACAGCGATAAGGTGCGACAGGCTGTGCCGTGAATAAGTCACGGCTGAAGGGCGTTGTTAGGAACGACGAGCATAAAGACGACAATTAAATTGTTAACTGCAAATGACAATTCATCGTCAAGCAAGATTTATATTTACAAGCATCTGTTAGATATGACTTTCTGCATGCTACTCGTCCTGACCTCACTGCCATCCAAGAACAGTTGGTCCTCATGAGGTTCCAGCTTGAACTTCTTTTTCACATCCTTCTTCTTCTTTGGAGATCCTGGACTGTCATCCTAAACACACAGAAATAAGCCATCAAAATAAAGCTTCATGAGCTTGCACTCATCCTCTCAGATGTTCTAGTCATACGTTTTTTTCCTTCTTTGTGTCCGCAGCCTCAGAATCCTTCTTTTTGTCTTTGTCTTTTTTGCTCTTTTTCTCCTCTTCCTTTCCACTGTCACTTTTAGCCTTCTCTTTTTCCTTTTCTTTCTCTTTTTCCTTCTCTTTCTTTACATCTTTCTCTGGCTTCTTCTTCATCACTTTCAGGGCTCTGTGGAAAAACTGCTTCTTTAGGAGCCTGTGAATAGTAAGAAGAGTTCAAATTAGTGGTTGATTTGTATTTTTCAAAATACAAATGTTCAAATACAGATATAATGGGAGCAGACTGATGGAGATGTATCATAAAATCAAATCAAATGAGACGTACACAAAATTATGGAATTGAAGAATTTTACAAGACATTTGTAATTTAATTAAATAAAAGTTATTCAATTACAAGTCAAAAGTGGCAGTAAAGATTTCTATATTAAAAGGGTCTTCCCACAACACAACAATGTTTTCAACATTGATAATAATAATAAATGTTGTGTCCTTGTTACATATGTTACATGTACTTACTTACCATAGTAATAACAGTAAATTATGCATAATTACATGCAACTAACCCTCAACCAAATCCTAATCCTACCCTAACCCTATAGTAAGTAGTAGTACATGTAGTTGCTTAATATTACTCAGTACTTAAATATATAATTACACTGTAACAATGACACCTTAAAATAAAGTGTAACCAATGTTTCTAATATTCCAACTCTGCATACTCTGATAATATTTCACAATTTTTACTGTATTTGTGATCAAATAAATGCAACCTTAGTGAACATAAGAGACTTCTTTCATTTTTCTTTAGCTTCGATATCTCAACTAATTATTTCGATAAACAGCTTTGTAATATCAAATACTACTGAAAATTCAAAAGAGAAAAAGACTAGGTTTACCTGTTGCAGTAGTCCACCACTGACTCTCTGGTTGTGAACAAAGCTTCCTCACCCTTCTTTGCTTTGGCCCACTTTGAATCCAGCAGACATTCGACTGCTTTAGAGGCTGATGAGCAGAAAACAAACATTTGGTTTAATGACAGCATCTGAAGCAGAAAATAAATCAAGTCCCCCTGGAGTAATAATTATAATCAACAATAACTGTATCCCTTAAAACTCATCTTTACGACCCAAATTGACATATTTAAAAGTTTTCTTTTGCCTTTAAATAGCTTGAATGTAACTCATTTAGTATACGCGAATCCATGAATTGTAATATCAACAGAAAAATATACTGTGATAACCTGGCTTCTCTTGAGACTCCACTGCTTCAGTCATAGTTAATGATATGCTAAAGCCCAGTTAGTTTGTGACATAAGAAACACCAGCGATTTCAAATCTTTACTGTCTTTAGATCACTGCAGTTTTAAAGAGAAAATACTCAGCAATGGTGTTGACTTATGAATTTGCACATGGTTTGCCTTAAGGCAGGGGTTTTCAAACTTTTTGTGTGTGTGGACCACTATTTGTAATCAAGAATTTTCGCGGACCACCTCATAATACACATAATAAAATATGTCTACACAGAGTCCTACCTGAATTAATCTGCACCTCTAAATAGGCTTACTAGCACTAAAACTATAACTGGTCATCACATCAGTACAACAGGCTTGTTAAAAGAAAGTTTACTGCACACAACGGCTGCCACATATTTAATTTATTTATCTACTCAAGCGCCCGAGGGCATAATCAGGTTCATTTGAACAACAGGCTTATTTCCATAGCAATGGAGTATGAAATCTATACAGTAATAAGAACACTGGAATATAGTCAACATTTCAAAACCTTTGGCGATTTTAGGGGATTATTAATCTTCAGAGTTTTACAAGTCCTCAAAAAGTACCTAGGCTTGAGTTTGTCCACTTAACAGCACATCTGCAAAACATTTCAGAAACGCGAGATCAAGAAACTAACTGGAAATTAAAATAATAATAGGCCTTATTCATTCCAATTATAAACATTTCGTTTTATATAAACTGCCTATGCCTAACTGTGCGTTCACACCGGACGCGAATAGTGCGTCAAATTCAAAAAGGGATCATATGTCAAATTCGCGCTTGCTGCGTCTAGTGATAGGCTTGACCACTTTGTATCAATTCGCGCGTCAAGAGCGAAATTGACGCGCGTAAAAACAAAAGTTTGAAGCGAAATTTCGTCCGGTGTGAACGCACCATTAAAGGCTATGCGTGTGATGTGATAATGAGAACATATTTGCCTCTGCCCTTTTCTCTTCAGAGAACCTGTTGCTATCCACCGAACCAATGTTGTGGTTCTAACGGCACTGAACTTGAATGTCACCGCCGAACACCACTAGGCTATTTTAGTAATCACACAATAACTTGACAATTTAATTAAAATGTTATATCAATATAGGCCTACATATTATTTTTACTTTTTTTTTTAATGGGAATTTCCTGGTAAAAAAAATATTATTTTATTTTGCCTTTCCACGGACCACCTGCAGTACCCTCACGGACCACTAGTGGTCCGCGGACCACAGTTTGGGAATGGCTGCCTTAAGGAATATTAAACAACATATAGACATAGAAAAGAACATTCAAAACTTGATTTTTTTTTTTTTACCACAGGGGGTCTTTAAAAGAAGCCTTGATGTAAACCCTATACTGATGGCACAGAAGAAAACAGGAATGAGTGCACTGACCGACAAAGTAATCCACTCGATGTCCCATCATGTTGGTGGATTTGGTGGGGCAGTTAAAGCGCAGGTACTTGGCCACCGCCTTCTCCTCCTTGGTAGGTTCACTGACCTCCTGAAAAAAGTGATAAAGATTGTGAAGACTTGATGATAAAACTGGTCTGCTGAAGATCTAAACAAGCCTCCATGTGAATCTGCAATCAGATCACATTAAATATAATGCTATGCAGTCAGAACGTACAATATATATAGGTAAATTCAGTACCATATTGGTTATCAGCTGAAATTTGTGAATCTTTTAAAGATATTGATACTTTTATTTAAAAAAAATATTCAAAAAAGACAGTAAAGACATTTAAATTGTACAAAAGATTTATTTTTCAAATAAATGCTGCTTTTTTTTCCTTTTCTTTTTTCCATTCATAAAAAATGCATCACGGTTTCACCAACAAAAAACAACAACCTATTAACAACACTGATAAGAAAGAAATGTTTCTTGAGCAGCAAATCAGCATATTAGAACGATTTCTGAAGGATCACGTGACACTTAAGACTGGAGTTATGATGCTGAAAAGGGTTATTATAAATCGTAAATAATATTTCACAATATTTTTACTTTATTTTGATCAAATAAATGCAGCCTTGGGAAGCATAAAAACATTTGTAAAGAAATCTTACCGACCCCAAACTATTGAATGGTAGTGTAAAGCCCTAAACGGCTTAGCTCCAGTCTATTTAACGGATCTTCTATCCATCGCGCACTTTAAGATCACTAAATTCAAGGCTTTTGGTCATACCTAGGATATCCAGATCCACCAAAGGAGGGAGAGCATTTTCACATTTAGCTCCAAAACTCTGGAATAGCCTTCCTGATAGTGTTCGTTGCTCAGACCCGCTCTCCCAGTTTAAAACTAGATTAAAGTCGCATCTCTTCAGCCAAGCATTCATATAATATTTTAATCTTACAGTTCAAATTACAATCCGGCCTCTAGTTAATAAACGCCAGAGGAGAACTGGCCCCCGACTGAGCCTGGGTTCTCCCAAGGTTTTTTTTTTTCTCCACTGGGTCACCTGATGGAGTTTTAGGACACCATTAGGTCACTTGATGGAGTTTTTCGGTTCCTTGCCACCGTTGCCTTTGGCTTGCTCAGTTGGGGATATTTAATTTGATTTTATCAATCAATAAATTCCACTAGAAACAAACCTTGTTGTATTATTTTAATTTAATACTGTGAAGCTGCTTTGATACAATCTGTATTGTGAAAAGCGCTATACAAATATACTTGACTTGACTAGTGTATCATTGTAGGAAAAATGAACATGCATATTTTACACTAATGATTTAATAACACTGTTAAATTATATCTTCAGCAAATTGGTGTAATGCTGACATTACCTTCTGAAACAATTTGTTTTAAGTGTTTTACTTTTTAATTACTTCAAACAAAATAGCATAGAATTGTAATACCGGCCAAAAAAAAAAAAATTGTAATATGTGCATCCCTATTATATGTAGAGCATAATTCTGGACCAATGAGACTTGAGAAACACCATGGGAGTGGACCTAGATACTAAACCAAGACTCATAGATGTAAAATAAATGACAAAAAGCTGCTTTGTTCCTTTGGCTACAGTCCTTAATTCCAGTGAAAAATGATATCAAGAGAATTTAGGATAACAGCAGTGCAGGAATCCAGCTAACCCCTCTGAAAAAGCTTTGAAATGAACCTCCTGCACTGCAGCAGGACCCTCGTCGATCATGGACTCAATGAATGTGAATAATTAAAAGCCTCAGCTCACCACATACTGATGTGCTGTGCTCTGTAATCACCGACTCCATTCAGACACACCGAGTCCTCACTGACCTGCTTTATTAAGCTAAAGATCATTACTTGTGTGACCACCACACTATACAGAAAAACTCCAGCCTATAAAAGACATCATTCATTTGAGTAATGAATGACCACCAGGCATAACTACACTCATAAGCCTGAGGTTTTAGTATAGGCTCCACAATCCTTCAGTCATACTCTATTTGGTCAGAATGTCTCCTGCACGGCTCAGAGAAACATTCAATGGAGAGTGAAGACCATATAAACATGGTATTTTTGTCTGGGAGTTTCTGGCATGGTGCCTGCTATTCCTTTGGATTTTGTCAGCCAGCCAACTGTTTATGGATTATATTGTCTCAGTCACCTTGGTAAATAATAACTGGTCTTGCACTACAGTAGGCCCTGGTCTTGTTATCATTACGGTTTGGTGGTCTCTCAGTGAAAGCTGTACTACATTAGACAGGCTGATGACTTCAGATAAACTGCTTGAAGGGATAACAACTCATTTCGTCCTAAACCTGTATGACTTACTTTCTTCTGCGGAACACGAGATTATGTTTTGAATATGTAATGGTTGCAATTGACTTTCATTGTATTAAAAAAAAAAGAAAAAAAAAAGCCATTTTTAAAAAATATCTTCTTTTGTATTCCACAGAAAAAAGAAAACCGTACAGGTTTGGAAAGACATGAGTAAATAAAAGATGACAGACTTTTCATTTATGGGTGAACTTCCCTGTAAAACTTGATCTAATTGGTATCTTTACAGTGAAACACATTCGGTACTTGTTTAAGCTTGAAACTTTAAAAATCTAAAGATTTGATTTAGGTTTCCTATTTATGTTATTAAGTAAACGTACTGCAGGATTTCTCATCTATCACTCAGAGTGGAAAATGTTTACTTGGCCTTTACAGTGGCACTTTTATTCAGCAAGGACACATTAACTTGATCAAAAATTACAGTAAAGAGATTTATAATGTTACAAAACATTTCCGTTTCAAATTAATGCTGTTTTTTAAACTTTCTATTCATTAAAGAATCCTGAAAAAAAAGTATCATGTTTTCAAATAATAATATTAAGAAGGGTTTCTTGAGCAGAAAATCAGCAAAGGATCATGTGACACTGAAGACTGGAGTAATGATGCTGAAAATTCAGCTTTGCATCACAGGGATAAATTACATGTTTATGCACTGAAAGAAAACTGACCAGCAATGACAGTGGATTTCAACCTGTTGCATAAGAGCATAAACCAACACGCTGGAAGGATCATGAAGAGTGACTCTCTTATCAAGACAACACGTCATTACTCAAAACTCCACAGTTCGTTTACATAACACCATATTTATTACAGGAACACACAGTGGCTGTCTCAAAGCCAAATGAGTTGCCAACCTAACAATGTTTTTTAGGGATGATAAACGCATTCTGACTACGACCAAAAATGATGTTTTAAATCAGTGGCAGATCCACATAATGTAGCATGATGGAGAATGGCCTTACAGGGATAATTCACCCAAAAATGTCAATCCTGTCAGCATTTTCTCACTCGTTTGAAATCTGTATATGCGTTTTCTCATGGGAAAATGAGATATTAGGTCAAATGTTATGGAGAGTTCACTTTTAATGCAGTAAAAGGTGACTGAGGCACACAAGTCCTTGTGTTTTCGACGCAGAAATAAAGTCAAATGAGATTGAAACAACATGAGGACAAGTAATTGATGACAGAATTGTTATTTTGGCTTGAAATGTCTGTTTAATTACACTGCAAATAAAAACAAATGTGGCGATTGTGCAATCGTTGTGAAGTTACGTATTATGGGCGATATTTGGTCAAATTCGTGAAGCATCTGAGACAGCAGCTGGTTAATAATAAGAACAGCCTGCAAACCGAGCTAAGATGGCCAACTCCATCAGCTGTGCCACCAGACACATACTCTTCGCAGGGGAGAGACATTCAAATCAGGTCATGCTCACATCAAATACATCGAGTAAATGTATAAGTGTTTAGATACCTGCCAAGAGATACACTGCATTACCGAAGAAAGGCGCAAAATTTGCGCCAACACTGATAAATAATCCACCTCCCATATACATGAAAGCACTGCAAAAATAACGGATCATTGTACAACTGTATGTTATGTCGAATAAAACACTAATTCGAGAAATGACACAATGCCAAGCAGAGGCCATCTAAGATTGAGCATCTGATAGCAAATATTACGTGAATTTGGTACCTGAATTCGCTTCTTGTGTCTCCTGCGCTCCGCCATGATTTCTAACTTCTGGGTTCCCTTGACGTGGTCACGAACAGAGTGGGGAGGGAGATCTCGCGATATTACGAATAGCCCGTGATCAGTCACTTCTTCGCTTTGCAGATTGAAATCTGAAAGAGTGAATACTGCCATCTGAAGTGCAGGTGAGGCACACAAAGTGCGTCAGTGCATTGAAGTCCTTTTTAATGTTGTTAATGCAGCTGATTGAACGAAGCAAACTGCTTGATGAAAATATCCACAATTTAACAACACTGAAACAGGTGCGTTTAGTTTGCCTGTCTGTCACAGTATTGTGTAATTCTAAGCCTGACAAATCCCACAATTTTGTTGTGAGAACTAGATGATAAAGTATTATCTATCATAAAATTAACACATAATGTTTCTTAAATGTTTGACACCTTAGAAGAAATATTTTAACCTGGGTTGTTAGGCTACTAGTTAACTAAACCTTAAATAAAATGACTGTTGTTAACTAAAATAAATAATATAATATAATATAATAATAAGAAAAGAAAAAGAAAAAAAAGATATATATATATATATATATATATATATATATATATATTAACAATTAAATAATTGTTATAAATTATACAATTAA
The DNA here is from genome assembly GCF_951802725.1 of Rutilus rutilus. NCBI lineage: Eukaryota > Metazoa > Chordata > Actinopteri > Cypriniformes > Leuciscidae > Rutilus > Rutilus rutilus. Next base: position 14,554,160 of record NC_140214.1, read on the forward strand.
AATTTATGTATTTATGTATTAGCTTGTTTTATTTAAGCTAGCTGCCGAGGCAACATTTCTCATTTTCATTTAGTTTAACTTAATTAAAAAAATGATAAAAACTGATGAAAAAACAACAACAAAATGACTATAACTTTAACTAAACTTAAAAAGAAAATGGAAAATATAGCCTACAATATATATATATTTTTAAAAATATTACTAAAAACTATATAGTAGGCTATATAAGTTATCCTAAAATAACACAAAAATTTGGTACCAACAACACAGAGGGAAAGACACTAAATAACTCCACCGTTTTCTTCAGTTTTTGCAAATATTATTTTGTTGACTGCATTAATAAATCTTTCAACCATTCAGCTGTGTTAAGCTAGGCCTATTGTAAGAATAACAATATTCTTTTATATATATATATATATATATATATATATATATATATATATATATATATATATATATATACATACATTTTTTTTTTTATGTTAAAACAACATTTGCTACAAACTAACCCTATGGCGAGTAACAGCTTAATTAAGGCTACATTGGATTTTATGTTTATTTCTAGAAAATATAAAAAAATCGCAAAGGGATTTAGACTCAGTCATATCATAAATCATATATTTTCATTTGTTGAAAAAGAAAAGAATAGTAAAGATTTTGTGCATTTCTTGTGTGGAAAATGCTGTATTTAAATCAAAAAAAAAAAAAAAATGTGACATACCAATTTAACAAACAAAGACCAAAGGAATAATACATTTTTATTTACTTCACAGCAAACAACACACGACAATAGAGAATAATTCAAATTTGAAGTAAAAACCAAAATACAATTTTACAATAAAAAATAATAAGGACAAAATGTTTTAATTGATTTGCTAATTTATTACAAAATATACATAATATACGTAGAAAAACCCAACATTCAACAGTCTACTAAGTCTGCTGGAGCACATTTTGAACCTATTGTATTACACAGATCATTATATATTTGTGATTTAAAAATATATGTGATCAGTATAATTCACTATGTCAGTTTCTGTCTACCTTATGCATTAGGTGTCAAAACAGTAAAGCATTTTGAGGTGGAATAAAAAGAAGTCCAATAGTTGTGCTCTTTCAGGTGGTCTCACTCATCTGCGTCGGTGAAGGATTATCAGCTTCACTAACAGGCTCCGTAGATTTAAGAGCCTCTGTGTCTCTGGGGCTGCTGAGAAGCTCCACGCTGTTGCAGTTGAGGGGGGAGCTGATGTCTGATGATCTGTCCCCACTTTTCTCAGGTGGAGGCTGCAGGCCAGAGACAGGCAGGGGCAAGTTCATCATGTTGTAGAACATGCTACCCATCCGCCGAGACAACTAAAAAGAGAGTAGAATAACCTAATGAGTAAAAAGAGTTAGAGGTAATTCTTTAAAAATCTTTAACCTTTTGAAGCTCAAGGACCCATTGGAGGATAGAAAGAACCCTTAAATACACTGACATCAGAATTGACAATTCTTTTTTATGGAATATTGTAGTGTTTATTATAAATGATTTTATCCGTACACATGATTATTTTAAAAAACTCTGTGCGACCTCATAATCTTTCATCAAAATAACTCCCCCTCCCTCTTGCGGCGTTCACTGGCATGAGGGCGGGGCAACCTGTCACTCACATGAGATCGACCAATAGCAAACGACAACAAAAGCAAGTCCCGTCCTAAATTTTTTGTTGAGAAGCCTTTTTACTCAGATATATCCAACAGGAAAGAAAAGATTATTGCAACTTCTGTTTTGACTTTAAAATATATTTAATTTTCTTAATACTAACTTAATTTCATTTTAATGAGTAACCTGCTTATTGGGACATTATATGTAGAGAATCTTGTCCTTTTAAAACATTGTAAATACCTGTGATCGTATCTTGAGCGCCGGCCCAAGCTTTAGCCTAAGTGTATCCAGGAGATGCTCCTCTGTAAGAAGAGGTAACGTCTCTCCGTCAATCATGTGGTCTTTGAATGTCTGAAGTGGATGACATACAACGAATAAGATTGGAAAACAGCTTTAAAATTATAATTACATTTTGTCATTTTACATCTCTATTACCTGTGCGTATTCAGCGCAGCTTGGTATTTCACTGATAAAGTTGAAGACGTCATCAACTGTCCATTTGCGAATATCAGACATCTCTTCTCCATTAAGAAACATATTAGGAGGACCTAGTTGAAAACAAAACAAATTAATAGGTAGCATTGACTATAATGTGTCATCATCATCTTAATATTTCTTAAAGGGTTAGTTCACCCAAAAATGAAAATTATGTCATTAATGACTCACCCTCATGTCGTTCCAAGCCCGTAAGACCTTCGTTCATCTTCGGAACACAGTTTAAGATATTTTAGATTTAGTCCGAGAGCTTTCTGTCCCTCCATTGAAAATGTATGTACGGTATACTGTCCATGTCCAGAAAGGAAATAAAGACATCATCAAAGTAGTCCATGTGACTACAGTGGCTCAATCTTAAGTTTATCAAGCGACGAGAATACTCGAGTGAGTTCACGTAGTGTAATAGCGCAGCGCTTCTGTGTTGTACGTCACACGTAGGCTCACTATTGGCCGACGCTGGTCATGTGTGTGATGCGTGTGACGTACAACACAGAAGCGCTGCTCTATTACACTACGTGAACTCACTCGAGGCCCAGAGAGAAGGAAATGAATAGTGGAATAAAGTCGTTATTTTTGTTTACTTTTTGCGCACAAAAAGTATTCTCGTCGCTTGATAAACTTAAGATTGAGCCACTGTAGTCACATGGACTACTTTGATGATGTCTTTATTACCTTTCTGGACATGGACAGTATACTGTACATACATTTTCAATGGAGGGACAGAAAGCTCTCAGACTAAATCTAAAATATCTTAAACTGTGTTCCGAAGATGAACGGAGGTCTTACGGGCTTGGAACGACATTAATGACATATTTTTCATTTTTGGGTGAACTAACCCTTTAAGAGAAATGTGTATTGGCTCACAAAACATCCCTAACAAACAGCCAAACATGCACCTGTGTTGTATTGTTGACTAGAACTATTAAAAAAAAAATCTTGAAATAAAGCTAAAAATAAAATATAAATATTAGATGCAAAAAACAAACTAAACTTTATTAAGAAACCCGAAAGTTAGAAATGTTGCCTTTGCATAAAAAAAAAGAAAAAAAAGCACGTTACAAAATTAAAACTTTATCTAAAATGAAAATGAAAATATAAAAATATAAGCTAATTTAAATTAAATTATAAAAACACACCAAGTGGTAGAAGTCCATTTCCTGGCACGGGGAGCATGTAGGGCATCCCTGTGAGAGGGCCGGCGGCAGATGGGTACATAAACTTTTCTTGGAAAGCCGAGCAAGGGTTGGAAATGTCTTTTTCGCTGGTGCCGACATTGCAGTTGTTGACTTCTGCACAGCCCTCCTGTCCACTAATACATGCCTTGCGAATCCCTGGCTCTCCTTCCTTAAAACTTTTCCTACTGCTGGCCGAAGACAGCTCTGTTTCTACTTTGGTTTGGTGTGGTTTGCTGCTGGTGGCCTCACTGCTCATTTCACCTTTCCCATCAACTTCCTTCTCCTCCCCCGATGCAGCTCCTGGACTTTGCTCGATGTTCTTCTCTTCTGATTGGCCTTTAGGGAGAGTGATGTTGCTGTCTGAGCTCTTATGATTGGTGGTCCTCCTGCCTGTCCTGCGTCCTCGCTCCCTTTGCAGTGTGCTGATCTGTGGGTAAGGGCTTGACATGAGGAGACTGTTAGCATGCAGGTCTTCAAGTGTGGTGCGGTGGACGAATACATCATGACCATCCGGGAGTCGCTGGCGGCCCCTGAAGGCCATTGGATTGGGTTGGATGCCCTGGTACATCATGGGATTCTCCATACCAATAAGACCCTTTTGGTGGGCGTTCTCCAACTCTTTTTGATGCAGGATAGCATTCATCTCCATCCTCGTTAAAAAAAAAAGAAAAAGAAAAAACTTATTACATTTGTTAATAGCTTTGTATTGTATTCATATTTTTTACTCCAATATTGTTTTACATAGCAGGCAAATACACAGACATTTACCTGGCTATGTTCTGTTTGTGAATTAACTCTTGTCGCCTGGCAACCGTCTCCATGGTTTCAGTTGGAAGGAAGCTGTAACCTGGAAATTAATAAAATTAATTTGCTTAATGAGCTTCACCTATTCTCTAAAATGAACCTGTATATTATTCCATTCCAACCTGTGCCAGGGAATCCCCTGCCTTGAATAACATTGGAGTTTTGGGGCAGAGGTGGGCCGAGGTGGGCACCCATATGCATTTGTCTACCATCAGCTGATACCATCTCAGTGGGCTGCACCAGTTCTCTGCAGATAAAGAGGATTCCTTCATCATTAAAGTCCAGCTTACATCTTGTTTGACTTTATTCTGCTATCTAATATATTTCTATTTCCTACATTGTGTTGTAATTCTATTACTGTAACATTTTATTCTTATGCATGGTCTATTTTTTCTGTATTTGCGAGCACGCTAACAAGGAAGCTAAAGACCTCTAGCGTCAGTTGTTAGAGTGCCTCTTGAGGCCAAGAGAATGAGGTTTACACACAGGTTTCTTACTGGCCTACATCTGTTACTTGAGTACAGTAATAACTGAAATTGTTCATTAACAATTAAATCTCATTCTTAGTATTAGAGATTCTCTTTTACTGTCTTGCTAGTTTTAGAGATCATTCTAACTGACCTCTCCATGAAGCGGGGATCAAACTGCGCAGGAACACCCTGCAGTCTCTGCTGCCCCTGAGCCAAGATCTGTGGAGCCATGGCCATCTGGTTCCTCATCATGAGCTCCTGCCTTTGCCGCAACTCTGTTTCACACACAGGGTAACAGATGAAGGTGTCAGTAATAGTATTAGTTCTTTCTTAGCCATATTTTTGTCAAGACTGTGATCAGCTCTAGATAAAGAGTTTCATGGACAGTGCCACTTCCGTGATGAACTCTCACCTCCAGCAGACATTCCATTGATCAGTCGGTACCAGTGTTTCTCATCTAGGGCGCCTTGCTCTCCCAGCGCTGATATCTTCCTCAGCTGGTCACGTGGGGTCATGACACTGCTTCCTCCTTGAGTCTAACAAACATACACATTCTCTAATTAAAAAAATCTCTAATAAAAAAAAAACACACTGCATTATAGGGACAAAAAACTAAACAAAACAACAACAGAAGTCAATGGGAAATGAAACCTTTTGGTTATCAACATTCTTCAAAATATCTTTTTTTGTGTTCAAAAGAAGGAAGAAATGCATTGGAACAACATGAGGGTGAGTAAATGATCACAAAAGTTACATTTTTTATTGGCCTATACCTTTAAAGGGGTAATTCACCCCAAAATTTAAAATTTGTCATCAATGACAAGTAAATGACAAGTAAATGATGACAAAACATTAATTTTTGGGTGAAAGATCCCTTTAATGCACAGACTGTCTGGAACGTATGGAACATTATGTACTTGGCATGATGTAGTCTAACTATTTACAGTCACTACTGAAATAGCACAGAGACAAATGGCATAGAATTCACACACAACCGATCACAGCGACTCTTCAGGGCTAATAGAGCAATAGTGTTTTTTATTTTCTAACAGTCCTACTAAAGATTTTCTTTTCTAGACAGGTCAGTGAACGACACTGGCATTTAAGATTCAATAAAAACATTCCAAGAACTCAAATGTCAATGTTATAAAGGAGATGTGATGTAATAAAGTAGCCTACCTATTCACCTCTCCTTTGCTTTATCTTCACTCACTCAGGTGTAAAGATATTTCCGTAACGTTGCTCCTTTCAGTCTGATATTGAGAAACCAGATAGAGAAGGAAAATGATAGGCTGTAACAAATTTGTCAACACTTTTGTTCCTCAGTAGTTTGAGATTTCCAGTTAAAATTATTAGCTTGTTTAGTGTAACAAGTGGTTGGGATTTGCCCCTGTTATTTCATGTGTAGTCTCAGAGCCAAACAAAAACCAGGGCTATAACAATTATGAAAATGTATTATATTATATTATATTATATTATATTATATTATATTATATTATATTATATTAAATTATGATGATTGTCATGTAGGCTTATTGGGTGTCTATTTCTCAACCTGCAAGATTTTCTTTACTGGAATAATAACATGGTCTAGATAATTAGATCCATACAGATCTTTATTACTGGATAATTCTCCTGTGCTCTGCTTGGGACTGCCTCTGTGCGTATTACCCGTTATGAGGAGCCGTTCTAATCTGAGTCCAGTAATCCTCCTGTTAGTCCAGCAGTCTGCCTGCTACATCTGCTGACCTGCATGCGTGCAGTACGCTTTTCAGCCAACCCCCAAACTACCTTCAGGGCCCCTATTCCCCCCTCAGATCCTATTAGCTAAGTCCTGACTATACAGCATTTTAAAGGGATGTGTTGGAGGTAATCCCAGAGTTTAGAGTTTTACCCTCAGCAAACCTTGCCTGTAAGCATACCGGACAATACACCCTAAGTGCTAAGCCTATTAGCCTCCATTAGCCCCAGAGATGTCCTAAAAACACCTTGGGGATAAATCTGGGATACAATCGGTTTATGTGTTAAATGTGGTGCAGGCAGACACTCCGTCAACAGTGTTAAAACCCTCCCTGATACACAGAAGAGTCTGTTTATTGTAGAATGAAAGAATGATATTTATTAGATTTATTATCTATGAGCATATTTCTATGGATCATTAATCATACTTTTTCAAAATTAATTTGATAACTTTTATCAAAATGTATCTGTCAATATATTTTCAAATAATACCCAAACATATTAATTCATATCATTTGAAAAATCATAGACATAGGTTGATGTTGATAAACACGTGATTTTTTGGACAAACAATGTTCTTCATATAAATATGACCCCCTTTTTCGAATAATAAATATATTATTCCATCACTTGTCACACATGTGACAAGTGATGCCATATCCAAGTCACAGACTTGAAATGGATGGATTGCTTGGGACTAATCTCATTAAAGGAATAAATTAAGGGAAAACTGCTGACGACTTAAATCAAGCCTTGCATTTGGGTAGGTCATAGAGTAGAGTAGATAATAATCATCTGGTCTAATGTACTTCCTTTGTACGGTAACTAAGGGCACACAATAATTCCAATGGTACACATCCAAGTCTAAGACAGTTATGAACAGAAGTGACAATGATACGAACACTACCAACTAATCTCTTCTTTGGCACATAACAAACAGTTCAGTTTAATATTAACATTTAAAGGAATAAAGATGGTTAAAATGAATTGCATGTTCTAGTCAAGTCAAATCAAGTCACCCTTATGTAGATAGCGCTTTATACATTACAGATTGTTTCAAAGCAGCTTTACAGTGATAAACAGGAAAATAATTCAGTGAATCAAACAGAATTAAATTCTGCTGTAAAGCAGAAAACAGTGTCTTTATTCAACTGAAATCAGTTCAGTGTTGATTTAAAGTTAATCAGTTATTATGGAATAAGTTCAATTCAGCTATAAAGCACAGCTCTGCAGAAAAAAGTGATGCCATCATATACTGATGACACCACAGTTCTTCACTGTTAAAATTCTATACTGTGCGATGACAATGTTGCACACCATTGCAATGGTTCTACAGTGAAACGAACATGTTTAAAATACAGTCTCATTAACCTTACATTACAGGTTAAAAATGTACAGCAATAACTAGAAAAACACCAAATGGAAGGAAAAGTGAAGCCATAAAGACAGATGAGACATTAGACTCACCTCTGAATGTTGGCCAGAGAAATGGGAATCTGTCCAGGTTCTTCTTAGTCAGGAAGTAAATATCAATACATTCATTCCAAACAAGAAAAACGATTCCAAAATGAGCATGAGACCCGAAGCTGCAACAAAAAAGGAAGCAAGTCAACAGCTCTCAGGACTCTCAAGTCTTCAGTCCTGCCGCAGGTGCCTTGGCCAACAAGTGCCAGCTCCTTGTCTTAACTAAAAAAGACCTTTAATTACAGATTCATGTTATCTCTATTAGCTTGGCTTTATCTGCCTGCTTAAGCCCCCCCTTACCTGACATCACTATGATCTCTCGTCCAACTGCATGCAGGACACTCTGCTGAAATGTAATTAAGAGCACTGCCTAAGCACAGTGGCTAAACCTCTTTCAACATTTACCTCAGTAATCCCCTGTTAGCACTTTAAGACAGAGGGTAAGACACCTAAACGCTCAGCTTCCTTTTCCATGGAAAAGACATATGCATGGATATGCATGTGCCTTTCAAGTGCAACTCATAGAAGTCATTCTCGTTGTGTTAATCAGAGACTACACCAGGTTGCATTAATTGGGCGCCTGCCCTCCTGACTATGTTGTGGATGATCATGTGCTCAGACTTGTTAATCTGACAGTTTGTGCTCACCACCTGCATACAGCATCGTCTGCAGTTCCCAGACTTATATTTTTTAACACTGAGAGGATCAGGGAGAATTAGTACAGGGATAGGTGTGCGCACAATTGGGCGGCATATGAGCGTTTAGCTGGAAAACAGATTCTTGGGGAGACGCAGAGATTGGCGGCAAGTGTTCACCTCCCGTGGGGATAAGCTGACAGAGGGCTAATAAAGCTGTTTTGCTGATTATTATAAATGGCCCCACACACCACCTCCTGTGCTGTGCAGAGCTTTGTAAGAAATGAGTAAACAAATGCTTGTAAAACCGCAGGAATCTCAAGTGCTTTTTGATGACATTACTACTATAGTATTTCATCAAATAGCATTTGAACTTGAGGCCTTGAAAATTACAATATACAATGTAGCCAATGTACCATTTAAAAAAAAGATTTGGGGTCAGAAATTGATACATTTATAATGGTACAACGCTTTCTGATTCAAATAAAGGCTGTTCTTTTGAACTTTCTGTTCATTAAAGATTCCTGAATAAACAATATGATAGTTTCCACAAAAGTATTAAGCAGCACAACTGCCTTACTTTTGTTTCTGAAAATGTTTCTTGAGCATCAAATCAGCATATTAGAATGATTTCTGAAGGATCATGTGATGAAGACTGGAGTAATGATGCTGAAAATTCAGTTTTTCGTCAGAATAAATTACATTTTTAAATATTTTAAATTGTAATTATATTTCACAATATTACCGTTTTTTTTATTATATATATATATATATATATATATATATATATATATATATATATATATTTTATAAATGCAGACTTGGTGAGCATAAGCATTTAAATTAAAACATCTTACTGACAAAAAGCAAAAATAATTTGAAGGTGACAATTATGCAGTTCTGTTTATCAAATATTTTTTGACAGTCTAAATTCAACACAAAAATCTGTTTATTTTTTTCACACAAAAAGACAAATTAAATCTTATTAATCCTAATTTAAAAAAATATATTTTGTACAAGTCATTCACACAGGTTTGACTAAACACTCATAATTCTACAAACAATATCTACAATAAAATTCTGAACGAAATATATTAGTAGCATTTATTCTATTAAGAATAAAGTAATCTAATCGATTTACTTTTTCTCAACTGAAAAAAAATTTGTTTGAACAAATCAAATTTCTATGGTCAGTTGAAACTACAAATACTCTTTGAACCAAAGATGTTTTTATGTAATTTTTTTTAACATGATTAGATCACAAATTATCACAATCTTTTTGGATGAACTTACATTTTTACATTGTTTTAAATCAAAAATCCAAATAACTAAACCAATATGGCATAAATTAAACAATATCTTCACCTTAAGAATTAGTGTGAAATGTCACTGAATTACTGTTTGGAAAAAGGTGCATGTTTCACCCTTTTTGAATCTACTCAAAACTGAGTCAGATGATTTGCAGTGTGGACTGCAATGAATCATAGTTTGGTGTGCTTGAATAACAAACGTAACACTCAACACACAACATAATTCAGACATCAGACATCAGCCGTTCTTGTTGGTTATCAGTTGAGTGTTTGCTGAGATGCACGATTAGACGAAAACATTGCACATGTTGTGGACTCATATCAGCCAAAAAGAGAGAATCACGAATAAAGTGCTTAGACTTCGAGAGAGCAGAGTATTAAGACATGTAAACCTCTAATTTAAGAATCTATGAGGAGTAAGCTTTTTAAGAGGGATTTCTGCCCTGCCTGTTTGTGCACTGTATTATAGAGTCACAGTGAGGCAAAGGGATAACGTGGGGTTTAACCCCAAAACAACTCTGTTTGTGAAGTCCGAATTATGCTAAAGGATAAGGGAACTCTCCATTGAAAATAAACAGATAAATAAACAGACATACACTGTAAAAAAATTGCTGTAGTTATGCAGCTGTTTGCCAGTAACTTACTGTAGATTTAAATGTATGCTATTTACTGGCAACAGTTTGTTCAAAGTTAAATGAACATTAAACATTAACAAGTCTTTGTCTTTACAGAATAAAACTATAAAATAACAATCTAATGCAAAGCATTCTGGGAACCAAAAATCTTCATCAACCTTTTTCTGTTTTTTTTCCTTCAGATTTTGGTTCCCAGAATGCTTTGTATGAGGCTGTTATTTTAGTTTTATTCTGTAAAGATAAAGACTTGTTAATGTTTAATGTTCATTTAATTTTGAACAAATTGTTGCCAGTAAATAACATAAATTTAAATCTACAGTAAGTTACTGGCAAGTAGCTGCCAGTAATACTGTAATTTCTACAGATTTTTCTAACAGTGTAAATAAACACAAAGTGTAACCAGTGACCACTAATACATGCCAAATGCAGAAGACCTGTGACCTCTGCCCCCTAAACTGTACATAGACCTGCAGTATGAACTAAGACGGCTTTTAGACAGATGGATATACTGGTTTAGTTTCATTCTTTACACAGTAAAGTAGACATGTAAACTCTACAACAACACTTAAAAAAATGCTGGGTTGTTTAATATGGACATTTATTTATTTCAATTTTAAACCCAACGATTGGGTTTGTTGGGTTGAAACAACACAACATTTTAAATAATCTTTGCAGCCACTGGGAATCAAGACATCACAAAAACAAGTTTTGGAGAAAACACATTTTCTCAGGTAAAATCTTTTATTTGATTCTAATTTATTTATTTATTAAACTAAAGGGCATTTTGGTTGGATTTGGGTCAGTGTATTTTTTTGTTCAGATTTATCAAGTCTATCTATGATAGACATAACATAAATATATATCATTTTTCAGATATTAATATTTGAAAACCTTCTGTCCGCCAAAAAATCAAATGCAACATAAGTCCAGGCCTGTTCCTCTCTCGCTCTTCACTGTCGTCGCTCCACCTTTTATGCTTCCGCTCCTCCGTGAGAGATACGAGACCAGTTGGTCGTGCAGGTGTCGCTAATCAGTAATCACGCCACCGGCCTCGCGCCGTTCTCTCACGGCCCTCTGCCTCGTCCTGCTCGCCACAAGCCTATTCTCTCAGTTTCACCTGAATGGATATAAACTCCAAAAAGTAGTTTTAGCAGTTTTAGTCAAAATCATTTGTTACATTATTGTGTAAAAGTAATAGAGAAGGAGAACATTCAAACCTCATCTTACCTGTGATCTTGATTCTAAGGATAAATAATCCTGGCAGTAAACCCTGCCCTCTGGACTATTGACTTTCTTGGGGAAGTTTGGGGCTCTTCGCATCTGTTCATACAGGGGGCTTGTTTCACACAAAGGTAATTCAAACAAACCTTGACCCTTTCATTCTCTAATAAGGGGAATGACACACAATTGTTCTCAAGAAGAGCTGGTTATATACATTTTTATCACATCCAACTGACATTGAAGAATGAATAAATAAATGACATCTAGTTCTCAATAATTGTCATAAAACATTACTCTGAACATTGTGTAATCGTACATATAAAAAGTTATTTTTGCATGTTTGCAACTCTTTTTTGGCATACATCCCGAAAGTTTTCTCATTAAATGCCCCTTTCCCTTCCTTTGAGCCCAACTAAAAAAATTAAAAAGACGATTTGTAAGATTATAGAAATATTTATATCAACGGTTATAAATGTGACCATTTAGAAAAGATCATATGTCTTCATATAATTTAAAATAAGAACAATTCATAAAATGATTTTATCTATGCAAATGATTTGATTGCAAAGACTGAATAATGTATGTTTGATGTTAGTTTATTTTAGTGTTATTGTGCAATTTAGAGAAATGTGCTATGGTCAGTGGGGTACAGCTGCTGAAAGCCAATGCTGTAGAATCATATTGTCTCGATTGCTGTTAAAGCCTAGACATTTGAGATGAACAACTTCATCTAATACCACAATTAGTAACTGCATAGTTGACTAAGAGGATGAGTGAATGAGTGAGTTACTCCCTTACTGACTGAGTGAATGTTATTTGTTTGCTTTTACAGTGAGCTGGTTTTTAATAGTTCAACATTTTTAGTAATTTAAAACTGTTGTTCAGAATTTTAGAGTATTTAGAGTAATTTTTAGCTATTACTAATTTGAACTCTTAATCTTAATTGGTCAGTGATTTACTGATGAACTGTGGGTTATCAGTTACAGAACAGGAAAAAAGAGAAGAGTTTAAGTAAAATTATTTTTAATATCCAGTAATGCAAACTACTTGAGTTTTTGGAGATGTGGAGAAATGTAAGTTAAATCATAAATGAATGTGACAAGACAAGAAACATTTACGGAGCCGGTTTCGACATAGGCCTAGGCATGCAAATGAGTAACCGTGAATGTGTGCATATTAAAAGTATGAATAATTCAAATTGATTACAATAAATTCTAGTTCCCTTTCGAAATGGTCTCACATATTGCGTGAATCAGGCTTTGGACCTCCATTTTCTCCGAATTCTAAAACCTGATTTGTTAACGTTTGCCTATGATATGCCTGTCAGCCTGCCAAAACGAACGGGGCCGACTACAAAACGAGGGAACTCGCTTTAATCTCCCAGGCTTACCCGCTTCAGGGATGTGGTTCAAACTTCTGTTCAGGACAACGATGCTCACGTTCTCCACTCCGAAGTGCAGTGTCTGCTGGCGATGGGCTCATGAGTCAGGCTTTTACTGCCGCTATTTCCTCTTCCAAAGAAAATTGGTGGGCTCAGGCCCACCCTCGACCTCAGGCTCCTGAACAGTGTTGCCAACTCTCGCAAGACAAATAAGCAACTGCAGCTTCAAAAACAAGCCCTCTAAAAAGCCCAATATTATTATATTATTTATTATCATCAATATTATTTAGTATTAATTATTTATCATCAATAAATGAGCCTGTAACATTAAACTGAAACCATTCGGAGTTTGAAAAGCAAAAACAGACGTTATTTTACAAAAAATCATCAAATTACAATATCCTCAGATTTTCTGTGAGCAAATTAGGCTTGGTGAAGGAAAAGGAGAAAAGTTTCATTGCCTCAAGGTAGACCATCGCTGTGTCACAGCTGTGGCTCCTCGGAAGGACCCTCGCCTATATTGGGCAAGCGTCCAATTGGGACTGAATTCCAGAAGGAAGGTTGTCACGACAGATGCCTCCAACTCGAGTTGAGGAACTCTGTGCGAGGGCAGACCGGAGTTCGGCTCCTGGTCCAGCCTGGAGCAATGCCTGCATATCAACTGTCTCGAAATGATGGCGATTTTCTGGCTCTCAAAATCTTCCTGCCAGCCCTAGCACCACGTCCTCGTCTGTTCGGACAACATGGCGGTGGTGGTCTTCATAAATTGCGGGCGGCCTCAGGTCGTGGTCTCTTTAAATGGCCAGACGTCTCCTCCTATGGGCCTGGGCTCCCTGAGGGCAGTGCACGATACCGGTCTGGACTGTGTTTTCTGAGGCTCCAGCCTTGTGGCCTGAGCATCGTAATTAGCCTATGTTTCCTAGGGTCCTCGTATTGGCTCCCTTAGACTGGGCTTGTAGGACAGCTTTTGTTCTGCGCTTGTACGGCCCTATGGTGTATTGTTCACCAAAACGTGATTCACGCAATGGGAGAGACCGTTTTGAAAGGGAACGCTCTAGTTACTAATGTAACTTTGGTTCCCTGAGATAACGGGAACGAGCGTGCTCTACAGCTGCATGCGAGTCAATGCTGCCGCTTCTCAGTCGAATCGGGCTTCAGTTTTCTGAGAAAATGGTGATTCACTCAATGCTCGTTCCCATTATCTCAGGGAAACATGGTTATTAGTAACTGGAGCAAAAACTGTTACTGTTATTCTTAATGTGTATTTTGCTATAGCCCTACTTTTTAAATGCAACCATATGTAAACTTTATTGTGTAATCATTTTCATGAAAGAAGTGCCTTTGGCTTCATATGTCAAATCTTGATACCAATGGATATAGAACTTCTGTAAATAAAGCAGTGAGGCCCTTTTTTCAAGAGTCTGTCCCACAGTTTAATAATATTATATAGAGACTTTATAGCACTGAACTGTGTGGTCAGAGAAAGTCTACCAAAGCAGAGATCCATGTGTCTTAGATCCAAGATTATTTTAATGAAAGAAGTGTGTTACATTGCATTCACACAAAGTAATACTGTGAAGAGACATGTGACAAAAAATACAGAAGCAAGATCTTGTAACTTATACCTGCACAATATACTCTGAAACATGTAAAATGATGCATACTCAGATAAAAATAATAATAAATCATTATAAATAGTTGCTGATCAATACTGATCTGAACTATTTGCACGTTCATCTCTCCAGGAGATGCTATTATTAGTGATTTTAGTTACAGTGATCTGGTCTGTTTTAATTCATATCTATATTTTATGTTCACACACGTACATTTTAATGTGTTTTTAGATTTTGTATGAGGTTTTCTACGAGCTAAGTCAACTGCAGGTAGCAAAAAAAGTTTTAAAAGTTAAAAAAAATGTGTTCAAGCTCCGTGTATTCACAAACATTACCTGATAGCTAACTCTGTAGAGGAGGGAAACATGTTATTTATTTATTTTCATTTATTCATTCATTCATTAAAATGTTAAGACCAAGGAAGAAATGCTTTTTAGGCTCATTGAGCTCTGCCAACCATAGCATAGAGGTTATATCTTCTCTGTTGTGCTGCTGCCTCTCTCCATCTCAGTCCCTTCACTCATTCCATCGTTCATAGGTGGTTTTGGCATGCCTTTGGACATTGGAGGTGGCTAAGGACATCTTTGGGGTCTTTTTTTACTGGCTATTCACCAATGGACAAGGATTTGGGTTCACCTGGCAGGACAGCGGATCAGCCTTTTAAAAGCTCTCCTTCTCCTGAACTCTTCTCTCTTCTTTTTCAAATTGTATTAATGTCATCTGGATGTCATCATTAAAATACTTAGTTATCTATTGGCAAAATTTTAGAAAGGATGCCTTTCTTGCAAGAGTATAGCCTACAAAAATTCTTCAATAGCTAGTTGAATATTGGTTAACTTTATAATGTCAGCTGAAAGGCATAGCAAGTTATTACCGTATTGTTTTGGTCATAAAGCAAACGTTTTACTACTAAATAATGGGTGCTTTTATGCAAAGCAAATGCCAAGAAAATCTTATAACAAAACAAATGACAAAAGGCAGCATTTTGATATGTTGTCCTTTATTCAAAGTCTTATCCGAAGTCTTTGATTTATCACACAATATATATTATCTAGACAACATTCAACTGTTTGAAGAAAGAAAATTGACATCAGCAATGGATAAATAGGATTAAACTAAAAGCTTTAGTTTACACTGCGACCTACGATTCAGAACATATTTATTCACATTCTCATGCCACAGACCACTGATTAATATGTTGTGGGAATATTACGGAAAAAAACATTAATAATGTAAGGTCTTGAAAAAAAAAAAAAAAATTCGACCACAACACATCTCACAGTAGCTCATTATTCAAGGCTGTATTAAGGCATGCCGCTGCACAGTCCCGGTCTCTGGTCGGTCTCAGTAAAAACATCAGTTCTGATGCCTTGGGATTTGAGGATGTCTAACAGCGCAGAGACGGTCTCCTTGGGAAGTGTGCGTGTCCTGCTCATGATCCAGGAAAACTCAGCGTGAAAGAGACCGGCGAAATCAGAGCATGAATAAACCAGGGTGTATTCATCATAATCAGTGGCCAGCACCCAGTAGGGGCCAGGAGGAGCATCTGAAAGAGAACATCATGGATAACTCAAATCAAAGATTCATAAATAAAATCAAATTAACCAGCTGAAAAGAATGATTTGTTTAGACTTACTTTCAAAGAAGCTGACTTCAAGTTTGGCAGGCTCTGATGCATCTACAATCTTGGCAGTTCCCTCAATGAAGCTGATAGTGCCATCAGCACTGTGAGGATATTCAGAGAAAATAAATTAGGTTCATTTAAGCCATTTCAGAAAAAAGTGCAAAACTCTTTTGAATATTCTGAATATCAGAATCAATTTTATTTTATTTATTATTTTATTTGTAAATATACTTATTATATTCCAAATATTAACAAATGTTTGATATTATATTTATATTGAACTGTTTGCCCATCAATACTTACAGTAGCTCATCATTTCGAACCAGGACAATGCCGTCACTCAGAGTGTAAGTGGCCTGGCCGCACTCGCCCAACTGGAACGGGGCTGGAATCTTCATGATCTCATGCCATCTGCCCATGTACTATAAAAGAACAAAATGATAAGTTATTATAAATAAATGATAAAATTATGCAACAAGATGTTTTTCTGTGATAATACAGGTAATTTTGTGGCTGAAAATGAAGTTTCATATGAACAAATGCTAATATTAAACTATTTCTGTATCAATATGGGATTTATTTTATGTTGACAAAGTGGTTCATAATGATGTTCCTGATACTAAAAAGATTAGGAAACATTTACAAAGTAAAAAAAAGAAGATATGATTAATAAGTCATGATAACTTATGTTTTTACATTACTTTAACTCATCAAAATAATGTTTTTTGTAAGTTATTTTTTTTTAAAGTCTGTTTAATGTGATTTAAGTTGAAATGACTTGTACAAGCCAGCAGCTGAACTTAAGTATTTAAATAGGTGGAATATTTTACAGTGTATAAGCAAACGTTTACCCTAGCAGGATCAAAGTTTTGCTGAACAGGAGGTTCTGGACATTTTCCAGAGCTGATGGACTGAGCGCTGACCGCCAGCACGGACAGCAAAGTCAGAGACAGAACCTGAAGAGCCTGCATTCTTTCAGTTTGAACCTGAAAAAACAGAAATTCATACTTAATGAGCATAACAAGAAAATGTGAATTAAAGGTTGGATAGTTATTGACTCAAAGCAATCACCTTACCTGTTTGGACTCAAGAGTGGAAGGTGAAGAACAGTGACACAGTTTAGTATATATACATCTTTTGGTTATATCACTAACTCCACCCTCTTCAACTTAAAAAACCCTCATTAGAATAGGTTTGGGGAACCTGGGCATCTGCTCAAACAGATGTTGAAGGTTAAGTAAACACACCTTGAGTTGAACTTCTCAGAAGAAGGTGATCAACAAGTCACGGGTATAGCTTTCCACAACTTTGAAACTAAAGCTTTAAAATAAAACTCAAAAGGTTTCCAGAGAATCCATGTGCCGTCAGTATTTTAATGACCAATTATTTTGCTAATTTTACATGATTGTACATTTTATATAAGAAAAAAAAAATCATTAATTTTGTGACGTTAAAGCTTTAATTTGTGTGAATGTGATAATCTAAGTCCCATAAGCAACATTTTTGCCTGAAGAAATGCATTTTAAGATAAAAACAATCAAAACACTGATATAAAAGGTAGCAATTTATCATTTAAAATGTAATTCTCCAGCACCATCTCTGAATCATTGTGCGCATCTGTGATTTACGTTTTCCTGAAGAAACTGCCTGAATCCATTTTACAATTATGTTGGTTTAGCCTATGATAAAGCACTTTGCTTTCAAGTCTGACAACTTTATTCTCATTACTCCATGAATTTGGATTTTATGTTTTGTCACACTGCATCTTGCAACTTTCAGGGTGAATATTGTTTTTCCTTTTCTAGAATTAAATTACACCCTTAATGTTTAAACATTTGGACTTTTTAGTCTGCAATGAAGGTTCAAAACTTTGAAAATAGTTTGTTACCCATGATATATTTAAATAAAAAATAAATTGGGCAATATATCAATAAAACTCAAAAGTTTTTGAGTTCTTCTCATAATATCCATGAAGTTATTCAATGTTTTTCCATTCATCCTTTTGTTACAAAACTTGTGTCCTTAATTGGAGGTTGAGTCACACATCATATGTTCTTATCACACTAGTGTTGTTTGAGTTATCACAAACACCTGTAACATGCAAAACACACAACACTTGAGGTCCTTATGTAAAGACACATGTCTTCTGCATACATTTTGGGTTGAAATAGCCTGCACGTGGCTGTTGAATTGCACTACTTGGAAAAAAAATAGGCATTGCATTAACCATGCTTGCATATTTTTAGGGCTTGCATTTCTATGGGCTGAAGTTCAGCATGGTTGGCCGATTGATCAAGCAAATCTGAGCCTGTGACGTCATCAGTAGTTCCCCAGGTCTGTTCAACAAAATCAGTTTTGCTGATACTATAAACTGGCTGAAAAGATGCCTTGTGAATCCAGTGTCGTTATGGTTTTTCATTCCTAATAATATCTTCAACAAAGTCTGTGGCCTGTCTTTCCTATTAAAGTGTAACTTTTTACCTATAGCAAGTTACCCATTTCCTTATCTAACTTTCATCAGCAATGCCTTCTCTCGTGGAAATTGTGTTTTGTCCATAGCTTTTCCCCCCACAAAGTTCTCCTTTGGAATAACGCGGATATAACCGTTATAAATAAATCTCTCTTTTTTCCTAGATGGTTTAACAATAATTTTAATTGCATTCTATCTGTCTTTGATGATTCTGGTCATATTCTAACTTATAAGCAATTTTTTTATCTCCATAACTTTCCAGTTCCACCAAAGGAATATAATACCTTGATAAAAGCAATCCCAGGAGGCTTAATTCAATTAATTAAAAATCACCTTAACTTCAGTAAAGGTAATAGTGTTTATCCGGCTTTACGCTTGGGTGAGATCGATTTTTTAGATCGAAAATGCAACAACAGACATATTCGCACAATTTTTCAAATGAAGAGAAAGGTTACTCCAAGGGGTCAATTCTATTGGGGATCCCTTGTAACAAACGTAATTTGGAGAAAGGCCTGGCTTTTGCCTAGTAAATTTTGTGTATCCAACAAAGTTAAGGAAATTCATTATAAAATCCTTCATAAAATCTATCCTGTTAACTCATCTATCTCTAAATATTCTGATATTGATGAGATTGCTCTTTTTGTGGTTTTGTTGAGGAAACTGTCACCCATTTATTTTGTGAATGTAATGTAACCGATAGATTTTGGGCTGAATTGAGTGTTTTTGTTTTTGGCCCTACAAATGTGACCCACACCTTCATTCTCAAAGAGGTTGTCTTTTATTATGAAAACCCAAAGCTGCCCTTGAGCATGTTGTTCATTTCCTTATCTTGTATGCAAAATTCTTAATCCACAAGCAAAAATGGCTTAAGTCTCTTTTGAGCTTCCCTCTTTTTCTTGCTGACCTTAATTAGGCCTATTTTATTTCATCCCTTAAGGTGATGATACACAGGGCAACTTTTTGAGCAATGTTGCTGTGCAGTCTTGCCGAGTGATTGTTACTTGGGCACTTTCCCATTGAAAATGGGCAATACATTTCTATCTGGATCTTTTTTATCGATCGTGGGCCCTGTGTCTCATCTGGTTGCCTGTTGATGGCAACATTGCGCAGCAACATAGTTGCCCTGTGTATCATCACCTTTAGACTTGTAAATAACAAAAAAAGTCCACAATTTTTGATGCATTATGATGATTTATTCAAAGATATGACTTAACCTTGTTGTTATGCTTTTCTTTTCTTTTTTGTATGTATAATTACATAATGTGGTGTATGCAAATCCAGGATTTTTTTTTTTCTTTTTTCTTTCTTTTTTTCGTATCATTGTTTGTTCATTGTAAGAGATGCAACCTTGCTTCACTTCCCTGAGCTTATTATGTGTAAGTTTTTTAATAATAATAATAGTCAAAATCATAGTGCGTAGGCCTGGCCGCTTCTTTAACTGTAGGCTACAGGGCAGGTCCTAGATTAGGCTTTCTTCTGTGCAACTTAACGCGTTTCACAGAAATATTTATATCAGAAATATTATATTAATCTGCACGCAGTCGGTTTTATTGAGCAGAGCAGAGTTAAACCCGTGGTGTGGAGCGGGTGAAGCACAGACCAGTTCAGTCAAGTGTAACGCAGCAGCAGCAGTCATAACTCTTCTTTTAGACAATAGCCTATAGCCTACGCTCAGTGTTGTTGGACAAGGGGTGGTCATTGCAATACTGTAATGCAAAACTGCTGATGGTGATGGGTAGCCTACCGATGATGCTAAATTAAAAAGTTACTGTAACTGTATTCATCGCCGCGAGAGTGAGAGCGAGATGATTGACTGGAGGATAGCGGAGAAAAAAGCTCAAGATAGCCTAACTTTTGTTAGTAAAAAAATATTTCTTTGTTTAATATAAGTGAGTCTGTCTTTGAAAACAACAACAGCAACACAAATCAAATAACACTTGAACCACAAACTGAGCGTTCATTTTAAAGGGAAATTTCCAAATATCTTTTATTTTATAATGCTGTTGTTTTATGTAGCCTATTCCGTCTCAATCGCTTTGTTAATAAAAGTTGAATAGGCCTACTATGCGGGAGTTTTTTATTGTAGCCTACTATTTTATGGTTGTTGTGTTTTCATTCAAAATAACAATGAACCAAAAAATAAGCATTCGTTTGAAAGGTGAAAATCCATAATGGTCTTTTCATTTATGTGTTACAACGCGGGTATATCATCTCATACGTCTTACTCGCTTTGTGAATAACGAATAGGTTCATGTTAATTAAAAAGAAATGTTCAAAGAGTGGAGAAAGATGTTGTCAAGCGCTACAGATGCTGACCGTCATTAACAAATATTTTCTTGATAAATGTGCACGTGTAGGCTAATCGATAACACATGGTGTTATCGCAATTATTTCCCGACCGGCACATCCCTATTCTTAATGTTAAATACATGTTACAGGTTGATTCTATTTCATAATAACGCTAAAGGCTTCTTAACATAGCCTACTATTACACTCGGTTGGAGAGTCAAGAAGGATGTGTTAATTTACTGTAGATTACAATCTGTCTTTAGTTGGTGACCCAGTGATTATAATACAGCATAAAAGACAAACACATAAACACACGTAATATGTATGCCTATCCAACACGACACAAGTTTGTTTAAACTTTATTTTTTTTATTTTTTTTCCTGGACTCCACGCCAGGGGTCACCCTCAGCACCCCTATACTTCCCGCGGTATTATGCCCTAAATCAATACATGATTAACTAACTGTATTTCTCTATGTACATTTCTGAAATGCACTTTCTGTAAAGCTGCTTTGAAACAATATGTATTGTGAAAAGCGCTATACAAATAAATTTGAATTGAATTGAATTGAAAAGCCCTGCACAATTAGTGCCGAAGTAATGACGTCACTTTGTAGGCCAACCCGGAAGTTAGCGGCGCATGGGTTCCCTCGATCAAAAAGCAATGCATTTTCCCCATAGACTTTTGGAAAATCGCAAAAAATAAGATCTGTGTTCAACAAAGAGTTGTGACCCTTACACGTTTTGTCTATCAAGATAATCTTTACAAGTTAATCCAAAATGTATACATTTTGAAGCCTAAATAAAGCCGTCGGATATAAAATGCTAACGGTAGGCTATCAACGGACTACAGCACACCATGGTCGCGGATCAACGTCATCATCGAGCTTCCTCAAACTCGCTCGCTCATTATTATGATCTGCGCTGTGTATGAACCTATTTTTTACAGTCTATGGTATGAACACTTATCCACTTTTTCATGAGAAATATTGCCCATTCTGTTTTTCAAAATTTTTTAGAAACTAATTTTGTTTATGCGTGCCTCTCTGAGATTTTTTAAATCTTTTGTTAATGTTTTATTTATTCGTTTATTATTTTGTATGCGCAACATACTTCCGGGTTCTACAAAACAGATATAACTTCCGGTCGTCAGCTACTGAGGTAAACACAGCGTAGGAATGGCGACCTTTTATAGCCGGTGTTTACAGGAGCTACCCATTCTATCCATTTCAGATGTACATCGTATTGCCAAACGGACTTCCAGAGCCCCGAGTACTACGTTAGATAAAGGATTTAAGTTTTTACGCCTCCTCATTTATTCATGATTATGAAGGTATGTAAGTTAGTATATGTAGCTTTAGCTAACTATCAGTAAGTTAGTTTAGACTTGTATGCTATCATAGTGGTTTAACCTTTTATATTTGCTTGCAGACGATTAAAACAATCAAATGAAGACTGCATTTTTTTTTTATCTTTTTTTTTCTGATACTTAAGCATTCGTGACATTTTAATTAAAACAGAAATAAGAATTGTATTCAAAAAAAAAAGCGCAAAATAAGTTACCTCAGAGATCATCTCCCGCTGCAGATGCGTACGTTAATGCAAACCGGAAATGTTTACTTTAATACTGCATGCTTTATATACATGTTGCTGCTGATTGGACTGCAGTTCTGACACACCCACCAAACAAGAGAAAACGTATCTCAAACCCCGTTGCACACCGGTGCACGCCGTTTCTAGGAAACATGACGTTCAACCCGGAAACCGTAGCAAAACGTTGCGCACCGTTTTGAACTTGAACATGCTCCTGTGCTGCGTTCCAGTCCACTTTTAGACACGCACTTGCGAACTTCCCTAAGCACTTCCCCTTGGGGGAATCCCTGCCGCCATTTTGAAGTGCGTTCCACTTCGTGAAGTGGACGAGGGAAGTTTATATGGACAGACCCTCGTTCCCTCGATTTTGACCGAGGGAGCGAGTCTGCTTCAAATGTACACTTCAGGCACCTATATGTCCCACAATGCAGTACGATTGTGACGTCACCACATATCTCATCTAATCACCACCACAACAGACAACTCTATGATATATTAATTATATATATTTTTTGTTTAAAACAACCCAAACACACATAAACATTTGGATGCTGCATTAAACAAATTCTTAAAGGAAAAAAAAAATGTAAATAATAAATCAACTCCACAGCTGATTCCAAGTGATCAAGGGCTTAGGACGTTCCAGTTCAGCCCATTGCAGTTTCCGCCAGTAGTGGGCACTCGCAATGACGTACATCCGAGTGAACGAGACGGAGGGAAGTTTGCGAGTGAAGGGCATGACAGTTTTGGACTGGAACGCAGCACGGGTGTGGCATAATGATCCTCATTAAATATGCCCCTCGATCTGAGCTGCACCAATCACATCGGGTTATCTGATATAGGCGGGCCAGAGGTGAGCTAAATAGATGACAACAGCGCTGCGACGTCAAAGTCATTAGTAAACATTGCAAGATGGTTATGGATGAATACCTGGGGCATGTTCAAGTTCAAAACGGTGCGCAACGTTTTGCTACGGTTTCCGGGTTGAACGTCATGTTTCCTGGAAACGGCGTGCACCGGTGTGCAACGGGGTTTGAGATACGTTTTCTCTTGTTTGGTGGGTGTGTCAGAACTGCAGTCCAATCAGCAGCAACATGTATATAAAGCACGCAGTATTAAAGTGAACTCGCACAATGGGTTCAAGGAAAGTAATTTACAAATGTGTTCGATGCAGCTCACTATACGCAACAACTGAGGATATTAGAAGACATGTTTGTCGTAAGTTTTATTGTAAAAATATAGGATATCAACATGATGTAGTTGTTTATATTTTTAGCTTCATTGCAAGTGTATGACATTTGGTATAGAAATAAACAATGGTAATTAAGTGCTTTTCCTTAAAATGAGAAAGAAAATACAGGGTATTAAAACAGTATGAACTACAAATAAAGTCAGTTTGTGAGGCTAAATAGATGTGTTTTAGTCCTTCTCAGCTGCCATAGTTGCAACTCTTGCGTCATCAGAACAGTGTGTTCAACGCATCACCGTTTCTGTTTAAAAAACGTTGTGCCAGCCCAGTTGTTAGAAACGGCTTTGGCCGCTACAATGAACGAGTTAGACTTGGCTTTTTCTCTAAAAGAGGACCAGAAGACGGCGCTCGAATCGTTCCTTTGCAAGAAGGACGTTTTTGCTGTTTTGCCGACCGGATACGGTAAGAGTATAATCTACCAGGTATTCCGCTGGTAGCTAAGCGTATGGGGTTTATTGTTGTGATTGGTCGTAGTGTTATCCAATTGCGTGCAGTGAGATTTTCAAATGCATGCTTGGTGCCGCCCCTCGAGCTGAGCGATTTTCATTAGTCGACGCCAGACCATTAATCTTTTAGATTTAGGTCTGGATTTCCAGGCTAGCGTTGTAACACATGTAGGCTAAATGAAAGACCTGTGGATTTTAACCTTTCAAACGAATGCTTATTTTTGGTTCATTGTTATTTTTAATGGAAACACAACAACAATAAAATAGTAGCCTACAATAAAAAAAAAAATCCCGCATAGTATTCAACTTTTATTAACAAAGCGATTACGGAATAATGACCGCCCACATGTGCAAAACTGATTTTGAAGTCATTTATCCATTTTTGATCGTGAACCAAAAAAAAGAAAAATCAAGCCGAAATCTCGTTTTTTATAAATAAAGGCGCGTTTTCTCAATTTTGCTTATTTCATTTCAAACTGAAAAACAAACTATCAAAAAGTACACGGACCCGTCCAGACACCCTATAGGCACAACCTTAAGCAATGGCCCTGAACGGTTCAATGTGACAACGCTGTGACAACGCTGTAACAACTTCACCACACAACGTAGTTTTAGCAACCTTTTGGCCATGTTGTTAAAATGTTGATAGAAGATTGGGTATGTTGTGCCAACGGTCTGTGTTTGCTGGGATTATACACTAAAGTTAGGCTAGTAGGCTAGGCAACTACAAGTTTGGGGTCAGTAAGATTTTTTTTTTTTTTTGGAAAGAAAGTAATAGCCTACTTTTATTCAGCAAGGATGTATTAAATTAATCAAAAGTGACAGTAAATAGGCTACATAATGTTGCTTTCAGATAAATCTTTTTTGAACTTTCTATTCATCAAAGAATCCAAAAAAAAAAAAAAAACTTTTTAAAAGATTGATAATAATCAGAAATGTTTCTTGAGCAGCTTACATCAGCTTATTATTTCCTCAGGTAGATTGCATGTTTTCCAATAATCACGTTGTTTGCATTCACCTAAACTGATTAATATGTATTTAGCTACTTTTCAAATGCAACATGTAAACTTTGTGTGATTAGTCACAAAATATGTCAAATCTTGATACCAATGGATAGAAACTTCTGTAAATAAAGCAGTGAGGCTTTTTTCTCAAGGGCCTGTCCCACAGTTTAATAATATTATAGACTTTATAAAAATATGTTTCTTGTAAAGCACTGTGTGAACTGGGCGGTCATGGAGTGGGCTTCTCTTCCTGGCCCCAGTTTATCACTTCATCCCACTTGTTCCACAACATCCAGTAGGCCTAGTAGTCATCAGCCCATGAGACAAAGGACTGCAAAGCACTATCCATCGCTAGCTTATCAATTTCACAGCTGCACAACTCAGACATATATCACAAAGAAATATAAATGATCAGAGCAGTGACTGAGCTCAATTTAGAGTATTCGTGGAATGCAGACCATGGAATTTAGCAGATGATCCCACAGGCCACTCCAAGAAAAGTTCCATTCCATTTGTTGATGTTATGTTATTTGACTTTTTGTAATTATTTTATTTTCATTCTCCGATTACTGGCTTCTAATAGGTACTCTAATGGGTAGAGAGTTGAGATTTTTGAGTTGGAACGTCAAGGGCTTAAACCATCCGGTGAAGAGAACCAGAGTTCTTGCTCATCTTCGACAGCTCAAAGCAGAGGTTGCCTTCTTGCGAGAAACCCATACGCATCGCGGATCACAATCACCTCAATCGTGACTGGGAGGGGCAGATCTTTCATTCTTCTTTCCAGGCAAAGGCAAGAGGTGTGGCTATTTTGATTAATAAGAATGTACCCTTTGTACCAAATTATATTATATCAGATAAGAATGGCCGTTATATAGTTGTTGTAGGCACACTATGCAATAAGAATGTAACTTTAGCTAACTTTTATGCCCCTAATTTTGATGATGTAAGTTTTTTTAAACATGCTCTCTCTCTTATTCCTGATCTAAATTCACATTCTGTTATACTTGGGGGAGACTTTAACTGTTGCCTTGACCCAGTGCTGGACCGTTCGTCATCTAGACCATGCACTGCAAACAAATCCTCCATTTTTCTAAATAATTATATTTTCTGAATATGGTATATCATATGTATGGCAGTGTTTGTACCCCAAAAAAAGAGAATATTCTTTTTTCTCAAATGTTCATCACTCTTACTCTCGGATTGATTACTTTATTCTGGATAACGGTTTCATTTCCAGAGTTCAGTCTTGTGCATATCAAAGTATCATTATATCGGACCATGCTCCTCTTACTCTTGATCTGACCTTTCTAAATTTGCCTTCTCCTAGGAGGAACTGGTGTTTCAATACTTCGCTCTTGGCAGATGATCATTTTGTTTCCTTTGCTGCTGACCAAGTTTCTTTTTTTTCTAAGCGTTAATAAATCAGCGGATGTTTCAGATTCAACAGTGTGGGAGGCCCTTAAGGCATATATTAGAGGCCCAATTATTTCATACGGTGCTAATAAAAGAAAGCTCTCTAAAGAAAAGCAAATTTGTCTCGCTAATGACATTTCAAGGTTAGATGAACAATATGCTAGGTCTCCCACGCCAGGAACCTTTTAGAAGTGCCAATTTCTCAGGAGGAAGTGGCGGCTGCTGTCTCTTCTCTACAATCTGGCAAAACCCAGGACCTGACGGCTTTCCGTCAGAATTCTATAAAAAATTCTCAGTACAACTCGCTCCTTTTTTGACATCTGTTTTTCTGAGTCTCTTAAGACCGGGACTCTTCCCCCAACGTTAAATCAAGCCTGTATCTCTTTATTACTTAAAAAGGATAAAGACCCCTTAGACTGATGTGTGTGTGTCATATAGGCCGATTTCTTTGCTCAACTGCGACATTCAAATTTTTGCGAAGGTGCTTGCCTCAAGACTTGAAGATGTCCTCCCCACTATCATCTCTCCTGATCAAACAGGGTTTATAAAGAATCGTCAATCATTTTTTAATATCCGCCGCTTACTTAATGTGGTATACCCTCAGCACCAGGCCATTCCAGATTGTGTTTGAGTGGGAGTACCTTTTTTTAGTTTTGGAAAAATTTGGATTTGGCCCCTTTCTCTCTTGGATTAAATTACTTTATAGTGCTCCCTCTGCAGTAGTCCTTAACAATGGTCTGCACTCTAGGCCATTTAACTTGCACCGCGGAACTTGACAGGGCCGCTAAGCCCAGTACTATTTGCTCTAGCTATTGAGCCTCTAGCAATCGCCCTACGCCAGAGTCAGCAGATCACTGGAATTACTCATGGTGAGACCATGCATAAGGTAAATCTATATGCTTACGATCTACTGCTTTTTATATCAAATCCACAAACTTCTTTACCCGCAGCTCTATCTTTGCTTGAGAATTTTGGTTGGTTTTCTGGTTACAGGCTTAATCTGCACAAGAGTGATTTTTTTCCAATTAACGAGGTAGAAAGGCAACTACAGTATTCCAACATACCACTGAAACTAGTCAAAAATAAGCTCACTTATCTTGGGGTCTGTATTACTCGCCATCATAAGCATCTTTTTAAACATAATTTTGGCATGCTTCTTGAATGGATTAAGAAAGATCTTTCTAAATGGTCCCCTTTAAAGATTTCTCTCATTGGGCGCATTAATTCCATTAAAATGGTGGTGCTTCCTAAATTTCTTTATCTCTTTCAGTGTTTAAAATCTGTCGATTGCCCAGTGGAGAAACACTCGTTGAGGATTTGGATCCAATTCAGGAAATCATTTGGTTTTAGGGATCCCTCTCTTCTTAGCCCTGTGTTCCGTAATAAATTTTTTTCGCCTTCAATGCAGGATGGTTCATTCATTCTTTCATGTAACATGATAAGGGCTCGATTGCTATTATTTATAATATAATGATCAATCTGGCATCTTCATCCCTGGATAACATTTAAGAAAGCTTGGGAGGAAGACCTTGACAGA
Organism: Rutilus rutilus; assembly: GCF_951802725.1. Taxonomy (NCBI): domain Eukaryota; kingdom Metazoa; phylum Chordata; class Actinopteri; order Cypriniformes; family Leuciscidae; genus Rutilus; species Rutilus rutilus. The sequence continues at coordinate 14,582,372 of NC_140214.1, forward strand.
TCACTCTCCGAAGACACATGGAACTGTGTCCTTAAACAGGTTCACTCTTCGTCAATGTGTGCTCAGCATTCACTTATACAGTTTAAAGTAGTACACAAAGCTCATATATCCAAATTAAACTAGCTCAAATGTTTCCGGGTGAATACATGTGAATTAACGTTCCCTCAGCACTGACATCTATCGCACATAGAGCTAGTATGTGCGATAGATGTCAGTGCTGAGGGAACATTAATTCACATGTTCTGGACATGCTCCAAATTAGAGCGTTACTGGCGATCGATATTTCACACCCTTTCTGCGGTTCTTCAGCATAGATTAGAGCCAGAACCTCTGCTGGCATTATTTGGAGTTGCTCCAGAGGACGTACGGTGGTCAGCATCAATGTGTAAAGTCCTTGCTTTTTCTTCCCTGCTTGCACGTAGAGCAATATTATTAAAGTGGAAAGATCCCTTGCCACCCACTCATACTCAATGGATTAGAGATATGATGTCTTGTCTCTGCCTCGAAAAAATTAGGTATTCGCTAAGAGGATCGGAAAAACTATTTTGTAAGATGTGGCGCTCTTTTATTGACTATGTTGATAAGTCTGTTTAAATAATGCCACTACTATTGACACTTCTTTTTTTCTTTTTTTATGTATGTATTTGGTTGGAGGTTAATGTTTGTTAGCATATTTGTATGTATTGTATGTATGCTCGGTTCTTACAATCCCATTTTGAATTAATGGGCAGTATGGACGCTATTCTAGAGATTTGATGGTGAGGGGTGGGGGGGACTGTGAATCTGTGGGGGACTGTGAAGTGTCTTTCTATGTTGGAAACTTTCTCTCTGAGTAAAATGTGAAAGGATTACGCTACAAACATATAGTTAATGGTTGGATTTGCAATTATGTTAACAGAAGTTAAAACGGTATCATTTTGGTTGAAGGTTAAGTTCACCTTTGAGAGCATTTCATTGTATATTATCGGTAACACTTCTTTTTCAAATTATGTATTAATGTCATTTGCATGTCATCATTAAAATAGTTAAATACTGGCAACATTTTAGAAAGGATGCATTTCATGCAAGAGTATAGCCTACAAAAATTCCACAATAGCTAGTTGAATATTGGTTAACTTTATAATGTCAGCTGAAAAGTAATTAGACCACAACACATCTCACAGTAGCTCATTATTCAAGGCTGTATTAAGGCATGCCGCTGCACAGTCCCGGTGTCTGGTCGGTCTCAGTAAAACCATCAGTACTGATGCCTTGGGATTTGAGGATGTCTAACAGCGCAGAGACGGTCTCCTTGGGAAGTGTGCGTGTCCTGCTCATGATCCAGGAATACTCAACGTGAAAGAGACCGGAGAAATCAGAGCACGAGTAAATCAGGGTGTATTCATCATAATCAGTGGCCAGCACCCAGTAGGGGCCAGGAGGAGCATCTGAAAGAGAACATCATGGATAACTCAAATCAAAGATTCATAAATAAAATCAAATTAACCAGCTGAAAAGAATGATTTGTTTAGACTTACCTTCAAAGAAGCTGACTTCAAGTTTGGCAGGCTCTGATGCATCTACAATCTTGGCAGTTCCCTCAATGAAGCTGATAGTGCCATCAGCACTGTGAGGATGTTCAGAGAAAATAAATTAGGTTCATTTAAGCCATTTCAGAAGAAAGTGCAAAACTCTTTTGAATATTCTGAATATAATAATCCATTTTATTTGTTATTTTATATACTTGTTATATTCTAAATATGAACAATTGTAATGTATTTAATTTATATTGTATATTTGCTCATCAATACTTACAGAAGCTCATCGTTTCGAACCAGGACAATGCCGTCACTCAGAGTGTAAGTGGCCTGGCAGCACTCGCCCAACTGGAACTGGGATGGAATTTTCATGATCTCATGCCATCTGCCCATGTACTATAAAAGAACAAAATGATAAGAAGTTATGCTACATGATTTTTTGTCCTGTGATGAAAATTAAGTTTCATATGAACAAATACTAAAATTCTACTATTTCTGCTATAATTTTTGTTATCAATATGGGATTTATTTTGTGTTCCTCTTGGCTTTAGTATGATAAAGTGGTCATAATTATTGTAGTATGTTCCTGATACTAAAAAAGTAAATATACAGATAAAGAAACATTTACAATAATAATAATAATAATAAATGATATGATCATTAAGTCATGGTAACTTTTTTATGTTACTCAACATTTTATGGTAATGTTTTTACATTAACTCATCAAAATAATTTAGGCAATTTATATGAGATTCAACTAAATTTTAAGTCTGTTTAATGTAATTTAAGTTGAAATGACTTGTACAATCAAGTTAATCATAAAGCCAGCAGCTGAACTTAAGTATTTAAATAGGTGGAATATTTTACAGTGTATAAGCAAACGTTTACCCTAGCAGGATCAAAGTTTTGCTGAACAGGAGGTTCTGGACATTTTCCAGAGCTGATGGACTGAGCGCTGACCGCCAGCACGGACAGCAAAGTCAGAGACAGAACCTGAAGAGCCTGCATTCTTTCAGTTTGAACCTAAAAAACAGAAATTCATACTTAATGAGCATAACAATTTAATGTGAATTAAAGGTTGGATAGTTGCAGACTCAAAGCAATTACCTTACCTGTTTGGACTCAAGAGTGGAAGGTGAAGAACAGTGACACAGTTTAGTATATATAGACCGTTACATCTTTTGGTTATATCACAAACTCCACCCTCTTCAACTTAAAAAACCCTCATTAGAATAGGTTTGGGGAACCTGGGCATCTGCTCAAACAGATGTTGAAGGTTAAGTAAACACACCTTGAGTTGAACTTCTCAGAAGAAGGTGATCAACAAGTCACGAGTATAGCTTTCCACAACTTTGAAACTAAAGCTTTAAAATAAAACTCAAAAGGTTTCCAGAGAATCCATGTGCCGTCAGTATTTTAATGACCAATTATTTTGCTTATTTTACATGATTGTACATTTTAATAATAAAATCATTTAATTTTGTGACAGAACACACAAAAGCGTTAATTGGTGTGAATGTGATAATCTAAGTCCCATAACTGTCACGTTAGCAACAATTTAGCCTGAAGAAATGCATTTTAAGCATCAATCAAAGTATTGATAAAAAGGGTTGCAATTTCTCATTTAGAATTTAATTCTCCAGCACCATCTCTGAATCATCGTTACATCCACCAGTTGGAGTGCCTTTTGATCAATACCAGTGGGCACTCCTCTCGGAAGTGCTTTCATTTCATATTCATTGTGAACTTCATTTCCCAGTGTCCATTGCCTGTGCTCATGTTTGTTGTGATTATGTTCAGCTGTTTCTTGTTATTTTGGTTTTATGTTAACCAAGCATTGCAGCTGAGTGGGTCTGCTTTAACTGTGGGTGTCGTGTAGGATGAACGCACCATTCATGATATACCCGCCAGAGTCCCCAATCGTCACAGCCACCATGCCAGTGTCTCCAGCCGTCATGAGCGCCACGCCATATTCTCCTGTTGTCACGGCCACCATACCAGAACCTGTAACCATCATGATCGACATTCCGGAACTGAGGAAGACTATCCATGGGCGTTTCGGGTTGATTTCCCGTGTGGCAGACCCACCGCTAACATCAGTTCGAGCGGTAAGCATCCCCAGCCAGATAGTCCCAAGTCCGGGTGTCTCTGAGATTCTTCTACCTTTGTGTGCGTTTGCCAGTGATGGTGGTGGCCATCTTGTGCGTGTGGGTCGTACACACTTCTCCAGCTTGTCCCGAGGAGTCGTCGTCGCTCATGAACTCTCTGTTCACTCCAACATGATCACGGAAGTCATCAATGAGCTATCAGTCTGCCCTGATACGACCACGGAGGTTGTCCCTGAACCCTCTGTTTGCCTTGACACGAATGCAGAGGGCGTCCAGGAACTTCCTGTCTACCCTATCATGACCACGGATGTCGTCAGTGAACTCTCTGCCTGTCCCGTTATGATCATGGAAGTCACCCTTGAACTCCCAGTCTGTCCTGCTATGGCCACAGAATTTTGATACAGTTTTGATACAGTCCCAGAAGCCAACCTTGAGCTTTCTGTGCCCTTTGTTACAGTCCCACTTGCTCCACCGCGGTGGTCCTCTACTCTGCTGTGGTGGTCTTCTGCTCCGCCGTGGGATTCGTCTGCTCCGCTGTGGGGATCTTCAGTCCCTTCTACTCTGCTGTGGTGGTCTTCTGCTCCGCTGTGGGGATCTTCAGTCCCTTCTACTCTGCTGTGGTGGTCTTCTGCTCCGCCGTGGGGATCTTAAGTCCCTTCTACTCTGCTGTGGTGGTCTTCTGCTCCGCCGTGGGGATCTTAAGTCCCTTCTACTCTGCTGTGGTGGTCTTCTGCTCCGCCGTGGGGATCTTAAGTCCCTTCTACTCTGCTGTGGTGGTCTTCTGCTCCGCCGTGGGGATCTTAAGTCCCTTCTACTCTGCTGTGGTGGTCTTCTGCTCCGCCGTGGGGATCTTAAGTCCCTTCTACTCTGCTGTGGTGGTCTTCTGCTCTGCCGTGGGGATCTTAAGTCCCTTCTACTCTGCTGTGGTGGTCTTCTGCTCTGCCGTGGGGATCTTAAGTCCCTTCTACTCTGCTGTGGTGGTCTTCTGCTCCGCCGTGGGGATCTTAAGTCCCTTCTACTCTGCTGTGGTGGTCTTCTGCTCCGCCGTGGGGATCTTAAGTCCCTTCTACTCTGCTGTGGTGGTCTTCTGCTCCGCCGTGGGGATCTTAAGTCCCTTCTACTCTGCTGTGGTGGTCTTCTGCTCCGCCGTGGGGATCTTAAGTCCCTTCTACTCTGCTGTGGTGGTCTTCTGCTCCGCCGTGGGGATCTTAAGTCCCTTCTACTCTGCTGTGGTGGTCTTCTGCTCCGCCGTGGGGATCTTCAGTCCCTTCTACTCTGCTGTGGTGGTCTTCTGCTCTGCCCCTCAGTCTCCAGTCCTGCTTCCATTCCACAGACCTGGACCTCTGTCCATTGCTTGTGCTTATGTTGTAATATACGTTCAGCTGTGTCTTATCTTGTTAATGTTTACCTATATAAGACCTGTGTTCTTTGTCTGGTGTCGTCGATTGTGGATGTTTTGTGTGAGATACTTTCAGTTCTGTTTCCCTGTTCAACTTTTGTTTTGGATTTTCTTTGCTCGTTGTTTGGATTTTAAAAAGTTACCCTTTGCTGCTTTCGCTCTGTATGGATTTACTTTGGTTATCTTTGTCAATAAAGACTTTCTTACTGCAATTGGATCCTATAGCCATCATTTCTGAACGACCACACATAACAATTGTGCACATCTATGACTGACTTTTTCTCAAGAAACTGCCTGAATCCAACAAGCTTTATAGTTACACAATTCAATAGAGCTTATGTTGGTTTGACAAAGCACTTGGCTTTCAAGTCTGATAACTTTATTCTCATTACTCCATAAATTTGAGTTCTATGTTTTGTTTGTTATGATATGCACAAATGAAAAAAATAATTGGCCAATAAATAATTAACACACCTACACTGCGGTTTTTTTATATTTTTTATTTCTTTTCATAACATCAAATATGTTATTCAATGTTTTCCATTCATCGTTTTATGAAACTCAATGTTGTTGAGTCCTCAACAGGAGGTTGAGTCACACGTATATCCTTCACTATGTTCTTATCATACTGTTGTTTTAGTTATCACAAACACCTGCAACATGCAAAACACACAACACGTGAGGATATGGTCCTTATGTAAAGACACATGTCTACTGCATACATTTTGGGGGGAAATACACGTGGCAGTTTTTATATAATTTATGCCTCCCCCTTCCCTGGCTCCTAATGGGCCCAATGAGTAGCTTATAACAATAACATAGTAACATACAGGACCTTGAGAAGAGGGACAATAGAAAGTTAGATAGAAAGCTATGATGAAGTGTCACCGCTTGTTTTTGGCAGCGAAGCGTTTGTGATCAGAGTCAGACAGATCAGATGAGCATCCTCATAACAGTTACATATATATCGCCCTCTATCTGTCGGCATCACCATTACAATCCTTCAGCCTGCTGCTCAATTTGGAAGCACAGGTTCATTGTCACAGATCATCACAACTTACTGTTACTTTTCCCCTGACAGTTATGCCCTAAACTTAAACTTCAAAAAACACAAATGGAACGTTTATAAAGAAAAAAGAACATTTAGACAAAGCGACAGTGTACATTTAGTTTAGATATTCACTAATGGAACATCCTCTCATGACTTCAATTTGCCTAATCACTTACTTCATGTTGGGAATAAACTGTGACATCACAAAGACTCCTTCATGACATGTCTTTTCTGCAGTCACATGATCCCAGAGAGAATGATCCAAATAAATACTCAGAGCTCCACAGTCCATCTAGTATTCAGCACATCTTCAAGAGGTAAGGATTTGTATTTGTCAAACTGTCTTCTTTACAATGGTTGTTCACCAAGAAATTGAAAATGTACAGTACTGTTTAAGGGTTTGGGGTCAATAACATTTTATGTTTAGGTTCAATTCAGCAAGGATGCATTAAATTGATCAAAAACTACATTACAGACATTTGTCATTTTACAAAAGATTTCTATTTTTAATATACGCTATTCTTTCCATCTTTTTATTCATCAAAGAATCGTAAATTTTTTTTATCAAAGTTTACACAAAATTATTAAGCAGCACAACTGTTTTCAACAATGGTAATCATCAGAAATGTTTATTAAGTAGCAGATCAGCATATTAGAATGATTTCTGAAAGGTCATGTGACACTGAAGACTGGAGTAATGATGCTGAAAATTCAGCTTTGCCGTCACAGGAATAAATTAAATTTGAAAATACATTCAAATAGAAAAAAGTTATTTTAAACTGTAATAATATTTCACAATACTGCAGTTTTTACTGCATTTTTGATCAAATAAATTCAGCCTTCACTCTCAGAAAAAAAGGTACAAAAGCTGTCACTGTGGCGGTACCTTATCAAAAAGTACACCTTTGTACCTAAAGAGTGCATATTAGTCCCTCAAAGGTACATATTGGTACCAAAAATGTACATATTAGTTCCAAAAGTGTACATATTAGTACCTAAATTGTACATATTAGAACCCTTTTGAAGGGTACTGTCCCAGTGACAGCTTTTGTACCTTTATTCTGAGAGTGTTGTTGAGCATGAGACTTCTTTAAAATAATAATAATAATAATAATAATAATCTTATGACCCAACCTTTTAGTGTTTATGCATCTTAGAAGATTTAAATTATGCTATACACCTTTAATTAATAATATATAAATTAAGTTTGTTTTAAATGATATGACAGTTAAGTTTAGAAAATGTTTTCCATTATTTGTGTCAGCTGTTGAGAATGCATGCAAATATTTAGTTATCAACACAAATATTTAACTATTCTATTCTTTTTTTTTTTTTTTGGCAATGGGCATTGCAAGTAAAATGAAGGCCTTTCTGGTTGTTTTGGCCCTTTTTCTGCCGATCATAAATGCCCAGGTGCCTCACTGGGGGCCGTGCCCAGAACCTACTACTCAACCTGCCTTTAACCTAAAGAAGGTAGCGTATTACACCTCAACATATGCAATGATCAGGTCTTCAATTCTGCTCTTAATCTTTTTTTATAGTTTGCTTGTCTGCATCCTAATGTAGTTTATGGGCAGGTGGTTTGAGATCGCTAAACTTCCAGCACAGTTTGAGCGAGGGAGATGCATTGAGACTAACTTTACTCTTAAGCTGGATGGAACGGCTCACGTAGCGAGCTCAGAAATTCTGTGAGTACCAACAAGTCAAGCAGTATTTAATGGTCACTTTGCTATAATTTCATATCCTTTATTGAATTACACAATTGTATAATAAATAATAAATACACCAAGTTAAACCATAAACTTTTATTTTATTAGAAAAGGAGAGCTAAGATCAATTGACGGGACAGCTGTGGTGGAAGACAAAAAAAATCCTGCAAAGCTTGGAATCAGTTTTTCTTATGGTACGAAGCTGATCTGCTTTTTTTGAGCACTTGCTAGATCAAATGCTATGGCATTGCCATGTGTATTTTTCATTAATTTCGAATCGTATTTCACGTTTTGCTTCTCTACTTGAATTTACAGTTTTGCCCTATACTCCATACTGGATTTTGTCCACTGACTATGAGAAATCAGCACTGGTATATTCATGCACTGATGTCTTGAGACTGTTTCATGTAGACTTCGCTTGGATTCTGGGCCGCACCCGATCCCTGCCTGCTGCCACCGTCGACCATGGAAAAGAGGTTTTTAGCAATAACAACATCGATGTGAGCAGGATGATCTTGAGCAGACAGCAGGGATGTGACAAATACCTTTAAATGACTGTCTTATACTGGAAAATACAGTTTTCAATGTTGTGGTGTTTTGTGTTGAACAACCTGCGGACTACAAAAGTAGTATACTATTCCTTTTAAACACTGCTTGGATTATGAAAGTGTTTAATTTAACAAAGTCATGGATTTATTACTTTTCCCAAGTTTCTGCGAACCAGAAATGTAATCATCTGTTTTGTACTGAATTGAAAACACAAGTTTCCAATTGATCAAAATAAATTAGAGCACTAACCAAAACCATGTGAACTTGCTTGCCTTGATTCTCAGTGACATTTTGCACCTCCTTGTGGTCACAAAGGAAAAAAATAAATAAATAAAATTATATTTATATATATGAAATCATCAAGTACCTTCCATTCACTCCTTAGTACCATTTTGAAACGAGAAAACTATATATGTCATTGTGTGTTATTTTAGAATCATTGATATATTGATTTTTGTTTTAATTTTAAGGTTTTAGTAATTTTGTCATCATTTTTATTAAAAAACAACAACGACTACATAGTTTTAGCTATTTTAGTACTTTAACTTAAACAAAAATGATAAATTCCTGAGCCTTTTCCAAAATGTTATTTGAGTTAAATTAAAAGTAATTTTTTTTTCAAATAGTTTGAGTTAACGATAAATCACCCTACATGGAGAAAAAAAATAAGTGGTCAAACATTTGATCACCAGAATTTTATTTCAATATTTGAAACTTTTTTCTCTGATTGACAGGGTCACAGATGTACAATTAGTTATTTAGATTAATGAAACGCAAGAATACAGACTGTAGAGACCTTCGATATATAATAGAAAGGACAGTTACAGAGAGATTAGTCACATAAGGTATTTTCTAGAATTATTTTATCTCAGAGTTGTTGTTACTTCATCTTATAAAGGAAAAGTACATATGAGAGAAAACAGAGCGTATTTATTTTCATCCATGCTTATGCAATGCATGTTCAACGGAACTGCAGTGGGCTGACACGCAATCCAATCACATCTTTACCAATCTCGGTTACCTAAAAAAACAAAACAAAAAACAGGAGAAAGACAGCCAATTAAATGGATTCTTCACTTTATAGCACCGCATGATGAGATAAACCATTGAACAAGGGAAAAAGTAAAGTTGCTTTCTCACTTATTGACAACATAATGCCTGGTTCTGATTACACGATTTTAGCCCGATTTTGGCACGATCCGTTTGACGTAGGGTGTCCTGGGGAGTCGTAAACGACAACGGGCGTCGGGACGCAAGATTCGATCGTTTCATCTCGTATAGTGTGTCATAATGGGCGACAACCTACGTCGCGTCTGCGATGCTGCACGACAGAAAGACTAGCATGTTTAATTTTTTAACGGTCCTCCACGACGGGTTCCGTCAAGAGTGAGTATGTGAGTGAGAGTGAGTGTGTGCGAGTGAGTTAGAGTGCGAGCAACAGCGAGTGTGTGTGTGTGTGCGAGCGACAGTGAGAGTGTGTGTGTGCGCGCACGAGTGTGTGTGTGTGAGTGAGCTACAGTGAGTGTGTGAGCTACAGTGAGTGTGTGAGTGAGCTACAGTGAGTGTGTGTGAGTGTGAGCGTGTGTGTGTGTGCGTGAGTGAGCGTGTGTGTGTGCGTGCGTGCGTGAGTGAGTGAGTGAATGTGTGCGTGTGACGGCACGTGATGACTGGTCGGAAAGCAACGTGTAGTCTGACATGTTTCTTGTCCATGACAGGACAAGATTTTAGGAGTCAAAATCGTGTAATCTGACACCGTGACTATCGTAACAGACACAAAAATCTTGTAATCTGAACCAGGCATAAGACTTTCTCCCTTCAATAAACCAACACTTATTAAACAGTGACATTACAAAGGCTTAGAACTAACCTGTGTGACCCTGCAGACCTCTCCTTTGTATTTGGGGCAGTAGCAGGCTCCAGACAGGGGACATTTCTCTACTGGCCGTCCACGGTACAGGGGAGTGTAGGAGGCGGCGCAGATGTCAAAGGGATTGTGGGGGTCGTAGTTCAGTTGGTGAGCATCTGTCAGGCTCTTCTCACATGCTGCAAGAATCTTTCGTGTCTGAGTAAGTAAAGACGGGGAACAAAGGTTATGAATAACAGATAATGTACACATTGGGATTGTGTTGTCAAAAATATTGATCTTGACACCAAAAGCGTGCGCATCACTGATCTATATAAAAGTTGTGCTCTCATAAAGTTGCCTCAAACGGATCAAAAATTTTACTTCTTTTTCATGGCTTTTTGCGCTTTAACGGGTCAAAAACATCAGTGGTTTTCAGGCCCACTAGGGGGCCTCAGCACACTTCCAAAGGGGCCACAAGATAGTTTAAATATATTAAGAAGTAATATTTTGTAATAAATGAAAATGACAAAACAAGCATTATTTGTTTACCTGTTGTGCCACTTCTGGTTTGGGGCCCAGCTCAAGCAGACGGCGAGCAAAACCCGCTGCTGTTTTGAAGTTACGCAGTTTGAAGAAAAGATTGAGAGCTGTTCTCAATACCAAAACCATGTGGACAGGTTGCAGACTGCAGTGTGTGAAATATGCTGCCATCTGAAACAAACAAAAAATTAATTTTAATACACATTAATACAATCTTAAATCTATAGATTTTAATGTTTGAAAAGAAATGCACCTACCTCACAAAGTCTCTTTTGTTGTTCGAGACTGTCTTTAGGAAGTTTCTTCCTCTCTGTTTCCATGGTGAGGCCAACAATATACTCCCTACAGATAGTGATCAGCTGCTGTGCCTAAGTGAAAGTAAAGAGAATGTTTAGTACTCGAACCCTACAAAAACCCTGATAAAAGTACTCATGTTGAATCACAACACACCTCTGCGATCTCTTGTTTGTTGTCAACCACAAGCAGTGGTACGGAGAGAAGAATGGCCCTGAAACGATCGACCGCATCTTCAAAGCGTCCTGCTGTGGTCAGCTGATAGCACTGCTGCAGGCGTGAAATGAGATCAGCGAGACGCAGACCCACCGCTGGCAGACCCCCTTTAGCCCCGCTGTCCTTCCAGTTCCTATGGGGGTAACTGTGCAAGGAGGGCAGAGACGGCAGGCCCAGGTAACAGGTGCGGCCACGGGACAGAGTTTGCATAAAAAGCTGCTTATAGGGTCCAAACTGAACCACACCAACTTGGTCATGCAGTAACTGTGGAAAAGAGAATGAAATGCATTAGAGACAGCAGAAAAACATCTGGCACATTTCAGTTTTGTAGTTTAGGTGCATCACTATATATTCCTTCCTACCAGTGATATATTACAATATAAATATTTTGTTTATAAATATATATTTATTTTTAATTTATATTTATTTGATCAAAAATACAGAAAAAAAACAGTAATATTGTGAAATATAACTATTTATAATAATGGTTTTCCATTTTAATATACTTTAAAAATAATTTATTTCTGTGATGCAAATCTGAATTTCAGTGTCACATGATCCTTTAGAAATCATTCTTATATGCTGATTTGTTATCAATGTATAAAAAAAAAGAAAAAAAAAGAACAGCATTTATTTAAAATAGAAATCTTCTGTAACAGTATATTCTACAGTTCAAAAGTTTGGGGTCAGTAATTCCCCTCCCCTCCCCCCCCCCAATCGGTTTTGTGAGATCATTTTACCCTCATAGCAGTCTCAAAAGAGCCAGCCAACATGTGATCCACAGCCAGCTGAGAGTTGTTGCACCACATCTGGGTGGGGCTTGTGCCCTTGGTAGGCGGCACAAAGAAACCGTCGCCCTCTGCACCACCTCCTCCAACAGAAGGTACATCCTATTGGTTAAAAGGAAAGACAACAAGATGAGGTTACTTAAGATCTAGTTTCATTTACAGACAACTGATTTTTATTGCAGTTTTACACAAAACTTGCCAGTTCTGGTGGGAGATCCAGATCTTCTTCAACCTCCCATCCTCCACCCTCATCTTTCCCAATAGCTCCCTCATCGCCCAGTACATCTTGAGCATCCATGAATCCATCTGAGGAGAGCATGATAGATGATTGTTTAGATCGTAAGACTGTGTGGGTGTAGGTGATCGCCAGGGTGTTGCTATAGTGTTCTAGAGTGCTAAAGTGTTCTGGGTGGATTATTAAAACTTTATAGTTATAGTCCTTGGTATGAACAGCCCTTAAGTATGGTTTGGGTTCTTGCGTCAAAAATATCATCTTATTGCAGAACAGGTTTTTACTATAAAATACTACAGTGAATACCTTCATCCAGATGAAGCTCTGCATCTTCTCCCCAGCCTTCATCTCCTGGAGCATCCATGTCCAGGTCAGCAACCATCTGCCCTGCTCGTCCTATCCAAACATACACAACAATTCATGCTGTTATTCTTCAAAAATTAGATCCATCCAACTTTATAAATCCAGGTAACACACTGTAAACGAGTATGAGCATCTCAAAAAACAGTCTGTCACCTTTGGCAGCAATGGCTCCCTCGAAGAAGCCCTTGGAGACGGTTAGCAGAGGCCAGTTAGTGTCTAAGGGGTTGATGGGAGGTGGCGGCTGCAACAGTTGAGCATTGGAGTCTACCTCTGGCACCTGTACATGAACCCACCGTTCAATCATTCTGAGGAATCATTCATCAGCGAATATGTGCATGTCTGTTAGTAATGAGAATAGATCATACCATTTCTTTTTCCAGGTCAAAGGTCTCCTTCAGGGCTTCAGCTTCCTCATCCATCCCATGAGTGGCAGCAGTCAGGTAAGCCAGAGACTCTGAGAATGAACGTGAAACATTTTCATTAAATAAATTGCATTAAAACAATCATGTGAATGAAAATGTGACAGCACTCACTCTGTCCACAGTTCTTCAGGATCCGCACACGCTCGCTGACGTCACCCAGGTAAAGAGCACCTTGGTAGTGTCCACTCATGTCCTTTCTTATCTCAGCTGTAACAAATCATTAACATCATTCAAACAATCCGCAGGAATTCATTCTAAAAGTCTTATTCAAAAGTCTGGGGTCACTAAGATTTTTTTGTTGTTGAAAGAAGTTAATACCTTTATTCAGCAAGGATGATTTAAACTGATTAAAAGTTAAAGACATGTATAAAGCTACAAAACATTTCATTTCAAATAAATGCTGTTCTTTGAACTCTGTTTAACAAATAATCCTTAAAAAAAAAAAAAAAAAATTAAGGCCTTGATCATTTCGAACAAAATCAGGCCCTAATGAAGTTCGTTTAGGAGTTTGTTCCGGGAGTTCGAAAAGTTCGCTCTGGCTGGTGAACACCTTCGAAGCACCATTGGTCTGAGGCGATTACATTATAGGTAGATGCACTTTGGGGCTTCGCCCTCTTTGATGTGGAAATCTTCTCCGGTTCATTTCCCCGTCAAGGTCAGACAAGTCAACAAGTGAAAAACACGGGAGAGCTGCTTTATTGTAGAAATTGAAGTGCGATTCTAATTGTAAGCCACACTGACACAGTTATTCATGTTTAATACTGTAAAGCTGTTTGGTTTAAATGTTTTGCTATATAAATAAACGTGACTTTACTTGACTGAAGTGCAGAACTGCAGAGCTTGTGCAAACATCCACATCACGTTTAAAAGCAGTTTATACAGCTTTCTTAATTGCCGTTTTCTCACTGCTGTCATTTTTGTTGTGTATTTATTCTGTCATTGAGAGGAAACACGAAGCACATATTAACATTCATCTACACACCGCTTTTAGGGAGTCTGGATGTTTGCTAACAGTACACCGCTGCAAAGGTATATCACTATATCAGGGCCTTTACGGTTTCCACAAAAATACTAAGCGGCACAACGGTTTTCAACATTGATAATAATGAGAATTGTTTCTTGAGCAGCAAATCAGCTTATTAGAATGATTTCTGAAGGATTATGTGACACTGAAGACTGGAGTAAATACTGAAGGAATAAATTACAATTTAAAATATATTAAAATTTAAATAGCTGTATTTTTGTTTAAATAAACACAGCCTTATTAAACATACAAGACTTATTTAAAAAACCACACACAAAAAACAAAACAAAAATAATCTTACCATCCCCAAACCTTTGAATGGTAATTTACTGCTGTTTTCATCGTCACTCACCTATCTTCATCATCTTCCTGAGCTTGGCCAGGTTTCCAGTGATGAGGTACAGGAAGGTGAGCTTGTCGAAGTTCTTGGTTCTCTGGTAGCACATCTCCACCACCTGGTGATGGCCCTGTAGAAGCGCAGCCTCGCCGAGACGCTCCCAGCAGCTTCGTTCATCCAGGGCTTTTGCAGCCTCCAGCGCCACCTGCAGGAACAAACAAATAAAAAATAAACACCTGTTCAGATAAAAGTGTTGAAGCCTTCAACCTCCATAAATATCACTAATGTATACCTCAATGTTTCCACACTCCAGTGCCAGGCTGAAACGGGTCTTCTCATCTTTGACAAAGTGCAGCGCAACCTCGGGGTAACCTTTCTTCTGTAGGTAAGCAATGATGGACTGACCAACCAGCTTAGCATTACGCACCATATGAAGAACCTGAGGGTGTTGGGTTAAAAAAAAAAAAAGCCATTAAAAGGCAAATCTGAATGTGCAAAATGACTGACAGGCAAAGTTCTTGACAAAAAAAAGTTTAAAGAAACAAAACACCTGTCTCAGGGACATCTGTCAGGTAATAGGAACATTTCACTTGTGGCATTACATTTTTTTAATTAAAAGTTAAAATGGAAAATTAAAAATGTAATACAATTAGAAAATAAAATTGAAGTAAAATAAAACAAGTCTCATGGCTGAAAATACACACTAACCTCCTCGTATTTGCGATTGACCAGAGCCAGTTTAAACCGGTACTCAGTGGGGTCAATATTTAGCACTCGTGGTCTGCACTCACGATCCAGGCAGTACACACTGTTGCCCCTGACTCTTGTCACATAGATAGGTAGATCCAATGTACGGATTATACCATGATCACTGTGAGGGAAAAAAATGGAATATGAATAACATGCCATTATCAGGTTAGGCAAAAACAGTACGGTTCTCTTAATGGAAAGAGTTGTGTGTCAGGCTATTGGAGCTTTACCCGGAGGTGAGAGCATATTTGATATGGTTGGAGGTGGTGTAGATGAAGACTTCGTTTTCGGCCCAGGCGCCACTCTTCACTCTGATGTTCTCATGGATGTTACACAGGCTCTCTAACTTCTTGTTGCAGATCATGATGGCTGAAAGAGCAAGAGCAGAGGGTCAGATGTGCGTGATATGATGTGGGATTATTTTGTTTGTTACAAGGCAAAAATGCTTGAACAACCCTTAAGGGTGGAGATTTTTGATATGCTGAAGCCTATACAACCAATTTTTGAGTTTGCAGTACCGTGTTTGGCCAGCAGGGCTACATGGTTGGCATCTGAACTCCACACCACATATTTGACTTTAGCAATTTTAACAGTGGCAAGGGAGCGCTTTTGCTGCACATCAAACAGCGTGACTCCATCAGCATCACGCAGCAGCAGTGACCCAGTTCCAGCATAAAAGATCTCCTCACAACTTGGTACCTGGACCTTCTTCACAATCTCATTCTTCAGGTTCTTTATCAGGAGCTGAGGTGAGACAAAAAAAGGTGTTTGAGTAAATGGTCATAACTCCTTTATTTAATGCTGCAAGGATGACACATTTTTGCACAAGCTCCATATATTTTACTCCCTTGTGATTTTCTAAAGCTTTTACTTATCTTGAAAAAGACAGTTAGCAACTTGCTAAACAGGAATACAGAGGTTGTCAGGAACATTAAACGTGATGTAAAAAAAAAAACTACTCACTAATCCGCTTTTACAGGCTCGTTGACTTTATACTTGCACTCTTGCAAACTATTTTAACTCAAATTAAAATGTTTTTAATCATGTCTGAAAGAGTCAGAAGCTTAATGGTGTTGAAGTCATGCAACCGTGGTGTAGTTTGTTTATAGCCTACGTTTAGCTTTTTACTTCTGGCAGTTGTATTTATGCTTCAAAATTCATTTAATTCAAGTTGTTCATCAAACTTTTCACAGAGTTTATTTTCAGCAATAATCCAAAAGCCAATGGAATTCAGGGATCGAGGGATCCAGGATGTTGCTAACTTCCGGGATGGCCTACAAAAATAAGTCAATACTGCAATACTCTTTTCTTTTAGATAAATTTAGCTTGATTCACTTACTGAGTGCATGCGGTCAAGAACGGCAAACCGGTTCCTGGCCACCCAAACTGCAGTCAGACCAGAGGAGCGCTTTCCCTCAGGAGCTGAAAACAGGCAGAAGAATTTAACATTTGGTTTTGCACATTGGATTAAGGACTTCTAAAGAGAAAAGATCAAATGCTACCATCAGGATTCTGGGAGTCGCTCTCTCTGGGAATGGAGTATAGATCATATGTGCTGTTTTCCAGGTTAGTAGCTCTCTGGAGGGGAAAGAGGAAGAAGTGCACAAGTACAAAAATGCACCTTGATTTAATTGAGCAGACTAAAAAGATTCTACAATACTCACAGTGCACAACAGCACAGCATTTTCTGCGGGGTTGTAGGACATGCTGAACACTGGGAATTTGGATCCACTGAGAACATAAAAGAAACCGTTCAACTGAAAAGTTCAAACCTGTTGTAGGTGCACATTTAGGGTCTTCAAACTCAAAGTAGAAAAGACACTGAAATTCACAAACCTGCGTAGCTGCATGACGGCTGTATCCTTGCTGCTGTTGAAGTCGAGCTGACGCAGGAAGCGATCCTTCACATAGTACAACATGTTACCATACACGGCGTAAGCTGGACGTTCTCTTTCCAGTTTAAACACCAGCATCCCACTGTCATGGCCTGAGAAGTTACGAATAACACGTTAATGCATATCATGTCATCGCCAAAACTATTTGACTATTATTAACAGTAACCTACCAGCAGCAAACAGGTTGAGGTTGGGGTGAGCCCCCAGCACCCAGAAACGGTCGTGATCTCTGCGAAAGGTTTGGACGCCAGTCCTCTTGGACATGTCCCACACACGGATGCTCTTGTCCTCGGAGTTGGACAGGATGAGCTCCTGACGAGGGTGAAACACCGCACAGGACACATTGTTGTAGTGCCCCCGACAGGTGTCTAACTCCCACGCTTTAGACTCTAGAAGAAGGGATCATTTACAAAATAAAAATGTAAATAAAAACCTAATTTTTCCACATTTTATTCATTATATCAGAGGGGAACCATCAGGGAACTCTAGGCCCTCAGAGAGACGTCTGTTTTTTCCATATTAGGATTCTCCGCCTAATGCTTTCAGCTCTGTGATTGGTGGTCCAGCTGTGAAATTACAGAGGGCCAAGCCATAGCAAGTCAATGAGAGACTAATTTCAAATGTCAGAAAAATTGACCAATCATATTGTCCCTCTAAATGGGTGGGGCTTGTTATCACAAGGCTTATGACGCATTCCGCCCGCTGTGAGGAACTCGATCAGGGAAAAATAAAATGCTGATAAGATAGCTAGCGCTATTCGCTAAGGAAACTGCAAGCAACTTTGATGAAGAGGGCATTGTTGCTAATTTATTATCCACACCATTTTCAAGATTAACTTTTAAAGAAAAGCTGGAGTTAATTGGCAAAGGAAGACCTACACCAGAGCTTAATTTTGTGCAGAAAGCCAAAGCTTTTTAAAGCATTTCAACCACAGCAATTAAGCGAAACCCCTGGATGACAGCATCTATCAAGAAGCTAAAGCTTTACTGCTGGAATTGTTTGCCGTTTGGGTAAGTCATTTAAAATCGAAAAGGTTAAGTGACTGATTTTATTCTGCCCACTGCTTTATATGTAAAGCTTTAGTTATTTTGCAGAGTTACACGTACCGTTCATCCTCCAGATTTTGACCTGCCGGTCATCTGCTCCTGACACAATGAGAGGCATGCTGGGATGGAAGGCTGCCCAGTTTACGCCTCGATCGTGACCCTGAGACCAGAGCAAGAGAACACAAACTTTATTCAAGCAAACAACAAAACTGATTTGACCACAAATCACACTTTACAGCACCAAGACCACTACAACCATATTCTTACCTCCAGAACATGTTTCACAACAGCATCAGAGGCCCCAAACAGGTCAACACCAGAGATGCCACGCACCTCCGTGTCTACAGCACCCGGAGACAGGTTCTTCTTTCTCAGACCTGGAAGCAACATTTACAGTCCGACACGCACAGGGGACCCATTTGAAAATTACACAGGATCACCCACATACCAGGGAGGGAAAACAGAGGAACAACATTAAAACTGCTACTCAAAGACACATGATATGTGAGACAGCAAACACACAAACATTTTGTTGGGCTGCTAAACATTCGCAGGTGCTCGAGAACACAAACACAACATATGTCCTCCATTAGGTCTAAACCTGAGTAAAGGAAGTATAGTAAACTTCACCACCAGACTAACAGCAAAGACAACAATCAAAACAGAACAGTTTTCACAGAATCACAATAATAACTGTAATCACAGAGCTCAAAATCACTTCAGATTGGGTTTGATGCAGGTAAATCAACGACAGGGAGGTGATTGGCTTAACTCAGGTCAGGACGCAGAGAAAAGGAAAGGAGAGCAGGATGTGCGTCTATAATCTCAGCACTCCAAATGTCTGCTAAATGAATAAAAGCCCAACAAAAGCTGCACCAGAAACCAATGTACAGATGTGGATGTTTCCAGAGGGGCATAGGAGCTGTACAGGAAGAGAGCAGGGATGGAACTGACTGGTGGATTGATGGGGTGGAGCGTGTCCAAATGTTCTCTGGAGGGGCGTTGGATGTTAGAGGAGCGAGAAAGACTCCAGTTAAGTCATGCATTTGTTATTGCATATTTTAATGCAGTAAGCATGGCTTCAATCATGCATTCATGTTGTGTTAAGAGTCAATTTAATGATTAAATGACAGATCTATGTTCATGTTACTGATCTAAAAGTTGCATTGGAGTAGATGCATCAACTTGGAGGTAATGCAAATGAATAAAATTGTATAACTATTGGGTATTTAAAAAATAAAATGTATATATATATATAAAAAAAAAAAAAAAAACCTTTCTAGTTATTTTATGCTTTACATTTTTTATTGGGTTAAAAATAAATAACTTTTTTTTTTTATCGCATATTGCCTTCAAATATTGTTAGGACAATAGGGGACTTTGGGGTGAAAAAGGCTGAGAACCACTGTTAAATTCAAGAAGAATTATTAGTTTTCAATACCTAATACAATTACATTGCATGTATTTGTATTATCCATGCAGGAACATATTCATTTAATATTTTATGTGAAGGGAAAATAGGCAGAGAAAGAACTTGTGTTAAGGCTTTAAACTTGTGTATAGTGTTAAGGAATGAGTATTTGTTCTCAGTCAGTGCAGACAGCAGTGGTTTTAAAGGTTAATGAGCAAGAAAGAGGTTCAGAACAATGAAAGCAAAAGACACAGACATTGACAACATCATTAAAACATGCAGAATCTCAAAAACACCTCTCACATTCAACTTTCCTTGAATAAGACTTTATTTTAAGTGTTTCATGAATTGTTTGTTCCATGTAAACATCACCTCTCAGTGATTTGGTCGTCTCAACATCACTATTTAAATGGATAGTTCACCCAAAAATTTAAATTGTCGTCATCATTTACTCACCCTCAAGCTGTTTCAAACCTGTATGAGTTTGTTTCTTTTGTTGAACACAAAAAGAAGATATTTTAAAGAACGTTGGTAACCAGACAGTTGACAGCACCCATTGACTTCCATAGTTAAAAAAAAGAAATACTATGGAGGTCAATGGGTTCCATCAACTGTCTGGTTACCAACGTTCTTTAAAATATCTTCTTTTGTGTTCAACAGAAGAAAGAAACTCTTACAGGTTTGGAACAACATGGGGTTGAGTAAGTAATGACAACATTTTCAATTTTGGGTGAACCATCCCAAAAAAAAAAGAAAAAAAAAAAAGAGGATTAAATCACTAGACAAATGCTTGATGCATGAGTGTGAGAAGTGTTTTTGCTTCAAGCCCACAGAGTTTTGTTCTGTACACACTGTAGAGAGAGGACATGAGGAAGAGAATGCCATTAGGCAGCCTCTATCTTCCTCCATCCTCTCTCTCCATTCCCACCTCCCCAGCCTTCCCAAAACACTCAATCCTGTCCCAAGCCTCCTCACCGGAAATATCCCACACGCGCACAGTCTGATCCAGGCTGGCCGACACCACCAGGTCCTCAGAGGGATGGAACTGAGCGCACATCACATAGTGATTATGCCCCGTCAGCACACTACAGAGAAGAGACAGCACAGAGAACATGAACAACTCAGTTTCACTTAGCTACAGGTAATAATAGTGTTGCTCAGGTCAAACAATTTGTTTTTAAAAGGGGTGAGCATTTTCAGGTAATTTTTGTACATGAAAATTAGTTTTTGATTTTATTCGCAAAAATTACATCATTAATGATGGTTCCAAAATAGGTTAATTTCAATATCCTAATAATTAAATGAATTAATTAAAATTGGTAACACTATTTCGATGGTCCATTTTAGACAATTAAAAAAGTATAAGTGACTTTGCAACTTGTCAACTACCTATCAATCATACGAGTATTAGTAGAGTGTCTGCTTAATATCTGCTCACATTTTATTTTGATGTTCCCCCAGCAGACATTCGACTACTATAAGTAACTACATGTCAACTTATTCTACTAACCCGAACACCTGACTCTAAGATACTAACTCTCTACTAATACTCTAATCAAAGTTAGCTGCGATGCAGTTGCAACGTTCTTTATAAATAATTAGCAGAATGTCAAAAATGGGTTATCTACTTGTGCAAATCCACTAGTTCATGAGCTGTCTAAAGACTCACCAGACACATGTTCTGGACTGCCAGTTCCAAATGCGAATGGTCTGATCATCTGAAGCACTCAGGATCCAGGGATACTCCTGAAAAAGATAGCTAGAAGTTAAGTCTATTGTAAACATTATTAAAATAATTATTAAAGAGCATCATAAAGTTGGATGCGAGTAGGGCTCACATGATGGAAGAATGTGGTACGAATGTAGTCAAGATGTCCAAGCAGAGTGAAAAGACACCGACGCAGCTTGTAGTTCCACACCTAATAATCAGAGTCAAATAACTGTCAGTACATCAAAACATGTGAGGAAAAACTCAGTAACACTTTACAAGAGAGGTCCGGTCTTTATATTTCCTTCCCAGAGGTCAGTGTATATATGTATATACATAAATATTGTAATGACTGGCTTTCGTTAACGCATCGGTTTGCTTCAGAAGGCCTTTATTAACCCCCCTGGAGCGGTCTGGATTACTTTTATGATGGATAGGTGGATGCTCTTTTTTTGGCTACAAAAACAAGGTACCATTCACTCCCATTATATAGCTGGGAAGAGCCAGAATTATTTATTTTTTTAAATATAACTCCTATTGAGTTTGGCTGAAAGAAGAAAGTCATATACACCTAGGATTGCTTGAGGGTGAGGGTGATTGCTTTTCATTTTTGAGTGAACTAATAAAATAAAAAAGTAAGTTCATGTTTGCTCAGGTCCATTAACTGATAAAACACACTAAAATGTAACAAATGCTTTAGAAATGTTCTTCATTGTTAGTAACAAATTGAAACTCTAACCGACTCCATCCAACTATTAAGTAGCAGTGGCCAGGTGACACATTTTCTCAAACAACAGTACTGAGAATGAAGCAAGCAAACCTTGATCTTGTAGTCATCTCCTCCCGACACAAACAGTGGCTGCTGCTTATGGAAGTCAATACCTCTGACTGGACCTAAATGAATTCACATCATCATTAGATCGCAGAATAAATGACAGGAGGCAATGAAATAGTTGATCGGCTGTTTCATACCATCATGCTCGTCAAACTTGTCGATAAGAGTGCACATGCGATAGTCCCACAGCTGGATGACGCCGTTGTGCAGACTAGCGAGAATCCAGGGCCGTTTCGGGTGGAAACTCAGCCCTACAGAAAAAGACAAAACAATCAATTCAGCTATTTATTCATATAAAGACAGTCAACAAGACGATATTATGAGACCATAATCACATTGACATTAATTTAACCAGATTATTATTCCTTTATAAATGATACAAATCTGGTCAAGATAATGAATTCAGCGCGTTCTCAAACAAAAATACAAAGAACATCAGAGAAGATCATATTTACTGCAACGTCTGAATGGCTAACAACAAATACTAGCGTTGTGCTAACGCCGAATGACATAAGTTACAGTATTCAGTACGCTTTTAATTGAATGCTTGCTTAAAAAGACAGTGGATTATATTCAACAAAGATTAAGAATAGACGCAAATAAGACAAACGAACATAAAGAGAAACATAATAATTACATTAAAAAGCAGTCAAGGGAAGTTAGCCAGAGCAGATATCTTACCTTTCACCCGGGCCGACTTTGTCTCGAATTTGGTCAACATTTCCACTGACAATAATAACCGAATAGGAATGCGTTATGTATGTAGATGTAGATCAGTTTACGTTAATTTAAATCCTAAAACCATCCCCCGTAAGGAAGGGATTATGCGTGTAGGATTCTACGGCTCCACTTCCGTAGCTGACACGTCTACTCAATCCACAGCACTCAAACCCGGGCCGTGGCGTGTTCCAGTGCGCGAACAAATAAAGTTTGATGATTCAAATGCCAACATCACAAAGTCCACGTCATGATGAAGCCTTCGTCATCTGGATTTTAAAAAGATGAAAAACGCATTTTGATCAGTCAGTCACTTCACTTGACTGTCACTCACCACTGTCAATAAACGGAAATAATAATCAGGAACACTGCATGTATAAGTAAACAATAGTATATTGCATTGTTCTTTGTTGCGGTTTTAGTCATCATGGTGGTTGTTTCCATAATTTGCCATATTATTAGTTCCAATGTTTATTATAACTTAAAATAAATTATCTCATGATTATTTTAGAGAAAACAAGACAGAACATATTACTTTACAATTCCGGTCGCTAATGTCGCAGCAATTTTTACACATTTCACCTGGATCTTTTCCAACATTTGAATGCTGTCCCACTATTTGTTTCATTGAATCAAGATATTTGAAGATTAAATAAGGATTTCTGTAAAAACAAAAAAACACAAACTGCTATTAAAGTCAAATTATTTTTATGATAAATTGGTTGGTGCATAATACGTAATATTAACGTGATCAAACGTAACGTAATCATCATAATGACGTATTCATTCACAGCAGATCTAAGTATTTACCCACATAGACGTATAACCCTAACTCTACCCCTTTATCATATATAAAAGGGCCATAAACAAACCACAAAATGTCCAAAGGTTACCTCCTTGCTGTTTATTTAAGTTTTTTTTAAGCGTTAAAGCCACGAATTTTTTTAAATGGTTAGAATATAAATTAACAACCATAGACAATTGTGTATAATCAATGGTCTTAGTTTCATTTGATATGTGACTGGAAAAAAATCGAGCAGGCAAAGAATAATGTGAGTTTATAACATTTATTAGACTTTCATGTAGTGAAAAGACCAATGAACTGTACATTTAAGGGAATATTGATGAGCTGATTTAAGTGCTTGGGTGTTTGAGCAACCCCTGAGTGTTGTAACCATTGGATATTTATGTCCTGTTCATCATACCTATTATATCCTTCTCATATTGGCCAGATAATACCATACTACATATAACCAATGACATGTGTCAAGAAAGCAAGTCAACTATCAGTTCCATACTTGATCCTGTGAAAGGATCCCACTTCCAGGCATTCAAACATGTTTGCAAAAAAAGCCTGTAAACATCCCCTCCAAAGCATATGACTGCAAAATGTAACCTTTTTTTCAGGTATCCTGGGATTTAAGGTGATGTTCTTTGAGTGTTAATACAGAGTATTAATTTTGAACTATGAAACAATATTCTTTTAATCAAGGCAAATTAGGACTATTATTATGACAATAGCACATCACATAGAGGCACCACCACAGGAATGATGGGAATGATATAGATCTACATGGCAATTCACTACTCCAAACTGATCTATATGCAGACAGATCCATTAGAAGACACAAGTAGAGATAATTTTTCCACTCAAACACAAATGCAGCCTATGTTTGACAATGAAATTATGGATATATTATGAACCTGGAACCTTGAGTGCCAGCAGTTAGTTTTTTTTTATTATTAATCTTAATCTGAGATTCATTTGTCACTGAATAGTTTCCAAATCACAGAAATGAAACTAAAGATATAGTATGAGAATACAATAGATATTACATTTTATATTAAAATGATTTCATCAATCCGATGAAAGCTATTTGTAGCCTCTGACCATTCTTCTGAGATTTTAAAAGTAAAATGAAACTGGAAATACTTTTCCCATCACTCCATGCATTCGTGTCTACTTATACAAAACAATTCACCGCACAAGAAAGGTCTAAATTCAGAAGACCTTGATTCTTTCTTACCAAGTTGTCGGCACACTTGAGATATCAAGCTTCACTCAAAACATTAAGAGCTGCTCTACAGTGACAACAGTAAATGGATTAGGGATGAATATGAAAAGAACCTCTGTGGACAAAAACTACAAGATCAAATTAATGTAGTGAAGTTCACAGTTTCAGTGCAGACACAAAACAAACTCCTTTAAAAGCGGAGCATGATCCACTGTGTCCAATTCAGGTTCAGATAATTAGCTCCAAATTGTATAGTTTTTAAACATACATAAATTTGACCTCATTGAGATCACATGACTGAGCACTGCTCTGCTCCAGGAATCCCTTGTGCTCCAGGAAGGTGCAGAGCTTCTGGGTCAAAATTCAAGCCAGGAGGCTGAAAATATAAGAGAACAAACATTTTGATTATGTAAATGACATATCTATTGTAAAATAATAATAATAATAAAAAATACTCACTGCCTCTCCAGCTAGCTCTTTTGGAGGTTGACCCAAGTCTTGCAGCTAAGGATAAGACATTATTAACAAATAATTAACATTTCTGAAAAGTTATATTATTATGTTTTTAAGTAAAAGGGCACAAGAAAAAGGTGAAGTAATTCACACATATAAACTAACCTGAAAATATGGCTCTAAATCATTATGAAAATAAATGGATTACTCAATTTAAAAATTATGTTTTTTTTACCTTTTGCATGAGTTCTAGAATGTTATCAAATGTGCTATCTTTGTCTCCATCTTTCTCAAACTGGCTGCATATCTCTCCCATGATCTTGTACTGTTGCTCATACCGCATGAACTGGTCTGGGGGGAGGGACTGCCTGTTGCCCTCCAACCATTCAGGGTACTAAATGCAAATTGCATGATATTAGTAAAAAAAATTAAAATTAAAATTAAATGGAATGTGTTGCAAGATTTTCTGAAAATAAATATTTAATTGATGATAGGCATATACACTGGCACCAGAAAAAGGTTGGACAATCAGTAAGACAGTCAGGTAGATGCTGTAAACAACTCACCTTCTCCGTTATCTCTTTAAGAGAAGGGTAGAGAACTTCTTTAGACAAAAGGTTCTGCATGATGGACTGCATAATTGGGAGAATATTTCCATCTTCTCCTCCTCCCTCCCCATTTTCATTCAATCCCAGGTTCTCCAAAGTCTTTACCAGATCATCTCCAGCCAGTCCTGCACTCTGCATTTAAAGGTAAAAGCAAGTGGTGCTCACTGCAGAGCCAAATGACATCTAGATCCCCCTCTCTGGACGTCATGGGTTGAACTTGACCAAGTCCCACTCTACCTCTGTAGAACTAAGGGGTGGAGGGATAGGGTAATGGGTAGGATTAGGGTGTGGTTGGACCATCTAGCTCCACATATTACGTCCAGAGAGGGGAGCTCATCACATTTCTTAAAATATTTTCTGACATACATTACCTTTCAAGTTTGTGATCAGTAAGATATTTTTAGTTAATATTATTACTTAAAATAAAAATTAATACTTTTATTCAGCAAAGATGTATTAAATTGATCAAAAGTAATATCAAGTACTTTAGAATGTTACAATATATTTATATTTCATATAAAAGCTGTCTTTTGGGGGTTCTAATCCGACCTCATATCATTTTTTTTTTTACTCATTAAAATCAAAGATGTTCATCAATGATTGTATATCAAGAGCAGGGAACAGGGACAACAGCATTAAGTGATAGATTGACGCGCTCGTCTGTGTGAAGAGTGTGCACAAGCCAAAAGAGAACATTCTGCCACTGATAACATTGGCAACGAACATTCAGCATGATTTCAAAAACAACAAATTACAGCACTTAAGGCCTGTTCACACCAAGGACGATAACTATAAAGATAACGATAAAGATATAATTCTAAAAATCGTTCTCCATATTAAAGAATAACAGAGTTCACACCACAACTATAACGATAAAGATATGAGGAACGATATCGTTGGGATCACTTTCAGAACGATTTTTTTCCAGCTGTCAAACGATAAAACACTGACAGTCAATCAGAATCCATTCTAATTTAAAGGTCTCGCGCATTTAAAATGGGGCGGGCGCGCGCGTGCTTAGAATAAAAAGACCGTTATTGTTCGTTGGTGTGGACGCATATATAGTTATCTTTATCGTTATCTTTATAGTTATCGTGCTTGGTGTGAACGGGCCTTTAGATCGGCTCTCGGCAAAAAGTGGTGGGGACATTTCCCACCCGCAAATTACACCTATGTTAAAAATAGTATCACGGTTTCCATTTGATTCTAATGGATTTCTGAAGGATCATGTGAATCTGAAAACTGGAATAATGGCAGCTGAAAGCCATTACAGGAATAAATTCCATTTATAAAAAATCTAAAACAGTAATTTAAAATTGTGATTATACATTTACTGTATTTTAGATCAAATAAATGCATCCTTGGCAATCATCAGAGACTTCTTTCAAAAACAGAAAAAAAATATTGTACCGATCCCAAACTTTTGTAGTGTATCATTAAAACCATGTCACACCATTTCCTTGAATTAATTTACATTGCAATATGAGAAACTCAAAGTGGGTTTACCTGCAGGTTGTCTGCATTTTGCGCCAAACCACTAAGGGTCTCTTTAAGACAGGAGGTGAACTCTTGCTGTGAAGCTACATCTGTGCCTAAATTAAAAAAATAATTTGTCAGAACAATTGGAATATAGGATAATAGTTTGTATATCTTCATCCAACAGTGCTCCATTTCAGATTACTCACCTACTTTACCTGCTGCCTCAGACAGCTTATGAAAATGTTGTAGAAGGTCAGGTTCTTCTTGCGCTAGCTCAGCCATGGCTTTCTCCCACTCCTCGCGTGCTTGATTGGCCATCTCACCATCAAAGAGAGTCTCAAAGAATTTACTGTCCTCCAGCAGAGGGGGCTGAGGATGAAATGAACAGAGGAAAAAAGAAAAATTAATCGGCAACAATCATGAAACAAACTTACTGTAAAAGTCCCGGAAAAATCTGGTCACTACTTGAATTGCTATAAAAATGTAAAACCATGTGTTTATTACCTTTTCGTCACTCGTACCTGCATCAGGGGCAGTGGGGGCCTCAGGGGCCATAGGGGGAACACTGGTCTTGTCGAAATCATCAAGAGCACCTGTAGTTGAGGTTGAGGAAACACTAACATTGGTGTACCAGAGGTATACGTGCATCAGTTTTGATTATTATAATCATGTGACTGATTTCATTACACGGCATGAATAGCAAAGTTGGCTAGTAAACATGCAGCTCCTAAAGCTCCGTTTAACTTAAAAACCCGGTTTGAACATAATTTACGAGTTTTTATGGGACCATAAAAGAGATAGACTGAGGATCTCTAATTAATTAAACGACGAACAGTGTAATGTTTTCACATGCCTAAAAAAAGTAACGTTACAATCACTGAGACAAGCATGAGCACACAGTAGCGGAGCAGCAAGCACTATGACAACCGCCTTCTAAACGCTAGTTCACAAAAGAGTAACATTACAAAAGGGCTCAAACATTCGCACATTTTAACTGTCGTTATTTTTATATTTAAGTCATCCTCAAAACTTACTGTCTAATAATTCGTCCAGTTCGCTGTCAGGAGCACCCTGGTGTTCTGATGCTGACGCCATCTTGCTTCTCAATGACAAGACCAGCAAATTTGTCGCAAAATAATGACGTCCAATAATTTAAACATCTTTTGAAGTTTTTTGTGTGTGTGTGTGTGTGTGTGAGAGAGTGATTTTTTCACATTTTTTAGATCAACATTTGAATATAACAATTGTGTTTGCGTTCAATAATAATTATGAGCATATACCATTATTATACTCTTAATATACTTTTTTTAAACGTTTTTTTTTTTGCGTTTTGAATATGAATTATTCCCAATTGTTAATAAATGTGTTCTACTTAAAAATAATAATGAATGAAAATAAATAAATGTATATGATACCGTTTAAAGGAGACTTTGAAAAAATGTAGCCTAGCTAATATGTTGTAAAACCAATTAATATCATATAGACGGCATTTATTTTTGAGGATTACTATTATATGGCTTTAGAATTCGAGTGATACTTTATTTCCCTGGTACAGTGCCCCCTACTTGTTTACTAGATTCAGTGACTTCCGCAATTTTATCTGGTTTCGATTTTTAAATCCAAGTCATATCAGTGATCGTCACTGTTGAGGCTGAACTGGACCGAGAGACCTTGATAGAACCGCGTTTTAAATATGTGTGTATAGATTACGCGTTCACGCGAATCGATTAAAGCAGAGCCATGGCTCTAAGGAGAAGAGCTTTCGGATTTTTTCTTAAATTTGTCTCTCTTCTTTTATCGGTGAGTTTAGGCAGCATCATGCACTTGTTTGTTTCGTTTGTCATCATAATAGTAATGCATTTGCCATAACTACTTATATATAATTGCATGTTTTCTCTATAAGTGGCTTTATATGTTGGTTTAAAACATAATTTTTATGAATGGCCTTTTTGAGAATTCTATAATCCAAACTAGATTTCAATAGCATCATATTTTTGTAATAGCTGTATGGTAAATAAGTGAACACAATACAGGCAAGGGTCAACAATGATGGAGGTAGATTTAAAATGATTTTTTAAATGTTGAACCGTGTTCTTAAATGCCCTGGGAAATATTAAAGTGTAACAACTAGCCTTGGATATAGCCTATTATATAGGCCTACACCTTGTGTAATATGTATAGGCAACAAAAGTATAGGATTATTTGTATGAGTGTTACTACAGTGAAAAGAAAAAATAGAAAAAGATGTGTTTTTCTAAAACAGTGACATGACTGCTCACATGTACAGCACATGACAAGAAATGGCTTTTAGGAAATACATCTGCTGTTTTGTTTCCTCTTGTTTTTAAATCCCTTCGTTCTTTACTTTGTCTAGCTGGCTGGGATTACTGGTCTGGGTGGTTCATTCTTGCTGTATAAATACAGAGATTACAGTATGTTCTTTAGCAGCTTTCATATAATTCTCCCTGCACTGCTGGCTATTGTCGGAGGAGCCATCCTCCTTATCAGTGGAAGCATTGGCTGTCTGGTGTCCAACAAAAAACCTTCATGTCTTCACGGATTGGTGAGATGGAAAAAAATATATATTTTTGTATTTTTATGAAGTAAAAACAGGACTGAATAATAATAATTTACTCATAAGAATGAGGTGTGGTGTTCATATTTGTATATTTCTTGTCTTTCAGTTTGTGTATTTTCTCATTATTGTGTTTTGCGTTGTGGTTACTACTGCAGCATTGGCATACACTCATAAAAGGAAGGTAACTGGAATTTTAAGTTACTTGGCTTTAAAAAAGTGTATTTCACTGAAATGGTTTTAATATTAAATTACATCTTTTTTAGCTCGATGTGGACTTGGCTCCCCTTAAAGATGTGTTTCAGAACTACAGTGGTAATAGCCAAGATCCTGATACCAAAGCAGTAAATGCCCTTCAGCGTGAGGTATTTGCACAGAAATCTTTAGGATTTCTATGTGTTTGGTCAAATTAGATTGTAACACTTTTTTTTGTTACAGTTGCGGTGTTGTGGTGTTTACAACTACACAGACTGGTTAGAAACACCCTGGTTTAATCACAGTAGTAAATACGAAGTTCCTCTTAGCTGCTGCAACAAAAACTTTCACAACTGCAATGGGACTTTAGACTCACCCCTGCTTCTCTATAATGAGGTACAGACACTAATTACATTTCAGCTACCCTATGTATAAGGTTATTAATATTTGTAATATTCTCCTGCTAGACTTACAGCTTACAGCTAAGGCTCTACCAAGTTGGCATTAAATGAAAATTCAAATGCATTTTCTAAATGCATGTTAAATATCTTGTTGTGAATGATTCATTCATGTATGTTTCTTTTTCTTTTTTCTTTTTTTGTTGTTGTCACAACTGGACCTTCCGGTCCAATCAACAACCGATGCATAGAACGAAGCCCCCACCCTATATTTTGTCCTTTTTTAAAGGGATACTCCACTTTTTTCGGAAATAAGCTCATTTTACATCTCCCCCAGAGTTAAACAGTTGAGTTTTACCGTTTTAGAATCCATTCAGCCGAACTCCGGGTCTGACGGTACCACTTTTAGCATAGCTTAGCACAGATCATTGATTCTGATGAGTCCAGTAGCATTTCTTTCAAAATGACCAAAGAGTTTCAATATTTTTCCTATTTAAAACTTGACTCTTCTGTAGTTAAACCGTGTACTAAGATCGACGGAAAATGAAAAGTTGCGATTTTCTAAGCCTATATGGCTAGGAACTACTCTCATTCCAGCGTAATAATCAAGGAACTGTGCGGCTGTACCATGAGTGCAGCAGGCGTAATGATATGACGCAGCGCCTGAAAATAGTCCCCAGCTCGGTAACTTCTTCCAACGTGACCGGGACTAAGTTTGTCTAACCTATTAGACCTATTTTCAGGCGCTGCGTCATATCATTACGCCTGCTGCACTCATGGTACAGCCGCACAGTTCCTTGATTATTACGCTGGAATGAGAGTAGTTCCTAGTCATATAGGCTTAGAAAATCGCAACTTTTCATTTTCCGTCGATCTTAGTACACGGTTTAACTACAGAAGAGTCAAGTTTTAAATAGGAAAAATATTGAAACTCTTTGGTCATTTTGAAAGAAATGCTACTGGACTCATCAGAATCAATGATCTGTGCTAAGCTATGCTAAAAGTGGTACCGTCAGACCCGGAGTTCGGCTGAATGGATTCTAAAACGGTAAAACTCAACTGTTTAACTCTGGGGGAGATGTAAAATGAGCTTATTTCCGAAAAAAGTGGAGTATCCCTTTAAGGCCTGTTCACACCAAGAACGATAACTAAAACAATAACTATATCAGCATTCACACCAACGCACAATATCGTTCTGTTTATTCTAAGTGTGTGCTGCAGTTTTGTCGTCTGCCGATTTATATGCTCAAGTTCTGTAAAGCAGGATGGATTCTGATTGGCTGTCAATGTTTTTATCATTCATCAGCTGAAAATAGTTCTGAAAGTGATTCCAACGACATCGTTCCTCTGTGCCGTAATCATTATAGTTGTGGACTTCTGCTATTCTTTTATATTTAGAACAATTTTTAGAACTATATCATTACAGTTATCGTCCTTGGTGTGTACGAGCCTTTACATTCAGATGAACGTCACAATATAGACAAAAGACTGGTAAAAACGCAGTGTGCTGTGTGAAATAGACGCTTAGCACCTCGTCACACTGCTTCCGTTTTAAAAATGTGGCGCTCCCATTGAAAACTATTGGAAAAATACGTTAGCCTCAGGAAAAAAACACTTTGGTGGACACATGGCCTAAGCATCTGAACACCAGTGGGCGGGGCCTGTAATGCGACAATGTATAACTATTCGTCATTGTCATATGGAGGTAGTCATATGCAAATGCATTTGCCCGTGTGACGACACAGAACCCGCAAAATCAAAATTAGCCATTTTTGGAACTTGATTAAATATGATGAAATACTTGATAAAATGCTTTGTTTATAATGAGGATGACATTTTAAGCTATGAAACTTGCAGGATGTTTTGGTGCACAGACCTCTTATATGTCAAAAGATCAAGACAAATTTGATTTCTCATGTCATGACCCCTTAACTTGTATTTTACCTGAAATATTTCTATTAAAAGGTTTAAAAAATAACAAATTAGGCTTTATTTGTGAATTACTGTAAATTAGGTTTGCATATGAGCATTATAAGCCAGATTCAGCATTGTTTTCTTTCTATTCTAGGGCTGTCACAATAAAATTGAGGAGAAGTTACGACTTGTGTTGGACATCATCATGATGACTTCTTTAGTGGTTTTCTTTGTACTGGTGAGCTTTGTGACTTGAATTATAATTCATTTATTCCCCCCTGATCTTTTACAAGATTTATAATGTAATCTCTGACACTTCCCTCATCAGGTAATGTCTTGGATTACAGTGGCACAGCTAATGGGACATCAACCCCCGCAAGAGTATCGAATCCTGGACAAAGAATAAAAGCCACTGTTGGAAATTATATCTTGCGACTTTTCTCATGAATGTGTACACAATGATTATATATACATACCGATCAGAAGTTTGGAAACATTAGTATTTTTAATGTTTTTGAAAAAAGTCTCATAGTCTACAGAAAACAGTAATATTGTGAAATATTATTACAATTTAAAATAATAGTTTTCTATTTTAATATACTTTAAAATAGAATTTATTTCTGTGATGCAAAACTGAATTTTCATCAGCCATTACTCAAATCTTTAGTGTCACATGATCCTTCAGAAATCATTCTCATATGCTGATTTGATACTTAGTTATTATCAATGTTGGAAGCAGTTGTGCTGCTTAATATTTTTTGGAACCTGTGATACTTTTTTCAGGATTCATTGATTAAAAAGTTCAAAAGAACAGCATTTATTCAAAATAGAAATCTTTTCTAACAATTTAAATATTTTCTATCACTTTTTTCAATTTAACACATACATACTTGCTGAAAAAAAAAGTATTAATTTCTTTAAAAAAAAAAAAATAAAATACGGACCCAAAACTTTTGAATGGTTAGTTTATATTGTTACAAAAGATTTCGATTTTAAACAAATGCTGTTCTTTTTTACAACTTTTTTTATTCATCAAAGAATCCTGAAAAAGTATCACAGGTTATAAAAAAATATATTAACTGTTTCCAACATTGATAATGAATCAGCATATTAGAATGATTTCTGGAGGATCACGTGACACCGAAGACTGGAGTAATGGCTGATGAAAATTCAGCTTTGCATCACAGAAATAAATTACATTTGAAAGTATATTCAAATAGAAAACCATTATTTCACAATATTACTGTGTTTTTGATTAAATAAATGATCATAATGTTGATGTTAATGTTGATACTATTTTCAAAAACATTAGAAATAGTAATGTTCCCAAACTTTTGACCGGTTCTGTATAGTGTATTATATATTTTATATTTCACTGTTATGGCTGAAACGTCTGCTCTTGCTCTATTAAAATAATTGATTCTTTTTGTTAAAGACTTTGTCTAGTTTTTTCAGAGTGCGAACCATCTACAGTCTCTTCTATATTTCACTGTTATGAAATTCGAATCATTCTGATAATATCATCCAGTCAACGTTTTCCTAAATTTCAACATTAATCTAAAGTAGCCTATGTCTCTTCACAATACCTGTTCTAAGAATATTTTATATGCACGCACAGCAAGGGCGTTTTATTTTGCACAATAAATCTGTTAATATTGAATCAAATGACTGGTTTTATTATAGTGACTGTTGATCTGTGTAATGGATTATGGAAGTGGGAGGGGTTAAGACTTCCGCTTCCTCGGCGTGGTTCCATTGTGGCGTGTTTTTTGTGTCACGAGAGCGCAGCGCCAAAAAGCCACGTTCTGCTAAAGCTCCGCGTGCATCCATTCTACTGCAGAATCGGATAGACTTTTAAGTTGGTAAGGCGCCATGTATATATTTTTAAACTTGTCTTTTTTATCATGATGCATTTAAATTGGTTTATTAAGATCTAATAACGGTTATAAACCTGTTCGGTGTTTGAGGCCTGGCTTTATTTGAGCTAGGCCCCTTAGCGCAGCCTGCTCGAGTTTGAGCTCGAGAGTTGCATGGGATTTACCGAGCGAGTCATCGCGAAAATAAGGGGACGGTGTGTGGGGAACGAGGCCTCGTGTTGTGTGGTATTTTAATGCTAGACCTATTTGAATCGCTGATTCTTCACAAACATGCTGTGTAATGCCGCAAGGTTGTTGTCCTGTAGCTACGATACGAAACCGTAACAATGGCGAGGTAATCTACACAAGCATGAGTGATGTCCTGCTGCGGGGTAACGTTAGTTGTAAATCCCACGCCCCCACGACTAACGTTAGGCAGAATTACAAATGTCGTTTATTCCGTTTTCTCAACAGCCTACGAAGTACTGAACAGTGTTGACTTTTTTTTATGATAGTAGTACATTTTTTGTTCTGATAAGTTTAATAAGCTCATCCGCCCGTGTAAATGTCGTATAAACGTTTGTCGTGATTGAATGAAAATGATATGAAATGTTCAAAATGAAACGGAACTGTCCCCGGAACACTCTTTATGTCATCAATTAGTTATTAAAATATATTTTATGCAACAGCATTTTACCAGGTAGACGTAGTTTGCCATAGTTTTAGATTAAGGTTAATCAGCCATGTTGTGTTAAAAAAAAAAGTTTATTTAATCTATTATTAATATTATTACTTTAATTCGTGCAGTCCAAAATAGATTCACAGAATTAGCCTATGTTTTATGCCATGTAGATTTGCTTAAAGGGATAAAACAGTATTTACACTGTAGTATTGTACCTAATTCTTGGTGTTTTCTTTCCATTTATAAAAACTACAAATTATATATATATATATATATATATATGTGATATGTATGTATATATATGTGATATGTATGTATATGTAAGTTTGCAGTGTAAAGAAATTTAACAAGCACACCATTTATATAACGTCAACATTGAGATGTTGTGCAGGCAGTACAGACTCAAAGTGAGGTGCTAAAAATACACGCTGAAATTACACCAGTCTTAATGGCCGATGGTTGTTATTCTTTTTCCACAGGTTATATCAGAAGGTGGCTCATCTTATCTTTTTGCCCTTCTTTTATTTTAGTTTATTTATTTTACTCTGAACCCCCAAACCCGCCTTTGCCTTCCCTACCACCCCTTTTTTGTCAGCGTGTATTTTTATTACCTTATTTTGTTTTTGGTATCTTCAGAGTTGGGATCTGTGACGGCTCTTCATGGCAGTCAGAAGGGGACACGTTAGATACTTAAAAGTGAGTAGAATTTGCGTCCATCAGGGACTGAATGTGGATTTAAAAAAATAAACTGAACCTGTAAGCTGGAGTTAGTAGTGTTTAGTGCTTGTAGGCTGTTTTCGTCCATGTAGTGCTGTAGCCTGTGTGGAGCGAGTAATACTTGAGGTTTAATGCTGTCGTCTGAGGTAGACTTTTCACTGAATGCACTAGACCTGTTATTAGGTGTTGCATAATGTCAGCTGAAGGTATCTGGCCTCTGGCAAATGCTGAAAAGTTTAACCATGTTTATAGGGACCAGCTCGCGATTGAAGTAGTCGGATAGGGAGTGACCAGAATTGTCTATGAGTGATTCAGACCACTTTATCAAAACCTCCAATGATGGTTTGTGTGGGAGGGACTGTAATAATGCCTGTTTGTTTCAGCCTTGAAGGTTGACTGGCTACCCATGTGGAATACACAATAAGACCTCTCTTCTAACGTGAATGGGACGCACTGTCCGATATCAGAATAATCATGGTGACCACAGTGTTCGGTTCCTCCTTCACCTAAAATGCCTTGAAGGGGTTAGACATCCAAGACCCCCTTTTTAATACCATTAGTACACTACCGTATTTTATTGTTTTTGTGTTGAATGAATTGTGGTCATGTGCAATTTCAGCTAGACTCCATTGGAGGCAGTGCTGATCATAGAATATAAAAGAACAGCAGTACAGTGAGTCCCGTTGACAGTTACATCTGTCCTTTTGCTCACACGTTTTAGCTTGGTACATATTCTTATCACTCATAGTTCATTTTTGTGGTATATTGAACTTTCATGTTTGGTGATTAACAAAAACTGGTTTAGGTCAGGTTGTAACATTTTGAAGATTACATATTAATAAGACAGAGGTAAAATATGCTCTGAAAGGGAATGTTGTATTGCTTTGTTCTACTGTTCCAGTTAACGATATGTAATGTTTTTTTTGTCGGTAAGTGACTAGGTGTGGTTTTTCTTTTCTTATTTGTGTAATGTAGAGTAGAAATGCAGCCAAACTGAGGTGTAATTAATGAAATATGTTTCAGTGGG
Source organism: Rutilus rutilus (assembly GCF_951802725.1). Classification (NCBI taxonomy): domain Eukaryota; kingdom Metazoa; phylum Chordata; class Actinopteri; order Cypriniformes; family Leuciscidae; genus Rutilus; species Rutilus rutilus. The sequence continues at coordinate 14,619,048 of NC_140214.1, forward strand.
GATGTGTAATTCAGGCATTTTGAAGTCATTAGAAGAACTGTCTTGCAGATGCTTGTAGTTGCATTATTTCTTCCCTAGGCGAGAATATAAATCCCTTAATTTGCAAATTGGATGCTTTTCTGTCTTTAAAATTTAAGGAAATGCTCCCATTTATCAATGGAAAAAAAGCCAATGAAATTTAGCCTTTAAGTGTAAGCATCGTGTAATCTCACAATAAATGTTTTTTTTTATGTCAAATTTGTTTTTTATTCTAATTTTTGTTCTATTACTGGCTTGCCAGCTGTAATTGAAAACATTTTCAGCAATATCTAGGCCTAATATTGAGGCTCTGTACCTGTGCAGGTACAGTCAGGTATCAACAGCAAGTAGCAAATTTTCATGTAAAATAAGTTTGCGGTAATATTCAATATGGTCTAATTACATTTTTATTGGCAAAAATGTACAACCCTAACAGAAACTTGTTTTGATTATTTCTAGGAAGTCTATGACATGTCGAACGGTTACGAAGATCACATGGCCGATGAGCCTAAAGATGCCAAAACAAACCTCATCGTCAACTACTTGCCTCAGAATATGAGCCAAGATGAGCTGCGGAGTCTCTTCAGCAGCATCGGGGAGGTGGAGTCTGCTAAACTTATTCGTGACAAAGTAGCAGGCAAGTATTCATCAGCACTTTGCACACCGGTTTCAAAGCAGACACATAAATACATTTTGAGAGAAAATATTGTTTGTCTTTGTTGGTTTAGGGATGTAGTGTCTTTATTTTGCAGGGTTTGCATGAAGCCATGTTGTCAGTTAAAAAACAGAATGAATTTATTAAAAGATTTGCGCTTTTAGACACTTTTGAAGCACTGGAAGTCTTCATTTCAGTGTTGACAGAAAAAAAAAACTACATATTTTTAGTTTCCTTTCTCAGGCCTGTCCCAAGTCAACGTGGATTTATTTGTTGGCATCAGTTTTTTCCCCAGAAGTTTAACATTTGATACTAGGATGTTTTTTTCCTTTGTATTTGGAACGTTTCAACTTTTTTTTGTTTTGTTTGTTTTATTGTTTTCCTTTTTTTTTCTCTAGGCCACAGTTTAGGGTACGGATTTGTTAACTATCTTAACCCTAATGATGCAGAAAGAGCAATCAGTACTCTCAATGGACTGAGACTACAGTCTAAAACTATCAAGGTAATGTGACAAAAGGTGCTCCTGTGTAAAGTTAAATTGTGTCATTGCTTCAGACCACCGGTTGTGAGAACAAGGCAGCGAGAACAAAGTAAAGTTGTTGGAGTAGAATTGCTCAGACCTGATGGAATCTTGGTTGTGGCCTTTTTATCAGGCTTTTCAATATTTAGATTCATCTATTTAAAGATTTGTTTTATTATCTATGGATTACAGGTTGCAAACATGTTGCTTTAATGCTGTTTGAATTCTATGAAATAGTTTTTGCATTTCTATAAAATGTTATATTTGTAAAGGACCCATGGCAAACTATTTGTTGGGTGGGTGTTCCCTATTTGAAAAGAATTTACAATTTTTAATATCAATTAAAATTTTTTACTTAAATCGAAGAATCTACGTTTGCATCTCTTTTTTTATTTATTTATTTTTATTTAGCCATAGTTTATTAAGAGATTTCCTAATAATCTCCAGGGGAGGTATTTCTTCAGGATCTGATCTTTTAACTTTGCTCTTTCTGACAGGTGTCATATGCCAGGCCAAGCTCTGACACCATAAAGGATGCCAACCTTTACATCAGTGGGCTGCCTAAAACAATGACGCAGAAGGACGTAGAAGAAATGTTTACACGTTATGGCAGAATAATCAACTCCCGTGTCCTCGTCGATCAAGCGTCAGGTTGGTAGATGAGCAAAGTTGATTTTGACACCTGGAATGTTCTGTAAGCTAGTGTGTATTAAAGCGTTCACCTTTTTTATCCTCATTGCAGGACTCTCTCGTGGTGTGGCTTTCATTCGATTTGACAAGAGGTCGGAGGCAGAGGATGCAATTAAGGACTTGAATGGGCAAAAGCCGCCAGGCGCTGCAGAGCCCATTACTGTCAAGTTTGCTGCCAGTCCCAACCAAGTGAAAAACTCACAAATTATTTCCCAGGTTTACCACACACAGCCTCGCCGCTTCGGGGGGCCCGTCCACCACCAGGCCCAGAGATTCAGGTGAATGAAGTCTAAGATTGTATTTCTCTATTTGCTTGGTTAGCATATCCAGGGGTGCACATAACTGGTGCGCAATGCTGCGCATGCACGTTAAAAATAAACGACTTTAAAAATAAGCGCAGCAGAAAACATGGAGGGAAGCGTTTATTTCCGTTATTAGGGGTGCAACGAATCGCAGTTGATCCGTGAAGTTTAACTATCATATTGTGAAAATTTGTCATTTGGATGTTTTGTCTTGCCAATTTATACATTCAAATGCTTTTAAATGCAGAAGAGGAGAAAATCAGGACTTGTGCGATGTTATCTGTGCACACAGCATCCCGCATCCAAAGTGCATGCAGAGGGAGATAGAGAGAGGGGCGTTTCAGACAGCACTCGAACACCAAATTGATCGATTCATTGTCGATAATACATTTAATCGATAAAACGTATCGATCATCGATTAAGCAGGTTCATGGACGTGCGTGCTGCTCAACCGCGAAACATGTAAAGCGAGCGTGCCGGCGTTATGTTTGGGACCATTTTACACCTTCGTCATGACTATAAGTTTACATGTGCATGCATTCACAGCCTTTTGTTTTGTGCAAATGTAAGTTGTAATATTGTGTTTATTATGTGTAGGCCTATCTATATCTGATTTATCTCATATAGGATGCATTTGGTTAAGAATTAATGTAGTAAAGTGTGCGGTGATCCTCTTCAGCTTCAGCGCGCAGCTCAAACGGCAATGCACGACTAATAATGACTATTGGGACTGTCATATTACATAACATTATAAAGAGATCAATATTGTAATAAAACATTGTGAATTATTTGGGTTTAGTTGCTGTGCCGCGTTGCTCCAGGAAGAGCGCATCCACAACACGAGTCATTCTGAATGGCACGTAACTTAAAGTTCACTTGTGCATTCGCGTAATTTTGCGCAGATATAATTTGTAATATTGTTTATTTTGAATAAATCTGATTAATCTCATATAGGATGCGTTTCTCTAAGTTAAATAACGCACTAGTTGCGCACAAAGAACCATCGAAACATTTTACAATCCTACTTGCCCTTTATTTAGATTTAAAACCATTCTCATTCATTTGGTGAGGAACATAGTTTTGAGCAATATTTGCAGAACCTGTCATGCTGTTGGTCATATGCCACTGCAGCAGACGCATATTGCAGTATTAAGGCTAACAATTAATTGATCGCTAATTTAAACGACGATCGATCATGGGAATTTGTGAAAATTGACATCCCTAACGCATGCGCACAATTATGTCAAAATCAGATGTGTGTCTGTATTCAGTGACAGCAGCCTAATATGCCTGATGTTGTCAGTCATTAATGTTAATAAAATACAAAATACAGCTTTAACGAAGATGAACCTATATTTAATTTCTACAGTTAACAGATGGTGTTGTTTTACATTTAGGCAGATTCTGAAAATTCTTTCAGTTCCAAAAATGTGTGCATATCTGATGAACTTGTCCTAAATGATGTTATTTCCTGTCTTCAGGTTCTCTCCTATGAGTGTAGACCACATGAGCGGCATGTCTGGCGTTAACATGCCTGGAAACTCCTCGTCAGGCTGGTGTATTTTTATTTACAACCTGGGCCAGGATGCAGATGAGGGCATTTTGTGGCAGATGTTCGGGCCCTTCGGTGCCGTCACAAACGTCAAAGTGATCCGTGATTTCAACACCAACAAGTGCAAGGGATTTGGGTTTGTTACCATGACAAACTATGAAGAGGCTGCCATGGCTATTGCCAGCCTCAACGGCTACCGCCTCGGGGACAAGATTTTACAAGTGTCGTTCAAAACAAGCAAGTCGCACAAGTAGAAAGCAGGGTTGCCAGGAAAATGAAGAAGGGTGTGTTCTGCGAAGCCAGAGAAATTGGCGCCGTTTTGAAAAAGAAAACTATTATTTTAGTGTAATCAAGTCTTCGCAAATGTTCACGTTTCGCAGTCTCGTTTAGACAGTTTCTTTTAAGATTCAAGCTGTTGGATGCTTCAAATGCAAGTGTTTTAGGCGTTCTGGTTTATCCCAATATATATGACCAATTTTTCGTTTAATACAAATTTGTCTCTGATGTTAGCCTGGTATTGTTGCTATGTGCCATACGTGGTCGGACACCTCATTCACCAGATGCTGGATTTAAAACTCAGATTTTTTTTCTTTCTTTTCTCAGTATCTACATCCTACATAGCTCTTCAGTATTTACGATGCCTTAATTTGATGTCATGTTTCCACTTTGCCCTCAATAATGTAGCACTTTTTGGTTTGGCAGGAATCTCATTACCCATCTCACAACAGTTCATTCGTTTATTAAAATCTGAGTCTTAAATCCAGCATGATGAGTGCTCCATAGAAAAGAAGAGGTAACGGCAAAGAAAATGCCTGTTTTAGTGAGGGGAAAATCTTTAACTAACTTGTTAATCTTTTGTAAGGGACCCTCTGAAAAGACTGAACTAAGAAGGACCAAAGACATGAATGGAAGGCTTAGTTTCTCCCGGCAGAGGTGCATGTTGCACATCCCTAAGAATATTCCAAAAATATTTGGACATTGAATACTAGGTACTGAGTATTTATGTAAAATGTAATCACATTTGAGCATCAGCATCTTCTGTTTATGGTTTGCGTTTTCTTTTGTTTTTGTTTCTCTAGGCTAATACATTAAGTTTAGTTTGTTTATTTGAAAATGGATATCCAGTACTAATGCACATGCTTTTTAAGACTGCCTTGTGATATTTGTGTTTTTTTCTTTCTTTTTTTTTTCTTTTGTGTTTCCTTTGGAAACCTTTCATTTTGTTTCACATGGCATTTACAATCATTAAATTTTATTTTGTTTTGCTCAACTTTTTGTTTTGTTTCTTTATTTTATCTTTTAATTAGTTCTTTAATTTGATCCATTTTTAGGTACAATGCAGTTTAAGTCAACTCAAGACTATTTCTATATTTAAAGATGCAGATGGCTGAGTTTAGGGCCCTTTCACACTAAGAATGATAACAATAATCATAACTATATTAGCGTCCACACCAGTGGTCAAGAACGTTTTGTTAATTCTAAGTGTGTGCTATTTTCTGTCTGCCACTTTAAACGCTCAAGCTTCTTAGAGGGATAGTTAACCCCAAAAAATCAAAAAAAAATTCCATTACTTACTCCCTCTCAAATTGTCCCAAACCTATTTGTCTTCTGCTGAACACAAAAGAAGATATTTTGAAGAATGGTGGTAACCAGACAGTTGATGGTGCCCATTGACTTCCATATAGGAACAAAAATATCATGGAAGTCAATGGCTTGTTACCAACATTCTTCAAAATATATTTTGTGTTCCAACAGAAGAAAGACACTCATACAGGTTTGGAACAACATGAGGGTGAGTAAATGACAATTTTCATTTTTGGGTGAACTATCCGTTTAAAGTCAGGTGGATTCTGATTAGCTGATTCTGATTGTTACGGCTTTTCAGCTCAAAATCGTTCTGAAAGTGATATTGTTTCTCTGTGCCGTTGTGTGGACCATGCTAATATACATTTAGAATTATTGTTTTTTAGAACTAAATCTTTGTTGATGGTTATCGCCCTTGGTGCGAATGGGTCTTTAGCCCGCCAAGACCTCATGAGAAACACTAAATTACCACATTTCATGGTGTTAATTTTGAGTATCAGATCCTAAGTATTTATTTTTCAGGCATCGGACCAAATCATAAATATACAATCTGACAACGTTTGACTTATTTGATTTGGCCAATGGAGTGCCATTTATTTTGCCTTTCTCAGTGGTTCATATTCAACTTTTTCCTGAGGTTTTCAGCCGTAGTTCTCATTAATAAGCGGTGGGGAAGATAGAAACGGATAGAAACTCAATCTAACAGTTGTACAGTCATGTTCCTCCGCTTTGGCTCCTCTTGAGGTTTTCCAAATATTAGTTTTTAAAACCCCACATAGGTTCTTCTTTAGTTAGACAAACCCATGAATTTTACAAGATGCCTCTTGTGTAAATTGATCATTTTCAGCACAGACAGTTCTTAGGCTCCCTCTGCTACAAGACTTAAGGTTGGTATTGTGTGTGCGTGCATATATTTATATTATTGTGACTGACACTAATCCTAATCCTAAATGTTTTTGTACAGTGACTCACTGTTTTTTTTTGTCAGGTTTGTAATAAGCAGTTAACTATACTTGCATCATCTGTTACTTTATGGTTCATGTGAACCTATTAGCAACTTTACAGCCACTGTTGGTTACACGTCATTTATATGAAACACTTGGCATTCTCTTTTTGTGCACGTTTCGGCATATGTGCAATATTGAAAAGTGATTCGTAATGAATAGTAGTAATTATTATAGCAACCGTTTCCCTTTCCATCTTTTTTGATATCCTGATGTTCAAAAAATAATAATATTGCCCAATGTTTGAGTCAGCTGAGATGCCAGTTGTAAGAAATATCAAATAGGATTTACTGGATGGTTGCAAATTTTAAGCCTTAATTTATGTAGAATATACTGGAAGTTTATTGAATGGTGGAATTATTTATATAGCTTGTGTATGGTTTTATGTGTTGATATTGATGAGTGTCTTAATTTTTTTTTAAATACTTTTTGATTCTACATTGAACATCTGTTATGAGCTACTGTCTAACATGTAGTTGTGAAATAAAATATCAGGCATTATTGCAAAATCAGAAAATGTGTGTCTTGGTATTAGTGAAGTAGATCTAGGAGTATAATTTTCGTAAAGATTTTATGCACATTATTATTTATAGGTAGTTTTTGGTTTAACCATATTGTAGTTTATCTTTTACAGTATGAATAATGAAGACCAATAACGCAAGGTTAATTTAACAATTTTATTAAGAAAATAAACAAACATAACCAAGCATGATAATCTATATTCCATCCCACTTGAAATGAACAGTGATTGTGTGCTCTGAACATATGTAATAAAGAGATACACAATCACTGTTCTTGCAGTCATTTTAAAAACTCAGTTTGTTGTCACTGTACACTGTATGACAAGGCAACTGATGATCCATAATTGGAGCCCCAGTCAACTAACTAGCTGTGTAATGTTCCTGTTTGTACATGGTTTTATTATTGTGGTCTAGTTTTACTGTCATTAACTATTGCGTTTTAAGGCAATTCTAAAAGATGAACATAAAAAACAAACATGTTTTTGTCATTTACAAAACCTCCAAGTTAAGGTGTCAAAAGCACTCAAATGTCCTCAATTTCCAAGTTCACCAAAGGCGACTGTTGAGGTAACAGTAACATCTGTGATGTAAAAAGACAGAATGGCACACATATATATATATATAACAAAGGGGAGGTAAAGGGGGAAGGTTTTTGTGAAGTCAAGGCAGCTTCTGTTCCTGCTTGGTATCGTCTGTCAAAGTTAGACTTGGCAGAGGTTGTAACATGTAGTCGGCTTCTCGATCACCTGATCACCGACAACCTCTAAGATGTAGTCCCTATTACCCAGTAGTGGAGTTTCAGATGTGGGAAAACTCTGCACGCTTTGGTTTCCAAAAGATATCATAGTATCTCTCTGCAAGACACAAAATACAGCCATTACACAGTTGTCAAATATGACAGTTTTGACTACTTGCTGGTGAACAACAGACCACTACTGCACGATACTTGCTTATCCATATTTCTAACTAGGAAATATGTAAATGAGCACATAGTGGATATATCTTACTCTCTCTGAGTTGTTTGTGGATGGGACGTCTTTCTGAAAGTCCTTTTTGCACAGGTGAGCCATGATTCCTGCGGCTAAGGCGTCTCCAAGCACATTGATCATTGTTCGAAATCGGTCCCTATTAAAAAAAAAGATGCATGAGATTTACTTTTTATTTATATTGTGGGTTATAAGTAATAGTATTCACGCAGAATGATGTACTTACAGGATCCAGTCGATAGCTACAATGAGTGAGATGTCATCTGGAGGCAAACCCACTGAGGTAAGCACGATAACCATGGTAACAAGACCAGCCTGAGGGATTCCAGCTGCTCCAATGCTTGCTGCTGTAGCTGTGATGCTGAGAAAAGAGTCAAAGTCAAGTCACATGAGCCGCTCACTGGCAAGTGCAGCTTTGTTAGTGTATGCTATCTGTCAGAAGTTTGGAATAATTCACGGTTTTGAAAGATGCTCATCAAGGCTGCATTTATTTAAAGGGTTAGTTCACCCAAAAATGAGATTTCTATCATTAATTACTCACCCTCATGTCGTTCCAAACCCATAAGAACCCATTACTGGCCGACGCTGTTACCGTGAGTATCACGACGCATGCGTGTGGTGCTGACGCAGGAGCTGGCCAATAATGAGCCTGCGTTCTGGCGTAGAACCTGGAAGTGCTGCACTGCGTTTACTATGTGATCAACTGACACAGAACCGATGAAATTGTTGAAAAAGGGTTATTTTTGTTGTGTTTTTTTGCACACAAAAAGTATTCTCGTCGCTTCATAACATTAAAGTTGATCCACTCTAGTCATATGGACTATTTTAACAATATTTTTACTACCTTTCTGGGCCTTGAAAGTTGCAATGACGTTGCTGCCTATGGCTGGTTCAGAAACCTCTCGGATTTCGTATAAATATCTTAATTTGTGTTCCGAAGATGAACAAAGGTCTTACGGGTTTGGAACGACACGAGGGTGAGTAATTAATGACAGAAATTTCATTTTTGGTTGAACTAACCCTTTAAACAAAAAAACTTTTTAACAAGAATACTGTAAAAACCATAATATTGTGATATTCATAATACTTTTTTCTCATTTAAAATGTAGCAGCCATTACTCCAGTCTTCAGTGTCACACTATCCTTTCAGAAATCACTCTAATATGCTGATTTGGTGCTCAAATAGTAATTCTTATTACTATCAATGTTGAAAACCATTTTTTGCTCTTTAATATTTTTGTGAATACCGTTACATTTACCGTTACTGTAAAAAAAAAAAAAAACTGGATTCTTTGATAAATAGAAAGTACAGTATTTTTTTAAATAGAAATCTTTTGTAACAAACTTTTGAATAGTAATATATCATGTTTTCCCACAAATATTAAGCAGCAAAACCTGTTTTCAACATTTATAATTAGAAATGTTTTATGAGCACCAAATCAGCATATCAGAATGATTTCTGAAGGATCATGTGACACTGAAGACTGGAGCAATGATGCTGAAAATTCAGCTTTGCCATCACGGGTATAAATTACATTTTAAAAATGTATTCCATTTGAAAAGTTCTTTCAAATAAATGCAGCCTTGGTGAGCATAAGAGACTTCCATAACCATTGCACATCTTAATTATTCCAAATGTTTGACCAGTAGTGTACATCATTCTGAATGTAGCCAAAATACTTTACCTAATAGTAACAAGTTGTCCAAAGTCAAGCTCATACTCATTGACTTGTGCAATGAAGATGGCTGCCACTGCCTCATATAGGGCTGTGCCATCCATATTGATAGTAGCACCCACAGGAAGTACAAATCGAGCGATTTTCCGATCCACATGGCAGTTTTCCAGTAAGCATTTCATTGTAATGGGCAGAGTAGCTGAACTGGAGAAAGATGAATAAGGAATAAAACCATTAGTTGCATATTTCAGATGTTATATTTAAAATGTAAAGATTTTGGTTAAGATTAAATTTGAGTTTTCACATGGGTAGAACAAACACTTAAATTATTCAATTTAATATGATTCAGCTGAACTATTTTCTGAAATAAATTGTGGATTATCTCTAGTTTATGTTGCTAAAAGCCTGTTCAAAATGGCTTCCTTACCTGGATGAAGTTGCCAATGCGATAACCAGAGCCTGGAGGAGGCCACGGATATAGCTAAATGGGTTTTTCCTGGTGAACACGAAGAAGAACATTGGCAGCAAAATCACACCATGCACGAACAGCCCCGCCAGAACAGTGATGAAGTACATTCCCAGCTTCTCTGCAAGGACTGCAGGATCATGCATGTCCAGGATTTTCCCAGCAACCAGAAATACAATTCCAAATGGGAAGTACCTGTAAAAAGAGACTGGGGTATTAAAACGATATATATACTGAATGTATATATACACACACAGCTGTTCAAAGGTTTGGGATCTGTGAGATTTTTATGTTTTTAAAATAAGTTTCTAATGCTCACCAAGGCTGCATTTATTTGATTTAAAAATATATATATATATATAAAAACTGTAATATTGTGAAATATTAATTACAATTTAAATAAATGTTTTCTATTTGAACATATTTTAAAATGTAATTTTTAAAAGCTTTCTATTTCAGATAAATGGTGTTCTTTTGAACTTTCTATTCATCAAAAAATCCTGGAAAAAAAGTTGTACACGACCGTTTTCAACATTGATGATAATAATAATAATAATAAATGTTTCTTGAGCAGCAAATCATCATATTAGAATGATTTCTGAAGGATCATGTGACATTGAAGACTAATGATGCTGAAAATTCAGCTTTGCATCACTGGAATAAATTACATTTTAAAATATATTTAAATAGAAGTTATTTTAAATTGTAATATTTCACAATATTATTTTTTTGTATTTTTTTTTAAAATAAAATAAATGCATAAGTGACTTCTTTTAAAAACATTACAAATCTTACCGATCTCAAACTTTTGAACAGCAGTGTGTGTGTATATATAGTTATATAGGTGGTGCATTCACTTAACTGAGATTTAAAAGCAAATGAGCTTTTCATTTCGCCTGACTCTTAAGCACATTTCCACTGCCAACATTTAATAGAATAAGGAAGCTTAAAGCTGCTTTAAAACTATTACCCTGGCGTATTAAAGAGATTGCTTAGGTGGCTCTCCACTTGTTTGGGTCAGAGAATGCTGCTTTTTTGACACATGCTTCTTTCACATGTTTGCATGACAAAACATGACGACTGTCCTAGAAGTGATGTAATAAGGTGAGCGTTTTGGTCCTATATTTGAAATTACAAATCTCTAGTCCCAGTTAGGTAATTTTGGGCAATCTGATCCAGATCTACTCACCACATAGCAGCATTGATGATCTTCATGACACATTCATTGACACAAAGACACACATTCACCAGGGGTGTACCTCTGGATCCCATTCTACCAAGCAGAAGACCTGGGGAACAAAAAAAAAGAAAAGATTTTTTATCAAAAGTGTCAGTAAATATGTTAATAATGTTATAAAAGTTCTCTAATATCAAATAAATGTTGTTCTTTCGTACTTTCTAGTCATTAAGTAATAAAAATTTTTTTAACATTAAGCATAAGAAATGTTTCTTGAACATTAAATCAGAATATTAGAATTTCTTAAGGATCATGTGAAGACTTAATTAATGGAAATAAATGACATTTAAAAACATTTAAATAAAAAATGCTATTTTAAAATTGTAATAATATTACTGTTTTTACTGTTTATTTTTTATCTAATGGAGCCCGGTTGAGCATAAGAGACTTCTTTAAATCTAAATAAATAAAAAAACTCACCAACCCCAAACTTTTGAACAGTTATATATATATATATATAGTATGTATAACTTATAATATATATATAGACATCACAAAGCCCTTCTATTTTTCACCAGCCTTTAGAGGCCAGTTTTCAAATGCCATGCTACATGTTTTCTCATTAAATATCTTGAGTAAATAGGCTGCCAAAACCCTTTCATGTTGACTTAAATGCTTCAAATTGCACAATAAATGCTTCCCTGCTGAAAAGCTCAACATTGATGGTCACCATTGTATGTTGTATTTTGGACATTTGTCTCCAACATGGGATGCTAGTGTTCCCACCAGACTTTTTAACTAGTTTTGCCAGTACCAAAGCAACACTAACGAGCTTAATCTGGTCTATGCTGATCTTTTCAGCAGGGTTGAATGGTGATATAACAGTTCCAATCCATACACACCCATAGTGGCAGAGAAAATGACGATTCCTAGCACGTTCATCCCATTGCTTCTCCCTGGTACAATCTTATAGTGGATTTCAGGAGGAGGAGTGAGTTCCAGAAACACTGGGTGACCCATCTTGGGGTTTTCATAGTCTGGCATAATGTACACAAAGTTGGCTTGTGATGATTTTGCACTGTTTTTAAAATTAGACACAAGTTCTGTCTTATACTGAAACAGAAGAGCACAGATGGACAAGGATTAGGTACAAAAACAGTAGAGGATTAATTCCTCTGTTCTTCATGTGTTTCTCTCACCTGCTGAAATGTGGCTTCAATCAGATTGGATGGAATCATGTTCCTGTTGGGAAAACAAAACCCATCATACACAAGGCCATACATTTAAAACTATTTACAATCATAGATATTTCAGCAAAATAGCTCATTTCCCTGAGTATATGCTATTAGCCTGTTTTCTGAGGCCAACGCATTGCAAAAATGCCTCGTTGTTTGTTTTTAGAATCACTGGATTTGATTATTGTAACAAGGCTGTGGCACGGCCAGCTAGCTAAAAAGTAAAGAAACAAAAAGCAGATCTGCTGTAGCACAGCCTAAAGACTTGGAGAGGCCATTGGCTAATGCTTTATAAAGTACCGGTTCTACTGCTGTGTCCCTGACTAAAATCCAATTAAATCTGGTCCGGAGCTCAGGAGCATCTTTCGCACTCGAGAAAAGCCATGTTATTCACATCCTCTTTAGAGGGTTTCTAAATATACCTAATTCCAATCCTTCTGTCTGGTGACGGGATAGCGCAAAAGGGAAGCTTAAGCTTTGCAGACTTGATTGCAGCTTGAAAACAGTTATGTAAGTGCAACATGTTTCTCAATGTGTTTCTTAGACTGATAAATAAAACTTGTTTGCTTTTTTTTAATAAAATGAAATAATAATACTATTTTAGGTGTCTCCACCAGTGGACTAGTTTTTCCACATATAAACAATGTAAAAAATGTACATTTCTAAAGAGAGAACCGTGATAATCAATGAGAAATAATGCAGGGCAGAACTTGATTTTATCCGTGGGGATTCTGGGGAATTGATTTGATTTTGGGGCATTATAGCAGAATGCTAGTTTGCTAAAACAATGTCTACACAGCTATTTGGCAACTGGTTAACACTATAGGCTATTCACTATATTTCTGCCTAAGTGAGGTGGAAAAGGTAAACAATGAACAAGTTGTTACATTTTGATTTAACATTATGAATACAAACACTGATGAATTACAATAGGACCAAGAAAGAAATATTAAGAACATAATTGTGGTCCATTTTGATTTCATATTGACTTGAAAGCCATTTGATGATGACAAAGAAATAAAGCTTGTTTGTCTACATTTTTTTTTTTCTAACACTGCACTTCAAGTCCCTTTCAAGGTAAGTCAGTCCACTCGACGGCCATCTTGGCAATGATCTTGGGCATATATATTTTTTTCTAGGAACTAAGCACACACAGTTCTTTTCTGCTTGAATGGACAACCTAACATCAATAACATATTTTAAATAACCAATCAAATCTGACCGAAAATGCTGAAGGTTTCTCTACCTAATGTGTATTCACATTCTATAGCAATAAAACAAAGACAATCAGCTTTTAAGAAGCTGATTGGCTCATTTAATTGAACATTTCCTACAGCCGCCATTTTGAGAGCAAATTCTACAATTTCTGGAACCCAGAGTTAAGATCTGATATTACTGTAAAGTTACCTGATCAAATCAAGCAGGGCATCGGCAGACGTCATCACTGGCCCTCCAGCAGCTTTATGTCCCTCTTTCTCAGTACCAGTTCCGGGATGAATGATCAGCACCAGAATAATCCCCACAATAACAGCAATGAAGGTAGTCCACAGGTAATATGTGATGGTGAGAAGGCCCAGGCGTCCACTGGCCTTGGTGTCCATAGCAGACAAGCCAGACATTAAACTGTAAGGAAAGTGTTGGAGTTTCAGTCAACCAGCTTTAAGTCAAACATACTATGTTATTAACAGTTTCACTCATGTAGGCAGACAAGTTCCTTTTCCTCTATAATTTGTTGAAGTGTCTAGTATTTTTTTTAAAGTATGTTTAAATGTTAGACTCTAACCCCTGGTTTCACAGACAAGGCTTAAGCGTAGTCCTGGACTAAAATGCATTATTGAGCTGTTTTAACTGAAAACAACTTGCACTGTCATATCTTAAAATATGTCAGTGCCATTGTTTTGTCTCAAGATGCACACCAGTAATGTGTTTTTTTAAGGCACGTTTATAAAAGCTACTTAAATGTTCTAATTGAACAAAGGCCTAATCCTGGCTTAATCTAAACCTTGTCTATGAAACTGGGCCTAAAATTGTCAAGGGTATTGAAAGGGTTTTAAAAACAGATGAACCTCAGAAGTAAAGCATTTCTTATGATGGAATTTTTTTTTTCTGTTGTATATTTTGGTGGTTTCTCAAAAATATCAAATACAGTCTGTATGTTTGGCCTCAGAAATGCTGACATCTTGAATGAAAGTGCAACTAAACAGAACTGACATGGCGAGTTACCTGGATGTGATGAGAGGAAGAATCAACATTTTCAGCATTCTCATTAGAAGTTCTCCAGGAAAAGAAAAGTAGATTTTTGCCTGAGGTAAAAGGGAAAACATGACTTTGAGTGACTTTGAATGACTTATCATATAGGCCTACTATTTCAGTAAAATCCCTGAAGAATTGCTTCAGTTGACTATTCTAAGTAATGCGTGTTTATCCTAGTTGACTCTGTAAGTTGTTTGGAGTTTATTTACAGATAACAAAAACCAGATGCTTACATCCTTAGCAGGTGGACTACCAGGATTTAAGTACCTTATGTAAGGTCTGTAAGCCACATTCTTAAGGCTGGGAAATTATGTAACTTCTTTAAGAGGAAAAGTCATCAACAACATCTTAAAGTTAAAGGAATGTTCCAACTTTTAAATAAGCTAAGCTCAGTTGATGTATATCACTTTCAGACAATAATTTTGAGTCATCCCTCAATTTGTAGAAAACAAAAATGTAGAAAAATCTGTAGCACTTGTATTATTTTCTTATGTACAAAATTCTGTTATTTGTTCTGTAAAGGTGTCTATAGCGAACACTACTGTTCTAGGTAAATGCATTTCTGGTTATGCATTACACATGTAATTTACACAGGCTACTTTATGTAAACAGTTCATTTCTGATATCACTGCGTGTATCATGCAAATATTTTACATGGTGAAAAAAAAAACGTATAACTTGTTAACTGTAAACTTTTTCATTATTTTATATTTTATTTAAAAACAAAGTGATGAGTCTAAATTATGTTCAATAAATTAACATTCAAATAGATCTTTTCTTATTTTGAACAAATACTTTTCCTTTAGACAGATACTATTATGGCTCTACTAATTCTGATAAGGCACAGACAATTGAAATTGTCAATTGTCACTTTTTCCTCTTTTTTTTTTTCATAAAGGCAATAACAAAATTGAATCTTTAGGTGCTAAGTTACCTGTGTTGACAAGTTCAAACTTCTCAATGTGAATCCCACCACACAGCCTGAAATTACCGCTAACACTGATAAGGTGAGCAAGCCGTTCCTTTTGCAGTAGTCCTTTACCCATTGCCGCAACTTTGTAGATACAGAGTTCTTGACAAGTTTCTTGAAATATTCCACCATGTTTCTCAAGGGACTCACGGGAGGGGAATGGCACTGTGAAGACGCCGGCCTTGAGCTACTCCGGTTCTCATCCATGCTCAGACCTGTGTGGGCAGGAAGTGTAGCGAGAGCCTTTCGGTGTAAACCTTTTCTAACAACAGATTAAGCAATTAAGTATAGATCCAAACCATTGCCTTCACGGCAGCAAAGTCAGAGGCGATTACAAGGGTATTAAAAGAACCTATACCTAGCCAAGGCCATTGACTGTGGAAACTAAGGGTCAATTTCAAAACATTTTTGGAAACACAATGAATATGGCAATCTGGGGGAGAAAGACTTTGGAATTTGACACAGGCTCAAACCCACATGAGCAGCTGAACATCAGGGGCCAGTTGTTAAAATAAGTTTAATCTGCATCAGAATGATTTGGAAATCCCATGTTTTGCTATCCAGGATCAAGTAATCCATCTTACTTTTGTACTGTTTTTTCAAATGAAAAACTTTTTCAAACTGTGCCAGCTATCAATTCTTTTGCATTCTCTCAGAAAAGTTTCTCGTATGATCTCTTATGATTGTGCAAATGTAGTATACAAACAGTGATAAAAAAAACCCACTTTGAATTAAATATAATATTTTTGTTTTATGGCGCCAAAATCTATTTTTTTTTACTTTACTGTAGGCTACCGAAAGGCTTAATAGGTAGCCTAATGTTTACTTCTAATTTATTACTTTAACAGTTAATCTAATCAAGAGCAAAATAAAAACAAATATGTGTGTGTGTATATTACATGATATAAATTTTTGAATTTTTGACCAGTTTTAAAGTTTTACTACATTTTTGTTCCTGAAATCCACCCTTCTGCTGGGATCAGTATCGTCCTGATTTTTGGGATCAAATTGGTATCCCAATATTACAAAAAAGTTTAAACAACTCAATTTATGATCCAATTTGATCCAATCCGATAGCCGAAATCCGATCAGATTACTTTTGAACAACTGGCCCCTGGCTGGAACCTATATATGCACTCCCAATAAATAATACTTTTTGGGTTAAAAAAGATAATAACCCTTGTGCTGTTTTGAAAATCCTTTACCTAATTTGGTGTTGTCTGTCAAAAATGACCAGCCTTCTAAATTGTTTGTAAATCTCTCATTATTCTTTTTTTTGTGCTTTTTTTTGTCACCTTGCTTTCTTTCAATTAGCACAGATTTTATATGTATTTTTGGATCTGATTGATCATATAGGCCTCATTGATCTGACCTTATGCACCTCAGTGTTTGAGTGAAAAAAACTGAACTCAAGCTTATTCACCTCAGAAAAACAGGTGCATAAACTCAGATTAATGAGGCCTACGACCAAAAATTTCCAAATAGAAACTTGGCCTAACTGTAAGAAAACAAGTTGAGAAAAAGATTGAATATTTTAATATTGAATATTTTAATATCAAATATTGGGCAATATCAGCATAACGAGAGTTTCATTTTTGACCAGGAACACAAAAAAATATTTTTTTTTTATATAGGCCTACCTTGTGTGAGCAAAGTCAGTAAGTTTTAGTCCAATGTGATAACATTAACTAGCATTTTGGGAAGAAAATCCTGTAGCACAACATGAGGGTTAAACAAACAAAACAAAGTTTTATGTATTTTATGTTTTTTTTTAAGTTTACAAAATTAGTAGGATGTAACACGCAGGTCTATCTAGATAAACTAGAATCATGCATTAAAAGTGTATTATTACTGAGTGGGCTTGAATTGTTTTTAGCATCTCAGAATTCAGAATATATTAGATACTCTTCAAGATAAAACAAATAAACAATATATACGTAAACCATATGCAGTAAGAGGAGCAGTTCAGAAGAATGAGTTAAAATGTATTGAATTACCAAGTTATCC
Source organism: Rutilus rutilus (assembly GCF_951802725.1). Taxonomy (NCBI): domain Eukaryota; kingdom Metazoa; phylum Chordata; class Actinopteri; order Cypriniformes; family Leuciscidae; genus Rutilus; species Rutilus rutilus. The sequence continues at coordinate 14,636,664 of NC_140214.1, forward strand.
TTTTCCCATATGCACTCCTAGCTCACATGGAAAAGGGATGTTCTCTCAGTTTGACAGCTTTTTATGGCTGCACTGCTTTGACTAAGAACACATGCGTGGAGGCTATTAGGAGATGAAGGACATTCCCCTTATTAGTTTGAACGTCATGCCTTAATGGGATTTCTGCAGGTGCACTTTGCAGGCATTTCCGACACTAGCGTGTCCAGCGGGTATTGATTTAATGACCAGACAGCATTGGAAGGACTCCAGTCCAGGAAATGAAGGTGTGTTTCGGTTCTGAAAGGTAAAAGAGCCTTTATATGAATGCAAAACAAGATCTGAAATGCAGACTCAGAACAAAGTAAATAGTAATTCTAAGCTGATTTCTTTAGTTGTATCGATTAAAAAAAGCTATATGCTAATGTCCTAAATGAAGACCTCAACATCAGACATGGGTACATGAAACACGACATGGGTGATTACCTGATCATTTTGAGCAGATGAATAAATGATTCCTGACAAGACAATATAAAACGAAGAAAACAAATAGCTAAATGTGACCGCACAACCAGGAACAATTGTGTAAATAGAAATGGCAAACAGTCAAACAATGAATCTATATTGTTTATTCATGCCCCAGTAACAAAAATATTGTTTTTATTGATCACACTTTAGTTTAGGGTCCAATTCTTACTATTTTCACTCGGTAAACTTCTACTGTTTATTAATAGTAAGGGAGTTGTTAAGTTAAGGTATGGGGTAGGCATTAATATGTGCTTTACAAGTACTAATAAACAGCCAATAGTAATATGCATGCTAATAAGCAACTAGTTGATTGTGAGAACTGGACCCTAAACTAAAGTTACCAAATTATAGTGTACTTTATAGTCAGTGTTGGGGGGTCACGCATTACAAGTAATATGAGTTACATAATCAGATCACTTTTTTTCAAGTAAAGTAACGCATTACTTATACATTTATAAAGAAAATATATGAGTTACCTTTTATATATATATAATATATGTATATGTTATATATATATATATATATATATATATATATATATATATAAAGTCATTAAAAAACAAACAAACAAGCCCGCAATCCATTACTATGCATAAAAAGTAACTACTTTGCTAGGGAGTAATGCAATATGGTAATGCATTACTTTTAAAAGCAACTTTTCCCAACACTGTTTATAGTTTACTTTATTTTTTACAGATTTTAATTTTAATTTTATTTTGGTCATTTAAATTATTCTGGGACTGTCATGCCATATATTTGATAGTCCACTGCAGGGGGTCAAAACAACTGCACATTAGAGTGTGTTGACACCAACCAGGCCATGTCTATATTAAAAATATAACTAGAATATCTAAAAGAAACAAAAAACATTTTGCAGGGTGAATGGGACTGCACCACAAATGTGTATGTAAACACTGTCATGGCAAATGCCCTCTCTCTTTATGCAAAAATTTCTCAGTCAAGAAGTTCCAGATGCCAAAAGTTAGACTGTATTGCAGCAAACAACAAAGCCGAGACGCCAGCTGACCATCTGACAATTACACGCGTAGCCTAACTCTAATTTTTATACCGGTTTTGACCAATGATCTTATCTACAGGTGTTTGCCACTTCTTTTCATCTTCAAACAGTCTGCACACGGTTCCAACTCTTAATTAGCGCATCTACCATTTTGATCAAACCTTTTAGCTTCTCCCTAACAGTGGCATGGCCTGTTTATCTTATGTTGAAGGCCAAAGAAGGATTTACTATTATGCAGGTGAAAGTTCAGGGTGAGACCTACAGTGTCATTGTGCAGGCTTTGTTACCCAGCTTTCCATCACTATGCAGGTGCGGAGTCATGACAAGTTCAGCTAAAGGGAGACATAAAGTGTAAATCACAGCCTGAAACCACAGAGGCCATTCATATATTCTGCAAATATATCCAGAACGTCTAATAAAAATATACAATTTTATTTAATACACGCATAGTGGTACTCAGTCAAATATATGTAAATGCTGTCCAGACAAAACACATAATATACTATTTTTTTTTAGTAATAGAGATAGAGAGATATATGAAACAGGATGTCATTTCATGACAGTTTCTCACACAGTATGGCCAATGGCTGTGCTAATAATCAGGTATAAAGTCTTCCGCAGTTCTGTGAAAAGAGGATTAAGTCCTCTGGACAATTAGCACATCCTCTGACGGCACACCATGGAGTTGTTATCCATTGCAATTTGGTTTGATGACTTTTTAAGAGTTAGGGTACACATGCCTGTCCCATTTAGTGACATTGTTGGCATTGTGAGCAGTCGGGAGATTTGCAGACACATGATAATCTCATTTAACTAAGACACCCAACTATGGATCACCTAATTGCAGGAGTGTGCGTGTACCAGAGGTGTTTTAATACTGGCCTGGCTGAGTATTGAATGGATTAATGCTGATTTGACCATGACAAAAGTGTGACAGCTAAATAAAATTTAATAAAATAAAATAAAATAAAATAAAATAAAATAAAATAAACTAAACTAAAATAAACTAAAATAAAATAAAATAAAATAAAATAAAATAAAATAAAATAAAATAAAATAAAATAAAATAAAATAAAATAAAATAAAATAAAATAATCACCATGAGGAAACAGTGTTGACGGTGTATGGAAAATTTTATTAAGGATAACTGGAGGGCAGAAAAACAAAAAATCTGATCTGAATGTGTTTAATCAATTATGACTAAATTATATAGCCTACATTAATTCATAATCAATCAGTTAAATTATTTATGCAATGCATGCCTACAACCCCAATTCCAGAAAAGTTGGGACATTTTCTAAAATGTAGTAAAATAAAATATGTGTGATTTGTTAATTCTCTTTAAACTTTATTTAACTGACAAAAGTACAAAGAAAAAATGCCCAATGTTTTTACTGGCCAAATTAATTGTATTTTGTAAATATAAACAAAATTGTGATTTTGATGGCTGCATATCACTCCAAAAAAGTTTGGACAGAGGCAAAATAAAAGTTAAAAGATTATAGAATATCCAATTTAAACTTTTTTTAAACAGTCCACAATTAACAGGTGAACTGGTTACAGGTGAAAACTTTGAAAATCTTTTCTTTGTACTTTTGTCAGTTTTACAAAAATGTCCCAACTTTTCTGGAATTGTGGTTGTACAAGTGGCTTAAGAGATTAATATCTGGATTTCATATTACTAATTCAAAACAAAAGCTTTCAGCGCTGCTAAAATGATAAAGGTATTAGTATGATTTTCTTAGCGTAAATAATCTTATTGGCAGCTTAGCTGAAATCTGTTTTTATGGATATTTTTGGATATCAATCCATTAACTCCTGAAGGGGTGGATTCCACTGCTGCTTCATTGTATATCTAATGAGTGATTATAATCAAGGTATTAATCAATATTTTCCTTCTAAATATCAAATGAGTAGAATTACATCTCTGGCTTATGAGATTTTACTTGGTTATAGAAGTTACCAGTGTGATTACTGAAATGTTCTTTTCATGTATTCTCTAATGTCTGTATTTGGTATCTGTGAGGTGACTGCGGGTCTAGCCCATGCTAGGAATACAGCAACAGTGCTTGCTTATTTAGCCCGGCTTCCAGAAACGAAATATGGACTTGTTTTGTCTGAGAAAGGTATTCAACGTGTTATATATATGATATTCTAGCTTACCATGACGATTATAGGTCACAAGGGTCATCGGAACCTATAGTTGAGTGACCATTTCTTGGTTAAAATCTTTACTTTACTGTGTTAGATTAAAGTGTCCTCTCATTGAGAGAAAGAACATGTTATCTGGATGTTTTGGGAAGAGTCTCATGTTTATCGTTAGAGCCTGGCCAAATCCAACCTTGAAGAAGCTGTGTGTCTGTGTGTGTTATGGTTACAAGTTAAGGAACAAGTGGCATTATTGGAGATTGACTGGCTTGTTTTCTTCGACATGTTGGCGCCCATCCCAGATCTGTGACCTGGAAGGTCACGACGTGCCTAAATTCAGGGTCTGAGTTTCAGCCGCATAATCGATGGAGATATGCTTCAGTCTATCAGTCTATGTGTGGAAATTTATGTTTATCTATTTCTTAGCCAATCAGAATCATTCAACCTGAAGCAAAGGACATTAGACCTTGGTGAAGAAGGGTATAACTGCTGGGATCTTTGTAAGCGGGCGGCCTATGAACTCCTTGTGAGTCTTGAAGCTGACTTCTGCTGATGAAACTGCAAACTATTTTCAGTACAAAAATTATTTTAATTTGATTAAATTGACTGCACTTCTAACTCCTGGCCTTAATCATATCTGATCCTTGGGTCTTTAAAAGCAAATCCCTAACACTCCTCATACAGCAATTTAGCTGAATGTTAGTGTTGTATGAGATATCTCACACAGACTTTATTACCAATCAATCACCTCATATATCATTCATTAATTCATTCAATCATTTGTTCTGCTGTTGCACAACAGGGCCTTATATAGTATACAAGCAACTTATGATATGAGTGATAAATTGTCAAATGTGAATGGGGCAAAACAATCCTTTTTTAATGAAAAACATTTTTCTATTAAAACTTCAAAAACTTGAAACCCTAAATAAAATGTCTTTTTTACAATTTAGCATCCAATCTTTAAAGAACAGATTATTTTATTCTTAATAAATACTTAGGCCTATATTACAAAGATGGGTGTTCAGATGTAGGCTATTGCCTTTATATGTATTTTTTCCTTTAGATGCCTTTAGATGTTTAAAGGGCAACAACTCCAACTTAGTCCCATCTTTGCTTAAGTCTCCCTACTAATTTTAGAAATACCATATAAAATAAAAAGTTTAAATCAAAATAGTAATGCAAATGCTAAAAGAGCAAACGTTTCTTTAGGGACGTAACTGAGGTGAATAGCGAAAGAAACGAAGAGAATAGTGCCCTCCTCTGGTACATTTTAAAAATGTCAAATATGTTTGAAATAAACAGCTAAAGACCAGTGTATGCTAGGTCATTTTATAAAACCCATTAGTAAGTAATTTAAAATTGAAGATTAATATAGATTACTTACTTTTTATATTGACATTATAGTCCAGGCGGTTTAAGCCAAAATGGGGGTCAACCGTGAACAAATTGCAACAGAAGCAAACTCAACTGATTTTGTATCCTCAATATGTCCTGAGTAAGGAAAAAAAAAGCCCCGAAGAATCCCATTAGGGGAAAGTTCCGAAAAAGACCCAAAAATATCCTATTCATACGCCTATTCATTATTTTTCTCACATGAATAGGGTAAAAAATTTAACCTTTAGATATCACCATGAAAATTACTGAGTTGATTACTTATATCAAGACAAACAAAAAATGTATTACAAGTTCTTTTTTTAAATTGTTTGTTAACATGGACAAACGGTGCATAATCTAATTACAGATGTGCTAATTTGCATAAATACCACAACAGATCAAAACATTGGGTATAGCCAGGTGAAAATGTCTTGTTGAATCTTGTTGACACATAACAGTAAAAGACTAAATGTTAAGGTCTGAATGGAACCCATTTAGGCTACCCATGAGCATTAATACATAGAGGCAGGAAGAAGTACTTTAGAAACCAGCCTTTATTAATGTTTAAGAGATGGGGTTTAGGGCTGGGTCCGTGGGACTGTTTCTGGGGGACGAGTCTGAGGCAAGAACAGGAGACAATGGTGAGTAGAATGCAGAAGACAAAAAGGTAGGTAAAATAAAAAGTGAATCCCCAGAAATAGTCCCATGGTCCCAGCCCCAAAACCCATCTCTGCAATAATAATTAATAAAGGCTGGTTTAAAGTACTTCTTCCTGCCTCTATGTATTAATGTTCATGTGTAGCCTAAATGGGTTCCATTCAGACCTTAACATTAAATATTTTACTGTTATGTGTCAACAAGATTCAACAAGACATTTTCACCTGGCTATACCCAATGTTTTGATCTGTTGTGGTATTTATGCAAATTAGCACATCTGTAATTAGATTATGCACCGTTTGTCCATGTTAACAAACAATTTAAAAAAACTTTTAATACATTTTTTGTTTGTCTTGATATAAGTAATCAACTCAGTAATTTTCATGGTGATATCTAAAGGTTAAATTTTTTACCCTATTCATGTGAGAAAAATAATGAATAGGCGTATGAATAGGATATACTTGGGTCTTTTTTGGAACTTTCCCCTAATGGGATTCTTCGGGGCTTTTTTTCCCCTTACTCAGGACATATTGAGGATACAAAATCAGTTGAGTTGGCTTCTGTTGCAATTTGTTCACCCTTTTTTCTTAAAACGCCTGGACTGTTATGTAGGATTTCATCTCACATAGCCCAGCTGGTCCGCATATCAGAGGCAGATATATGGGTAATGGGTTCCCTTTGAATTTCCTGAGATTTGAAATATATGAGTAAAATCAATATACAAACAAACATACTAACTCAAACGTGAAATTTTAAGAAGCTGTCTGTGCGGTTTCTGTTTCGTTGTTGTTTTTACAGCTGATAAGTGACGATGACTACACCTAGTCTGAGGGAACCTTGCGGATTAGCTTTGAGTTAGCCTAAAAACTGCTTAAACAAATTTACATTTAGAAACTTTGCATTAGACAATTTGCTTAGGCCTACAACCAAGGCTGCATTTAGGGGGAAGATAGTAAGAGGAAAATAGTAAAAGAGAACATTTTATTCTTCTGAAACAAAACCATACTTTCATTACTCTCCAACACGCCTCCTTTCAATGCAACCTTGCTCTCAGTCAAAGGCGCAGCTAGTCAGCATTCAGCAGAATCGTAATCACCTGTGAGGGAGGTGGAATCATGTATTTTGATTAGATTCGATTGGTTCATATAGTTTGTGCTCAGCGCCCGCCTGTAACGAGCCAGTCTCGTGCTGCTGCTGAGACTGAGGGACAAACTTTCCCCAAGTTAGTTTGCTTAGCTTGGAAAACTTGTTTACAATTCTGGTCCTGGTCACGGTCTGCTGTACTACTATAAATAAGGAGGGACAAAATGTTAAACACTATTACAGAACGTTACGAAACGTTTTTTAAGCAGAAGAACGTAGTAACGGATTTTCTATCTGTTTTAGAGAAAAAAACTGGAGTTCAGAAACAGTACATTGCAACAGGTACGTGACTGGTTTTAATCCTTCGATTGGAAGCAGTTTTAATTATTTAGTCAGGGATAGTAAGCCTTACATTATGTAGGCTATATCAGCCTGTCAGACTTTGATGGACTTCCGTGAGTTTAAAGTCCTTTGTATCCATGACCGTCGTCGAAAATTTATTTTCTTTACAGAAGTATGTGTTCATTCTTTTAACAAGTAACCTTAGGTCTAACTGAAGTTACTGTGACCCATATGTCAAGCCTTCGTTGAATGTTGCTAAAGGCTTTGCAGTGGCGGAGCTAGGGGGTCTAAGCTTGGCCACCCCTTTGGCCACCCCTCTCACTGCTGTTTCTGTCTTTTTTTTTTTTTTTGACAAAAATGGTGTTTTTTAAAACGCTGAACCGTCTCTTTAAGACCACAACAAACGTGAGACTTTCAGACGCACACTTCACCTCAGCGCCAGGCGCAAGTCAAACGAGTGCGGAAATGTGCAAGTGCCGAATGAGCTTCAGCAGAACATCAGACAGTGATATGCACATAGTAAATATAGAGCCATTCTTTCTCAACTGGTGAGTTGCAAGACAGTTTCGAGTAAGTCGAATAGTGTGCAGTCAACAACAAACGTAATTCTCTTTTTTTCTGATGCTACTTTTATTTTAGAAAATGTGTGTGAAAGCTTGTGACACTTCTGTGAGATGCTGAGAAAAGCGCGTTGTCCTTATTCAGTTGGCTATCTTCGGTAAGATGAGATGTTGTCAGGCCAAATGTCAGTAAAACTAACTAACTTTTCTGTCATACGTCTGACAGCCGTTGAACTGTGCTTGCGGTGTGCACATCACGCGCAAATGCGGCGTGCTGTAACCGTAGTTGTCGTCAATTAACTCATGTAAGAATCAAAAAGGTGAGATCACAATATAAGGCACAAACTGATATGTAATGTTTTAATGTGCAAATAAATGTGAGCACTGTGCATTGTACTAGAAGATAGGCATTCATTTTGCGTTAATTTGTAAAGGACAAACAAAAATGGATAATTTTTAAATCCATAAAATAACTAATTTTACATTCTGGCAACATTACATTATGAAAAATATAAAATTTTACATTATGTGCTGTTGACTTCCTCCTTGTTCACATTCTTGCACATGGGGATTCAAAAGAAAACTTTTGGTTTCCTTTTTAATTTAGGTATGATAGAACTGTTGCAATTATTTATTTTGACAACTAGCCTAATATAGAAAGTTAAAACATTTTTTTGACAAACTCAGAATTGATTGAACAGTTCATTGATTATATAAAACGCATTGAAGGTTGAATAATCTTTGGACTTCAGTAATTATCTGTAGTTATCTGTTATCTGCAATAGAACAAGCTATTGGAGATTTTGAGAACCAGAACCAAGCTAACTGAGCAAGTTGAACTTTAGCTATATTGTGTGCCCTTTTATTACTATTTAATTAATTTTAATATGAGGTGGTGGGTAATAATGAAAAAAAAAAAAAAAAATCACTCAGTATTCCATGATTCCTAATTCACTACTATCTCAATTACAATGAAGTATATTAATGAATAGGCGTATGAATAAAAAAAATAATGAATTTTTTTTTACTGAATTGAATACTGAATTTTTTTTTTCATTGTAATAATGAAAAAAAAAAAAATAAAATCACTCAGTATTCCATGATTCCTAATTCACTACTATCTCAATTACAATGAAGTACAAATTAACTTTATTCAGTTGTGTATGCACTAAAACGGTCCAATTATGATAAAATAATTCAGATTTCTGTGCTACCCCAGACTGGTTGCTGGCCCTTGCCTGGCCACCCCTATGAAAAAATCCTGGCTCCGCCACTGTTTGGGAGTCATACTGATAACTGTCTGTAGGCTAACTTAGCCTACACCTCATGGGTCTGCTGAATATGGAATTCCGATTAGCTGCTACACAGACACACACACACACACACACGCGATTCAGAGGTTCTTTTGCACTCTGATTGTCATTACGCGGTTCCAGACATCATGGCATGGTGTTACATTCTCAGTACAATTAAAGCTATTTGTAGCACACACTGTTGTTTATTACCGTTTTATATACTTTTTATTTTATTTATTTATTTATTTATTTATTTATTTATTTATTTATTTATTATCAATGGACAGTTGTTGACTCGCTTGAACCGATTCAGTTTCGTTAAATAATAGTTCAGACAATGCTGTGGGTTCAGACCGGATTTGAGAATCGGTTGAACCAATTCATTATAGAAATTCGAATCAAGAGAATGATTCATTCACGAATCAAACATTACTCTACTGTGTGTGTGTGTGTGTGTGTGTGTGTGTGTGTGTGTGTGTGTGTGTGTGTGTGTGTGTGTGTGTGTGTGTGTGTGTGTGTACGTGTGTACACTTGTACAGATATCTTTGTGAGGCCCGGTTTGAGTTTTAGACCTGCGAAGCTATACGTCCTCACTTTCTGAGACCCCTTTAAAGGCCTGTTTGAGGGTCAAGACTTGGTTTAGGGATAAGGTTATAATTATGTTAAGTGTAGCCAGGTTTAGGTTATAATTATGTTAAGTGTAGCCAGGTTTAGGGTAAGGGTTTTGGGTTATGCACTTATGTTATAGGGTTAGGGTGAGGAGCTAGAGATTGCATTGTGTCACAGTGAATGTCCTCACAAAGATAGATGTACAAGTGTGTGTGTGTGTGTGTGTGTGTGTGTTTGTGTGGCAAGAACAGATGCTGCACACACAGCTTTCCCCCGAGGGTTAACTGTCATTTCCCTGGTGCATTTACATCGGTTTATCAGTTACTTCTCTTTTTTTTAACCACATGTGAAACATCAAGCAGATGATCTGTAAAGTGCCATTATCAGATGCGTTAATGGGTCCAGTGGTTCAAATGCATTGACTGGTTACCTGAAATGTCCTTCTATTCGTGTGATGTGGCTGTTAGATCTCTGGGTCTAATTTCTTCTTCCAATAGCCACTCCCTAGGGTTATTTTTAAAGAAGTCTTCAAGTGTCACTGCTGAATTGCAGTGGCTAGACTACATGGCCTGATTGGGGACAAAATCTCTTACATTCACATATCCTCCTGAGAACCAGATTTTGTGTGAGCTTTACATTACATTGGAGCATAAGAAACAAATAGATTATTATTATTTTTTTTGAGAAAATATGTTTTATTCATATTTTATGCCATGACCTCTGTAGAGGACACCAGGGATAATTTATTAAGGAAATAAATTGCATGGTCACGTATAGGCAATACGCAATAATACAATTTTTTAGGTCTCAGGCTATTTTTAACCAAACTTTGTATAAAGATGATTTTCAACTGTTATGAAAGATATAACACAGTGAATTGATATACTATTTGACTTCATGCAATATGTGGCTAAAATGGCCATAAATGGGTAATCTCATTCTATGCAATGTATCTACATTGCATCTAATTTGCATATTAATGTGTTCTTGGGGCAACATCTCTATAGGACATTCAGACTTAATACTGTGACGTATGATCTGAGATATTCGCTAAAATATAATGTCTTCCACAGAGGAAACAAGTCTATGCTTCGGTCTCAGGAGGATATAAACAATATGTGTTTGAGCAGCCTGTTTGTTCTTGTTCTATCCTGTTTGGTGTCAACAATGTGACAAAATACAGAGTCATCAGTGCTCCTACATGCCGTTCTTCATTTGAATATTGGCAGTGATCATGTGTCTCTGTTTGTTCTGCAGGTGGCGTGTCTATTGTGGGACTCTATTTGATATTTGGATATGGTGCCTCTCTCCTCTGCAACTTGATTGGTTTCGTATACCCAGCGTATGTCTCGTAAGTATACGTGACATCAAATTTCACAAATGTAGTGTGCTTATTGGTGAAGATTTTTGACCTGGATACACACACACACGTGTGTGTATGTTTCCACAGCACAATAATGAGAGCAACCCACACTGAATTGGCCTGTTTTCATTCTGTTCCTCATACAGCATCAAAGCCATCGAGAGTAACGATAAAGATGACGACACCAAATGGCTAACATACTGGGTGGTTTATGGACTCTTTAGCGTGGCTGAATTTTTCTCTGATATCTTCCTCTTCTGGTTTCCCTTTTACTATGCTGGGAAGGTATGGTGTTTCACTATCAAAATATATTGAATTTATGCTTTGATTGTATTTGCTTGTTGGAGATATGTTTTAGAAACCATCCACCTTTTTGTATGCTAGGTTGCTGTATGAGAACTGTAAATGTATTGGTATGTAGGTCATGCTGAGAGGTTTTGCATCGTGTATATTTAGCATGACTGACTATCTGCCAACTTGACCAACAGCCTCATTTCAATTTTGATCCTTGTTCTAAATTTGACTGAGTGCTTTATAGCCAATTTATACAAATGAATGGCAGCTGACTAAGTTGAACTGAGGTCTTACATGATATGGATAAGTTTTTCCAATTTGTAATTCCTAATTAAACATCATTTTTAATGAGATGTTCACTATGGCATGATCTGTCTAATGAATTTGGATAGTTTGATGTGGATGTGGTGAGATGGTAACACTTTATAAGAGTACTAGTAAGGTTTCATTTGTTAACATTAGGTAACTGCATAAGTTAACATTAACGATCAACAATACTTCTACAGCATTTACTAATCTTAGTTAATGTTAATCTCAGCATTTACTAATACATTTTTAAGATCAAACAAAAGTTGTATCTGTTAATATTATTTAATGCACTATGAACAAATGAAAATGGACATTTTTATTAACAAAGGTTAATGTTGTAAAATATATTTTTAATTGTTAGTTTTAGTTAATGCATAAAGTAACGTTAACAAATGATACCTTAGTGTAAAGTGTTACAGGTTAGATGATAAATCAATGTATTGATTAGTTTGAGGTTGCTGAGTTTTATGTCAAGACCAAGAGACTATTCGAGCACTAAATTGTCAATAACCAGCTGTGTTGATGTAAACCACGAGGAATATTCAGTTATTACTTTAAAACTCAGTTGTTTTCTTTAACCTGATGTTCAAATGTTACCACATTTTAGAGCATTGTAGTTTGGTGTTGCTAAGATTTTAGAAATAAGTCCCTTATGGTAGCTAAATACAGTAAGAATAGTGATATAAAATATTACAATTTACAGTAATTGTTTTCTATTTTAAAATGTAACTTATTCCTGTGATAAAGCTGAATTTTCAGCATCAGTCTCTGGAGAGTTTTCATACTCCAGTCTTCGGTGTCCTTCAGAAATCATTCTAATATACTGATTTGGTGCTCAAGTAACATTTCTTTTGATAAATGTTATAAAACGGTTAAAAATAACAGCTGCTGTTGAATTGAACGCATCCTTGCGGAATAAAGTATTCATTTCTTTATGAAGAGAAATAAAAGGATTGCATTTTTCATATTTCAGTGCCTGTTTCTGCTGTGGTGCATGGCTCCGTTCTCATGGAATGGCTCTCAGATCATATACACACGTGTGGTGAGACCTTTCTTCCTCAAGCATGAAGCAGCATTTGACAACGTTGTCAGCGATTTGAGTGGCAAGGCCAAGAGTGCAGCAGAGAGTGTGGCAAAGGAAGGTAAACAATAACTCTCAGTCCTCAGAAATCCATATTCAGTCTGTTATTAAATTACTGCTTGTGTCTTATGTAATTCGTTCACTTTTGCATTGCTGTAAGCTAATCAATATTTGGGCATTGTCCGCAATCTGTATGGTCCAATTTTAGGTTTGTTTTCCTCTGCCTTTTTCCAACAGGCTTGACATTGCTGAACAGTGATAAGAATAAGTGATTTGAAGGTGGGGATTTGAAGAATAATTTTACCAGGAGCCCTGTGTTTACATTTTCTTTTCATTTATTTAGTCACTTAAACCCACTGAAATGATTCATCTTTACTGCATCTGAGCCAGGCAGCGCAATCATCTCAAGATGGCCCTTAAAAGTTCTTACATTTCTTTCTTGTTGGGATACTATTTTGTGTTCATCCTATACATTATTTTAGCACTTTGACCAATGAAAGAAAATGTTTAAGTCACTGTCTTTTAATAAATAAAACTGGAAAGAGCTATGCCTAACCATAAACCATATTCTCCACATTTATATTTGTAGTCTTCATTTATTTTCACTAAATATTAAGTTGCTTCTGTTTTGTCTCAGGAACATTTAAGTAGGCTTGTCTTCATAATTTTGCATGACCAACATGATGTATGGTGTATTTGCTATGTTGTCTAGCTCTGGGGGTCACGTGGATGATAACTAAATTTGACAAATTCCATGCATCATATCCCCCTTTCTGTAAGATCAAGGTCAGTGTATGTATGTGCTTCTAGGTTGATGCTGAGGTGCAGGTATTTTAAATTGTGACCTTGAACTTCAGACTTTTGAAGTTGTGGCCTCTAGGAGTGTACATCTCACCCTGGGTCCCCTACTTTCTGCACTCCCTGGGCAGTTTGACGGCTCACCTTGGCTGCGTCTGAAATCGCGTACTTTGAGTAGGTACTTATTTTGAATAAGTTTGACTGCTAAAAAAGTATGTTCTATATAGTATTAATGTAATCTGGACGTACTACATTCGTCATGTTGCCCTTATCATGTGACCTACCAGCATTGGTTGCATCACTGTCATTCACAAATCCTCTCCAGTGGCCTCATGGGATAGTAAAGTGTCCATACTATGCACTCTTCAGAATCTCGCCGGAAGAAGTAGGTCATCCGGGTGTTTTTTGCCTACTCTTAATGTGAATTTGGACTTACTTTTGTGACATACTGTTTTTCGGCTACTATATAGTAGGGAAGAATGCGATTTCGGATGCAGCCCCGGTTTGGTTCATCATGCAGACTGACGGGGGAACAATCCAAGATGATGTCATGAGAGTTTGAGACGTAACTACAGGGGTCAGGGGTTGATTTCTGTAGATTGCTGCTTGAGTAATTCATACTTGTAGTATTGTGGGTTTGAGGTCAGAAAATGAGACCTAAAAAATTAACTCTATAAACAAGTACGGCAGCTTGGAGATACAGTATCTTCAGCTTTACCCTTGCCAAGAATAACTCTATTTTAGTAGTGCACTATAAAAGAGTTATAGGGTATTAAAGCGTTATACATGGGGATTAGGAAACACAGTATAATATTTCCTATTGGCTGTTAAGATGTTATGCAACAAAGCTGTTATATTAATCGTTTTTTTCCATAGTGGACAGAGAAATATGAAGCCATTTTACACCCTTTCAGTATGCTGAACTTGAAGACTAATTATACCTCCTCAAGCTGCAAGTATCAGTGGACGAAAACAGGCCATTGCTTCATGAGTCATTCTTTATAACAGGAGATATTGGAAGTAGTAATCATAATTATGTACTTTTGCTCTTTTTTTACTGCATCCAGCACTGTCATGGCTGTCAATCATTGTCAATGTCAATAAGAATTTACTTTGTCATTTGTGAAGCCTTAATTGTCTACAATCTTGAAATAATTTAAGTAACTTAAGGATCTGATTAAGTGAAACAACAAACTTTGGTGTTGATGTCTATATTGTTAAAGTGTAATTTGAGTGGTTATTTTGGTTATTTGAAAAGTTCTTATTGATTAACAAGTCTGTGCACCCTTCCCTTTAAAATCAACATATAGTAACATTTGCAGTGCTTGAAAAACTATTTTCATTCTGCTCATGCTACATAGGAAAGTACATATATAGTACATGTATGTGATAACCAAATTACATAGATTCAATATTTAGCTTGAGATAACTAGCTGGGAGATTATTATATCTTACTGTACAATGAGTCTGTTTTGCCATTACATTAGTATTTTTTTTAAGAAATAGAATGCACAAGCTAGAGATCTACATGTACACACATTTTATAGCCTATATATATATATATACATGTAATATTTAATATATAAAATAAAATACAAATAATATGTGCACTTTCATATTAACGGTGCAAGTGTAGAGTGTAAATACAGAGGTCAAGTATCATGCCATAACAGAGTGTGTGCAATGTTGTTTAATTGGGCAGTGTCACTGAGTATGTGTAATATTTGTTCAGGGAAGGCAACAGTTGTAGTGCAAGTGGGAATTCATATACCACAGGAATCCGAGCAAGAAGTAAACAAGGGTGTGTGAATCCCTGTCTGATTGTTTAATCATGTTAAAAGCTGAGCTATAGCGGAACAGCATTCTCAGGTTACATTTGTATTGCAAAAGGACAATGTGAATGGTAGTAGAGACAGCGGTCTCAGTGCATGTGAGTACACTAAGCAAACTGTATTTTCACTGAGATCTGGTTCTGTATTGACCCATGATCATTCTGTTTAAGCACTAATACTGACAGTTTCCATTTAAACATCGTTTTCTTTTCTTTTTTTATGGCTTAAGAAGGGGACAATTGATAGGGATGCCAAAAAGTTTCTATGAATGGGCCTATACAACTACTTCATGTAGAGCACTGCCTGATGCGCACTACTGTGCAATTGGTAAATAAATTCACACAAGATTGTATGCATTTGGTCTGAAATAAATGGAAAGTGAATATATTTATTAGTTTTGACAATAATGTCTACTTTTGCATTTACTCTCTTTCTGAATATAGCCTAACATCGCGCGGTTTTATGGACCGTGTAGTACTGATTCTTACAGGAAGAGGGAGACAAACAGCACCACCGATTTAATGTGATGTCTGATGTAATCCGACAAGACAAACCAACAATTAAATCAGGCACTTTAATAACATTATACTGCATTTGTAGAGAGAAACACAAATACATAAAATTATCTTTACCCATTGGACAAAAAACATCATTGAAAATAATTGTAAATGTCTCAAAGAAAAAAACAGATCACTTAAATCACCCTAACCTAATTTTCAGTTTGGTTGCTTAGTATTTGACATGGGTTTTTACAATTGAATTTCTTTTCATTTGCAAGGGAAAGAAATAAAAGCAGTGGAGAATATTGAATATCAGACATTGTTATGAGGTGACTAATATCCACACGCTGTTTGCGGCCTGGCCTCCTGCTTCCTGCAAGCTATTATCATGCACAGCTCAGCCTGTCTTTCGTGATTATATTTGATACCGCCTCCATCTCTCCACACAAAAAGATTCTGCATGTTTAATGAACTCCAGTTTATATACACATTTAGTGCTTAAGTTCTTGACTTATACCTTGCCTTTGTTTGATACTGTAATTGTGCTGTTTGATACCTGTTAATACAGACTTTTACACAATATTCTGTCAGTTACTTTTATGAGAATGTGCCTTGTGAAGGGTTATTATATAAAGCTGAGATTAGGATGGACCACCCTTCCCAGACCTTGGTTGCCAGACAAAGAAAACTGAATTGCCTCAAGGGACTCTGCGCCATTACCCGCTAAGATTCAACAAAAAGATTCAGACACTGTGACAGAGACCGCTATACACTTTTCTGTCTGCCTTGTTAGCCACAGGCACAACCAAAGCACCTCCAGGCTTAGTGAGATGGTGCACAAAACACTGTAACATGAGAAATGAGAAAGTGCTTGAGGCACCATTTGGTGTTTCCTCATATTGCCATGCTGGCTGAACCCTCATGGAGAACCTAGGCATGCTTTTAAAAGAAATCCTTTGAGTACACCTTTGAGGGAGCTTTAAACTTTCAAAGAAACCCCATGCGTTGTCAAGTATGTTTTTTATTTTATAGTGATATGTGCACCCTCCTTGTATTTAGGTTACCTATTTAATTTATAATTTATAAAAAAAATGATTTTCATATTTTTTAATGTATTTTAAGTGTTTAAATACATTTTTTCACTTTTTCTTTAAATTAATTTTTAAATGTTGATTAAAATGTGTTTCCCCCCAAAGTATTTACTTGTAGCTATATATATATATATACATTTATTTTACATTTTTGTTTTGTCTTTGTTATATTAGTGGATTTTGTAAAAAAAAAAAAAATTAGATTTTTTTTTCCATTGTTTTTTTATAATATGAAACTCACATTTATATGACATTTTAAGTTTCAGTGCTTTATATTTAAACTAATTTCATATAGGCCTATTATTGTACTGAATGGATCATTATAATTCAGTAAATTGAGAGACTGCACTATATTGTTAGGAGTTACAATTTGTCCACCTCCTGTAGGCAATATGATAAAAATCTCCCACCTTCTATCTGAAGCCATGGTGATTCTGAGGAGGAGTGTGTGTGTGTGTGTGTGTGTGTGTGTGTGTGTGTATGAGTGAGTGCGATACAGAGAGAGGGAGAGCAAGCGAGAGAGAGAGAGAGAGAGAGGGGACTGCCGTTGAGATTGGACTCTATCGCGTCTTCATTATTAGTCTAAAATGCTTTAGTACCTTATTAGCGTAGTCTGCCATTCATCTGTGCTGTCAGTCAAAGATCAGTCACGCGGGATAGGCTACGTTAAGTTCAGGTAGGTGAGTCGAATCGCGCGCCGACGTATGAAATCAATTAATTTATTTAGCGCCTTTGGTAGGCTATATTGTGTATTTTTTTCCCCTCTTTTCTTTATTGCACAGCATAAGCAACCCGGACAAGCAGTAGCCTATACAGAGATTTCAGTTAGACTTTGACTGCTGAACACTTGCAGCATTTTCTGTTTTGGATGGACATCATGTGTTAGCGGCAATGACAATAACTGTTATTATGGCTTCTTTTTTTTCTTTCTTTGACAATAAATAGTAATTAAAACGAAAATTGTTAAGAATGAAATATGCTTCTGAACAAAACGCGTTTTGCCAACATATAGCTATCCGTCAATGAAGACATGTGAATGACCGCACCACGAGTGCTATGGAGAGTCTTCTTTATGAATGAAACGGGCTGCGTATGATATGGTGATGCTGAACTCTTAGTTTACTCCTGTGTCCAATAACCGGCTCCGTGATGATATAAATAACATATACATGCGTACTATACCGTGGAGATTTCCATTTACACGCGCTTGAGCTTGTGCATATATGTAGCAGCATATACATTTTCAATATTTGATAAATGTAGGTGTGTGTGCGACAAACAGTTAACCAGCACATGCACAGGATCAGTCATCCATTTAGTGGGAAACATAGGATAGCCTATGTATATTCATTGTATATCCATGCCACTCTGCATCATTAAAATGCCTTTTATTAATGGAATTACATGGATAATTTAGTGACAAAACGGGCTAAAGATTTGGTTGTGCAACGTGAACATTGAGAAAGAGGACCCGCGCTTTGCTGACGTCGTATTGGGTGCATAATGCATTAGTATAATAATATATCATCGTATACAGCCAATGCATGACTCTTATGGCAGTCTTGTTGCGGAACATGATGCAGGCTGCGCTCATAATGGAATCTAATGCAGCAATTTATATGGAGACTAATTCGCAGAAGTGCATCAGTTTTTAGTAGGCTATTGCACCAGAGGCAATAATAGGATGCTTTAACGTGCTTAACGAGAAAAGTCGAAACTCTTTTCTATAGTATGCTTTTATAAGTAACAGAAGTAGTAGCCTAATAGTAGTGTTTAAATCCTTTTGAGACCTCTTCACCTCGTTTGGCCAATGGTTTAATGGGATTTAAAGGTACACCATAGTAATGTTTTGATAATTAAAAAGTTTTGCACATACTTAGCCTAAATGAGCTGTACATTAGAGAAATGTAATTAAAATGATGTACAATTACATGAGATGACTCAGCCACATCTGATTTCTAGAAAAAACTGTTATGTTCCACACAGAAGGGGTCGCCCCTTGTGGATGCCGACATGTTGACATCACATGACCAGTCATTTCATGCAATTGACAAAATTACTAAAATAAACTAACTAAATAAAAGGCCTGCATTTATGATCATAGTCAGTAGAATGAGACAAAAATATGAACTGCTACTTTTGGGACGAATAAGAGGCAAATAATTGCTTAGAATGGCTGCGTTTAAGTCCAAATTTTGATGCCCTTCCCTCGCTAACTTCCCTCCGTCTCGTTCACTTGGATGTACATCGTTGCATGAGTGCCCACTACTGGTGGAACCTTTGCAATGTGTTTAAATGGAACACCCTAAGCCCTTGATCACTTGGGATCTGCTATGGAGCTGCAGTTTGTTTCCTTATGAATTTGTTTTATGCACCATTCTGTAGGTACGTTTGGGCTGTTAAAAAATAATAATAATATAAACAAATATTAAATATGAATATATTTAAATTAAATATTAAATATAAAAAAGTACACAAGCCAAAATAACTATACAATAAACTATAACTGTTAAAAAACAGTCACCTTAATGGTAGCTGCAAGTATTAAATCAAAATAACGCCAATATCAGACACTAGATTTATGTGGAGTCGGGGTAAATTAAGCGCAAACTGCTGTGACGTCACAATCATGGTGCATTGTGGTCTATGGATCTGTCTGAAGTGTATGTTTAGTAGACTCGCTCCCTCTGTCAAAATCGAGGGGTCGAGGCTCTGTCCAAATAAACGTCCACTTGACGAAGTTGAACGCACTTCAAAATGGCGGTGGGGATTCTCCAGAGGGGAAGTGCTCAGGAAAGTTTGCGAAGGCATGTCTAAAAGTGGAGTTAAACGCCCTATTCCCTCATTCATGATTTCATACATTACGCCACTAATATAGTCCACTGAATGAGTGAATGAAAATGAGCGAGTGAATTCAGACACTGAGTTTAACGGAAGTGGTGCGAGTATGCGAGAAGCAGGAATTCATTTGGCACAATGCTCATAGTGCTTGGGTATTCTTCAACAGCTGGCTGTTGATTATATTTGGCTGCACACTCTTTACTGAGGTGCATTTTGGGATTGAATGAGTGCACTCGATAATGTCCTGTCCACTATGGCTGTCCTCTCAAAATCAACTATTAGAGTATGGGGGGGATTTCAGACACAGCCTTACTGAGTGCACCTTACCAGGCCTGTTCTTCTCTCTCAGAAATCTATAGTGACAGATATCGATATTTTGATCTGAATCGAATCGAATCGTAATAGTATCATGGCATGTTTTGAGGTATCTGCAAATATTGTATCATGATACATCATATCGTGATGAAACGCCTGATTTACACCCCTATTAGAAATCTATCTAAATCTGTGCTCACTTTTTTTTTCTTTAAATATATTACAAGTTTACCTGAAAGAACGATGTAGCTCAAAGGGAAGAGAACAAGCCATGTGACTGTATCACACACATAAAAGCTGCAATTATCCCTCAAAATAATGAAATGCTCATGATGAATTTAATAAGCATGCTCATTTGAGATTAACTGATTAAGTATCTAAACCCATACAGTTTACAACCCACTTAACCCCACCAGTTCAGCCGAGAAAAAGAGATGCAATGCCATTAACAGTTAATTTGAGGTATAGCAGCTAATGGAGAAAAAGGTACTAAGCTCCTGGACCAGCCTTAGGCCAAATGCATGTTCAAGTTCTCAGGCAACTATAAATCAATCGAGTTTATTTGTGGAGGACAATCCATACTTTTGATTTAGCTCCACACCCTAAGGTCTTGTAATAGTTGAGCATCAGTATTAAGATGCAAGTTGTTTGGCAGTGCGTAGGCCATGAGATGAAACACAAAGCTTCTCAAAAACACATCTTATTATCTCAGTATAAACTGCAGTTTACGGTGATCTTGCATGATCTCATAGTTAATATATCAGACCTTCATGCACTCTGTTCCTCTGCTGCGGCCTCACAGGAGCTTTGCTTTGTGGCGTGGATGCATGCTGGCAGTTTTAAATCCTTTGAATTGGGTCACTGGAAGCACATCCAGCAGGACAGACGAGGTAAAGCGCAATGATTAGCCTCTAAGCCCAGTCCACAGAGGAGCAATCTGTTTGACGGACTGATCGACAAGAGCAAGAGAGATGTTTCTTGCAATGCTGGCAGGGACACAGTAAAACTGCAGAACACTCATGGTAAGGTAAAATGTATCGGAGTGATTAGCCAGTCAGATGAAGCAGTTACGTATAGTCATTTGTTCTGCGTTCATGAGGTTAGTGTTACAGTATGGTGTCAGGCCATACTCTATAATACTCTATATTTATATAACTCTATATATTATTATTTAAAAAAATGTTTTGCTCTCTTTGCCGTCTTGTGCAGCACTGTTTTTTGCATTAATGTCCTTTAGTGTTATTGTAAGGATGTATTTAAAGTTCACCCAAAAATGTCATTTCTGTCATCATTTAATTTAACCATCCTCATTTCATTCCAAACTGTATGACTTTTTTCTTCTGTGGACTTTTTTTTTTCTTTTTTGTCCACTATTTTAAACTCCATTGACTTTCATTGTATGAACAAAAAGAGTGGATACATTTTTTGTTTTAAATGATGACAGAATTTTAATGTTTAAGTGCACTATCCCTTTAAGATGGGTTTTAAATATGTCATGTCATTATTTTTTTTAAGTTAATTTTGCTGTCAGGATATGCATCGATGATTTAGACATAATTGGAAATGTTTTGCATTGAATATTATTATGCTAGTTTGTTTAATAGAATCTGATAGGCTCTACTGATTTCTGCAAGGCGAGAGTTAGATTTAGTCTAGCCAGTATTTATTTACAACACTGTTTTATATCAAGACAGCATTTTCTCATGCCCCTGCACAGCTGAATGAATAAGACTGGGCTAATCCAGCAACATTTGGCGCAGAGAAATGGCAGATGGTGTATGGGGTATTTTTAGGCTGTAACCCTGCTTCCCCAAAGAGTCCGAATTTTTAGCTACTATACTATAAACACCATGTAGTACACAAACACACATATGTGGCATAGACCCATCGATTTTAAAGGGATAGATCACACAAAAGTGAAAATCTATGTTGTTTCAAACCTGTATGACTTTCTTTCTTCTGTGGAACTCAAAGGTAGATATTCTGAAAGAAAGAAAAGGTCTTACAGGTTTGGATGAATGATAAGTATTACAACAAGAGGATGAATGAAT
The DNA here is from genome assembly GCF_951802725.1 of Rutilus rutilus. Taxonomy (NCBI): domain Eukaryota; kingdom Metazoa; phylum Chordata; class Actinopteri; order Cypriniformes; family Leuciscidae; genus Rutilus; species Rutilus rutilus. Next base: position 14,658,732 of record NC_140214.1, read on the forward strand.
GATAACAGAATGTTCACTTTTGGGTGATTTATCGCATAATTATTTTTCTTCAGTTTTCTAAAATGAATTTCTTCATCTGAATTTTATATCTGAACAACAACCAAAAGAAACTCATTGATCTGTTTTTCCTCCTTGATTGACTTGGTCATTGTTTAGAAATAGTAGTTTTGATCACAGTTACAAAAAGCATGCTTAGCTTTTATTTTCGCCACAAGAAAAAGATAATGACATAATACTGAATCATGTACAGTCGTGGTCAAAATTGATGGCACCCCTGATAAATATGATAAAAAATGGCTGTAAAAAATAAATCTGCATTGTTTATCCTTTTGATCTTTCATTCAAAAAATGCACAAAAATCGAACCTTTCATTGAAGTAAAAGAATTGAAAGTGGGGGGGAAATCACAATATAAAATAAATGTTTTTCTCCAAAACACGCTGGCCATAATTGTTGGCACCCTGTTATTAAATACTTTTTGCAATCTCCTTTTGCCAAGATAACAGATCTGAGTTTTCTCCTATAATGCCTGATGAGTTTGGAGAACACCTGACAAGAGATCAGAGACCATTCCTTCATACAGAATCTCTCCAGATCCTTCAGATTCCCAGATCCATGTTGGTGCTTCTTCTCTTCAGTTCACTCCACTCATCAGGTCAGGGGACTGGGACGGTCATGGCAGAAGCTTCATTTTGTGCTCAGTTACCCATTTTTGTGTTGATTTTGATGTTTGTTTTGGACCTTTGTCCTGATGGAAGATCCAACCACGGCCCATTATAAGATTTCTAGCAGAGGCCGTCAGGTTTTGATTTTTTATCTGTTGGTATTTGCTAGAATCCATAATACCATGTATCTGAACAAGATGTCCAGGACCTCCAGCAAATAAATAGGCCCACAACATATAAGATCCAGCAGTATATTTAACCGTAGGCATGGGGTACTCTTCATCCCTGTTTGCACCAAACACATCTGCTGGGTTTGCTGCCAAAAAAGCCCTATTTTAGTTTCATCTGACCACAGAATCCGGTCCCTTTTGAAGATCCAGTCGTGTCTGACCACTGAATATGCTGGAGTTTGTTCTTGGAGGAGCGAGGAGGATTTTTCTTAAAACCCTCCCAAACAACATGTGGTGATGTAGGGGTTGTCTGCTAATTTTTTTTTTAGGCTTTCTGACCCCCAAGACTCAAGTAATCGCTGCAATTCTCCAGCTGTGATCCTTGGAGAGTCTTTGGCCACTCAAACTTTCCTCCTCACTATCCATTAAGACAATATAGACACACGTCCTCTTCCTGGCAGATTCGTAACATCTTTAGTTGATTATAACTTCTTAATTATTGCCCTGATGGTCAAAATGGGGATTTTCAATTCTTTAGATATTTTCTTACAGCCACTTTCTATTTTGTGAAGCTCAACAATCTTTTGCTGCACATCAGAACTATATTCTTTGGTTTTACTCATTGTGACGGATGATTCAGGGAATTTGGCCTTTGTGTTTCCTCATATTTAAACTCCTGTGAAACAAGAAGTCATAGCTGGACAATTTCATGTTCCTAGTCACCCTGGTGTGCTAATAAAGGTAAATATTAATGGGAATATACTTCAGAGATATTTTTATCATAAAAAATTCTAGGGGTGCCAACAATTATGGCCAGCGTGTTTTGGAGAAAAACATTTATTTCATAATGTTAGTTACCCCCCAATTTAAATTATTTTACTTCAATGAAAGGTTAGATTTTTGTGAATTTTTTGAATGAAAGATCAAAAGGATAAACAATGCAGATTTATTTTTTACAGCCATTTTTTGTCATATTTATCAGGGGTGCCATCGATTTTGACCACGACTGTATTTCATGGAACCTTGGCTATTTTTCTGTTTCCTAATCAGAAAAATCTTTCTGTTTTTGTCTGTGCGTGCAGTAACAAACACTTTTACCCAAGTTTGATTTCCCAGAGCACTGAGAGATCAATTGGTCTCAGACTCTGACCGTGGTTCTCTTCTCAGCCCAGTGAACATGTGAACAGTAATGTGTGCATGCATATGCCTCTCCATCTCCTGTTAGTATCTTTAGTATGCAGTAAAGTGAGGCATATCTGATTCCCACAGAATGAGAGTCAATTCTGAATCGAAAATCCTTTTTTCTTCGATAGAAAATAGATATTCATGCAGATATGCAATAGAAACTGCCAGAGGGAAAGCCTGGTTTGACTGATAAAGAGAAAGCAGCTCTTTACAGTATATTATGCGGCAAAGCTTCTCTCTCAGATTAGAGCAGAATTTGGCTAATGGACTCGGCTTGATGGGCATCCCGTGGAATCCAGTTATCTATCTATCTATCTATCTATCTATCTATCTATCTATCTATCTATCTATCTATCTATCTATCTATCTATCTATCTATCTATCTATCTATCTATCTATCTATCTATCTATCTATCTGTCTGTCTGTCTGTCTGTCTGTCTATCACTATATCTGTCTGTCTGTCTACAGTTGTATGAATTTCAATTATTTTAGTAAATTTTTCGAATCATTCTTTACATTCTTTAAATTGTTTACTGGGAAATATTCAGTGGTTGATTAGTAAGATTGTAATTTAAAAAGTAATGTAAGATTGCTATTTCAAAAACTGAAATTTCAGCTAGTTTTTTCTCAAAATTGTAGAAATTTAATTAAAAATTCCTGCTTGCTTCAAATTTAATTAAAATTCAGGCATTCTCAGTCCGCATAACTCCGGTTCGCATAATGTGACATATTTAGAAGTGGAAGAACGTGATTTTAAATATGCTTAATAAATAAATAAATAATATATATATTTTAATGGCATCAATTAAGAAAGATGCTGGTGTCAGTAATGAGGCCATGTTTACCAGCTTGCCCAGTTTATTAAACTAGCGCCTAGATAACATTTAGCTATCTAGCCTATGTGATAACAGCAGAAAGGGAAAGTCATTCAAAAGAAAAGCAAATTAATACATTTTGCTTCAAGACTGTGAAGAACTTTTCTTTGGAATAACATGCACCAATGATTCACAATAAAATCACAAAGTCATTTCTAGAGTAATTTGAGTAACAGAGTAATTTGTCTGTATATATTGTTTCCAACTCCGTTTTCTATGCACATCACTGTGGAACCGCCAGCATACTGAGCCCACACTTCCATTTACTGTGATTGTTTAAGAGTATGTGGCATGATGCCCGTGTGCTATTCAGCAAACATTACCTTTCGAATCCTAATGTCTGAGTGATATATTCCACAATTCACTTCAGTAAAAGCAAGGTCATTCCCAAATCCGGTGGCATCAGCACATTGCTGCGAGAGTGCTTGGGATACCTTGAATGAGGCACATGCATTATAATCTCTCCTCGTGCCAAACTTAATTTATATTAGAGTTTGGCTGAATAGCGAGGCGCTGTAACGGCATTAATAAGCTCGGCGGCTCTCCGGTCCTTCCGCGAAGGACTTAGAATAGATAACACAGCACTCCGAGGGAGATTGACATCATTCACAGCGCAGAAACAAGCGTGACACCTTAAGAGGGGCGAGAGGGGGGCACCAGCCTGTCAGAGGTCTGAAATCCGCAGACACTAGCATTGATCAAAGGCTCACTGTCCTCTGCTCATTGATTTGACAGCACACAGGGTGTTAGAGAGGGTGTTCTCTCAGATGAGAGCTTGACTGCTGTTGGGATTGCTACACCCTGCCAAGCATGTTTGCTGCATTTAAGCTCTGACTGTAAGTAGCCTGGTGTCCTAATGCTGGATGAAAATATGAAGAATTTTTGGAGGGCAGCCGGCTTTGAGAAGCATTTCCACATCCCTACATGTGCACTAACCTGTCTTGTTAAAAAACGTTGTTATAGACTAATTAAGCAGTTTTTTCTTGGCCTCCCTTTCCTTTTCATGATGCTGTGGTAAGATTCGCTTTCAAAATGCAATAAAACTACCAAAACACTTTATACAGGTCTAAAATCAAGCCATTCTTCCACAACGGTTGTCACCCAACAAACACGCTTTGTCACTCATAAAACACAATCCTAAAAAACTAAACCCACTAACGCACTTTTTCTGTTGTAAAATTACTTTACAAAACAAGCATGGCATACTGCAATGCAAAAAATGAAAATATTGTGTGGAAATGTGGGACCATAGAAAGTGTCTGATAAAGAATAATGAGGAAATATTACATCCATAGATAATGTATTACAATTGGTTCATGGTAATTGATATTAATGGATCTAGTTATCCTGAAACATTCACGATCTAAACGTGGAAAATTGTTTCTCAGTTTCTATTAAACTATGCATTAATAGTAATGCAACAGTATCATCTTGATCAGTTCACAGTTAGATCTTCATAATGAATATAAAGTCATCTCAGATGTAGTGTGTGATTCTGAAAAGTATTGCATTTTGAAATGGTAATATTTTGATGTTATGTTGTGTCATTTTAACAGGTGATGTTAGGTCAATGAACAAATTAACTTTGTACTCAAGCAATTTAAAAAAGTGTTTTATTTTGTAAAAAATTGAGTTTTGTGTCTAGAGCTTTGAAAACTCACATCAAGGTTCTGATATTAGTGCCACAGCGATTGTTAAAAACTGTAAATGAACAAGAATCCCTCCACCACAGATGTTATATAATCAGCTCAAGGTTTCTGACTCTATAATGTCCTCCACATATCATGACAGTTTCATATGAATAGTATGTCTGATGCACATTCCAGGTTAATCTGTACTTATTGATGGAAGTCCAGCAGAAATCTTGCTAAAAATGTGGTAGTTTCATTGAAGTTGTCTCAGTATCCCTCGTCTGCTAGTGTGAAATTGAGGTATTGATTACTGAGGATAAAATCGGTCTAAACTTAAAGCCTGGAAATTGTGTTCTTGCTTGCTTCTGCATAATCTTTACACGATTCGATGTGTGTTCTATGTTTGTGGTTCTTCGACACTGATGGATATGGTCTGTGTCTTGGGTAAATTATTCATGAGAACATTAAATTGCACATATAAAAGCTAATTAAAAAAAAATCTAAAACCCGTTTTGCACTCAGACAGATAGATAGTGCCACCATCTGAATGATGTGTGCTCAGGAGCAGAAAACTGTTTAGAATGATTGTTTTGGCTCTAAGGCAATAAATAATGCACTGTTATAAACTGCAGTGAAAGCATGAGAGTGTCTAAGGGCAGAGCACAGATACATTATGATGAGTTGCATTGTGATTTCATAGCATGATGGATGACAAGGCTCATGTCTCTTTCTTCAGAAAAGCCATTTGAGTCCTGTCTAGATGCAAAACATCCCTAAATGTGCTTGTGTGTCATACCTGTAACTTTGATGAAGTAAAGATAAATACCCAGTAAATAAATGATGATCATGTTAAATGTTTAAAGCATGATAGATTTAAATAGGACCTACGGTCACGGTGTGTCCTAAATATGCCTGATGTGTTTCCAGTCACTAGCAACTCTTCTGTATACTGAACACACTGTGACGTGGTACATTCACAGCCTATCAGAATAAATGTGATGTACAGTATGATGTATGATTTTTAGGAGTGAGGTTTCATAGTGGGGATGGTTACTCATCGTCAGAAATATAAACAACTGACAAAATGTTGGGTCTATTCAATTCCACATACATTTTTTTTTTTTTTAAAGGAATTACTTAGTTGTTTAATTGTACCTATAGAGTTAAAAACCTTGTTGTATTTTTGTGTGGTTGATAAAAAGAACGCACATCACCATCTTACTCTGACGAAAGTGACTTGAACCTGAAGTATGCATACGATGGACACTTTACTATCGAGGCCACGGGAGAGGATTTATGAATGGCAGTGAAGCGACGCAACTGATGTTGTACGTCCAGATTACATCCATATTACACACATTCATAGAACATACTTTTTTAGCCGTTGTAAAGTAATTACTTATTCAAAATAAGTAGCCTACCTATGCTCAAGAGATTATGTGATTTCAGATACAGCCTCTGTTTGAAAATATCACTTCAGATTCTCGTCAGAAGAAGTAGGTCATCCGGGTACTTTTTACTCTTTTATGAGTACTGTGAATTCGGACATACTTATTTTGTCACGTATTTTCAAAATCAACATATTCACTTAAGATATTAATTAAATAGCTGTTTTTGTTTTCTAGGATGAGGATCATATTTGGTGGTCCTTGGCATCAAAAAGTTTCAGAACCCAGAGGCTATTCAATACGCAATCATCTAAATGTTCCTTTTTTTCTCTATTAGGTCTAAAAAGCGAGCGGCTCAATTGAAAGCTCAAGATGCCCGAACAAAGCAACGACTACCGTGTGGTGGTGTTTGGCGCAGGGGGTGTGGGGAAGAGCTCACTGGTGCTCCGTTTTGTCAAAGGCACTTTCCGGGACACCTACATCCCGACGGTGGAGGACACGTATCGGCAGGTGATCAGCTGTGACAAAAGCGTCTGCACCCTGCAGATCACAGACACAACTGGCAGCCACCAGTTCCCTGCCATGCAGCGTCTGTCCATCTCCAAGGGTCACGCCTTCATCCTGGTCTACTCCATCACTAGTAAGCAGTCCCTGGAAGAATTAAAGCCCATATACCAGCAGATTCTCGCTATCAAAGGCAACGTAGAGGCCATCCCAATCATGCTCGTGGGGAACAAGAGTGACGAGACTCAACGGGAAGTCAAGACCGAGGATGGAGAGGCCCAGTCCAAGACCTGGAAGTGTGCTTTCATGGAGACCTCGGCTAAGACTAACCACAATGTCACTGAGCTGTTCCAGGAGCTTCTCAACTTGGAGAAGAAGAGGAACATGAGTTTGAACATCGATGGCAAGCGTTCTGGGAAGCAAAGCAGGGCTGACAAGCTGAAAGGGAAATGCAGCATCATGTAGACCACTTGTTAGAGGCAGAACCAGAACGTAGTGAGATAAAGCAGAGCGATAGAGTGATAAAATGACAAAGGAAAGGAACTGAGAGAGGAGAGGAAAATGAATGGAGATGGTGTTATTTGACATTTCATGCTTATTTCCGATAACAAGGATTTCACTCTGACTTCATAGATGTCATCCTTCACCATCAGTCTTTGGCCTTAACAAGCCCTATCTCATTCACATTGCCTTGTCTGTTCTATTATTTTACAGAGCATCACCACCATCTCTCACATCTGAGAAATATTCAGACAGCAATCGATTGCTACACAGCCCTTTTTTTGAGTTCATGTTGCACATATTTTTATTGAATGGTTGCAGCTGCATTGCTAAAGCAGATACAGACTTTTATATTTATATGTTATCCAAACATAAGACTTTGCGTAACTTGTCAGATTGAGGAAATAAGGTCAGTATTTAACAATAATAGTCTAACCACCCTTTAATCCTTTGGTTAAGGTTGTGTAGAATCCACTTTTATTCGTTATCCTCATAACATTTTGATGATTACTTTTACATGTCCTCATATCTTAAATAATATCAATCAATATTTAAGACAATCATTTTGTTAAACATGAGCAAAATACCAGAGAAATGTTTGATGCTTTATACAATTATTACCTTCAGTGACATCCAAGGTAGTTCTAAAATCTGAAAGCATATAGACACTTCACTTTTCATGCAGATGCACTCTATGTAAAGCAGCGAGCACTCATCATCATCTTCATCATCATTACCATCATCTCTGGCATTCAGCTGCTCAAAATGTAGACACGTTTGGCTTCCCCACTAGTTTAGAGTGAGCCAGATTCTCCATCTTATTTTTCTCAAGATGAACTGCTCATATTTTCAAGTATAATTGAGACAATAACAAATGTAGCTCTCTTAAAATCAATCAGGAAATGAATGCATTTGGAGGAGGTGTGTTTTGGCAGCAAAACTAAATTGTGGCTTTCCTAACACAAGCAAGTCTTCTTACCCAGTTTATCAGAGACTATGTGAACATTGAAGTGTAGAGTTAAAAAAGTTTTACGATAAAGAAGCATTTGTTGTTCAAACATTTTAACTGTTTTTTTTTTTCCAGAATGAACCGTTTTATTCACATCACAGTATCAGACATTACAGGAGTTTTTGGCTCATAACAAATTCAGTTTTTGTGTCCTTCATGGTCCTTAGGAATACCGCCAACCTGTTTCAATTTCAGTAAGAGAATGCAATCACCCTGCAAATCAGCCTTTGACAAAAGAAACCTTTGAGTTCAAAAAGGGCCTTGATTGTATAGCATTTTATTTTTATTTAACCAGCTGATTGCCTTGTACAAATGATGCGCTAAAGAGCCCCTTTAATATGTTTTCAGGTTGTACATTAAAGGCAGACAACGTTATTTTATCCATGTTATGCTCTGTAAAAAACTAGTTTTTGAACAGGGTTCAACAGAAGTGTGTAGAGGTTTATTTTGTTTGAACTGTCCTGTAAATAAAGAATTTTGAATGACACCTGCTATTATAATAACAACAACCCTGTATGAAAAAAGTAACTTATTAAAAATAAGTATATATCAAACATTATATGCACATAACTAAATTCAAATTTCTATCTACTGATATACTGTGACATGCATTGCAATAGAACTGAAAACATAATTCATATAGGCTATAGTTTCCGGTTTACTGTCAGCTAATAATACGACAGCTTGTTGCCTCTGACTGATGTATATGATTAATATTTTAATATTAGTTCCCTGGATGCCCCACCAACACATTCATCCCTTAAAAATGGTGCTATAATTTACCACCTCCCTACTGGTGACAGTAGTTCCGCTCTGCATGGTTTATAGAGTCATAAATCCCTCTTTATCACTTTGCAGAGTTTTGCCGATTTTTCTAAATTATAGGGACAACGCCTCATCCATCTTGTGTTTGAAGTTTAGACTGTATTCAGATCCATTGTAACCGAATCTGTGTGTCCAATCTCTATAAAGCCCACTCAGCTGGTGCATGAGTCACTGTTGATACCATTAGAGCTGCAAGCTGCATGAGAGGAAACCTGCAGAGCTTCTTGTATTTTACATGCACGGGAAGTCTGCGCTCTCTGAAGAGTGTCAGCTACCTGTGATCCTCTTGGTTGGCTTGACAACATGGACTTGCCTCCGCAATGCCAATGCCTACCAGTTCCGTGTATAAAATCAGTTTGTGAACCACATTTTATCATGCACTTTTTATTGTAAATACTTGTAAATTGTATGTAAAGAATATAACACTACATGTAAAGACATGAGCCATGGACACAATTCCTTTTAAAGCTCTTCAATCACTGTTCATGTGTTTGGCTGGAATCCCAGGGGACTTTCTGTACATTCATGCATAGTTGCTATCCTAGATCTGGTTTACACAGTGAGCACTTTAAATGCCTAAGGGTAATGGAATGGACAGTGAAACGTATGTAAATGTTGACTTTCATTTCATAATTCAGACTACGCATGGTCCCACTTGATGTTAGCCAGCATGAGGGCAAGCTACAAAACTGTGAAGTGACTTTTCAACTTAAATCCTCTGCAATTTTATTATTTTATTTTTTGTACAATATTTTACAAAAGTTCTTTTTGATTATAACTATTAGCAACTACTATGATATGTCCTAGCAATAGTCTTCCTAAGACATGGTATGCTGTGCTCACGCATCCCAAATGAAGGAAAATACTGTGTACATATACTAATATATGTGTAGATATATACCTGCAAATATTCTCTAATAAATCTGCAAATTGATTTTCATAATAAAAACAATTAAAGCAAAGCTATTGTTTCCCTCCTTCAAAACATCTGATTGTAACCCCCTGTGCTAAACCTGGTTTCCATGGCAACATCACAGCTGACCCAGGTGTGGATGCTCAGATATACATATGATGGAATTTAAAAAGCAGTAATACATAAAGGCACTTTCAGCAAAGCCTCAACTGTGCTGCATGCAGTCAAGGATTTTATGGGACAAAGAAGACTGAATAGTCAGTGTAAAGCTGAAATCTGAAAGTGTCCTATATTTCTAGTAAGTGCTGCAGAAGGGCGTGAAAAGCATGCTATAAGGCAAAAGTTGGCTATATAATTTAAGGACACTAAAATGATTCTTATAATCATTCAATATAGGTTCCAAAAGTCCAATGCTTTCAAGAAGTATATACATTACGTATAGGCTATGTATATATATATATATATATATATATATATATATATATATATATATATATATATATATATAACAATGATAACTGTACTAATTACAATATCAATTTTGACCAGTTGAACAATACAAGGATAGACATGAAACTGCTCTTTTAATTCTATTAAATAGATAATATAAAAAAACATAAATTATTCTTGAACTGACCAAAGTATTTAAAGAGAGAAGGTTACATTAAAAACATACACTCACCTAAAGGATTATTAGGAACACCTGTTAAATTTCTCATTAATGCAATTATCTAATCAACCAATCACTGGCAGTTGCTTCAATGCATTTAGGGGTGTGGTCCTGGTCAAGACAATCTCATGAACTCCAAACTGAATGTCAGAATGGGAAAGAAAGGTGATTTAAGCAATTTTGAGCGTTGCATGGTTGTTGGTGCCAGACGGGCCGGTCTGAGTATTTCAGAATCTGCTCAGTTACTGGGATTTTCACGCACAACCATTTCTAGGGTTTACAAAGAATGGTGTGAAAAGGGAAAAACATCCAGTATGAGGCAGTCCTGTGTGCGAAAATGCCTTGTTGATGCTAGAGGTCAGAGGAGAATGGGCCGACTGATTCAAGCTGATAGAAGAGCAACTTTGACTGAAATAACCACTCGTTACAACCGAGGTATGCAGCAAAGCATTTGTGAAGCCACAACATGCACAACATTGAGGCGGATGGGCTACAACAGCAGAAGACCCCACCAGGTACCACTCATCTCCACTACAAATAGGAAAAAGAGGCTACAATTTGCACAAGCTCACCAAAATTGGACAGTTGATGACTGGAAAAATGTTGCCTGGTCTGATGAGTCTCGATTTCTGTTGAGACATTCAGATGGTAGAGTCAGAATTTGGCGTAAACAGAATGAGAACATGGATCCATCATGCCTTGTTACCACTGTGCAGGCTGGTGGTGGTGGTGTAATGGTGTGGGGGATGTTTTCTTGGCACACTTTAGGCCCCTTAGTGCCAATTGGACATCGTTTAAATGCCACGGCCTACCTGAGCATTGTTTCTGACCATGTCCATCCCTTTATGACCACCATGTACCCATCCTCTGATGGCTACTTCCAGCAGGATAATGCACCATGTCACAAAGCTCGAATCATTTCAAATTGGTTTCTTGAACATGACAATGAGTTCACTGTACTAAAATGGCCCCCACAGTCACCAGATCTCAACCCAATAGAGCATCTTTGGGATGTGGTGGAACGGGAGCTTCGTGCCCTGGATGTGCATCCCACAAATCTCCATCAACTGCAAGATGCTATCCTATCAATATGGGCCAACATTTCTAAAGAATGCTTTCAGCATCTTGTTGAATCAATGCCACGTAGAATTAAGGCAGTTCTGAAGGCGAAAGGGGGTCAAACACAGTATTAGTATGGTGTTCCTAATAATCCTTTAGGTGAGTGTACATGTTAACATTAAATCCACTACTGTTTTATATAGAATTATTCTATAGTCTATACAGTATTTAATGCAATTACATCAGAAGTAATATTTAATTACAGAAAAAATAAGAGTAATCCCTTACTTTACTGTTTGAAGGGAAAAGTAATTTAAAAAATGGTTATCATTTAATAATTAATATGGCGTGAAAATCCAACGTGAAGGGGAAAAACACATAAGCAACATGCAATTACCGTCTTATAGGGTGCAAATATTAATGTCAAATGTAAACTGTGTAAATGTCAAATGTAAAAAGTTGCCAATTTCTTTCCGATTCTAAAGATTTGAATGATCTACTGCCTTTGTATCTCACGCAGGCAACCTGCAGGGAGAGAGGAGAAACATGGAAAGTTGAATCAAGAGCTTCACTAGAATCAAACCAGCAGCACAGAACAAAACAATGGCTGCCAGGGAACCTGCATGAATCAACTCTCCTGACTGTGATCCACTGCTTCATTCTCTCCTCTCTCCCTCTCTCTCTTTACCCCCCGCCTCCCAACAACTGCACCACCTCATTCCTTTCTCAGCAGTATTGCAGTTTCCATGCAGACTGTTAGATGGACTGCTGCTTTCTGAGAGAGAGAGAGGAGAGAGAACTGCATGACTTCAAAGCATGAGAAAATGATAGAAAATATACTGCCATCAGCAAAATGTCATGTTCCAGAGGACACAATGCAGTAAAGTATCTTCCATCCCCATTTACTATTAATACATCCAACTGTAAAAATACAGAAACTATGCTGTGCCAAGTCAAATGTTAGTACAAGTCATTTGGGACCTTTGAGAATCCAAAGGCACAATGAGAATCCTGGGGATCCTAAGGGAGACTGTGAAGTGAAGCAGAAAGAAAAGACAAATCGTCCGCACAGTCTTTGAATAAAACAGTAGAGTGTCTCAAAGCAAACAGATAAAGGTAAACATCTTCATCATTTACGAGCACAAAACTCAGGTGGATACATGGGTCAATTTTTATGTATTTCATAATTTAAAAAGGCCTAATATAGATTTTGTAAATCTAGTATCTTAGTAAACAGGTAACCACAAACTCAAACCTGCTTCCTGCTTGGACAGTGAATGTAAATGGAACTCCCATTGGACACTCTTTCAATATTCTGTGCTTAAAAGGGCATTATGTTAGATTAACAGTCCACTACGCGATTAGCTGCCTATAATAATGTCTTTTGAACTGCCACAGGGTACAGTCTCTTAAACTGCCCTGACTGCATTTTAAAAGCTTTGAAAGACCTAGTTCGGATGGGAACCGTAGGGCTTTATTATTAAGGCTGGCTTACTCTGATCAAGTGCCAAGTGCCAAATTTGCCTGGAGGTGCAGATCCACCTACAGTAGCCTATATCTAACACATAGGGCTTACTCAAGGAAGCAGAACACATCCCACTGAAGCCTGCATTTGCAGTAGTGTACGCAACAATAATACCAATGGAATAGCAATTTGCAAGGGAACTCTGAGAGTTTTTTTTAAAGGGATAGTTTACCAAAAATGAACATTTTGTCATCATTTATTCAGCCTCATGTCATTCCAAACCCAAATTACTTACTTTTCTGTGGAACATTAAAAAGAACATATTTTGAGAAATGTGTCAGTGTTTTTGTCCATACAATGGTCGTCAAGTGGTAACTAAAACGGTTTGGTTACCAACATTCTTCAAAATATCTTCTTTTATTCCACAGAAGAAAGAAAGTCAGAGGTTTGGAATGAAATGAGGGTGAGTAAATGATGACAGAATTTACAAGTTTGGGTGAACTATCTCTTTAAGTGCTACTATGCCACCAAGTGCTATTTTTTTTCTATGTTTATGTTACTAAACTTACTATCCAATAGTATCATTTTCAATTTTACAAGTAATTACAAAGACAGCCTACTAATTAGGCTAGCCTACTAGCCTACAGCCTACTACTTTCTGATATAGGCCTAGATGGAGTATAAACATAAAGGTATAGTGGAGGATTTTTCCGAATTTTAGAAAAGAACCGCCCTCTCCACTTGCACATGCGCAACACTCTACCTGCTCCCGAGAGGGAACGCCTATTAAACGTGTGCGAGAGAGCATGCACGAGCCCAGTTCTCCTCGTGCATGCTCTGTTTACAATTTGCTGTCGGCATCGCTCATACATGCTTACTTGCAAGCACGTACTACGGCCTTACGTAAACATATCACCAGAATGATTGACAATTAGGAGGACCAATAGTCTTGATGATCCACCCGGAAAAAGAAAATCCTCCACTATACCTTTAAATAAATGCTATCAACTGAACAGTTACAAGTAGTACTGAAAATAGGTACCAGCAATGATTGAATTCAATACACATTCAAACAGTTTTGAATACAAACAATGGAATAATGACTAGTTGCTAATGAACTGCTAGTATCTCATTAATATATACTGGCTTAGCAAACAGTTGCTATATTTTTGGAATAAAATTCTGTAGCTTATATTGCTATAACAAACATGTAATCTATAGTTAGGCTTACTAGTGAAATTAAAAAAGGATACTAGCAACAATTTGATTACTCCCTACTAGTATTTAAAAAACATTTTTAAAAACAAGTAGCCAATCCTAGGCTATATCATAAACAGACCACAGTTAGTTCTAAGGAATACATGTTATTTGGGTGTGTTTTTTTTAGAACAACAATGAAAGTGGCAGCTACAACACAAGAAGGAAAGAAAGGGAAAATAGGAGTATATAACTTGTAAAAATAAATCAAATATCAAAGAAAAAGATAAAGGACTTGCATATTTTGATCATTGTTAAAGACATCTTAAGTAAATAGGTAATAATAAAAAATAGTCAGCAAGCAGAAGATACAATAATCTGCGTTAATGTTAATAAAAATTTAACAAGAAGATTAATGAAATAAATCGTCGTTCTTCTTCCATGTGTGAACAGAGTTTGTACACTAGCGCCCTCTTGGGCCAGTAGGCGTTACTGCATACTGCGGTGGAAGACGGGATCGAGTTCGGTGCGCCCAAATGTGTAGGCTAATGAAGACTGGGTCGATGAACCGCTGCGTAAAGTGTACTTCTTAAACCGTTCGGCAGCTCAAAACCCCAAAAATCCCATCGAGCAGCGAAACAGTTCACCGACGGACGCAACCAAACCCGTAGGCACCCGATGAGGGTGGAGAGGGCAGAGCTGGCGAAACTGATTGGTTTTCGATTTTAACGAAGAGCCGCCTTATTTGACTCAGAACCGACTCAGGTTTTTCCCAGGAGAGAAAAGCAAGTTTGTGTGCGAGAACGCTGTCACCGGTGGTGGGGGGACTGACTGGGTGGACACTGGTGCACGGAGGGGGTGGTGTTTGTTTGGAAGGGGGGGTATCAATCTGCGCGAACCTGGCCCTTTAAATTACCTCCACAAGCACTGTAGACGAGGTGAGTATACAACAAGCTCTTATTTTCTTCCTTGCTTCCTTCCTTCAGGTTTGTAATCGAGCATCCGTTTGCTTTGCCTAAACGCCTGTGTTTTTCAACGCGTTTGCGTTATAGGCAGGGCGCGCGGCGCGGCGCTCCACTCCACCGGTGTCACGAATCCGAAACCGCTTGAATTTTCTGAGCGTTGTCCGGTGGGGTGGGGAGTGGGCTTCGCATCAATAATATTTAGTAGACTGTGCATTTTATGTGTCTGCTTTAAAAAACGCGAGGGCAAGATTGGCATTTGGGTGTTTGCGTGAATCAATCTTTGCGCTCTGGCTCAAACTAAAGCTTAACAGGCGAGAAGAAGCTTTCCTGCGCCTCCTGTCAACACCTTTACGCCTTACATATTCTCTAATT
This sequence comes from Rutilus rutilus, assembly GCF_951802725.1. Taxonomy (NCBI): domain Eukaryota; kingdom Metazoa; phylum Chordata; class Actinopteri; order Cypriniformes; family Leuciscidae; genus Rutilus; species Rutilus rutilus. Next base: position 14,674,126 of record NC_140214.1, read on the forward strand.
CTGTGGCAGATATTTGCAGCGCCGGGTCATTATAGGTTTGTACATTGTATACATCGTTTGAAGGAGTCTTCAGAGCTATAGGCAAGGAGGCGTACATTCTGTACCGTTTGCCAAAATGCCCGCATTGTCTTTCCATCAGTGTGAGCAAGGCCTACCAACAGCAACAGAGCTCTGGAGCAAAATGCTGTGCGTTATGGCAGAAATGCAACTGCCTGCACTTTTGCATCGTTTTGGGCTGATTTAATGTGACGATGTCATGATTAAATATTGGCTGAATGCAGTTACTGTTCTGGACTTTACATAAAAACCCAGAAACAGCCGAGCAGCACCAGTAACAGCTCCACAGGCCTGCCTTTCCTTATTTTCATGCTGTAGTTCACTTATAAGGTTGTGCATAATGCGTTTTCTTTCTATAGCACTTTTCACCAAACATCTCGTTCATAGTAGCTGTACAGAATATCATCTAGTGAACCCACTGTGGCAAGGGAACAATAAACTCCATAAGATGTTTAGGTGAACGGGGAGGTTGGACCTTGAGAAGAACCAGACTCAGCTGAGGGAGCCCATCCTCCTCTGGCAAGGCTATTACAATGTATGTGCATATGACAAATATGATTTAGTTACATAGTGGTTATGGTTATTACTAGTAGTCATGTTTAATCACATTTAGATAACTTAAAGATAATGAATAATTTATAGGCAGTGGTCAGAGAAGCATCTCTAATAATAAAATGTAATATAAAGCAATAACTAGGTTCCCCCCAAACCGAAAGGGCAAGTTGATTCAACAGATTAAGTATTTGATTTGCTCTGGTCAATGGAATGTATTACATTTGCAGAGCTGATGTATCGCTCCTGTATGCCTGTTATAGAAAGTGACCTCATGGTGAGCCATTATCACGATTTTGGCAATATTACCATACTGAGCCACAGAATTCACAGTGTGCTAGTACACAGTGCACTTGGCCTGGTTAGAGTCACTACAAAGTCCAGTCTGCCATGTCTTATCAATGTATCTAATGCTGTATACTCTCCTGACAGATGCTAAATGTATTTCAGGGCGGTTATATGTCACATTGTCTAAGTGCAGGTGCAAGCACCACCTCCCCCTCCTTTGTATGTACAAAACATAATAATATAAAGGCACATGCCCGTATTGGTTTTGTTTTCATTCGGAACTCATGCTTTGTAAAAGAACGGTTATTTGATCTGATAAAGTTTCTGATAATGTGTGTATGTACTGTATGTCTATATATATATCTCAGTATGTACAGTATATACACATTATCAGAAAAAATTGTGTAGTGAAATTGATTGTATTACCAAACATACAAAGTCTTTAAAATCAATTAGCTCAAGCTAATCAGATGTCTTGAAGCGACCTATATTTTCCCAGTATGAAGTCTTCCAGGGACATGAATATAGTTACAGCTGGACCTGCTACTGTGCACTAATTACAGAACCGGCTCACTCACTTATTCCACAGGAACCCTAATTAAAACATACATTTCTTTTAGACAGTAGATACATTTTCTGTGTACAGTAACAGATGGTTAGTGAAATGCAGTAGGTGTATCAACTGGTCCAGCCACTTTGTTTTGCTTGGCTAGGATCATACTTAGAGCTCCACTGAATGAGATGAGATTAATAATTCATAGTTTTTGATTTTGCCGCTTCACATCTCTCTCTCTCTCTCTCTCTTTCTACTCTGGTTTGCCTGGTTGGAAGTATTTGTTTTGACAACATGAATAATGGTTATAGCTGGAACGCACATTATTTCACCATCTCGTGTACAACTTTGAAACTGTATGATGAAAGTGCGGCCAGTTATGATTAGACTATAAATATGTTGGGTTAATTTATTTTTAATGCAGTATTGCATATTCATAGGATTAACTATTAATACAAAAGTCCCTTAGACTAGTACATACTTTTTAGTGTGGAATAGGATTGATTGATTTATTTATTTTTGGTCATAATGATATAATTTAAGTCAATGATATTCATACTTTAACTGGCATTAATAGTTGCAAAGAACAAGAGGATTATAAAGTAAAGGTTTTGACAATTATGATACTGTGTTAGCCAAGGTGTACCAGCACAGTCAGTAACCCATTTGAAAATAAGGGTAGACTTTACAGTATGTTTACACTTGCTTAGATAAAGCCTGTCTGAGCATGTTTCTGTGTCATGATTAGAGAGGGATAAAACTAAACCTTACAGATGGTGGTGGGGCAGATTAATTCTGCATAGCTACTAAAAGCAGACTAAAATTTCAATAATTCTGCTAATTCTGACCTAATCTGTATTATATAAATTATATTAGTGGCCTTGCATCAGGACACTGCCCTCTAGTGAATCAAATAGAACAATTAAATATATATATATATTTTTACATATTAATGTTAAAGTGTTTAATATGTGTTTAATAATAAAACACTTAAAATGTTTATGAATTATGATATTATAATTTTTTTAAATACGTTTTTTGCTATAGTTGTGTGTGTGTACGTGTTGATGTGTTGTTTGTGATGTTTTTTTTTTTGTGTGTTTTTTTTTCCTTATTATATCTAACTTTTTAATTGCAGTATATCAGTTGTAGCAATACCTACTTTTATTCACAGATCAAATGTTAAATATGGAGTAAGGTTATGTAGGGAGGGACCACTCAAATATATGGTCAAATGGGTAAATAACATGTTGCATGAATATTTTCTGGTTCCAATAAATGATAATGAAATGTGTATTGTGTTTGTGTTTTCTAGACAAGCAAACTTACCTGCAAGTACCTGAGCCAGCTTTGGTCTACAGCCTCTCCATCATCCAGGTTAGACAAATTCCAAATAAAAGTTATACTGATCTAACTAAGAATGTAGATACAGGTTATGTTTGTACTTAGTTGACAGGGAATTTTATATATTGGCATACAGGAAATCTGATGCAGCTTGACCACATGGGGGTGTCAATGTAACAATATTTAACTGATTCATGCATATACTCTCTGCAGCCTACAATGAGCTGTGTCCATAGCAACCACCCAGTCCACAGTTCAGTTCTGATAATAGAGATAGATGAGGCCTCATTGTGGTTCAGTGCTGATATATAGACAGTTCATGTGTACATGCTTCTAAATTGCATATTGCTTGTCATTGACATGTTGTTTGCACATCTGATAGAAGATAGGAATTTGGTTTTTAATGTATGATTTAAAAAAAAAATCAAACAATGAAAGGAGAGTTACAATAATTTCAAATTTTCATTATGTTAACCATACTTAAACTGCAATTTTTTTATGTATAGCTACAAGTTTTTGTTTGTAGAATCAGGGTACGTTTACACGACAATGATGTACTAAAAACAGAAACGTTTTTCCTTTACTTTTTTCACGTAAAAACGACACTGTTGTCAAAACGATCCCCATTCACATCGATCCACAAAAATGACTAAAAATGCTGTATTATTCATGCCATGCCAGTAGATGGCGATGTCACTTGGTAAAGAAAAACTACGCGGCTATATAGACTGAAGACGTAATACGCATGAGCATTTTGTAGTTTACACAGATAATCGTTTTCAAAAACGTGTGTTTTCAGGCCCCCAAAATGCCATTGTCGTGTAAATGTACAGCCAAAACGCTTAAAAAGTTTCAGTGTCGTGTAAATGCCTCCTCAGAATTATTTTATTGCTATCATGCACATTAATAATTACCAGTCACTGGTTTTCCTTAGGTTTATTTGTTTTGGAATAACAAAATAGGCCATTAAACAAACCACTATAGGAGGTAGTTGACGAACATTGTGTATACTTGATTCTACTCCATGAGTGTGGCGCTTGTAGTTTGGTTGGCTTGGTTTGTTTGGTCTGGACCAAAAAAATAATAATTTAGTCCTGGTCCGCTTAGCATAGGGATACATAGGGATACGGTCACAACCTGATTGGTCGGCTTTTATGACGTATTGCCTATTGGGAGACAGAACTTACCAAACATCCAAAACCATGCTGTGTGCTGGGCTAAATGTGCTTGTTGTATGTGCGTAGTCCACATAAGATGGTATTTTGACCAGCTGAGTACTCGTGAAGAGTTTATAAAATGTATGTAGAAGTCATCATAGTTGGGTAAACAGAATAGAATGAGTACAGAATGAGAGACTACATTAAATATATTTTTGTGTTCTAATTTGCCCAAATAGCAAAAGAAAAACTCCACAATAGTGTTTTCACAACTTTCAAAAATATAGGGAGAAAATAGAGAGAGATTGATAACGGCAGTTAGAAGAGAGAAAGATAGCAACTTTACACAGTCGCTGTATTATACAGCAGCAGCATTAACTATTTTTTTTGTAATTTGATGCAAAGGTAATATAATACAAAGTATAGTGTTACAAATGCACATACATTTAAAAAAATAAAATCTTTGCAGGAGTGAAATTTACATTCTGTGAAAAGGGTCCATAGATATATACATAGATGCCTCATTAGCGGCTGTTTCTGCGCCAGTTTTATTTAAGTTAGAAATCTTTTCTAACAATATAAATCTTTACTATCACTTTTTATCAATTGATCTCATCCTTGCTGAATAAAAGTATTAATTTCTTTCAAAAAAAAGAAAGAAAAAATATGACTGACCCCAAACTTTTGAAGGGTAAGTGTATATTGTTACAAAAGATTTCTATTTTAAATAAATGCTGTTCTTTTTTAACCTTTTCTCCATCAAAAAATGTTTCCAACATTGATAATAAATCAGCATATTAGAAGGATTTCTGAGGGATCATGTGATAATGAAGACTGGAGAAAATTCAGCTTTGCATCACAGAAGTAAATTATATTTTATAGTATTCTAAAATAGAAAACCATTATTTTAAATTGTAATAATATTTCACAATATTACTGTTCTTTCTGTATTTTTGATCAAATAAATGCAGTCTTGATGAGCATAAGAGACTTCTTTCAAAAACATTAAAAATAGGAATGACCTGTACTGTATATATAATTTGGTCCTAATATCTTGAAAATCTTTACAGTAAATTTGCAGTTGTAAATTCACAGTTAACAATTGTTTTTTGGGAATATGCTAATATTATATAAATACCCTCCACAGAGTTCAGTAGTCAAGGATAAAGAGTGCCACATATATACTACACCACAGAGTGGCAGCATAGGACTTCACTGCAGAGGCTCTGCTTTTGTTTTCCACTGTGATTCCATCTCTAGTTACGTCCTGCTCGGTCTAGACGGGACAAAACCCCTGACTAGATTCCTGCTGTCTTGCGTCAGCTGACTGACTCACAGACTGTGGGGGGAAAGTATGGGGTCCCGTTTGGAAAAAAACATGCTTCAGGGAAAACACCTTCTGAGACTTCAGTCTGAATGTTACACAAACACGGTGTCTGTTTTTTTCTAGAGATGATTTTTTTTTTAGGCAGACAGGAAATATACTGTAGGGACTGTGGTAATTTCTGTTTTTGCCATCCGGTGACTAGACGTCTGTCAGTGACTGATAGACTGTCGGTCAGGCTCAAGTCATGCATTTCTTGCACTGACTTACAGACTAAACAATGAGCTATTGAATAATTCCATATTTAACATGGAACATAGCAACTCTCCAGCTAGCATGTGGTATAATAAATGCAGTAAATTCAATTCTAGCTTTTCAGAATGCTCAAAATATGAGAAAGGGCAGTGCTGAAAATAGCTAGAACCTGTGATAGATTTTGTAATGTTTTGCAAGGTTGTTATTCAACAGATGGATGTGGTGAATACCCCACACTTAAGTCCTTTACTTTGTCTGTGTTGTGAAAGAGCTGAGCGTGTTATGAAAGGCTTGGCGAGAGAAACAGTTCAAAAAGTGCTGGGTCATGATGACTGTGATATTTATGTAGCGCGCTTTCAAAATATGAGTCAGCACCTCAGCTTTTTTCCTCCCCGTTTCCAGCAGAGTGGGTGAAAAACTTTGACTAACTGGCATGCATGTCATTTCATATTCTTCAGGTGCATGCCATGTGCCGGTAATTGTTGCATAAAGAGTCGGATGTGGATCTCCTGGGATTTCACTCAACTCGTAACAGCTTATATCACATCCCTGAAGCAGCCTCACATGGCAGGATTATGTAGCAGGTTTTATAGTGTGCTATATAATAGGTTTGCATCTAAGACAAAGAGTGGCATGCCAAGTGCTGGAGATGCAAGCATCTTATCCAAGCAGCTCATCCCAAAAATAATGACTAATATGTGTGATTTGGACTCTGTAGCATTAAGAGTCCGTTGTTATGTTCACCACTGCCTCTTCACGATCTCCTCGGCATTTAGTAATCCCTATTCAGCTCGACAGTTGGCCGCATTCCTGCTGCTCTGTACTCGCTTTCATTTTTGTCGTTGAAAAGGGGAATGTGAGTAACGGTTGCTGATGCACTCCCTCCTCCTGCCTCTCATACTGCGCGCACATACTCCCCAGCATATAGATCAGTCTCCCACTCTCACCTACATGTGCGGCCCACTCATGCATCGCATACTACTTGCGCACTACCGCCTCCATAATGCTGTTTTAGCAGGCAAAATACGTTGCTATGCACATTTGCAGGGATCTCATAGTTGCGTTATTAACAGTAAGACTAATATAACATTGCTTTCTATAACATTATTACTTTTAAGTCACATTTAGTCAAAATAAGCTTCATAAAAATAATGATAAACATTATGCATTATCCTATTTAAGTGTAATTAATTATCATAATGCATTCATTGTTGGAATAGTTAAAAACATGAATGTGTAATAGCAGTATGCTAGTACTTCCATAAAGTGTTACAGCAAGTAATTGAATATTTCCTGTCATAACTTGCCCCAAGCTCTGTTTGCATTGCAAAAATTCATTTGCATAGAAGGTTTCATCCATGTCTGTGCTACACTTCTGGTTAGAGGAAAGACTAGCATAGTTTGAATAGTTTTAAGTTCCAGTGAACTACTGAAGTGCTGCAGGAATGCCGCTCTCATTTGTAATGTTCCTCTTACTGGAATTGTATTCATTCTTTCTTTGTAAAACTAAAGCTTAGCCAGTTGTTAGTTTTTGTTTCATTTGGTTTGCACACCGAAAGGAATTGTCCAGGATGTGCATTATGTGTTCAAAGTTGATTATTACAGTAGAAACATAACAAAGTGTTTTTATCCTATTATTCTCTCCATGTTCTAGCTGATTTGATAGCATAATCAGTGTTTTAAATGTCTTGTCTGGTGTACTAGCTTTAAGCTACTGTCTGTCCTGCTTTCTAATCCTTTATGTAAGGATTCTGCAGCATAATTGAACTCAAAGTTCATAAGCATTCATGTTGCTATCTGTTACCTTTCCGAGTAAGCCAGCTGTATAATGCGCAAGTCAGCTGATATCCAAATATAGGAACATGGGCTGTTTGTTAGTGTTTTACTGTTCATGTGAATTCTGAACTGTTTTGCATTGTGGCTGCATGTTACGAGAATGGGAAATGTTCAGAATTGCTTACCATCATATACTGTAACTCATTCTGCATTATGTTTACTGTATTCATAGAATGCCTGGATTATATAATACATGCCAAAATGTGCATACAACCCATACAATTCTGTATCCCACAATGCAATGCGCTTGACTCGACCTTCCACTGCTAGTGTAGCAAAGTGATAGTGATGTCAGCTGTTATTTATGTATTAATATATGTTTTTTCTCATTATTGGATCAGGCTGCATTGCGTTCAGACATTTGGAGACAACAAAGGGGGAAATTCATAAAAATATTATTAGTGTTAAGTATTATTAATAATTAATCTTGTAAATGTAATTAATACATTTAAATGAATGTATTATATAATAATATAATATTAAAATTTTCTCTACATTAAAATAACAAGTAATACATAGTATTATTTATTGTATTAGGTATATTAATATATTAATTATTATTATAAAATGTATTGTTGGATACGGTTTCATGTGCTACTTCATACAAAAAGCAGGATACAGTATGTACAGTAAACAGTATGTACAGTAAGCAGTATGATAGTTTCTGTCTGTCCAGCACAGATGAACCTCTGACAGCAAAGCTCAGGTTACTCTTGCAGTGTCTTTCAGGGAAATTTCCTCAGCCGGTTAAAATCAGTTGTGAATTTGCAATTGAGGTTAAAAGTGATCATAGATGCCCTTATGAATAGTTAACAGACATGCAAACTTTCTCACATTTGAGGCGTTTAAAAATGAGACGGGTGTGCCGAGGCTGGTTATGCAGCGGGAGATATTGCGGCGACTAACCCGTGACCATTGGACCACGAGACTCAACTTTGACTCAAGTCTGACACAAGTTGACCCTTCCCTTGACTAGACGAGGGAATCCTGGCTGAGTGCGCACAGTCACGGGTACGGGGTGCTGCAGCTGACACCTGGGTGTTTTGCCACCAACACACTTTTCAGTCCCACGGCCAAACACTTGAAACAACAAGCTCTCTTGTGTGGCTCTCTTATATGAAATTACTAATCATACTCCTTTTCTTTTCAGCACCTTTAAAGGCTGGGCAGATATGTTGGTGAGGTGATAAATCCAGTTTTCCTCTCGTACTTAAGCAAGTAGGTTAAGCTCCCAGAGCGTGACTGACCTAATTTAAGGGCATTTCCACGTTCTGTACATGTTGAAGATTTCAGGGAAGAGGTGTGGCTTCCCAACACTGAGTCCTGTCCTGCAAACCAGGGCCAAAGGTTTAGCACTCGTGCATAAATGCTCAGGGGAAAACAGTTTTCATGGGTATCAGTTTGATCTGGGGCTGCATGATTGATATATATATATATATATATATATATATATATATATATATATATATTCTCCTTGATATGTTCTTTATTGCATTAATGCATTAATTAAAATTAAAATATTTGAGTGATACATTTTGTATTTAATTAAAATATTTTAGCAATACATTTAATAATTTACTAGTATTTTAGAATTACATTTAATTTATTATATTTCAATTTAAATTGAAAGAATACTTTGATAAAAAAAATGATGATGCTATAATTTAATTCACTGCTGTTTTCAAGATCACTTTTATCATTGTCATTTTTATCGTTAATTGTGCAGCCCTAGTTTGATCAATGCAAAATGCAAGAGAAAGGACATTTCATTTAAGATAGAATAGGTCAGTATCATGCATTTGAGAAAAACAAAACAGCATTGTTGGTACTTGACCAGGCCTTTACATGTAGTTCTGCAATAAAGCAAGAGGCTCAAAGACGGTTTGTCATTTGTTTACATGCTTCAGGTCAAGGAAATGTGTTGCATAATGTGTATTGACTTTTTAAAAAAACATTTACTGGTAGAGTTTTTTCTGACTGCCTTCAACAACAAAAATACTTCACACCTAGTCACCTGTCCTGATAACATATCTAATTGGATCAACCTTGCAGCCTTTCCGTTTAGGTCTTTTGCATGTAAACAGCCCTGATTCCCTGTGCTCTACCACATGCACTCCCGCCTGTTTGGATAGAGAAGTCAGTTACACCCTTTGCACTGAGGGTGGCTTGTTTGGGAAAGCAGGAGTGAGGTTTGACACCTGTGCAGCTGATATCTGCAACAGCCCTTCTCAGCGGGAGTCCGATGGGGACCAGGACAGAAATCCTCTGCCATGCATGTGAACCGCCTGCTTTACGCAGTTTCACGACAGAGGTGTGAAACGGCCTGCCGTATATCTCCCTAACGCCCTGCTGTTTTAGGTAGCGACAGACGCAGAGAGCGACCCTAGACCGACTCTAAACATTCCGTCTCATTCTCTCTCTCCCCCCCCGGTCACCATTTATAAAACTGTGTGACATTAGTGAATGGTCACTTTATTAAAGCTGCCTCCATTCCTGCCGTAGTAATTATCAAGATTTGTCTCCATTACAAGTCATGTGCAATTGATTCCATGTGCTTCAGTTAGGAAACGTCTGTCGTACAATAATGACTTGTTCTACCTAAGCGAAGGCATTTTAATCATTTTGCGACTTCTACTCGACTACATGCAGATAAATCAGTTACTCTGGAATGGGAACTGTGCTGTTTGTATGTACATATGCGTGAGATATGACTTAATAAAAAAAGTCTAGGTTAATAACAGTGATTTTAATAAGCTTGCACCGCTATTTTTTTCGTGATTTGTTTAACTGGAGTCGCCATAAGCATCGCTAACATTTAGAAGACACCATTAAACAAATATTATGGAAATTATTCTTCCTTTATGTTGATTGTACAATAATTTTAGCATTCAATGTGAAGATACAATTTTTTTTTTTTACCCTTATTTAACCAGGGAAATCCTTTGAGAACAAGTCTCTTTTACGAAGGAGCCCTGGCCAAGAAGGCCGCAATAAAAGTCACACATAGAATACAAAATATAATAAATACAATGAACATACAAGACATAATACGTTAACAGTACAATGAATCAACCAACGTAAAAAAAAATAAAAAAAATAAATCATCATAGTCTGTGCACATCAGTGTTACTTTAGTATTATTTATAATACAATTAAAATTGTTAGTTTTAGTAATTTTGCAGTATGCTTGTCGTTTTTATTAGTTATTAGTTATTCAATATTTATTTATTTTATTTCAGTTTTAGTGATTTTGGGACTTAAACTTCAACTTATTTATTTGAGCAAGTTTTTCATTTAATATTAACTTTTTTATTTCAGCTTTATTTCAATTAATGAAAACAATGTTTAATAGTTTTATTTAACTCTTTCCTTATCAGCGGTTTTTAAAATAGTTTTAGTTTTAGTTAACTCTTTCCCTGTCAGCGTTTATTTTTTTATTTTTTTTTTAAGTTGCCAGCCAGCACCAGCATTTGATAATTTTCACAACATTTTTATGGCCACCAGATTATATTGTTGAATGAATATGAATATCTGAACATACAATATGTCAAAAGAAAGAACAGAGCCTTTTTTAACAAAAAAGCAAACACACATTTATTCTAGCTTCATGCATTCTTTTTTTTTATCAACACTTGAATGTGAACACAAAGTTGAGAATCGTCCGGATCTAATTCAGAACGATGATCAAAACAGTTCTGATTTATTTATATGCTGTTTGATGATTGCGTTAGCTTACATGTGCGTAAGCAATGCTTCTTGTTTCTGCTGCTTCTTCGCCTGTGTTTTGGTCCAGAGATTCTGTACTCTTTCAGAAGATGCGTAATAGCGCCCCCTACCGTATAGCAGTGAAAACATGGATTGCCGAAAAATGGCGGGGAAGCGTTGTGTCATAAATGATGGAAAATAACGTCAATGCCGGGGAAATAGTTAACAATAACATCACTGTACTATGTACCATGGGGTTTATTATTTATTTTATTACTTTATTATCGATTCACATCCGTGTATAAAAAATGAAATCTTAAAAATATATATCTTTAGACCCTCCGTTTGTCTGTTCAGTTGTAGTTTGTGGGTTCTCCTGGCATTGGATTAGCCTGAACTGTTTGTAAATTATGTAATCATCACTAAGTCATCATATGTGTTTAAAAATCACAAATCACCTGTGCATGTTTACAATAGGAGAATGCTTTCCTTGAGTGGCTTCATTGCAACGCGTGGGTCAAGCTGCAATAAAGCACTAAGAGTTTATTAGTTTGTTGTCTATGACCATGTCACAGTCATTGAAGAGGTCTATATTTATATTTGAAGAAGGAGTGGAGAACATTAGCTGAAACACGTGTCGAACCATGCTAATGTGTCTCTTGTTTGTATACATAGAGTTCGCAGGAGATGCGTGCAATGTGCGTCATGGAGAGCAGATTCAAGTAAAGGAGTGAAGCGGTCGGCGGGGGAGGGTGTCAGCAGAACTTTGGCACTTGTGAGATGTCACAGAGGTCATCACAGAGGTCATCTAGTGTTGTGTTTGGAGAGATAGACAAGCTCTGTGGCAATGCAGAACAGCGCGGTCACTTCCTGGAGTTATAATATCAGATTAAAGAGAAAGAGGAAGGGTTTCCTAGAAAAAATGCAAGACTCTGGATCAAAGATGAAACTGGCCTTTCTTGTAGGCTTGGACAGTTTGCATAGTCATAAATTATACTAAGCCTTTTGCAGGTGTTCTGCACAGGGGCGCTGTAACGGGGTAAGGACGATTCCAGGTAGTTATTGGAAATATATTTCATTGTGCATACTTAAAAAAAGTATTTGAATTAGCTTTTTCTTTTATATTTTTAACATTTTGTCAGAACCTCTACTAAATTACAAGTTATTTTATTTTTGTTGAAAAAAAATTAAATCATGATTCTCAATTTATCCAGAATCGTGCAGCTCTAATGCATTTTCATTCTGTACATTAAAAATGTTGTGATGTGTAGATTAACTTAAAATCGTTTAAAACGATTGATTTTATTGACCATGACATGAAAATGATTTTTGGCTTTCCAGCATCTGACAAAACTTTAATACCGTCGTGCATTGCTAATATATCACACTAAGTAGCGTAGACTGTGTCCTATCTACATTTGAGTGATGAGTTGACGTCATTCCTTTGAAGTCGGCATGAACCGGAAATTGCGATCATCTTTTCTTCCGAGTTATCCGAGTGAAACGGCATCTTAAAAGCACAGAAATGTTGGGCAGGACCTTATTTTTTCTATCGGGAATTGATTGGATCATTGGATTGTTGTTGTTTGCTAATTGCTGCTGGAGGGGAGGGATTATTGTCCCGCCCCCATGAAGAGATTGTGAAGGGAAAGTGAAGTCGATGTTTTATTAAAAGATTGATAGGGCACATGAATTAAAAAAATGATGCGCAGTTTAATTATGCCAAACACTACAATATTCCGTAAAAAATATGAATTTTCGATTTTGATTTCATGGTGACTTTAAGTTATATGTGTTCCCAACAGTGCTGTAGTTTTATCAGAGGGTAAAAGAGGAAAGACATTCTCAGTGCTCTTGCGTCACAGGCTGCCTTGACCACAAATGTCTCGCGTCATCTCAAATATCTCCTAACCTCCACGCATGTACATTCCCACAAGGACAGACCCAACCACGCTGTCCCATCTAAGTCTCTTTCAGTCCAAACACAGTGTCTCCGTAGCTGGCACAGCTCTGAAAGACATTGAGGAGAGCATGGCTAATATTTCCTCCACATGTCATCCTTATCCACAGCTCAAAATGATACATGTGTCATATTTGCTCAACATGTTGCAGACTTTCCAGTGTAAACGGCTGCTCACTTCAAGGAGCTGGAAAACAGACGGAATGCTATATTTGGTAATGGGAACGTTGACTCAGAATCCCCCAGATAAGAGCCAATCGTACTTACTGTAAGCTGCGTTGCACCCCCTAGGAGTTCCCCATTTCCGTCTATTTAGCTTCCTTTGCCCTTATAAGGAAGCAGACCGGGGGAGTAAGTCTTAGTCACTTTCTCTGTTCTGCCCTGTATGCTTGTTTACTGTCTGATTACAATGGTTAATTACTATGCACCTGGCTCTGATTCCAACCTCAAAGGCCTTGTTTGTGTCCAATGTGCACACACATCATGCTAGAACCACATGTTTGCATGAGCGACCCTGTGAGTAAACCAAGTGTCCCGCTTCTAGAGTCACTCAATCACAAAGGATCTGACCGCATAACATTCTCCTGGAGGTCAGTGAATCATGAAAAGGCTGTTATGATTTGTGCCATCTCGTAAATACACAATTCTCAGAATAGGAAGTGCATTTTTTTTGGTTCCACTGCAGATGTTTATCAGCTCATGCACCTTCCTGAGTCACGTAGAGCTTCTCACGTTTCTAGATCCGGTTTTGGTGCAACCTAATATTTCATCATTGCAGAAAATGTGTTTATGCTTCAGTTTCTTTCCATCCATTACTGGAAAAAAATGTCACGACACCTATGAAGTAGATGCAGAGAGGACATGGCTCTCCCACACACGCTTTTTGTGTTTTGACTAGATGCACTTCCTGACCTCATCCTCCTGTCACCTGCATTCCAGGTTTTGTAGGGGCGAGGTTATCGTTCATTTTTCTTCCTGCTCAGTTTTAACCTCAACCTCACTTTGGTGAGTTGTCAAAATAGGGGCCTCCTCCCAAGGCACAAGAGAAACATGTTTCTGTGCTTTTCTGGCATTAACTGTCTGTTTTTCCAGACACAGAGCGTTGTGCATATTCATTTGCATTTGGCCTCTAAAGAATTTTTTTGTGTGTGTGTGTAATAAATTTCCTCTTCTTGTTGAATTTTGATAAATTAAATCCATTAAAAAAGACGTTTATAATGTTATAGAAGATTTCTTATAAATACTTCAAATACATTTCAAATAACTGCTGTTCTTCTGAACTTCATCAAAAAAAAGTATCATGTTTCATCATCATAATAAGAAATCAAAGCACCAAATCAGCATATCAGAATGATTTCTGAAGGATCATGTGACACTGAAGACTGGAGTAATGATGCTGAAAATTCAGCTTTGCCATCACAGGAATAAATTACTTTACATATATTTGTATTATCTTTAAAATGCATCAAAGATTCACAATATTTCTGTTTTACTGTATTTTGGATCAAACAAATGCAGCCCTGGTGAGCATAAGAGACCAAGCTAAAAGAAAAAGGCCAAGCTCAAAATGCAACATTTAGTTTTTTTGCTCCATCTCTCTATACACCAATGGACCTACAAATGATTTAAAGTATGTTATGTTCACTATTGCATGTTGCATTAGTATCCCATTAAGAGTATTTATGGCTTACATGTGTTGTGAAAACTGGATTTGTGGTCACAATAGCTTCTTGTAACGTTCAACACAAATTGCATCGGACCGCATTCCTACAATTCCTCTGAACGTTTAAACAAATGCTTAAGAAATTCCTTAGCCACCATTTTTCACTGTATGACCATTTAAAGTTATTATCATAAAGTGCCTTGACTTGAGCCGTTCATCTCTCTTTTGTTTGCCTTTTTGTTAAACAAGTTTTGAACAGGGTGGTGTAGGTACCACGGAGTGATGCACACACCGGCAATGCCAGCTCCACCTGTCTGATCAAACATTTCAGTGGGGTGTTGGAGATGTTGCACCGGTCCCTGACCTCAAGAATTCAACATAGTCATCATTATAATTCATTTGTAAGCTCCTTATATTGATGCTTGGAAACTTTTTATAAACAAAAGGCCACTGAGAACAGTTCCATAATGCTCATTTTTACAGCATCAGGTCTTTGTATTTTTGCATGCCCCATGCGTCTGCCAGAACTGTATCAGTAATTGTTCTGCAGGGAACATGTTGTATAAGCCTGTCCAAACAATTTCCACCCACCTCAGTCATTTGTACCTCTGTCTATTTTTCTGTCTGCCTGGTCATGAGTCTGTCTGCCCTCGGTGTCTCTACAGATCCGTCCCCATTGGTCACACCCAGACACACAGGCACAAGCACACGAATGTTCTGTGACCCCTCTGTGCACATACATGCTGACGTGAGCAAACACTCCCTCACTTGATCTCAGCTGGGAGATGAGAAATCCCATTCATTTCCTCTCGGTTTCCATCCTCTCTCCTCATTTCCCTCCCCTTCAAGTGTGCTGCTATGCTGGGAAGTCCTGTAAGCTGAGGAAAACACTTCTGGCATTTCTGTTGGCAGTTGATCAAGCTGTATGTGTTTTCGGTTTCTGATTCTTGTAAGAAGCTTTGCAGCAGCTGACTGAGCCTGTCAGATTCGGCGAAGGGTGTGGAACGCAACAGTAATTTGGAGTCATTTGTTTAGCACTGCTACATTGTGAACTTGCCATGAACTCCCCGCTCTTATATAGTGTGCATAAAATATAGTGTAATTTTAACTCCACTATTGTCACTAAACAGAATTGCATGAATAATAAATGTTTTTGAACAGGTTTTTATAGGTTTATACTATCCCTGTAGAGGGCTCGACAATAAGGACTGCTCTATGCCCTGTGGCCAACGTAAACACCGCTCGACATTTGAAAGAACTTTCACTTGCCCGATCTGGCCAGTGCTGCATCGTCACGAAAGTTTGTCATTTGCTCGTGTTTTTAAGCCTTTCCAGTTTAAATATTCAAGCGCAAAACGACATGAAAGAGAACTCAATTCAGTACCCGTGCGCTGTGTGAGAAGTTTTGTGTGTGCAACAGACTTCCGAAGCACGCACACAAAAAAGACACCTCTCAGACAGAGACTTTTTTTCGCTGTACTTTGTTTTTTTTATTTCTCTCCTTCTTGCACTTGATTGGACATATTCACACAAAGTCACGTCAAAATGCCTGTATTGATGATTATCCTCCTAAACAGTCTGTTGTGTCTTACATGAATGTAAACAGTTGAGAAATAATATGCACAGGTGACAGTATATTGGATCTGTGGAGCTCTTAAAGTGACAGAAGCCTAATAAACCTGCTGATGTCTTTGTCTGGTTGTGCCAATATGGCACAGTATGACAAACAGCAGGGTTTTGATGCTGCCACTTTGGCTTACGGATAATAGGGATGTGCAAAACTTCATATTTTCAACATTGACTACTAGTTGGTGGTTAGCCTGCTTTTTGTTCATGTGTGTTAGCATTGAGGCACAGTTTGCTAGTGTTGACAGAAAACTGACCAAAAATATTGACGACTCATCCTGTACTACACAGATTTTAGATTTTCTGATTTCTGGAGGATCTCTTGACACTTTTTAATCATATATATATATATATATACACTCACCTAAAGGATTATTAGGAACACCTGTTCAATTTCTCATTAATGCAATTATCTAATCAACCAATCACATGGCAGTTGCTTCAATGCATTTAGGGGTGTGGTCCTGGTCAAGACAATCTCCTGAACTCCAAACTGAATGTCAGAATGGGAAAGAAAGGTGATTTAAGCAATTTTGAGCGTGGCATGGTTGTTGGTGCCAGACGGGCCGGTCTGAGTATTTCACAATCTGCTCAGTTACTGGGATTTTCATGCACAACCATTTCTAGGGTTTACAAAGAATGGTGTGAAAAAGGAAAAACATCCAGTATGCGGCAGTCCTGTGGGCGAAAATGCCTTGTTGATGCTAGAGGTCAGAGGAGAATGGGCCGACTGATTCAAGCTGATAGAAGAGCAACTTTGACTGAAATAACCACTTGTTACAACCGAGGTATGCAGCAAAGCATTTGTGAAGCCACAACACGCACAACCTTGAGGCGGATGGGCTACAACAGCAGAAGACCCCAACGGGTACCACTCATCTCCACTACAAATAGGAAAAAGAGGCTACAATTTGCACGAGCTCACCAAAATTGGACAGTTGAAGACTGGAAAAATGTTGCCTGGTCTGATGAGCCTGGTCTGATGAGTGGGGGATGTTTTCTTGGCACACTTTAGGCCCCTTAGTGCCAATTGGACATCGTTTAAATGCCACGGCCTACCTGAGCATTGTTTCTGACCATGTCCATCCCTTTATGACCACCATGTACCCATCCTCTGATGGCTACTTCCAGCAGGATAATGCACCATGTCACAAAGCTCAAATCATTTCAAATTGGTTTCTTGAACATGACAATGAGTTCACTGTACTAAAATGGCCCCCACAGTCACCAGATCTCAACCCAATAGAGCATCTTTGGGATGTGGTGGAACGGGAGCTTTGTGCCCTGGATGTGCATCCCAGAAATCTCCATCAACTGCAAGATGCTATCCTATCAATATGGGCCAACATTTCTAAAGAATGCTTTCAGCACCTTGTTGAATCAATGCCACGTAGAATTAAGGCAGTTCTGAAGGCGAAAAGGGGTCAAACACAGTATTAGTATGGTGTTCCTAATAATCCTTTAGGTGAGTGTATATATATGATTATATAAAAATAAAATAATAATATAATAATATATATATATATATATATATATATATATATATATATATATATATATATATATATATATATATATATATATATATAATTATTATTTTATTTTTTTCAAATAAATGCAGCCTAAAAAAAAACCCTGCACTGACCCCAAACTTTTGCACAGTATATTAAACATCAGCTTTAGTTCACGAATGGCCATAGTGTTTACTGCTGCTCATTGAAAAGATGATGAATTTGTTTGCACTTTTGTTCTAAGCTATTTTAAGTATTATTATAACTCCTTGTTTAAGTACAGCATAAACTGGTATTAGCAATGATGTAGCAGCTGTTATTTCCAAATGCTTAAATAATGAGCAGGCACAAATTCCAGTGGCCTGAATAATCCCCCAGGCTCAGATTTTCTCTTGGTTGTCTGTATGAGGCATCTTTCCCCGCCAGGCTCGAGGGGCCGTTGGTCAGGTTTTGTTGACGACCAGAACACTCTCTTTTCTTCTGTCTCCCCCCTCTTTTCCTCCCTCACTCTCCTTGTTTAGAACAGTCATATACGGTATTCCCGCCGAGCACTCAAAGAGCGGCGGGAATGTAGGAAGCATCTGGAGCCTGGTGAGATTACTGAGAGAGCCGGCACGTTGCCACCAGGTGTCCGTTAGAGGCAAGGGCTTTTTGATTTAATACTACCGCTCGATTTGAAAGCTGGCGGGAAGTGCCACCTCACTTTGAACTCAAGAAAAACGTCTGCCTGCAAAGACGCACATTTCAGAACAGACTGTGACCAAACAGAATGATGCATACTTCAGATTCTCACTTGACCACTGTTTATATGCTGCATCCTTGATTTATCAGTGCTTTTTGCTTTTTTTTAGATGCTTCAGGGACATTTCAAATGGGTTAGAAGCATGCATAATTTTTTTGGTATGGTCTGTAAGTGAATTCATTTTGTTAACATTAGCTAATGCGTTCATGAACAATAAACAATGAATTTAAAAAAAATGCATTAGTGTATAGAAATGAACATTTACCTAGATTAATAAATGATGTAAAAGTGTTGTTCAGTGTTAGGTAACTAATTTCAATTCATTAAAACGTATCTATTCACTGAATACATTTTTATTATTGTTGAATATGCAACACCTCAATGTGGCTGAAAATGGAGTATAGGGACTCAAGGGTGGGGTGCAGTTTTCCAGTGTCCCTTCCTCCTCTTCCTCACTGGATCAGAATTCCACAGAGTGGAGAAAGAGATGCCTGTTTTGGAGACTCTCCACAGTTATGCGAAAGAGCATGGTTTGATTGCACGTGAGCCTAATTTCAGCTCAGAGAGAGAGAGAGAGAATGAGCAGTGTGTGTGTGTGAGTAAGTCATGGATAAGGTGACTGACTCTGAGAAAATAAAGATCCATAGGGAGTTCCAAAAGTTGTGGTAATAATCAGACCTGAAAATGTACTCTCTTTAAGGACACTTAAGTGGTGTTTATTTCATTAATATTAGATTATATGCAATTTTCAGAAATGTATACTTTGAAGAACACTACATGTGCACATTAAATACAATTAAGCACAGTTCATTTTCACAAGGGTAGTCCAACTGAAATCACAGCAGTTTTTTGTGAAGTCAGACTAACAGATCTAGATGCAATGCGATTGCACGTCGGACATGTATTTCATCCTTCAAATATATGATTACGCATTGCGTCATGTATACTCGGTCAGTAAGATGAAGAGTCTACGTTGACTATGCAAAAACTAGCTGTAGCTTGATAAGAGCTGAAAATGTAAACATGCATACATAATGTGAAAGTATAATGCATGCATCTGTGTAGATTCATAATTTCTAGCACATTTCTAGTTGCCAACTACAAAAACAGTTGCTGTCATAGTCAATTTGAAATTTGTAGTAGCATATTAAAATCAAATAACCAAGTATTTAGTTGCAACATTCTTATTTATATCCATACTAAAGCAAATTTTGTCGCTTTTGTCAATGTACAACTTTTCAGTAGATAAGATTCAATCCCAGCAGCCTACATGGAGCCTACTTGGTACACACTATGGCTCTGTGTATCCAAAGTTTGTGCAGTTTTCCTGTGAGGGTTTTCTTTTTTAAAAAGGAAGACGTGGTTGGAAAAAAATTGTGAAGGGAGACATCGTCCTTTATGAGTCCTGTATGTTTGAATGAATATGCCAATGTATTCTAGAGTGCTGCAATTATGTATGCAGGGCCACTGTGCATATTTCCTGGAATGCAGCACACGGAGCCGTGAAAGAGACTGTGTTTGCTGTGAGAAGACAAAGCCCAGGCACTAAGCAACATGTGTTTAGAACTACGGCCCCTTCTAGGAACGTCCTGGAATGCCAGGGGTGCAGCGCTGGTTTGGGAGCGCGTGCTTGGAGCAAAGGGAGGGGGTCGTATAAGGAGTGTGTTTGTCTCCAGAAAGAACCAAACCTTTCACTGCCTCCAGAGTTTCCTCTGTTTCTGCGGTTACTTTGATAGTCACCTCTCTGTGGGTGTGCTGATACTAAAATGTACTCGATGTTGCTAAGTGGTTCTGAAAATGACCTTTTGGAGGATGTAGCTGTATGAAAAGCTTGTATTTAGCAAATGGCATGACATGAGAAACGGTTTGGGATCATTTAGTCATGTTGTTCCAAACCTGTATGACTTTCTTTCTTCTGTGGAACAAAATGAGATCTTTTTCCTCTCTCCATACAGTAGAAGTCAATGGGGTCCAATGTTGGTTTGGATCCCATTGAAAAACAGTCCCTTTTTATTTTAAGGGTGTGCGTTCATCTTTCCTCACGCAATTTGTTTTCAGAACGTTCGGTCCTAATATAAGGAGGGAGAAGATAAGCTGGTGTGCTTGGCCTCAGAGGACACCGGCACCTGTTTTCAGTTGTACCGTTAGTCTGATTGATGGGCCCACTGAACTGGGTGGTCTGGACAATTGTTTCTAGGTAGTTGTGTGGTCGGAGCTGTCTGACAAATATCTTGATTTACATGTAATTTATGTAGGTGAACTATTCTAGAGGCTTGACTTAGATATGTTATATGATATGACTTATAACTTAGTTATAAGATATGATTGTAACTTCAAGGGATGGTTCACCCAAAAAAAAAAAAATCTGTTTACTCACCCATATAATGAAAGTCAGTGTGGTTCAAAACAACATTGAACCCCATTGACTTGCATTGTATGGACAAAAAAAAAAAACATATGGTGACATCATCTTTTGTGTTCTGCAAAATACATTATAGTTTGGAACAACAAGGGCGAGTAAATGATGACCGTTTTTAATTTTAGGTGAGCTATCCCTTTAATTATTTCACTTTTATTTGTACTCCCTGCTGTCCCTGCATGCCATTTCTAGGTTTTGTTAATGTCTTCTAAAAGTATGTAGTGAGTTTGAAAGCACCTCAAAGAGCATTTTATCTCATTTATTACATAGATTGTCCATAGGTCATACTGTATGTGCTTTGAATGCTTCTTCCATTTGAATATTGTTTCATCTTTGTTTTCTTGTAGAATTTTCTCATTTTACTCGGCACGATAACCGATGGCAGAGAATGTCGACGACTAATAACATAGCCCAGGCCAGGAAGTTGGTGGAGCAGCTGAGGATCGAGGCAGGCTTCGAACGTATTAAGGTACACAAGGTTACGTTTTTCGGTGAAACGTGTTTGCTTTCAACCAATAGCAATAGCTTTTTTGCTTTTTATTGATGCATTGGAGGTGTGACATACTGTACTGTGGTGTTCAAATGCCTCTCTTACGGTATAAGAGAGCAGCTGTGGTTGTCAGATATTCACCATATAAAATGCTGTGGCAATGTATTTGATATTATGGGATGCCTGTGTTTTTACAGCTTATAACTGTGCAGTGATGTAAGGGTAATATAATTGTCACCTTACTGAAATATGCTTTTTATATTAAAATGTAGGCTACTGATTACCACCATAATAATACAGGTGGCACAATAGAAAGCAACATAATGAATCAGAGTTTATCATAAGTGGCCTGTCCATAACACATGAGCAATACTCACGTATAGACGTGCACAGGCACACACAAATACAAAATTCCACAAGGGTGTTGACAAAATATGACACTAAATAATGCAATAAACAGCAAAAAATGGAACACAAAGAACCATAATGTACATTACTGATGATAAAAATAATAAGAAAAAATATGTGTAGTCATGCAGGGACTTTTAGGAGTGTCCTTTTACTGTTTTTCACCATAAATGATATGGCGATACTTCCTAAAACCATAAATTTGACATATGAGAGATTAAACCATTGACAACTTTTCACTGTATATGGTAACCAGATAACAGGTATTTACTACAGCAAGTATTTTTCTGTTAAAATTACAAGAATTCCTCCCCAGTCATTTTTCTATTCTTTTTTTTCATCACTTGCACTCAGATTTGGATGATTTTCTCTCTGTATCACCATCTCTTCCTCTTCCTCTCTCTCTCAGGTGTCTAAGGCTGCTGCAGACCTCATGAGTTACTGTGAGCAACATGCCCGCAGCGACCCTCTGCTGGTGGGGGTTCCCACCTCAGAGAATCCTTTCAAAGACAAGAAGCCTTGCATCATTCTATAGCTACTCTGTCTAGCCCAGCTATCCCAGTCCCACTTTAACCGATGCCCATCCCCAGTCAATGGGCAATTCAGTCCAACACTTCTTTTTACCTGGTATTCTCCAGAAAATAAACGCCACACTCTCTCGGTAAAAACAAAAAGGGGCAATATCTGTATTACCTAGCGTCATGTAGCCCGGCGTTGAGTGAATCTAGATGAATGAATCTGCACAGCACGCCTGTTTACATTCATGCATATAGACGCACTTAACTGGAGGTGGCAGATTTGGGAATTTCTAAACCGTTTTAAAAGATTACTCAGAGACTGAGAGATACTCCAGCATGTTTTTCAGTGCAGCGGCTGACCTTGTTACCATAGGTGATGGAGGAGAGTAGAGGAAGACAGTCATGGTTATGCTGACTGACTAGCTGGCTAGCCCAGTCACACTGTGGTAAACGGTTGATTCGTATTAACCCTGCATTGTTACGTCGAATCTGCAAGCTAAAGGTTCATTTTAGATTTGTATGGCCAAAATTGAATCCAGGTATGCTTACCTTTATCAAAACAGCACATTTCATGTTTTACAAAGGGATTCAAGACATTAACCAGAGTTGCCAATATTTTTTCTTTTTTTTTTTTCAGTCCGTTTGTAAGCTGTTGTTTCTTTTTCTTTTTTATTATTGATTAAAACTCATTAGGCTTAATGCTTTGTTTTTTTTCTAATGTTTATACTATATTTCAGAATTCTCAAACACTAAGTTATAAAGGAATGATTTTATATAATGGAGAAAATATATTTACCTAATACTATCCTTCCCAGCCCTCTCTTAAAAATTGAGCCCTGTTATTTGAAATATTAATGTGATATACAAACATTTTTTGCAACATTTGCGGTGGTCAAATTTATTGAAAGCTGAAGGCCAAAATCTGGTGTCAAATAATAATACATTTTTACAGTCCTAATAACAGAGGCTTGGAAATGCCTCATAAAATTTAGTAATTTTAAAGTCAAAGCCCCTGCAAAGGCCATTTTTGTTTTTCTCTGAAACCAAACTTGATTGTAAAATCCATACAGAAGGAAAAAAAAAAAATGTATAAACTTTCTTTTGGATATCTTCAGAGGTGTTAACTTTGAGAATAGCTGTTTGGATTTGTTTGTTCCAATTTCTTCTTTCTATGGAAACATGGAATCTGGTCATTGAGTATGAAACTGTACAGTGTTTGATAACTAAAGCTCATTCTTTCTTTTTTTTGTGGATGTTTTATCTTTTTGTAATCTTTGTGTAATATTTCCGTTTCTTCAATCATTCATATATAACCATTGAGTTGGTCCTCTTTCAGGCGAGGCAAAAGACACGAGCGAAGGATTTGATGGACTTGTGATAGTAAATGGGTTACCGGCTCCCTGTGAGGGAATGTGGAACAGATCGTTGACACAATGCCCACACAAGGCGCTTAAGGCTTTGTTCGAGGCTCGTTTCGTGAGGTGGTCCGTGTTGCTAAGTCTATCTTAAGGGCAATATGTTCAGTGTTATGCAACAGGCCCTCGGTTTGGCTCGGCCTGAGCAGTCGCGTGCAAAAGATGAGTGGCAAGGTCAACCCACAACTCTAATTGTCCAATGTGCACTCAGCACATGATGCTCGCAGGCATCTGAGAGTCTTTTGGCCACCGAGAGTGACGGTTTTGCATGTGACATGATCCCCAAACAGTCACTCACAGTATTCAGATAAGTGCTAAAAACAGAATTCCCCCACTGTCCCGCTTCGTATGCTGGAAAATAACAACATAGTGCAGGAAAAAGGGTCTCGTTGTGAGACAGAGGGGGTTTGTGCTCCCTGCGGTCCACGGGATGCTATCATCAGCTCCTGTATTAAGAATGACTAAGGCGTGGGAAGGTCACGAGATGCTATGTGTCATCCAGCAGGTCAGCGGACAACAGAATTGCTCAGTGGACAGAGCTGCTCCAGCGACATCACTTCCTGTCAATCCAAAACGGAGCAGTGCAGTGGCTTTTTGCAGTTCAAAATAACTTGAAAGAGATGGGTACTTCAGGAGAAAAAGCACCGTATCATACAATGAAGGATTATAATTGAATCACTTCAAGTGTTACATTAGAAAGTCCCTGACTTTTCATTGCTAACCATGTTATCGCAAAGGAAGAGCCATTTTGAAGTCTTTCAGGCCAAGTATGAAGTGCTCAAATGTGCTGTAAAAGTGAACAGCCACCAAACTCGCTGTGCCACATTTGATGGTATTACACTGGAGCAAACACTGTGAAAGTCAGCTAAGCTAAGTTAGCTTGTTAGAATTGAGTTCTCCACCCTCTCGTCCCAGTGTCGGGATGCACTGTGCTCCAAAGTATAGCGCTGACCTTAAGTACGCTAACAACTCCCCGCACTCCGGTTTATTAAGACCCCGCGATCATTTAGCTGAGAAAACGTCTCGCTACGATGCGAGACCCGTTGTTTGCGAGCGCTAGGACAAGTGAGCGTTGCGCGCAGCGAGAACACTTAAGGTGCTGAGAAGGCCGTGATACCTTAACCTCAATTCCTCGTCCCCTAACGTTGTTAGAGTTCACACACCATCAAGCTCTTTCATGACCATGAGAGGTGAGATTTAGGCTTTGTGTGGGTAATATCTGTAGCTGAGTCCTTAGCCAGTAGATTTCAATCTCAGCCTGTCCCATTACTTGTGTTTTTTTTCCTGTGTATGCATATGTATCTTTCTGCCTTGATTATGAAGAAATATATCTATTTTTTGTAATTGTTCTTCTCTGATGTGCCATAAATCATGTTTTCTTGCACAATGTTAATATTTTGTGGATATTGCTGTTTAAAAATGATGATATCGGAAAAAGTAGATGAAATTAAATAAAGACAAAATGTTACACTGCATTGATGTGGACCTTTTTATTAAACATGCTTGACTGATTTGTTGTAAGCAAATGGTGTCACACAAACGATTATCTGACCTTAGTGTGGTAAGGTACAATTTATGAAAACAGATGAACTTTTTTTATTTATTTATGAAATATATTGTTCAAATATTTTTTGTCCCATTTGTATTAATCCTGAAATGACAATTTTTTTTTGCAAAAGTAATGATTGTTTTCAAACAGATTTCCCAAACACGCCCCCAGATATCTATCTATCTATCTATCTATCTATCTATCTATCTATCTATCTATCTATCTATCTATCTATCTATCTATCTATCTATCTATCTATCTATCTATCTATCTATCTATCTATCTATCTATCTATCTATCTATCTATCTATCTATCTATCTATCTATCTATCTATCTATCTATCGTCTATCCATCAATCCGTCTATCCATCTATCTATATTTTATTTCTACTCATTTCTTCTTTTTAATTGCTTTTACTGCTTATTTTCTGCACAATAATTAGGTAATTATTAGACTACAGCAATAAGAACATATTGTTTTCTAAAGTTTGAATAATTATAAGAATAATAATTTAGCTCAAATATGTAAACTATTCCTGTAGCAATTGAAGCGTGAATGGATGTTATGTAAAAAATCAAATAATTCCATAGAAATGTTACATTAATTCACTTGTGAACAGTTTCCTGTTCAACACACAGTAGTAAAATGATGCTTCATGGTGATACTCTGTTTATAGACATACCAGATGGCAATGTTGTGAACCAATATTGCAGTATCTGTGAAAAATACGGGTTAAACAAATTATCGATTTATCAAAAAAAAACCCAACCCCTGCACATTTAAGATTTAAGGGCACATGCTTTGCAATGCATTTTTATGTCGTTCATGCTGTGCAATAGATGAGATCTTATATAATACTGTTGACTTATGATTTTTCATTTTAGACTTGCACAAATATTCCTAATGACAACGTCTACAACAAATCTGCCGATCTCTGTTTTTGTGCACTAGATGTTGTAGGTCACCTTGTAAGTCACAGTTCTACAGCTATATTAAAAAAATAAATAAAATAAAAATACATGAAAGAGTGGTGCAAAAGTAAAATAGGAACAGTCTGTTAAAATAAAGCCAGAGTGACTCAGCCAACCAGCTGCTTGGTAAATGGTAAACAACCAGGAGCAGCATGTGAGAGAGTGTGACTGTGTTCTCGTAGTATTCTTCCCTGACATGTGAGGATGAAGGGAGTGGAGTCTGAGCATGTGTCAAATACACATTAAAGGAAAGTGCTGGGTAGGGCCAAAACACCTCCCAGTTCAGCTGCTCTTTTCAGGGGAGAACAACAGAGCTTAGGGTGGTACATGAAACTGGGGATGTTACATAAGTGTCGTGCGTGTGTGTGTGTGTGCAGACATTGACAACCATAGGACCGAGAGAAAGAAAAGGTCAACTATGGGGACATTTGTCCTCTGTATTGTTTTGGCGTGCACTTGCTCTTTTAATCGGCTGCAAAAAATACCTGATCTTTATGCACAAGGCCTGAAGAGAAAACATACAGCAGGGTGGGGCAGAAAATACAAGGGGGATTATGAGGGACAGACAGTGTTTTTGTGGTGGAAAAATGACAGTGACCACCATCAGCTGTTGTTGTTTTGCACGCTGCAAAGGTGTTGGTTGTGCTAGGATCGAGTCTGTATCATTAACACGCAGTTGCAAAGCAATAGTTAACGTCTTAAGGGCTTAAGACTGATCCGTGAGCATGTGCAAGTGTATGCATGCTTGCCTTTGTTTACTACGGCCAGTGTGCTGCAGACACTGGAAAAACCGCCTTTCGGACGGAGCAGCCAAAACAGAGCAAAACAAAGTTTCAGCCAAGCAGAGGATTGTAGAACTTTTTTGACTTTTTCGCATTTTGACTTGATTCAACTTCAACAACAACAGAAATAAGAATCATTAGAAATAGTTTAGCTGTGTTGAGAGAAATATTTCATGATGTGTCTAATTGCATTTTAGATACAATGCTAGGGATGCATATTGCTAATCAGCCAATATTAGTTATTATGCTATATAAAATATGATATATTTTTAATATTACATTTAATGCAATAGCATTACATTACATTTCTTGAAATAGTAAAATTGTTGATTGATTACATTAGCAAACATTTTTTGTATTACAAGCTTTCTGAAATTGTATGTTTAAATATGCAAATGAGGCGTTGTCTAATTAAATATGCACTAATTTGCATACATTTCTAGAACAAAAATCAGAACATTGGATGTTTTTTAAAAACGTGTCAAATAAAATTTTTTAATTGATTTGATATATTAGCCAAAGGTTTTTACAGAGGGTATATTGGATATCTCTATTTATCACTCCACAAATCAGAAAATACTGTCAACAGCCAAAAAGAATTACATTTTCGCCATTTTTTTAGGAATAAAATGGTGTATAAAATCAGGAAAATTATATATGAACAAACCCCTTTGTAAAAACCTTCATAATATAGATAGGAATAAAACTGTTAAGTTTGGTGTATGTAAGTGTTACTGAAGTGGAGATTTCTAAACTCATTTCGAGAAAACGGCCTTTTACTGTAATTAAAATCTTCAGATGCAAATAGATAAAGTGCTCTAAAAGATACATTTAAAAGTGTATTTTGGATGTTTTCTGTCCACTAGTCTGAAAAAACACTTTATGAAAAGCCCAAAATCTCAAAATTGACAAATGCATGAAAAAACACTGTTTATGCCTCCCCTATATTTTAACATGTCATTTATTTCTGTGATGCAAAGCTGAATATTCAGCATCATTGTAAAGGTGATAAGGTCACACCAAAGTCACACCAAAGGTCACACCAAAGTAAAGGTGTTTACTGTCAAACGCATTCATTTCTTTAAAAAAGACAACAACAATCCAACAATAAAACAAAAACTGACTCCCAAAAATTTCATTTGTAATGGGATGTTTTAGTCCTGTTATCTAACGCTTATTTATAATCTTTAAAAATGCGTAAATGTAAATTTTAGCACATCTAAAAATGAATATATATATTTCATACTGCACAATATAATCTTGTGAGGCATAATCATAGCATTTAATTTTTGATGTTTTTAGAATGTTTTGTTATTATTTTTGACAAAATAGTAGCCTTTACCAGCCATTAATATCAGCCATTTATCTGTTATCCATAACATGAAAATAATTCTCAGATTATTAATATCAGCCAAACTCTTAATATCAGTGCTTCCCTATACAAATATACGCTTTACAGAACAGCAAAAGATGGGATTGTGCAATGTGTCTCTCACTGCAAATGTTCAGCAATGTTGCCTGGCAACATCGCTCAAAAGGTTGCCATGTGTTGTATCGACAGCATAAAGAGTGATGATGATTCATATACTTTCATTGCAACGAGCAGAGCGTACAGTATGTTAGTGTCGGCTTGCGATACGCAGATAAGGGGACAGTTGGACGGCATGACTAAATCATTCGGTCAGCATTCTGCATGATTTTATCGATGGTGGTATTCTGGATGGCTTTACGTCAGCCGTACACAGAACAAGCTTTTATCACGATATCAATCAAAGCAAGTTGTCTGCCCTGCACAAACCTGATGTTGGAGGGGGCGGATGAGACGGGACGGGGGGGACAGAAAGAGAAAGACGGTTGCTTTCTGTCATGCCACATTCCACCTCCACCTCCAGTTTCCTATGGAGGACGTGTTATGAATATTTTACATTGTAAGTTCTGACACTCCCCATAAATCCATTTAAGTCTCATGACAAAAATGCACTCCTGGCACCCATCGCTGTCCTGCCCCGGCTCCTCAGGAAAAACTACTATCCTCTACAGCCTTAACCAGTCATGCATTACTAAAGTCATTAGTAAAGGCTGGGCATGGGTAGATGCTGGAAACAAAAAGCTTTGGAATTTCGATTTGCTTGCTGTTTCTCCACAAGTTCTGCTAGTTTTTTTAAATCACATTTCTTTCACAATAGGCCTTCCTCTAGTTGGCATGCAGGCGCATTCTCCCATACAAACTGATTTTCTCCTTAACACTAATCCTATTCTCATAACCTTGGCAAAATAACGTTTTACCTTAAACGACTGTAAAAATGCTAACCCTGCAGTGGAAAACGTCTGTGATAACAAATGTCAATGTATAATTTACCAAACCTGTATGACTTACTTACTTTAGTGCACACACAAAAGGTTTTTTTTTTCTTTTTTTTCTATACATTGAAACTTAGCGGGGACCAGTATTTTGTTCATCGTTGGAACATTCTTCAGAATATCGTCTTTTTTGTGTTCTGCAGAAGAAGGAAAGTCATGCAGGTTTAAAATGGCATGAGGGTGAGTAAATGATGACAGAATGTTCATTTTTGTGTGCACTATCCCTTTAAACTCTTTTATATTTTAGACCCCAAGAAAAGCCGTAAGATGGAGTGCTGTTGGAGATGTTTATTTAAAGGTGAATAATTTGTATATAATGTTTGTACAATTATGTACTAGAAAATGCCTTAAAGTCCACCTGTGGTGAAAATCAAGTTTTTAATGTTGTTTATAAGTCTATGTAATGTTTTTAATATGCTTTAAGACAAACCATGTGCAAATTCATAAGTCAGCACCATTACTGACTATTTTCTCCTTAAAACTGCAGTGAACCAAAGTCAAACCGGTTTGAAATCGCCAACGTGTGATTGTCAACAAGTGGATCTCTGAGCTGGTGCGAGTGAGTGTAAACGGGGCTAATTTGCATATTCATAGAACCGTGTATACTAAATGAGGCAAGGGTGTAGAGTTGCATTCAAGCTATTTTAAGGCATGAAGATTTTTTTCAAGGAAAAAACGTTTAAATAGGCCATTTTGATTAACAAAGATGGATTTTAAGGGATACAATTATTGACTACAGGGGGACTTTAAAAGGTTTTCTTTTACATAAAGTGGGTCGCCCCACAGGGGCCAACATATTTGATCACATGACCAGTCACAACCATTGTATTGTGCCACTACTGGCCAGTGAAAAAAATTCTTAGTGTAGGCTACGATTATATCTCCTGCTTCACACATCACATGAAGAGAAACATCTGAGGCGACGTTGATCAATGACAGTGTAGAACACATTCACTTTGGCTATGAGCTATGAAAGAGCAATAAAATCCTCCACTTGGTCATGTTAAAGGTGTCAATATGATAATCAAAGCAAACAATAAATTGCTAGGTTGCTTAATTACAGTGTTATTAGCAGACTTTGCTAACACCAGTCTCTGCACATGGAAGATTACATAAATGATCAATAAGTCTTCTCATAGCTGATCAGGTGGGCTTCCCTGCTGACACTGAGTTACATTAGTGTCTTCTGCCTGCTCAATAATCAACAGTCTTTTACACTGGAATCCATCAAAGGGCACTTCCATAATCTCTGCAATAATTAAATATGCTTTAAAAAGGGAACACATTCGCTCCATAGATGGTAGTTCTTCTGAAGCTCGTGGCAGATTTATAGCATGTTTTGAAAAGGTTCAGAGATAAAGTATGTCCGTCATCCTGAGCACAGTCAATTATTTACATAGACAATAAAATACCAGGAAGTTTCTAAATGACACCCATATATGGGTAACAGTTAACAATTATGCTTCAGTAAAACATGTAACGGCATGTGTCTAAACTGAGTTTGTCAACCGCATCAATGGCATGTATAAAGAATTAAAAGAATGAACAAGCTGAAATACCTGAAAATCTCTTAACCGGATATTTCATTTATATCTATGAATTGATGGTACAAACTGTCTGTACGGCAAGGCATAGTTCATAGTTTCACCCGAAAATGAAAATCCTTTCATCACTGAAAGTGTTGTTCCAAACCTGTGTGACATTCTTTTCTCTGTAACACACAAAATAAGTTATTTTGAAGAATTCTTCAACTGTTTTTGTCTTTACAATGAAAGTCAATGGGGTTCAAAACAACACTGGACCCCATTGACTTCCATTTTGTGGTCAATAATAATGCAATAATTGACTGCAGTTTTGCTAACATGATCATTGCTAAATGAAAAGAGGCAGATCTTCCACACCTTGGAAATATAGACAAATAACAAGACAATTATCAAGGCTTTGGGGGCCTTTTAGGATTGATTTAAATATAGACATCTAAACTCATGAAATTAGGCAATTAGCATGGTCAAAGTCGTCTAGTGTATGACAGGAATGCTGAACACGTTGCACAAACTTCTGGAGGCAATCGGACTTGTGCATTTGCATATCAAGCAGTTACTTGTTCAGGGTGTAGTCAGTACTGTATACCGGCCTCCTGCAGTGACCTTTGGAATGTGGAATGTATGGAATGCAATCTGTGCCGTGTGTCGCTGACAGCGTGATGTGGAATTCTGACCTCAAGGGTTCCCTCTTTCTTAAAAATTAACCGTCACTTCAGAGTATTTACCACAGCAGTGCATTGTGCCTTTGAAGGTCTTAAACATAATTAGTTTTGGGGTCTAGTTTGATGAATTTTTAGCTACCAAGATGCGTTTAACTTGGATTTGTGCAGCCAGTAACTCTATAATGAAGCTTGTATGTTTGTAGTCTGCGGTGGAGCCTTTGACCCCCAATGCCAAGCCAGATTTTGTCACCCCCTAGCCATCTGTATTCAGTCCAGGATTAACCTCTCATACAAAAGAAGCGAGAAGAGCCGCTTCCCTCTTTCTGTGCATTGTCACCATTTATCTGGAACCCTTGCAGCTCAGCATGCAAAGCCCACTTCCTGTTAGCTCAATGACGTGATATTAGCAACAGTTTCTGGAAAAAGTGCCACTGGCTTTAATCTCAGAGTGTACATTTGGAGAATCCCTGGGCTTGCACTGAAGTTGCAATATGACTGTATTGCCAGTTACAATCGTTGATAAGCAGAGTGCACATTCAGATGGTAGGGGTGGGCGATATGACTAAATTTCACAATATGAGGCATTTTATTTCACGATAACGATACATATCAAGCAAGGCTCGAAATTGCGACCATTTTGGTCGCATATGCTCCTGAAATTTAATCTGTGCGACCTAAAAATATATTTGGGAGCATTTGTGCGAGTGCAAATAATGGTTGTGGTGCGACCTGTTTTCATTTCTCTAAAAAACGTTTGTAAATTACTTCACAGTGTGTACCTTATGTGCGCTGATACGCGATGGCCGGACCGTCATTCTATCCAACGCTATATATATAACCAATCCCGGGGTTTTTCCTGCATTGATTTTTTTTTGGCGGCCGCCAAAGCCTTTTGATCGGTGCGTGACTGCTGCGCTTGACGAGAGAAAGCCCCGGCCGCGCGCGCGCTGTCTTGCTCTCTCTCCCTCGCGCATATTAATCAAAATCATTTGACACGATAGAAAAAGGGTGGAAGACCGAAGTTTCACGTGGAGCATTCGGAGATTTTTTTTCTCCTAAATTACCGTGGAGTGTGAATTGTGCTAAAAAATAAACTACCGGGATAATCACACAACGCTTGCCGTATGCTACACGTCCACTAATGACACGTCCGATTCGCGAACTAATGACTCATTTGAACCGATTCACTTTAATGAACAACTGATCTGTCCAAAACACTCACGAGACGTTTGAATCGGTGTATAACAAATCGGTACCACTTTACAATAATGTTCCACTTATTAAATTCTAGTTAACACAGTTAACATGTACTATTAATAAACTGCACTTTGTTAATTTGTTAACCATTGTTAAAATGTTAATTTCAACATTTGGGCTACTAATAGCCTATTATTGATTTTTTTTTTTTTTTTTTTTTTTTTTGTTAACATAGTTAATGCACTGTGAAGTAACATTAATGAACAATGAACAGCTGTATTTTTTTAACTAAGATTAACAAAGATTAATACAGCATATAATAGCAATAGAGTGCCAAGTGCCAAGCAAAAAATGCAGGGACAGGTGTGTGGCAAACAAATCAGGTTCATCAGGTTCGATTATTAAGGCTTTTAATCAGCAGGATACGTCAAATATAACCATACTGTCTATGAATATAACACTGCATACACCATCGCCAAAGAAGAGCTTGCCTTCACTTAATTTATGTCAAATGACAAACCATGTGCCAATATCATCGGGGTGAGATGATATAGAGCCAGAAGACCAAATTCAAATCTTGGCCACAGGATGAAATAAAATCTGTTAATATATTATTTGTAGTTGTGGTGCTCCTTAATTTTTGGTGGGTGCTCCTAAATTTTTGCTGGTGCTCCTAACTTTTTGAAGTTGGGAGCACCAGTGCTACCAAGTAAAAAAGTTAATTTCGAGCCCTGTAATATAGTTATTATGTGTTATCTCATTTCTGTTATTAAAAATAAGAAGGAAGAAGCAAATTACAAACAATGGGACAACAAACATATAAATGAAGTTCATTCATAAATTAAGTTTTTCAGGAACAATATAGGCTTAGACTTAGTACAGAAATGTAATAATCAAATGTAAAAATAAAATTTTGCATTGTCTGAAATAAATACTGAAATACTTCATTGAAATAAATAAATATAAAATTCTCATTAAAGCTAAAAAAAAAGCTATTCAGTCAAGAGCAGTGCCTAAGTATTTTTTTTCTTTTGTTTGTTTCACATTAGGTCACATGTAGGTTTATTAGGCTGCTGTCACTTTAAGACTAAATGCACAGATCCATTATACTGATACATCTGGTTTACAACCAACAGTTTATTTTCACTTGAGACATAACCGGCTGTGTTTACATGAATACTCCACACGATGAGCATTTTGACGTAATTGTGTGTGTATTCGACTATTCAAGCAAAATAAGACATGAAAGAGAACTGAATTCACAATTGCATGCTGAGAGACGTGGGTTTCTTTGCACAGCTTACACTGTGTGTCAGTCAGCGCATACACCGTATTGAGTTCTTTTTCACTGCTTATTGTGCTTAATAACAGTTTTTAACATCGAGCACGTCCCAAATTAGCGATCACCTTCTGAGAGTGGCAGCTTTCCGTGCGCGACAATGGCAGTGTGCCAGTCAGTCAGTTCCTTTTCATGATATACTGAGCTTATAACTCTTTTGAACAAGAGTTCAAGCATGTCCCGCTCTTTATATTCTCATGCATTTCATCACTCTGAAGTGTCAATAGTGCTATATATTTACATAACGCGAAATACACGATATAGCAAAATCTAAAGATAGACATTTTATAGCGTGGTAACGATATATATCGTCATGCAGCTCAGCCCTATCAGACAAGTTAAAATATATAATTATATTAATAAACAAATGCTGTTTTAAAAAGTATATTTTAAAATATATTAAAATAGAAAACAGTATTTTAAATTGTAATAATATTTTTACAATATTACTGTTTTCACTGTACTTTTAATTCAATAAATGCAGCCTTAGTGAGCATATAAGAGACTTTTTTCAAAAACATTTAGTCTTACCGATCCCAAACTTTTCAATGGTACTGCATATTTAATATATGTATATAAAGTAGCCTATGAAATATATGTATGAAATATATATATAAATAAAACAATTTTTTTTATTTCTATTTCATTTAAATATTGTATGTTTGCATATTATGCAAAATATATACCTTGTATAAAAACAAATCCTTACAAAAATAGCTCTCACAAAAAAAAAAAAAAAAAAATGCAA
Organism: Rutilus rutilus; assembly: GCF_951802725.1. Lineage (NCBI taxonomy): Eukaryota > Metazoa > Chordata > Actinopteri > Cypriniformes > Leuciscidae > Rutilus > Rutilus rutilus. Next base: position 14,709,103 of record NC_140214.1, read on the forward strand.
TCACCAAAAAAATCCTAGTGCGAGGAGTGGCTAATTACTCAGATTGTTTATTCTGGAATGACATTGTCAGAAAGTGTCTATGTAGCTCAGACAAAGAGAAAACAACTATGTAATTTGGTTGTCTCTTTAGCTGTAATCCTGTTTTCTGCTTGTTTTTGCCATTTTGGGAAGAGTGAGATCTCTATGCTAGAGAACAACCCATCTGTAGTCACATAATATAACACTAGGTAGTGTTGGTACTTCAACTCAAGCTTTCAAGATAGTTTTCATACTTTATTTTTTATCTTCTGGCATCTTCAAAGAGAACACTGTGTTGTGAGTCAGTATAGTAGAGCAAGATAGAGCACAAAGACATTCTTATATCTGTGTCAGTGTCTGATTTACACATGCACTAGAGACAGACACACACACTTACACCAAAAGAACAGACAGTACACACTACAATTATTATTACTAGCCTGTTTGCCTAATTTGTCTCTTGAGTGCAAGAACTACCTGCATAGCCAGACAGTTAGCTGGAGTCTGCCAGACTTAGACAGTTAGCTGGGGCCGCTGAAGGTTTGTTAAGCCACTGTGATGACTGCGTGATCAGGGCTGTAACCGTTGCGGATCATGCAGTCTCCCAGACACCGATACACACAGACGCCTGGCTGCGAGCCAGCTAGTCAGGGAGGTTCAGACGGCCTGCTGTGAACATTGTAAATATGCTTTTCAACACAAAAAAGTTTTATCTGTTACTCACCTAGCGTTTGATTTTTAGGATTGGGTCACTGTGATTATTTGGAACAGTCTGTTATCTGCATGGGTCGTTCTATCTTTTCTGTCTGCGAAGTGTCTCTATCTTCTCTATCTGCGTGTTTGTACTTGCATCAAACAATCTGAAAACACTGTAAACATGATTCAACGCCGGCATCCAATAACATTCATGGAATAGTACGGTACAAGATGTGTTTGTTTGCATCTGACTGCCTGTTTGTTTACCATAATTGGACTTGTTTTTTTATTTTATAAAATACTGACCCTTGCACTTCCAGTTAGTTTAGAGACGATTCAGAGAACTCAACTGCAGGAAGTGAAAGTTAAGCCACCCTCTTGTTTTGTCTCCCCTGAGCAAGCACTGTTAAAATGACCTGCTCACTCAGACTTTTGGAGAGGCTCATTGAATAAGATGACCTTTGATGACCTTAAGTGATCAGGTGGCCTTTGACCTCAGTGCTTAAAGAAGACAAGGAAGAGAAAAAATAGGTTTGCTAACAGCTAAATAAGCAGCTGTAAATGTGTTTCCTATTCCTTTTTTTTTTTCTAAATAAAATGTTTACATTTTACATTTTGTTACATTTACAGTAAAAAACATCTAGCAGCTGTGGTTCAGAACTTTACCATAAAAAATATTCACAGTGTTACATTGGGGAGATATGATTGTAGCAACAGATATTTGTATATTTTATAGTTATTAACTTTGTAATTAATGTTAAAATACCAACACTGTAAAAGGTGATCAGTTGACTTAACTTAAAAAAATTAGGAAACCCATTGCCTTAAAATTAAGTAAATAAACGTCATGCTTAATTATGTGTAATGGTCAAGTTCACGTAACTTATTTTTTTCAATATGCAATGGGTTTCCTCACTTTTTTAAGTTAAGTCAACTGATCACTTTTTACAGTAAACATATTTGACCAAAACATTATTGTCTAAAACATTTTTTTCATGCATAAATCAGATTTTTTTAACAATATTTTGCAGTAGAATTGCATGTACTGTCTTTAGTTGACTAATTAACAGGTTTTTACCTTAACATTTTTACATTCTTTTTCTCTGTTGGTTTTTTACAATGTTATCTGAGCAATAGACAATTAACTACACTGATTTAGCTAAAAATCTGAGAAATTTAAAGTTATACTTATAATTATTGGAATAGCATGTTTTTAGACTCAGATGCATAATTGAAGTATATGCTATGATCCTGATCTAGAGATGTTGCATTTCAGATCTGATTGAAAGTGACATTTTTGTCTATAATTGCTGTTGTGCATCGTAGGCCATGTGTTTGGAGTAGATCTTAAAACCTGTGACTGCCTTTCTTTCTGCCCCCGAGCCCTGCAGAAATATTAGGTTTGGCATTAGCGGTCGTCTCTCTCCGCCACTGCTGATTGCCCCAGACTGATTGATTTCTGCTGAGGAAACAGGAGCCTAATAATTACTTTCACATATGAGCACGACACGTGACTTTAGGAATGTTTGCTTGATTGATTCGTTTCGGGCAACGCTGAAGTTAGATCCGCTTATTAGTGAAAGTGACAATCCAACTTCAAATGAAAAACGGATTGGTTTGATAAGGCCCTGCATTTGGAGAATGCAAACAGACATTTTTACAAAATGAAGATTAGGAGCATGTGACACTGTTTAAAGCTAATAAACGTTTTCTGTGTCTAAGTTTTGTGGCCCAATTCATCTGATCAGGGCTTTGTGTTTGGCATTGTCTTCGTGCAATGTGTGCTGTCAGATTACAGACTTAGAGCTGACGGGCGCGTGCCTGACTTCCCACTGGCTCCGGAGCACTTAACTTCTGCTAATCAATCAGTCCCAGGAGGGAGTCCATGTGTTCCCATCTTCAGTTTAACGTGACCAGTGAATGAATCTCTGTTACCAACGGTAACCCCCAATCAGACAGATATGGTGTTGCCTGACTGTCAGACTGTAGAGGAAGTGGAGAAACCACTGAGTGCTCTTATGGTCTGCACTCGCTGGCATCACAGAAAGTAGCAGTCATAAAATATCGTCTACACGCACAACACAGACAATAATTAACTTAGCAAATTATACACAAAATACATCGTAGAATGGGAAATTTCTTTGAAGTAAATGCTCTAATTGACAAGCTGACGATACAGCTTTTGTTATCGATATGAACTCTGTTTTTTGGTGAATGAAGAGGGTAATTTGTATTGATTTTGAACTGGTGCCCTTCAGTCACAAAAATCCATGTTTGTGTTGCTATTCTTGCTGGTTCTTCCGTATTTGCAGACCATTAATCTCCAATGTCGTAAAAGGAAACATGCTGTGGTGGCAACAGGAAATGTGGGCTGTAAAGCTGTGCATGCTGATGAGTTTATTTACCATAGGACAGGCCCACAATTGACAACAAGGTCCCATTGCGTCAAAGAGAACGGTGCGTGGATGCAGCGTTAGGATTCCACGATTAATGATATGTGATGCAAGAATTAAACAAGCAAGCGAAAAACAATAAAATGATATGTGATGCACGTTCGACTGATTGTTGTCATTACCTGTATTTTCTTAAATAAGTGTGTCTGAACTTCTATAGGCTTGTCCCATATGCCCTCTGTCTATGCTACTAGCTGTGCTTCAGGACACTTGTTAAAAACATTAGGTTACACTTTATTTGAAGGTGTCTTTGTTAACTTGTAATTATACATTTAAGTACTGAGTAATATTAACTACATGTACTTACTATAGGGTTAGGAATAGGGTTTGGTTTGGTTTAGGGTTAGTTGTGTGTAATTATGCATCATTTATAGTTATTACTATAGTAACTGCATGTAACATATGTAACAATGACACTGTAAAATAAAGTATTACCAAACATTATATACATTAAAATGAAATGGATGAATTGATTTGTACAAATGTATAAATGTACAATTTTGCTTTAGGCCATTGTTAAACAGACCTTGGCATTCAGTCAGAACTAATTTAAACTACTCACAGACATGAAATGTCTTGTGAGTCTTAAAAGTCATGTGACTGCTCTGTTTGCTGCTGCACAACAGTGGACTTCATAAGGGACGGAGTGATGAGAGGATCTTATTTTTCGCGGCCTCTGACCTTGGCTCAGAACACATGAACTCATTAGTGTCTCAGACAGAGAGGGGTGACCCAGCTGCACATGACTCTCGTTCTGACTTCACACTATTTCAACAACATGGCCATCCATGACCCCAGTTAAGCATGCATAGCACGTTTGAACCTATGTTTTATACTGATTTGCTGGGAACATCTAAATGGTTGCATCCAATATTTATTGTTATTTATATGTTCAATAAGTACTATTGGATGCAACCATTCAGGCATGTGAGGGGTGTCCATTTATTACTAAATAATATTAAAAATGTTTATTGAAATAATTTCAATAATCAGCATAATGTGGGATTTTATTCTTTATATTTTCTGAGCAACAGTACGGAACCATGCACATGACCACGAATTAAAGGAGAACTCCGGTCAATTTTAACATTGAGCTAATTTTTTTGTACATTTGGAGTGCTGTCAATACAGAGAACAACGACAAAAATCGGTGTTGCCTACACCGAGTTATTCTATTTTTAAAATTTGCACCCTGTTGACTTCAATGGGGCAATGTTTAAACCTGCTTTTAGCCTCTTAACATCCTTGATGTGTCATTACAAGTGCACAGAAAATATGAGTGATTCCTTCAGAGTGAACACGGTGAATCTGACTGCAGTAGATGTGAAAGATATTAATAAAAATTAAGTTAATTCAGCCAGCGCTCATACCTGTATTTACTTCCTGTTTTCGGTCAAAGTCCATAGTAGTCGATTGTCGAGCGATTGTCACGCGCGTGATCATAGGTAACTAAGCAACAGTGGAGAACTCGACAATCGACTACTGTGGGCTTCGACCGAAAACAGGAAGTAAATACAGGTATGAGCGCTGGCTGAATTAACTTATTTTTTATTAATATCTTTCACATCTACTGCAGTCAGATTCACCATGTTCACTCTGAAGGAATCACTCACATTGTCTGTGCACTTGTAATGACACATCAAGGATGTTAAGAGGCTAAAAGCAGGTTTAACCCATTGAAGTCAACAGGGCGCAAATTTTAAAAATAGAATAACTCGGTGTAGGCAACACCGATTTTTGTCGTTGTTCTATGTATTGACAGCACTCCAAATGTACAAAAAAATGAGCTCAATGTTAAAATTGACCGGAGTTCTCCTTTAAGAATTCATTCCCATGTTTTAGTTAAATAGTGGACACGCACTAATCATTTCCCTCGTTTTAGTTATATCACAGCCACGATTGAACTGAATTTAAACAAGGGAATGAATTAGTACAACATAGCCATTATTTAACTAAATCAATGGAACAAATTAGTAAATAGTCATGATTTAATTAATTAATAAAACATGGCCATGAATTAAGTGGAAACGAATTCTTAGAACTATTTTGAATGCTACAGATCCACAATCTGACTTCTGGCTTGAAATGAATCAACACTGAACTGATTTCAACTAAATAATGACTGGTAACTATTGTCTTTTTAGAGCAGAATTGAATTCTATTTGCATCATTGAATCATTGTAAAGCTGCTTTGAAACGATCTGTATTGTACAAAGCCCTGTATAAATAAAAGTGACTTGACTACTTGCGAAGCTCCGTACAACAGTGGCTTCATTTGGTAAGTTAATCATGCATATTTCTGAAGCTCAGAGAATGTTTTCTGTCGGAATAAATCTGGAAAGGGATGTTTAAACCTGCATTTTAGCCTGTGATTTTCTTCATTTCATGATCTGAAAATAGATTGCCCAATGAATATGCACACTGCAGACATCATAATTCTACTATGCTGTGTTTATATTCAGACTGTAGTGTTTATGTCTGATGTAAAAACCCCACCATGCTCCATTTTTTGCTTTTCAGTGAACATTTGAGTCAGTGACATGCTCAAATATAGCTCCTTATAGTCTAAGAATAGAACGTGCAGTCAGACTATTCATGGCAGTGGCTGTTACCTCAGTATAGCGAGTATCGTTGTTAAAGGGCTGTGCTATTGCTGCCATGGAAATAAGAGCCTTCTGTTCCTGTTTTTCTTCTATTTTCTCCCTCCGGCTTGACGTCAGCGCAGTCCTGAAGTGCGCAGCTCAGCCCAGCAGCCGCCCAGGGTACGCACCATGCTTTAGTCATGTCTGTCTGCAGAGGAGCCCATCAACGTCAGCTTTGTGCACGGACAAGTGCCTCGGGTCAGAAAACACTGTTTTCTCTTGGGCTTTTACAATGAAGACACAAATATATCTGTCAGTTGCTTGCTGATCCACCCCACCTAAACAATGGCCCCTGTTGATGACTTCATAAAGTGGGTGATTATTGCTCACTAACTTTCTTCTCATCACCCCTCTTGAATTGTGCCATTGTTTTTTGTTTTTGTTTTTTTTACCCCTCTCAAGTAAGTGAACTTTTTTTCTTTTTTTTGGGGCACAAGGGAACTGTAAACACTGCCACATGTAAGAACAGAGCTCCCTGTGAAAATACAGACATGCCATTCAACCCTTCTGTACAGCATTATATGTTCTCAAGAAAAGATGTTTTCAAGATTTGCAGATGTTGACGTATGAGTCATGACATTATTCACTTCATTTTACTAAAGTTGTAGAGGAGTCATGCCCAGATGTCTCAGTTGGTCTTTAAAAGAATATGGTGTGAGTCAGTGCATTAGTCTTGTGGGAAGTCAGGAAGATGTGGGGTCTACCACGTGCAGCCTCTTTCAACCAGTCCATTTAGCTGTCTGCAAAGTTAATGGGAAGATCACAGGCTATTTGATCAACGTACCCCTCCTGCATGTTTACTGTGGCCTGCAGGCAGCCTGACCTTTCACAGTCACCAAAGAAAAGGTCAGTGAAGTCACAGTGATCAAGCTATTTCCCCCCCTTTTTTTTTTTTTGGTCTTCTGAAAACAGCACTAGTCTGTGACTAATATGTTTGTGCATGTTTTCATGTCCAATCTATAAAGACATTGTTCTTTTTGAACAATATATTACTACTGACTGTGCCACTTTGTCTTTTTGGCTGAAGGGTAATATTAGAATCAGTGTAAAAGAATAGCTAAGCATGTTGTAATTTATCTGACTGAACTTTCTCCTTCATCCTCTTGAGCAGGAAGATATTAAAAAGCAAGTGTAGAATGTCTATCAGCAGAGCCGTGTTCTCGGGTATATTTTGCGCCTCTTGCAAACAAAGCCATTTGTTTGAGAAACCGATAAGGAACCTCTTACTTTTGTACACATAGTGCTGCATCTAGGCTGCATGATTTATGATGCAGGTAGGGGAAAAAACAGGTGTCAATATGTGAACAGCAATCTTCTTGGGAATGATGTTTATTTACTATTAATCATAACTGTCTGTTGTCCCACAGAACAATATAAGTCCCTCTCTTCCTTATTGTGAGCTTAAAATAACATCGGAAATGATCGTACTGGCTATTCCAACAAGGAAGCAAAAGTATTTTTAACTAATTTATCTTTTTATGACCAGCTCTGAACTGAACTCATGTCAGTCCATGTGAGAGTTTTTGCTCTAATGTCCAAAAAGATGCACTTTCTGATTTTAAATCTGGCATAAAAAACACAACAGGAACTGTTCATTTTTTTAGCCATTAGGCATGAAATTTATTTCATAAGAAAAAGTACACATTTGTAAATGTATAAATAACCAAATATATTATTTGTTTTGAATGACATCAGAGTGTTGTGCATAAATAAAAAATGACGGTAAGACAAATTCAGCCCTTAAATAGCAGTCTCTTATTGAAAGCAGAAGTTCTTTTCCTCTGAAGACCTGTCACAATATTGTCAGGTCTGAGTCACGTGTTATTCATTCATTCCCCACGTGGAGTGCAAAGTGCGGCCGTACGCCGCCGTCCGGAAACATCCCGTAGCATCCTTGCTGCATCCCTTCAGAGGTACAACACAGTCCACAACCAACCCTTGGTGCTCCTTTGGTCCTTCCAAAGGGCGATAACACCGACCATGCATTATGAGGAACGTGGACGAATGTCTCTAGTATCCTCTGACGCTTCGAATTCCATAAACATGGAAGTGGAAGCTCTGGAATGGACTATTAGACAGTCCCCCTTTAATTGATGAGCTTGTCCTCAAAGGACGACATCAATATTCCTTTTCTCTTCAGCACATTTCAGTGCAGAATAGCTCAACGCTCTTGCAGGGCAATAGAGGGCACCCACTGGTTCCTGCAACGGCTTTCCTTGCAGTAACTCCCCACCTCGTTCAGCTTCAGATGCTCAGCTTGTGGGTTCTATGAGAAGGAAAGAAATATGATTAGTATGGAAAATATTTCACTATAGCTTGTTTTGTACTTCCCTAATTTGTGTTAAGGGTGCAAATTGCTTCCGGAACACGTTTTTTAGCCACGGTCATTATCAGACGCACTTAATATTAAAACTGTCTCCTTCAAGAGATTTACACATCACAAACATATCACAAAAAAGCTAGTGTTTTGTTAAAAAAAAGTTAAAGATAGTTAACGACAACTAAAGCGAACAAACTGCACCCTTGCCCCCGAATGTTATTTTCTGTTAATGCATTTGTTATATGCGTAAAATAGGCTAGGCTACTTACAGTGACAAGTATGCAGTGGAGGTCTCTTGGCTCATTGGCGTTGCTGTCAGTGGAGAGAGGTTCCTCGAGAACCTGTGCTAAACGCCTCATGCCGGACACACGCACAATGTTGATATCGATGTCACAGCAGAAAGCTTGGATGAGAGTGAAGTGGATCTGAAGCGCAACATCACTTTCGTCCTCCTCATCGGTCGCCAAAACGCATAGGACCACGCAGTCTGGGTCACTGTAAAAGTTAACAAATGCATTTAATTTAATATACTATTCGGTATATCCAATTTGCTCATGCATGTTACTGAATTGAGTAAAATACTTACACATTCATGAGTTGTGCAGACTCGTAGACTCCAACTGTCAGACAGTTTTGTCGTTGCGCAGCCACTAGCAGCTCCTCGAGAGCTTCACGTACTGTTTCCATTCTTTAAAAGAAAAAAAAAATTGTCAGTTTTAATTTATGAAACAATTAAAATGAGAAGAAGAAAAATTATACATTTTGAACCTCCTTAGTTATACGTAACAACAAGTAACTTACTTTCTGTCAGTGCTGCTGCATCCAACAACTTCCTCCAGAGTCATGTTTGTCATTAAATTATATTACAATCCAGAAATCGAAATTCCTCCAAATAATGTAATTCCAAAGAATATGTCGATCTTAGAGGCGGTAGTAATCCACAGAGATTTCGAGTGGTTTCTCTCTCGCACTGTCTCGACTCGTGTTTGACTCGAGCTGTGTGGGAGCCGAGGCTTTTATAGCAGGAGTAGAGTAGTAGGCGTGGTTGAAACTGCAGTCGAAACCTCATGTTAGTTGCCCACGAAGGTTTCTATGGAGTCTCCTATTGTGTGGCCTGGAGTATTGTGTCATCTACAGTTGTCTTTGTGTTGGGAACGATCAATGAGCTATTTTCCATAATGTAATCCTGAATTCTCATTAATACTGATAGATGGTTGCTGATATGGATTTAAAGCTGCACCCTAATGATGAAGTAGCCTACCCTCTGAGATTTCAACCTATTGTTAAACTTAAAAATAAATAAAATAATAATAATACATTGGATAATATTTGAGATAAGCTAATATATAGGCCTATTTTATCTGTGCATTTTCACTTTTTGTGTGTTTACATTTAGTTATTTATTAATTTTATTTTATATGTTGTTTATTTTGCAGTTGTCATTTCTATTGCATTCTCACAGACTTGTCTATTTTGCAGTGGCATTGCAAAATGTTGTGCAAAAAGAATGAAAATAATAATAGCCTATATAGGCAATCTTCAAAAAAAAAAGATACATTATAATGTCAACTAATGCACGTGCACTTTTACATTAAAACGGTTGTATTCAGACTGTAAAATTAAAATACATTTAAAAAATGTCTCATTAAAATAATGTAATAAAATTAATGAAACATTAGGCCTACGCATTATTTAACCTTGATATTAATCTCTATGTTTTTCATTATTGTCTCACATAATAATAATAATTATCATCAATGTATTGCTTGATGCAAAAGTCACCCAATGCCAACAGTCATGAGCCCCAGACTGTCTCGATTGTCCAGCGCTCCATCTGGTGGCGAGAAGTGAGAACTGGAGGCCTGAGCACTGGGACAGGAGGGACATGTGCGGGCACGTACCTCAGAAATTAAGGTGATCATGAAGGTGATCATTCTCTGATTACATCAGAACTAATAACTAGATCCGAGAATTACACGAACCTCCGCGATTTCGTTGGTTTCGCTGCTTATGGTCAGATCATTAACTTAAATCGTTTAGCTTTATTGTTGTGTCAGGTGATGATAATGTGTTATAACTAAATAAAGATGAGTTGTGAAGCGAAACACACTCGGAGGTTTACTTGATTGTCAGATGTTCGCCATTTTGCATGATAATCAGTTCAACCAGGGCTGTCGTGATTAGATTACATCAGTTCATTAAGATTATAGTGTGACAAAGTTTGTTGCACCATAAATCATCTGTTGAAAACGTGTTTATCATCTTAATCCTTTTCAGGTGGCATCAACGATACAACCTTGCAAACATATAGAGTTAATAGCTCTTCAGTTTAAATGATAAACGCATACAAGTTTTATGTAGGTCTAGCATATTGTACAATTGTATAGTACAATGGCCAGTCTGTCGATTGCAGTCTTATTTCATATAGCCTTGTACACAATTTAACTTTTACATTTAGATATTTCTTAATTATTTTGATGTCCATAACATCTATAGGCTATGCATGCACTTCTACTTCGGCTATTTCTTAGCTTTGCATGTTTGGCACATCTTATAATATCAGTTAAGTACAATTTTATTTTATTTAACACGGTCTAAATCTGTATTTAAATATTTGAAATGCTTTTCGATATGCTGTGACAAACTTTTATAGATAGATAGATAGGCCTTAGATATAGATAGATTTTATGTATTAATTTCTGTGATTTGAGATTTTATTTAGAATTATAATGAAACGATATGTTTTTAAATGGTTTACTTCGATTTTTTACTTTGGATTTTAGCTATGGATTTTAGCCCATAAGGGCTACACAATTATTTAGTAGTTATTCGGAGGTCGACCCATGGCGGTGTTTGAAGGTCTTGCAGGGTTCAGAGACCAGAAAGGCTAATACTAAATATATAAACGTTTCTTTAAAAATAAAAAAAACCAACTCAGTCTCAGAAATTTAGTAACTCTTCAAATAACCTTTTATAACATACATGCTTAACAGATCAGCATATACATGTAAAAACAGAAACAGTGAATCAAAATGTCCTATAGTTTCCATATTGAATGGCCAGCAGCTATCAGCATGTAGCCCGAGACTGGTTGCCCACTAAGCTAAGCAGGGTTGAGCCTGGTCAGTAACTGGATGGGAGACCTCCTGGGAAAACTTTGTTGCTGCTGGAAGAGGTCTTAGTGGGGCCAGCAGGGGGCACCGCTTACCCTGTGGTCTGTGTGGGTCCCAATGCCCCAGTATAGTGATGGGGACACTATACTATCAAAAAGCACCGTCCTTGCTTCAGATGAGACATCTCATTTATGACCATAGAGAGTCAGACGAGGTCCTGTGGTCATAAAAAATCCCAGGATGTCCTTCGGAAAAGAAATCCTGGTCAAATTTGCCCATTGGCCTCCTAATCATCCACATATATTGATTGGCTTCATCCCTCTGTCTCCTCTTCACCAATAAGCTAATGTGTGGTGGGCGTTCTGGCACAATATTGCTGCTGTCGTATCATCCAGGTGGATGCTGCACATTGGTGGTTGTTGAGGAGATTTAATTATTTTCAAGTTCTGTTTTACAAAGTTTTCATTATGGGACATTGGAAAAATGAATGAAGAGAACCAACCATCTTGAATAATCTCATATTTAGATTAAAAAAAATATATATATATATATATAACAGCAAGAGGTGAAGTTAAAGAATAATAACTGGAAACTGGGAAACTGGAAAAAAAAGTTTAGTCTACATCCTTCGGTAATTAATAATAATAATAATAATAGGGTAATAATAATAATAGCCTAATAATAATACTGTCCTGTCCTGCAGTGATATGTGATGAGCACTTTGTCGACCACTTTGACTTTAATTACTGAAGGATAGCAATTTGACAACAAAAAAATGACAGGCTATTACAAGTTAGCTGAAAATATTTTACAGCGATACTCGTATGTAGTCTCATGATACTCATGATATATCATGCACTGCAATGTGCGTGTTGTTCGTGTATGTATTTTTATTATTGTTGACCATCATTCCATCACTCACATGTGGTCTTGTTTTTTAAATCTTAAGTGTGTGATACAATGTGAACATTGTGCAGTAGGCCTATACGTAAAAGTGCAAGTTGGATGCCTTATGTGGCTGTCCACAAGGATGCCTCTTTTTTATTTTAAAATGCCTTAAGATAGCTAAATTATGTTTTTTTTAATATATTTTTTTTTTATTACTACTGTGTAAAGTGACTTGCAAATTCAAAATAAAGAGTTACTGAATGGTTGAGTTGTTTTTCGTTCATCAACATCTATTTTGAATGAATGCATTTCACTGAACTTGTGTTTTTCCTATTTGATTCCTGTTAAATGCAAAAACAATAAATGTTGAAGACTGCTGCAATAGCCTAGTGATGCTTGCAACAAGGCGGTCTGAATCCTGGCTTCGATTGGTCAGCTTCAGTTTCATTCAAATTATCCGCCTGTTCCTTCAATAACGCTTGAATCGAATGCTTGTGTATTACATCATAAGAATAACTTTCCAACATGGCGTCGGGTGTAACGGCAGCGATGGAATCAGAGGACCTGACAGCCCATCCTGGATTCAGCAATGACAAATACTCGATGTTGATTGTAATCGGTGCGCTCTATAGACCGCACATACTGGACTATATTGTGGTGGAGATTGAACGAGGTATTCATTTTTAAATGTTGTATTTCTATGAATAATAATAATAACAGTGTTAATCCAAGCTGTTATAATATTTATTTGATATTATCATTATTTCTCATATCTGTGTGTCGTAGAACTGGTTGCGAGCATGTGGATATTCCATTCTTTGATTTTGTTATTCAGCGGTTTGTTCTTTGGTGAATAGAGATGGATGAAACACAATCAACACAGTGCGACTCATTGCGCCAGTCACTTTCTCTCGCGTTCAGCAATACATTTTTACGCATATTTCAACGAGCTCTCGTATATACCGTATAGACTATAGCTTTTAAAGCAATAATACTATGTATATTCTGGTACAAGATTCGCGCAGCTGTTCCCTGCATGCACTGCAGTGTTATGACATCAGTACATCAAAAATAGCCACCTTGTGCATCACCCTTTCCAGTCTGCTGAAGTAGCCTATCACTGGTTTCTCGGTTTATTATGTGACAGTCATTATTCATAATTTAAGTAAAGATGTGTTCATCACACATCAACAGTTTAGGCTGCATGTTCACACCCACCCCAGCGGTCATTTTATTGCTTACATAATTTTAGTGGCATCACCCTGATGAGAAATCCAACTTTGATTTTGAAGTTGTTAATCTAGTTGTGTTTTGGAACAGCTGGTCTAAGATAGTCAATGATCACCGTAGACCAGCTAAACCAGAGCATGCTACAAAACAAAAAAGCTACCAGTGTAAACTGGATTTTCCAGCAAGGCAGTCATCAACATTTCAACAACAGAGGTGCCATTATAGTCATTCATTTGAGGCTTTAACAATATGTCAGATGTTGACAGCACAGATGTCTGAGGGAATCGATCACAAACTGAGAAGAGCTTGTCAACATGGTGAGCAGGCAAAAATGGAAATCTCTTTACAAAGAAATATGAATAAGAGCTTTCAGTCAAATTAAATGATTTTTTTTTTTTCATATTTGCTTTCATTTAAGCTGGACTTCACACAGAATTAATATGTCAGGTTTTAAATCTTACAATATTACAGTATGGCTTTATTGTCAGTCCACCTTTTTTCCTATCTATATCAGGAAATTTACCTGACTTTACTGCTGATTATGCCGACATTATTTATTTCAGTGCAAGAAGTGATGAGTCGGATTTTTTATGGTCATATTAGATGAGAACATGCTGCTCAGAGGCGTTTATATTTCATGAGTATTGGAGACCAATGCCACAAAACAAAGCTTTTTTGATAAGCCAGTCAGCCAACCATCTTATTTGTTTCTTAAAGCCACAATGAGTCTCACATGATATTTCAATGACATGCTGACTGCAGTGCTTTTGCACTGGGGGGTTAAGGCTGCTTGCTCTCAAATCAACGTTGTTTTTGTAAACCCAGTACAGTAAGTGTCAATAAGGACATTAGCACATGTTTTAATTCATTGAGTTTTGATAATGCTTTCAATTCGTAAAGATAATTGCAGCTCCTTACATATAGGTGTTCGGGCATGGGATGTGGACCTGGCAGTGTGTAACTTGGATGAGCAGCTGAAGCTCTTTACTTCTCAGCATTCTTCATATGAATCAAAAGACATAAGAGGTAAACTTTTTCAAAGTCATACAGTAGACATATGTTTGTGAGGTAGGCCTATACAAAAAGAAGCAAATTTGGGTTGGCAGCTACGCTTTTGAAGAACACTGCTGGGAATAATTTGGAGCTCATGATATTTAAGCGTGGGATGCAATCTTATGAATTAACAAAGAAGCAACTGTGTAGTTCAGCCCCAGCACAGCTCCATTTAAAGTATCAGACATGCACAATTCTATTCCACTTAATAATGGTATATGGTCATATTTTCAATGTGTATGAGTTATGTACACTCATTAAATCCATTACCATTAATCTGATTATGAAAATATTTCAGTTTAAAAAAAAACTAAAAAAACAACAGCAACTGCATATTCCTATGTTAAAAGAATTATGGGTCATGCCAAACATGAGAATAGCGGATATTTATGTATTATTTATAGGCTAATATGTGTATATTTTATTGCAGCCTGTCTGATGTAAACATGCATAAGTATGTTTTCTTTGCTTTATTGGGAGAGAATCATTCATTCATTATAATTTTAATATTGTGTAATATAATTATAAATTTATATTGTGTAATGAAGACTGTGTGAACTGTGTACTGCGCACAATCGTAACTTCTGTACTTCCCACTTCTATTATTCAGTAAATGTTGTATTTAGGTTGGCGTGTTGGTCCTAATTTGCTATTTCCGTACACACAGCAGAAAGACAGGAAGGAAGTGCTTTCTACCAATTGTTCAGGTTGCTGGTGAAAAAACAGCAGTGGAACATTTTCTTGCATTAGTTTTGAAAGTGATTTTTCTGACAAACCATAGTTAGACGTTTGCATATCTAATACTCATGAAAAAACGTCTTGTTCTTTTATTTTGCATTGCTCTTACACAGTTCTTATACTATAGAGGTGCATAATTTTTTTGCTTAGTTTAGTTTGCTTTGATTTACCTTATTGTGTAGTCTTTTTTCATATTAGTATGCAATGCATTAATATTTGCCGTTGAGAAATCCACATATGCATGCCATCTTTGTGTACTTATTCTGATTATTTCCCTATTGACCCTTTTTATTTGTCTCCCTACAATTCCATCTTAGGTCAGAAGACATTTCATTTCAGTTCAGATGTACTGGAAATTAAAGTTGTAGTAAATCCATCTGAAGGGTTTCTCTACTCTGAGGTGTGTGACTGTTAAAGGCATCTATTCTTCTCTTCCTCAATTCTATTTATTTGAATTACACAATAATCAATAAATTAGATTAAATTAGATAGATATTTAATAATTAACACATTAGATATGTTAAGGCTAAATTGAGTGCCTTGGCAAACAGTTACCAGTCCTGCAAGTAAAATTGAGTGTCTTTTTTTAACGTAAACATTTGTAACAAAATGTATATATATATACCATACACTCACACCCAGATGTGTGTTACCTGTATATTTGCTGTATTCCTTGTCCACTTTGTAGAAACATGATATGCATATATATATATATTTATATATATTTTAAATATACATTGAAATATTATTGTAATTTATAATTATTCATTTATTTTTATTTTATTCAGGTCCAGAGCTTGATATCATCCATACCTCGGCACAAATTGCTGGTGCTCACGGGACAGTCTCTTGAGGACTCTGGGGATCTGGTCCTGCACACGGGGCAGTTCACTCCAAATGATTTCATCCAGATCTTTTCAGATGAAGAGGTTTGCCAGACTGTAAATGTGTATGCCAATATTTTAAAGTGTTTTCCTCACGTTAATAGTGGATTTGAAAAAGTAGCTATATTTGAATATAATATGATTCTTCTGAGCATTACAAATGATTCTGTTGTACTCTAATGTAATTTCTCATACATTTGAATTAAAGCTGTTTTCTGTACATTTCCAACAGATTCAAGTTCTCTTAAACTCTATAAGCACACATGGCAAAGCAAACCTCACCTTAAGCTGCCCTAAAACTGGAAAATGGAAAAACTCAGTGCTAGGGAAGCACAACATACATGACATTATCGACATTAAGGTGAATCCTCTAATGGTACTACCCAAAATGGGGGGCCTTCAAGAGTTCACGGACCATATTTTTGAGTCCATAGAGCCACAGTCTCCATTTGATCTCTTAGAGCCACCTGGCACAGTAGGATTTCTCAAGCTATGTCGTCCGTGCTGTTATGTCTTTCCAGGAGGGAGAGGTGACTGTGCCTTTTTTGCTGTCAATGGTTTCAATATTTTGGTAAATGGTGGAGCAGATCCACGCTCTTGCTTCTGGAAACTTGTCAGGCATTTGGACCGTGTTGACTCAGTGCTGCTCACACATTTTGGAACAGACAACCTGCCGGGAGTTAACAGCCTGTTGGAGAGGAAGGTCACAGAGCTTGAGGAAAGTGAAACTGACTCACAGGAAAAGGAGCAATGGGCAAAGAATCTAATCTCTCCAGAGCTTGGTGTGGTTTTCCTAAATGCCCCAAACAGACTTAAAAAACTTCAGGGTGATCCTAATGTACTACGAAGCAGTGATCTAGCAGCACTTATTTTACAGCATTTGGACAAACTAAAGATCTCACCAGAACCACTTTTTCGCAATTCAAGTGGCTCCATTGAACCAGTTATTCTTTTCCAGAAAATGGGAGTGGGATGCCTTGAGCTTTACATCCTAAATCCAGTCAAACGTAGCAAAGAAGTAGAGTCTTTCATGAATAACTGGCCAGATAATAGTTCCAAATCCAAGAGTTTAGATGGCCACCTAACCTCTTTGGTCTCTATATGTGCTTTGCTTGTTTGGCATCCTGCTAACCCAGTGGAGAAAATCATCAGAGTTCTCTTCCCTGGCTCTACACCACAAGGAAAGATAATGGATGGTCTGGAGAGACTGAAGCATCTAGAGTTTCTTAAGCGCCCTGTGGTGTGCTCAAAAGATTTTGAAACATCAAAATCGGATAAAAATCCAAAAGTTGCAGAGAGTCAGGACAGTTCCAAAACTGTCAAAAATGAATCCAGACCAAGTAATGGTGCTTCAAAAGACCGAGCTGTTCGTGGAGATCTAGAGCTAAAAGACAAAACCAAATGCATGAATGGGAATGATCTGAAAAGTGAAGAAAAGTTGAAATCTGTAGAAAGCAACGTAAAACCTAAACACTCCAGACTAGTTACAAGGAAGGAGTCTTTGAAGGACAAGAGCAATGAAAAAATAAACATATCAGACTCAAAGAAACAAGAAAATGGACAAAGAGAAATGTCAGGTAGCAAAAATGCTTCAATGAGAAGACCAAAGTTAGAGAGCAGACCCGAAGAGAGAAAAGCAACAAAGCCTCTTGGAAAAGATATCAAGAAAACCTCTGCAGGATTACTGAACTCAAATAAGCCTGGAAACGTAAAAAACGAAGCAAAATTACACAAACAGGCTGAGGACAAAGCCAAAAACTTTAAATCTAACAAGGAGCAGCAGAATCAGAAGTTGTCAACAGACTCAGAAGATATAAATTGCTCCATTATGTCTTCACCAGAAGATATGACCGCAGATTTTCTGGAAATGGGTCGAGAACAACATGATTTACAAACTGTTGACTTTGGGAACATGAAAAATGTCTCAACAGGTAATGTCCAGTCTATATGTAGTAGCATAGTAAATCCTAGCAAGTCCAGAGCATCTGCGAGACCCTTTGTCAAAACAAAAAATGAGCTCTGTGTGAATCTAGACCTCACTCCCACTGAGTATACTTTGCTTGATGGGACTTTTAAAGATGGGCATGAGGAAGTTTGTGTCAGTCCCGATGAAAAGACGTTAGAGCTAACATCTCCTAGATCACGTCCAAATAGTGCTGGTCATACTCCTTATCACTTGTCACCTGAAGAG
The DNA here is from genome assembly GCF_951802725.1 of Rutilus rutilus. NCBI lineage: Eukaryota > Metazoa > Chordata > Actinopteri > Cypriniformes > Leuciscidae > Rutilus > Rutilus rutilus. Next base: position 14,727,329 of record NC_140214.1, read on the forward strand.
ACCTGGGCCTCAAAAGATCATAGTAGTTTTGGCGTTAAGATGTGTCTTGGTTCAGAGAGCCAGCAGATGGGATTGTCCAAGTTTTCAGAGTCCGGATGCCCTAAAAGTAACCAAGAAAGTATCTCAACTTCCTCCAAAGAGAAGCATTCTAGTTTCCTGTCTCTCAGCTCTTTCAAGGATATAATGCCTGATATATCTCCCACTGTTACCACCACCACACACTCAATGCCTGCAGAAGTAAGTTCACCACAGTCCACTGAGGTTGATGAATCATTGTCGATGTCTTTTGAACAAGTGCTGCCAACAGTGAGCGAGTCCACCAACGAAGACGAAACATCTTACTCCAATGGACACCATGTCAATTCTGATTTCAAAGTAGGAATGTCTTTGTCTTTAAAGAAGCCTCACACCCAGAGGGCACCTCATGATGGCCCGGAAGGGTGTTCATCTGGACCGCATTGTCTAGTATTTGATGGTACCCACGATGTTGACCTTTGCTTGGTCTCTCCATGTGAGTTCAAACATTTCAAGCCGGTTGGCGATCAAGAGGATCCACTGTCACTAGGTTTTAGTAACACCAGCCCATTGAACCTTTCTGATGATAGTGACCACTCCCAAGATGTAGCTAAGCCCCTTCCACCTTCATGTTCAGGTAACAAGGCCACTCATCCAGCTCAGGAGACCCCTCTCACTTCTGCCAGCGACTATTTTTTCATGGCAACAGACTCAGATATACATCCTGGTGTAGAAGATTGCTCATCCATTACTGCAGATGGACTTTTGGATTCTGATGAAGAAGGGGTTGTGAACCTGCAATCCCAGAACCTAAATGATGGTGTGAATTCTTGTAGAGGGAATCATCCTTTGCCGAAGGATCCCCCACCCGCACCTCTGAAAGACTTACCTCCTCTTCCACCTCAGCCTGGTGCTTGTATGCCTGATCCTGTCAGCAACATAAAGCCTGGTGCAACAAAAGGCAGAAAAGCAGCAGGAGTTACACAGAGGTTAACATCTTCTAGTGTTTTAACACAAGGCACCAAAACCAGGGCTGGCAGTCAAGGTACTTCTGTTAGCGGCTCAAGAAGCAGCTCAGCAGGGGACATAATGGCTAGTCGTAGCACAGGCTCTGCTTCTAAACGATCGACAACAGCAGGTTTGAACTGATTTCACATTGTTTATCTTTGTATAAATATATTTATCTGGTACTGACTGGTGTCATAATGCATCAACAGGTAGCAAGGTTGGCGCTTCAGTATACTTGGACCTGGCTTACCTTCCGTCGGGCCATGGAGCTTCCACTGTTGATGCTGAGTTTTTCTGTCGCTTGCGATCGTCCTGTTACATAATAAGTGGAGACGACACACTCAAAGAAAGCTTGATGAGGTCCATTCTGGATGCATTATTGGAGGGAAAATCTGTATGGCCTGAGGATGCGCCGGTATGTATGAGTAGATACAGTATATGCAGAAGAAGTCAATTCAAAGAAACTCCACAGAACTTTGGCCTCTCTATCGCCATCTGTGGTTAAACATATAATTGCAAGATACTTTAATTGTTTTTTGTCATGCCACTTTCTGTCATGCCACTTCTACACGGATAGGTATACCTATGGTTGCCTGTGATCACCATATCAGAGTGGACCCAAAACAATCTTCTGTAATGCACCTTTAAAAGCTACTACATTTTTGTGGGGATAATGTAGCATACTGAGTCTGTTTTATCTTTGTGTAACTTCTAGGTGACCCTGATTCCCACGTTTGAGTCACTGATGATGCATGAGTGGTATCGGGAAACTCAAGAAAAACAACGGCAACTGGGCATTACAGTCCTAGGCAGCAACAGCACTGTGGCTATGCAGGAGGAAACATTCCCTGCTTGTAAAGTAGAGTTCTGCTAGATGGACAGGGATATGACACATGCTTTACATTTTCCATCTGTGTATCCCATGCTTATTTATAGGGATGCACCGATACCAGTATTAGTATCGGGCCCGATACTATGCTCATGTACTCGTACTCGTAAAAATGCTCCGATACCAACAACCGATACCAGGTAGCGTGTAAACAGTGTTTGTGCCCCAAAAAAGAAGGCTGTCTATGAAGTAAATGTATCTTATTAGTGGAATATTAAAAGAAATATAGTAACGCCTATATAGCTGTGGTGCGCGAGCTGATAAGAGAAAAACGCGCTGTGGCACATCCCTTTTCACAGACGTCAGTGGAAAGTTTAGTTCAGTCGGATGTCAATGGCAAAGAAAGTAAAACGAGGATTGATGTAGCTTATTATTTATGTTAACTGACCAGAGAGAGAGAGAGAAAGAGAGAGAGAGAGAGAGAGCGCACTTCTGTTGAATGCTCTTGATTGCTGATCGTTCACTCAGCACATGTTATTTGGATTAAAACTAAATCGTATATGTAAGTAAAACATGAACATTTACCTGATTTATGTATAATGAGTGGTTCCCTTTATTATTACAGGACGTTTGCAGGTCAAGAAGTTCCATGAACGAAACTTCCAAAGCGAGCGCTTCGAAAACCAACGTCTTGATAGACAGCGTGCGAATACTGAATTGAATTGTCTTTTTTACGTCTTGCGCTTGTACGGACGAATTCACACAAGTTTATGTAAAAACGCCCGTCTTGGCGAGTATCCCAGTAAACAAAATCGGTTATATCTCAAGTAAACGTAGACAGTATATTCAAATGGGGTACGTGCGTTAAAGGGGCAGCAGGAAATAAACCTGCTGCTGTGTTTTAATGTTAATCAAACAATGGACAAATAAATTACTCACTGCTCTTGACTAAATAGGCTACCCTTTTCACCTTTACAAAAAGATCCATCTATATTTAATTTATACAGTAAAGAATATGCAATGGTTTTTAACGTTTGATTACTTTATTCAAATTTTTGTACCTGTTAGATCTACCCGAAAAACTCTAAAAACACTGTTTATTTCATTTGTAGCCTTTGTTCTATTGTATTTATTTTTGCTATTTGTGCTATGTGTAATTTGATTATTTGTTCTTATTTTATTACTGACTGCTTACTTGTCTTTAATAATGTTTTAAATTCACATTAATTAGGCTGGTAGTTTTTGTAGTTTTTTCAAAATTGGAATAAAGAATTGATATTTCACTGGTGTCTAAACATTTGTACCACTGACCCAATCCTCAGCACTGAGCCTTTCTGGAGCTGCTCTAAATATCGTTAGCCCTCATAGCATAATTGCCTAAGTCCTTTTTTTAAAAATATTACTTAGGCAATTATGCTATGAGGCTAACGATATGCTATGTGCTATTAAATTAAAGATAAAATATGATAGAGCAATAGAATGAACAGTCAAAGTAATAGAAGCGCACACAATGCATTTTAGCAGGCTTAATTAAGCATGAAAATAACTGAAGGAAATATATATTTGATGAACAAATTAAGCCAACTAATATGATCTATATTCTGTTGGTTTATCTTCTAATTCATTTAAAAATTAGAAATGCAGTGAAAATACAGGTATCGGTTTTCGGTATCGGTATCGGCGAGTACCAAAAATGGGAGTATCGGTATCAGACTCGTTCTGGAAAAAGTGCATCCCTACTTATTTAAAGGGACACATACACAAATTTCACCACCATTCATATGTACAGTTATGTTCTCACCAGATGCTTCACCAAACAACATATTTTGCGTTCGTGAAGGATTCCTAAGCAAGTAGCTAAGGACTAAAATACACAGTAAAATCACAAATATTAAATCAACACCTATATATGTATTTACTCTAGGAGTATAATTGCACTGATTTGTTATTAAGAAGAGTATTTAATAGATTCTCACTACACAAAAGTAGACAGTAGTAATTAAATACTGCAAACTTTAACATAGCCCCCGAGGTCAGATGTTTCTATGGAAGAGGTAAACACACTTCTTTGGAAAATGCATTATTTTGGTTTATGCGGGAGAATTGCATTGATTATGCCATTGTGCATGAAGACCATTGCATCGCTCTGAAAAGGATAGTATTATACCATTTTCACGCCAATTCACACAGATATGGTATGAATGTACTGCACTTTAATAGAAAATCACTATGAAATCTGTATAAATATGACGGCATGTAAGTGACGATTTCAGTTCATCCCATTTGGAAATGTGATAAGTAGAAGTGGCAACTGTGTGACACCAAGTATAAATTGTAACTGCAAAGCAGAGCCTCTGATATCTACTGTATGCCTGCTGTGCTTCTGTTACTGACCGCTGATGTAGTGCATACTGCTCCTTTATTTTTCTAGATTTTAATTCAGCACTATAAAGAGAATGTCTGGTTGGTTTGTGGGGCACAGAATAATTTTGAATTCATGCATTGCAACAATCATGTAGAGGAAAGTGTAATATAGGCTACTTACTGTATATGTAATATGAATGAGATGAATTAAAACATTTAAATGTCATTGTAAATACTTTGCTGATTCCTTGTCAGTGTGATAGGATAAAACAATCACACAATACACAGACATCATTTGTGGAAAAGATTGCTAAAAGTTGAGAAAAAAAAATTCAGGTAATACTGTAAAGTAGCAATAAAAATGGTAGAATATAATTAAATTGGACTATCCCAGATAGCAAGCAATCACTTAAACAATGTTAATACAATATTGATGTGTCAATGCTAATTAATAATAAAAGTTACAAAGTGATGTTGGTTCAATATTACTTTTGCACCCACAACTAATGTTGAAATAATGGTGAGATAAAAAACAATGGTAATGTCACTGAATCAATTTATGAAGTGATGTTGTTTCATCATCCCTTTTGCAAAAACATTTAATGGTGAAACAATAATGAGATTCAACAAAAATATGAAAATGTCATTATACTATTATGTTGATTCTATTCAACACAGATCTTTTCTGTTAAAAGAACACTTTCTACCCAGTGTTGTATTTCATCTTTTCAATCTGGTATCCATGCGCAAGCACTCAGAAGTGTGGAAGATCTGAAAACACAGACAAACAAGTAAGCTGTTGACTTGTATCTTACTAAGATGCAATACAGAAATTGACCATGGTGAACATATTTAGACAGTTTGTGAACCCTGCCTTGTTTTCAGACAGTTTAATATAAGTCCAGTACAAAAGTTACTGCCACTCATCAAAGGCTGTCATAGTTGCTAGGTGACAAGAACAATCCTCCGTTGGCTTGACCGTACCATTTAACATTGCTCGTTCTGACCTTCGTGGCCTTCAAAGGGTGCAGTCTCTGAAGTCTGAGTCCTTCGATGGATGCATGCAGCCTCTGAATTTTGACACAGTTACAGTTTTGGAACCGGGACACTGTTCCATACCATTTTAAGCTTTTCATGGTTCATTCCATGTTTTATAGACAACCTCAGTCATGTTAATTCAGATTAGCACAGTTGGTTTTAAATAAATCTTGTTTATTTTAGTTTAGGACTTAATAGTCCAGGGGCTGGTAGCATGATATTAGTTGAACAAACTCATGGTTGTGGGATAGTTTTGAGTTGATAAAACCAAACCAATCCAATCAGGCTTTGTTGGCTTGGTACCATGACACTGGTCATCAAATTTCTCCGGTTCATCATGAACCGTTCGTGGAGCACGTGCACATGAAAGTGTGACATCAGGAGCGAACAGCCAATCATATGGCTTGAAACATAAAGAAGCTGCGATTCACTTTACGTGAGAGAGTCAGCATAATTCTCTATTCTGTTTAAGATTAAGAGATTGAAGACTATGATGAATATACATGCATTTACACTGCAAGGAGAAAATATCTTGCAATATCAGTGCAAGAGAAAGTTGTGAAGTTAGTCTATATACAGTGGGTAGACTGGAAAGTATTCAGACCCCCTTTAATTTTTCACTCTTTGTTATATTGCAGCCATTTGCTAAAATCATTTACGTTCATTTTTTTTCCTCATTATTGTACACACAGCACCCCATATTGACAGAAAAACACAGAATTGTTGACATTTTTGCACATTTATTAAAAAAGAAAAACTGAAATATCACATGTTCCTTAGTATTCAGACCCTTGCTCAGTATTTAGTAGAAGCACCCTTTTGATCTAATACAGCCATGAGTCTTTTTGGGAAAGATGCAACAAGTTTTTCACACCTGGATTTGGGTATCCTCTGCCATTCCTCCTTGCAGATCCTCTCCAGTTCTGTCAGGTTGGATGGTAAACGTTGGTGGACAGCCATTTTCAAGTCTCTCCAGATGCTCAATTGGGTTTAAGTCAGGGCTCTGGCTGGGCCATTCAAGAACAGTCATGGAGTTGTTGTGAAGGCACTCCTTCATTATTTTAGCTGTGTGCTTAGGGTCATTGTCTTGTTGGAAGGTGAACCTTCGGCCCAGTCTGAGGTCCAGAGCACTCTGGAGAAGGTTTTCGTCCAGGATATCCCTGTACTTGGCCGCATTCATCTTTCCCTCGATTGCAACCAGTCGTCCTGTCCCTGCAGCTGAAAAACACCCCCACAGCATGATGCTGCCACCACCATGCTTCACTGTTGAGACTGTATTGGACAGGTGATGAGCAGTGCCTGGTTTTCTCCACACATACCGCTTAGAATTAAGCCCAAAATGTTCTATCTTGGTCTCATCAGACCAGAGAATCTTATGTTTCACCATCTTGGAGTCCTTCAGGTGTGCTTTCATGTGTCGTGCACTGAGGAGAGGCTTCCGTCGGGTCACTCTGCCATAAAGCTCCAACTGGTGGATGGCTGCAGTGATGGTTGACTTACTACAACTTTCTCCCATCTTGCGACTGCATCTCTGGAGCTCAGCCACAGTGATCTTTGGGTTCTTCTTTACCTCTCTCACCAAGGCTCTTCTCCCCCGATAGCTCAGTTTGGCCGGACGGCCAGCTCTAGGAAGGGTTCTGGTCGTCCCAAATGTCTTCCATTTAAGGATTATGGAGGCCACTGTGCTCTTGGGAACCTTAAGTGCAGCAGAATTTTTTTTGTAACCTTGGCCAGATCTGTGCTTTGCCACAATTCTGTCTCTGAGCTCTTCAGGCAGTTCCTTTGACCTCATGATTCTCATTTGCTCTGACATGCACTGTGAGCTGTAAGGTCTTATATAGACAGGTGTGTGCTGTGTGGCTTTCCTAATCAAGTCCAATCAGTATAATCAAACACAGCTGGACTCAAATGAAGTCAAGTCAAATTGTCAAGTCAAATTTTATTTCTATAGCACATTTAAAAACAACAGAGTTGCGCCAAAGTGCTGTACAGAGCTACAGTGTGCAAATAAAAAGCATTAGAATAGACAAGACAAAATACAATTATAGACACGATTACACCCAATATAATCCATTTAATAGATCATATAAAATCAATCAAAAGAGACTTAATTAAAAGCCAGAGAGAATAAATAAGTTTTAAGAGCCGATTTAAAACTGGATAATGACGGGGCAGACCTCACAGCGAAGGGCAAACTGTTCCAGAGTTTAGGTGCCGCAGCAGAGAAGGCCCGACCACCCTTGGTTTTGCAGCGAAAGCGCGGGACAGTTAAAAGAAGCTGATTACAAGACCTGAGAGTTCTTTGGGGAGTGTACAGAGTAAGAAGCTCAGATAGGTATTCTGGTGCAACACCGGATAACGCCTTGTACACAAAAACTGCTATTTTAAAATCGATTCTGAACTTCACCGGAAGCCAATGTAAAGTTTCTAGGATAGGTGAAATGTGATCTCTCTTTTTTGTACCGGTCAGAAGTCTCGCTGCAGCATTTTGAACAATTTGCAGGCGAGAGATTGTAGTTTGAGGCAGACCACAGTACAGGGAATTACAGTAGTCCAGCCGTGATGTAATGAAGGCGTGGATTACAATCTCTAAATCTTTCTGAGACAAGAAATGTTTTACCGTTGCAATCGATCTCAAGTGAAAGAAACTGCCTTTTACCACTGAGCTGACTTGTTTATCAAAGTTAAGTGCCGAATCAAATGTAAATCCGAGATTCCTTACATGAGGTCGAGCACTGACAGGGATCGAACCAGAATTAGAAGTAGATGAGAAGCTAGAGGGGCCTAAAGTCAAAATTTCGCTCTTACTTTCATTTAATTGTAAGAAATGATTTGCCATCCAACATTTGATCTCCTCAAAACAGTCACACAGTGCTTCCAGGGGATAAGACATATCAGTTTTTGCCGGTAGATAAAACTGTGTATCGTCAGCGTAACAGTGATAGGATATCCTATGTTTCTCAAAAATGGCACCCAGTGGCAACATATAGAGTGAAAAGAGGAGCGGGCTTAAAATGGACCCTTGGGGCACACCACAAAGGAGGGGAACAGATGTAGAAGTAAATTTCCCCATATTTACTGAGAAGGTTCTGTCTTTGAGATACGAGGCTAACCACTGCAAGGCAACACCCTGAATGCCCACCACTTTTTCCAAACGATGCAGCAAGATACTATGGTCGATCGTATCAAAAGCAGCACTTAAATCTAATAAGACAAGCACTGCGTGCGATCCGGTGTCGAGGATTTGCAAAAGGTCATTGTTGACCTTCAACAAAGCAGTTTCTGTACTGTGCATAGATCTAAAACCAGACTGAAAAGTATCAGAAATATTGGATGTACTGAGATAGGCATTCAACTGGCTATGCACAACTCTCTCTAAAAGTTTAGAAATAAAAGGCAACTTAGATATAGGTCTAAAATTATTGAGGAGAGATGGATCCAAATGGGGTTTCTTAAGCAGAGGGTGAACTACAGCATGTTTAAAACTAGCAGGGACAATTCCGGTCGCTAGAGAACTATTAATAATATCTGTTACAGCTGGGCACAAAGTTTCGAACACTTCCTTAAAGAGACGAGTAGGAACAACATCAGACTCACAACTGGAACATTTTGCCCTAGAAACAATATCAGCCAGCTGAGAAGAGGAAACAGGGTGAAAACAAGTTAGTGAATTGATTGGTGAGCAGGTCAGAGGTGGAGTATATATTACTGGCTTAATGGAACCCTTGATCGTCAAAACTTTTTCATTAAAAAACTGTGAAAAGTTCTCACATGTTTCTCGAGATAGAACAAGAGTAGGGGCTGGTAATGGTTTTAGCACAGAATCAATTGTCTTAAACAGCATTCTCGGCCGGTTTGCATTTTCTGTGATGAGTTTTGAGAGGAATTTGGATTTTTCCTCTTTCACTGATTTTTGGTAAGTGATTAAGCATGCAGTTAAACATTCATATGAAATTTGAAGTTTATCTTTCTTCCACTTACGCTCTGCCTTACGACACTCTTGTCTAAGAGAGCGAGTAAAATCATTTAACCAAGGCTGTGAGGGGCCCTTTCCCTTAGCTTTCCTGGGCTTAAGGGGAGCAACAACGTCTAAAGAAATGGAGCAGGCTTTAGTAAAAACCTCCACCATCTCTTCAGTATTTAATTCGTCAAATGGGATGACATTCGCAAGGTTGGCCTGATAGTACTCAGAAAATAAGCTGGCAGTAGAAGGTTGGATAAAACGAGAGTAGTTCAAAGACTTTGAGCGAGTTGAGGTGGGAATAACACAAGCAGATTCAAACACAATTGGCATATGGTCTGAGATAGCAGCATCAACTACTCTCAGATTTGTTACGGGAAAACCATGTGACAACACCAGATCTAAAATGTGACCCAGATTATGAGTAGGGCTAAAGACTGATTGTGACAGGTTAAAAGATTCAATAAGACAAGAAAATTCTTTCACCAAAGGTTTAGATGGACAACAGATATGAATGTTAAAGTCTCCTAGAATCAACAGCCTATCACAACGGGATACAATATTAGAAAGAAACTCAGAGAATTGTTGGATGAAATCTTTGTTAAATTTAGGAGGCCTGTAAATCAATGCACATAATACAGGACTCCTTATGTTAATTCTCATTAACTGTACTTCAAAACTTGAGTACACATCCGTTTGCAGTTGATTGTTTTTAAAATTATTTTTAAAAACAGTAGCAACACCCCCACCCTGACCGGAAAGTCTTGGGGTGGTAAAAAAGGCACAATCCGGGGGAGAAAGTTCACCAAGAGATGAGAATTCATCGGGTTTCAGCCAGGTTTCAGTCACAAATAGAAAGTCCAGTGAGTTTGTAGTGAAAAAGTCATTTAAAATGAACGATTTATTAGATAATGACCTCGCGTTTATCAAGGCCATCCTCAGTGTCTGAGATTCTGCTATTTCATGATTTGGAGATGAAATCTTGATAGAACAAAGATTTAGCTGGTTTACTGACCGTAACTTTGCGACTGGCTTGGAGGAAGACCGACAGGATGAAATTACTGGAATGACGTCATTTGCCAGAGAAGTGAACTGTGCGTCTTTATAGAAACTGCGCCGGGATCCTCGGTGGACGAGGACGGCGCACAATTTTCAAGTGAGCACAGTAATTATAAATGTCCACAGGCAGACGATATGTTGAGTTTAGTTTATGCAGATCCAGAGATGAGTAGAAGATAGCCATACTTGTATGATAATCCAGAGTCGGAACAGCAGTGTAGAAAAGTACATTAAAACCGCTGTGACATGCCAGAACAGTGAGCAGGAAGGACAGCATCCTCTGAAGCGCCACCATCACCAGGTCTAAGTCCTAACACACGTCAGTGAAGCCGCTGTTGTAATAGATGGCCGGCGAGTAAATCGAGCAATATCCACATCAATACGATCCTCCGGCCGAAAGGCAGTAGCATCCCAGTCCGCAGCAGGACCGTCCGAGCGCAGAGCTGAGTCTATGCGACTCTTCCGCGACAGGCCGATGGTATGGATGAAGAATATGCAGGTGGATCGGGAAATCCCGCGATTTACAGCCGATCATCCGGCGGAGACGGCCGATTCAATATTGCACTCACAAGACAAAGTCTTCCACGGCAAGACAATGTTTATGGAGATGAAGTGTTGGCAGGAAGTTCGGGCGAACCCCGCGATTAACAGCTGATCGTCCAGCCGAGAGTAGTCGATCACACTCGCCAAAATCCTTCCTACACCAGCCAGTAAGAGCCCATCCTCATCAGAGGAAATATAATTTTAGCGGACGAAAGGCCTTCAAGTAGACAGGCGCTCCCTTGAATCCAAAATGGATAGCTCAAAATTAAAATATAAGTTCACGCAAGAAAACTGAGCTGGTAGAGCAGCGGCAGTCAGACACGCCAGCGTGCGCTCCAACCGGAAGTTGAACTTCCATAAACCAGAAGTGGACCACCTTCCACAAATGAAGGTGTAGAACCATCTCAAGGATGATCAGAAGAAATGGACAGCACCTGAGTTAAATATATGAGTGTCACAGCAAAAGGTCTGAATACTTAGGACCATGTGATATTTCAGTTTTTCTTTTTAAATAAATGTGCAAAAATGTCAACAATTCTGTGTTTTTCTGTCAATGTGGGGTGCTGTGTGTACAATAATGAGAAAAAAAATGAACTTAAATGATTTTAGCAAATGGCTGCAATATAACAAAGAGTGAAAAATTTAAGGGGGTCTGAATACTTTCCGTACCCACTGTATTGATCAAATATTTCAACCAGATGGAACTGGATAAATATTCTGAATGTTCTGTCATTATTTTCCTGTTATCACTGTAAAGCTGCTTTGAAACAATCTGTATTCTAAAAAGCGCTATAGCAATAAACGTGACTTGACTTGACTGTGAAATTGACTGCAGGGCTGGGTTTTGTGCTTACCTGGTTTACTGGAAATAACACAATTAAGCAAACCTGTACCGCCATTTCATTTTTATGACGTGCCTTTACAACGCTGAGTTTCAGTAAAAAAGAAAGTAATATCTTTCTGGTTACCGAAGGAAAGCGGACGAACCTGAAGTCTTGTTCCAAGGTGAGCTGATTTCATAAAATGTAATTTTTTTGCTAGATCAATGCATTTTTATATTTTATATTTAAATATTTCCATTTAGCATACTTTTTATAATGTGACAATTTGAATAACTTGAATTCTTTCACATGAATTTGGGTGTGGACGGGACACAGTTACAGTTTTGGAACCGGGATACTGTTCCATACCATTTTAAGCTTTTCATGGTTCATTCCATGTTTTATAGACAACCTCAGTCATGCTAATTCAGATTAGCACAGTTGGTTTTAAATGAATCTTGTTTATTTTAGTTTAGGACTTCATAATCCAGGGGCTGGTAGCATGATATTAGTTGAACAAACTCATGGTTGTGGGATAGTTTTGAGTTGATAAAACCAAACCAATCCAATCAGGCTTTGTTGGCTTGGTACCATGACACTGGTCATCAAATTTTCATCATGAACCGTTCATGCAGCACATGCACTTTAAAGTGTGACATCGGCAGGTATGGCTTGAAACAGAGAAGCTGCGATTCACTTTTCGTGAGAGAGTCAGCGTATAATTCTCTATTCTGCTCAAGATTAAGAGATTGAAGAATATGAAGTATATAAATGCATTTACACTGCAAAGAGAAAATACTGTATCTTGCAATATCAGTGCAAGAGAAAGGTGTGAAGTTAGTTTATAGTTGATCAAATATTTCAACCAGATGGAACTGGATAAATATTCTAAATGTTCTGTCATTATTTTCCTGTTATCACTGTAAAGCTGCTCAAAGAAACAATCTGTATTCTAAAAAGTGCTATAGAAATAAAGATGACTTGACTTGACTGTGAAATTGACTGCAGGGCTGGGTTTTGTGCTTAACTGGTTTACTGGAAATATCACAATAAAGCAAACCTGTACCGCCACTTCATTTTTATGACGTGCCTTTACAACGTTGAGTTTCAGTAAAAAAGAAAATAATATCTTTCTGGTTACAGAAGGAAAGAGGACGAACCTGAAGTCTTGTTCCAAGGTGAGCTGATTTCATAAAAAGGTTTTTTTTTTTGTTTTGTTTTTTGCAAGATCAATACATTTTTATATTTTATATTGAAATATTTACATTTAGCATACTTTTTATAATGTGACAATTTGAATGACTTGAATTCTTTCACATGAATAAGGGTGTGGACGGTAATCTAGTATATAGTTTTTCAAAAAACGTTTAAAGGACCTCTTCTTTCCATTCCATTATAACAGCATGCTTTAAAATGTTGGTTGAATGTTTTTCAGATCATTATGAGCACCATCATCACATCCAGCTTGACCAAATGGCAGAGGAGGAAGCTCTGCTCCTTGCTCAGCCATGACAAACTCAGCCTGCTGTTCAAAGCCAGTGTGCATGGCTACCATATCAATACATTTCACCAAAAGTGTAATACTCAGGGGCCAACTGTTATTGTAGCTTACAATAAGTCTGGATATGTTTTTGGAGCTTTTACCAACAAAAATTATGCGCAGACAGGACAAAATGTTGTTGATGTGAAAGCCTTTCTCTTCAGCTTTAATGATAAAGAGGTTAAAGGAGATCCTCTCCGAGTGTTCAGTGAAAATCCCCAGTTTTCTTTCACTGACAATGGTCCGAACTTCGGTTCTTTAATGTTTCTTCACAATAACACAGCCACCGTCTACAGTAATCCAGCATCAGCATACAAATTCGATCCACATAAGATGCATGGGAATGACTTACAGCTGACCGAATGTGAGGTGTACAGAGTTGAAGGTTTGTATTATTTTGTGCTAATGTTTAGATAATTTATGTGAGAGTAGTGCACTTGCAGCAATGATTGTGTGAATAACTCTGGTTTGGATTCTCACCAGACTGTGAAGGACTCATGGAGAAACCATGGAGAAATGTGCAGTGGAACTCTGAGTGAGTGAAGCAAACCAAATTCAGTCTTCTTAAAAATAATTCAGATTCACTAATGTGGTCTGGTTTCTTTGTTTTTATAATCCTGCGCCTCAGGATTGTTTAAAGCTACAATATGTAATTTTTTTCGCCGCTAGCGGTCGCTAACCTCTTACAATAACAAAGGCATAGGTTGATGACGCATAAGCGGAATTATGGAACTTGTCATCATGCTGATGGATCTAATAATGTTTATGGATGAGTGAATACATTGATGTTTTTAACATGACTGTGATATGAAGCATGGCACGATTGCTAATGAGAGACTGACATCAGCGCCACACGCGAGTCCCGCGGATATAAAGGAATAAGGACATTTTATTCTACCGAACTACCCGCAAGTGCAGAAATACTACTCACACAGGTCAGTTTATTTGACGAATTAAACTTGTGACGTAACGTAGCGGTGTTTCATTTGGTCTACACTACCACACTAAACTGCATTTGAGTGTGTTGAAAGTTATAATGTTATTCAATGTTATACACGCAAGAGCTGCATCTCTGTCAAGTCAAAGTTGGTCGCGGACGTGGAGCTCGGCATCTCAAAAACGCCACGCTGATATTGATCCTCATTTTAGTTTTCCTTTTGTCCCAAAGTCTGCTTGCCATGGTCCATAATGTTTGAACGAAACAAAAACAGCGTGAGCGTGCCACTAGACGTAACGCAGTTGTCCACGTTTGTCGCCATGGTTACTATGGCAGTACGAGTGGAAACCAGGGATAACGCGGATATTACATCATTGACAGGTGACAATGACCAGGGACGAACCATTATTTAAAATTGGAATTTCTCTGAAATTAAAAATCTTTGGGAACTTTTGGAATATTGTAAGTACACAACTGCAGGAAATATATCACACTGTGAAAGTGATTTTTGGATATTTTATTACAAAAATCTTACATATTGTACCTTTAAGGAATCTGACAATTATAATTAATAATGTTTTTAGGAGAAGGAAGGAGCTCTTGAGCATCATCTCAGGCTGGAAGCCTTCTGTAAGCTCAGTTAAACATGCTCGGATTCTACTGGTTGGTCCTGTTGGGGCTGGGAAATCAAGCTTCTTCAACTCTATCAACTCTGTATTCAAGGGTTATGTGAGCACCCAGGCCAACACTGGCACTGCTGGAACCAGTTTGACTACTCAGGTAGAAGTGCAACTTGATTATTACACCTCTGATTACACCTCTCTGTTCTGTATTAAAAATATTTGTGCCTTGTAGTTCCGTACCTACCACATAAGGCCAGGCAGCGGTGTCAGCCATGTTCCCTTCACTCTGTGTGACTCGATGGGTCTAGAGGAGGGTTTGAACAGCGGTCTGGATGTAGATGATTTTGCCAGTATTTTGAAGGGTCACATTCAAGACAAGTATCAGGTGAGAACTTCAGTAAAAGATAAACATAATAGTTAATAGGTTTAGAAGATATTTTACTAGCTAGTTACATGATTTTTTTTTATATATATTCTTGATGATTTAAAGATATTTGACATATCTTTTTCTTAGTTGAACCCATCAATGCCTATACAACCAGACTCCCCTGCTTACCATAAATCTCCTGACCTGAAGGATAAGATTCACTGTGTGGTGTATGTGATTGACACCAGCAAAGTCAAGCTCCTCTCTGACAAAATGATCGAAAAGTTTGTGGTTTTTCGAAGGAAAACCAACCAGCTCGGTGAGTGACTGACAATAATGAAACAGATTTGAATTCATTTCAAGTGACATGAGTGTATTTTGTCATTTAAATGATGAAAATCCTTTCTCAAGAGCACCTCTTGTGGGGATTGAGTGTACAACTAACATAAATCTTTAACCACTAGGGCTGCTTCACCCATAGTTTAATGATCTCTGGGATTTTATAGCATTTAAGGTGTTATTCTGTACTTCAGGTATTCCTCAGCTGGTTCTGCTCACTAAGGTGGATGAGGCCTGTCCCTTAGTGGCAGAAGACCTGAAAAATGTCTACCAGAGCCACTACATCAACAAAATGGTACAAATGAATATGACTTTATTGTCAGTATTCTATACTGTTCTCTTTCACATCTTGTTCTTGAGTATGATTAACTGTTTTGTGACAGGTGCAAGAGGTGAGCGCTCAGCTTGGAGTTTCTTTGTCTGCTGTGATCCCAGTGAAGAACTACTACCAAGAACTGGAAATAGACCCTCAAACTGACATACTGCTTCTAAACGCTGTTGTTCAGATACTCAGAGCCGCTGAGGGCTTTTTTGATGATTTTTACAATCCAGAGGGCAATCCTAAGTAGAGCTCAGTCTCTTTTCCTTGTCTCACCTAAAGATGGATGTAGCCTATTATTTGTATTAACAAATTGAATCTTTCGGTTTTAAACGCATACATTTATATTTGTTACAGTCTGTGCTTTGAGTGTTTTCCTCTCTCTGTAAATGCGTGACATCATTACTCCTTTCATCTCTCTGAGTATATGTTAGTTTAGGGACCCTTACTTATTTTTAAGAGTGGACGCAGCCATTTGTAAATCGAATGTGTTTGGTTTCCGGTGTCATCTGCTTTATTATTTTATTATTGTTATTTGTTTGTGTTTTGGTAATTTGCTGTTAAGCCTTTTCGAGTTATTTCACCTTCTTGGTTCTCTGATGAAACAAGTTTTCTTTTGCTCCTGGTATTTTGTTTTTGTATGAAATGTTTCGATATAATTGCATCTTGGCTTCATGTGTCCTTTGTTGCACCTTTTGCAGTGCAATTGTAGTCGGTTACTGATTCCAAATTACATGACAAATATTGTAGTTAGTATAATCCATTACATTACACATTTAAGGTGATATAATCTGACTACTTTTAGATTACTTTTGACCTAACTAATTTATCACACTGATTTGAACAGGAATGAATGAAATATAGTTTTGAACGAAAATACAAAAAGAAAGAAAATATATGAATAACATGAAGTGCATTAAATTTTACATTATGTCAGGGTTTCCTACACTTTTTTTTTTTTTAAATGATACAATTTTCAAATGAAAAGAATAAAAAATGACTAAATAGATAAAACAAGATATGTATTTTATTTGTTTACCATGTGACCATTAGAGAACCGTGAACTTAATTTTATTATTTATTATCATAATAAATGTAGCCTATTATAAATATTTAGGTTGTGGTTTTTTTTTTTTGCAGGGCAGCAGAGCTACAGTTTAAAGATCCGAAATGTCCTTAATTTTGAGATTGTCTACATCTTGGTCTGATAGAAGCTTTATTAGGTGTCATTACTAAACTAGTTTTTATTCGAGTGTTTTAATTATGAAACATCACATCACTGATTTACCGAACCTGCCAGAACCAAACTTACGACGGCACGTTTCATTTTTGTGACGTAGGCTACGACGTACCGCAAGTTGCGTTTCCCTAAAAACGAAAGTTATCTCTTTCGGGGTTGCGAAAGAAAGCAGGAGATTCTGACTACTTGTTCCAACGTAAGCTGTTTTAATTTCATTTGCATACTTAATATAATTTGAATTATTTGAGTCATTTCGGATGAATTTGGGTGCATGGGTGAAATAATAGCCAACATAGGCTAGGCTACGTTGCTCTTTTTTTACATAGGCTAGTTGCATGCATATTTTACAATATATTCAAAATACTTTTAAAGGACCTCTTCTTTCCATTCCATTATAACAGCATGCTTTAAAATGTTGGTTGAATGTTTTTCAGATCATTATGAGCACCACCATCACATCCAGCTTGACCAAATGGCAGAGGAGGAAGCTCTGCTCCTTGCTCAGCCATGACAGACTCAGCCTGCTGTTCAAAGCCAGTGTGCATGGCTACCATATCAATACATTTCACCAAAAGTGTAATAAGCAGGGACCAACTGTTATTGTAGCTTACAATAAGTCTGGATATGTTTTTGGAGCTTTTACTAGCAAAGATTATGGTCAAACTGGTCAAAATGTTGTGGATGACAAAGCTTTTCTCTTCAGCTTTAATGACAAAGAGGTTAAAGGAGATCCTCTCCGAGTGTTCAGTGAAAATCCCCAGTTTTCTTTCACTGACAATGGTCCGAACTTCGGTTCTTTAGTGTTTCTTTACAATAACACAGCCACTGTCTACAGTAATCAAGCAGCATACAAATTCGATCCACAGCAGATGTATGGGAATGACTTACAGCTGACAGAATGTGAGGTGTACAGAGTTGAAGGTTTGTATTATTTCAGATAGTTGCTGAGAAAATAGTGCACCTTCAGTAATTATTGTGTGAATAACTCTGGTTTGGATTCTCACCAGACTGTGGAGGACTCATGGAGAAACCATGGAGAAATGTGCAGTGGAACTCTGAGTGAGTGAAGCAAATTTAGTATCTTCTTAAAAGTAATTTAGATTTTAATTTGGTCTGTTGTCTTTATTTTAAGATCAAGGTCTTTTACAAAATGTTTCTCACTTACTGTGTTCCTTAAGGAATTTGACAATGAAATTAATATTTTTAGGAGAAGGAAGGCGCTTTTGAGCATCATCTCGGGATGGAAGCCTTCTTTAAGCTCAGTTAAACAGGCTCGGATTCTACTGGTTGGTCCTGTTGGGGCTGGGAAATCAAGCTTTTTCAACTCTATCAACTCTGTATTCAAGGGTTATGTGAGCACCCAGGCCAACACTGGCACTGCCGGAACCAGTTTGACTACTCAGGTAGAAATATACCCTGATAATTATACCTCTGATATTTTACAGAGGGATATATTGTGATTGGATATCTCTATACCGTATTTAAATTAATTGCTAAATATTTGTGCCTTGTAGTTCCGTACCTACCACATAAAGCCAGGCAGCGGAGTCAGCCATGTTCCCTTTGCTCTGTGTGACTCGATGGGTCTGGAGGAGGGTTTGAACAGCGGTCTGGATGTAGATGATTTTGCCAGTATTTTGAAGGGTCACATTCAAGACAGGTATCAGGTGAGAACTTTTGATGAAAGGTAATAATAACAGTTACTAAGTGTGGCAGATGTTTTATTAGTATTTTCAGTGTCACTTCTTAATGATTTAAAGTTTTACTACATGTTTTTTTCTTAGTTTAACCCATCAATGCCTATACAACCAGACTCCCCTCATTTCCATAAATCTCCTGGCCTGAAGGATAAGATTCACTGTGTGGTGTATGTGATCGACTCCAGCAAAGTCAAGCTCCTCTCTGACAAAATTAATGACAAGTTTGCGGTTTTTCGAAAGAAAACCAACCAGCTCGGTGAGGAAATAACAATAATGAATTAGATTTAAATACATTTCAAGTAACATGAGTGTAATTTGTCATTTAAATAATAGAATATTAGATGTTCAGCCTCGCTCAAAAAACACAAATCTTTAACCACTAGGTCTGCTTCATCCATAGTTTAAGGATTTTATAGCATTTACGGTGTTATTCTGTACTTCAGGTATTCCTCAGCTGGTTCTGCTCACTAAGGTGGATGAGGCCTGTCCCTTAGTGGCAGAAGACCTGAAAAATGTCTACCAGAGCCACTATGTCAACAAAATGGTACAAATGAATATAAATGACTTTATTGTCAGTATTCTATACTGTTCTCTTTCACATCTTGTTCTTGAGTATTTCTGATGAACTGTTTTGTGTCAGGTGCAAGAGGTGAGCGCTCAGCTTGGAGTTTCCATGTCTGCTGTGATCCCAGTGAAAAACTACTGCCAAGAACTGGAAATAGACCCTCAAACTGACATACTGCTTCTAAACGCTGTTGTTCAGATACTCAGAGCCGCTGAGGGCTTTTTTGATGATCTTTACAATCCAGAGGAGAGGTCTGAGTAGAAGGTTCTGGATGTATATTACAATTAGCAAATCGTACCTCTTTGTTTACATTCATATTGTTTTAGGTGACAAATGCATCTTTGTTTGTGTAAGGTCTGTTGACATTTCTACTGTTGCTCTTAGCATGCAATCAGTTGTGTAATATTCAAAGCTTTCTTTTCAGTTTGAGAGAAAAATTTGTAGTTTTCAAATTGAAATAAAGGTCTTATTAAAGGTCTCATGAAGTTTATTTGTTGTAGAAGATAATGAAATAAATACATTCACATTGTACAGTACCAACAATGAACCGTAAATGTGTTTAAAGACAATTGTTTGTACTTGATCTAACCCATAAAAAGTACTTTTGTTAATGTAACCTAATGTAGTTAGGTTGATATAGTGAAATTAAATTAAAAACCAGTTCATTTAGAAGCATAAGTTGCAAAACACTTTTTGCTGTGTATGCTTAAACTCACAGTACAAAAACTTCATCCAGTCTTCATGTGAGATTGCCTTTAGAGCAACTGATATGTTGCAGTCATCTCATGGGAGCAGATATTTACTCCTGTCACCCATCCTTTAAGAATCCTCTCATTCCCAATGTCTACAACCATACAGGTTGTTCCACCTTGTTTTGCATTGCAGAAGTAAGTTAATTTCTGTGAATTTGTGAGACTTCTGGTTCATTAGCCACTATAGGTAAATAACTAGAAAAATAACCAAGTGCTACAAACCAGTGTGTTTATAATTGCAACACTATACATTAAAATAACATGGAATAAGAAACAGCAGTTTGCAGTATCAGGCAGCATAACAAGCTGTTTTGTACAGCTAAAAGTAACGAAGCGAATGACACCAGACGCCAGACACATCAAATTAGCTCTTAAGGTGGATAATGTCCTCTGTGGCTAGTTGCGTATTAAATTAGTCTTAAAGGTTAGTCATGTAATTGTTTTTTTCTATAAGACTGGTCATAACTTTTTTTTTTTAAAGAAAGTTAAACCGGTAAATTGGTCTAGTTTGAATATGAAAAGTAAGTCTTTTCAGATTACTCCTTGACTATCTGTTGGTCAGACTAGTTCTTAAGACTCAGTATTAACATTGTGACTATTGTTATGTTTATGCAACTGGCCCTAAGGTCTGAGAGAATAGCTTTCTCATCATTTGAGAGACTAATTTCAGGAGTGCTCTCCTGAAAGTTTTCTTCTCCACTAGTAGGCCTATGCTCCTCCTTTTCATACTTTGGCCGCTCTCCCTTCTCGTTGGGCCCAGGAGAGCCTTCTGGTTACCCAGCTGGAATGGGGGTTATTTGTGGGGCTCCAGGCAGAATCTGGTGCAAGAGGTGAGCGCTCAGCTTGGAGTTTCCATGTCTGCTGTGATCCCAGTGAAAAACTACTGCCAAGAACTGGAAATAGACCCTCAAACTGACATACTGCTTCTAAACGCTGTTGTTCAGATACTCAGAGCTGCTGAGGGCTTTTTTGATTCACAATAACACAGCCACTGTCTACAGTAATCCAGGAACATACAAATTCGATCCACATAAGATGCATGGGAATGACTTACAGCTGACAGAATGCGAGGTGTACAGAGTTGAAGGTTTGTATTATTTTGTGCTAATGTTTAGATAATTTATGAGAGAGTAGTGCACTCGCAGCAATGATTGTGTGAATAACTCTGGTTTGGATTCCCACCAGACTGTGGAGGACTCATGGAGAAACCATGGAGAAATGTGCACTGGAACTCTGAGTGAGTGAAGCAAACCAAATTCAGTGTCTTCTTAAAAAAAATTCAGATTCAATAAATCAGTCAATGTGGTCTGGTTTCTTTGTTTTTAATATCAATGTCTTTTATGAAATGCTTCTGACTAACTGCGCATCAGGATTGTTTAAAGCTACAATATGTCATTTTTTTTCGCCGCTAGCGGTCGCTAACCTCTTACAATAACAGAGGCGTAGGTTGATGACGCATAAGCGGAATTATGGAACTTGTCATCATGCTGATGGATCTAATAATGTTTATGGATGAGTGAATACATTAATGTTTTTAACATGACTGTGGTATGAAGCATGGCACGATTGCTAATGAGAGACTGACATCAGCGCCACACGCGATCCCGCGTATATAAAGGAATAAGGACATTTCATTCTACCGAACTAGCCGCAAGTGCAGAAATACTACTCACACAGGTCAGTTTATTTGACGAATTAAAATTATGAGGTAACGCAGCGGTGTTTCATTTGGTCTACACTATCACACTAAACTGCATCTGAGTGTGTTGAAAGTTACAATGTTATTCAATGTGTTATTTTGTTGGCTGTATGAGACTGGCAGTAAGCTAGATCAACATTAGAATAACATACTGATCATATTCTAACATTTCATCATGTTGAGCTATATAACATTGATTAGTTTTATGTACATTTGCTCGCCTGTCTAATAAAGTACACGCAAGAGCGGCGTCTCTGTCAAGACAAAGTTAGTCGCGGACATGGACCTCGGCATCTCGAAAACACCAGGCTGATATTGATCCTTATTTTAGTTCTCCTTTTGTCCCAAAGTCTGCTTGCCATGGTCCATAATGTTTGAATAAAACAACAACAGCGTGAGCGTGCCACTAGATGCAGTTGTCCCCGTTTGTCGCCATGGTTACTATGGCAGTACGAGCGGAAACCAGGGATAGTGCAGATATTATGTCATTGACAGGTGACAATGACCAGGGACGAGTCATTATTTAAATTTGGAATTTCTCTGAAATTAAAAATCTTTGGGAACTTTTGGGATATTGTAAGTAGGCTACACAACTGCAGGAAATATATCACACTGTGAAAGTGATTTTTGGATATTTTATTACAAAAATCTTACCTTTAAGATTTTATAATGAATTTATAATGAATAATGTACCTTTTATTATAATGTACCTTTATAATGAATAACAATTGTTATAACAAATATAACCAATATGAATAACATGAAGTGCATTACATTTTACATTACGTCAGGTTTCCCACATTGAGTTCTTTTTTTTAATGAACTGCAGGTTTGTGCGTTTAATGAAAAGCAATTTTTAATGAAATCTTACAATTTTAAAATGAAAACAATAAAAATGACTAGATAAAACAGGATATGTATTTTATTTGTTTACCATGTAGAGTAAACAATAATAGACAAAAAATAAACAAAAAATAGAGATAGAGAACCTTGAACTTAATTTTATTATTTATTAACATAATACATGTAATATAGGCTATATATATATATATTTTTTTTATTTATTTATTTTTTTTTTTTTTTTTTTGCTGGGCAGCAGAGCTACAGTTTAAAGATCCGAAATATCATTAAGTTTAATATTGTCTACATCTTGGTCTGATAGAAGCTTTATTAGGTGTCATTACCAAACTAGTTTTTATTCGAGTGTTTTAATTATGAAACATCACATCACTGATTTACCGAACCTGCCAGAACCAAACTTACGACGGCACGTTTCATTTTTGTGACGTAGGCTACGACGTACCGCAAGTTGCGTTACCCTAAAAACTAAAGTAATATCTTTCGGGGTTGCGAAAGAAAGCAGGAGATTCTGACTACTTGTTCCAACGTAAGCTGGTTTCATTTCATTTGCATACTTAATATAATTTGAATTATTTGAGTCATTTCGGATGAATTTGGGTGCATGGGGGATTGGGGGCACTAGGCTACGTTGCTCTTTTTTACATAGGCTAGTTGCATGCATATTTTACAATATATTCAAAATACTTTTAAAGGACCTCTTCTTTCCATTCCATTATAACAAAATGTTGGTTGAATGTTTTTCAGATCATTATGAGCACCACCATCACATCCAGCTTGACCAAATGGCAGAGGAGGAAGCTCTGCTCCTTGCTCAGCCATGACAGACTCAGCCTGCTGTTCAAAGCCAGTGTGCATGGCTACAATATCAATACATTTCACCAAAAGTGTAATAAGCAGGGACCAACTGTTATTGTAGCTTACAATAAGTCTGGATATGTTTTTGGAGCTTTTACTAGCAAAGATTATGGTAAAACTGGCCAATATGTTGTGGATGACAAAGCTTTTCTCTTCAGCTTTAATGACAAAGAGGTTAAAGGAGATCCTCTCCGAGTGTTCAGTGAAAATCCCCAGATTTCTTTCACTGACAATGGTCCGAACTTCGGTTCTTTAGTGTTTCTTTACAATAACACAGCCACCGTCTACAGTAATCCAGGAACATACAAATTCGATCCACATAAGATGCATGGGAATGACTTACAGCTGACAGAATGTGAGGTGTACAGAGTTGAAGGTTTGTATTATTTCAGATAATTGCTGAGAAAATAGTGCACCTTCAGTAATGATTGTGTGAATAACTCTGGTTTGGATTCTCACCAGACTGTGGAGGACTCATGGAGAAACCATGGAGAAATGTGCAGTGGAACTCTGAGTGAGTGAAGCAAATTTAGTGTCTTCTTAAAAGTAATTTAGATTTTAATTTGGTCTGTTGTCTTTATTTTAAGATCAAGGTCTTTTACAAAATGTTTCTGACTTACTGTGTTCCTTAAGGAATTTGACAATGAAATTAATATTTTTAGGAGAAGGAAGGCACTCTTGAGCATCATCTCGGGCTGGAAGCCTTCTTTAAGCTCAGTTAAACAGGCTCGGATTCTACTGGTTGGTCCTGTTGGGGCTGGGAAATCAAGCTTCTTCAACTCTATCAACTCTGTATTCAAGGGTTATGTGAGCACCCAGGCCAACACTGGCACTGCCAGAACCAGTTTGACTACTCAGGTAGAAATATACCCTGATAATTATACCTCTGATATTTTACAGAGGGATATATTGTGATTGGATATCTCTATACTGTATTTAAATGAATAGCTAAATATTTGTGCCTTGTAGTTCCGTACCTACCACATAAAGCCAGGCAGCGGTGTCAGCCATGTTCCCTTCACTCTGTGTGACTCGATGGGTCTGGAGGAGGGTTTGAACAGCGGTCTGGATGTAGATGATTTTGCCAGTATTTTGAAGGGTCACATTCAAGACAGGTATCAGGTGAGAACTTTTGGTGAAAGGTAAACATAACAGTTACTAGGTGTGGGAGATGTTTTATTAGTATTTTCAGTCTCACTTCTTAATGATTTAAAGTTTTACTACATGTTTTTTTCTTAGTTTAACCCATCAATGCCTATACAGCCAGACTCCCCTCATTTCCACAAATCTCCTGGCCTGAAGGACAAGATTCACTGTGTGGTGTATGTGATCGACTCCAGCAAAGTCAAGCTCCTCTCTGACAAAATGAATGACAAGTTTGCGGTTTTTCGAAAGAAAACCAACCAGCTCGGTGAGTGACTGACAATAATGAATTAGATTTAAATACATTTCAAGTAACATGAGTGTATTTTGTCATTTAAGTAATAAAATATTGTATTTTCAGCCTCTCTCAAGAAACAGAAGGTAAAGTCCATTTCTGAACATTTCTTGATGTCACTTCTTCTGTACAATTAACACAAATCTTTAACCACACTAGGGCTGCTTCACCCATAGTTTAATGATCTCTGGGATTTTTAAGGTGTTATTCTGTACTTCAGGTATTCCTCAGCTGGTTCTGCTCACTAAGGTGGATGAGGCCTGTCCCTTAGTGGCAGAAGACCTGAAAAATGTCTACCAGAGCCACTATGTCAACAAAATGGTACAAATGAATATAAATTACTTTATTGTCAGTATTCTATACTGTTCTCTTTCACATCTTGTTCTTGAGTATTTCTGTTGAACTGTTTTGTGTCAGGTGCAAGAGGTGAGCGCTCAGCTTGGAGTTTCCATGTCTGCTGTGATCCCAGTGAAAAACTACTGCCAAGAACTGGAAATAGACCCTCAAACTGACATACTGCTTCTAAACGCTGTTGTTCAGATACTCAGAGCCGCTGAGGGCTTTTTTGATGATCTTTACAATCCAGAGGAGAGGTCTGAGTATTAGGTTCTGGATTAGAATTAGCAAATCGTACCTCTTTGTTTACATTCATATTGTTTTAGGTGACAAATGCATCTTTGTTTGTGTAAGGTCTGTTGACATTTCTGCTGTTGCTCTTAACATGCAATCAGTTGTCTAATATTCAAAGCTTTCTTTTCAGTTTGAGAGAAAAATTTGTAGTTTTGAATTGAAATAAAGGTCTTATTAAAGGTCTCATGAAGTTTATTTGTTGTAGAAGATAATGAAATAAATACATTCACATTGTACAGTACCAACAATGAACCGTAAATGTGTTTGAAGACAATTGTTTGTACTTGATCTAACCCATTCAAATTACTTTTGTTTATGTAACCTAATGTAGTTAGGTTGATGTAGTGAAATTAAATAAAAAAAACAGTTCATTTAGAAGCATAATAAGTTGCAAAACACTTTTTGCGGTGTATGCTTAAACTCACAGTACAAAAATTTCATCCAGTCTTCATGTGAGATTGCCTTTAGAGCAACTGATATGTTGCAGTCATCTCATGTGGGCAGATATTTATTCCTGTCACCCATCCTTTAAGAATCCTCTCATTCCCAATGTCTACAACCATACAGGTTGTTCCACCTTGTTTTGCATTGCAGAAGTAAGCTAATTTCTGTGAATTTGTGAGACTTCTGGTTCACTAGCCACTATAGGTAAATAACTAGAAAAATATCCAAGTGCTACAAACCAGTGTGTTTATAATTGCAACACTATACATTAAAATAATATGGAATATGAAACAGCAGTTTGCAGTATCAGGCAGCATAACAAGCTGTTTTGTACAGCTAAAAGTAACTGGAAGCGAATGACACCAGACGCCAGACACATCAAATTAGCTCTTAAGGTGGATAATGTCCTCTGTGGCTAGTTGCGTATTAAATTAGTCTTAAAGGTTAGTCATGTAATAGTTTTTTTCTTTAAGATTGGTCATAACTTTTTTTTTTTAAGAAAGTTAAACAGGTAAATTGGTCTAGTTTGAATATGAAAAGTAGGTATTTTCAGATTACCCCTTGACTAACTGTTGGTCAGACTAGTTCTTAAGACTCAGTATTAACATTGTGACTATTGTTACTATGTTTATGCAACTGGCCCTAAGGTCTGAGAGAATAGCTTTCTCATCATTTGTGAGACTCATTTCAGGAGTGCTCTCATGAAATATTTTTCTTCTCCACTAGTAGGCCCGTACTACGCTCCTCCTTTTCATACTTTGGCCGCTCTCCCTTCTCGTTGGGCCCAGGAGAGCCTTCTGGTTACCCAGCTGGAATGGGGGTTATTTGTGGGGCTCCAGGCAGAATCTGATTGAGAGGAGTTCTGATGGCCGCTGGCAGCTGTCCTGAAAGAGTCCAGAGTTTTTCTGAGCCATGTGTTCTTAGCAGCCTGAAGTTCAGTCGTCACAACTGTGTTTTGGTGCTCCAACTCCTTGGGAAATCAAGATGATAAATAAATGATGAAAAAGAGATTTTTTTAATATATTTTTTTAGCATAAAAGTATGCATTTAAAATCATTTACATGACACTTCAGTAACACTAAATAATAAGCTTCAATTTATTAACGCAAGTTATCATGAACAACTTCACTATTTTTAACAGCATTTGTGAATGTTAATTTATTAATTTACTATTGTTCATTGAGTCATGTTATTCACAATAAGTGAACAAATGTTTATTTATAAAACTTGAATTGTTAAAAATGTATTAAAATAGATTAATAAATTCTGTTAAAGTATTGCCCATGGTTTAAGAATTTTTAACTTCAATTTTTAAGTACCATCAACTTGGATGTTTAAGTCATTTCAACTGCAATGTTTATATTATGCTTATATGATTTTTTTATAGCTTATAAATAACTTATTTTGATGAGTTAAAGCAATGTAAAAACATATAATTTTACACCTAATGTCATTTTTATTCATTTATTTTACTTTTCATTTTATATTTATATGAAAAATTCTAATTCTGTTTTTCTTGGTTAATCAATAAAGACTTTGCCAGAATCAGAAATGTTTACAAATGTTGTAAGTAATATAGAGTAAAAAAAAGGTAGAAGAAAAATTAGGGCTCTTAACGTTAACGCGTTTACTACGGTGGCCCAGTAGTGCACAACACAACGAAATTTAAAAAGCAGACATAAGTTCACAACACAACGGAATGAATCCACAACACAACGGAAAATTTACAACACAACGAAATAAAGCCGCAACACAACGGAAATGCTCCCGACCAGTAGAGGGCTCTCGGAGCGCGGTAAAGTTAGTTTTCCTTGCCACTGTTCTATAGAGTCGGCAGTCTTAATATATCAATACCACAATTAGTTTTAACAGTATGTAGCCATTGTATATAGACATAAAATATACTTCAAAATCACCTACATGAATTATAGCTGCGTATTTATACTGGAGAATGCTTTGACGCGCACATAGACAGTATATAAACTGGACACAGCGACCCCATTGGATTCAACGGAGAAAAGTGAAGTCAATTAGAAGCACTCACTTCCTGATGGCTGAGCGTACTGCGCAGACTCAAACTGAGCTTGACGACGTAGATGTGACGTGAGCAACCC
Source organism: Rutilus rutilus (assembly GCF_951802725.1). Lineage (NCBI taxonomy): Eukaryota > Metazoa > Chordata > Actinopteri > Cypriniformes > Leuciscidae > Rutilus > Rutilus rutilus. The sequence continues at coordinate 14,755,390 of NC_140214.1, forward strand.
GTCTGTCTTCTAGTAGCTGTGCCAAGAGAAATCTGAATCATTCCCTTCCGAAACTTGCAGAGACGGAGAGCGTGAGTAGGAGGTGTCCATGAGCTAGGAGCAGGAGCAACTTTTGCTAAGTATTCTGATTAATTACTTTGTCATTTTGCCTCCACGTCCCCCCGATTGCGCGCGAGCTTCTCCTCCTGTCCATACGGTAATTTCTCTACTGTGCGACAGAGAGTCGCGTGGTTATGACGCAATCGTTAGCCTATTTTTACAAAAACTGCATCTACGGGGCCATAACGTAAGATACAAGGTAATGGAGCCTTTTATACATTTTCGTGTTTCTTTAGAAATAAATAATGGACAAATGGAGTCTTTAAACGCCTCAGATGTAAAGTTATTCGCTGTCAAAGTGACGCCAAAATGAATGGGAGTCAATGGAATGCTAACAGCAGGTGGGGGTCTGCTAATCAATGGCAGTGCTTGGGGAAGCTTCAATATTTTATGAAACACTGCCCCCCTGGACACGCACAGCGCATGATCCCTAAGGGAACGTCTGGCAATTCCACCAAGTGGTTAAAACGTATAGTTTATTATAATTTAATTTGATAAATAAAAATAAAAACCATTTGGTGAATTGCAGAATTACAGGAAGGTATTGGCACAATTTCACCTGTAATAAGTCAGTCTGGTCACTAGGAATCTACCACAAGCATTGGGACATAAAAAAAAAAAAAAAACTTTAGGTGAATTACAGTAGGCCTAATGTTTTTATAAAAAAAACTGTTGTTCACCTGTTGTAAGTCAGTCTGGTTAATAGGAACTACAACCTTTGAAACATGATAAAAGAAAAAAAATTACCTTTTATATTATGGAAATATCTTAAAAAATAATTGTTTACTGTAAATACATGAAGGGAGGCATTGGAAAAAAGTCAGCTGTAGTAAGTCAGTCTACTACCAATACAATCAAGCTTTGGATTTGGAACAAAGTCATTTTAATACAAATTATACGTTTTAACAACTTGAAGGAATTGGCGGATGTTCCCTTAGTGATCATGCGCTTTGGTATCGCGTCAAAGCATTCTAGAGTATAAATGCAGCTATAATGCACATAGGTGATTTTGAATTAATGAATGTCGATATACAATGGTTAGCTACATACTGCTAAAACTAATCGTGGTGTTGATATATTTTTTAGACTGCTGGCATGGAAAACTAACTTTACCGCGCTCCGAGAGCCCTCTAGTGGTCGGGAGCATTTCCGTTGTGTTGCGGCTTTATTTCGTTGTGTTGTACATTTTCCGTTGTGTGGCTTATTTCTGTTGTGTTGTGAACTTATGTTTGCTTTTTAAATTTCGTTGTGCACTACTGGGCCACCGTAAAGAAAGGGCACAGGTAAATATGACAGTTATTATGGGTTTATGTGAGGATTGTTTGAAGTTCACTTAAATTAAAAGTTGTTATATTTTTTGAAGCCCAATAAATGTAAAATAAATCATAGCTTTCAATTACACTGTAATGTTGAATGGCTATAATTAATGTATAAAATTGGGGAGGGAAAATCATTTTCATCCAGACATCAGTAGCTATTAGTATCAGTGATACTGAATGGACCTTCATTCATAAAAAGATGCCAAGTACAAGTATTTAAAATATACTGCCTTTATGTTATCTCTACATTAATTTGGAGATTAACTGTTAAATTATTACAATATAAAACATATAAAAAACGTAAGTGTTTTTAATTGCGATTAATTAGGGAAAAAAAGTGTGATTAATCGAGTTAATGTTTTTAATCGATTGACGGCACTAAGAAAAATATATTTTAAAAATCTTCTCACAAGTCACATTTCAAGTTTTAAGTCACATGCTTTTCATCAGACTTTTATGTCTTACTTGTATCTTGCATTTGGACTCCACCATTTGTAGCTTGGTCTGGGCTAGCTCTCTCTCTAACTCTTGGACCTGTTCTCTGAGAGAGGCCTTCACTTCCTCCTGAGCAGAGTTTTCTTCACTCTCAGAGCACAGCTGAATTGATCCATCCATACTAAAGATGTGTCTGCACCGCTCACACTCCAGCATCTTGCTCTGAAATAATCAAATTTATACAGTGTATGTGAGAAAATAGGCTGTTTAAGGAGAAACATCATACTACAGTAAGACTGACGGCGAAGGTCAAGCTGCTTTGAGGTCAGTTTGTTTCTTACCCTGATAACTGCCAGCTCTTTGTCTGCTTGAGCTTTCTGGTTTTCAAGATTAGTGTTCAGTTGGGAGCAAATCTAAAGGACGCAAGAAAATGGGCTGAAAGTTGGCATCAAATGCAACATTTATTGAATATGTGGAGTTGTAATTGAATGTTTACCTGCTTGTAGTCGGCGATGATGTTGTTTGATCTCTTAATGTCTGACTCTGCTTTGTCCAGCTCTCTCCTAAACATCTTTTTTAGCTGTCGAACACATCAATGCATTAGACAAGGGCAAAGCATGGGCTCTCTTTCACAGAGATTGTTCAAACACTTTACTGCTCAAATCAGTGATGTTAAAGCACCTGTGAAGCCTCCTCCTCCTTTCCCCTTTTCTCCTCCTCTGTAATCCTCAGAAGCTGTTTGGTTTTTAACAGCTCCTTGGTTAATTCATCCACCTGGTCCTCGGTCTAAAAAAAAAGCACACCAGATCTATCTAAACATGCACAGCAAATAAAACAGAAAATGAAACTAGCCTGTTGCATATATGCATGATAACTCATAAAAATTTGACAGACCTGATCTAAAGCAGTCCTCAGTGCAATCTTGCTGGTGACAAGTTTTTGTGCAAGATCATCATTTTCCTGCTCCAGACGCAAACTGGTTTCCTGAAGCATACGGTTTTCTCTCTAGAAAAAAAAAAAAAAAGAAAGAAAATCATTAATACCACAACTCTACAACCCTGAAGTATTCAATGTATGATTATGCAAGAGCTGTAGTTTTGTAGATCTGGGTGTTGCAGAACAGGACGGAAGCTTTTTGTTTTTGTCAGGGTGTGATCACTTACCTCGTACCTGTCGAGTGGGTCTTCTGGCTGCAGTTGGTTATCTCTTAATTTTGGCTTTTTAGATGGCACCTGTTTAAAAAGGAGATTCAAATAACTTTCAAATCATATCAGGTAGCCTGTATGCAAATCTAAAAGGCATGAAAGGAATGTACTTTAACATCTTCTAAATAGTGATTATATAATATTCGTAGTTGCAATTTTATCAATAATTTTAAATGAAATTATGTATTTAATTCATATAAATAAATGTACACACACACACACACACACACACACATTATCTATATATTATCAAGTACATATTTATTAAACTTTTAGATCATATCAGGTGCAAAAATCTTGAAGGCATGAAAGGAATGTTCAGTAACATCTTAAGTACTTATGTAAAGTTCATAGTTGCAGGATTCATATGAGCATTTCTTTTTGCAATTTTATAATGACTTTTTTGTATTAATAAAAAAAAAAGTATATATATATATATATATATATATATATATATTATACACCATGTACATTATATTATTATAATATTTATGTTTGTGACCACCAAGGAGTAAACATTTTAACAATAATTGATCACAAACACACTAATATTTTTTAAAAGAGATTTGAAAAAAATAAAAATAACCATGCTGTTGTGCTACTCCATTAAAAATTACAGCATGCCAGCTTTAAGTCAACATGTGACAAACGTGAGGTCCAAAGTTGCTGAACTTACCACTTGTTTCGGTAGAGACTCCACCACTAGACTGGCCAGGATCTCCTCCTCTGACATTTGGTCAATAATATAGGCATCATAAGCAACAGCAATAGACACTTCTTCCATCATTTTGGCAGGCGAGTCGAACACAAGTGATCTCAAAATACAGAGTAGGCCACTGAACGTTTCTGGAGAAATGACAACAGGTTTGACAGGCAACGGTCTATGTCTGTCTTGTCTCAATGCAAGCCCAGCCCCACCATAAGACTATGGGAGGAGTTTCATTTCAGTCCACCTTTGTCCTGTGGTTCTTCACTTACCTAATAAGCAGGTATCAAAACACTATGGCCTTCCAACTGCTCCCTGTTGAACTTCCTCGCAGTATAATTTCACAATCCAGCAGCCAATACTAATTATTTCCTCATTACTAAATCAAAAGTTACATTACTAAATCAAAATCAGTTAAATATCATTAAAATTATGAATCCAACACAATTAGGTTCCAGAACAGATCATTTTTTTCCTTTTACCGTCACAGTTTAGAGTTTGCAAGCCTGCCTGTGGCTTCAAGCACAGGGCAAAAGACTGTGAAATTGAAATTCTTGCTGTAATCCTGAAGGTCGCCCCTCACACAAAAACACTGTGGTTTGCCGGGGACAAGCAGGTGCCAGTACATTCCTCCATTCCTTAAGCTGCTTATATCTGGCTGCTGTATATGTTCATTGGGATTGATGGAGGCTGAGAACTGCTGTTTTTATCATTTCACTGCAGCTTCAGGCAGGCATCATGCAGATATTATTAATCAAAATGGTAAGAAACACTAGTTTCTTATGAAACTACCGTTGCTTCTTTGTCTGTTATGCAGAGCTAATCTGTTGTGGTCATCAGCTTGAACAAAGCCGAGCTAATAAGGCGAAAAAAAGAAGGAGAGAGAAAGAGAAGGGGAATGTGAACAAAAGTGGGGGAGGATGTTATTAGTAATTGAAAGAAGGGAGGAGAAAAGAGCAATAAAGACAAACAGCAAAGTGTGACTGTTCAAAGGTTCTTGTATTGGAGGAGGTGCCAACTCAATCTTCAGGTATCGCCATGAACCTGCGAAACAAACAAACACACAACTGTCTCCAACGGTGCGGTGGGAGTGGCTCTCACCTCCATTTGCTAAGTGTGCTGCTTATTATGGCTGAAAACTCATAGTGAGTCAGTGGAAAGCTTCATCATGCTGAAAGTGAAATTCTTTTTACAGTTGCCGAACTGCAATGGAAATGAGATGCATGAAACAGCTATTTGCTTAACAAGATCTTAAACTGGTCTTTCAAGTCGTTTAACACAATCACAATGAACAGATAGAATGCAGTCCCAGCCCTGCTTGACACTCCCGGTTAAGTATCTTCAGTGCGTGTAAAATATCAAAGTGAAAGAAAATGTTGCAAAGAGAAAACGGTAAAATTAGTGGATTCTGATTTGTGTTTACTCAAGCAGTGGTTTTGTACACTACCGATTAGATGTCTGGTGTTATGTTTTGGATGGATGCATTAAATTGATCAAAAGTGACAGTTACCATGGTTACAAAAAATTCTATTTCAAGTATCTTTTCAACTTTCTATTCATCAAAGAACCCTAAAAATATATATATTCCACAAAACTATTAAACAGCTCAACTTTTACATTTACGCATTTGGTAGACACATCCAAGGCATTCATTTTATGAGTTCTTGCTTTCCCAGACCCATGATTTTGGCGTTGCTAGCGCCATGCGCTACAGTTTGAGCTACACTTCTCAACATTAATAATAAGAAATGTTTCTTGAGCATCAAATCAGTATATTACAATGATTTCTGATGGATCATGTGACACTGAAGCCTGGAGTAATCATACTGAAAATCTTGCCATCACAGGAATAAATTCCATTTAAAATATATTGAAATAGGAAAATTTTAATATTATTTGCTGTATTTTTGATCATTTAAATGCAGCTTTGGTGAACAAGAGACTTCAAAAGCATTACAAATCTTATTTTAACCCAAACTTTTTAACGGTAGTATGTTTGTGTTAAAAACTTAGTTCTTAACCCTCTTAAATTTTTATTAATTATATCCTTTAAGCTAAAATTTAATTATTTTAATTGAAAGGCTAAACTGTTTTAACTTTTAGAATTGTCTATTGTGTTTCTTAATTATTTTACTGTTTAAATTTAGCTGCGAAGCAGTTTCCGGCATCCAGAACAGATGCCCGAGCCACCTCAGCTGGCCCCTCTCGATGTGGAGGAGCAGCGGCTCTACTCTGAGCTCCTCCCGAGTGACTGAGCTTCTCACCCTATCTCTAAGGGATCGACACCCTGCGGAGAAAACTCATTTTGGCTGCCTGTATCCAGGATCTTGTCCTTTCGGTCATGACCCACATCTCATGACCATAGGTTAGAGTTGGAACGTATATTGGCCGGTAAATCGAGAGCTTCGCCTTGCAGCTCAGCTTTTTCTTCACCACGACAGACCGGTACAGCGACCGCATTACTGCAGAAGCTGCACCGAGCCGTCTGTCAATCTCCCGTTCCATCCTTCCCTCACTCGTGAACAAGACTCCAAGATACTTGAACTCCTCCACTTGAGGCAGGAACTCTCCACCAACCTGAAGTGGGCAAGCCACCCTTTTCCGACTGAGAACCATGGGCTCGGATTTGGAGGTGCTGATTCTCATCCCAGCCCCTTCACACTCGGCTGCAAACCGTCCCAGCGCATGCTGAAGGTCCTGGCTTGATGAGGCCAGCACGACAACATCACCCACAAAAAGCAGAGACGAAATCGTGTGGTCACCAAACCTGACCCCCTCCGGCCCCTGGCTGCGCCTAGAAATTCTGTTCCTGAAAATTATGAACAAAACCGGAGACAAAGGGCAGCCCTACCGGAGTCCAACATGCACCGGGAACAAGTCTGACTTACTGCCGGCAATGCGAACCAAGCTCCTGCTCCGGTCGTACAGGGACCGGACAGCCCTTAGCAAAAGGCCCCGGACCCCATACTCCCGGAGCACCCTCCACAGGACGCCACGAGGGACACAGTCAAATGCCTTCTCCAAATCCACAAAGCACATGTGGATTGGATGGGCAAACTCCCATGAACCCTCCAGGAGGATAATACCCTGGAGAGGGTATAGAGCTGGTCCAGTTTTCCACGACTGGGACAAAAAACGTACTGTTCCTCCTGAATCCGGGGGCTAGAATATAGCAACATGAATAGGAATACGGAAGAAAAACACAATTAATGCAAACAGAAGCATTGGCAGTTAGTTTGAAGATACATATAGAGAGACTTGACAGGAAACTTTTCAATCATTGAAATATTTTGATCTTTATGTACATGTATTTTATAGATGTGAAATGGCTTTTATTACTCTGATCACAATTGACCAATTTTATAAAAGTCTACAGGCATTTATAAATGCTTAATTTATATTCAAAAGCATTCTGTGAAATATGTGCACAATAAGCTACTTTTTTTCTTCAGTATTTTAAACCATAGACTGATGTACTTCCAGATTTTTCCTCCCCCCTCCCCATTTTTGCCAAAAAAGTTTTCACATGTAAAATAGAAGTGCCTTCTTGTGATTTGTAATGTGATCCAGTTACTAACAAAGAGTGTTTAGGACAGTAAATATCGACATCAGAATGCACAATTCATAAACCAATGGCTACTGAAACAAGTATGTGAGAAAATATAATTTACATACACACTTTTGCAAAGACAAGGAAACTATTGTTCATGTAAGTATCATTTCGATAAGAACAATGAAATGTTTTTTTTAAATATATTTTCCAGTCATTTTCTCACAGTGACTTTGCCTTAAGAAGATTTTTGAAAATGTTGTGTATAAATCTGAAAATGATATGACATAGATATCAGTAACTGCACTGAAATGTTAATTTAAAAAGCTCTTAATTTAAAAAGTAGTGGATATGGACAAATAAATAAGTGAGAATGAACAACATATGACTCCAACCTCAATCTTATTTGATTTTTCAAAAACTGCCAACACACATTTCACTCTGTGCCACTGTGAATTTTAGTTGATGTGACATATATTTAAATATGAATTAACCAATATATTCATCATCAGCAGTTCATTTTACATTTTCCCAACAGATCTTCATAGATTAAGACAATTACATTTTAGTTAATTTCTCATCCTAAAATAAGTGTTTCAAATAAAAAGATTCAGCATATCAGGGGCTATTTAGATAAAGCTGAATGTCATGCTTTTTCCAACAAAAGTACTTTCTTTTAAAAGCTATTAAAAACTTGTGTGGAATGTATGTTTGCCTTTTATGTCACCATAAACAATGAAATACTTAAGATGAGCCTATAAAGCTTCCTTGGGATGCTCCATTTCTTTTTTCTAAATTGAAAATATGCTTATATATCTGACTTTTCCAGATAAATAAAATATCCTATTTGCATTTAACCTTTAACGTTAAAAAGGCCAAAACCCCCACAAACACTTCACGTCATATAACACACAACCCTCACAGCAGAGAGAGAGGGAGGGGTGTGCAAGAAGAAGTGGTAAAACAGGTAAAACAAAAGACAATGGAAGACTGAAGAAGGCCTTAGACCTGCGTGGAAGAATAACATGGCATCCTGTAGGTCTTTTGACTCTTGGCGCAAGGAGATGGCACGGCCCCCAGATGCTCTGATTCACAGAGGCAGCTCTGTCCCTGGGTTCATCTCCGGGTCTGTGAGGGTCAGACGTCAGTGCTGATGGCTCGTGTATTGGTGTAAAAGTCTGGTGTACTGCGGTGGCTCAGCACGGGGCCGTACATGGCGGCCAGACCAAGGGCAGTGGCGCCATGGTTCTCGTAGTGAGCGGGCATGTAGGACAGGCGTTCGCCGCCATTACGCATCTCATCCGAGCCACGGAGGTAGTAGGGCGAGCAAGTGGGGCAGTAGCTGTGCTGCGGAGCGGGGTCATAGGGCAGCGAGAGAGGTGTGACGGCCGCCCCGTCCACTCCTGGAGCGCTGCATGCGTTGCAGGCGAACTGTGGCTCAGGATCTCCGACCGAGCCCGCCTCCCCATCTGACTCATTCCTCTTACAGCAGTAATACTGGGATGGAGGGACAGTTAGATATACAGGGGAAACAAGATCAGGAATTGGCGCTTCAACACAGATCTTCCTCAAATTGTTGAGTAACACGCTGAGTGTACTTGAGCACAAAACACAGAAAGATTCTGGAATGGATTTTAGTTATTTACATAACAGAGCTGTTCAGTCATGATGTCATTTAGGTCAACAAGTAAAGCTAAAACAACGTTCAGTACTTTCCTATGGGTTTTTGATTATGAATTATATAAGGTCTGTGGTCAGCACAACATGAGACTTTAAATTACAATCACACCTCAATAGTGAATTTTGCAAACATATGGGCTGGGTCCGAAATCGCATACTCTCTTGAGTAGGTACTTATTTTGAATAAGTAATTACTTCACGACCGGTAAATAAAGCATGTTCTATAGTATGAATGTGTGTAGTATGAATGTAATTCGGATGTACTACATTACCCATGTTGTCATTATCATGTGACCTACCCGTGGGCTCATGGGATAGTAAAGTGTCCATCGAATGCACACTTCAGAATCTCGCGGGAAGTAGTAAGTCATCTGAGTAATTTTGCCTACTCTTATATGAGTACTGTGAATTCAGATATACTTGTTTTGTCACGTATGCTACTATTTTTCACCTACTATATAGTAGGGAAGTATGAGATTTTGGATGCAGCCATTATTTGCAAACGTTCCCACGACTTATTAATTCATTTTCTCATTTTAGTTAAATTGTGGCTATGTTGAATTACTTCGTTCTCTCGGTTTTTAGTGGTCTCAAATTTAATTGGACTACAACCACTGAACGCAATAAAATCTGTTTTTCCCCATTCCACTGTCTTGCATTTTAAACACAAAAACGCGATGTGTGTGAATGGTCCCTTATACCTTACAGCACCCTGCAGTGAAATTTAAATGAAATGTAAAAACAATGCTCACCTGGAGTCTACAGTAACAAAGCACTGCAATGATACACAGGAGTATTACTGTTGCGAGAATTCCTCCGGTTATGACAACAGTTCCAGCTGTCATCCGACCAGATCTCCATCAAACCCTGAGAGCAAGACAGAGAGAGTCAATTGTCTTAATGAAACTTCATTTCCATACAGATCGAAACTGCGTTGTTTGTCCGTTCACAACACCAAAACAAAGTTGAACTTTTGAAACAATTTTAGCTAAATAACATTCAAAGGACCCCTGATTTATGTGTTAAAGCCTGTGGATGGGATTAAACTCAGCAGCACTTACATTAGAAGAGAGCAGAGGGGACGACAGGCCACATAGAGTTTGTATTGCTGCTTCTCCTGACGCACTGCTCATTGGTTGCAGACGCTCACCAGTAGAGTTTCTGGATATCACAAAAGAAGGGGAACATGTGATATGTAAAAACAGATTTGTTAAAAACGTCTATTTCATCAATTGGATAACAGCCACAATAACCATTCCATCCAAAAGGAGGCAGTATAATATAGGACATCACCACAGCACAGTATAGGCTACTTATGTGGCATCACAAGATTCACAGAGGTACACAAATGATCTTTTTTGCTTGCAGATTATTTAAATAGTAATGTAATAACTAAGAGAAAAGTAAAATATATATATTTAACAAAGTATAATGTGTTAAGAATTATGTTTATATCTACAAAAACACCGTAAGTGAAATATACAGACACTTCAACAGAACAAACGCAACAAACTAAGGTAAACTGAGAGGCGACATTACTACAGGGCACTTTGTAATATGGCACTGTTAAAATGTCGCCTTAAAGGGTTAGTTCACCTAAAATGTTTAATTATCTCATAATTTACTTACCATCAAGCCATTATACTGTAGGTGTATATGACTTTCTTCTTTAAACCAAACACAATTGGAGTTATATAAAAAAATATCTTGGCGCTTCCAAGCTTTATAATGGGAGTGAATGGTACCATAGATTTTGAAGGCCAAAAAAGCACATCCATCCATCATAAAAGTAATCCATACGGCTCCAGGGGGTTAATAAAGTCCTTCTGAAGTGAAGCAATGCGTTTTTGTAAGAAAATATTCATATTTATAACTTTATAAATTGACGAGAGGAAAGAGCAAACCGAAACATCAGTTAGGAATTTTTAAAGAGAAATGTCAGAGGAGCTTGTGTTTGTTGCCCAGTCTTATTTGCTTGAACTGTGAGTTCTACTCCCACCTAAGCTTACGCTACTCCTACATCCTACGTCATGCATCGGGTCAGAGGTCACTCTTCGGCCGGAACTCGACTCGCGTACGGCCTTTACTGGAAACCAGAGATTACAGTTTATAAAGCCATATGGATATTTTCTTACAAAAACGGATGGCTTTGCTTTAATTAACCCCCTGGAGCCGTATGGATTACTTTTATGATGGATGGATGCGCTTTTTTGGGCTTTAAAATCTAAGGTACCATTCCCTCCCATTATAAAGCTTGGAAGAGTAAGGATATTTTTTTATATAACTCAGATTGCGTTCAGCTGAAAGAAGAAAGTCATATACACCTAGGATGGCTTGAGGTTGAATAAATTACAGGATAATACAAATTTTGTGGTGAACTAACCCTTTAACTACAGAACCCAGACTCGATGGAAAGCAGTCTCTAGTTCAAAATCAGGGACGTTCTCAAACCTATCACACATACTCTTCCAGTCCATTTTTTTTTTCTCAGAGTAAAAGCACTAAATTATATACAGGAATGGTGGAATGCTAATGCTGTTAAAAGCAATGTGCCATCTATTCTCCCTGGAATGTGTCCAAGCAGCATGTTCCTGTCCCCCTGCGCTCCTTGCCAGCGGTTAAACTGGAGGAAAGTACTGATCTGGGTTCTTGTGGTGGGCTGTTGGAGGTCAAACCCCTCCATCAGTGCAACAGTGACAGCAACGGGCCACTGATAGGACATGTTTGGACAATCACATAGCCTGATGGGCTAGACAAGGTCGCTGTAAGTACACCGAGAACGCTTTGAATAACAAGGATAGGTGGGGACTGGAGAGCGCTTGTGTTTATCCAAGTATTTTCTTGTGCTAATTTGTGGTGATACTGAACTGTGAAATTTGACTTCAAAGTAATGCCATTTCTGCACACAATACCAAAATCCAAAATCTGTTCACTTGGTGACCATCTTGGCAATGCAGCTAATGTCTATTATCTACATGAATAGGAAAAGGCTTAAAAATGTTTTTATTTTATTTTATTTTTTTATGTTTGCTAAGCTTACATAATGCATGCATGAATAGTCAGCCAGTAATGGGTAAAAAAAAAAGTAGAGTAGATATTGAAGCTTGTGTTCGCCACTGAATAAAAAATAAAAAGAGTATGCAACTTTTTTAAAAGTAAACATCTCACATTGTACATCTCACAATTCTGACTTTTTTTCTCAAATTTGCATGATATAATCTTGCAATTGTGAGTTATAAAGTCAGAATTGCGAGATATAAACTCACAATTGAAAGCAAAAAAGTCTATCTCACAATTCTGACTTTATAATTTATTCAGAAAAGTCAGAATTGCGTGAGATAAACTCGCGATTGCGTTTTTCTCAGATTTGCGTTGTTAAAGTTGCGCAATTGTAAGAAAAACGCAATTGCAAGTTTATATCACGCAATTCTATAAACTCGCAACTGTAAGAAAATTGAGCACTAAGAAAATTGAATTTTTTTTTTTTTGTGCAAGTGAGATGAGTAAATGCACTCACATTTAGTCTAGATAGAACTAACAACCACACACAACACCTCTGCACTTCGATTCAACATGGGGACAAGTAACTTAGTAAAGTAAAGAAAGTAACTTGTGTTACTTATTTGAAAAAGTAACTCAGATATTTTGTTGTAAATTTTAAAAGTAATGTGTTACTTTACTAGTTACTTGAAAAAGTAATTTCATTACGTAACTCAAGTTACTTGTAATGAGTTACCCCAACACTGTTTGAGAGTAAATTACTTAGTTTTACTTATCTTAAAGGAGTCATAATGTAGAAATTTCACTTTTCCACGAGAATCAATGTATGTTATGATTGCATAATGATTGTACACTGGCCGGGAAGCCGATATTTAAAAGTGAAGCGTTTGTTTACCTCAGGGTTTGTAAAATAGGCCACGTGCACGCGCACGAAAAAACGAGATTTTGATTTCTTCCCCCTCTTGACGTCAAGACGGGGGAGGATATACCAAATATGGACACCGCAAACCTATGCCGCGGGAAGCCCGCCCCTCTCCCCCTCAGATTCAGTTTAGTCGACTCGCGAAAGATGGAGAAACCGAGTGCACACCTGAGATGCTCTGTGGGTGACTGCCACAAACAACATGCAAATGTGTTTTATCTACCAAAAACGGACGAAACTATCAGGGAACAGTGGAGGAAATTAATTTTTAATGACGCTGTCCCAACAACTCTTTCAAGTGGCGTATCGTTAGGTGTGTGCGCTAAACATTTTACACCGGAATCATTTACAAATTTGGGGCAATATCAGGCGAACTTGGCCTCGAAGCTCCGTTTGGGAAAAGGTGCCATCCCAACCATCAGGGACTTGCCAGAAATTGAAAAGGTAAAACTGTGTTTTTATTGCTCTACTGTGGTTAACAAATAGCAGCTAACTGCTAATGCGGCTATTGTATGTAACGTTACCTTCGAGGTAAACACGGGGAATGGACTCTACGAATGCTAGCCACATCTTTCCACTTTGTTTTACACTAGCAGCTACAGTAGTGACGGTACAGGAGTCCATGCTCAGTGGCTAAAACTGTTTAAATGCAAGTATGAAAACAATATACCACTAAACATTATTAGCCAAACTCATGCAAAACATGCAGTTTGAAAATAGCTTTCAGTTAGTGGGGCTTCTGTAAGAATGTATCTGGAAATGGTGTATTTTTTCTACGACCAATCAACGCGCCCCTCATTTGCATTATTATAATGACCGTCCACGACAGCCAAAACATCGCATCAGATCTCGCGAGACAATAATGCCTTTAGAAATAAGGGTCTGAGGAGCTCTGTGTTTATTTTTTTTCCACTTTTCTTTTTTAGAAGTGCCTGAAAGACTATAATAGAGCATTGGGTATCCAAGGTAACACAACATTATGACTCCTTTAAAGCATCCACAAAGAAAAGTCTGTTATATTGCACAAAACAATCTGACTAGCAACAAGACAAATACTGCAATATATTGTATGAAAAAGACCTCTGATGATTTTAATTCAATGGATAAATGCTGCGTTCACGCCCTGCTGAAAAAAAAACAGCTAAAACCATGGTAAGATGGCTGGCTGGTCTTAGCTGGTCTCCCAGGCTGGTTTTAGAGGGGATTTGGACACTTTTTTAGCTGGCCAGGCTGGTCTTAGCTGGTCAAGCTGGGAGACCAGCCTGGAAGACCAGCTTAAACTAGCTACTTCCAGCTTAAACCAGTCGGTTTTTTTTTTCAGCAGGACGCCATGTCGTACTTACTGTAATTTCGAAATGACAACATGTGGCATTCCACTCAAAGAATTCTACTGGGAATTATGCGTTTCTATGGCAACACTATCAACAGCTAAATTAATCTGCTGCAGTCAGATGAACACTTTTTACTAGTTGAAATCTCGTAATTTGTATATGTACATTTCTGAAATACATAACTTAGACAGTTACCTCTGATAACAGATAACTCTAAATTATAATGTGGATTCATGCATTTTCTGTAAAGCTGCTTTGAAACGATGTGTATTGTGAAAAGCGCTATACAAATAAATGTGAATTGAATTAATTTCAATAATTACAACATGGAGTGTGTTTTTCCCCATTTTACTGCCCGTTTCCAACACAAAAATGTGTTCTTTGTGAATAGCCCCGAGTAGTAGTAGCTCAAGAATGTTTCGTTCATTTTGTGACGACACATGAGTTGTATGAGACAGTGATTCGCTATTTTTGACGTGGCTGCACATGTGCAACATCCTTTCGTTAATTTGTCATGTGACAGCCACATAGACTCAGTATCTGTAATCGGGATGTGATTAGTTCACCTCCCGAGTACTGCATGTTTCGTTCACTAGTCCAGTAGAAACTGCATAAGCAACGTTTGTGTAAGTGGACACATTTGAAGGGATTTGGCTATTGAAAATGTAACATTTATATTAAATCTGTAAATTAATTCTAAATTTACAGCTCGAATAAACTAAACTACGTATATACGTATACTACGTCAATAAGGGTTATTACATTTTGATAAACGGGATTCAAAGATCCAAGTGAGTTAAATGAACTGAACTTCCCATCACAATTAAGAATAGTATGCTATTTTGAATTCAGCCACTGTGATGATTTTACCAATTAGGTGATACAAGCTGAGAGCTTGGTGGGATTTCCTTTCATACCACTGACATACATTCATTTTCCAATGTATGGCCTGCCTCTTTCTTCTTACACCCAATATGTCTCTGACCATACATACTGCATAACCATAATTACAGATAAAACCACACTGCAGTGCACACTGAAGCCAAAAAAGCAGAACAATTAAATTGAGCAGTGCTTTAAATTGGTCCTCAAGTCCCTGGAGAGATATTTTTTTGTAAATGGAGAGTCAATTATTCATAGCGAAAAGTAAAAGACACCACTAAGCGCAATGAACACTGAGATAATACTCCTAGCATACTGTACCTTTTGTTTGGTGGTTTGTATTTTGGTGTTCTTGAGGTTAATGAAAACTCAATAAAAAATGGACCTGTCAACGCTGATGGCTTCCCCCATCCCACAAACATGTTCATTAACAAGGCGCACAAGGTGTACATTGCACATTTTTTTGTGTGTTTGTACGTTTCAATGTATCTGTTCATGAAACACGTATTCATGCATAATAATATGAGATGATCCCATGTACATGTAGATGTATGTGTATTATGGCATGTGATGAGAAGCAGACGGAGATGTGGTGCAAGAGGAAGTGTGACCCGGTGCAGACCTTGTCAGCATGCTCGTTTATCACCTGGCTCACTCTATTACACCAATGAGTCTGCAGATCAATACACAGATGCTCGTATATCTCCGTTGCCATGGTACCCAAGGCTGCTGACCCACTTCTCCCCAAATACCCCAGCACCCCTCTCTTTCGCCCATTCTCTTTTTGCTTTCCTTTTATTGGTTTCCCCCCCTCCATTTACCAGTATATTCAGTGCGTCACCAGTATATGTCAGCCATCTTCACACTGTGAAGGCAGCACAGGAACCACATCTGAAACGGATTGGATCGATTCTTTTCTTAGAGCACTTCCTGTCCGATTTTAGGTGAAAAATCGTATCTATTGGAGACGTCCAATAGATTACTTAGGCGCGTCGAAAGAACACCACAGACACAGTACAATCAACATGGGAAAATCTCACAGTAAAGCAAGCAGCTGTGGAAAAAATGATACACCGGTGTTTTGCCAGATGAGAAGTTTTATCTATGTATCATCTTTTACTCTTTTAATTCCTTTTATAACTGTATCATCTTTATATCTCTTTTAATTCCTTTTTTTCTTGCTTTTATTTAGAAAAATCCCAGAAATAACGGTTTGCTCCTATTCGTGGATTTGTAAAATGGGTGGGGTCCCTTTAACCCCAGTAAGTGATTATTTTAATTCCCTTGCTGTGTAAAGCACTTTGAATTACCATAGTGTATGAAATGTGCTATATATAAATGTGCTATAAAAATGAGCTTGCCTTGCCTTGAAACAGTATATATATATATATATATATATATATATATATATATATATATATATATATATATATGCATATAAATGGTCTTAAGAGCCTTTCACCAGCTATATTTTTAAACATATGAATAGATAGATTCAATTTCTGTTCATCAAATGTCTGTGAAATTTGTTCAGTTTATGTCTCAGTTGTTGAAATGTTTTATGTTCATACAAATATTTACACGTCAAGAAATTTGATGAAAAAAAAAAAAACTGTTGAAAATGAGAGGATGTTTCTTTTTTTGCTGAGTTTATATTTTATGCACAGACACCTTTTGACCTTGAGAACATTATAGAGTTTTCTTCACCTGCTCACTTCATCTCACCTTCTAGATTTTCTTGGCAACTTTCTATTTTTCTCTCCTTGCCTCAAAAATATGACTCCTCTCATTTCTTTAGCTTCCCCTCTGCTTCTTTTTTAAAGAACCACATGATGCCACTTCCCCTCAGTGCTCTGGTAGTGTGTGCTGTCTGTCCTTCCTGTCTTTGCTCCAGAACAGTTATGGACTTTTTATCTGGCAGCTCTATCTGACCTCTTATCTATCTGACAGCACCAGGCCCAATATAGCTGTGGGGGTTCCACATGTTTATGACACAAATATGTCTGCAATGTTAAAAGCAAAATCAAATCATATTAAACATGACAGGAAAACAACACTGCACTTCATTTAGTATAGTGTAAAGAAGTTGCATTAATGTCTCCAAACAAGAGGCTGTCATATAACTATGTAAGCAAAATAACATTTTAATGAATACTCCCTCGAAAGCTGCTGTTTTTGCAGTTTTTTACTGTTTTAAGAAAAGCAAATGATAAACACATAACCTAGTTTGAATAAACACAAATAAGATTTATATTTAATAAGATTTTATTAAGATTAGCAAAGCTAATAGTAGAATGCAAACCCTGCTATAAAGACCAACACTGCATCCTAACCTCATACTGTACTACATTTGGTTTGAAACTTGCATCGCGACTGTTAAAAGTATGTTCTGTGAATGTTTGTAGTATGAATGAAATTCAGAAGTACTCCATCCGGCATGTTGTCACTGTCAGTGGCATCAGTTGCGGCGCTTCACTGTCATTCATAAATCCTCTGCTGTGGCCTCATGGGATTGCAAAGTGTCCATTAGATGCACACTTCAGAATCACAGGGGAAGTAGTAAGTCACTTGCCTACTACTGTTTTATGAATACTATGAATTCGGACATACTGCTCGACTCACACATGTTTTTTGCCTGTAGAATGGAAGTAGCCATTCAGATGCAGGGCAGGTTGCAGTATGAATTTCCATGCTAGTCCAGGCTGGTTTATATAGTGCGATTAGTTCTAGTCTTGTTGGTCAGCTTAGTTAAGAAGCCTGGTGGGGCACCAACATCCAAAACAACAGTATTCTAATGAGCAACTGCTGTGGTCTTTTCAGCAACAGTGTTGTTTTCTCAGTGTAAATAACCTCATA
The DNA here is from genome assembly GCF_951802725.1 of Rutilus rutilus. Taxonomy (NCBI): domain Eukaryota; kingdom Metazoa; phylum Chordata; class Actinopteri; order Cypriniformes; family Leuciscidae; genus Rutilus; species Rutilus rutilus. The sequence continues at coordinate 14,773,375 of NC_140214.1, forward strand.
TATCACAATTTAAAGTGGCAGCAAAACAGTTCATGTCACTGAGCAAGCTAAACAGGACAAATTAAGTGTCCTATATGGTCAAAAAAAAAATGCTAAATCTAAATGGCTAGCCCTGAACAAACTCCTGTTTGGCAAGTTTGACACTGTGTGACTATCAAACAGCTAATTTCCCTCAACATTTTCATTTTCCTTCTTTATGATTTCACCAGCTTTGCAACAAATCACAGCAGCAGGGCGCTAATAGAAAATAACTTGCAAAGAGCTGAGACTGCACTGTATGGACAGCCCAAAGGGCCATTATTGGAACTGTCCAAGCTTTCATTTACTCTAATTGCGGTTCTAACCTTGATAATATACACTTCAACCACTGGGTCTAATAAGAGAAGAAACGAGAGACGGAAATCAAATCCCATTCAGCGTAAATTTTCTCATAATCCTTTTTCATTGTAGAGAATTATCTTACAGCGGGCTGGTTTCTTAAAGGATTTAGAGAGATCATGCTCAGCTTCTCTTTGGGAGCTGAAAGTAAAACTGAATTTAATCTGATCACAGGTCATTGTAGAGTTATTTATTTTTTTGGATTGTATTCCTTGTCAGATCAGACTAATAATTCTTATACATCAATGTGGTAACTGATTCTATCTGTCAAATAAATTAGCATTCTGTCATCATTTACTCGCCCTGTCATCTCAGACCTGTATGAAATGAATCTAAAGAAGAACAAAAATCGATATTATTGGATCCATTGACTTTCATTGTATGGATGAAAAAAATCGATGAGACATTTTTCAAAATATCTTCTGTTCCACAGAATAAAGTCATACAGGTTTGGACCGACATGAAGGTGAGTAAATGACAGAATTTAGGGTGAACTATGCCTTTAACACAAGTCATTTTGGATAAGTGTCAGTTAATAATATCAAGTAGCTGACAGCTGTAAGAAGCACTAAACATGCATATATTAAATACTCCCTGATGTATAGAACCACTCAGTTGAACTCAATGGGCTCTGACACAGTCAATGAGAGATATTTAAGGAACTATTTAAAGGAATCGAATCACAGGAGTGACTGACTCTTGAGTTGTATAAGATCAGACTCAGAGCCCATGTCTCTGTTGACAATGAGAGTTTTGGAGATTCGCTGAGATTAGAGTTTGGAGAGAAACCGAGTATAAGAGAGAGCTCGCTAAGCTCCTTGTTCTCACCTTCATTTGACTTATTCCACCATCATAAACTCTAAAGATCCTGGTCATTCAACTTTAATGTCTTTTGGATTGATTGAAATAGAGCTATGCTTCACGTTCTTGTTCAGTTTTCCACATCTATCATCCAAAAAACCCACAACATTTTAGAGTTTTTTATAATACAAATAAAACCTCCAAATCTATAACGTCTGATGCAGCTTTAGTTTTAGCTTCTCTCTCTGTATGCCAGCGGGTCTCTGCTGCCTGATTTATGGACGGCCAGAATGCACATCCCACCCCAAGGACAAATCAAGAGACAGCTTCAGATGTCAGGCTATAAAGCAGCTGCTGACTGGGTTCTTATTCAGCAATTGCCGCTAACCCACTTAATTCACTGGCGTTTATTTAAAGCACAAAGAGAGACTATCAAAAATTGAGTGGTGATTCTTTAAAGAAATTTTGATGGACATGGCGCTCATGGTTTAAGGTGATAGATACAAATGTTTTACTGTGTCAATCAGTGTGATATTGATCATCTCAATGTGCTTTGAAAAAAAAAAAAACCCTTAAGCGCTGTCAAACGATTAATCGCGATTAATTGCATCCAAAATAAAAGTTTGTGTTTACATAATATATGTGTGTGTACGGTGTATAATTATTTTTTATATATAAATACACAAACATGCATGTATATATTTAAGAAATATTTGCATGTATATACTGTGTATATATATTTATATTATATATAATTTATATTATATATATATTTTATATATAAATAACAAATTTTTCTTAAATATATGTGTGTATTTATATATAGAAAATAATTATACTCCGTACACACACATATATTATGTAAACACAAACTTTTATTTTGGATGCGATTATATATATATATATATATATATATATATATATATATATATATATATATATGAAGACCTCCGATGCAAAAGCCTCTAAAAGCCACCTATGTCAAAAATGAGATAATAATATTGAGTGAATGCTCTCCGCACATAGTACACGTTCATCAAATACTTTCACTTCAAACTCACTAAACCCCAGCCTCAGCCCATTCAGAAATGTCGGTACTTAGGTAGAAACCTATACATAGGAGCCTGATAAAAATGTTAATATTAAAGAAAAACGTTAGACGGACTTAGAGGCTTTTGCATCTGAAGTCTTCACATATATATATATATATATATATATACTTTCTTTTTTTTATGTGAAAGCAAGTGTGTGTGTATATATGAAAAAAAAATCTATATATATATTTTTTATACATACAAATTTATTTTTATTCCGCTTTTTTATTTCGTTCAGACATGATAATTAAAAAAAAATTTTTTTAATGTTTTAAAGCTCATAAAAAATAAAATGTAAAATGTTCATGTCCACATGCTACATTATAGCAAAACATAGTTTTAAGAAGTAGTTATATTGATTTAGCAGTATTGTGGCAATACAATTGTATTATATTGGCAAAAATATAAAATAAAATAGTTTTATATTAGTTTGAATTTTACCTATATCAACATGTCACTAATGTCACTCAAAGAATGCACATTTGCTTAAATAGACAAGCTTGATTGCTTGTATCATTGCAAAATGTAAACTATATTATCACCCAACTCTGCTAAATGCAGAATGAATATAAGATATTATAAACATTACCATCATGATTTTGTATTAAAAAAAAAGCTGCTTTTTTTGCATATTGTGAAAAGCGCTTCACAAATACATTTGACTTGCCTTGCATATGAGCAGACAACTATGTCAGGACAAGAAATCAAAAAAAAAAAAAAAAATCATGTAAAATAATAGATACAACAAAACCAGTCATAAAATTGAAATGCATTTCCACACATTTTAGACAGGATCACTGACAAAAGCTCCAAACCAACCTGCAGCAAAAGCTGCGATCCTAATGGGCTCATTCAGGCGAAAAATTAACTTTTTAAATCATTGCTTACACAGCGTGAGTCAATAAAGTGAAAATGGCAACGCAGTCAAGTGTGCACATGTCCAACTCAGCAATAAGTATTAGACTTCTCTCTTTGGATAGCTCAAGCAATACCGAGCTGATGACTCAGATGCCGTGTGCTCTGTTCACTCATAAACACATTGTAATTTGTTTTTGATGTGTGTTACATTAGTCAGCAACAGAAACCACCGCAATCACAATGCTGAGAGGCTTCTCTTGACAGCTTGTCGGCCTGATCTATGATGTCACTTATAACAACGCTGTGGGGAGATAGTAAGGTGAACGTCCTTCTTCATTATTAAAATGAATCTCTCCTCCGCAGCCATGCAGGAGCTCTGATCATTTTTGAATGAATCCCTTCTCCTGACTCCTAAATAATGGCATGAATATTTCGGTGTGGAAGCCTCTAACTTTGCACTTGAAATCATGGCAAGCCTGCAATTTTAAAGTCGGCCCTTTTCAATTATTCAAATATCATTCCAGTAACAATATTTTTCCATCACCAGGCCATTTAGCCAGGTAGCGAAGGAAGGATTTTTCACCCCATTCTCTTCAAAAAGCACTCATCTCTGCTGTGTATGAAGAGAATATATTTATGTCTAAATCTGGGACAGTTGCATGGATTTCAAAAATGAACAGAGAAAAGAGGAATATCGTCACTCGCTTTTCTTTGTCGGAGAATATAATTGCAATCATGTCCATTTATACCATATAGGTACGATTATTATTACTGTTAATGTCAAAGTTGTTCCTAATTAATTGCATGGATGTAGTCAAATTATGAAAGTTTAATCTTAATTGGCAGCTAATCCTAATATTGGGGTACAATAGTGTCCCCCTCAATGTCTATGGTAGTTTACGGTCCTGCAAGCAGTTAATAATGACACTACATAATCAAACTATCTTCCACCAATTTCTCTTTTTATCATAGTATAGTAGTATTACATCATGTTGTCATCGCTCTTTGGCTTTTAAACCCATTGCTCTCAACAGACAAGAATTGTTCCCAGAAAAGCCCTTGATGGGCTCTTCCTTGTCAAGTCGAATCACAGTGAGACTGTGTTTGACTCAGGCAAACAGGCTCCCTCAACCAGTACATCTGCCAAGAGCACACTGCTGGAGAGCTTGCCATGTAAATCCAGCAAAACAAACAGTTGAAAAGCAGCTCCAAACACGCCAGGCTCCCTTGGCAGATAGAGCATCACTGGCCTAGAAATCATGTCTCCACTAAAACAGCATCTGTGTATGTGTCGTGTCTGCTAGAAACAGACAACATATGCTTCCCCCTCTGGAAAACATTACTTCTTGGCCAAAAGCTATAGCTTTGCATGAGACATCTGACTACTATTATGCTCAGATGTCACAAAAATGAAATCTACACTATGACACTATCAATCCAATCTATCTATCTATCTATCTATCTATCTATCTATCTATCTATCTATCTATCTATCTATCTATCTATCCTAATTTAACCATTGTATATACAGTAGAAAACAAAATAAATAAATAAATAAAAAACTCTAAATCTGGGACAATGTAATCACTTTAAACAAATTTATAAAATGTCTTTTTAATATATGAAATGTCTTTTAAATTGTAGATACTTTACACAGCGATCTTCATTCTTCAATGAATATATAGAATATATATAGAATTCTACTAGAATATAGTATTGTCAAAAAAGTGGTTCAACATTAATGTGTTTTTCTTTTTTGGGGGGATGGTGACCATATTATATTTTGCCAGATTCACCAGATTTTAGGGTTCTCTCACCTTCATAATTCCAGTTTAACCCTGCACAAGGCATACAACAACATGAACAAGTGGACAACAATTATGTGTATTGTGTCCAAATGTTCTGGATAGTCATCCCACTTTCACTGTTGAATGCTTGCTTACTATGTGTGTAAAAAAAAAAAAATTATATATATATATATATATATATATATGTGTGTGTGTGTGTGTGTGTGTGTTTAAATTCATGCAAACAAAGAGCATGCACCAAAATTCATAACCGGACACATTTACAAATTGAATTGCCACTTCAATCCTTACATTAGGCTGCATAATCAAAATCAAACCATTTCTGCACAAGTGCATGTCAGCTCATAGAAGGACATTTCAGTTACCTTAAACCTGTTTCTCCTCCAGGGTGCAGGGTATTATTCCAAATGACTGCTGTCTGTCAGTAGTGAACACTACTGTAACTGTTCATCTGGGAAAGGATCGTCTGAGGCTTTGCTTCGTTTGCAGAATTGCAGCGTCCACTGACTGAACAGCTAGCTTTTATTATCTATCTGAACGGATGGCTGTCACATCATCATTTGTTGCGCCTGTAATTCCGTATATTCCTTGCGAAATCCCGCGTGTATGCTGTGAGAGACAATATAACACATCCGAGCTCGCAAATGAATGAGTAGTATTACCCAGATTCGATGTAGTGTGCAGGCTGTGGAGTGCGCTTTCGGTCCCTCAGGAGGAAGCAACAGCCTGTGAGATGGTGATGCTGTTGTGCACGCGCGGCGCGGAAAGGGTCAGGAAACGAACCCACACCTTTTTACAGACGTTAAAACGAGATGAAAGCGTCAGCCAATGAGCGTGCGTCAAGTTTCACATGACCACTGGCCAGAGAATATATGACAAAGAAAAAAAAAGTGACAGCATTCACATGCAACTTTACTTCGCTTTATGATGGTGAGTTTATAATGGTCAAGTAAATAGGGAACATGATATCTTATTTTTTAAAGTTAATATGACTACATAGCGAAAAGGTTCAAGTTAATATGACTACATAAAGAAAAGGTTAAATAGACTGTAAAGCATTTGGTTGGTTATAAAGGTTATATATAGCCCGGAATGAATGAATCTATCTATCTATCTATCTATCTATCTATCTATCTATCTATCTATCTATCTATCTATCTATCTATCTATCTATCTATCTATCTATCTATCTATCTATCTATCTCAAAATAACCACTAGCACTAGGCCTATATATATATATATATATATATATATAATTTTATATACACTTTATATATAATAAGACAGTTACTGTAGACTTTAACTTTTAATTTTTTCATGTATCAGTGCTGTTGCAAGAAACTAGGCAGATGAACCACTTGTTTGAAACACAATGCTGGTCTACTGACCTATTAATTGCACATTTCATATTGCACAAGACTGGACCAACTAAACACATCAGTAAATTAATATTCAACTAATTATGAGAATAATCAAACCCCACTCACAATTTGTTTAGTTTAGTCTTGTCTTTTGAGGGAACTTTACCTTTAAGTATCATGACTTGTCAATCTGTTTTTGGCAAGCAAATGAATGAAAATACCTTCGGTTTACAAACATGTTCCAGTATGTGGGAAGATTAATGACGTTTGCAGACTTAAACGAAGACACGATCACCCGCATACAGTATGCACAAAAACTCCATCAAGCTCTACCTCTAGTATATGTGCTCACACACACAGCAAGGTGCCACTGACAGATTTGATTATGACAGCTGGCAGGGATTTGTTGCATACATTAGAATAGTACCAGCAGAAGGGATCTGTGACAAAGCTGAATGAGCCTACTGAACTCATCTGTGTCAATGCATTTAAAGCAGGAAATGTGCTTTAGTGCAAGATACCATACTTGTCATTTGACATCTTTCTAATTAAATATTACACACAACATGGGAATGCCATTCCTCTCTCACTGCTACACTGTCTTTAGATGTGAAGGAATGATTACATAAAAATGTCACCTCAATAAGCATGTGCTTTTTGTTGTTGTTGCTGCTGCAATGCCATTTTCCAACCGCACTGATTTTTTATCAAGTATTTTTTATAGTTTTTTAAAAATCCATAATAGTACATTTCCACAAAATAAAACAAGTTATAATTACAACTATGAATTTATCTGTTATTAAATGAATTACATTAGGGCTGTCTGAATCTAGCATTAGATGCCATTATCCACCATCGAAAGGCCAAACCTAATTAACCTCTTAGGTTTATCCCTTGTTTCAATCCCTTGCTTTGATGCCTGGGAGGCACATAATTCATGTCCTTCTTATATTTTTTATATTTTCATGATCCGTAAGAGCAGGGAGGCTCGCAGCTCCATGCGTACAACCGAGAGAACTCCCTGTAGAACAGGAGGCTGACTTTTCCCACATCTGCCTTATTTATTCATATTATCCAGTCGTTTTCTTTCTCAGCTACAGAAAGTTTGTCAATTAATACACTCCGCAGGAGTGAGATGAAGCGACAGCGTAGTGACGAATCATCTAACTACAAAAGGCAGGCAGTCTAATCCAAGACAGTCTAAATATTTAGAATGTGATCCCTCTTTAACTGTGCCTGTTTCAGCAGATTGATGAAATTCTAGCCAGTGTAGCGCACCTCTAAAGAGTGCTTTAGGACAGCAGAATCAGAACAACGAGAGACGGGCTGGTCAGAGAAGAGCTATTCTGGAGCACAAAGAGATCAACTCTCTTGCTGTGCTGCTATGTGCCACCTGCCTGGACAAGGAGACGCAATGCCAACTCCATGTGATGCCTGGTAAGAGTTGGCACCGTGACAATTCAGCAGAATCTAAGGTCACATTTGGAGAGTTGAAGGCAAGCTTTTAAAAATGACACACCACCTATAAATCACATCCATATATGACCTCTACAACAGCTCACATTATTTCAATATCCTGCTATTCACCTTATTTTTCAAGTATAAGAGCGGGCGCTGCCATTTGTAAATTCCGGTGTCATCTGCTTCCAGTTATTTTCAGCTGCCTACAAATCAGTTGTAATATTGCAAACTGGTGTTTCTTACTATACTATTTTAATGTATTGTAATAGGTTTACCAATTATACTGCACTTTTACAATTTCTTCTCATTATTTCCTTATATCGGTGAATGTCTCGCATATTCGCTTTGCAAAATAAGGTGAATACTAAATGGAACATTTTCAACATAGTAAACATGAAACAATATTTGCAACACATTTGACTTCTGCTTCTGAAATCAGACAAAACAGGACTTAATTAGCAGAAGTTTAGGTCGATTCCTTAATTTATTTTTAAAAAACTGCAGAAAATGTGTATCTTTAACGACACGCTGTTATATGATGTTACTGATTTCATTTCAACTTCCTTCATTTCGATTGGGACGTCATTAAAAATCATGATGATAATCAGATGGTATTTCAGAACAAGTTGATGCAGGACAAAACTGTGGGAAATATTAAATTACGCACCAGAAGGAAGTGAGGCGATTGGCGGAGTGGAAGTAAAAGCAAGGTCACAGGAGGACTATGAGACTACATGAATCGCCATGGTGCTCACACTACACAAGTTTTCTTGTCATCTGTCGTCTTATTGTCTTAGCGCTCATACTACACAACACAAGAGATATATCTAACTGCAGAACCACACGTCACAGCAGTCTGAGGACAGCAGCGGCAGGCCAGAAGCATCAGATCGGTAGTTATAGGATCGTGTATCCCGCCACAACCACTACCCTTACCCTTCACTATAACTATAAGCTCTACCTTAACGAATGCCCAACCCCACCCAACCACGCTATAAGCTCCACCCCAACACCGGTCTGAGATTACTGCCCTGGCGCTGCTGTCCTCAGACTGCTGTGATGCATGGCTCAGCGGTTCTGCAGTTGGTTACACAACGCCGATAAGGTACACAAACTACATGAATCTTTGGCAAAAAATTCTCAAATTAATTCGTGAAATATTAGAGAGCCTCTCATGCTCGCTGCGCTGTCCAAGTCATATGTGCAGAAAAAAAAGAGACCAAAAAAAGAAGGAAATTGGGCAGAAATACACCCGGGGATTTTTTTTAAAGAAAAGTATCCATATTTAAAACTTTATACAGCCATACACGTTCATGAGAGAGTCGAGTTAAAGCGGAAAGGGTGACCTCTGGCCCTTACAAAAACACATCGCTTAATTTCAGAAGCCCTTTATTAACCCCCTGGAGCCATATGGATTACTTTTATGATGTATGTGCTTTTTTGGGCCTTTAAATCTATGGTAGCATTCACTCCCATTATAAAGCTTGGAAGAAACAGGATCTTTTTTATTATAACTCTTGATTGTGTTTGGCTGAGGAGTTACACCTAGGATGGCTTGAGGTGGAGTAAATTATGGGATAATTCTAATTTTTGAATGCACTATTCCTTTAATGAGCACCGTTTTGGCCGAGATCCGGGAGTTTTGTTGCAGACCTTGGAAATCTGTTTGCGACAGCAAAATACAGCCAAAAGTCGTGTAATGTGAGCCTGCCTTGAGTGTGCTCTGTGACGTCAGCCCAAAAGAAAAGTCGACTCGTTTCTGTGGCGGATAAAATGATTACATTTGGTACAATCAATTAATCACATAAAGTAATACCAGGATCCAGTATTAAGAAAGTATATAGTAAATTCAGATTCCATGTTTACATTATTTTCGAATGGTGATTCATAATGGAGATGGAAATATTAAAATGCAGACAGGCCATTAGTAGTTTTACGGTGCTTTTAATAAATATATTTGCACACTCTGAATTCAAGCAGTTATATTAGCCATCCCTCAGTTTGCAGATTGAAGTTGTGCCAAATGCAGAATGATGCTATAGCAGTAAGAGAAGCATCATCATTTTGGTCTTGCATGCTCAAATGCCCACCTCTGAAGCATCATTACACATCCTCAGTATCAGGCGTCATCAACCGGCTACATAAAAAGCAGTCCAGCTATCTCCCTTTCTGCATCTCATTCAAATATATTTCATACTTTTCAGCACTGTGGCATTACATTATAAATGTATTAGTACAAACTTAACACTGCAGGCCTATTGATAAAATACACACAATTCTGAGTCATGTTTATGTTTTAAAGGTCCACTACAGCCAGGGATGGATATAATGAGACCTTGTGATCTGCGTCTGTCAGCAGGAACCCCAAACTGAGCAACATCCATGCCCGCACACACAATCACACATTCACACATACACATCAACGTCATCTCAACAGCAGGGCTCATTATATGAATGCATCATATGAGTGCATGGGGAGTCCTCCATTCCGTGCTCATCTTTGCTCAAGTATGACACAGAAGACAGGAGGAGAGGATGGAAGATGGAGGTAGGGGGTGCGTGCCTGCTTGCCAGTTGGCAGATTGAGTCCATGCTTTTGTTTATTTGAGAATCTTGTGGTAAGGATAGAGATTGAGGTTGGAAGTAAAGGCCTGGATGTCTGTGATGGTAGTGGCTGAGGCCAGTAAAGTGGAAGCAGGAAGGAAGGTGAGTTTGGAAACCTCCCCATACAGTGACATCTTACTGCCCTCCTCCTCTCCGGTGGCCGGATGCTCCTTACTAGGAGGGTCGTTTTCTTCTACTCCAAAACCAACAACCTGAAAAGACAATAAAACTGAAACTCCTGGGGCCTGGTGTATAAACGTTGCGTACATAGATTCACTGAATATATACCCGGTATGTGGGTAAACTTACATGCACACTGAGCTTCCTGTTGCCTTGACCCCGATGTTCCATGAACCAGTTCACCAGTTCAGCCTTGGTCATAAGTTTCAGTGCATCAATCTGTTGTACAAGTAAAAAAAATAAAAAGTCCAAGTATATTCCCACAATTCATCATTAACACATTGCTGAGCTGTCAGACTTTGCTCATGTGCAACAGGGCTCCTCACCTCTCGGCTGAGTCTGTCGAAGATGTATTGCTGCGTGACCACCTCTGTCCAGTTCCTGTCCACCTCCTCACCGAGATGGGTGTCTTCGCAACCCTTCAGCTTGACGAGAGCAGTCACCTGTGTCTTAAAGGCCTCATCACTCAAGCTGTTCATCTTCTCTCCAAAGCTCACCAGAAACTCCTCAATCTTTGTCTCCACCAGCTCAGTGCTGGAGCGTAGGAAGTGCGTGGAGAAGAAAATACGTTTTTGTCAGTTGCAGACCACATTGATGCACCCAAATGAACAGATTACATCATTTACAATGAGCATAAATATTTGCCCCTTCTAGCAAACTGAACTCAACACGCACTATTAACATAATAGGGTTCCCACACTTCCTGACCACACTACTATTCAAAAGTTTGGAGTCATTTGGATTTTGTGAAAAATATTTTTCAAAGAAGTCTCTTACGCTCACCAAGGCTGCATTTATTTGATCAAAAATACAGTAAAAGTTGTAATATTGTGAACTATTTTAATACATTTTAAATAGTTATTTTAGAATTAATTAATGAATTATTAATTTAATAATTAGAATTTACAGCAGCCATTACTCCAGTCTTCAGTGTCACATGATCCTTCAGAAATCATTCTAAAGCCGGGTGCACACTGTACGATTTATAATAGTCCTTTACGATTGTTCCTTGTCAGGCTGTATGAACATGATCCCCGCTGTAAACCATGTCACACTGTAAGATCTAAGTTGTCAATGTCAGACTGTACGACAGTCAAGACGTGTCAAAATCGGACACGCACAAGATTACTTGTCCGGAGTTTTTCATCAATCAATGACACTTGGATTGAAATGGTGGCTACAAAGAAATCTCTAATGTTAATTTTGGTCATGGCTTGTCTTGAAAAACGAAGACAATTTGACGGTCGTCGTAGGAGAGTCACACTGCAGGACTTCTGACACCGCCAGAAATTCGTCGGAGGTAAAATTTGATCACAACGGTCATTAATCGGCTGTCGGTTAACAAGTCAAACTAACGATTTAAGACTTTAGCCAAGGATCAGAGGTATCTTTTAGAATTTGCTAAATTAGTCTCAGATGGACAAATCGTGGCCAGAATCGTACAGTGTGAACTCGGCTTGAGATAATGATTTGGTGCTTAAGTAACATTTCTTGTTATTATCAATGTTGAAAACAGTTGTGCTGCTTAATATTTTTGAGGAAACTTTTCTTCAGGATTCTTTGAAGAATATAACGTTCAAAGAAAGAACAGCATTTATTTTGAATGAAAATGTTTTGATTAATTTAATTGATCCTTGCTTAATAAAAGATGATTTTTCTCATAACTTTTCCAGTTGTTTGTAAAGCCTGGATAAAGATTTTTTTGAATCATTTGATAGGGACCTCAAGATTATTTCTAGATAAAGAAATACTTTAGAACTAACCTTTTAAGATTCTTTTGAAATTCACACTTTTGAATAATTATTCTGTTTCCAGTGGTAACCCTGATATATAAACAACCTTTTGCAATATAGACTTTTATGAAGCAATACAATTTTATGCATCATTAAATACATGGATGTACTGATAACATTGAGTGTATTTCACTTCAGAAATACTAAAGAGAGCCAATCAGTGTAAAGTAACTGCAATTTAGTCGAGATAGAGGTGGAGATAAAGGTTAATTATGATTCTGAAGTCAAGAGGCAGCAGCTGCAGTACATAAATCAGATCATTCTGATGCAGCAGTGAGAACTCCGACTAAAAAAGCACAGTGAGAGCTCACTTGAACTTTGTGGCCTGAGTCTCCACTGTGACTGAGAATCCAAGGACACCTGATGTGTTTCTACAGGTTGGGTAGACGTGATATCTGTGAAAACAGATGGAGTACAACTAATTAAAACCAGCAACTGGAGTAAGATAATGTCTTAATGTTGTCCCTTCACCACAGACTTACCCTAGTGTCTCTTTGGTTCGGAGGAAGTCAAAGCATGGCTCCTCCATGTGCATCTACAACACAGCAGTCACAATGATAAGACATTATGTTAATGTAATGCCGCTTGTGTACGAACATGCTTTAGTCTGCAGCCAAAACAGTAGAATAGTATAGAAGTCGCCTTATATTGGAGTTTGCTGATATAAGGTGCAGAGGGGTAAGAATTTCTGGTTAATTAGACAATGGTTTTTAATATCATTATATTCAATGTGAAAAAAAACAACAACATTCCTTTTAGTGAGGCTTTAGTTTAATATGCAAACAATAATCCCAGGTAACACTTTATTTTAAGTTGGTATAGTTACACGTTACTACATGTACTTACTACAGTAGTAACAGTAAATTATGCATAATTACAAGTATCTAACCCTAAACCAAACCAAACCATAACTCTATAGTAAGTACATGTAAATTAATATTACTTAGTACTTATTTGAGTAAGTACAATGCAACTACGTCACCTTAAAATAAAGTGTAAGCTAATGTCAGGGATTGCCCACAATGAAAAAAGGTTAACATTTTTAGCTGATAGTTCCAAAAGTTATCAGCAGCGATTAATCGGCAAAAGTAAATACATGGTCGGACACTTTAAAACGAGAGCAAGCTCAAGCTGTCAGAGTGTTTTAAAGTAACTGCTGAGAAAGACAGAACTGGACAGTGTCCAAATCAGTCTTCAGTATAAAGTAAAGTGGATGAGTTGAGCTTATGGCCATGCAGATGTGTGTGCTCAGCACCCTAAAGAGCAATAACTGAGAACTTCTTTTGAAACTGGCCGGAGAGACTGACTTTATTGCTTAAAAGCAGGGGATGCTGTTCTTATACATATATAAAGTTACGGTAACACTTTACAATAAGGTTTCATTTGTTAACATTAGTTAATGTATTAAATAACCATGAGCAATACATCTGTTACTGTATTTGTTAATGTTAGTTCACAGTGCATTAACTAATGTTAACAAGATTTTAATAAAGTATTAGTATATGTTGAAATTGACATTAACAAAGATTAATAAATGCTGTATAAGAACAGTTCATTATTAGTTCATGCTAACTAATGTACCTTATTGTAAAGTGTTACCAGTTATGAAGTCAGCTCCCAAAACTTCATACTCACCACTAGTAGCTCCATCAGAGTGTGCTCACGAAGGTTCTTAGGACCAGACTACCAAAAGACAGAAGTAGAAATTAGGGATAATCACAGATTATAGCAATACAATATACAAAATGTAATGCGCTGCTGTTGATTTAGCTTGGTATTACCTGGTAATAGACAGTGACCTCAGAGTTCGCATCTCCCTTGTTGAGAGACTTGACTTTGCAGAGATGATGTTTCTGCGGGAGCTCTACCACTCTGAAGAGAACAGGGACCTCTACTGACAACTTCTTGAACTGCAATTTTCTGAAAGCGAAAAATAAATAAATGCAATACTATTTTTGATTCTATTTTTTAAAACATTGTGGTACTGCTATACAAAACAACTGGTAGAAATAAAAACACAAGTGCTTACTCAGTAACATACTGCAAAAACCCCATGGTTTCCTACAGGTAATGAGAAAGAAAAAAAAGGCTCATTCATGGGATGTTCCTCAAAAAAACCAAACACAAGCAGTGTGAGTGTATAAAAAGTGTGCAAACTCACAGTGCTAGTAAAGTTTCCCTGCACTAGTCCTTCAGCATATAGCTCAGACTTGAATCTGCTCACAAACTCCATGAGCTCACCCACATTTAGCCCATCCAGCACAGCCTGGTACTTCTGAATGGTTGACCAGCGAGAGTGCTCTAGAATCAGAAGCCTCACGTCTCTGAGGAGATACATATGGACAGACAGAGAGAGTGCTGTGAGAGGAAGACCATGCATTTCTTTCTTTCATTAAATATATTACAAAGGCTATATATACACACTAGTGTTCTGGACTGCAGGGGTCGTGGTGTTATTTACCAATTATATTATGATTCAATTTGCCTATTCTAGAGTCGTTTTGACACCACATACTGCATTTTATCCTGCATTTAGCAAGAATGCAGGACAAAAATGACAGTAATACCATTTATAATGTTACTAATTAAAATACATGTTCTTTTGAACTTTCTATTCATCAACACAAAAATAAATTTCCACAAAAATATTAAGCAGCACAACTGTTTTGATAATAATAAGAACTGTTACTTGAGCAGAAAATCAGCATATTAGAATGATTTGTGATCATGTGACACTAAAGACTGGATTAATGGCTGCTGAAAATTCAGCTTTGCATCACAGGAATAAATCACATTTTAAATTTAATATTAAAAGAGAAAACTTCTCTTTTAAATTGTGTTAATATTTCACAATATTAATGTGTTTTTTTTTTCTCTATATTTGATCACATAAAGGCAGCCTTGGTGAAAATAATAAACCTTTTTTTTTAATAAACCCCACACTTATGCATAGCGGCCAGAAAACACACCATAGATTGGTAGTGTAAAGACGCAGTGGGAAAAAATATTTTAAGACTTGCATTATCCCACCAGATTTACATTTTCTAAATAAAAGAAACTTATAAAAATGAACAAAAAATTGCTAAGAATGTTGGTGTACGATGTCACTACTTGTGGGTGGGGCTACGGGGCAAATAAAGTGTAACTGCAGTAAAGGCAAATGTAAAAGAGACACACTTTCCAAGCTTCTCAGGCTTGATGAGGATGTTAAAGTAGGTTTTCTTCAGCTGCTCTGCAAACATGCTGAATACGTCAGGAGCGGAAGAGAAATCAGCAAGATAATCCACAATCAGGTTGAACAGCAACTGCAACAAATGTCAGCAATTTAAACAAATTAAAAAAAATAAAACCAATTTCTGAATAGAACCTGATTTGCACTTTTTACTTACCGGTAGTTTGTGGTTGAAGCCCTTAACCTTGATGACCAGGCCATGCTCCCCTGCAACCAATTTATATTCTAGCTGGGCCACATCAGCCTCGTAGGCCGGCTCTGCCAAGTTATGCACCAGGATGTTCACAAACAGGTCAAAAAGCACCAGGCTAAGAGGAGGAGAGAGGAGAGAACAAAAAGAGAAGGTCAGATGAAAAGGTAAATGGATGAGCAAGAATAGTAACTAGAGATGAAGTCATTCCAAAGAGCTAAGCAGACACTAATGGCTAGATGGGGTTTCCATGGCTACAGCATTTACAAGATCTGCTTGAACGACTGTACGTTTTTACATGATCTTACTTTTTTGGAGACTTCTGAACCACAGGCGATATGAGGTGGAAACGCACGTATGCTGGAGGAAGAGAAAGAAAACGAAAGTATGAGCTGGGTAAGTGAGCACAGAGGTTCGGCAAGAGACTTTTTGAACTCCCCATTCAATCTATTTTGCTTTTAGACATCGGGTACATGATATATTGACTGTAGAGACAAACACAATGACACCTTTGGGGATCTTGAACTTGTTGTCCTTCTTGTACCACAGACACCCTCTTTCATTGTTCATTATTCTGACAGGGTACTCAGTGTCGGGACAGTCAGAGGTTTTGAGGGCGAAATCAGTAGCTGGAGGTGAGAACAAACAACAAACGGTCTTGAAACAGGCTACAGATGCAGTACCTGACAACAACATTATAAGACGTCAACTAAAGACACCTACCGATGAACTTGTTCTCAACAGGTAGGTGAAGGCTCGGGTTTAAATCGAAATCAGAAACCCAGAGCTCTCTCCAGTGCTGCTGTATGTCTGTGAAAAGACAACAAAAACATGGTTCAGACAAGTGTTTGTGTCTCCAGAGCTGCACAATATAGAGGAAAAATGCTTAATGCTACTTCTTGCATAATGCGATTAACTAACAATACATTTCAATTATATTCAAGCAAATTTAACCTTCAGCAAGCACATCTACCTGAGCAAGGAAAGGAATTCCTCAAAGTGCACTTAAGTAAGAAATAGTAAATATTTTACTTAAATGACATTCTGTAAAAACTATTATTCAGCATTAATATCAATCAAATGGACATCTAACCACAGGCAGGCTTATATAACAACTAGGGATGCACTGAAATTTCAGCTACTGAAATTTTTCAGCTGAAACAGCTATTTCTCTCAATTTTAAAATTCTATAGATTTTATTAAGAAATTCAAACAATAAATGTTGTTTTGGCACTCTTTAATACTGAAAAAGATCATTTTGCTAAATATATGCACTATTATTACAGTTTATTGTTGTTTAAATGGTTATATTTGACCAACAATCTGGAGTAGAAACAGTATTAAAAACCACCTTATGTGCAATTTAAATGTTTGTACAACTCAGTTTTAGGTATTTGAGTGTTGATTATTAAATACGTTTGATTAATTAATTTATTATTGGTTTTTAGCCAAGTGCATCGTGAATTTTCGGTTTTGGCCCAGAATCTTCATTTCCGTGCATCCCTAATAACAACTTTTGTGTGCAATATGACATCTAGAACATTAAGATAAACAGATTATGGAGAGAACGGAGAGAGTTAGATACACCCATGCTTACAGGCAGCCACAGCTTGTTTGTGCTTGGACATAAGAAGTATTTCCCTTCTGAATAACCACCCACAATCTTGTGGTTGTCCTTTACTGTGGTTATGTTTAAAACCAAAATACTCCCACACAACCAAGGGGCTTCCTAATTTTGGCATCAGATCTTCATCTACAGCTGCAGTGTTTGCACTGATTCATTTTGATAAGCTAGCGCATGTTCTCCACTTCAAACTGGCCCTACTTCCGCTTGTTTGTTCAAGTGTATATTAAGTATACTGTATATAATGCTGTGGTTCATTAAAAGCTTACTGCAATAGGTTAATCTGCAATGCTAACAATTCGACACTGTGCATTCTGACTTTCACTTCCAGATTGAACAAATATGGACACATATCAAACGGACTGAAAACGGAGAATTGAAATTAAAAAGAAGTACAAACCCTCCACACTGTACTGTGTCCCAAACCACTTTTCCCTGAGTGGACACTGGCCTTCATGCTCGGGGGACAAAAGAAGCAAGTTGGCCTTCTCTGGTGTGAGGAGCTTCAGTGCAGCAGAGATCACCTAAGAGAAAAAAATGCGCACAATTATAAAAGATTTCCTGTTTTCTTTCGCTTGCACAAATATTTACCTATATTTTACAAAACCTCTTATAAATGAAAATCAATGTTGCCTGTGAAGGACAACTACCTCCGGTTTGAACTCAAACATTAGCTGGTCTCCTGTTAAAAAGTCCTCTTTTGGGAACAGCTGCATGTTTTCACAGATGTCCTCCACATACTCAATAGGATCAGTCTGTAAAAGTAACATTGCATGTACTAAGTCTGCACACAAATACTCATAACAATCTACTTTTAAAATGGTTCTAATAGCCAGGAATACAAAACTTCTACATTTTTGTTGAGAAGCGTTCATTGGCTAACAACAATAGTGTAAAATGCTTAATCGCACCTGCTCCTGATAGTGGAATTCATTGGCCTCGATCTTTTGAATTTCTTCATATATTCTGCCAAAGAAAAACAAAGATTTTCATAATGTCTTTCAAGCTTCATTATTGAGTGTAGTGTGTGCATAGATTCTACTTCAATAAAACCCTGTGTAGCACACTTCACATAAAGGGCCTACCTTTGTTGGGGCCCAAGAGTCTGAAGCATTTTCAAGTACTGGAAGACCAGATGAGCAACCTGAATAAAGAAAAATATGCAAATGACCATGGATGCATTCCTTCTGAGTGGGACTTAACTTCACAGCAATCGTGCCTGTTATAATTTGGGATGGCAAAGGGGTGTATTTGTGCCTCAAAGGCTTTGTAATCCTATTTTACACATAATCTAGCAAAGCTGTTAGTTTCTCAGCTTTCCCCCAGTATTCCTATAATGACATTAAGTGTGAAAAGAATATTATATCTTAAGGATCCTTGTAACTGCTTATTTTTTGACATGAACTAAGTGTAGAAATGTAAAACAATGCAGTATTTGGGCTGGTGACCCTTTGCAGACCTCATAGAAGTTCTGGAATCCCTCATCGGTCAGAGTGATGGAGATACTAAAAATTGAGTAGGTGGTGTTCTGATCAAAACCAGTTTCACTGTTTCCACCAAACAAAGCCAGAGCCCAGCACCTAATCAGAGAGATAGAGAGATCCAATTCAAAAGTTATGCACAGCACTTCACTATGTTACATGTACAGGTTACAAAGAAAGCAGAAAAACCTTGCCACTCATTAAAAACCAAATCATCAGAGAAAGGCCTTACTTCCTCCTAAGCATGGACAGAATGCTTCCAGTTCCCTCGTGGCCAATCAGCCAAGCGATGTAATGCAGAGGCTTTACCCTGAGGACCGACATAAAGAGCTTTGGCTAAGCGTCACATTATTTGAGAAACGATATTGGCATTCCAATACAGACCAACAAAATCAATACGTAAAGACCCAATGAAATAGCTTTATGAGAGCAGTTTTTATATATTTGCTATTGAAACAGGAAGATAGGGCAGGACATAAAGATGTGGATATACTGTAGATCAGGGTTTCTCAAACTCGGTCCTGGAGGGCCACTGTCCTGCACAGTTTAGCTCCAACCCTGATCAAACACACCTAGCTGTGAGTTTCTAGTGATCCTGAAGACATTGATTAGCTTGCTCAGGTGTGTTTGATCAGGGTTGGAGCTAAACTGTGCAGGACAGTGGCCCTCCAGGACCGAGTTTGAGAAACCCTGCTGTAGATGTTCTCAAGCAAACAGATACAGACTTAAATTAACCTAAATAAGTCCCTTGTTTATTTCAGTGTGATTTGAACAACACTGGTATACTGTATATCTTTTAGAAAATAATGTCACTGAAAAGGGCCATGCAGAGCACCACCTTGGCTGGTTTACCTGTAATGCTTCTCTTGAGGGGGTAGAGCCCATGTGATGGTGAGGGCATGTACTTTTCTAACAGGCACCACTGGAACAAACCAAATATTGGCTGTTAAAATATTGGAGTTTCAGACTTTGTTAAACCTCATTCGAGTATCAAGTTCTTTAACATACCTCGGTAAAGTTTGTTGAAGTCAAGTGTTTCAAAGGGGCTCAGCTGGTCTGAAAAATCAGGCTTTGGCTGCCCACTGGAAGCAATTGAAAAACGTGTTAATCGCATTCATATCATCACATTTTCAGAATTCAAAATAGTCATTTGCTTACTTGTTGGGCACTTGACTGAAGATTTCTCTAACCCATTCCTCAAGGGTGTCAAGATTCTCTGTGAAGGATAAGAATAGAAGAAATTTTAGGATCATTTTCCATTAGAAATTCCATATCCAAGTAAAGTTCTGTATACATTACCTACCTTTAGACTGCACAGCTAAGGTCATATAGTGGGCAGAGTAGTACCTCTTCCAGAACTCACGGAGTCGCTTGTAAACATTGATATTATTTTCCTTAGGTTCAGTCTTCAGGGTCTGTGCATTTCCTTAAATACGATCACCAAAACAAAAGCAACTGAAACTCTAGAACAAATCAAAGAGCAACGCTAAAACAGCTTTGTATGCTTGACTTACCCCAGCAGAACTTGCTCATGGGATGGTTGGGCTTTGCTAGGCTGCCAAAGAGCATTTCCTTCCGGTGAGAGTCTGAAGGCTTAGCAAGCTGGTATTCTGTGGCCAAAAAAAAACAACAACAACAAACAAACAAAAAAACATAAGGCTGTTAAGCTGCCTAGTTTAGCTATCAAGACTATTTTAACCTATAAAAGCTTCACTCACCACTGTCCACAGCCTCAACCTCACGATCAATGGCGTCTTCAATCATAAGAGGGCAGATGAAAAACTGAGCCCATCTGAAAAAAGATAATTGCATTATTTTAAAGGTTATCACATTTTTATTTGAATGTTTTTGGTTAGGAAAATACAAAATGGGATTGTGCGAAATATTACAAGTGCACTTGTTCCAAAAAAAAAGAAAAGGACATCAGGATAAGGTGATAAGATCACATCTTTAGAGCTACTTCACCTGTCAAGGGCTTCTTTGAAGCGTTTCCTTTGCACATCAAATTGGAAAATGGTTCTCTCACAATCAGTTGAAGCATTATCACTGCCACCATGCTTTTTCAGGAATGCATCAAAGCCATTTTCAGAAGGGTACTTTTCACTGCCCATGAACACCACTGGCACATAAGAAGAGAGATACGGTCAAGTGAAACATTATCACTGAGAATAAAGCATTACTGAATACAGTAATGGCAGAACAGCTGCAGGTGTGACTTACTGTGTTCAAGGAAGTGTGCAAGGCCAGGTAGGTCATTAGGGTCACTGAAACTCCCTACGCCAATACAAAGGGCCGCTGCAGACTAATTTCAGGAGGACAAAAAACGTATTGCACTGAAATCATTTCAACACACTAAACCTGATATTTTACTGTAATGCCCGATTTTCATTTTATAGCCGATAAACTGATAAATGACTGATATTTAGAATTCTAGATTACTTTGTCTAAATAAATTAAAAGTAAAACTACAAACTAAGCTCAGTCATTTTAAATGTAGAGTTATGACAGTTTGAATAAAAGCAGTCAATATTACAGTTTGAATCCAGAGACAACAAAATCAAACCTGTTTTTCAGATCCTTTTTTCTTCATCCTGTCATTGTCCTCATCTAGCTCCTCAAAGTCACTATCCTGACTGTCCCCTTCCTCTACAGATTCCTCGTCCGTTCCTTCCCCTGAGTCTCCCTCCTCTTCCTCTCCCTCTGCCTCTTCCTCCTCCTCTTCTGAATCTTCATCATCATCTTCAGCTTTTCCATCTAAGCCACTCCGATCAGAGATCAGAAGAGCCCTCAGTCCGTTACTCAGCTCAATGTATCTGGATGAAAAGGGAAAATATTCTGTTAGCCGGTTTAGTCATCAGCACTTGCACGCAGTGTTGTGTTTCACACTCAGAGAAGGAACCAGAGCTTGTGTTTTACTTGTGTGATCTCATATTTCTGTTGACTCCCTATACTCCAGTGCCAACACACTGTATCGTAAAATGATATTTTAAAAGGTTACACTTGTTATTTTAAGGATAAGACAGGTGTTGACTGATAGATATCAGGTTTAAATCTGTACGTCTGGACTTTACCTGTATTGTTTGGGGTCACTTGGGGACTTGATAATTTGAGGGTCCCCTGGGTTGTCATCTCCTCCACTGTCCCCTGGAGGTTCGTTGGGGTCTCTGAGTGGTTCTCCCCGGTCTGGACCAGCAGACTGAGCAGGGCTGCTAGCTGCAGCACATTTGAACTTGTTTGTTTGGGGCATCTTGAGAAATGATGCGACTTTAGCACTGGAGTTGAGGTGAATGGGGCGGTTTATGAGCCTGCTACAAAACAGGGGAAACGCACGCGCAGCCTTCAACAGAGCGATACTGACTTTGTTTTTTCAATCTAAAAGAAATTATATGTATATTAGAAACAGGATCCCCATTAAAAGTAAACACATTATGCTATCTTAAATGATACAGTCGGGTCTGGCTTTCAAGAGGGAATACTTTAACTTCGGAGACATCTTTTTTACAATGATCATCACTACTGTGCTACAATGAAGCTAATCCGCTACAGACACAATTTAACATGACGCAAAGACACAGAGATTCACTAGCTATGTTTAATAAACGGATTCAGTTAATTTATCTAAAATATGATACGACCAAGTGAGTTCAGTTCCTGGCAATATTTCACAAAGTTAGTCAAGTTTCATCTCCGTCTCATACCTGCCGTCCTGATGATGGGTCAGCCGAACTTTACAGCACAGGGCCTGTCACCGGTAGGTTGCGTCTATGCAACAAGAAGAGTTCTGATTCGTCAAAGATCATTGACGTAGTAAAACGCGAGTCTGTGATTGGCCAAAGTTATTGCCAGGGTGAATACATCTGTTTCATCTGTCTCAGCATTCCATATGGTGGTGTGATGTTGTCTATAGGTAATGTGGATACTTACATTTCGATTTCCACCATCGATTACGAAACTTTTTTAATGACACAATATCTATTCTTGTTCCTTTTTTATAGAAGTAAACGCCAGAGAACATAATCCAATCGCCCCATACCCACATCATATTTTTTTATTTGTGATTGTATGTCTATACAGTGATTTTGGACTTATTTAAAATTACAAACGTTTTACTTTACTTTTAGAGAGATGGTTTTGTGGGTGTGTGGATAGATGGATGGTGATCTAAAATAAATTACCTTGAAGAAAAGGATGTAGCCTACATAATTGGTAAGACATAACTGAAAATGCATTAATGACATATAAATACACACCCGCCCTTATGAATTTATATAGCTTATACTCTTTTTTTTATAAGAAAAGTTCATGGACATGTAATGCGTGAACTATCCCAAACACATGACCTTTAAAATAACTGTAATAATGATATGTCTAAGATTGTCTTGACTATAAAAACATATTTTGTCAAGTCTCTATTAAACCAGTAAAGCCTGGCATGTAATACTAGTAAGAAAATCTTGTGTAGAGAAAATGCCTATTTAGGCCTATTTCAATAGCCTATATCAGATTGCTGACCAGCCTATATTGAATGTTCAGTAAACTAATAAAAGTGCACAGGCACAGCTTAAGTGTTCTTTTGAACCTCCATTCCTTTCCATTTAATTACATACAGGTACCCTGTGAAAAGAGGCTTATATGCTGCATCCATGACAACCAGATATGGAAGCCTGCTGGTAAGATGTACTGTCATTATCAAATGTTAAGAGTAGGTTATGCACATTGCACAGTGTTTTTGTTGCATATCACATACATGCTGCTAGCCTATTGTGGATTAGACCTGTTGGTTTGTGCTTGAGCCTTATGTGTTGTGTTTAATGAGTTAGAACCTGCTGAGAGTGAAAGAAATTGAGTTTGTTTCTGGCAAGGTTCTTATTTGCTGATGTTTAGAACAGGTAATCTGTTCTTAGTCACTTAATTCTGGTTAATTGTTTCTATATTTTACGATTTGATGTGGAGATAATCATAATCTTTGGATTCCATCCCTGTATAATCCTGTGTGGATATCACATGCCAGTGAACGCGTTTGCATTGTTTAGTAGTGGATGACTGCAACTCTCTCCGTCAGTAGGGGGAGCTCTCGTCATGGCATATTTTCTGCTTCATTTATTACTGCTGCTTTGATGTAATCTTTTAGCATTTCAAGTATGATGCTTCACACGATAAGAGGTGATTTCCCTTGGAGCACATGAAATGCTGTGTCGCAACATTTCGAGTTTGGGTCTGGTGTGTTTACATTTTTTAACAAGATACTTTTGACAAGGAAATGCTGTAGGCCAGAACAACACTCAAAACCGACAAACAAATCAGACACTGAAAATTAAAGGGATAGCTCACCCAAAAATGAAAATTCTGTCATCAGTTACTCACCGTCATGTCTTTCCAAAGACAATGAGTTTCTTTCTTCTGTTGAACACAAAAGAAGATATTTTAAAGAATGTTGGTAACCAGACAGTTGACAGCACCTATTAACTTCCATAGTGTTTTTCTTTTTTTTCTTTTTCTATTATAGAAGTCAATGGCCACCGTCAACTGTTTGATTACCAACATTCTTTAAAATATCTTCTTTTGTGTTCAACAGAAGAAAGAAACTCATATAGGTTTGGGTGAACCTATCTGAGGGTGAGTAAGTGATGACAGAATTTTCATTTTTGGGTGAACTATCCCTTTAAGTCCTTGTGGAAACAATAACAATCTTGCCCTGAAATATTAATAATTTCCAAGCAAAATAAATAAGCCCATTCAAAATGAATAATATGACACACAATAATAATAATGATAATAAAGTGCAACGTTTAGGGTCAATACAGGTAAAATGGAACAGTTTCTGACAATTTGTCATCACCGTTGATTTTAAAATAATATAATCTAAATGGCTACATAAGTGCTTTAGAACTTAATGCTGATTTTTAATGGATGAACATACACATAATGATAGATGATTTAAGCTATTGTGCTATATACTTATAGTCAACCTATGGATTGATCCTGAATGGTCTTATATGAAAAGATTTAACAAAAGATTCTAATTGGTCAACCAAGGCATTCAGTGATCAGATTTTTCTAACTATTCGCCGTCGTCCATGGCAACGCGGTATATCTTATAACTGATGGTACTTCAGTATTAATATACTGTAATTTTGCTGCAGTGTTCACCTTGTTGCCATAGGCTGATTGTTTTGTAAATTTTAGTATGCAACATAAAATACACATTTTTATATGATAACAAACAGCTGTTTATATTGTAATAAAACGTTTTTTTTTTTAAATGCATATTTTTTATCATTTATATGTTAGTATACCTGTCTGTACGGACACTGCCATTCTCCCGCATGGCTTCTAAAATAGCACCCTTCATCCACAGCACTTAATCCATCAGGAGTTTACATGGGGACTCCAAGGGACAGGTTCCAATGGCAACTGATTTATATCCTAATTAAAATGGGAGGGTAGTTTAATTAGCCTAACACTGGTTATTGCTTAAGGCCGGCCGTCCTTGGTGGAGGTGTGAGGAGAGGGGTCATTGCTCTGTGCTATCTATGAGGAGCACCTCACTAAATGGTTAAAGCACCTGTGGATCCAGATAGCTCCCGCTCCTGCACCTCAGTGTCAGCTACGCCCTTCATCTTCAGTTTCTAAAGCTGGATAATTAATGACCAGCTCCAGGCTAAATAAACGTCAAATGGCCTGACCACCATATTACAATCCCGTGATTTATTTTTCTTCTGGAAAAATTACACCTCTAATCGTGTCTCTTCAGTGGCAAATTGAGACAGTTGGTTTTGTCAAATGGTCTTTGTTGGTTTCATGTGAGAGGGATTTATAATTGAACGAGAGTTGCTTTAAATGATTTGTTAATTAGTCTAAGGTGGTTAAAATCATGTAAATCCTTAATACAATCATTCTTCAAACAAAGCTAATCTTTTGTAATTATATTAATTACATACAATTACTTGCTTAAATTGATCAGTGGAAAGCACGACTTGGCTGTTATAATATTATGGAATGGAGATTGAATTGTTTTCTTTGAAGGGGGTTGAAATATGCGTTCAGGTCAGAATATGGCATTCGTTTTCAGAGACGGTTGGGGTTTCTGGACCCCATTACTATCCTGTCAATCACCTCATTACCGTGTGCCCTACACCACATACCTTTAATAGCGATCATAATTTCAACCCCACATTTTTTTGGGGTTTTGTTTCTCTTCTAAGGTCTCTGGTCAATAATCTTGCAGCAATGTGATGGAGAAACACTGCTTTAATCACCTTTAACAGGCTTTTGAAGAAAAGGGAAGCTGCTGTCGCAAGCTAATTCACTGGAACATGTTCAGATCTGCAGCCCTGATCTGTGTGACGGCATTAAAGATTTTTTTTTTTTTAAGGATCTTCAGGAAAATGCTTTAATGCTCAAAGGCACAGAGAGCTGCTGAGACAGAGTATTAACTAGCTTTAGCTTAGATTGTCTGTTACCTGTGGGAAATTCACAATAAAGGGAAAACTAAAGTCGATATGCGTATGTGTTCAGAATATTACTCTGGATATATGAGAAATTAGTTTGCTTTGGTTTTAATACATAAAGCAATTGGAGATTGCAGGCTGGTATTTATTAAGCATTTATTTATCCATGCATATCACTGTCAAATGACAAACTCATTATGAAGTAATTAACTGGTGATTTATAAGATAATTAATCAGCCATATGAGAAATCAGCAAAAGTGGGCATCAAGTCAACATTGTTCATTCTCAGTTCCAAAATAAGCAACATGCCCATGTATGAAGCACCACATTGTTGTGCAGTAGCAGATGGCACTATGTTTCCATGGTAACCAAATTAAGGTTTCATTAAATTGTTAGGGGCCTATATCATGAAGGATGATGAATAAGTAACCCAAGAAGCCATGTCGCTATGGGAATAGTTACAGTAGCCTTATTATTTAATAATACGAGTAAAGTGGCCTAAATACCGTCGTCAACGTTACGTATTCTGGGTACAAACAAACTCAACTACTTTCTCTCGTAAATCAATGCAAATCTCACAAATATGTCTCATGAGAGCGAGCGTAACACATTAAATCGCGTTAAAAAGCCAAGTCAAATCTGAAACGGTGTGTCGCGCGCCGACTGCTGCCGCGTTCATATTATTCTCATCATCTCGCGCATATTTTGGAGCGTTTCATAGCAGGGCTGCAGGCGGGCGGGCGCGCGCGCTCGGTGCAATATATTTTACTTGGAAACCGAAGTCCGAGGCAGCGCCATCCTGTGATTTTATTTCCATGCCAACTTGAACCGGGTTAGTTTTTGTAACTGTTTCCAACCGAAATGTACTAAGATCTCGCACATCATCAGTCCTCACAGTGGTGCTGAACTGCAGCCTTCGCTGTCTTCACTGTTGAGCGCTCGTCAGGGGAGCGGACCTGCATCCTAAAGCAAACCTTTCTGAGACATTGCAGTCCTGTCACGTCTTCGGCTCTCCTATTTGCTTCCACCACGAGAGCGGAGAGAAGAAGAAGAAGCGGCTCAACGTTGGTGACATGGCAAGAAGCAGCATTATTTAAAGTGCTCAATCTTCTGCTCTTTTAATTCCACTGCAGCAACCTGAGTGAGTAGCGCACATTTCTGCTCAGTCAATGCCTCTGATATGGATCCGGACGCGGGCGGTGGTAAAGCCAGACAAAGGGGAATGTTAATAGATTGCATTTTAGCGCACTGGATTATCATTATGTGTTAATTATATATCTGACAGCCTAATATCATGGCATGAATCGCTCTTGGTATGGTAAGCTAAAGGACAATACATTGTTTTTAGCTTCCATAAGTTCAGCTTTTTTCATGCAGTGCTTGAATGGTTTCCTTATGTCTGTATTGCATACTCAGTTCAAAGCTGGATCTGATCTGGGTCTCAGCTGGGTCTGTGCTGTCGAGAGAGCAATGTGATTATATGGACTGGATTTCAGTTTAACTTTGTCTTTTTTAATTTTATTTATCTTGTTGGGTTTACATGGATTTGCCAAATAAGAATATTATTTTTCTTATCATACTTTACCTCAAAGTACTGTAACTGCAAGAATTTTTTTTTTCTGTTACCCTAAAGATTTTGCTTGCAATAATATGCTTTGCATGCATTAGTGGCGGCCTGAGGGAGCTACATTATTTCAATGACCTGTATGCACATACCCCTTCAGCAATCAATAGAACCTAGGTCTTATTAACATCACATTCCTAAGTGCCCTGCTGTGCACATTAGCTAATAGGTGCTCATGGAGGAGGGGAGAAAGAAATATTTTCCATGGAGGTCAAATTGATATTCCAGAGTCATTAGCTGATTTAGAAACTAAATCGAAACCTCTAGAGAAGCATTATGCCTTTAAATGGATTATGTCACATTTTGCATCTTCTCAATATCACTTTAGTAAATGCAGCAGGCATACTTTTAAGGCAGTATTAAGCTCTGGTGCATTTGCTGACATTGGTAATTGAAGCCTTTATTTTTTATTTCGACTATATTGTTTGCAGTAAAAAGCTGCAGTCAAAGCTGCTAAGCTGCATTATGCTCCGTCATACAGTATAGATGATAGCCTCCCCTATTCTTCAGTATTATCACAACTAACTTGTCAAAAGTCAATATCTTTTGAATTGAGCAGTTGTTCTTCATCCTCTCTGTATTCACGCCACTAAAACTGTTGTATTTTTTTCAGTGCAGTGAAGGAACTCTTGAGGCTATGCACTTGCCTGCATTTGGTGAAAGCATGTTGTGGGTTACACTGCTAAGCACAATTGCACTTGGATGGACGACACCTATCCCTCTACTTGATGATTCAGAAGAAATAGACGAACCTTGCTTTGAGCCCTGCTACTGCGAAGTGAAGGAAGGCCTGTTTCACGTTCATTGTGACAGCAAAGGATTTACAAATATTAGCCAAGTCTCACAGTCATGGCTTAGACCATTCAAGCTCTACCTGCAGAAAAACTCGTTACGGAAGCTCTACTTCAACAGTTTTTTGCACTTGAACAATGCAGTGGCCATTAATCTGGGCAATAATGCCCTGCAGGACATCCATGTTGGGGCTTTCAATGGTTTGAGCTCCCTGAAAAGGTTGTACCTTCACGAAAACAAGCTGGAAGTGTTCCGGAATGACACATTTCTCGGACTGGAGAGTTTAGAATACCTTCAGGCAGACTATAATGTTATCAAGAGAATAGACAGTGGGGCGTTCCGAAATCTCCACAAACTCAGAGTGCTCATCCTTAATGACAATTTAATACCCATGCTGCCGGCGTTTCTTTTCAGATCTGTCTCTCTGACGCACCTTGACTTGAGAGGCAACCGACTAAAGACGTTGGCTTATAAAGGGATTTTGGAATATATCGGTCGCAGTCTTATGGAGATCCAGTTGGAGGAGAACCCTTGGAACTGTGTCTGCGAGATCATCCAGCTCAAGGCCTGGTTGGAGCGGATTCCGTACACTGCAGTTGTTGGCGAGATCACGTGCGAGTACCCTTTCCACCTCCACGGAAAGGACCTCAGAGAGATCAAACGCGGTGAGCTTTGTCCCTTATTAAATGAAGGGGAAATTGAGTCAGTTCTAGCCGTCCTACACTTACCATTCTACACAGGGAGGGCGAGGCCTACAAAGCCGTCATCTATAGTCTCCCCTAATCAAAACACTGTCTCCTCTGTGGAACAAAGAGAAAGACCTCCAAAGCCAACAAAAAGACCCAGGCCCTCAAAGACACCACCAACTCCACGCAGTGTGTTCCCTAATCAGCCGCCTGTAGCCGGATACCAGACACGGCCGCCTATACCTATCATTTGCCCCATTGGATGTACCTGTAACTTGCATATTAATGACCTTGGTTTGACAGTTAACTGTAAGGAGAATGGGTTTCGGAACATTTCTGAGTTGATGCCTCGACCCTTGAACGCCAAGAAGCTTTACTTAAGCGGAAATCTCATTCAGAGAATATACAAGTCCGATTTTTGGAATTTCTCCAGTCTCGATTTATTGCACTTGGGAAACAATCAGATATTTTACGTTCAAGAGGGGGCTTTTGTTAATCTCCCTAATTTGAGAAGCCTTTACCTGAATGGTAATAGTATTGTGAAGTTAACTCTTGATATGTTCCATGGTTTGCACAGCCTTGAGTATTTGTATTTTGAGTACAATGAGATACGAGAAATCCAGCCGGCTGCCTTCAGTTTAATGCCCTCCCTGCAGCTTGTTTTTCTCAACAACAACCTCTTGCGCACATTGCCCGTGGGAACGTTTGCAGGTACCTCGCTGACACGCCTGAACCTGCGGAACAACTACTTTCATTGCCTCCCTGTCAGTGGCGTTCTAGAACACCTGCATGCTGTAGTCCAGATCGACCTAAATCAGAACCCCTGGGACTGCTCCTGTGACATCATCCCTCTCAAAGAGTGGCTGGACACGCTGAGCTTAGTGGTCATAGTCGGAGAAGTGGTGTGTAAGACCCCCGAGCTGGTCTCAGGAAAAGATTTACGCTCTCTGAATTCTGAAGTGATTTGCCCTGAGCTCCGACAGTCCTCACTGTCTCCTGCCGAATCAGATGGGCTTATCACTACATATCCCGAGGTGGGACCGCACCCGCCGAAAGGTGCCATACCCCTCTCTGTTCTCATTCTCAGCCTGCTGGTTCTGTTCGTGTCTGCCTTCTTTGCTGCTGCAGCTCTTTGTGCATATGCTCTTAAAAAGCGTGAAAAGCTTCCCTTTAGGAAGCAAGGGGAAGTGGGCCTGGCAGGCATTCAGATGGAATGTGGAATATTCACAGAACAGCCACCAACCTTACCAGAAACTCCTCCTTCCAATCACGTGTACGATAGCATCGGTGCTCCCTCTTCGCACATGTGCAGCAACCCCGTTTACAAAAGCGGACAGGAGGAGTCGGGGCAGAAGCATCCATTCTCAGAGACAAAAGAGAGTGGTTCGCACTACAGAACGCTGGTGGAGAAGGAAAAGGAGTGGACCATGGCCATCTCCAGCTCCCCTATTAACACTATTGTCAGCGTCGGCCCGCCGTGTGGAGACATTGCCGGCTTTCATGAAAATGGAATACTCTGTCCGACTGTCATTGATAGCCAAGGTCCCACGCCCAAGGTGGGATTAGTGGACAGTCTTTTTGGCACAACTCCCCAGTTTAGCAACCTGCCTGACAGACACACACATCCTCCCTCAGAGTATCCACATGCCAAACAGGATGCCAGACAAAAGCAAACGATCACAACCACAGGGACAAGGACAGGATGTCCTAATCAAACCCAAAGTGATTACCCTGAGCTGAGGGCTAGACTCAAAACAAAGATGGATTACATTGATATGCTGGAGAGGTCATATCAATTCTAAGACATGTCAGATATAAGACTGCACATCCAAAATGAAAATGGTAAGATGGAAAAAGAATTCATGCGATGTAAGATGGTACGGTTTTCCCTCAAGTTGCTCTGGAGGAAATCCCTTGTTCAGATTTTTTAAAGTGCCTTCATAAGAGCAGCCAGCAATGTTGTAAATGAGTATTTTTGTATCACAGTTTTATTTATCTAAAATACATAGATTTACATTAGAAGGAAAAGGATCAACTGCTGTTTCCAGACTTTGCAATGTTGGTAAACGTGAAGCAAATTATTCGTATGAATGCAGGGCGTGCGGTCTTGGCTTTTAACTCGTTTGCATCAAAAACTTCTGAGATATTTTTTATTTAACTAAAAATTGTCTATCAGCAATAGAGATACTGCAGTTATTGTATAACTGTTAAGTGCTTTGTTGATTCTGTATTTTCAAATTGAGTAGATTGTCTTTATCTGGACTTATTGAATGGTTTTATGGACCAAGCTAAGGTCAAAACATGTAAAAGACTGGGAAGTATTGATCATGTCTAGGGATGTAATTTCCATATCTCACATAGGCAAAGACAGATATGTGCATATATTTATTCTTAGATTTCAGTGTTGCAATTATTATTGTAAGACATCATGTTAAATCAGTGTATAATGATTATGCCTCTGGTTTAGCCTTCCTTGAAAAAATAACCCATGAATTCAATAAAGGGTGCTAAACTAAGCCAAGTTCTGCAAACTGTACCATTTTGAGTTGCAGACATGCAGATTTTGGCCTCTGCAGCATGCACACACACACACACACACACACACACACACACACACACACACACACACACACACAGCACTTTATCCACGTGCTTATAATATGCTTCAAAATAGATTCAATAGAACAAAGTGTTTCAAACGAGACCTTATATGCTGGAAACTAGAAAATAACAGCGTGAAATTTGTCAGAGATTGCATGATATTGACACAGTCAATTTGCGAAAGTCTCTGTCAGGTCACCCACATACCTGGAGGAGAGGAAGCAGAGAATATGTGCAGCAATCTTATAGCATCCTCTGCAGTCTCCAGTCCCCCGAGTGTCCATGGGAGGGCATCAGTTAGATACACCTATTCACCATGCATAAGCTGGCTTAACCTAGTTACGCAGCATTGCGTAAGGGTGAAAAATACCTTTTTTTGCCATCATACTGTAAAAACCTTGAATAAAGTCAAACATGGAAAGAGATGAAGCTGAATATTTATCAATATCGGAAGTTCCATCATCCCGTGATTTGACTTTTTATTTATTTATTTATTTTATTCCTCATTCGCATGATCTTTTTTCGCTTTTATCATTTCTCGTCTCATTCTATGAAATGCAATTACAAACCTCCACTTAGAGCCAGCTAAACACATATTCCCATTTCAGTCACAAAGAGCTACAGTAAACATTAAAGTAATGGAGTGTCTAAAGTATGAAAGTGTGTGCCTGATTGTTTCAGTTGCTCTCAAAAGGGTTTTGCTATTGGTCCAGCTTCTCTTGAAATTGGCCAGTCGACACGCTGAAAGTCCAAGGACACGCGTGTGAAAGGAGGGTAACGTCAGAGCCCCGGATCTGCTCTTATCGCACTGCCCCTGTTTATTTTTGCTAATGTTGTACTTGGCAGATTCCATCCCTCACAGGCCATCCATCATTTACACAGTTGGACGTTTATAACGGCATTTCTGCTTCTAGCGTACAGACCTGCTTGTCAAAGAGAGCAGCTTCCTAACCACCTTTCCTCAGTGATAATTCACAAAGCTTTTGTCCAAAGTATGAGGAGAGATAATCCTCTCAATGCCACTCCAGTAACCCTCATTATACGCCTCTGCTACCCAATCCCACAGACGGCCTGGCCAACTGATCCTGTATGCAGAGAATGCGATCGCAGGGGCAGTCAGCTGCTCTGCTACATAGTGCTCATGTGCCTCGCCAAGACAAAGTGGCATTTAACCAAGAGACCATGAACAGAGAGAAACGGGCAAATGTGAAATGACAGCTTATGTTTAATGGTTGATGCAATCTAACCAGCAGTTACTTTCTTTGAGAGTATTGTGTGACTATTTTTATGGGAATGCTACTAACATAAAGTGGCATCATTATGAGGTTAATAATTACTTCTGGAAAATGCTCTCAGTACAGCCATTTAACAAAATACTGTTATTATGAATTCTAAACACGACATATGGCGATGAATGCGAAAATGTAATGCGCCGCACCACGGATAATGTGTTCCCAACACGTAAATGAGCCACAAAGTACCTGCAGAATTTTCAATGGGATGCAATTAGTCAGCAAACGGTGTGTGCCGTTGCTCTCTGACATTTGCATTTTTACCAGAGACTGTGGCCTTTTCCTCTGGCTGTCACGCCTGTAATGTGTCTGCTCAGACATGCCGTCAAAACCCTTGCCCCTTGGGAAATTCAGGGACACCATAGTGCAGGCAGTTGTCATTTTACTTAGTTGAAAAGCTGGACAGCTTGGACATGGTTCAAGTGTTCCACTGTCGTCAATGCTGTTCTTTTTCCAAAATTTATCACGGAGCAGAAAAATATGAAAAAATTTGCACTGACTTGCATTTAGATGCGCTTCTCTTTAAGAACTAGGCATGTTATTGTTCTGAAAAACCTTTCTAATACTTGATGATACCTTTCTATATTGACCAATATTTCTGCGGTTGTGTTGGGTGATATTTGCTGCATGTGGTTTGTGCTTTAACCTTTCAATATATTGAAGTTTTTTTTTTAAAGAAAAGAGGAATAATAAGAATGTGCTTGAAAGGGACAGGCAGAGACAGAGAGAGAAAATGGAAAAGTTCTTTAGAAACCACTCACGTAGCTTAAGTCGTTAGATATAAGATTTTACACAGGTCACTATTTATTGAACCAATTTAATCCCAAACCAATTTAATCCCTAGTGAACATTTAGTGAGCATTTTTGATTTGAATAAAATAAAATTGTTTAGATGTTACCACACGAAGCACATTTTTCTAGTAGGGATGCAAAATGTATCTGCAGCCATTATGTGCGGCCATTATAATCATTTTCAAGAATCAATGAATATTGGATATTGAATGAATATTTAAATGTCATTTCCTTTTTTTCATATTATATTAGGCTCTAAGTGAGTGTCAGATGATGGCAACGGTTAATCTTTAAAAACACAAATTTAATAACACTCTTAAATTGATTTTTATTTGTGAATGAATGAATATTCATTTTTCATACTGTACATTATGTTGTGATGCCTAAATTCACTTGTAGAATTGGAAATTATTTTTATTTATTGATTAAGACACAATAGTAATATTTTTAATATTAATATTGCCATTTATCAGTTAATATAACAAATATTTTCAGTCAGAATTGTCATTTTGAGGTGTACTTTTCTTATACTTGACAACACTACAGTATCATTTTTTTCCCGCATTCGCATGTCACTCTGTGGCTCACATCTACCAGATTGTCAGATCAGCTCAGAAACCCTGATTGAATAATAGATTGTGGTTGCTGGTATAGGAAATGATAAGAAAATATTACCTCACCGCACACTTCTCTAAATGTACAGCCGGTGCAAGACCAGGCTCGTGTTTTGTATGCTGTACAGGATCAATCTCTGTTTGAAGCAGCTTTGACACCATACTGAGAGCTTTGTCTTGGGAAAAGAGAGTAGGATGCTGTCAAACCAGATTTTTTTTTTCTTTACCTTTCTTTTTTCATCTGGAATTAAACTCTGCCAGCAAGGAGAAAAGTTGTATTTTAGTGTCTGACGAGTGACTTTTTATGCCCAGTTTCTTCATACAGCACAGCGGTGCTGATACAGTTAGTGTGATCTGGTTGTTCCCTGTCCATGGTGCTGAATTTCTTTTGTGCAAAGGATAGAGAAGGTATCAGCAAGGCGTTCTGCAAGGCTCTGTGCTGTGCTGTGCTGTGCTGTGCAGCTTTTGCGGTGTGCTATTTCCTGCAGTGGGAGCTGTTTTATGCATCTGAGGATGAATCTAGAATCTAGTACACTGTGATGCAGAAATCTGCACCGTTTCTTAAGTCCACCATCTGTTGTAGTTCTTGGACATTTATGGGAGATCTGTCAGTGTAATTGTGTGTTTGTCTCTTGGCTGGGAGGGCATTGATCTGACCTACGGCATCTAACGGAACACCAGTCACTGTCTCAGTAATTGCAGGTTTTCATTAAGAAAACTTGATCAGCATGCAAGGGGGAGAGACGAAATGAAAACAAAGCACATTACATGTGGTATTTGTTTATTTGAATTTAATTGATGTGAATTTCTATATTTAAACGTTTGAAAGTAATGCTTTTTATCTCTGATATCTGCCAAAGGGTTTATGGGAAATCACTATATTACAA
This sequence comes from Rutilus rutilus, assembly GCF_951802725.1. Classification (NCBI taxonomy): domain Eukaryota; kingdom Metazoa; phylum Chordata; class Actinopteri; order Cypriniformes; family Leuciscidae; genus Rutilus; species Rutilus rutilus. The sequence goes on from NC_140214.1 coordinate 14,808,981, forward strand.
AAGAGGCTTCTTGGAACTTTAGACAGCATGGAATGCTTTTAAACGGCACTTTATTTTTAATTAGGCCTATCTATTATTCTCAATGGAGAATTTTGCTGATCATGTTTTTTTTCTTTTCTTTCCCAGCAGCATGTTTCCTGGAAATATCTCTCACCTAGCAAAATCTTCCTTAATCTTATATAAAGGGAGAAAGAGAGAGACATGCAAGCACAAAGCAATTGTGTGATTGAGTGATGATTTTTATTATGCTAATATTAAAATGCTGAAGTCTCCACAGAGATGTTTACGCTTGTGTGAGCTGCTTTGGGCAGGGGGGAACTAAATTTGGAAAGCAAACATAGAAGCAGGTGAAAAAATAAAGCAGAAAAAAGCTCAAATGAACAAAGGAAGCTCTTTGTTTATTAATCTCCTATCCACGTTTCATGTCCTACTCAATCAGTTATGATATAAAATGATGTTAGAGATCATGTACATGAAACGAGAGAGTGAGTCCTTGATGTGATAGTGTTGACATGGATGACGGCAGATATAGTGCGCAACAGTCGGATTCTGCAAGTAAAAATCCCATTCATTTTCTCCATAGGGGAATTTATTTCGAACTATAACTTACAAACATTTAAAGACAGACCCACTGTGAGATTCAAGGTTGTTAATTGATGGTATATGCTTTTGTTTTTAAATTGTGTTCAGAAATAGTTTTGTGTTCAGTGGAATTCCTGGTGAAAAACTACATTACCCATAATTCTGCAGAGAAATCTCCACCAATCAGAGAATCAAGATAAGCAAATCTCTCCAAAAGAACACTTTAGCACCTTCCCATGCACAAGCATTCATGGGGACTGTAGTTATTTCCCTCATTAAAGGAGTCATGAATTGAGAAATCTAATTTTCCATATATTAAGAGGTCATCGAACTATAAAAAAATATCCTGTAAGTTTCAGAACTCAAAACTTCCTAGTTAGTCCAAAAACAGGTTTTATTCAATTTTATTTTTATTTTATTGAAACTGCCCAAATGACTAGTTTGGGATTTTGTCACATTATGATGTAATAGTGTGGCAAAAAAAAAATCAATGCCTACTTCTACATCATCGCCTCTTTAGCCCCGCCCACCGATTCTCCCATGTCATGTAGGAATAAATACTTCTTACATATATTTTATTTATATATAAATCGAAATAATTTATATTAGATTTATATTCATATGTTATATGTATATATAAATCTGAGATGCAAACAACAAAATGAAAGAGATGCCTTTGAAGATTGCAAGACTTTTTGCAGTGCCAAGCTGTGGAAAAACAGTCTTTGCATTGCCTTCATTGTGATCATATTAAGAAAGTGTAAACTTTATTTTAACGAAGATTCCAGATCGCGTCAGTAAGACACTGTTCATTTGTTTGCTTAATTTTACCGTGGATTCGGTTTTAACAAGACTCAGTTCAACGCAGGCTTTTTCAGCATGAAAATAAAAGATGACGCAGTTCCGATTATATTGGATCCGACAGCAATGTCACAACACACCAGTGTGAGTAACTGTGTTTTTACCATGTGTCACTGTTGCTTTGTCTGAAACAGATTTGATATGTACTATTTACTATCTATACTGTATGCTGAAGCCAAACTGTGAATAGTTGTGAATAGGCTAGGTCTATGTAGAGCATCGCATGACCAAACCGGAACCCTGGTTTCATCACATCACTTGTGTTAACAGCAGTATCAACTGACGCCGATATATGGACTTTTAAGGTAATCAGCTTTGTTACTGGTGTTTTATTCTATTTAAATGTCTAAACATTAGTGTGAAGAAGAAAAATGACAAAACTTTTTGCATATGCGAGGGACATTGGTTATGCTCATCTTTGTTACCCAATCACAGCAGTGGGCGTTTACTTCCAACTCAAGCTTCCAGCCCATCAAAATGGAGTGTTTGAAAGAGAGAGTCAAAACCAGGAGAGAAAATAGCTTATTACTTCTAGGATGTTTTTTGATGTAAAAATAACATTATAAGTGGGCCTCAGAGAGCATTAAGAGAGGGATTATTTTTAAATCCCTATGGGTATTTTTATGAATAGAAAAATTACTTCCAGAACCAAGGCCACTGAAAAAGTGGACAGGCACTGTTGCACTCTTTTAGGAAATATCTAAACAGCGTGATTGACCAATCAGAATGAAGTATTCCAGAAAGCTGTTATATAAAATAATATACTGCAGTAATGATGGAATTCAATTCACAATATAACACTAGTTTCCATAATAAGCTAATTACAAAAAATTCCACTGAGCTAGATAAGACCATAACTAGCGAAATGTAGCCTACAGTGCAACATTTTAATTATAAAATCTCATGTCAGATTGACAGAAATAGTTTTGCTATCTTAATGTTTGTATAAGCAACCTGAAGCTATGTAGTGTTTCTGCATGATAAGACATAACAATAATAAAGAGCGTTTTTTTATGTTTTATATTGGATGCAACAATATAATTACAAAGAGAGCATAATTAGAGTCTTGTGCCCTACCACCTCAAGAATATGCCGCTTCAATTTCTTTTTCAATCAATCCCAAACCAATCAAAATATCTGCGGAGAGGCATATCCACTCTCTGTTTTTTTCTTCCCCCTCCATTTTCCTTCGTTTAAATGAGAGTGCTGACCCCATTAGATAAAAAAAAGAAGAGAAGACAGACTGCGTTCATTTTGAGAAGAGTGATTAATTACAGATGTTTCGGAGACAATGAAATATAGATCATACCGACTGGGACTCCAGCCGGGTTTACTCAGTGTCAGGCTCTTCCAATTTTGATCAGAAGGAAAGGAATTTATTGCAGAGCGCTTTGGCACAGGTTTTTGTGATCATTAACATTCTCTTCAAAGGCTTGCAAAAAAGCATACTAACCACAAAAAAAAAATCCACCCAAAAAGGGAGAGAAGGAAAGCTGTGACTTAGTGTGATGTGTTGTGGTAGATTTATCTAGATATTTTTTTTTTTGCAGAGTGTTGCAACTCATTTGGAGCTTGTGTGGTTTGTTTAAATGGCGTTCTGAAATGAAATCTCTAAACCAAATCCTTTGGTCGACAGATGCACGAGAGAACGAAATGGAAACGAGAGGATGTGCGAAGGAAAAGGCGAGAGAAGATATACTTTGCATGGCTGAGATAAAGGACAGATCATTAGTCAGGGCTCTTAATATAACTGCAGGAACAGGAGAGCATGGCACTGCCAGTTTTTAGACATTTGGGATCTATTTCCATTTTATGTGTACTTATTTCATAACTATCTGCAGATGTTAAACATTATGTTAATGAAATGTGTAATTTACTTTTACACTGATAACATGACTTGGGTTAAGCTAAATTAAACATTTTTAATGTCTCCTGGAAAAACAATGACTAATATAGTCCACCTGCATTTTGGAACATTTCCAGAGGAAACATTATGCCAAAAAAGCCATTTATTATTATGACAAAATTGTGATAGACACAACTCTAGCTATATATTAATCAGATGTAAATGGAATAAGTTATTATTATAAATAGCATATACATAAGTGGACACTTTAAAATGAGCTTGATGCAGGGTTCGCTTTTTTCTTTTTTTTCAAAGAAATGATAGATAGATAGATAGATAGATAGATAGATAGATAGATAGATAGATGGATGGATGGATGGATGGATGGATGGATGGATGGATGGATGGATGGATGGATGGATGGATGGATGGATGGATGGATGGATGGATGGATGGATGGATGGATGGATGGATGGATGGATGGATAGATAGATAGATAGATAGATAGATAGATAGATAGATAGATAGATAGATAGATAGATAGATAGATAGATAGATAGAAATGTATCAAAGTTTCCACTAAAAGATTAAGCAGCACAACTGTTTTAACATTGATAATAATAATACATTTTTCTTGAGCTCCAAATCAGCATATTAGATTTATTTTATATTTATATTATATATATATATTTTTTTTTTTTTCTTGAAGAAATAAAGTCATACAGGTTCGGTACAGCATGAAGGTGAGTAAATAATGACAGAAATAAAATTTTTGGGTGATCTATCCTTTCGAGGAAACTAGAAAGCTTTTGCTGTATGAACTGCTGTCTGACTAATATCTGACCAGTTAAAAAATAAAAAGCTATTTGTGGGTTAACAAAGTCACCAAGAATTCAAACTTGATAATTCTTTTTTTTTAATGTTTATGATTTTAAAATATTTTTTCCTTGCACACATAATTTTTGTATACATTAACATTAACTTTTAACCCTAACATTTAACACTTTACAACAACATCTCTTCTCTCATGACGTGTGCAATGATGTGTGCAATGACGTGTGCAATGACGGGACAATAGGCGGGACAGGGCAGGAAAATAATGTCTCGTCCCCTCCATCAATCTGTCACTCAGTTAGCAATTAGCAAATGACAACAATACAACTATCTAATCAATTCCCAATGGATAAAATCCAGGCCTAGATTTTTTTCTCATTTGCGTTTCAGTCAGATATACATCACAATAGGGAAGAATTGCAACTTATACAATATAAGACGATTGCATCTTCCGTTTAATGATAATAACTCTATGATCTTCTTTTTGAATTCCAAGGATTAAAGTCTTTTTTAAAGTGAATTATAGTACTATATTACATTACATACTATAGTGGAATTATGGATTAAAACACCAATTCTCTAAATATCCAGTTTAATGCCAGTAAATCTGCTCATGTAATTTATTTTTGCAAGTCTAGGTTAAATTCAGTGGAGTGAGCAGGAGTGACACCGTAAAGTAGTTTGCTCGATGCCTTCAGAATGTTGATGACGGTTTGTTGGTGTCAAGAGACGATTTTGCAGACTTCATAATGAGAGTGAGAAGATTCACCATACACTCATTAGTACCGTAGTGAAAGGACATTTTGTACAGTGAAAAAAAACAACAAGAAAAGTGCACAAGCTTGTCCCATAATGCTCCAATAAAAGCCTAATGATTTCCTCAGCTGTAACGCAGGCAGAGTTTAGCGGTCTCCATTATGAGGCTTTTTCATTTCCTCAGAGGAGGGCAGGTTATTGTTCACATCACTAGTCTCAATTCCAGAACGGTTAGTTTCAGAGAGCCCAGCGGCTTCAGGGAGTCTTCTCCGCTCTTAGGCTCGCTGCCAATCGTCTCTTAACTCTGACTGCTGGAATAACACCCTCACAGTATCAATTATTCCAGTCTATTTCCCAGTCTGACACTCGCCATTATCCTCTCAGATATCATCGCTGTCATTGAAATGGAGCCACGGCGGAAGCGTTTGTCTACCTGGGAATTTGCGCCTGCTCATCCCTGACGTGGAATGGATGCACAGATGTCACATTAAAATGACGGCTCATCTTTTGCGACCCACGTGTTCTATAGCCCATCTTCTGCAACACAGGCCCCCGTCGTAATACGAAGGGCTTCTACTTTGTCTAGACTCTCGAAGACGGAGGAGGGCTCAGATGGCCAAATCGATTTTGCTTCAATAAGGTGCTCACACGCATGTCACACACAGTGATATTCAAATTCTTTTTGAAGTGCTTCGCTCGCAGAGGAAGCTCTGTACCCAACACCGCATTCATTCGCTCACCCGTGAATGTGGAGGAAAAAATGGTCCGTGACTAAGCACAATCTCTTTGATTTCAGCGTGGAGGATTCTGGGAATTCACTTAGACCAGATGAATGATATGCAATGTTTTTTTCTTTTTCTTGTGTGATCGAAATTGCGTTCAGATCAATTACAAAGAGAGGCCTTGAAGTGATAAGCACTTTTTTACTGTTAAGTTTGCCCTGGTTAAACGTACACACCATCAAACGTGGGTCTGACCTTGGCTAGCGCACATGAAAGAGAAAATGACAGTGGCGGCTGTATGATAGGCAGTGGTGCTGTCTTCTGCAGTCTCTTATTTAGGCCCAGTCCCCGAAGTCATTTGCAAGGATAATTAGAGAGGTACATGAATTGTATCTGCAGAGCTTCTCTCCCCGTCCTTAATAAAATATGAAGTTTTTAATGACAGTGTGGTGTTATGCACCATTCATTATTCATCACTTTACGTAACCTTTATGTAAGTCCTAAATTAATCGGAACTTCAATAAATTTGAGGGACGGAATTTTGAAGGTTTCACGGTAGTTATCGATTGCGGGTTCTGATTCGGAATGGGACAGCCCTAAGGAAATGAAGAGGATGAGCAAACATGAAAGGGAATCCTGTGCACAAGCACATCGTAGATGAAACCGATGAGATCAATCATTCAGTGGTATTTGTTCATGTGCTGGATACATAATCTGTTCCGTACAGATTAAAAGAGATTATAGTTGTAGATCGGTCGCGTTTCAAAGCGCCGTACCTGGTTAACGGATTTCATGGCTTTGCAGAGATAGAGAGTGCGAATTTGCATTTCCCTGAAAACAACACAGGGAGAGCGTGTTGTTTTAAGGGAATTAACCTTTGATGTTAATGAGGCACATTTCCAAAGCACATTTCAGCAGCCATATCTGAACTCTCCACTGCACGCTATCAGCTAGCATCAGTTGCTGCAAAGCAAACTGTTCTCTCAATCTCCCTCTCTCTCCACAAGGCCACTAGCCAGGTTTTGTATCCCATGAGACCAAGAGGGAAGAGTTCACTGAATTATGGATGTTTTACAGTGCCAGGAATTCTGTTGAAATCTTCTGCAAATAAGCTTTAAATCACTGCAGTGTCAACGCAGATTACCTCGAAACCACTGAAATGCTTCAAATGCAGCCAAAAACTCAACAAACCCAACAAGTACAACGGGGCAATTTTGCAGACGACGCAGCAACGGAGGCAGAAAGGAAAATGGCATGTTCAGATGTGTCTTTATATTATGCTAATACTAATTTGTTTTTGTTTTTCAAGGAACTTAAGGGGGCGTTCACACTGACAGTGATTAAAATGTTGGAGGTCGCTGAGCTGTTGGTTTTGACTGGGCGTTCCTACTGTCTGCATTCCCATTGGTCGTTGCCCTGTCCTGTCGCTGCTCGTTTGCATAAAGTTGAGCTCATGAGAATAGATGATGTATGTTTGTTTTGTCTCTGTTGTTTTGTGGCTGGTTAGCATGGCTCTGTTGACCCTTGCTGGTAGATGTCGTAACTTCATCTTTCTCCATTAATGACCATTTATGTTTTAGGCCAAATATAAGCATACAATAATTTATTCTAAAAGATATTTTAGTAGTGCCCAATACATTTTTAGACATTAGTAATTGGATGTGAAATATTTACACTATTTTATACATTTATTTTATACACTATCACATATTATATCACCAGCCAAGTAAGCCTAAATGCTAACGTATAGCTCTTTAGGTATTAAAGACCTCCTTAGTTTGCACCAAATAAACCATTAAAGGAGCTGTATGTAAGAAATGTATTTCAATTAATCATAAAATGCCCCTGATATGTCACTAGACATTAAGAAATCATGTTCATTTCAAATACTTATATCACTGATAACAGTAGTCCGGCCAGGATATTGTCATTTAAAAAGTGAAGTTGCAGCCCTTAACTGATGTTGATGTTGTCATGTTGTGTTTTGGCCTGAAGCGCCACCCTCCACCTATCTACCAATCACAAAGTCAGTAGTGTTTCGGCATCCGGGTTGCCAGCTCAGCTCTAGTTACCACAGTTGCAGCTACAAACGTTCGTGCTGGATCCTGCAGCCTATCTGGCAACCTCGAGTCAGGGGGGAGGGGGAGGGGATACACCGCTCTACAGTAATTTGAAAGTGATTGCAGTACCAGTTTTGGCCACAATCTTACATACGGCTCCTTTAATAGGATTTATTGATCACAAAAAAAGAGAGGGAGAAGTAAATGAGGTTTGGTTGGACCTTTAGCACACAGTGTCATTTTGAGCTCCCTGTATTCAATCTCTAAGCTTGCCTCAAATCACTAGAGTAACAGCTGTGGTTGTTTGCTAAGGGGAGCTAACCCAACAGCTATACCTCAACCTGAGCTTAGATGTGCTGTCGCTACAGACCTCTGTGGCCCATTGTTAGACAGACAGCTGCAATCTGTTCCTGCCAAAGGCCAGTTTTTATTCTTCTTATTGGGTTTGGTCTGAGCTCTCTGGGTTACTCCTCTGCATCCCTCTTCCTCTCTCAACACACTGAGGTTCCAGTTAAAGGGATAGTTCACCCAAAAACGAAAATTCTGTCATCATTTACTCACTCATCGTGCTGCAACTGAAGAAAACACATGCAAATAGAAAAAGCAAATTAAGAAAACATCTTCACCAGTTTGACAACACATGTGCTGCAAATGCTCACAATGCAAAACACGCTATAAATAGCACAGAAATGTTGCAAGGGGAACCCAACAAGTTGTTCAATGTCTACTCATCAGTGGTGTTGTCGATGACCTAAAAGGTGAATTTTTTGTTTAATTTTAACGTCTTGATCGTATGTGTATTGTGAGTATTTGCAGAGCGTTTCTGTATTTGGTTGCATTGTGAGTATTCGCAGCACATCTTTTGTCAAACTGATGAAGATGTTTTTTTAATTTGCATGTGGGTTTTTTCCACCATTCCACCTCCCTATCAAATAAGAACAAGCTAAACAGAAAGAAAGTTCAGAACGCAGATTGGTATATGGGATTATTTTATTTTCTAGATTTTGCCATCATTAATGATGTCACATTCTTAGATTGTTTGAGATGTTTTCATCTTTATAAAATTATAAGTTTCTAAGTAGGGTTGCAACAATATTAATACAAAAATTCTGTCTGGTACTGATAAGCCAATTTAATTTTTTTCATATTATGGCTGATATCTGATAATTGGCTGATATTACAATTCTATACTATTTTGTCTAAATAAATGTAAAAAATGAAACATGAAGATGTTTTTTTAATTTGCATGTGGGTTTTTTCCACCATTCCACCTCCCTATCAAAAATCAAGCTAAACAGAAAGAAAGTTCAGAACACAGATTGGTATATGGGATTATTTTATTTTATAGATTTTGCCATCATTAATGATGTCACATTCTTAGATTGTTTGAGATGTTTTCATCTTTATAAAATTATAAGTTTCTAAGTAGGGTTGCAACAATATTAATACAAAATTTCTGTCTGGTACTGATAAGCCAATTTAATTTTTTTTCATATTATGGCTGATATCTGATAATTGGCTGATATTACAATTCTATACTATTTTGTCTAAATAAATGTAAAAAATTAAACAAGAACATGTGTTTTGAAATGCTATAGGTGAACTCAGTCAACCAAAATGTAATTAAATTGTGCATCCTTATTTCTTCTAATAGGAGAGTTTATAGAACATTTCTTTAATCACATCTCTGGCATCTGAAATATGACTGAATATGTGCAATAAAGCATTCTGCCGCCAGAGCAAAAAGGAACATACTGGTGCTAGGAAAGAAACTTTTTTTTTTTTTTCACTGCTGCAATGCAGAGAAAGATCCATCAAGACTGTACTTGATATGTCTGTTTGGTATATTGTTTATGCCTATTTCATCATCATGGCCACCACCACAGTGATTGCATCATCTCTTGCACTGAAACATTTGAACCCCCAGAATCCAGTAGAATTTCCCTTAGGTATTCAGCGTGAGTTTGACTGCAGTCCTTATTTCAGTATTTATATTTTTCGATTTCATTTCAACACTCAAACAGATTAGTGAGAGAAAGAGAGAGAGAGAGAGATAGTGAGCGTGTGTGAACATCTCATATCATTTGGCTTAATAAATGCAATTCTGTTCCAAAGTTTCAGCACAGCCGAGTGTCAGAGAGAGTGTGCTATTAAGCATTGTGAAGTTCAGAGAATTCCATGAGTTGCTTCACACAATGGCTTTCATCTAGATTAATTGAAAATGACTTCGGCTGAGTACAGCCTTTGCAGACACAATGTCTGCTCGGTGCTGTAATTATTATCCGTTGATTTGGACCATGCTGTACAATTTACTCTTTCTCTTCTCTTTTTTTCTCCTATCCATTATTGTTGTTTGGTAAAGTAGAAATACAATTTCACAGCTCAGAGGCTGGGTCAGGACTGGAATTATGATTAATAATATTCCACTGAAAATGATTCAGTTCTCTGTGTTGGTGAAAACTAATTACTCTTCTTAATTGTACAAAATATTGCCTCACGAGACATGGAATATTAGAGGAAAAACAAAAGACACGCACAAAGCTATAGCATATTACCCAAGTTTCACCCAGCGCATTGTAATGACCTCACAAAGGCGTATCGGTGGTGTGCAATTATTGATAATTCAAGAAAAATTCCTATTGAATTATTCAGAAACAGACTCACAGCTTTCATTTAAAGCTGTCTGCTTTATGGTCCCTGTTCCCCATTCAGATAATTGAGCCAATCCATTTGGCTTGGTATGGTGATAAAGTCCTCTGTGCTTGCGAGTACAGTTATGATACTTGAGTTATTAATTAAGCATCTTAAATTTGGTCATTGACTGTAATGCAAGGCAGTTAAATTGCCAACAGAATCCAGTTGCACATTGTGTCAATTTACATGAAGTTAAAAGACTTTTGTAAATGCATTATCTTTCCAACTTCTGCCCTATAGCTCATCCCTAGTTATTCTTCCCCTTCGACAATACACTGAGGGAGAATAATCTGATCCTTTACAGAAGGAAGCACCGTTTATTTATCACATGACCGCTGTTGCTTGGCAACCCAAAGCCTTCGGTTTATCCACCAGCACAAATAATAAATCCATTATACAGAAAAGCAAAGTAGCCTCCAACAACAGACATACAACTCATTCATCCATTTCCTATTGCAACAGAGCCTCTTCATTTATTATTTGATATCGAATTATTATTTAACAATGAATCTATCTATCTATCTATCTATCTATCTATCTATCTATCTATCTATCTATCTATCTATCTATCTATCTATCTATCTATCTATCTATCTATCTGTCTGTCTGTCTGTCTATCTATCTATCTATCTATCTATCTATCTATCTATCTATCTATCTATCTATCTATCTATCTATCTATCTATCTATCTGTCTGTCTGTCTGTCTATCTGTCTATCTATCTTTCTGTAAGTCTATCTGTCTGTCTGTCTGTCTGTCTATCTATCTATCTATCTATCTATCTATCTATCTATCTATCTATCTGTCTGTCTGTCTGTCTGTCTATCTATCTGTCTGTCTGTCTGTCTATCTTTCTGTCTGTCTATCTGTCTGTCTGTCTGTCTGTCTGTCTATCTTTCTGTCTGTCTGTCTGTCTGTCTGTCTGTCTGTCTGTCTGTCTGTCTGTCTATCTATCTATCTATCTTTCTGTCTGTCTGTCTGTCTGTCTATCTATCTGTCTGTCTGTCTGTCTATCTATATGTGTATATACAACAAAAATGAATGATGCAACATTATGCAAAAATGTTTTCACATTTTTACATAAATTTGCACTCCATATTTCATACGAGAAAGCAGAAACAGATTTGTGATAACTTAGCACATTTATTAAAAATTGAAAATTACTCAGAAATCATTCTTATATGCAGATTATGTGCTCAATAAACGTTTCTTCTTACTATTAGCAATGTTGAAAGCAGTTATGCTACTTACTATTTTTTTAGATACCGTAAAAAATATTTAACCCCCCAGAATTCTGTCTGTCTGTACATACATATGTACAGTATGTGTTGATGTATCCCATTTTACCCATATCCCTATGAAAGGCCAAAAGATGATAGATAGATAGATAGATAGATAGATAGATAGATAGATAGATAGATAGATAGATAGATAGATAGATAGATAGATAGATAGATATCAGTTTTATGTTTGACAGTTATTTTGTGTTGTATGAAAGTTGTATGTAAGATCTCTCTGTACACAATGAACAAATGTTGTCAATGCAGTTCATCTTATCAAATCAACAAAATGAGTTTTCTGTACAAGACCCTCATAGACACCTGTGAACCTGAGAGCAATCCAGACTCTTCCAATATCTGATAAGTGAGAAACAATAGCTTTCTCTAGATACAATCTCTCTAAAGTGTCCACTTGATTTTTTAGATGGTCCGTGTGCTATCTGCTGCCGGACTATCTTGAGATCCTGTCACCAATGCAGGTGCATTGTGGAAAAAAACAGAGGCTATCTGTGGTAATCTGTAAAAATACCTCTGAATGTGGGGTGTATATTGTGTTCTGCCACTTCAACCACAGAGACAGGGAAAGTGATCCAGCTTTTAATGTTTTAGACTTCCCAGCACATTCTCTTGTACTGGGCTGCACACATTCAGAAATGCGATCGAATGTGACCTTTTTTCCTACACAGAAGTGGGAGTATGTTTTTGAAGAGTTCATCTCAAAGCCTTTGACTTGATTACTCAAGCTGTGTTGTTTGTGCTTGCAGGCATCATAAAAGACAGAGAAACCCACAAAATAGCAGTTTGAGAGCTGCTATTCATGTTGCAGAAACACAGGTTAATGACAGAGCTGAAATGTGTTTTATTTGAAATAAAACCATTAAACCGGCAGCCTGTGACATCACATGTTAAAATGTTCTAGTTTTATATTCCTAGCCAGAATTTCCAGCAAGCAATCCTTCAAAATGTGCCAGTAAGCAAACTAAGATACTACCCAGACGACCTTGGCACAGAGCGGGCAGAGAGCAGAGTCATCTTTGTGTGTGGTCACTGGCTGTGAATGTATTCAAGGTTGGAGGACCAGAGCGTCAAGTGTGGTGCTTACAGGAAGGTGCGGGAAGCCCTTAACTGTGACCGAGAATCTACAAAGACGCTAATTTGAAATAATGCCTAGCACCTGTATTTCATGTATTGTTTTCCTCGTTCGTAATGATGTGGGTTGACGTTGTCCTCGTGACCGTCTGCCTGCAGTGATTAAAATAATGATCAATCACAGTGCACTGGATGGGCCCTCATCACGCTCACATTCCCACTGGGGCTCGAACACATTGATGAGAGCGGTTGATCCATTCACTAATGATTCAGAGCAGAGTTAGAGTCAAGACTCATTACAATAACAGATGATGTGCTCTTTGATGACATGGAATTGCTCCAAGGAGTAGTTATTGAAGAAGCCCTCACTGAAATTAACGGTGAGAAGCTGTGTTTGTGCTGGCAAAACAAATGCAACAGAAAAGCTGTGTGCATTCCCGACTCCTCCACTTATTCTCCATCACACATTCAGCCATGAAACGTCCATTCCTGCAGTCTCTTATATTTGTCAAAGGAATAGCCTGTTTCTAATGTTTAGGCATAGGAATGGCAAGTAATTTAATAATTTTAGTTTGATTTTGATTTCTCTTAATGATTCAGATTCCTTAACAGCCCTATTAATTTTTTTTTTTTTTTTTTTTTTTGTGAGTAAGAAATATTTGGAAAACAGAAATGCGATTTTGTTGCCAATTGCTGGAAACAATAATATATGTAAACCAACAAAGAACAAAGAAATGTGTTCATATAAATTACCTTCATTCCTTTATTTAAAAAATAATAAAATACCACTGATTTTTGTCTTTAAGCCTTAAGTACAACATACTTTAACACAGTATCCGATCTTAGTTATTTTTTATTATTTATATACTATTATTAATATTTTAAATTAGCTTTTATTTTTATCATTTCGCTTTTCATTTTAAGATTAGTTTCATTAACTTTGTGCTTTTGTCATTTAAAAAAAAAAAATATATATTTACATTTATATTTATTTTAGTTTCATTTCAGTTTTAGTTTCTGTAATTTTAGTACTTCAACTTAAACGAAAATTAGAAATGTATATTATCTATATAATAGTATAAATCATGTAATATTTACATTTTTGCTTTATTTAAATGACAAAAAATGAAAATTATTTTAGTTGACAGTAACACTGCTTAGTACATGGAGTTAGACATGACGGAACTAGTAGCGATTCGTGTGATTGATTCAACATAACCTGCTCATAAGAGTCATTGCCTCAGGAATTGGACTCCACCGGTCAAACTGTATGGTTTTGATTCACTTAACAAAAATGGGCTCATAAGAGTCATTCACTCAAGAATCGGACTGGTGTGCTGTATGTCTCACGTTAAAGGCCCACTGAAGTGCCTTGGAACGTGCAGCTTTGTATGATGCGTTGACGTCATTTCCACTGAAACAGGAAGCTAAGGCGGGACATATTGAATGGCTACTTCCCCTTTTCAAGTAGCCAATAGCGTGTAGTTTACCTCACAGACTGCAAGTTGTACTTGACAATCCGAGCGCTGATGATACGTTGGATTCAATAGTAGAGGTGTGAATAAATTCTTGCCATTTCATTCTTAACCAACGTTACAGTTAGAAAACGGAATAAAACTCGAGTGTTTGAGCAACCCAACCCAATTTGTCTGTGATGTGTCAATGGTCGCTTTGCCCAGGTGGTATTTATAGCATAGCGGGCAGGACGCATTAGATTCTAGAGAGCATTTGATTGGACAGAAGATGTGATGAGAAGCTGAAGTCCGCGGTGATGTCATAAAAATCCGTAATCCATTTTAGCGGAAGAGAAAGACATTTTGAATGCTTATATCTCCTAAATGCGAATTTTGTCATTGTTTTGGAACATATCAGCTTATTCATAACCTTAGGGCTAACATATTCATACTTAAAACTAAAAAACGTAAATTTTGATTTCAGGGGGCCTTTAAATATTACCGCCTGGAACACTTAAAAAAAATGTTTTGTACAATTTCCATCTGCATTGAAAGAATGTGTTTACAGATCTGAATGTCTTGAAAATGATTTGGTTCATTGTATTGTTTTTCTGTGTTGGGATTGGCCACCCGTCCATGGTGTCCCGAGACGCTGAGATAGGCTCCAGCATCCCTGCGACCCTGCAGAGGATAAAGCGCTTTGGAGAATGATTGGATGAATGTATTGTTTTTTTAATGGAACAAGACCCGGTTCTCAGTTTCCAACCTGATGTTTAAAACAAGTGATGTTGTCGGATAAATAGCCAGTTCATGTAGAAGGCTGAAATGTGGGTGACCAAATCCGGCCAAAGTGGCAGAAAACAAAAACAAAAACTGATAACAGATGTTAATGCATGCTAATGGTAGGCTGAAAGTATGCCTCGTTCATGCACTTTCTACATCAGCATTTCCTTCCATATTCACTATCACAAGCTCTCTCTTAAGTGCTTTTATTTATTTATTTTATTTTTTTTGCAGGCAAAGTGTGTGGAGCTCTAAGCTCCTCATGGCTGCAGCATATGCAGAACGATAACAAACAAATCTGCTATAAATTCTACAAACCATTTATGAATCACTTTGGAACTGCATGTATTACATAAAACATTTCCCGTATCAGAGCATTAAATAGATAAACCCAGAAATTTACAAACCTCTGCTTGAAATTCAGCTCAACTGCACACAATCTGAAAAAAGTGTTTGTGTGTATGTATATATATATATATATATATATATATGTATATATATATATATATATATATATATATATATATATATATATCCACCCTGCTATCTCTTGCCGTGTCGGGGCGGAGTGCGTTTCTGTGTGTGTACAGCTGTGCAGCTTCTGTTTAGACTCGACTCCAGGGACGTCACTTGACAGTAATCCTACTCCAGCCCTGATCTTTCAAACACACTTACAGCTACAGTGTACGATACAAAAACAAAGAAATGCTTCAAACTCAAAATCCATTGTGACTATAAATAACGCTAACTAGCCATTTGTTAGGGACGCATAAGTGGAAGACATCCCTCACCTAGCCTGTTCAATCAATAGGCTCTCATTAATGTTATCCATCGTCATTATCATCTTGCTGTTAAGTGCAAGGCTTAACCTTACAGGAGCGTGAAGTTCCTCATGATTGCATATGTTTCAATTGCATCTCTGCACTTCTGCCATTAGTAATTCATGAGCTTCTCTTTTTTGAATTGAGCTGGGAAAATGGAGGACATAAAACCATTTCTCTGCATTTTTCATATTCTGTGTCAAAGTAATTAGGACCGCTGTATTTAAAGCAAAGAAACTTGGTATCACGTCCTCCAGGGAAATGAGAACAAACAGGAAGCATTTTTTGTGTGTGTGCAACTTCCCTATTTATCTCCTTACTATCTGAGCGTTTATGCATTTAAAATAATTAAACTATTTTAATGAAGCTCAGCATGCAATAACAGTCTTGGAGTGTTTAATTATTTTAATAGTTTTGATTCCGCTGTAATTCTTCACAACGCTCATCAATGGTGAATTATATCTTCCGTTTATTACAAGCTGTAATAGCTCATTTTGCAGAGTCATAGCGTAACCATAAATAAAGGTCGTCTTATGTTGTTTTTGAGTGTGCTTTAAAGACATCTACTGATGCCTATGGGCTTTGAAAAGAAAATTGGTTTGATTTTGACTAATAAAGCATCTGCATGCATCCTTTCAAAGATGAAAGAACTTGTTTACCTTGGTTCATTAAATCTAGGACATTATTCATTTGCAGTATCATACAGGTGGTGAAGAAATACCAGGCATAATTCAGTTCCATATTTAATTACGTATAATGTAAATTAATATGACATAATTATAATGGAAATTTATCCTGAAAGCTGGCAGTCGCTTAGTGGGAAGAGATTTACACCATGACTGCAGCTTAGAGAAACGGGGCTTTTAACTATTTTCTGACACAATTATATTGTACTACTTTTTGACATAATAATGTGGGCTATGAGTCATCACTGTTAATTAATGCTTGACAATGGTCGATGTTGTATTGCGCTGCAGGACGTCAGAGCATTCATGAGGTATTAGACAAAGCGTTCTCCAAAATACTCACTTTTAAATAAGCATTCATTTGAAACAGATCAAACTGTGAGAGACAGTGAAAAGAGCGAGAGCCACAGCTCCAGTGTTGAGGAAAAGGCCTGTTTTGTATGTACAGACACAGAGCTCATTACAGAAGAGGCAGAAGCCAAATCCTTCAGTGCCCGTAGGCAGGGATTTACCGAGGAGGAGATAAAAGCTGGTTCATGATCGCAATAGAAGTACATGCTTGGTCACTGCACTTAAACACTTCATTGTTTTGGCATTCAGTTGAAATAGCGCTTTGACGGAGTTGTGCGAATACAATTGTTTCTGTCAAATCACATCTCTGTTCTCATTATAGAAAGGAGTTTTGCTGTTGCTGCGAAGAAAGTAAAACACATCGGCGGGCCGACTAAGTTGGGAAGCTGTAAGTGGGAATTTTACACGCTTCGAAATGATCGTTGTCAACACCTTCTATGTGGTTTGCAATTGCTTCTAAAATGTGTGACCTCCAGCTGCATGAACACAATTCATTAGCACGATGCAAGGGCATCACTGACGGCTTCTGTTTAAAATAGCAGCAAAAATCATTTTGATTCATATTCTTGAGTATGTAGCTGTGCATTCATGTGGGCAAAGTATAACAAGCGATTTTGCAGTACTAACAAAATCAGTCTCCGCAGCACTTCCTTTTCTACTGTATGCATTGACATCGATTCCTAGATGCATTTGATTTGCTCCCCTTCATTTACTTTAATTGTGCAAGCTGTTTGACATTCCCCGAAGAGTCAAGAATTGGGAGGAATCCGGCGAGAAATATATCAAGGCTAGACTGCGTACATGACAGATATTCTTGTTTGACTGCGCTGACTTTGTAATCCCATGAAAGTATAACTACCTGGAGGCTGCACTTGTGTAGGCTGGTATACATTTTCTTGATGTCTGATTACAGAATTACAAAAAAAATCAAACCTCAAGGGGTGCGGATGGGACATGAGCAGCAAATAAACAAATACAAATATCCTCTTAATGACTTTCTGGGGTTCTGTTGTTTCCCAAATTATGTTTAATATCAAGAAGATTGAGTATGCGGATACACTGTATACTGCAGAGAGCAGTCCCCGAATATGGAGTGGTGCTCATTACGTATCCCTCACCAGTCTAGCGTTTAATATTTGTAGAACATTGTAAAATGACGAAAATTAAACTGCTCGGATTCATTAGCTCTATGTGTTGCAGCAATAAGAAAGTAATTAAACCACTGCAGGCATTATGATGCTCCAGTTAAGAAAGAGGCCAATCTTTTGAATTTGTTTGTGCTGTCATGAAAAATGGATTCGCAGATTTTTTGATAATGTTTTTTTAGATTGGCAAGAAGACAAGAGCCGTAATGTCGCTTTTTAACCTCTCACAGATTTACAACATTCCCAGTGTTTGTTAAAATATTATATATAATTGCAAAAATATATGGCCTGAGCACCCTGACTCAAATTTTTCTCTTATTCAATTTGTAAAGAACTTACAAGATTCTTCATCAAATTTACAAAGCAATGAGAAAGGCAGCAGCAACACTCTCAGAGAGCAGAAAGCTAAAATTATTGAAAGAAAGAAATGAGGACATGAATTTGGGCTGTACAAGAACAGTGCATCATATTTCCAAGCAAAGTCTTATTGGTTTGTTTATTGAAGCTGGTGGAAAAACTCATTTTATGGATAGTAATAAACCTCTCTCTTTATTGAATACACAGATCAATTATAGACTGGGGAATCAAAACTGTAATCTTTTTTCCCCTCCTGTGAGCACAGACCCACAATTCTGCCTCGGCTTATGACAAACAAAGGAACCTCTGTCTACGAGTTTTATTTCAGAGTCCAGATATAACAGAATACTATGATAAAAAATGTTTTTTGAATTGAATTGAATCCTTTTTGTCTATTTATTTAAAAATATATATATATATATATATTTTTTTTTTGTCATGACCGTTTCATGTTTTTCATCCATCTGTTGCCAGAGAGCTTTGGCATGCAGCTTTCATCTCTACTCTTCTCTACTTCACTATCATCTTTGTTTTGACCCTGGCGAGGACAAACGTGATTGTTCAGAGAAACAGAAACACCCTGTTTCAATCAGACTTGGAGAGCAGGCGAATTAAAACTGTGAGGCATCAACAATAGATTGAAACTGAAACAAGCGTTAGACTAGTTGGACAGAGAGATATGGAGATATGGTAATAACATGACTCATAGGTCGGTAAGGTCACCTGACGTTCTGTAGCTAAAAAAAAAGACACATAAAACAGTGTATGCACACTTTCGACAGCTTCCAAAATCGGCTTTGATTAGCTATGATGGCAACTTAGCATTGCTCAACCGTATGTGCTCTAAATCAAGTAAACCCCTGCTGATGCCTTCCCTGTGAACTCGTAAACAGCGGCTGGCTGAATTTTCAAATCTGCCGATTTGATTAACGTCAAAAAACAATAACCATCAATTACTTTCACAGCGACTTCCTGACAGCCATGCGCTGTGATATTTGATTTCACATTAACCAACTGCTTACATGAATTGTGGCACATTTCATGCTAGCTGGCAGCTCGCTATCTCTAGGTAAATCTGTTTCTTATTAATGTAAATAAGTGGCTATTGTGACATCCTCCTGAGAAAATGAAAACACACTTATATAGATATTTATGCTCTTTGAACTGACTTAGATTGTTTAAACATTTGTTCAATAAAATATGTGGATAATAATGGATAAGTGTGTGTTGATTTTATTCATTTAGCAGCTGTTTTTATCCAAAAATATTTATTTTCATATATATACACTCACCTAAAGGATTATTAGGAACATTTTAGTACAGTGAACTCATTGTCATGTTCAAGAAACCAATTTGAAATGATTCGAGCTTTGTGACATGGTGCATAATCCTGCTGGAAGTAGCCATCAGAGGATGGGTACATGGTGGTCATAAAGGGATGGACATGGTCAGAAACAATGCTCAGGTAGGCCGTGGCATTTAAACGATGCCCAATTGGCACTAAAGGGCCTAAAGTGTGCCAAGAAAACATCCCCCACACCATTACACCACCACCACCAGCCTGCACAGTGGTAACAAGGCATGATGGATCCATGTTCTCATTCTGTTTACGCCAAATTCTGACTCTACCATCTGAATGTCTCAACAGAAATCGAGACTCATCAGACCAGGCAACATTTTTCCAGTCTTCAACTGTCCAATTTTGGTGAGCTCGTGCAAATTGTAGCCTCTTTTTCCTATTTGTAGTGGAGATGAGTGGTACCTGGTGGGGTCTTCTGCTGTTGTAGCCCATCCGCCTCAAGGTTGTGCGTGTTGTGGCTTCACAAATGCTTTGCTGCATACCTCGGTTGTAACGAGTGGTTATTTCAGTCAAAGTTGCTCTTCTATCAGCTTGAATCAGTCGGCCCATTCTCCTCTGACCTCTAGCATCAACAAGGCATTTTCGCCCACAGGACTGCCGCATACTGGATGTTTTTCCCTTTTCACACCATTCTTTGTAAACCCTAGACATGGTTGTGCGTGAAAATCCCAGTAACTGAGCAGATTGTGAAATACTCAGACCGGCCCGTCTGGCAAGAAACAACCATGCCACGCTCAAAATTGCTTAAATCACCTTTCTTTCCCATTCTGACATTCAGTTTGGAGTTCAGGAGATTGTCTTGACCAGGACCACACCCCTAAATGCATTGAAGCAACTGCCATGTGATTGGTTGATTAGATAATTGCATTAATGAGAAATTGAACAGGTGTTCCTAATAATCCTTTAGGTGAGTGTATATATATATATATATATATATATATATATATATATATATATATATATATATATATATAAAGCTGACTTAAATTCTAAATAATTTTCCTATGAAATCTGTTTAAATGGAAAGATAGTACATTTAATTAAGGCCTAATCAGATAATATTCTTTTTTTATGAAATCTCTTGTCGGAAATATATATTTGATTTATTTATTTTTATAAATCTTTCTCTCTTGGAAAAAAAACATTAAAAGAGTTTGTTGCTCAGTGCACAGTGCTTAATTAAGTTTCTCCATTTTGATTTATTGTTTTTGTTTTGTAAGCCAATAACGAAGTTGAACATAAGGACTGAATAAGAAGTATGATTATTGACTATCCACAAGCAGGTCTTAGTTAGACCAGAAAGCTCATCAGCACCTGTCATGCGGTACTGTAACAGGAGTAAGAACGTCAATGAGAAAGAAAAAAGATAGAAAGAAAGGCAGCAAGAGAAAAGAAAGGAGAAAAAGAGTAAGAGACGGTGGGGAGGATGAGACACCCACACGAGAATCGACTCCTCTGTAAATCAATTCTTCAGCCAGGTTTCACAACAGTCTGAAATCTTCTATCATCATGATGAAGTGAAAACACAAAGGATGAGAAAAAAACAAGACTTTTGTTAAGTTTTAAACATCAATACAATATCTAGATAAAAACGGCGGCCCATGTTTGTGCAAGAGGCGCATGCTGCCTGAGAAATCACCAAAAACAACATGTTAGCTAAAAAAGGAATTGGAATTTGTCTTCTGATCAGGGCCTTAAACATTTTTATGCATTGTGGTGATTGGTGATCTGTCCAATGTGAAGGTTAAACAAAATCACAGCACTGAATATCAGCTCTCTTTTGCTTTTACACAGCATTTCTTCAGGAACTTCAGACAAAAAACAACTTGGCCAGTTAGAATGTAGGCCTACATTTGTTTTCTCCACCAAAAAAAAAAGAAATTCTAAAAGAAGACAAACCATCATTTTTTGCATGGCACCAAGCAACATGCAAACTGAAATAGCATATTTTCCAGGCAAGTTTCTGAAATTTCTCCACTCCAGGTTGTTTGTTCCTCATTTGCTGATTAATTATGTTTCTGTGAGAGAATTGAAAACAGACGCTCTAGTTCTCACCACTCACATACTCTGATCTAAAATGTAAAGAACACAGGTGAAACAAAAAGTGAAAAGTAAGTCCCAGTGCTGTTTCCACTAACTTTTAGCAATTTTGGAACGCAGATTGTCCAATCAGAACAGTTAAAACATTTTTCACACCTTGGAACTGATAAAAATGTATATATAAAAAGTGTCATCAATTGTAATTTATGCAGAGTCATCTGCTATTCTTTGCACCTGTGAATGACTTTATGTAAAAAAAAAAAAGCATTCGGGGAGTTGTGAACATATGCCATAACCCTAAAGCTCAGCATTTTAAAGTGCCCCTATTATGCTTTTAGCAAATATCACCTTTCATGCAGTGTGTAAAATAGCTGTTTGTGAATGTAGGTTTGAAGTTCTAGAAAGTTTTAAAGATCGAAGCACACAACAAATAAATGTATTGTCTCTCTCTTAAAATTATAATTTTTTGATTCTGAACTGCTGCAACGAGTCGTCAGCAATTCCAGACTCACTTCCTGTTACATGCCTACGTAACAATGTAACAAATTTGCATAATGCCAGCCTATGGTCTTCATTGGCTGCCCGAGTGACGTCTACTTTGACCTGCCCTGTAGTTGAGGCCTGGAAAAGTTTGGTTCGTGTTGTCGACATGTCGAGAAGATGCTGTTTTCAGCGCTGCGAATCCACTTTGCATGCGCTTCAAAAGGTTGAGGACTCGCGTTGGATTTGATACGGTAAAATCGAAGCCATTGTCACTATCACGGTGTATCAAGTTCTGAGGAAGCCTCCAGAGCTGAAATTCAGATGTGGTAATAGGCATTTTGTTTCCGACACACGCTGTAAGAAGTAGACCAATCACAACAGACTGGGCCATCTGACCAATCAGAGCAGAGTATGCTCGTGGAAAGGAGGGGTTAGAGTTACCGTTTTCTGAGTTTTTGATAAATGAGGTGATGTGCAATTTATATTATGAGAAAATGAAAGTGTTTTTTTGACCTTGGATGCATGCAAACCGATTGAATAGGAGCCCTCCATAAATTTGGAACCTTTAAAATAGCATAATAGGGGCACTTTAAAGAACGTTCATTAATATTTTTGAGAGTTATTTTAAGTTATAGAACACATTAACACATATGGTCAGAGATAAATCATGTTTTAGTGATGCTATTTATATTTTTGCCTGCACCTCCCTTTTTAGTCGGTCGAGCATCTTGCTTCTGTGATCAGTCCAGCCCGTTGTAGTATGATGTTGGATAACGCTTCGTACTCACTTGGATGTTATGTTGAAATCACCCTCCAAAACAATGAAAGCTTTTGAAAGTTCACACTTTTTGGACAATGTTGTGGCTTTTATTTGGAGAAAATCGAATCTATTTCGTGAAGATTACTCTCCTAGAGGCTGCAGATGGCTCTCACCGGGTTACATGCTTTTGATAATTGCTACTGCAGAGAGGCCTGAGGTTACAGCAGAGTAACGGAGCATTCCGAATGAGAGCCATCAAAGTGCTTTTCATTAGCCTCCTTCAGTCTCCTTATCAATTAACTCCTTTAAATCACACATTCACAAAGCTACCCAGACGTTCGGCGAATACGGAACGGGACGTGAACAACTCTATTGTGGAGCGCCATCATCAAGACAACCACTAGACATCTCACCTTCACAGAGAGTTATTCTAGAGGGAGTAGGCCTGTATTCTCAGCCTTTCACTTCGCGGTTGTCTCTAATTGCCGTGATTATGCATTATTAGTTATGCCGGTGTATTGGACTGACTTTATCACCTCGAAAAACAGTGAGGTGGGAGTTTCCGAATGAGACCCTGTTTTGTCCCCGTCTGACAATGAGGCTGCAATTACTGATTTGCCATTTCCAGTGAGTCCCATGCCTATTGTTTTAAAAGGTGCAGAGGCAATGATTGATGCGGATGTTTTTGTAGCTGTAATAGAACTCCTGTCACTGACAGTGAAGACGTGATGGCCGCATTGTGTTTTGTGGGGTATCCATCAATCAGATTGTCATATGGTGGCTTGCTTTGCACTGATAAGCTAATTGCCTTTTATCAAATAAAAGAAAGCAAATATTCTCAGATCGATAAGACTATCTTTAAAACGGCCTAATTGCTTAAGAAATGGGTGGAGAATGTATGAATGCGGCTATTAGGAAATGTTTGCAGGGATAATTCGCTCATTAAATGCATGCCTTGATCCACAGATGCACTGATACAGTTAGCACTGAAATCCAGCGCTTCAATTCTACATTCACGGCACGCGTGACAGAAGAACATCACAGTCTCAATAGGACTCGAGATAACCCTTAACTCCTCTAGCGTATTTAAAATTCAGTTCTTTTAGGTCTTATAGGTCTTACAGATCTTATAGGCTTCATCATTACAACCAACATGTTACTTATAACAACTCATAAATCATGCACTGTGATGGCCATACTTTTACATTTGCATAAGAGTCCTTGAGATGAGTGTCATATTTGATCAAGCATAATATTTTTGATTTTATAAAAAAATATATAGTAAATATTAATCATATTTTAAAACTTTGGTGAAGCTTTATTTAACAGTGTCCTTGTTACACGTTACATGTAGTTAGTAATAATAAGAAATTCTGCTAATCCTAAACCAAACCCTAATCCTAATCCTAAAAGGACACATGAAAAACTCTGAATATATATAAATATATACATTTTTCTTACTTTTTACTTGATGGTTAGCCTACACCATATGACATTTTGAGAGTCATATTTGAAACTTTTCTCTGAAATGGTATAAAAGTTTTTCAAAACAACATGAAACAGCATTGTTATTGATAACTAAAACCAACAATTAATTTGATTAACTGAAATAAAGCTGAACTAAAATATAAATATTAGATGAAAAAAACTAAAGCTTACAAAATGAAAATTTAACTGAAACTGAAGTAATACTATTACTAAAACTATAAAGCTAAATAGCAATGTTTAAAAAAATCATAAAAATAACAAAAGCATTTAACAAAATTACTAAAACTAAATTTAAAATGAAAATATACAAATAAAGGCTCATTCAAATGATTAATAAATATAATAGTTGGCAATATAAATAATATTAATACAAAAAGGACATTTTTTTCTTCTTTTTTTTTCTCTTTTAATTATTGAGTTATATTTAGGCCTGTTATTGCCCTAAAGAATGAACCACTAGCAGAGCAGTTCATTATACACAGAGCATCTCTGTGCAGCTCATCTCTTTCCGACAGGCGACATTTGGATAATAATGGTTAAATCTGACATAATTATTTCGTCTTAGGCACAGACTTCTAGTCACGGCTATAAGAAGATGCAGCGATGAGCTAATTTACTGTATTGTCAGAGGGCCTATCATGGCATCTTATTAGGCTGCATTGCAAATCCTAAGCTAAATGATCTGTGTCTGGCCTTCCGAGGGAGAAAACAGCATTCTGCGGCACAACTTCCGCCAGCGCAAATGAGATGCAAGATTTGAAGAGAAATCCTCTCCCCCATACAGATATAAAAGCAAGGACGTGCACACACAGCCGCCTCCCGATCCAAACATTGACTCATCAACACACGCCACCTGTGAAAACACCAAGCTATTTTCACAAGAATAAAGAGATGCACCAACTTGCACGTTTAACTGTTATGCACCACACTTAATTCCAGCACAGTTGTGTGCGTGTGTGTGTGTCCTAAACCTACAATTTATCACATAAATGCCAGATAAACCTAATCACTATGCTAACATTTGCAGCTCCAATTGTGCCAAACACAGACGCGTTAATTAATCTAATGTTCTTGCGGCAGACGCACACAGTCGCGCATGCAGTCACACTGTGGGAGTGATTTGTAAGGCACCATGTGGGGCTCTAATCTGCAGGTTGCAGCGGGATCTTTACAGCCTGCTCACGGGCCCGAGTGGCACAAATTAGGCCCAAATTCAATCAGTCGTCCAAGCAATCCTAGGCCTTTCCTGCAGGCCTTGAGGCGCCTTGGGACGCGAGCTCCATCTGCACTGGGGTAAAGAAAGCTTGCGCTCATGGCGCTGGGGAGTTATGAGTATTGCAGGCGCCATCTCTCCGCACATTAGTGTCACGGCTAAACTAAATAAGGACTCGGGTTTGAGTGTTTCGATGAGGAGTAATTTAATTTAGGGAACAGCGTGGTGTTGTAAATCACAAGGATGAGATGCTGGACTGCATCTGGAAAAGGGTTTATCTCAAGGCAATACCAGAACATTGAGTCCAAAAGAAATCACACCCTGAGATTATATTCCTGCAGACAGCGTTCGGATCTCTGTATTTCTGTCGTATTTGGAAGCCGGAATAATGGCGGAGCCAAACAGCTCCTATTTTTCGAGTAAGTTAACTTTCATACGGTCATTGTTGAGGGATTTTTGCAGCGGCATCGGGCGCTGAGAGCGCTGTATTACCCGATTGCATCAACTAATCCGCCAACCTATTTGCTGAGGAATATACAGAGCAAGACACTGGAGAACTTATACGCGTCTCTGACTTGGTCGTGTGTGAAATTGATAAGCCACAAGAGATCGACCGTTTCTTATGAAATGTGCCGAGCGACAAACATGCATAAAACACTGTGGAACACAGAAGAGCATAGCAGGAGCCATATGCACCGTACTCAGGTAAATTGTCTGCATATCTCAAATATAATTCATCATCCCCAGCTGCAGTCCTGGCATATTCATTTTTCTCTCCCTCTCTCTCTGCTTGCTGAAGGATTGTGGGCGATGTGATAGGGTGCATATAGGTTGTCCCTTGAGGCCAAACTGACATGATTGGAGCATCCCATTAAAACCAGAATGAAAAGTCCTCACAATGGGAGAAACTCTTGGGAGCAAAATCGGCCCCGGAGAACGCGTGAATCCCACGGTTTTCATCAGCAGGTGAGAATGCCATCTTGCATACCTTAGTTTGCAGCATTCGTGTCATTTCAGATTGATTTTGCAAGAGTAAAAGAAAAAAGGTTAGGGCGACATAAAATAAAAAGCTAATCCGCAGCCGTGCGTGATCAGCTCTGATCCTTTCGTGCAAATGGAGTGTAGGTTGTAGGAGCTTTAGCCGCACAATCAGTGCAGGGGTTTGTGATGCAGTGCTCCATTGGGACCTAATTTACAGAGAGAGGTGCTCCACAATACTACAGCAAAACCCCAACAAACAAACTACTTACCAATTCATTTATTCCGGCACTCATGCACAGGAGACACAACTATTTTCACTTTTACCTTGTGCTTCAGGAGCACCATTTCTAATGCAAAAGGGTTTTTTTCTTTTTTTTTTTCTCTCTCTCTGCAAAAATCTTTTAAAGAGGGAAAGAAAGTCAGCATGCAAATAATTGTTCAGGTTCTTAGCTGCATACATTCATGCAAATAGATTTAAGGTTTGGGTTCAGTAGGCAATCTATAACTTTAAATATTCATATCAAGTTTTAAAAGAACTAGAGAAATATACTTCTTCAATGCACTGCAGTAGAGCAGTTTTTATGTGACTTCGATAAAGCTGATTTTAAATCATAAAGATGGTTGTTTTGAGTTTAAAGGCCTTTAAGAAAACATCCCAATTATTTCATTATCATTACAATTTCAGAGAAAATTTAATTAAAAAAGGTGAATTTCTCAGTATGCAATATGTCCGTTTTTGATTGAATGACCTTGAGCTGACATGCACTTCTCAAGCGATGATTCATGGTTTCCAGCATGATTTGAGAATGTTCCAAGCGGAAGCATGAAAAATGTGAAAAGGAGTTTACATGCTCAGTCTCACAAATTTGCTTATTTGATCAGTGACCTAGAAAAAGTGCAAAATCTTAGCTATTCTCATTATTGCACAGCACTGCTTTGGAGTACTTGATTCTGATTGGTCAATTGCAACATTATTTTGTAATATTCGCTGTCATCCTTGACAAATCTGTATATCTTGGGTAACTGAAACTACTGGCGCTACTTTCATGTATGACGCACCCTGGACTCGCTCTCTCTTTTTCTTACAAACGCATCTGGCATCATCTTCCGTCTATTTATTCACATAAATGCCAGATTAATCTTAGTTATTAATTGTAGTTTAAATGGCCTTATACTAATTACTGTAAGTATTGTTACAGTGTTTGTCTGGTTGCTAGTTTTGTACATTATAATGTATTATATATTTTCTTTGCAAAAGCTTTAAGATATGGTCAAATTACTACATTTAAATATGTCCAGATATTTTTTTTCTTTAATTTGGCGAATAACCCCCAATCGCTGTTTCATTTGCGATAATGGACATTATACTTAAATGTATGTGTTTTAATTTGTTCAAAATCCTAAAACTTTTCAACATGACATGTATCTAGTGTATCAGGATGTCTTTTTCTTCCAGATGCTAAATGCAGCGTACATTTGACTTCACAGTAAAGCTGTCATTTATAACCACTCTAAGCAAAATAATAGATTGGAAGGTTTGGGAATATTATTCAATTTTACAGCCCGTCGTGAAAGAGGGTTTTTACTTCCCTCACAGATGAATCCGTCTTCCCAATTGCTGTTCCTGGTAATACACAATAAACAATATCAAAAGGCATTTTTGCAGATCAGGAAGGGCAAGGATTGATCACGCTCTTCCATTACTGGAGCACAGGGAGAGGAGGAGAGATGAAAGAACATCAATGTGGAGAAAATGTGCAAAGCCACAGAGAAGCACTGCCCGGCATAATGACTCAGCTAGCGCTCAGGGACCAACAACTTTCTGAAGCATCTCATACATTAGGCAGAGAGACGGGATGCTCCTTGCCCAGTGCTCCGGCTGTGGGCGCTGCCTGATGCAATTAAAGCGAGCCCACAGTGCCTGTGCGCAGACGCAGTGAGATGCCTCAGTCTACTGAAGTATCACATCAGTGTTGTAGGGCCGACCGGGTCCTAATCTACACTTTTTCAACAGCCGGCACACCATGCATAATTAACACGCATTACTAATTCAAACCTAAAGTGGTTCCCATGTAATCTACTGAAGTTCACTTTAATGAAACACATGTACTCTCGAACGATCTGCAAATGCGTATGAATGAATAAAGAACTGCAGTGAACTTGTGGTCATGTGCAGCCATGGACACATAAACTGAAAACGATGGGATGGGATCATTACAGGGAAATGATCATTTGAGATATAGTGTACCCAAAATGTTTTTTGGACACTTAAAAAAAATCATTGCACGGAAAACAAAATTTAAAGGACAAGTTCGGTATTTTACACTTAAAGCCCTGTTTACAGATCGTTTCTGATGAAATAGAACGGTTAAGATTAAAATTTGGACACATGCTGCTGGCCCGAGAATTTTAGGTTTATTTCGCTTCCCCCCCCCACCTCCACAATGGCAGCCTATGGGCACTGGAACAATCCTTCCTAAAATGCATTAAACTTTCGTTTACAAAGACGTGAAACTCACCGAGTGGTCAGGGGTGTTCACTGATATGCTCACACAAAAATCGCTGCAAAAGATGCTTTCCAACAGGTTTTATCGTAGTTTTTGTCCAACTCCATTGACTTGTATTAGATGAGCTGTGTGAGGTACGGTATTACCAGAGCCCGTCTACGGAGAGCCTGTCCACTCCCTATTAAGCCCTAATGTACCGAATTTTGGTTGTAGTACCACCAGAGTTCCACTGGGGGCGCTCGCCATGAGTGCAAAATGAATGGGAGTCAATGGGGCTAGACGGCTAAATTTGTCTCTTTCACCCGATTGCCGTTGAGAAATCTCAGATGTGATTGTAGATTTTGCAAGTTCAACATGGGTTTTAGGTCGAAAGTTGAATGAACGAGTACTTATGTCGTTTTGATTTCTTACAGGTTGAGTTGTTGTTGCCCATAACACGCTAGCATTCTGCTAATGACGTCAGCATTCTGACGTCATTGACATTTTCAAAAAGACTTTTTTAAAGCAAATAAGTGACTCTAAAAAATCTAACACCCAGCAATGTGTAATTTCTTTGCATCTCCTTTCGAATACAACATTCAAATTACTAGACAAAAAATTATATCCTGAGAAAAGTGGATTTTGAGGGGTATACCGCCATTGACCTCCATTCATTCTGCACTCGTCCTGTGAGCGCCCTCATATGGAATCAGAGTGGAACTGCAACCAGTTCAGAAGCCGGAAGTGTACTGAGAGGGAAACTTCTCGCCATATTAGACATTCTCTGGTATTACTCCGCCGCTTCTTCTTCTGCTTCTTCTGTGTATTCAATGAAATGCCAGCGGTTTGCTTGCAATTGGCAAAGGTGCATTATCGCCACCAACTGGGCTGGAGTGTCTATTATTCAAGCTCTCAACGGAAGAATCTACGGGTGTGAGACGTTTGGAAAAATAGATCCACAGTTTTACAACGAATGGTGAAACACCTGTTGGAAAGCATCTTTTGCAGCGATTTTTTGTGTGAGCATATCAGTGAACACCCCTGACCACTCGGTGAGTTTCACGTCTTTGTAAACGAAAGTTTAATGCGTTTTGTGAAGGATTGTTCCAGTGCACCTATACACCCATTCTAGAGGTTTTGGGGAAAGCGAAAGAAACCTAAAATTCTCGGGACAGCAGCATGTGTCCAAATTTTAATCTTAACTGTTCTATTTCATCAGAAACGATCTGTAAACAGGGCTTTAAGTGTAAAATACCGAACTTACCCTTTAAAAGTGGCATCTCCAAACAAATGGTAACTACTTTTCTCTGAGCAAACTTCAGTTTTTTGCATTGACTTTTAACTAATTGTCTCTTGTACGTTACGTGTGCACGAGTGCCTGCATGAGCAATAAGTTGCTGCAGTTCACTTAAAAGGATAGTTCACTCAAAAATGAAATATTCTGTCATCATTTACTCACCTTGTCGTTCCAAATCCGTAAGACTTTCGTTCATCTTCGAAACACAAATGAAGATGTTTTCATTGAAATCTGAGAGATTTCTGTCTCTCCATTGACAGTCTAAGCACCTACCACTTCAACGCTTCAAAAGGAGATCATAAAACTAATTCATGTGCATCGAGTGGTTTAGTCTATATTTTCTGAAGATGATGAATGCTTATGTGAATAAATGCCCAAATTCAAAAATTCTGTCTCTTCAAAAATGTTTTTACTAAAATGCTCGAATCATATGGATTAGTTTTACAATCTCTTTATGAACTTTCTGAAGTGTCAAATGGTAGTTGTGTAGACTGTCTAAGGGACAGAAATCTCAGATTTCATTACAATTTTATTTGTGTTCCGAAGATAACCGAAAGTCTCACTGGTTTGGAACGACATAAGGGAGAGTAAATAATGACATAATTTTATTTTTGGGGTGAACTATCCCTTTAACAGCCACAGGCATCGTTAATAACAAGGGTTTCTGAATTCTACATATAGCCCCTTTAATTTAAAAGACACAAAGAAATTTGTTAATGTGAGTCCAAATATTTTTTGAGGCAACTGTGTTTTTTAAATCTGCATGACTTTAGGAATTCAAATACAAATTCAATACATATATGATTGATCTTGGGATGTGCATAAATAAAATGAGTTTAAAAGCAAAACCTTTATCAGCTGGTGTCCATAAAGTATAGGCTGAAACTCTGCAGTGATTTGTAACCGAGCGTTGGAGATTGCCAGGAGCCAGGATGAACTTTGACCTCTCCTGAAACACATTATTAAGATAAACCCTTTAAAGAAAAGTCTGGAGACTGGATTTACTCTATTGTGCTTTAAACACAGTAATGGAAACAACCCCAGTGGGCAAGCCTTTGCTGGAGAGTGTTATCAGACAGCTGACCTACTGAAATATCAGTGTTGTGACCCGCGCTGCCCCTGCATTAAAAACAGCTGTCTCCTCACAGAAGTCGGCCGGAATGGAAAACGCATCTTTGCTAAATTTGACAAAGGATCCTTAGTGAACTGAAATTGTGTTTTCAATGCAAATTAATTCATTTCCATCTGTCGTCCTTTACAGTTCCGGTTCTGCACAGGCTCATACAAGTACACGAAAATTCTGAGGCAACACATTGCGAGAGTGTCGAAGGTAAAGTTCAGAGACAAATTGTGGAGGTGTAAGGAAGGCAACAGGAAAATTATACATCTGTTCTACTGCTGTTCAAACATGTACTTTGACACAATTACCTTGTGTGAGTGAATTTTCACCCTTCGGCTTGTGAGAGGTACAGCGTGCTGGTGACAGGTGGGAACGGAGCTGAGGATTGCCTCCAAAGTGCTTGGAGAAATTGATAAGCTGCTAGAGGGATAGCAGCAGTTGATACTTCACTGCCAACAAACATCTCAAGCTTATGATATGACTGCAGAAGCCACCTATCACTCTTTTACAGTGTTTACCTGTGTTGTGTTTGTCATAAACTGGTAGCATACATCTTTAAAATGCTAAATGATTTTTAACTGATGACATCATGGTAATAAAACCCCACTATTTGATGAATAATAATAAAAAAAAATCCTACTAATAGGGTGCAGTCAGGATCTCAGTCAGTACTATACTGGCATCCAGTGGCTGATATGGGAAGATTGTGGGAACGCCTATAGCGATTCTACCTCTCTACCCTGTTACACCAACAAATTACCCTCTCTTACATACATATATGAGCACTCAGTTTTTGCATGCATGTGAAACAAAACATGAATAATTCATGAGCTTGGTTAGCATTTTAAATATCAATTTAAACACCAAATCCCGTGAAGTTTTTTTTTTTTTTGGTCATTTACATACCCTTCCAAAAAAAAGTCTCAATGTTGTTTTGTGTGTGTGTGTGTGTGTGTGTGTGTGTGTGTGTATAATGATAATACAAAAATCAAAGGTTTCCAGAGGGGGTTTTTGGACCCCATTTACTTTCATTGTATGGACAAACAGTCTTCAAAATATATATTTTTTGTGTTCCGCCGAGAGAGAAAAAAAAAGTAGGCTAATAGCGGTTTGTAACAACATGAGGGTGAGCAAATGACAGAATTTTATTTTATTTTTGTCATCTCGTGAGAAAACGTAGGATTTTACGATATTCCAATTTTCGTTTGAATTCGTACGATTCTTACGGAAACGTAAGACGACTTCTGTAGAAGAAGAAAAAAAGTAACCATAAAGATCCAACCTAATGTGTCAGTGGGGCGAAACGAAAGTCAATCGTACGAAACATGAAAATCAATGCGCCAACCCGTTAAATAGACGATTTTCCATGAAAGTGTGTTGGTTCTCCTTAATTGCGAGTTAGGTTGACGTAGTTGGCTAAAATAAAATTCATCATATGTGATCAAAAAGATAACTTTTTTAAGCATCTTGAGTTTAGAATCGCACAATGACTAAAACATGCTATTAAATGTATGCTGAGTGCTGAGACAGGAAGCAGGAGACGCGCTACTATACTTCGAATGTGCTTACGCTTGTGTATTCAATTACCTCGCCCCAAGTTAATCCATGGTTCAACAACAATTTTAATTTCATGGAAGAGTACACAAATACCTGGGGATTGAAAGATTTCTGCATTTTAATGACCTGGGTTACAGTAGGGCTCCTGCCGGCACCGTCTGCAGACTTTTTGTGCAATGGCGGTCGTTCTGACTGGCGAAAAATAAACAAACGCTCAGCAATCTATCAATCAAGCGTGTTGCTATGATAACCAATGGTGTGAGGAGGCCACACGTGTCCGCTGAAGTGCTCTCTCCATCAGTAACACCAGCAGGGATTCTCTGGCTCTTTATACACCCGGGCAAGAGAGAGACAAAATCGAGGTATGACTGAACACTGATAACTGATATGAAACGTACCTCTAAAATGACTGAAAGCCTCAGTGCTTGAGTTGAGCACATGTGATTATCTTTTGGATAGGTGCTATAAATGTTGTGATGGAAATGAAAGTCAGCATGAATAGCAGATAAAGTAAAATTCTGTGAAACTTACCCTATGTGCATGCAAAGTGTTTTGGAAATGCGGTATAGCCTACATTTTGGTGTCTGCAGCTTCAAATTCAGAATACAGATTTGTGACTATTGTCTGCGAGTGCAATTCTCAACATTCAACTTCACATTTTTATTTGACAGGTTTTTTTTACATTGGAGCTGTGAGTGTTAATCTTAGTGTACAAGTACGAATAATTATTGTACAATCAAATTCACATCTACATGCTCTCGAGTTTTGCTTTTAACACCTAGGGGTCCAATGGACCCCTGTTGATTTCCATACAATTAGCCAAAAATCCACTTTTAACAGCAAAGAGGCAGGCAAAGGAAATCTTTATTGTATAGCTTGCCAAGACTAAAATATGAATTTATGAAACTGAATACTTTTACTCAAGTTTACTCAGTTGAAAGTTTACTCAAACGTGAAGATTCGTCTGAATAATCAAAGGAGAACTTGCTGTTTCATAGAAAGAAAGAAAGAAAAAATTCTGTGAAAGGATGTTAGTTTTTTAGATCTCTCAGTCTGTTGCAGCTCTGAAAATAAGTATGAGAAACCCATTTTACACTCACAAGGGGTTGAGAACCAGACAACAAAAAGACTATCTACACAAATGAAACAGTATTTACACCAAGTACAAATGTTAGATACTATAATTTGATTGTAGTCATTTGCAAATAGTCACAACAAGTAGTTATTTTGATGTTTTTATGTCTCTTCTTATGTCTGTCTTTCTCTTCAGGTTTTATGTTTTTACACAAATGGTGCATTATCAATTATATCAATGATAATATCAAAATATTATCAAGACAGGAATGTTAAGCTATAATGGAATCTGCATTGACAGTTATAACTCTTATTTGTGACTGGACAGACTTGTGTCCAAATGTGTAAACTTGCTTCCGATAATCCAAGAATACAGAAAAAACAAAGCTGTCCCTGGTAGAGGCTCATTAAACTCAACTCAGACCATTTTAAATGCTAATTCTGCACTGGCTTGTGGGCATTCTGCATTAATGCCTGCATTTTTTATCTGAATCCAGAAGACTAGAGAGCATCACATGAATATCAAACATCGAGTATAAATTAAATTGGAGATTTTGACTGGAATGACTTTGAGCATCTGATTTAAATTTAAAATTCCAAATGCAAAGCCCACTTTGGAAAATGGAATTTGTACTTCAGAGCCATCAACTCTCTGGGTTGTTTTTATTCTATAACAAGCACTTATGATGAGAGCTATTAAAGCAGGCAGTAGAGGAGACTGTGCCAGCAGTGTCTGCAATGTCAAAAGCCCCTGTGAAACGTCCAACTGACAGCCTCTCTCTTCATAGAGACTTTTCAGCAGGTTCTGCCAATGCCAAAGGTCAGATTATGCACATAACCGCTGTTGCTTTATCAGGCTCGCGGACAGAACCCCGCCTCACCCCTCACCAAGAAGTGGTGGCCCTCTGTCTCGTATCGACAGGTGGAGGAAAATATTATGAATACAGTCGATGGACACAGTCATGCCTGCTGACATTTCCAATCAATAGGCCTCTATAATTGATCAATCTGCTGCAGCGGCAAACTTCCAAACTGTTTCAACAAATAGCTCCAGACTAAATAGTTTTCACAAGACAAATCGGCGAGCCTAAAAGGGCATCATTAGATATTAAAGCAGAAGCAGCAACTTGTCTGTGCTGGCCTTGGGCGTTCTATTTAGAGTTAGTAATAAATGGATTGCTCACCAGTATCATCTGTCGCCTTGCCTTGGCAGTCACTTACGCTTTTCTCTCAGGGATTTTACCACACACAAAACTACAGCAGAAGGCCTATATTGGCTCATAAGAGATGATATTTAAAGGGATAGTTAACCCCAAAAATTCAAATTCTGTCACCATTTACTCACCCTCAAGTTGTTCCAAAAATTCTATGAATTGCTGCTGAACATAAAAGATGATATTTTGAAGAATATGGGCAACTTTAAAGGTAAATATCAGGAACAGCAAAAACAGCCAAAAAGTCGTAGAATACTGAAGGAGTTGGTAAATAAATAAAAAAAACCCAAAAAACATATCAAAGTTCAACAGAGAGGAGCTTGCACACATAATAGTAGAACATGTCTTACCAAAAAAAAAACACATCACTGATGACGATGTAAAACGAAAATGTTTTGTCTTTCCATTTGGCCTCTAAATATGTTTTTTTTTGTCAGTGTGCAAGAAATCTTCTAATGTGTGCGAGCTCCTCTCTTTTTTGAACTTTGATAGGTAAATATTAGGATAAATAACAGCAAACGCTATGGGAAAGAAAATAGTTGAAAAATGAAAAATCATCCCTCATATCGTTCCAAACCTGCGTAACGTTATTTTTTCCGTGGAACAAAAAAAAATATTTTTAATAAAACAAAACAAAAACAAATTACTGTTACTTTTGATCAAGTTAAAGACATTTATAATTTTCATATTATATATATATATTTTATTACGTTATACTTTTTATATTATTGCAAAATATTTTCACTTCAAATAAATGCTGTTCTTATTTCAGGATTCAAAGATTCCTGGGGGAAATTTATCATCTAGGTTTCCATTTTTTTTTTTTTATCTGTTCTCAACATTAATAATAAGGAATGTTTCTTAAGCACCATTTCAGAATGATTTACAAGATTCTCCCATTTAGAATGATTTCTTAAGGATCATGTGACACTGAAGTAAGGGCTCCTGAAAATTGGCTGTCACCACAGAAATAAATTACATTTTAGTAGAAAACAGTAAATGTAAATTTTAGTAGTAATATTTCACAATATTCGTTTTTAAATAAATGTAGCCTTAGTGAACATTAGAGACTTCTTTCAAAAACATGAAATCTTACCGACCGAATACTTTTGAACAGTAATGTATGTTTGTACATAAAATCAAATACATGGCGTTTAGGTTTCAAGTTTCAAAACGAATAGCATTATGAGGCTATCCTCAGCATCTTTCAGCCCAGGACACCCCCTTCCGTATCTGCTCAGACATTACAGAGCCCATTAAATATCCACTTAAACAGAGAAAGCCGAAGAGCTCTTCCATTAACTGTGCCTCTTAATGTACATTACAAAGCAGACTTCATAAAAGTCGTCTTTTTAACTTCCTTGCTGCATCTCGGGGATATATTAAGTAAATAAATTTAAAACCTCCCAAGACCGAGAATATTAAACATTTGGAAACTATTTATTGAACATTTATAACCAAATATCTGTTAAATACATCATTTATTCTTATTCTTTATGCCTGAATGACAAAGAATAGCAATATTTACACTTTGTATATGGAATGTTGCATGACACTTTAAGGCGCAAAGTCTTTTGGCTTTCATTTGATTGGAACAACAGTGAAAGAAAAAGGTAATGAAGAGTGAAAAATCTTGATTATTCAGCTAAGAGTAAATTAACATGTCTTGAACTCCTCATTTCAAGTTCCTACAAATGAGGCAAAAGTTTATAAATTAGACTTTCAAAAGACAAAAATCTTTGTATATTACACAAAACTGGCTCCACACTCGCGCACACATCACAGCTGTGTCTCCTAGGCGACGGTTTTGAAGGTCTGCAGTATCAAGTTAGTTTGGTGGATAAGCCTGTTGGCACTGATAAAGACGTTTATTGCCCTGCGGACGAGAAAGAGAAAAGTCAGTGCTCGGGACATCAAATGACCCATCATTTTCATTGAGAAATGCACTTTCATAGAAGATCTGTAAAACAGATATCTGCTTGAAGCATGAGCACTGCACTTTGAAAAAAACATCTGTCAATGTCTGCTTGCTTACTTTCCATCTTTGAAGTATGTTTTCAGCGTATCACTGAAGCTTTTGGAGTACTTCACGAACTCCTTCTTTTGGTGTTCAAGTGCCTGAAAAAAAAAAAAAAGTCTCAATATTAGATTTCATTTGAGTAAAAAGAAAAAAGTTGAGCTCAATTGACAGCATTTGTGGCATGTTTATTACACACACACAAAAAAAAAAACTTCATTGTCTTTATAAAGAATTTTTGGATGGTTTAAAAGCAGAAATGTGAAGCTTATATTTTTATAAAACAATTTACATTTTCTCAGAATTTTTACGTTCATTTAAAGGTTTTAGCCATTAGGTTGCCATGGCAACAAAGTCCTAAAATTAGACAACTTTTCACAGAAAAGGTTAGCAAGCATTTTTACACATTTTCACAAAATTAAGAATCACGATTTATTTTGTTTGTTTAAAATAGAGCTCACAATTCTTAATAGACAACTAAACAAAGTAACATGTAATTTACTACAGGTTCTGACAAAATGTGAATTGCTGAAGTCTTATATTTACTGAATTTGAATTAATTATGTGTTTATTTTTAAAAACTGGTTTGAATGAATGATTTGATGACTCACTCATAAAGACAAAAATCAGTTTTTGGTAGTTTGGTGTGTTTGAGTGCTCATTGTTACAATTGCACAGCAAAAGTTCAGTGACATTTTTATTTGTGCATGGTAGAAAGCACACAGTGAACACTGAGAAAACGCTATGCTTGAGCAAACAGTTTGTGAATAGGCTACTACAAATGATGCCCGTGAAAGAGACTGTGAACGCATTGAATAGGATATGTTTAGTTGGTGAATAGCATAGGCTACTATTACACAGTAGTGATAATGTTAAGCGCACCAGAATAAAATATTCAGAAGTAAACAGCATAGCTGACTTACAGATTCAGTTAACATCCACAAATGAATAAGTGTGTCGATTCAGGGAGCAGTGCAAAGTGCCCGTGCAAAATCAGTTTTTGTGTGTTTTTAGTTATTGTTGGTTTGGTGTATTTGAGTGCTCATTGTTACAATTACACAGTAAAAGTTCAGTGACATTTTTATTTGTGCATGGTAGAAAGCAAATGAAGAGTTTGGTTCCAAAATGCGATAAACTAAAACGGCATTTAAAAAGAAAAATTAAAAAGATATCCGCTGTGTTATTCTGTCATGTTTTCTCCCTTTCTTTCCAAACCGCGACAAACGCCAGTCTCCTTTCTCTGCAGAATGCGATAAATCCGCTCAACCAATCACAGCGCACCATTCCACGCATTGTAAACAGTAATAACGGTGGCGCTTTGAATACACCCGGCATCTACTTTGTACTTTTTGATCAACAAACAAACCAAAAAAATAAAAATACATTTGACGGCATTGATGAACCTGTGGTGGTTTCATTTTCATTGTTTTTTTTTTTTTTTTTTTTATCATTTACGGGAGGAGATTAAGAAGATGAGGCACGCGGGAGGAGGAAAAATGCCGACTGTTGCTTGTTCTCACACGACAGCATCAAACTTCTGTCACGCTGACACGTTGACCCCAGGGGATCTTTTAAAAAAAACTTTCAATTCTTGTACTCAAAGTCAACAAAAACCGAGCAGGACCAAGCCATTTTACAGCTGATCGCTGTCAAAAAAAGTTTAGGAGGTATTTCTTAGCGATGGCTGATTGAATGTATTCTAGTCCAGTGCCTGTATAGCTGATTAGCA
Organism: Rutilus rutilus; assembly: GCF_951802725.1. NCBI lineage: Eukaryota > Metazoa > Chordata > Actinopteri > Cypriniformes > Leuciscidae > Rutilus > Rutilus rutilus. Next base: position 14,848,121 of record NC_140214.1, read on the forward strand.
TTGACCGAGTTCAGAGGCTGTCATTTGTGAATCAACTTACTTGGTTGTGTATTTTCAACAGTTTCAATATGAAAAATAACTTTTATATTGATTCAATGGATTAATTGCATTTAAAAAAAAAGAAAAAAGTGTCATGCATTTATTGCATTTTTGGTAAAAAATAATCCGTTTTTATAATAAAAACCGAAAAAAACTGGATTTGAATTTATGTTATTATAACCTAAAGATGCTATGTGAAAGTTTGAAACAGAAAATAGTGGTTTTCATCTTGCCACTTTTTTGGTAAAGAAAACACATTTTTACTCAAATTAATCAAAATGGATTTGTCACGTTTTGGAACCAAACTATAATATTCAGAAGTAAACAGTGTAGCTGACAGAGTGTTTGTCAGAATGTTTATTTTTAAACCACAACCTTCTTAGTGCTTCTTTTACTGATATATTTACTGATATATTTTGCATTTCTAATCCAAACAACGCCAAACTTGGCACTGCACTTACTTGTGCCCGTAGCAAGACACTTGTCAAGTTTGAAATCCATCGGACTAACGGTTCGAGAGATATGTGAATAACAGACAGACAGACACACAGACGTTTCTGTAATTTATAGATAGATTCACATATTGTTTATAGCTTGTGGCTATACTATTGAAACGTTTACAAATTTGCCACATTCAGTTCCACTGTAAGACAGTTTTTTGCTTTAAAAAAAAAAGTTTTGTTGTTGTAGAGCTGCCTGCACTATTAATCGTTAAACGATTGTGATCTCAATTGGGCTATGTCTATTAAACCTTTAACAAGTCTGATCACAGCATAACATTCAAATCTGCGCTGGTGCCACCGCTGACAGAAAAAGCAGTTATTTATAGGTATGAAACAGCTTCACAAACAGTCTTTTCAACCACACAGTGTCATTATTTCTGTATTACAATAAATGCTAATTATTAGTACTGGGATAAAAGTTTATAGTTCGGATATAAAAACTGATGTCTACAGTAGTGTTCAAAATAGAGTAAATCACCTTTTTGAAAGTAACTTGACACTCCAAATAAGGATTGTATCAATTACCAGTGGTGAGTCGGAGACAATTGACTGTTAAAAAAATGTATGTCATTGAATCATTCAAAGAGATTCATTCAAAAATGCAGATTCATCTAGTAATGAAATCAGTCTTTATGAGTGAGTCAATTTAAATTAAATTAAATATTTTTAAACATACTGCAGCAATTAACATTTTGTCAGAACCACTAGTAAATAATGTTTTTTTGTTTAGTTGATTAAGAATTGTGGGAGAAAAAAAATAGTGATTCTCAATTCATCCAGAATTGCGCAGCTCTACAATCAACATTACGAGCTGTGAGTTGAGCTTAACTTGTATTAAACCCAAAATATCTTTTAAAAAACATCCCAACTTGCTTGTGCAACAGCATTTCTGTGAAATAAGAAATACTTACCCTGCGATTCTGATACTGATATTTCTTAAACACATTGTTGACCGTGTCCAGCAGCTCCTTTATAGCACTGGCGATGTCTCTGTGGAAATCAGCGAGAGGTCAGGAGTGATGAATACATTTATGAACAGCGAAGCACTGACTCAGCAGTCAGGCAGTGGAGAGTGGCAAGATAATAGAAGCAAGGCCCATTAAAATGTCTACAAATCTTTCAACTTTTAACATCTCCTGAGGTCCATGTATCCATGTTATTGTCAGCTATGTGAGATTGCTTAGTCGATTAATTGCTGGCTGATTGCTTGACTAACTAAACCACTAGACTTTATGCAAGGCTATAAGAGGGGAAAATCTATAGGCTCCAAACGATTTCGACTGCAGTTATTGCGTGACCGTTACTCTAGTTTGTAGTAAGTAAGTTCAACATAAGTAGTCATTTAGCGGTCCTCTTTTATCCCAAATGACTTACAGGATGCTTAATACAAGGACAATCCCCCTGGAGCCACTGGAGGTTAAGGGTCATGCTGATTACTGAGCCAGGGACCGGTTGCACCAGCTGTACTTAAGTTACAACTTAGTCAAGTTTTGACATAAAGGGGCACTAACTTAGAACTTACGCACTACTAAATACTTTTGCATTGCACTTAGATGAAACAGAACTCTACGTACAAACTAAATATTTACAAAAACCTCGACCACGAGTAACAGTTAGAATAAAGCAGCTGACTGAATTGCATCCATAAGCTAGTTTACCAGACAGACATGCCCAATGTTGACATCTACACTTGCTTACATTTTAAGAAAGAGAACATTATGTGAATAAATTACTTTGTTAGCGGCTCTTCAACACAAACATGTGTGTATCATTCCATGTTGTGCATGTCAAATAAAATCAGTCATAATGATAAATAAATTTTTTGTATATGTATTTATTTATTAATCCTTATCCATTTAAACACAGTTTCTGGGTGTTCTTTACATATAAAAATACCTATTATGTTATTCATGATTAGGTAGTATTATATTTGAATGGGAAATCATTTTTATTGTTAGTTAAGCGAGGCAAAAGAAGTTAGAATCAAGGATAAGCTGAAATTCACTGGATTTCAACAACTTCTGCTCACACATTTGAAAACTGCTATTGGATCATTGATGGTGCGTAATATTATGCGGCTATTAAGGCCGTGCCCGTGACACACCAAGCCTATGTTAAAGAACTAGCGGCGATGAAAGCTGACAGTGCTGTCGCCTTGCGTTGACTGCGGCAGGCCAAAAAGCTGCGATTGAACATGTCGCAAAGACCGCAGCCGACTGCCAACTAGCATGTGTGTTAGGAAATGAAGGTCTACATCATCAGGTATCAGTCTATTTTTGTCATTCAAAAAGAGAAACTAGGACTGCAGATATCCATTCCGTAAACAAAGCCTTGCTTACCATTTTAAATATCAATTATATTGATCACTTTCTTGTGCTTTATTCTCCGACTAAAGCCAACACACCGCAAAAACTAGCCTAACAGACGCTTGCCGACCGAATGGAATAAATGTTGCAACAGAATAGAGTTAGTTACAAACTAGCTAGTAGTTACTAAGCCTCTAGTGTGGACTTTAGGTTCCAGTTTAAGAAAGAAGTTACAAATAGCTGGTGCAACCATATTCAGATTTTTAACACTATGCCATCAAGGTTAAAGGGATAGTTGAACCAAAAATTTTTATTCTGTCATTTACTCACCTTCATTTCATTCCAAACCTGTAAGACTTTCCTTCATCTTCAGAACACAAATGAAGATATTTTTAATGCTAGCTTTCTGTCCCTCCGTTGACAGCTACACAACTACCATTTTGACACTTCAAAAAGTTAATAAAGAGATCGTAAAACTAATCAAATTTTCTGAAGAGACTGGATCGCTTTATATGATCAACAGATTGAATTTAGGCTTTTATTAACATAAAAACAGTAAATAAGTAAATGATGAGTTTATTTATTGAGTAAATAATGACAGACTTTTCATTTTTGGGTGAACTAACCCTTTAAGACAAAGGACAGGATCCTCACTTTATGGTCTGTAGGAAGCGCACTCTGTCGTTGATCTCGTCTGGGATTTTACTCAGGATATGTTTGAGGGCTCGTGCTTTCTCGTTCAGGTCCTGGAATTCCTGCTCTGGTCTTTTAATCATATACTCTGTGAAATATGAGTCAGACACAAACCTCCTTAGGTTCAGATACTAAAACAGGTGCACTTTGATATTTACAGGAAGAGACTTTGATCATAACTAGTATTATTTTGAGTGTTACTGCAGGAAAGATCTAGATCTAGAGACAAATTACTTTCTTACCCTCCACATCATCTGCAGCCATGCGCAGTAGTGACTCTGTGAAGTTGATCTCCACGTTCTTCTTCTCCAGTATCTTCATAATGATATCCTGAGTGAGCCCTGGGTTCTCTTTCTCTGCCTTTAGAGGGTGGCATTGATTAAAGAGCATTAAACTCACATTAGTAAACCTCACATTATGTTAAGCATAAAATTAATCTTTTTTTAAAAAACAAACAAATACATCATCACAAGGCTCAGATGAAATAGATAACATGTCAGAAAAATAAATACTGTACTACTATCGGCATCTGCCAGCTGATAAATGGACACTTTCAAGAAGTCTTACTTTGATAAATGCTGCCCTCAATGTCTGTGCCGCTGACAGGTTTATCCTCTCCAACTGTCATAATATAAAAGTCAAAATCTGACCAGCATTTCATATTCACATACTTTATGATAATACATCAACTGCTGAAAGTTACACTACTGTCCGTAAGATTTTTCTAAAAGTAATTTATACTTTTATTCAGCAAGGACACATTCAATTGATCAAAAGTGACCGTAAAGACATGTATAAAGTTAATTCAATTTCAAATAAGTGCTGTTTTTTTTACATTCCTATTAATCAAATAACCATGAGGGGTGGGGGCCTGGGGTTATTTTTTAGATTATTACATAATTGATAATATAAAATGGTTTCTTGAGCACCAAATCAGCATATTAGAATGATTCCTGAAGGATCATGTGACACTGAAGTACTGATGCTGAAAATCCAGCTTTGCCACAACAGGAATAAATTACATTTAAAAAATAAATTAAAATAGAAAACTACAATAATATTTCACGATATGCTCTTTTCACTGTATTTTTTTAATCAAATAATTCCAGCCTTTCAAAAACAATCAATCTTACCGACCCAAAACATTAACCAAATTCATCACTGTGCAGTTAACAGCCTGTCAATTATTATTATTATTTTACAGTTAGATAAATTAAGTAAATCAATAAAATAAAAAAACATACACAATTTATTTATTTTTGTTGGCAAATAAACACTGCATATTGGCTTATACTGAAGTGTAAATAGCCTACCTCATTGAAGACTGGGTACATGACTGCATATAATGTCATAGAGACTATTGAATTTGTCTCAGCTTCATTCTTCATCTCTTCCATTGTCATCCTCAATGGAGGCCCACCACAGGTAAAAATGGGCAGTTGAGCCACACAACTCACTCACAGTTCTCTCAAGCGCACTACAACGTTTGGGAAGGAATATACCGGATTAATGGATATGTTCCAAGAATTATTCCCAAATAATAACAATCAATAGACTTTACATATAGCATAGTACATATAGCATGCCAGAACCATTTTTAATAACATTTTGATTTCAAGGAAAAGAGACCAGGGCAATTGTAACACCCCTAAACTGAAAAAATGAGAGTTATTGATTCACTTTGCAAGAAATGTTCTACAATTAAAGGAACATTATTTCATTAAAAATATTTTTTTATAGTCAAAGATTGTCCTTATACGCTGAACAATAAAAAACATTTTTTTTATTACACTACCACTTTGGACTTTTGCTTTAAACACATTATGTATGACAATTAAAAGAATTATATTGATATTTGGAGGTGTGCTCAAAAGATGCAATTAATATCACTCTGACTTAATGAAATCTCGTTGAAATCACTATTATAATGAAGTCATTCTCAATGTGAATATTTTAATGACATTAATAGTGCATTATGCTTTACACCAAACGATAGCAGTTAACGTTAGATAAATATAAAATATACTGCTATGTCTTCCTCGAATAATTAAACTTCACACGTGACAGCAGAGCCTCACCTAAAGCACATAATATCGACGTTATCTGACATATTCTAACGTTAGTCACCTTATTATTAAGTCAATAAAACAGCCTAGAAAGTCGATGCTAGTGAAACTGTGGTTGTAATGGACGGGTTAGCAGGTCATGTAGCAAATGTTTTCTAGGCTCTTTATTAATGAACTGTCCATTGGGTTCAAATCGATTCAGTTTGGTTGTTTTTAAACCGTCAAGCCAATTCTAACAGACCTCATTCTGGATTTTAGAATTAGCAGCCTAGCTTTCATAGCAAGAGAGTAGCCGGCTGGCTATCAAAGTTAGCAGACAGAGCTGCTCATCTCGACGTCTGTAGACTTATAATGCGATCACAACAGTGTCAACTGAAATACCTGCTCTCGTCTTCGCCAGCACGTCCCACAGCGGAGAGGTAAGTAACGTTACTAAAGAGTTCCAAGACGCTTAGCTAGAAAAATGTAGCTGTGTTTGTTTTCAGCTTCGGAAGTCGGAAGTTTTCTGCGTGAGCTGTGAGAAAGATGACGACTTCCGTCTCCTCCTGACCAACCAGACTGCACGATCTATGGGCGTTTAAGCTTTTCTCATAGTTTATTTTGAATGTAATGAAAAATATTGTTGAAAATAAACATACAGGAATATATAGATAAATACAAAATACAGATATATAATAATTATATGGCCAGAAGAGGAGTAAAAAAACCAAACAAAAAAAAACATTAAACGACCAAAAGAGCCACATTTATCATAATAAAATACTCACACAAACACACATACATTATATATATATATGGGTCAATGACGTGACGGGTAATTTTTTTGTCCAAAGGCCTTAATAATAATAAAAAAAAAATATATATATAACATCCAAAGTATGTAAGGTCGCACAACTTGATCTCTTTTACTGAATCCAAAAGGTTTTAATTATATTTTACTACATATAAAGGTATCTTAAAGATTTTGAAGTGTCAAAAGGTCATTCGGTAAAACCGATATAGTAAATATGGAATAATATTGTTTTTAATAACTAAAGGAACTACAATAATACAAATATAAAGCAGATAAGGCTCTTTTTTTACATTTCCCCTTTTCTCCTTTTCCTGTGCAGTGTTTTACTTGAATATGTTGGAGTGTTTAGAGTAGTCCAATAAATGATTACATTTATGAGATCAGTGATAATTTTATTTAATATTTCTTCTGTGGTACACACTATATACTATCTCAGCATCAATGTTAAATCAGTTTTTAACTTTCAAATCAGTGGTTAAACCGAATGACTTTTTTGGTGACAAATTTTTTCTATCTTGTAAAAAATGACAAAAAACAGTGTTAATTGATTGTACAAACCACAAAATCTTATTGTTAACACCTAGGTAAACTAAAAAATGGTTTCAAATATAGTTATATCTCCATTCTATTTTTTTACACTTTTAAAAACCTTATTCATCAATGACCCATATACAGTACTGTGCAAAAGTCTTAAGCATGTTAATACCCCCCCCCCCCCCCCCCCCCCCCCCCCTTAGTGAGTTAAAGTAACAGGAGTGAGTATAGTCCTCGGTTTTGTTGATTTTATCCTTTTTTGTCTTAACTTTCCTCTTTCTCTTTCCACCTCCTTCGCTGTGAAGTACTACTAGCACATAGTACATCACTTTAACACAGAAATCTCATACACACACATAGACACTCATTCCTGTTACCCAATGTTCATTCCTGTTACCAAGTGTTCATTCCTGTTACTTTTTTGTTTTTGTTTTCTAAAAAAAAAATTATGTTAAACCACTGTTTTATCAGTTTTGTTTGGTCCATCATTTATACAATTGTTTAATAAATTAACTTATAAAAACAATTATAAACTTTAGGCTTCGGTCTTCTTTAATTTTTTTTTATTTTTTTATTTTTTTATTAAAATGCATCTTGCCTTAATATATATATAGTGATTTTTTTTGTCACAAATATCAATTATTTGACCATATAACCAACAATTTCTTTAAAATAAACACTTTCTTGAGGAGAAAACAAAGGAATTAATTAACATGCTTTTAAAATGGCACATTCGCATTCGGTAACAGGACTGAGAAAACATGCGTCCATCTTTTGCTTAGAAACCTTGTAAAAAATCAAATAAAGTTGCCTGAGATTGACCGATACACATTTTGAATAGTTAAATATGTCTAATATTAGATTCAGCGTTGAAAAAAGATACAAAAAAAAAAAGTTTCATTTTGAAGAGTTACAACAAGCAAATGTCACCCATTCGGTGGAATGGCCCTTTAATATTTAATATTCTTATGCTTGACAGAGAAAGTCCAGATGTGTAAGATCTCAGATAAAAGTAATATGCGAGACAAAAAGTACAAATAGCAAAAAGAAACCTTTGAAAAGCATAAAAACATTTACAGTTTGTATCATCATTTTTTCCACTACTTCTTGATGTAACTTCTATCTCTTACTACATTACTACTAAGTAAAAGATAACTGAAGATTCATTTATATATATATATATATAAAAAAAAAATCTCAAGTACAGAACAGAGGGATTATTTAAAAATAAATAATAATTGCCTATAATAAATCATTGAAATATTCTCTGACATATGGAATGTTTACTTTAGTTTTCATTCACCAGGGTGCCAGTTCATATTGCCTTAGTAAGATCAAGAAGATACAATGCTTTGACTATTTATAAATGCTGAACAAATCCTTGTACTTGAAAGTACAAGGCACTTGCACAAGTAGTCACTTAAAAAAAAAAGTGATCACAGTTGTCGCACTTCAGTTTTCTGCCAGTGGAAAGAAATTCAGTAGACACTAGAAGCAGTCATGTTCACATCTCATGCTTTTGATTGCTTTCCTTAAGGTCTTATTCATTCTCTTTTTATCACTGTTTCTTGGAAGCCCTCCTGCTTGGCATCGGTTTCGGCTTCTGGGTTTTCGTTCAGTTTATTAAGGCCCTGAAACAATTCATTATTTTATGACATTTAAAATCTTCTGTTCTTGAAATGCACAATTTAGCCTGTCTAACATTATAGTGCATGTAAATTCTGAATACATTGCTATGCATTGCAAGTACAAAGTTAAAATTCTTTCACTCACTAATTGATTGATAGGAATAGACTTCTTAAGCATTTGGCTGACCCATGCTCCATTACGCTCACTGTAGGGATCTTCTTCTCTCTCTTCCTCCTCTGCTCTCTTCTGTCTGTCATGCACTGAGTCATCAAGAGTCTAATGGATGTTGCAGTGGGGATGATGGGAACAAGTAATTTTTCATGTACCATTTTGTATCAGTTCCTCAGCACACCAGTCCATCAATGCCTGTATTCCCTCACCTCATCCTCTACATCGTCCTCATATTGCTCATCCGGCTGGTCCTTTTGCGGCTCTGGATTGCCTGCCACCTATTGATATAGTGCATCAGTAATCTGCTTATCATTCCATACCAGTGGGTTTACTTATTCTGCTGGCAAGTGGCAACTACTAACAGCAACTTTGTCAACAGGTTTACAGTTTTTTTTAATAAAGCATTAAAACTAAAATCAACATGTACATACTGTAAAATGGAAATGGATGGTCATTTTAAGATTTGCTTAAAAGTTATTTATAAGTGTGTGTTAGATTACGGCAAAGTTAATCTTAATGTAAAAATATAAATGATACAAACTTCCATTCTAAAGTTTGGGGTCGGTAAGATTTTTTTAATGTTTTTGAAATAAGTCCCTCATGTTCACCAAGGCTGCCTTTAAAATACAGCTATAAAAACAGTAATACTGAAATATTATTACAATTTCAAATAACTCTTTTCTATTTTTATATATTTTTTATACGTAATATATTCCTGTGATGACAAAGCTGAATTTTCATCATCATTACTCCAGTCTTCAGTCACATCAGAAATCATGCAAAGCATTTCTTATTATTATCATCATCATCAATGTTGAAAACAGTTATGCTGTCTAATATTTTTTTGTGGAAAGCCTGATGGATTTTTTTCAGGATTCTTTGTTGAATAGAAAGTTCAAAATAACAAATATTTTTTTTGTAACAATGTAAAAGTCTTTACTGTCAATTTTGATCCTTGCTGAATACAAGTATTTCTTTAATTCCTTAAAAAAAAATCTTAAAGTCTCTAAAAGACTTTATTCCATGAATAACTGAAGATGAGCTTTTATATACCCTTCTTGTAAACTCACCACAAGCTGCTCATCCACTTCAGGCCTGATCTTGTTCGCATTGGTCTTGTACTCAGTTTCTTCATCTGCCTCTTCAAATTCATATTCGTTCTGGTCGTTGGCCTCATTCTCAATGTTCATGTTTTTTTCTCCTAGGTCCTGTTCAAAGGAGCCATTTTAAGAGAGAATGAGTCATTAATAGAAATCTTAAACTTCAAAGAAATTGTAATTTGCACTTCAATGTCAAATATTTGAGGTTTTTAAGAAATAATATAGAGAAAGTACAGCCATAGTTTCCACCACACTGCCTTGATGTTATTGAATAATTCATTTACGACTCAGCATGCAATTTGTCTACATTCATGCAGTGTGTAAGTGGTCCAAATCTGTTTTTTTCTTTCTGCATATGACACAGATCTAATTTCTGAACAGCATCAACACATTGATCTTTTTAAATCTGATTTGGGCCACTTTAATTTCCGATCATGCAATTCTTACAGCAAAGACACTCAGTGCAGAGGAAAATTTGCAAATGCAGATCCAAAAAAGACAGAGACATTACTGTATACATAACAACACACACATTTGCATTATCATACACACCTTGTTATGCTTTTGAGTGTCCTCTACATCTTTTGCATCTTCTCGTCCAGCCATAACATGATGTGATTGCACAGCATTTCCTGTATTTCAACAGAAATCAAAACTAGCAGCATACTGTGTATATACAGTACCAGTCAAAAGTTTGGAAACACTACTATTTTTAATGCTTTTGCAAGAAGTCTCTTATGCTCATCAAGCCTGCAGTAAAAAAAAAAAAAAAAACAGTAATATTATGAAATATTATTACATTTTAAAATAATGGTTCTCTTTTTTAATATACTTTAAAATGTAATTTATTTTTGTGATGCAAAGCTGAATTTTCATCAGCAAGTACTCCAGTCTTTGGTGTCTTATGATCCTTCAGAAATCATTCTAATATGATGATTTGATACTCAGTTGTGCTGTTTAATATATTTTTTTGGAATACTTTTTTCAGGATTCATTGATGAGTAAAACGTTAACAGCATTTATTCAAAATAAAAACAGCATTTATTCAAAATAAAAACATTTCTAACAATATAAATCGTTACCATCACCTTTTATCAATTTAACGCATCCTTGTTGAATTAAAGTACTAATTTCTTAAAAAAAAAAAGTTATTGTTCCCAAACTTTTGAACGGTAGTGTATATTGTTACAAAAGATTTCTATTCTAAATAAATACAGTTCTTTTTAACTTTTTATTCATCAAATAATCCTGAAAAAAATATCTCAGGTTATAAAAAAAATATTAAGCAGCACAACTGTCTCCAACATTGATCATAAATCAGCATATTAGAATGATTTCTGAAGGATCATAAGACACCAAAGACTGGAGTACTTGCTGATGAAAATTCAGCTTTGCATCACAAAAATAAATTACATTTTAAAGTATATTAAAAAAGAGAACCATTATTTTAAATTGTAATAATATTTCATAATATTACTGTTTTTTTTTTTACTGCAGGCTTGATGAGCATAAGAGACTTCTTTCAAAAGCATTAAAAATAGTAGTGTTTCCAAACTTTTGACTGGTACTGTATATATATATATATATATATATATAAAAACTGTATACTTTAATGGGTTATTAATTGTTGTTTTTGTTTTCCAATCTCAGCTATGCAACTGCAACTTGGTTGCACTTTAGATTTTTTTTTGTGCTTGAACCCATAGCTTCATAAAATACAGCAGTATCAGAAAAGGCCAATACCTGCCACAAAAAAATATCCTTCCTTACCAGCAATAACTGTATCCAAAGCCTCAAAGTGTACTTTGGTTCTGTGAAGTGGCTCTGTCTGTGTCTGTTTCTCTGGGCTTTGGCTTAGCGTGTTGCGAGGGTTAATGCCCAGCTCTTCTGGGTTTGATAAGGAATGTTCCAGCACTGCCTTTCCCCCGTTATCCTCTCCTCCTCTATCCTTTGATGTGCTTCTCTCCTCTTTCTTGCCATTTCCCTCAGCAAAAATATCAATTTTCCGAAGCTGCTTCATTGCCACTTTGGTCGCATTGTTATTTTCAATCTCCAACACACCTTGAGGGGATAACCCTTTTCCATTTTTCTCATATCCTTCCACCTGTAAAGGAGAAACATCCGTATGACCAAAGTGTGGTGTGGCCTGATGATAAGACACTTGCATTAGCCACAGTCACACATTTACATTATTAAGTTACATGAGTCATCTCATCCTGAAGTTGACAAACTAGCCCAAATGGCCTTTGAATATATACTTCAGCTGCAGTAGGAAGTGAGAATAATTTCAAAAAAGGATTAAGACTTAATCCATTTGTGACCTGAGAGTGTGAACAGCACACATTCATGTCAACAGTAGACTACTCCATAGCCTTTCTTAAAAATAAAAGGAAAGAAAAGCCAAATAATGAATGAGGGATTCTTTTAACGTTGTATGTTGCATTTCCATCTGTACCTGAATGGGCATATTTTCCAGCTCCTCATTTAGGCGTTCTACTGTCTCCTGTATATAGCTGTGGGTGCGTTCAGTAGCAAATTTATCAATTTTTGCTGCTTGGCCTGCACTGGAGGCTTTATTGAGATTCTCTTTTAATCGCGTCAGCTCTTCCACCTGAAGCTTCATTCAAATATTGAATTAGGATGGAATTAAACATTTCTGATTTGATACTTTCTGATGCATGGACTGGGTAATGAAAGTTAAATAGTATGAGACCTGACGCTATGAGAGAAAGATGCTAACTCAGCAGTACAGAGATAATTCAAAACGTAAATTAAATAAACTACCCAGGAGAAAATGTACTGAATTTATAATGCAAGATAACCGCATGTTATATATTCTAACCTTCATAAATATTTTTAATAAAAGATATTTCCCGGTTTCATTTGAGAATGAATTTTTTTTTTCTCTTTCATATTACATGATGCTACTGAAGAGGCAATACCAGCAATGTAAGGTGAGGATGAATAATTTAAGTAGTTTAAATGTTAGAATGTGGCACATTATATCCAGTCAGACATAATGACAGTATTAAAATGTTAATGGCATGCAAACATACATCACTCACACAGGGTCAACTGTCAGGGAGGAAACACAACTGTAGTATTTACAGCTTGAACCTGTGGCCTGAGGCATAGAAAAAAGATTAACCATAATATGAGACTTCAGACATGCACAAAGACATTGCTAGACAGGAGCTTCAAATCTGTATGCACATTTCATCCGCTGTCTTTGTAGGGTGAGATGGCATACAATTAGATGAGAACATTAGCAGGTTCAAAGGTTAGTAAATTAGTAGGTTTTATATATATTTACTTTTAATACAGCAAGGATGCATTACATTGATTAAAGTGACAATGAATACTTTTTCATTGTTACAAAAACGTCAAATAAATGCTGTTCTTTTGAACTTTCTATCCATCAATCAATCCTGAAAAGTAAAAAAATTCAAAATCTTACTGACCAAAAATCTTTATCAAACCGCATTTGAACAGCAGTGTATATTGTCTTAAGCAGTTAGTCTAGCTTGATAACAGTCAGCAAATACAAGTTCTGTCATGAAACTCTAGATGGCGCAGGCTGATATGTCCTTTACTATTACCTTAACCATTCTCTATATGGCACAGCTGATTGGTTCTTGCTGTATCAGTAGCCAATGAGCTTGCTGCTCAACCTTCAAATACTTGGTCAGCATTTGGTGTAGCAATTGCAATGCGCTTTCAAAAACCCTCCACCTTCCCCAGCTCCACCTGTATAGATCTGCTACGGGTAATGCATGTATGCTATATTGTACAGCAGCAGCATGTCTTACTCGCTCACAGCAGTGTGTAGTGTATGTATTGGCATCAGCAAGCCTCTTACTTAACCAGCAGCAGCGTAGCAGATCAAGACCAAACATATCAACATTGTCATATCCATTACCATGCCAAAGTTGTCATGACAGAACTTTTATTGCTTTCTTACATTAATAGCAATCAGTATACATTAAGTGTTAAGAATTAGTATAAGGAAAGCCATTATTTTGGAATGCAATTTCAAATATCTAGAATAGGTTCAGGCAAACTTATAGTAGTAGTCATGACTCTGTGTTACCTGAGCTGCAACAAGTACATTTTTATGGTCTTCTAATGTGAGTGTGAGATGATCTTTTGAAGCTTGCAGGTTCTTTTGCTGTTCCTGAAATGGTGAATGGTGTAATTTCAATATGTCCATCTTGAATATTAGGAGTAGTACACACAGAAATAGAGATGTTCGGTCTTGATGACAATTTGTAGGGCAACCCATGAGCTAATTTGCCATGGAATTAAAGGGGTCCTATTATGCCCTTTTACAAAGTCTTGATATTGTTTTTGAGGTGTACTAGAATATGTTTTCATGCTTGATTGTTCAAAAAACGCATCATTTTTAACATATTTTATGTGTATATGTTACAGCACCTCTCTCCCCAGTCTCCCCCTCCTTCCAAAATGCGAAATGTGCTGTGATTGGTTAGCTGGCCTAGTGTGTTGTGATTGGCCCCACTTAGCGTGTGTTCGGGAAATGTCCCACCCCTCCATAACTGTGAGTTCTTCTCTAGTGTAAATATGAATAAGGATAGCATAGAGTATAGAGAGGATAGAGTCCAATTCAGACCCTGACAATGTTATTGAACAAGAGGATTTCACAGGACGTTTCAGAGTGGTATGTTTTTTGTAATTTTCTTATACATTATAGATCCGTTGTTATCCACCATTTAATTGTGATATTTGTCGGGAAACTAAGGTAATACAAACATTAATCGATCACAAAACTATGGTTAATTTTCCTAAGGGGCGGTGAACCGTCTTACAAAAGCGAGAGCTTACAAAATCAACAGAAAACAAGCTGTTCTCTATAAAATGTGCAGCACACAGATAAACTTTGGGGTTATAATATTCAGGGACAGTGTTTAAAATAAATTAACCACAAGGTTTGTGAGCCTTACACTGTCTTCTCTAATGCAGCTCAACCAGGCCTCATCCCGTTTTTTGGCGTATTCCGTGGGCGCTGATTATTTAAATTAGTAACATCATGACTTCATCAGATCCGGAAAAAGCGTGTTGTAGTCCAAACAAGCCGATCGTTGTACTTCTTGAAAAGGGGATTCTGTTAAATAAAATATCTCCCTTTGGAGTGGACTTTGAGCTTTGTAACCTTTTTTATTCTCAAACAGCAACATTACACTCTAAATAAAGTTGAAAAAGTGGAATAGCATAATAGGACCCCTTTAAGGTTTAGAACTACAAACTGAATAGCAATATTATTTATGCAAATTTAAGCTCCCTTTAAACCATAATCACATAATGTATCCCAGAATCCTTTGTAGTTTCTCTGACCTGCACATCAAGTAACTGTGTGTAGATGTCCTGATGAGCTTTCCGCAGCTGTCTGTTCTCCTCTCGAAGGTTGTACACATTCTCTAAAAGTAGGAAAAAAGGTGATGAAAGACTCTGGATGGATTTGGTCTGAGCCTTAAATCTGATGACTCTGAATACATCTACATGAATAAGAGTAGCACTCTGGCTTACCTTTCAGTCTGGATATTTCAACCTCCTTCTCTCTCTGCAAGTTGTCTATTTCCAGCCTGTGCTCATCCAGCACACGTTCATGATCCTGCCCTTGATTCTGGTGCTTCTCTTGAAGTTCATAGTATTGCATCTTTAAGTCTTCATGCTGGGACTGATTAGTTGTACGCAAAAGAAGTCGATATCCAAAGAAGAATTATTCCGTTAATTATTCCATAACTGGAATTACAGAATTACTTTTTAAGAACTCCCATGATGAATGTCATCTCACCTTCAGTATTTGGTGCTCTGTCTGCAGAGCATTCAGTCGATAGGTTGAATCTTGCTGTTAGGTCGAACAAAACGGCAAGTTATTATGCATCCACGACAGCTGAAACGACTTTTTCAGCTCTATCATGTTTACACATCATTTAGCAAGCAATCAAAACACCATACGCTTTAAATTACCTTTTCTTTGTTGAGGGCCTTCTGTGATTCCCGCTTAAACACAAGGAAATCTATGATGTATTGACAATCAATAGAGGCTTTTTAAAACAAACATGAAGCACACTGCATTCATCACAACCTGGACTCATTATCATTCATTATCTATCATCATCATTATCAAATCGCATACAGATTAAGTGGCTTGTGTAAATCAGGAAATCAATTAGTGTGCAAATGAACAGGACATTACCCTCCTCAGCCTTCTTATGCTCAAATCTCTCTTTCTGGAGGGATTTCTCTAGTTTAGAATGATGCTCATATACCACTGAAAAGGGAGAGAAAAACATTTTTTATTAACATTACTGGCACATATATATATATTTTTTTGCATCGTGATATTATTAATCAAGTTATTTTCCTCTATAACCATCACTGTAATGCAAAAATCTCTTTCTCAATTGTGAAACATGAAAAATAAGGAATAATTCATGTATAAATGATTTGTTTACATCATACTAGCATTATTGTACTGCCTGAGTAAAACTGTATTTCTTACTGTAATAGATTCATACAAAATAATGAGAAAACTTTAGAGGGTTAAAGTGGCCTTAACTGTCCTGCAAATAATTGCCCAATGCACAATATATTTCCTTATTGTTTTGTTTTGGGCTGAAATGTGATCTGGACATTTCTTGACAGGTTTCATGACATTCACCAAATATATTATGAACACTGTAATCTGGCACAGAGAGTTGAAAATCCTCAGTGTAGTGTTATCCAATGTTTGTCAAAGGACTCCATTCAAAAGCTTAAGAGACAGAAAGCATTGCCATCAAATGAAAGCTAATAAGTAGGCTATACTCAAGGAATGTTGTTCACAAGAAAATCTTGATGCTGTTCTGATGCGTGCCATCTACTCCATTAGTATGTGCCAACTATTATGATTGGATGAGATAAATTAACAAACATGCCAAAACATTTTGAATAGAAATCTCCGGAGGCATGCAGCACATCTCAAAACGATCGTGTAAGCCCTAATCAAACATATAATACACAGTGCCTTGACTGTAGGATCTTTTCATTAATTTTCTACCTTGCAGCTGCGCAGAAAGTGACTCTTGATGCTGCTGGTACTTCAAAGCCGTCGCCTCAGTCTTTTTCAGCTCTTTATGCATCTCATATGAGACCATGAAGGCGCACAACGTCCCGCAAACGAAGATGAGAAGTAGGAAAGACTGAAATATTCTTCTCTGTCGTCTCGAACAAATCCCTTTCCCCATCTTTTCCTCCTCTTCTTGAGTAGACGGTAAAGACTATGTGCCATCCGATTCTTCAGTAACGTAAATGTTTAGGAGAGCCACAATGATCCGTCTGTTTATTTTTTTTTTTCCCCTTGCGATGCTGTGCCTTTAATGGACGGACGCACCAGTTAATTTCTCGTATACCCTACTTTTTAAGTTAGCTCTAATTATAGGCTACTTATCCCTTACGGAAAAAGTCCTACTAATGACTATGAATTGGCTTTTTCAAAACTTTCATACGTGTCATTCAGAAAGGACTGTCATTACTACAGTCAGTTTGTTCTCGTCAACTCCTCCCTTTTGAGTACAGTGCCACCCAGAGGCCAGTGCGCACACCTACAACATTTACACAGGTCCGAAGACTACTCTATATATATATATATATATATATATATATATATATATATATATATATATATATATATAGTAGTCATCGGACCTGTGTAAAATATATATATATATATATATATATACATATTTTTATTTGTTGATAAACAATCAAATAACAAATAAGGAAAAAAATGAACAATTACAACAATGAAATGACATTGGATGAAAAAAAAGGAGGAAGACAGTAAATACACTTTAAGTATTAAACAATGGAGAAAGAAAAAAAGAGGTATTAAATCAAATTATATTTCACTCAACAAAATATCATACAGTTTCAAAAGTTTGACACTTTTTTTGTTATTAATTCTTTTCCATGTCTTAATTAAGTAGTTGAAGTCACACAGAAAATTATTTAATTTGGGTACTTTTAGAGCAAATTTGCATTTATGAATAAAATATTTTGCCAATAAAATAAATATGTTTCCAATATATTCTATTCTATAATTACAATGAGAAAAATAACAAATTACATCTCCCAATACAAAATCAATATCTACTTTTAGTTTTGAAACCAGGAGTTTTGACAATTCCACCAAAATTCTTTAACAAGGGAGCAGTTGAAGAAAAGATGATCAATTGACTGTAATTTCAAAGTGTAGTTCCTTTACCTTGTTGGGGATACAAAATTTGTAAGGTAAGAGCCATGCTTTCTTCCAATTAATATTTTCTATTAATTTCTATTACCCTCGGGGTAATTCGTTTTCTTGACTGAAACACACTTCTTATAATTTTATTGTTACATTTTGGGTCGTAAATACTCTTGTCTTCAATCAGAAATTTCTGTTCACTCTTTACAATCTCTTCAAATGATAAATGACATTTCATTAGATGAACAATTCCATTTGGTATAGCTTTTACCATTGTAAGAAATTCCTTATGAATAACAGGGAAATTATATTTAGACATGAAATCATAATAAGAATAAACATTCCCTTGTGGATCTAACAAAGACTACAAAATATATAGATGAATGAAACCAAACAATGACGCAGTGATCTTATAAATGAGTGTTTTCTCACCTATTGGCGCAAATATTTGTGACCCTGGACCACAAAACCAGTCACATGGAGCAATATTATGAAATTGAGATTTATACATCACATGAAAGCTGAATAAATAAGCTTTTTTCAATTGATGTATATGGTTTGTTAGGATAGGACAATATTTGGCAGAGATACAACTATCTGAAAATCTGGAATCTGAGGGTGCAAAAAAATCGAAACATTGAGAAAATCGCCTTTAAAGTTGTCCATTTATGTTCGCAATTATGCTGCATTCACTCACAAAAATACATGTTTTATATATTTACAGTAGGAACTGTACAAAATATCTTTATGGAACATGATCTTTACTTAATAGCCTAATGATTTTTGGCATAAAAGAAAAATCGATAATTTTGACCCTTACAATGTATTGTTGGCTATTGCCACAAATATACCCGTGCGACTTGTGACTGGTTTTGTGATCCAGGGTCACATTTATTATTATGTTTTTCTGAAAGTCATTAGCCTATACCATCTGTACCACACTGTAATTTCCACCACACTTCAGATCGTGTTGTGTAATGTAATAGCGTTTTATGGAGATTAAATAAAATACAATTTTAAACATTGCTGGAATTAATGTAAATGTATAATGTATATAATACAACTACTCTTTTATTGCTATGGCTAATTCCTAGCGTTTTATGTCAAAACAATTATATTGGCCTAAAATTAGCCTACATATTTTTATTAATTACACACAATAAAGATTCTGTTATCGTCTTATAGACTAATTTTCTAATTTCTGCCTGCAACAAAATTGATTAAATTAAATTAAATGAGTACATGAAATTCAGACGAAAAGCTTCCATGGATGGTATACATAAACTGAAACAAGGGTATCTGCTGAGACCAGTTTTGTCATTTAACTTTTAACATGTTTGCAAATCAAACCAGATGTTTGTCACAGTGGCTTACATCAGTGTTACAACAGTGTTACATCATCCGCATTTCATTGATATATGTCTGAGTTGTGCAGCTGTGAAATTGATAATATAGCAATGGATAGTGCTTTGCAGTCCTTTGTCTCATGGGCTGATCACGACTATATTGAATGTTGTGGAACAAGTGGGACTGGGGTCAGGAGGAGAAGCCCACTCCACAGAGAAGAGTTCAGGAGCAGAGGAGCTTTTAAAAGGCTGATCCACCTTGTCTGTGAATAGACAAGAGTAATGGGTGCCATCTATTGCAAAAATAGTTGAGTCTTTTCTCTTTAGCAACAGTGATTCAGGTCTGATGCAACCTCTTTCCAGTTTCCTGCTGTTAAGGATCACGAGGATGTCGATTAGAGAGCCAGTCAGATGTGATGTTCCCACTGCGTAAGATCTACTTTTTACTCTTACCTGTGAAGTTCATGAGCTCAAAACCTCATACAGACACTACAACTTGACAGGTGTGTGAAAATAAAATATAGATATAAATTAAATCAGAATTACAACTCACTGTAACTAAAATCACCAGTAACAGCATCTCCTGCATGGAGAGATGAATGGCAGATCAGTATTTGATCACCAACTTATTATTGTCACACAGATCCTGAAAGCTTCCTGTCTGTGGGATGAATTTTATAATTCATAATGTTATCTTTTATTATTTCAGGTGTTTCAGAGTACATTATGCAGGTAAATTGTGAATGCAGTGAAAAACACGTCTTTCGTAAAAAATGATCTTGACTCATGGATTTGTCCTGTGCTTTGATAGACTCTCTCATGACCACCCAGTTCACACAGTGTTCACATATCTTTAAAGATTTTCAATATAATATAATAAAATATAGCTAATATTCAACTGTGAGTCAAGCCCTTGAGAAAAGATCTTTACCTCACCGCTTTATGGAGCTTTTTCACAAACTATGATGATGCTTTTCCACAGCAATTAACATTGGAATTATTTCAAAGTGTTTCATATTATATATATATATATATACACTCACTTAAAGGATTATTAGGAACACCTGTTCAATTTCTCATTAATGCAATTATCTAATCAACCAATCACATGGCAGTTGCTTCAATGCATTTAGGGGTGTGGTCCTGGTCAAGACAATCTCCTGAACTCCAAACTGAATGTCAGAATGGGAAAGAAAGGTGATTTAAGCAATTTTGAGCGTGGCATGGTTGTTGGTGCCAGACGGGCCGGTCTGAGTATTTCACAATCTGCTCAGTTACTGGGATTTTCACGCACAACCATTTCTAGGGTTTACAAAGAATGGTGTGAAAAGGGAAAAACATCCAGTATGCGGCAGTCCTGTGGGCGAAAATGCCTTGTTGATGCTAGAGGTCAGAGGAGAATGGGACGACTGATTCAAGCTGATAGAAGAACAACTTTGACTGAAATAACCACTCGTTACAACCGAGGTATGCAGCAAAGCATTTGTGAAGCCACAACACGCACAACCTTGAGGCGGATGGGCTACAACAGCAGAAGACCCCACCGGGTACCACTCATCTCCACTACAAATAGGAAAAAGAGGCTACAATTTGCACGAGCTCACCAAAATTGGACAGTTGAAGACTGGAAAAATGTTGCCTGGTCTGATGAGTCTCCATTTCCGTTGAGACATTCAGATGGTAGAGTCAGAATTTGGCGTAAACAGAATGAGAACATGGATCCATCATGCCTTGTTACCACTGTGCAGGCTGGTGGTGGTGGTGTAATGGTGTGGGGGATGTTTTCTTGGCACACTTTAGGCCCCTTAGTGCCAATTGGGCATCGTTTAAATGCCACGGCCTACCTGAGCATTGTTTCTGACCATGTCCATCCCTTTATGACCACCATGTACCCATCCTCTGATGGCTACTTCCAGCAGGATAATGCACCATGTCGAATCATTTCAAATTGGATTCTTGAACATGACAATGAGTTCACTGTACTAAAATGGCCCCCACAGTCACCAGATCTCAACCCAATAGAGCATCTTTGGGATGTGGTGGAACGGGAGCTTCGTGCCCTGGATGTGCATCCCACAAATCTCCATCAACTGCAAGATGCTATCCTATAATAATAATAATAATTCGTTACATTTATATAGTGCTTTTCTGGGTCCTCAAAGCGCTTCACATATGAAAGGGGGAATCTCCTCAACCACCACCAATGTGCAGCATCCACTTGGATGATGCGACGGCAGCCATATTGCGCCAGAACGCACACCACACACCAGCTTATCGGTGGAGAGGAGACAGTGATGAAGCCAATCAGTATATAGGGATGATTAGGAGGCCATGATGGACAGAGGCCAATGGGCAAATTTGGCCAGGATGCCGGGGTTACACCCCTACTCTTTTTCGAAGGACATCCTGGGATTTTTAATGACCACAGATAGTCAGGACCTCGGTTTAACGTCTCATCCGAAGGGCGGAAGTTGCCCTATCAATATGGGCCAACATTTCTAAAGAATGCTTTCAGCACCTTGTTGAATCAATGCCACGTAGAATTAAGGCAGTTCTGAAGGTGAAAGGGGGTCAAACACAGTATTAGTATGGTGTTCCTAATAATCCTTTAGGTGAGTGTATATATATATATATATATATATAAACATTAATGTACATTTATAAGACTACTCTGTATTCTTACTTAGGCATTAAATGACAGAAAACCAGTTAACACTGCTGTGAGGGTTTGTAAAACAGCTGAGGGAATGACATCTTTGACTTTTACATCTTTCTCTCCTCTGGCCAACGCAATCAATTTCGCCATATTTTTTCCCCTATTTTGGAAAGTTATAGAAACACTATGCATTTTTTCTTTTGCTATTGGAGCAAATGTGAATGCAAAAATTATGTTTGTTAGTTTCTACCCAACTATGACGAATTCTGCTTCTGAGAAGCCCGGAAATGTGAAATAGGTCTTTTCAGCTTTTTCCATTGATATCAAAATTGACATGAAAAAAGGCTCCTACAATTATTTTGGGACAATGATTAAACAATAAAGTTGACACATGTGGCATTTGAAAAAAACTTCTTCTTTTTTTTTTTGAGGAGTTGGTAAAGTTTCTAATGTGTCCTACAATTATTTTTTTTTTTTAAACTTAATTTTACTAAAAAATAAACTCCTGGGAAATAAAAGTGCCAGAAATAGAAAAGGTGCCCCAATGAAACATGAAAGATTCTTTTTAATAAGCACATCCATCCTAAATTGTTTTTTGCTGGGACTATTTGGGAATATAGGCCTATTTGTTGGGAATACTTTACATTTATAATATGTAAAGATACAACAGTTTTGCATTCATCTATCTTAACTGAAATTCATCATACTTTGAATTGTGAACTGTAAATCTGTAAGGATTGCCAAATAATTCTGAGCTCTATAAATGTACATCTTTTATGAACATTGTTTGAGATATGTTATACTCAAAAATTCTTTACTTTAAAACTTATTTTTTACTAGACCATTGTCTACAAAACTTTAGAATCAATAGCAATGTTTTTAAACATAATTATAATGCTGAAACAGCAAGTGAATACATTTGCATCAACTTTATATAAACAGTCATTTATATTGATGTGTTAGGCCTTCATACTGGTGAAACATTGCCATGTAGGTTGACAGGACAAAGTTAGGTCAGTCAACATAAAGGGCTCTGACCTTATACCTCTCTCACCACTGGAAAATACTGCTCATTGTAACAATCATTACACATACACATGTGGGTGTCATTTCAGAGTTACTGTCTCTGGTTTAAGCACACGCCTTGTTTGGGTTCATTTTATAGTATGTGTGGTCAGACTGGACCAACTTGCAATAGTCATATTGGAGCAACACCTATGCAGCAAACATTGTAAATTACTAAACTACAAGAGCAGGAAAATCTGTTTCGAATTATTGGTGTACAGTGTAAACAGTCATGTCCAGCATGCCATGGTGCTGTAAATAAATCCAGACTTGCCCCACCTTAAGTCATTAAAATGTAAATTTGGTACAACAGAGAAGCAGTTCTGCTATTTGTAATCCATTAAATTATGCTCACTGAGCCACACCGCTAGAAGTTATTAGCTTTTTACTCATTTAACTGATTTATTTACATGTTAATGCAATTTACTCTTTAATGTGCTACAATGAAATAAAATACTACACAATATTAAACTATTTTAATTGGCTTTGTGTACAGTGTTTTAAGGTCAAAAAGGATCCTCTCAAGAGTTCACCCAAAAAGGTTGTCCCAAACATGCTTGATTTTCTTTCTTCTGTGAAGCACAAAAGAAGACATTTTGACGAGTGTTTCAGCTGTTTTTGATATACCATTAAAATCTGTTGCTCCTCATTGATTTTCATTGGACAAAAACAATGAGAAATTGATCAAAATATCTTCTTTTGTGCTCTACAGAACAAAGAATGGCATGAGGGTGAGTAAAATACATTTTTGGGTAGATTATCCCTTTAAGCAGTGCTTTTTATTTGGAATGAAAAAGAAGATAATTATAAAATCATTGATGATATACAATATAATATACAACATATTGTGATGAATATTGGTGCAGTCTCAGTTGATATATTGAGCGCCACCATGTGGAATGATCTCTGAAACACCCCATCCAATCACATTCCCGCGGCCATCACAGGATCCGTCGTGATTGGCGTACTCTTTAATCCTCTCTGCTTCCAGCACATGGTCCCACATGTTAACCCCTGTCATTTTCCCAGTGAAGGCAACCGATGAGTCCAGATCTCTGTAGAAACCCGACCGGCTGCGCTCTTGCCCGAGCAGAAAGAACCCGTCACCGGACAATACGTCCCCCTCGGCTATTCCATGCTCTCTGGCAACGTTCTCTCCATTCACCCACAAAGTGGCCAGCCCCTGTTTCGAGCTCCAAGCTGCACAGAAGTGTCCCCACTGCCCATCTGTTACTACGCTGTGAGCTTCCACTAGATGGGTCTCACCGCCCACCGTGAGGAGCACCGAGCGCCTTGCCAAGAGAAGCTGGAGCTCTTGAGGTTTTTTCTTAGTTCCATAAGAGAAAATCACTGTTTTATTGAGAGACTGGGTCACTTTGGCCCACAGACAGATGGTGAATGATTGTAGGGACATGGACATGGAGGGTGTTACTTCTGCAAAGATGTGCTTGGAGCGCATTGGGAATAATAAAGCCATTTCACAGCCTTAAAAAAAGAGAATGAGAGTTAGCGTAAAATTCAAGATTAATTATTGCATTAAATCAGCATGAAAATACTGACCGGTATTTGCAAAGTATATATGTATTATTTTTCAGGGCCACAGAAATGATATATTACAAATTTGTTTGGAATCATTATGATTTTTTTGTGTGTTTTTGATGATAAATGAATAATTTCAGTTAATAATGTTTATATTTTTTATCAATGTTTACAATGTTTTTGCTGCTTATTATTTTTGTGTTTATTATTCATCAGGATTTCAGAAAGTTCAAAAGAACAGCATTTATTTGAAATGGAAATCTTTTGTAACATTATAAATGTCTTACTGTCACTTTTGAACATGCGCCCGTATAACATGTATAAGGGTTTCCACAAATATATCAAGCTGCAAAAGCTGTTTTCAACATTGATAATAATAAGAAATGTTACTTCAGCACCAAATCAGCATATTAGAATGATTTCTGAAGAATCTTGTGACACTGAAGACTAGAGTAATGGCTGCTGAAAATGTCTTCATCACAAATTTTTCATCACAATCAATTTTAAAAATAATATTAAATTAGAAAACAGTATAAATTGCAATAATATTTTACAATACTTTTACTGTATTTGTCTGTCTGTCCTGTCTGTTCCCTATGCCCTAAACCAAATTGCCCTTTGCGGATTAGCAAAGTGTATTAAATTAAAATAATAAACAGTGAAATCATCATTCATTTGTTTTCGTATAGTTGAAACATCTACCTGAGGGCAGATAGCGGTGTGCCGTTGATCTTTGGAAAAGGGCCAGCTGGGCATGTACCCTTTGGAGATCTACAGCGGTGGCCATTAGCGCTCTCTCCAGTTTCCCGCCATCCACACTGCTTGCTTCTTGTTCCTTTGGATAAACGGAGAATGACTTCATGGCCACTTGTCCCAGACCTGCTCCTAGCACTGAGCTGCTCTCCAGTTTGGTGAGACGGGAGGCCTGGTTCCTGCTGAACTGAATGAGCTGCTGTAACGTCTCATTGTTTTGGGCTTGATACATATCTGCAACCTTTCTGAGCTGCTCCATGGCTTGGTTCAGATTGCGGTTCATCTGTTCACTTATACATTTGCAGGTGTTTTCTGAAGCTTGGACGCACACTTTGTTGTTGTTAAGCTTATGGAGCTCCTTCCATATGGTGTCCATCTCTGCCTTAACCATGTCTTCAGTCTGCTGCATGAGCATGTCTTGCTTCATCTGAGAGTCCTCCAGCATGATGAAAAGTTTGTCCCAGCGTGAGAGGTCTTGAGGCGGACAGGGAATTTGTGTAGGTCCAGCTGTAAAAAAAAAAAGAGTACGATTTTTACTGCTCTGTGTTTGTGTATGTGACCGAAAAGGTACTAACATCATGTAATTCTAAACAAAATGTACTTTTATTTAAATAAATTTGTTGTCATGCTTTCTTCCTAGGGCCACAGATGAAGGTTGTGTAGCAGGCTCAAAAATTGCTAAATGCAGCTTTGCTTGTTCCTCAGCACCTAACTTAAATAACAGAGACAAGTTCTCTGAAAATGAATAACCTTATGCTCATAAGCATCCTCTGGTTAATAAGTTCAAGCTCCAGGCTTGGGTTTGCAGGAGAGAGCGTCAGTGGAAAGGTATGTAAATGTCAAATGTCATGAAACCTACCAACACTTTTGCTTTTTTAAAAGCTAGGGGTCATGACTCGTGACACATTATGCTTTCATATCACTGTGCATTAGTAATACAGATGAATTATTCAAATACATTTGGGTTGTTGACATAATGTTGCCATATCCTTTGGTGTGATATGGCACATCTAAAACTATTAACAACAGTATTTTGCTACATAATTTGATAGGTTATGGAATATTTGTGGTTTTAATTTTAAGTTGGAACTCTGTAAGATCATTAACTTGTGAAAAGCAAAACACTTTAAAATCTACTACATTAAATATTTGTACTTTTAATATTAAGTTGTCACAGTTCAAGACCATTTAAAATGGATGGGTGGAGGCAAAAATGTGAAAATTGTGAAAAGAAAATGAACAAGAAATGATGACTAGATATAGCACCAAATGTAGCCTTTATACATTATCAATATTAACTTGAATATATTTATGTTTGTTCACCTACCCATTTACTCAGTATTTTTAGTTTAGTTAGTTTAATTTTAAAGTAATTTGCCATGCTGTCAGTTATTTTAAGAAGTCAAATGAGAATCTAAATTTCAGTACAAAAAAAACATTCATAAATAAAAATGAAGAGACTTCTGGAATAAAAAAAAATAAACTTACTTTGCAGGCGGTCACCATTGGAGATTTCGTTATAGTAGGAATCAGAGTACTCCTCTCCATAATCAAACACATTCACACTCAAAAAGCAGGGCAGGCAGAGGGCCAACACGGCCCCGGGCGCATACATTCTGATGTTAATGCTGGTCTGTATGTTAGTCTGTCTCTGCATGTAATCAGATTATTTTGAAGTAAATCAGATGTTCCACAGCCACTAAGATCCCTTGTGGGTTTTTTTTCTTTCCTGTGTTGTAACTCAGCCACCGTGCCTCATGTGCCTAGAAGCCCACTGAGTGTGCATGAGTCTGAGCAAGCTCTTTTAAACAGCACTCAGAGCAGGGCTGTCACACTGTGAGTAATGCTTTGTTGGAGGTGGGCAGCATGATGTATTCAAATGTCACAGTCTCTACCGCTGTTTGGACAAGAAATTGTCATGGGGGTGTGGAAAGGAAAATAGGAAAGGGGTTGGGTCTCCCCAAATGAGAATTCTGCCTCAAGTCAAGGTAAAAGAATAGAGAGAGCTGGACAAAAAAGATGTTTGATGTTATGGGAGTAACTATAATAACTCCAGAGGGAGCTGTCATTGTCCATGACAGTGAAACCAGCAATAAGAAAGATATGAATCGAGAAGTTAACTTGTAGATAACATTACGAGTTAACTTCTCGATTCATATCTTTCTTATTGCTGTTCAACACATGAATGTGCCAGTTCCACTTTTGACTCTTAAAGGGAAAATACCCACAAATGAGAATTCTGTCAGAGTATTGCAACTCTCCATTCAGTGAAGATCAGTTGGGTCCAAAACAACAAACAACATGAGACATTTTTGTGTTGCACAGATGAAAGAAAGCCATACAGGTATGGAACAACTATAGAGGGTTGTAAATGATGAATAAATGACAGAATTTTCTGAGGTTTCAGCTCTGAATATTAACAGGTTGTGTAAATATTAACTGTGGGTGCATTAGAGTATCAACTCTTTGCTGATTGAAGTTTAACTAATTTTGTCAGATTGAAGAGGACTTGGGAAATAAATTACGCAACACAATATTGAATTAATTGTGTCAAGACCTATATTCATAAATTACCAGCAGATCTTCAGGGAGGCGCAGGACAAACAAAGAATGATTGTGTAATATGTACTGCTTGAAGACGTGACTAGGAGATCCAAATGCAAGCTTTATCGAGTGCAATCCATAATCATAATCCATTTAACATGCATAAGGTCAAAACCACCAGGTAAACAATCTAGATACAGACAAAGGTCCAAGGCACAGGCAAACAGGGCAATCCAGGGATACAGGCAGAAGAACAAGACCATGACAATGTAAGCAGAAGTAGCATTCTGAAATGCAGTGTAACACAAATATGCAGCAAGATTTCACAAAGAATGACTGAACACACAGAACAAGATAATAATACACAGGTGACAGGAATCAGAACATAATGAGCCCAGGCAATGAATCATGGCAAATGCAGTTCATGATACAATCAAGGAGAAAGGACAAGTGCCCTCTGGTGGCTATCATCTGCACTCCAGCTGACAGGCGTGACATAGCCCCCCCTTAAGGGGTGGCTTTCACAAAAATCCAGGAGAGAGGTGGTTCGGAGGTGGAACCGGGGGAGGGACAGAGGGCCAGATCCATGTGCAGGAAACAAGACTTGGAACTTAAACGGATCGTGGAACCAGTACTGCAGGTGACCAGGGCAAATCAGGCAAAGCAGGTGGCCAGGTCGGAGCCGGCAGGACCATATCACAGCGACCATGATGGCTGGAGACTCTGGCGTGGCGGCCATGACGGCTGAAGACTCTGGCGTCCATGACGGCTGAAGACTCTGGCGTGACAACCATGACAGCTGAAGGCTCTGGTGTGATGGCTGAAGACTCTGGCATGACTGCCATGACGGCCATGACGGCTGAAGACTCTGGCATGACGGCCATGATGGCTGAAGGCTCTGGTGTGATGGCTGAAGACTCTGGCATGACTGCCATGACGGCCATGACGGCTGAAGACTCTGGCATGACGGCCATGATGGCTGAAGGCTCTGGTGTGATGGCTGAAGACTCTGGCATGACTGCCATGACGGCTGAAGGCTCTGGTGTAACGGCCATGATGGCTGAAGACTCTGGCATGACAGCCAAGACGGCTGAAGGCTCTGGTGTGACGGCCATGACGGCTGAAGACTCTGGCATGACTGCCATGACGGCTGAAGGCTCTGGTGTGACGGCCATGACGGCTGAAGACTCTGGCATGACGGCCATGATGGCTGAAGGCTCTGGTGTGATGGCTGAAGACTCTGGCATGACTGCCATGACGGCTGAAGGCTCTGGTGTGACGGCCATGATGGCTAAAGGCTCTGGTGTGACGGCCATGACGGCTGAAGACTCTGGCATGATGGCTGATGGCTCTGGTGTGACAGCCATGACAGCTGAAGACTCTGGCATGACGGCCATTACAGCTGAAGGCTCTGGTGTGACGGCTGAAGACTCTGGCATGACTGCCATGACGGCTGAAGACTCTGGTGTGACGGCCATGACGGCTGAAGGCTCTGGTGTGACGGCCATGACGGCTGAAGACTCTAGCATGACGGCTGAAGACTCTGGCATGACGGCCATGACGGCTGAAGGCTCTGGTGTGATGACCATGACGGCTGAAGACTCTGGCATGACGGCCATGATGGCAGAAGGCTCTGGTGTGATGGCTGAAGACTCTGGCATGACTGAAGACTCTGAAGACTCTGGTGTGACGGCCATGGCGGCTGAAGGCTCTTATGTGACGGCCATGACGGCTGACGACTCTAGCATGATGGCTGATGGCTCTGGCATAATGGCCACGACGGCTGAAGACTCTGGCGTGACGGCCATGATGGCTGAAGGCTCTGGTGTGACGACCGTGACGGCTGAAGACTCTGGCGTGACGGCCATGACGGCTGAAGGCTCTGGTGTGATGAACATGATGGCTGAAGGCTCTGGTGTGACGACCATGACGGCTGAAGACTCTGGCATGACGGCCATGATGGCTGAAGACTCTGGTATGACGGCCATGACGGCTGAAGGCTCTGGTGTGACGGCCATGATGGCTGAAGACTCTAGCATGATGGCTGATGGCTCTGGCATGATGGCCATGACGGCTGAAGACTCTAGCATGATGGCTGATGGCTCTGGCATAATGGCCACGACGGCTGAAGACTCTGGCGTGACGGCCATGACGGCTGAAGGCTCTGGTGTGATGACCGTGACGGCTGAAGACTCAGGCGTGACGGCCACGATGGCTGAAGACTCTGGCATGATGGCCATGACGGCTGAAGACTCTGGCGTGACGGCCATGACGGCTGAAGGCTCTGGTGTGATGAACATGATGGCTGAAGGCTCTGGTGTGACGACCATGACGGCTGAAGACTCTGGCATGACGGCCATGATGGCTGAAGACTCTGGTATGACGGCCATGATGGCTGAAGACTCTAGCATGACGGCTGATGGCTCTGGCATGATGGCCATGACGGCTGAAGACTCTGGCATGACGGCTGAAGGCTCTGGTGTGATGACCATGACGGCTGAAGACTCAGGCGTGACGGCCATGATGGCTGAAGACTCTGGCATGACGGCCATGATGGCTGGAGGCTCTGCGTGACAGCCATGACGGCTGAAAGCTCTGATGTAGCGCCCATTTTGTGATGAGGCTCGGGTGCGACATGATGACTGAGGATTCTAAACTCAGAAGTGTTGTGAGCATTGGACTTAGGATCATCAGCCTAGGAATTGCTGAACACCGTGTTGGGCAAAGCTCTATGGCCAAAAAAAAAGTGTTTAGAGGAAGGGTCCTCCTCTGCTTCATCCACCATGAAAGAGGAACCATGTGAATGTGTAACCTCAATACATTATGAAGGAACAGACTGAACATTTGAAGTCGAAGGATTGTGGCTTGAACACTTGAAGTTGATTCTTTTTTCAGCATTTTTTTTTTTTTTTTTTTTTTTTTGATCAATCAAACCAGAGCAGTTTTAAACGAGTGCTCCACCCACTGCTTATGAGCAGAGATTTTTTGTTTGTTTTAGAAACACAGCCAAATAATTTACTGACAACGTCTGTTAAATACTCCTTGTCTTGGGCGTGTCTATAGTTTCCAATAGGCTTTTATAAAAGTGACAGAAATAGCATTGTTTAATTGTAGATTTAGTGTTTGTCGGCTCTTGTGCTGTGCACATGCGTTAATCATTATCACGTTCTTAGAGATTTTCTCCAAAAGTGCAACTTATTCTTGTTTATTACTATGTTAAAAAAACTGAACACAATACTTTAGCACATTGAAAAGAATTTCTTTGGCACCCAAATTGAATAATATGCTTTTATACATTTTACAATCCTGATGGTAATCATTTCTACAGTTCTGTCAGGACCACTACCGTCAAATATGATTGACAATTAGCCTACAGTTTGGATTGGCGGTATGGTTCCGTTCTGGGCGAGAACTCCCTGCGCATCCATGCAGCCTAGCATGGATAAGAGCAGGGAGAGCAGCAATAACCCCCCTAGGGGGAAACAGAACAGAACCAACATGAAAATTTGCAAATATATTTAATTCAAGATTTTAAGTACAGCATTATTCGATAATTATTCTGATTCAAGGGGAATCAGAATGTCAAATCCTGACTGGGCGAGAGGAGGAGCTGGGGATGGAGGAGGGTAATTAGCTCCTGAGAAACGCGATAGCTGCTGATAATACTGAAGCTTATATATGTATACGGTGATAGGTGTCGTATTCCTATAGGTAGATGTGGATCAGCTGAGGGCCAGCTGATGCGAGCTTGACTAACGTGACCTGCCAGAACTAACGCTACGCTTGATTTTTATTATGGTGACTTTAAACATTTCCTATATATTTTAGTTTAATGGTTTAAAGGGTGATTTCACCCAAAAATGAAAATTCTGTCATTAATTACTCACCTTCATGTCGTTCCAAACCTGTAAGACTTTCATTCACCTCCGGAACAGAGAAGGAGACCTTTTTAATTAAATCTGAGAGATTTCCTCCATTGGCAGATACGCAACTACCACTTTTGATGCTTCAAGAAGTTCATAAAGAGATCATAAAATTAGTCCATATGAATCGAGCAGATTATGATCCAAATTTTCTGAAGAGACATGCTTTATATGATGAACAGATTGAATTTAGGCTTTTAGTAAACAGAGAACAAAGCTCTGTAAATGTGCTGCGTAACACGAGAATGAACCTCATTGGTTCTTGCACGTAAAGAGAACATGCTTGAGCTTCCATTTACCACAACTGATGTGTGAGTTGATGAATTCAATCTAAGCCTAAATTCAATCTGTTCATCATATGAAGCAATCGTATATCTTAAGAAAACTAAACCGCTCAATCCATATGGATTAGTTTTAGGATTGAAGGGGGTGGATTGGAATTCACTGCTGCTTAATGTATATGTTATGACTGAGTGATTATAATCAAGGCATTAATCTATATTTTTCCTTCTAAATATCAAATGAGTTGAATGACTTCTCTGGAGATTTTACTTTGTTATAGAAGTTATCAGTGTGATCACTGAAATGTTCTTTTCATGTATTCTTTAATGTCTGTATTTGATATCTGAATGCAGTAACAGTGCTTGCTTATTTAGCCCGGCTTCCAGAAATGAAATGGGGACTTGTTTTGTGTTTGAGAAAGGTCTTCAACGTTAAAACATATAGGGGTCATTGAAGCCAATAGTTTAAGGGACCATTTCTTTGTTAAAGCCTTACTTTCCAGTTAGACTAAAGTGTAGTTCTCCTTGAGAGAAAGAACGTATTATCTTGATGTTTTATCTATTATCTTGAGAGTGAATACTCTCCTGTTTATAGTTAGAGCCTAGCCAAATCCAACCTTGGAAAAGCTGTGTGTCGGTGTGTGTGTTAGTCTTCTTGGTTACAGGTTAAGGAACCACTGGCATTATTGGAGATTGACTGAGTTGTTGTTCTGGACATGTTGGCGCCCAGAAACCCAAATCTGCTACCTGGAAAGTCACGACGTGCCTAACTTCAGGGTCCGAGTGTCAGCTGCATACTCGATGGAGATATACTTCAATCTATCTATATGTGTGGAAAATTACTATGTTTATCTATTTTTTAGCCAATGACGTAGCTTAGACCTTGGTGTAGGGTATAACTGCTGTGATCTTTGTAACTGTAAATGGGGCGCCCTACGAACTCCCGTGTGAGTCTTGAAGCTGACTTCTGCTGATAAAACTGCAAACTATCTTCAGTAAAACTTTTCTTCAATTTCTTATAATTCTGACTCCGGGTCTTCTTTCAAACATCTGGTCCTTGGGTCCTAAACTGTTACCCCCTAACAGGACCTCTTTATGAACTTTTTGAAGCATCAAATAGGTAGTTGTGTAGTTGCCAATGGAGGGACAGAAATCTCTCAGATTTCATTAAAAATCTTCATTTGTGTTCCGAGGATGGATGAAGTCTGACAGGTTTGGAACGGCATGAGGGTGAGTATTTAATGACAGAATTTACATGTCTGGGTGAACTATCCCTTTAAGACTGACTCTTTAGCATTTATCTAATTAAAATGATATTATAATTATTTAACAGTTCTTTATTTATTTATTTTGACTGATAGAATAGCAATAAATTATTTTGGCATTATTAATATTTTTCTTTGAATATTCAAATATTCTTTATTATATACTGACTGTCATGTGTTTTCCTTTCACACCTAATGATTAACACACCCAGTTGTTGACACCATAAGCAGAACATCTTGTCATTTTACCATGTTGTAATTAATTGTCTACAATAATCTTGGAATGTTAGACAAAAAAAAAGAGGATTAATTTCCTAAATGTATAGATTGATGTCCTAATTGTTTTTCAATACAATTTGCAGAACAGGTTTCACTGTTGTTAAACTTGCAGTCAAAATTCAGAGAAGGCTTTACAATTATGACAGCTGTATTTGGTTCCCATTTTAAAATGATATTCTGTTAGAACATTGTCTAATTGTACAATTTTAAATCATTTTAGCTCTGTTGAGATCGAAGAAACCAATAAAACCATTAGAAAGCACTTGCTTTTCCTTATATACACAATGTCCTGAGTTGTTGTCCTTGGCCCACAATTGTAATTCCCCAACCTCAAGTAAATAAAAGTGTAAAACAGAACTAAAATGGGCGTCTCTATCTTTGCAGCTTTTTAATCTCAGACAACAGCATAAAAAATTCCAAAAGACAGAAATTCTGAGAAGCAGTCATTAACTGAACATTTATGAAATCTCTCCCCCAGTGATTTATCATCTGCTACAGAGCAGTAGTGGAGTTTCATTCCATTCTGTTTGTTTGTGTGGGTTTTACAGACACACCATGCTATATTGTGTTACATAGGAACAGAAATCAGTGATCACGTGTGATTTTGTTCTATAGTTAAGCAATCAGTTCACAAAACAGAGGAGCCTCCGTCAGAACAAAATTGAGAACATGTGGAAAATTAGGCCCAGCATTTCTATAAATGGGCTGTTTCTATAAATGGGTTTTAGATTATGAGGTATATGAACTGAACTTTCTTCAGGTGTCCTATGACACCTAGTCTCAATAAAGCAATGCAGCTGGTGCAGACTAGGTCAATGGCTGTACAACAAGGCACCTGTAGTGTATACCATATACCAGAGGGGATATAATATATTTACACTTGAATAAAACCCACCTTTGCTTCCCTCCACTTACACACATTAGAGAATGGAAAATGACCTCAGGCCTAGCACAGTCTGAACAGCGTTGGAGAGAGGTGAGAGGTTGAGAATGTTTCAAACAACAGCAGTTTGTATGTTTGCCATCAGCTGCCAGGTCTCTTTGGCCCTGCTGTATGTCACAGCCACATGCTTTGGCAAATCATTAGCATGTTAAGAAAATATAGCTGGCTTTGATTTCTAAAAGGAACAAAGTTGGTTCTCACTGGCGTACAAGCAGCCAATCAAATCTGCGTGAGGTAAAGCTGGGCGGAGACTTCAGAGAACAAAAACATTCATGAGCCTTCCTCAGGTAATGAACATGTTCACCATGAAGTCGGACACAGAAACATGCTGATTTATGTCACCTGGTTGTCCATGCCAAACTCGCTACGGGCAACAACTTTTTCTCCTATCTCGGGGGGCTACTTCAAAACTGACTCATACAGCGGGGTATTGTTCAGTTTTAACTGTGCAGTGCTGCTGATGACATTTCCTTCCTGTGGACTAGGGTTTTAGATATTTGACTCAAGAATGTCTTGTTCATAATGCTGGCTCCTGGGTCAATGAAGCTCCTGCACTGTGAAATGAAGGACTCATAAAGAATTCAGCATGTAGGCAGATATAATTTTTGGTTTCAAACATCAATTTTAATTTCATTATTTATGTTAGATATAGAAGTATTAAATTGCCAATACACCCTATAGCAATATTTGCCCCTCTGAACCTGTGAGGTGAAACATTTCAGCTCTCTAACCAGATCCCAATAGTGCCATTCAAGCCAGCAGATCTGGAATACATTATGAATCCCCCCAGTCACTGACAGAAAGGATGAATAATTACCTGATTAAAATGTCTCAGTGACTGATTTATGCAAAAAGAAGCTGCAAGATGTTCCTCCCCTGGGACATTCGGTTTATTCAGTGCTATCAGCTGCCAGTAATACATTGTATGTATGAGAGAATATGACACTTTGCACTTGCAAGGCTGACACGCAAGGTAATTTAAATGGCTGTCCAACTGAGCTAATTTTCTGTATTTTAAAGTGACAGCCGTAACATAATATAGTCACAAACATGTATCAAACTGCATTTATAAGCAATGGGGATGGAGCTTAAATTAAATAATTTCTCTCTTTTGAGCATATGGTGTAACCTTTTATAAAACAGAAATGTATTTACATGTCTTATTGACATGCTATCATGCACAGAAACTTCACGTTGCATTTGCAAACCTCATGAGATGTAAGTCAAACAGTGAAACGTTTCAAAATGATGCATAACTTGTAATGTGGCACCTTTATTTTTCCTTCTATATTTGCAATGTCAGAATTGTCCATAGGCATTTAAAGGGATACTCCACTTTTTTCGGAAATAAGCTCATTTTACATCTCCCCCAGAGTTAAACAGATGAGTTTTACCGTTTTAGAATCCATTCAGCCGAACTCCGGGTCTGACGGTACCACTTTTAGCATAGCTTAGCACAGATCATTGATTCTGATGAGTCCAGTAGCATTTCTTTCAAAATGACCAAAGAGTTTCAATATTTTTCCTATTTAAAACTTGACTCTTCTGTAGTTAAACCGTGTACTAAGATCGACGGAAAATGAAAAGTTGCGATTTTCTAAGCCTATATGGCTAGGAACTACTCTCATTCCAGCGTAATAATCAAGGAACTGTGTGGCTGTACCATGGGTGCAGCAGGCGTAATGATATGACGCAGCGCCTGAAAATAGTCCCCAGCTCGGTAACTTCTTCCAACGTGACCGGGACTAAGTTTGTCTAACCTATTAGACCTATTTTCAGGCGCTGCCTGAAGAGTCAAGTTTTAAATAGGAAAAATATTGAAACTCTTTGGTCATTTTGAAAGAAATGCTACTGGACTCATCAGAATCAATGATCTGTGCTAAGCTATGCTAAAAGTGGTACCGTCAGACCCGGAGTTCGGCTGAATGGATTCTAAAACGGTAAAACTCAACTGTTTAACTCTGGGGGAGATGTAAAATGAGCATATTTCCGAAAAAAGTGGAGTATCCCTTTAATGACATTTTAATTCATAAAAGAAGAAGAAACAGGCTTTTTAAAGGAGCCGTATGTACGATTGTGGCCAAAACTGCTGAGCTGGCAACCCGGATGCCGAAACACTACTGACTTCGTGATTGGTAGATAGGTGGAGGGTGGCGCTTCAGGCCAAAACACAACATGAAAACATCAACATCAGTTGAGGGCTGCAACTTCACTTTTTAAATGACAATATCCTGGCCGGACTACTGTTATCAGTGATATAAGTATTTGAAATGAACATGATTTCTTAATGTCTAGTGACATATCAGGGGCATTTTATGATTAATTGAAATACATTTCTTACATACAGCTCCTTTAAAGTATGTTTCACAGAGTATACTAGAACTGCTACTGCAGCGGCAGGATATTTTGTCTACAGTAGGTCTTGTTTACTGTTGCTATCAGTAACTTGGGACATGCATTTCGCAAAAACAACCACAAGAAAAACCTGTGAAAACACATTGATTAAAAAAAATTTTGATTTACTGTTTGCTGGCAGTGACATCAAAATGTTATTTTCACTTGGACTGAGAAAATAGCGTTTTGCACAACTTCTCTATAAAAAAATATGACTAGCTCTAAACTATTTAGTAGATTTATGAGTGCTGTAATAAGTCCAAGAGATCAAACTGAATTGAATCCATCTTTTAAATAAATATTTGTTCATCAAAATAGTGGCACAACTTAATGTCTTGTATACTTCATTTTTTAGACACATAAGGGTTTTAGTTGGGAGAGGAGAGGGGCATGCAAGCAAATGCAATGAGGTCAAAATGAGTATCAGTGACAGCTGGCATCTCTCCTACTTCCTGCCTGATGCACAGTAAAGACCAAGACCAAGACCCTTTACCCTTTTAGCAAATCTATCCAAATAACCAGAACATTGCTAATGAAGACATTAAAGTGCAACAAAAGGTAACCACAGATTTCTGTTAACATATACCAAACCAGCACCAAATCAAATAGAAAAAACAACAACAACAACAACAAAAAAAAAAATTAATATGTGCAATGCAAATGTAAAGAGGACTATTATACTTTATTGCACTGTTGAAGAAAATAGGCATTAAAGACCCACCAGAGGTCAGATTTTCTTTATCCTGGGTTCCTTTAAAACTAATTCCACCAATTGATATGAAGAGGGGAGCACAAGATTTCCTGAAGTCAACAACCATCTTTTTATGTCTTGTTGACCAGGTGTCAAACATATCACATCCCCTCTGTGAGCTGTCTCATCATTTTCTGCAATGAACCCCCTCACTGTGGTGGACTGTAGGTCTCAAATATGATGATATGATTACTTTGGCACTTGGCAACAGTCTTGGATTATAGCACATCCCTGTGGGAACCTGGTGCACAGAGTGCCAGAAATACAGTCATGCACTTTGTGTTCTATCTATCTATCTATCTATCTATCTATCTATCTATCTATCTATCTATCTATCTATCTATCTATCTATCTATCTATCTATCTATCTATCTATCTATCTATCTTTCAGCCTCGGCTCGTCTGTATGGGCAGGTGGGCCAGAGCCCCACCAAAATATTCATACATACATAGACCTCTACACTGAGTAAATTACAAATGTATTCAGCATTCTGTAACAAATATTTTTCAGATTTTTAGACTGTTTTAAGTGTAAAGTGAGCAGGATGTATTCAAATGTGCGCATGGATTCAGTAGGCATGTATTTATGATACTAAGTGGGGGCATCCTGTCTCGGAGTCCTCCATAGCTCTACAGCACCCTACAGAAAAATGGAATTGCAGCGCGCTCTCACAGAGAGGCATTGGGGGCCGATTTCAGGATGCCCCGCTTATTTTCACTTGACATTACCTCGCTCCAGAACAAGACTATCATCAGTCCGCTTTAGCAATGTGTCTGTATCAGGTCAACAGTGGCATGTCTGTCCTACAGTCTATGGTTCTTCCTATGTGGAGTAGCGTATCAAATTAATTTAAGTATAAACCCTTTAGTTTAAATGTGCTCATGTGAATAACCTTTATATACAGTTGTTAGGTTGTGTTTGTTTTATTTTTCTTGGTCTGAGAATAGACATGACTGCACCATCCTGAAAAAAAAAAAAAAAAAACCTTTGGATGCAATAAATATATTAACTAAAGGCAATTCTAAGATGGCATTCTATGCGTTTGTCGTGTGTACAAAAGTATGTCAATCATCATTAGAGCGGCGGAATAACGCAAGGACATTGGAATTCTGCCAAAAGTGTGCCTGTTTATCATAAATCTATCACGAGGACAAATTATAGACTTAAAATTAAAATATTTTCATTATAATCATATAATTTGCTATCACTGTGAGAACGTTTAGTGCATTTGGAGGAACATCTCACCCACGTCTCTGATCTCACACCCACACAGCGAACCAATACGATATCGCGGTATTCTACGGGATTTTACAATTCCAACGGAACCATCGAACCATTGACGTCACTTCCGTTGTCGAATTGCGTCAGTTACGAAACGTTGCCATTTCCGCCTGGCAGACGAAAGGTCTACGTTTTACCATACCGATTTACTCCATCAAAATGTCTCTGGACGTGTCATCTCCTCACTTGAACACTCCACCAAATAACCAAGGCATACTTATCGGCGATAAAGTGTATTCGGAGGTGTTTCTGGCCATCGATAGCTCGATAATACCCGATGAAAGATTCTCTGCGACTCCGTCCATGCTCGATGGCCTCGACCATGAGACTGAAACAGATCTGCGGATTCTGGGCTGCGAACTCATCCAGTCTGCCGGGATTCTTCTTCGTCTGCCACAGGTTACTGTCTAACTATGTTTATGTATATGAATTCATTTCTTTAGTTCGAATTCTAATTACCCAAATGTGTAAAACGATGCGCTTAGCACAGCTAGCAGTAGCTAACTTAGCCGTAACCGGCACATTGAACCCGGCGGCCTTTTGTCTGGCAGCGAGATGATTTAGATAATGCCAGCCTGAGCCGTGCAATGTATTTAGGGTTGTAGTTTAAAACAGATTATTTGTTGTTATACAACAAGTGTTGCTTTACTGTAAGTAAAGTGGATTGAACGTCTTTTTAATGTATTATTTGTTTTTTTGATTAACGTTAGGTGGCGATGGCGACAGGACAAGTCCTTTTTCAACGATTCTTTTACTCGAAGTCCTACATCAAACACAGCTTTGAGGTAAGTCAGAAACACAAAAAATGTGTAAGCTGACTCGACGCAAGTCATGAAAATAATTTGTGTGGTTTCACTTTAAAACAGATTGTTGCCATGGCCTGTGTGAACTTGGCGTCAAAGATTGAGGAATCGCCGAGACGAGTGAGGGATGTGATCAATGTTTTCCATCACTTGAAACAAGGAAAGGGCAAAAAGTAAGTCGATCCTGTGTTTGTATCATTAGTCAAGCTAAGTATTTAGAGAATTGTTTTTGATAGTGTTTTTTTTTAGATGTGTAACTGTTTTGTTTACCATTAAATTCCAAAAGGTTTATTAGATAAAAGCTGTAATTTCATATCCCTCAAATACTTGTGTTGTATTAATAATTGGATTGGACATTAAATACGGTCTGTTTGTTTGAAACCATTTTGAAGATATTTATTTTTTGCTGCTTGAAATGGAGAGAAATTTTGTGTCATAAGCATCTTCAAAGAGAGTACGAAATAAAGCAGAGAATGTGGATGCCATAGAAATGTTTTTTTTTTTTTTTATAACATATGTCCAACATTAATCTACATGAGCCCATTTACTTTTTGTGTTCTACCAGAAGCAGCCCTCTTGTCCTCGATCAAAATTACATTAACACCAAGAACCAAGTGATCAAAGCAGAGCGCCGTATCCTTAAAGAGTTGGGTTTCTGTGTTCATGTCAAACATCCACACAAGGTGAGTTTTGTTTTCTAAAATTCCGGTTTTGTTGCTATCAACTCTCTTATACAAAAATCCTGATAGTGTCCATAATTTGAATAATTAATTTCACATTTTCAACTATTGCAGATCATTGTCATGTACCTACAAGTGCTTGAATGTGAGAAGAATCAGATGCTGGTTCAAACAGCATGGTAAGTGTGCTTTTGTCCTTGAAGCTCATGAAAATGCACTTCAAATTATGACTTGAAAATTTTTCCCCTTATAGAGGAGACATTGGATCAGGTTTATGGTTGGACTCGTGCTGTGTTTCCACTAGTAGCTGTCATTATTTGCTGTTAAGAGCTTGAACTTGTGAAAGAGTTTGCTACTTAAGCATCAACAGGACTTAGTGGAAACACTGCATTATAAAGTATGAATTGCATTGTAGCTTGGTATACCTAAAGGTAAGATAGGCTCACATTATTCTGGCATCCCCCCCCCTTTGTTTTTGTAATAAAAATGCAGGATTAATCTGTAGGTCATGCATTATTGACTTGTTGCACATCATTGAGGTTCTGGCTTATGGAGAGCTCTGTTTAACTTTGTCCTTTCTCTACTCTTTGATTAAAGGGTAGCCCATGGTGGTAAGTGTCACAGAAAACACCCGAACTCCTCAGGCACAAGACCCAGGAACCCCTCCCACCTTATTGGCTGGCCTTTTCGAGGCTGCCAGCCAATCCAGTGAGAGCTCTCAGCGGAGGTTGGCTTTGCTGGGGGGTCCAGGATTTGCTTTTTTCTTTTTCTAAAAAGTGCTAGTAGTTAGTTGTGCACTTTTTGATCTATAAATACAAATGATTTTTTTAGCAGTGAAAACAGTGTTACTTTTTTTTTTTTTTTTCTCAAATGAATCATGTTCATGTGAATTTTATCACTCCTCATGTGAATTTTATAACTGATATCCTCCGTGAAGTGATCCTTGCCTCTCCTCACACCTTTTTTGATATGGGGTTTGAAAAGTTTCGATTTCGCCAAACATCATGCACGTTTGTTTCAGCATGTTGCTTTAGTTTTGTGGTTTGAGATGTTTTATTGCTCAAATTTAAGATTACACTATTGCCTCCATCATGGCTACATTTTAAAAAAGTGAGGGAAAGGACATAAAGTTAAAGAGTCTCCAGAAAAAGCCATATATGAGAGAGAGAGAGAGAGAGCATGGCAGGTCTTGCATAGGTGTTTCTTCATGTTTTGCAGGAACTATATGAATGATGCCCTCCGAACCAATGCGTTTGTGCGGTTTGAACCTGAGACCATTGCGTGTGCCTGTATTTACCTCGCTGCTCGAGTGTTACAGGTATGTCCTTGACTTTATTTATCTTCATTGTTTCAATTTCTTTATTTCATTAAATGTTTTTGTATTTCCGCAGATTCCCCTTCCTTCCAAACCACACTGGTATCTTCTTTTCGGTGCTACTAAGGAGAACATCAAAGAAATATGTATTAGCACGATGAAGCTTTATTCTAGGGAAAAGGTAACTTAAGTTGAATAAACTTACAGATTTGTATTATATTGACTTTCTTTATTTGTACTTAATAAACTACTTGGATTTTTCTTAGATGCTGTTGTTAATACTCTATCCATCTTTCAGCCCATCAGTGAACAGCTTGAAAAACAGGTGGAAAAGAGAAAGGTGGCCCTGGAGGAGGCAAGACTAAAAGCCAAAGGACAGAATCCCAGTCTCACACCAGCTCTCGCTGCCATTGGTGGATTTTCCCCAGCATCAAAACCCTGTAAGTTTGTGTTTCTGTTTGCATTTTCTTATGCCGGGTACAAGCTGCACAATTTTCAAAGTCGTCGGATCGCTGTTCTTCTCACACTATACAACTGTCTGCGGTACCATTTAGTTGCTGTTGTGTGCACATTACACAACAGGATAGGCGACAGGGGGTCATACATTACACATCATTTCAATTGGAAAAATCGCTGACAACTCTGTCTGGTCTACAAAATGCATTTCACAACCAAACGTGCAAGAAGTGATACAGGAAATAACGTAAGATCATGCGTGAGGCTTGATTTCTTGTTAAAATTATGCACGCAAGAAGCTTGTGATTCATGTTGTCTGCATTGATTCAATGATCGGTAAGTGTTAAGTACTTCAGTATCACAGAAAAAAATCTGTCTTTTAATAATTAAACATTATTAAAGACAAGTGAACAGTCAGTAATAAAATTAGAACAAATAAACAAATTACAAGCTTAGATGAATACAATATAACAAAGTTACAAATAGGTCTAACAGTAGTACTCAGGTCCAGAAATGTAATCACTAAATGTAAAATAACACTATCGTGTTCTCTGTATAAATTAAATATAGATTAATCTTTGTTAAAGTTGTGTTTTGTTGTTTGGTTAACATTAATGACTAGGGCTGTGCGATTAATCGATTTCGATTTTAATTTTTGGCTTCCAACGATTATGAAAACGAGATATTCAAGGTATTGCCTAAATGTCAGAATTAGTACAATAATTGCATCATGAAAAATCCTAATACTGAACATGTTATTGCATTATCATGAGTCATGTTTTTCCCTTACGGATATTAAAAGTATAGTGACCATGTTTTAGGCGTTGGTTAGATTACCATTTGTATAACCAGAATTTTACTACAAATTCCATGGTTAAACTATGGTTAGTATAGCAAAACCGTGGTTACCATGGTTTAACTATATTAACCATGGTTTTTGATTTATTTGTAGAAAATTAAAACCATGGTTCATTTTCATAAGGGTTGTTATTGCCTGCCCTAGCCCTCTTTAAACCTTTAATAAAATGTGTATATTTTCTGCTAAATTACTACTGTAACTTTACAAGTCAAGTCATCTTCATTTATATAGCGCTTTTAACAATGTAGATTGTTCCAAAGTGGCTTTACAGTGATAATAGGAAATTAAAGTAACAAAGATAGGTTTGGCTTTATAGCAGCTCTAGATTAGAATAAAGTTATTGTCCAGCTAAAGTTAGTTTTGACTCACTTCCGTCGCAACGATCATTAGTTATGAACTTACACGACACCGTTTTAACAGAAAACTCAAGTTCTCTCTGCACAAACTTTAAAAATGCGAACCTGTGAGAACGCTGATGGTTCAGTCTATAGGTATGCGTGTTTGAATATATGCGCGTAGTCCTTCCCTACAAGCCAACCCTCAACAAACTACTTGTCTGGCCTTAAAATGGGGAGGGATGAGGGGAGGGATGTCTTCACAGGGGAGAGACTAGTTGACACTTCAGGACTGCATAGATGA
This sequence comes from Rutilus rutilus, assembly GCF_951802725.1. Lineage (NCBI taxonomy): Eukaryota > Metazoa > Chordata > Actinopteri > Cypriniformes > Leuciscidae > Rutilus > Rutilus rutilus. The sequence continues at coordinate 14,891,973 of NC_140214.1, forward strand.
TGTCCTTTTATACAATAAGATGATGATAATGGGGTGCTGCTGCTAACAGTTGCTAACAGTTTAATGCTTAACCAAGTAAGCAAAGACAAAACTAGCCTATTTTACAATTACAGATGAAACTGACCTGCACTTGAAGTCCTGAACAGGTCAGTAGTTTTGCCTGTCTGCTCCACCCAGGCGCTTACATTCCTTTCTCAAGTCTCTCGCATTGATTACTCTGATCGAAACCGTTTGGCGGAGGCGAATCGCATTGCCAGTCAAGACTAACCGATTCATGATTTATTATTGAATGACGAATTCGGAAATAATCACATTAGTACATTCGGCAGGCAATAATAATAATAAATCTAGGGCAGCGGGCTAAATCGGCTGCCAGGTCAACAGGAATTCTCCTGGTTCTCCCGATGGCCAGTCCGCTCCTGTGAGTAGGTACCACATTAGAATTCGAACTTACTTTATGATGGTTTAAAAGTACATTCTATATAGCATTAATGTGTGTTGTATGGATGTAATCTAAATCCGGACATACTACTTCTGCCATGTTGTCATTATCATGGGACCTACCAGCATCAGTTGCATCGCTTCACTGCCATCCTGTCCCGTGGCCTCATGGGAAAGCAAAGCGTCTCATCGAGGGATGGAATTTGTCTCAAGCAGGTCATCCGGGGACTTTTCGCCTGCTGTTTTCGAAAACTATGAATCTGGACATACTCTGTTGGCATACTGGTTTTCGCATGCTATATAGTATGGTAATATTCGATTTTGGATGCAGGGATGGGCATCTGTGCTTCTCACTGATCACATATTTGATAATACACAATACGCGATCGTCACTCGCGTGAACAACACCAATTTGCCTCTGATTTTTACAAAACTGTCAGTGAGTAAAAATCAGGACTTAAATCGTGCAGTGCACCCAGCATTACTGATTAAGCTTTCTGCAAGTACTTGTCAATTCACAGGCATCTAAAAGTGTTTTCTTTTCCAGCTTCTCCAAGAGAAGTGAAGATGGAAGAAAAATCGCCAAACTCTAAACTAGTACAGGGGTCTGAGAATAGACAATTGTTTGCCAAAAGCCCATTGAATGGGTAAGTATTTTAATATACACCACCTATATCAAGTACAGCTTAAATTATGTTTTAATTATTTTTAACTCTGCACTATATATTTGGCCTGGGTGATGTGTCTGTACGAATTATACTAGCATATCTGTGACAGTTAAAAAAAAAAATCATTAAGTATTCCTGTTCTTTAACTGAAGTGTTAAGTAATTTCATGTGAAGCTGTTTTTATACTGATGCCAAATTTAATCTTTAATGAATAATTTTACCTTCTGGAAGTCAATCTCAAAAAAAAATTTAATAAATTGAGGTCCCTTTTTTGGTTGTTTATTGCTGTGATTTTGTGGCTGTCTTTTCAACAAAAGCAAATATTTTGAATTTTTTTTTTAAGCAAAAAAGTTTTTATTTGATCTTTTTTAAAGTATGTGCTTTGTCAAAAAAAATTTATATTTGTTTTTAAATATTTTTATTTAGCGTTCTATTTGAGTTTGTCATTTTTGTTTTTAAACTTATTTTACTTCAGATAGTTGCCCTGTCAACATTTCTAATTTTCATTTAAGTTTGTTTTTCATCTATTTTACTTAATCCTATTTAACAAACAATTTCTAATAGTTTTAGGTAGCAAAAACAACACTGCATTCTGCCCCTGTTTAGCTGTACTATACTATATTGTTTACCATTTTGTTTTGTTTTATTTCTTTATATAGCAGCATGAAAAAGGAGAGAAAAGTGTTTCAGAATGGCAAGAACCATAGCCGGTCTCGCTCAAGATCACGCTCTCAGTCTCGTTCTCCACACCGACAGTAAGTGACAACATGCAGTTTCACTTCACGAAGTGATATTTTACACCTGTACACCAGGATGAATTTTTTTAAATCCGACTTTCATTTTCTCTTGCTGACATGTTTTCTTATCCTTAGTCGGAGGAGCCACTCAGGAACGTACAGCTCTCACAGCAGCCACAGCCCATCTCCACGGCAACACAAAGGTCGCAGAGTTTCGCCAGTTACGCAACTCAAGACGGAGCGAGACAGAAAGAGCGAGTCTAGTCGGCGTGGCAACAAAAGGAGGAGATCACGGAGCAGAACTCGCAGCACTTCTCGCGAAAGAGGCCGTGACCGCGACTACGTGAAACACAAGCACGATCGCGCCACCAGTCACCACTGGGACCATCGCGAACGTGAGCGCGACCGCTCGCGTGATCACGGAAGAAGCAAACACCAGAGCAGGTCACATTCTGGACACAGCAGACACAGTAAATGAGACACCCGGCACTGCTGAATGAAACTGAATGGAACTGTGATGGCACTGGACAACAGGACTAAACATTAGATTGGAAAAATGCTTGCTTCAACACAGTTTTCCAAGAGTTAACCTTAAGAAGTGGATGTTTTCTCGATGTTATTGTTCTTGCATCTCTGACTGACTCGTAGAGTTGATTTAAGCAAGGTAGTGGTGCCTTTTTATGTATTGTGTTTTACCGTAAACTTGAAAGTGAACAACAGACTGCTAAATATCTGCCTAAATCAGGGATCACATTTGCACAGGAAGGAGCAGTCCTGAGTCCTGTGTATGTTAAATATTTTTCAAATGCACAACTGTGTTTGTGCACTGTACATATAAAGCTTATTTTTATGATGTCATGAAGACTTTGTATTCATCTCTTCACAAAATAAAAATGTTATAAAAAATGTTTTACTTTGTTGTTTGTATTGAATTGCTTTTAAATAATTAAATGGAATGCATCTAACACTTATTGGATATTTTTACAAAAGTATTGGTAAAACAAAACCTGTTAACCAGTCTAACATCTCTTGTCTAGAGTCTCTAGAGACCATGTAGCAGAATCAATGGTAACTACATTAAAGTTCAAATCATTAATCCATATTATCCCATAGTTCAAATCATTAATCCACATTAATCATCTAGAATTTACAGCTAGATATGTACTGAATATAATAATATACAGATGGCTATTACTATAAACAGAATGTTTACAGATAGATATGTACTGAATATAATATACAGATGGCTGTTACTATAAACATAATTTTACAGATAGATATGTACTATGAATATATATACAGATGGCTGTTACTGTTTATAGTAACAGCCATCTGTATATATATTCATAGTACATATCTATCTGTAAAATTATGTTTATAGTAACAGCCATCTGTATATTATATTCAGTACATATCTATCTGTAAACATTCTGTTTATAGTAATAGCCATCTGTATATTATTATATTCAGTACATATCTAGCTGTAAATTCTGTTCACAGTAAGAGTTATCTGTATATTATATTCATAGGACAATCTATCTGTAAATTGTTTATAATAGTATTCAACTCTATATTTATTCAGTACATATCCATGTTCTGCACTTATGAACCACTGTATATCCTGCACTTGCTGCTATTGCACTTCTGGTTAGACCTAAACTGCATTTCGTTGCCTTGTACCTGTACTTGTGTAATGACAATAAAGTTGAATCTAATCTAATCTAATCTAATCATATTAGGTATGATAATGTGAACTGTGAGCCATTTATAACTTTATAAGTGAGACGTTTTATTATTTAGGTTAATTTATTAATACACTGTTGTTAAATTTTATTAATTTGTAATAGCATTAATTCTCATCAAAGTCGTGATGTAACACAAGTAGCCAGATTCATTCTTCCATATTGTGTTGTTCATCTGAGTGAAATGGATTATCATAAAAAGAAAAAATGTTGCGTGGACACTTGGTTCTGTCAATCGGTTGGTAATTGAATGGAGGTAGATCTGAATGTGAGCTTGCAGTCGATTGTAAGGGGCAAGGTTTAAGCAGACTAAAGAAGAAACTAAGAGGAAATCTGTCGTTTTACCAGAAGACTTGTATTTTATTAAAAAAATGTAGGTCAATAATTAAAAAACAGAATGCACACATGTATCGTTAACAAGATCAATAAAATATATTTAGAAATGTACATATTTTCATTGTTTAAAAATGTTAGTTTGTTGAAATTAACATTACCCTAGATTAGTAAACTGCATATGTGACCCTGGACCACAAACCCAGTCACACGGGTATATTTGTGGCAATAGCCAACAATATATTGTATGGGTCAAAATTATCGATTTTTCTTTTATTCCAAAAATCATTAGGATATTAAGTAAAGATCATGTTCCATTAAGATATTTTGTAAATTTCCAACCGTAAATATATAAACATTTATTTTTGTGAGTGAATGCAGCAAAAGTGCAAAAATAAATGGACACATTTAAAGGCGATTTTCTCAGATTCCAATATTTTCTCAAATATTGTCCTATCCTAACAAACCATATATAAATGGAAAGCAATGTTGTTAATTCAGCTTTCAGATGATGTTTAAATCTCAATTTCAAAAAATTTACCCATGTGACTGTTTTTGTGGTCCAGGGTCACATATTGTGTTCATTATACCTAATGGGACAATGTTCATGAATAGAATGTTATTAACTGCAACCGAATAAATATCTATGTATAAAATGTCTATGTATAAAATCTGTACTGTAAATCTCTAACTTTTAAAAGTGCAAGTGTTTCTTTGCATTGACAAAATGTGTAAAAACTGCTGTCAAATGTCAAAAGAGGACACTTTCAGTATCAATGTAGAGGCCACCGAGTTACATGGTTCCTGAAAATGTTTGTTGATATGAAAGTTAATCATCTAGTTTGATTGTAGTCTCTGAAGCGGTTGCGTCTGTCATCCGGTGGCCGTTCCAGGCGTTATCCTGCGTATATGTGTGTAGGACTTCCTGAGAGTCACACTACCATGGTGAGATACTCCACGTGGAAGCACGCACTCCTCAGTCAACTTGTTTGCCTCCGGGTTCCAGCAAAGAACGGTAGCAATCACTTCATTCTTGTCGTCTCGGCCACCAGTGATGAAGAGCTTGTTATTGCAGGCGGCAATGCCACAGCTGGCCCTCTCACAGCCCAGCTGGATTATCAGCGTCCAGGAGTCTTCAAGAGGACTGTAGGAGTACAAGGCCTTCATCGCTCCACCTTTATTTTAGAGCAAGTTCATTCATCAGAGCATTGCAGTAATCTCAGCTGAGTTATTTTTCAAGCAACATCAAGACCAAAAAATGTAAAAGGTACAAACCAACAACAAATATGGCGTCCTTAAAGGTAACTGCATTTGTGCATTTGGCCTCAGTTGGCATTGGGCATTTTAAGCTCCATTTATTTGATAGGGAATCAAAGCTTTGCATGTTGTTTGTGGCTAGTTTGCCATTGGGGCCTCCGCCTATCACAAAGATGCATTTGTCATAGCTGGCAGCAGAGAAGGAGCTTACACTCAGCATGAGAGGCGCTGCCTGGAAAGAGAATTAAAAACTCATAAATAAAAACTCAACTGATGTGATTTGTAATGAAAATGTCTGTATATATATCGAATAACCATCATAAATCCACTGAAAAGTTATGATTCAGACAACGATTCAATATTGAATGGCTAAGACTTTTAAATGGACTTTTATTGTTTACATGACCTGTCCTGAGATAAATATTATTAATGCATATACACTGCCCCAAACTTTTGAATGTTAGTGCATCCCAGTTTCCACAAAAATATTAAGCAGCAAAAACTGTTTTCAACATTGATACAAATAAGAAATGTTTCTCGAGCACCAACTCATATTAGAATGATTTCTGATAGATCATGTAACACTAAAGACTGATTAATAGTCATCAATTTAATGCATCCTTGCTTTAAAAATTTTAAATGATCATTCCACACTATATGATCATATATCATATTTATATATTGTGGTAAATTAAAAATGAAAAGCTATGTTTTTTCTCATGTTTTTACTACTGGGACTGCAAAAGGCCTGTAGTTAAAGAATTGCCCATACCAAATATTTACCGAATATTTGTCTTCAGAACTCACCTCTGTCCAGCAGTTATGAAATGGATCATAAGCTTCAACACTGTTCAATCTCTGAGTTCCATCAAAGCCACCCAAAACATACACCTTTCCTCCAACAACAGCCATTTTGTGTCTCCAGCGTCCTGTGCTGAGGTACTCTATCTGGATCCATTTGTTTAGTGATGCATTATACTTCCACACATCATGCAATGTTTCCTTGCCACCTGTTTTGTTTAAAATAATTCATGTGTTTTTACAAATTTCTTGCGCATCAGCGTCCATGCAAATAAGAAAACTACATCACACACATACTAAACTTTATCACCTTCTCATGTGCCGATTCTCACCTGATATGTAGACTTCGTTTCTGAAAGTGACACACGCAAACTCCACCCACTTCTTATTTTCATTCTCAGATTCCATCTCCGTGTTTGGAAGTTTTGCGACCTCTAAGCGGCTCCTGCGTAGTGGGTCAAGACAGGTCACTTCAGATACAAACTTCTCTTCCTTTGTGCATCCTCCAATGATCATAAACACCTCCGACTGGAACTCCCGCACTCTTGGTTTGGTGCGCTCCGAGATCACCTATAAACCAAGAGGATTTAACACAGTCTCAGTTGATGCAAAAAATTAGAGGGTGTGAAATGTTTTATTTTGGTGACTGATAGGCCTGAAATGTAGGTTTTCATGTCTTGGGAAGAAAAAAAATCTTTCCTACGTAAGCAAAGTGGACATTATGACGTAAATATGCCCAAATTGATTGAAGTCAGAAACGAATCGAGAACTTGGGAATCAAATCAAATTGGGACATTTTTAGCGATACCCTGCCGTCATAGTCTAAGGACGAAAACCACTTCCTCCAAAAAAGCCTTGCCACGTCTTTATGATGCACTGTTACAATTCCTAAGCTTGTATTTCACTTCCTATTTTAATGAACTGTCTTGTGATCACTTCAGCATGACAATAATCATTGAGAAGAAAGGTCACCTTGGTCAAACTAACCTCTTTCCCTGAGAGGTGATAAACCCGGGCCTCCTGCAGCAGTGGGAACACCTCGGCACACTGGCGGATCAGCGGGTCTCCTTCCACCTTTTCTACAAAGTACCACGGGTCCAACAATGGCAGTCGCACATGTGTGAGGACACGGGGCAGCAGAGCCCGCCTTTCCTCCTCACAGGCCCTGACCCAACGTATAACCACGTCAAACACCTGCTCCTCCTCTGTTACCCCCAGGTCATCATGCTGAAGCAGACTGACCAACACATCTGCAGGAAGCTCCAGGATCTCATCATGCTCCACTACTTGAGAGAAGTTTTGGATAATGTAGGCATGGACTTGGGCTTTCAAAGACTCCAGCGAGTGGACGTCAGCTAGATGCAGGATGCCCACACAGTTTTCCGGGTATAGGGCCTCTGCTAAGTAACTGGCACAGGCGTCCACTATACGTGGAAACTGCAAGCATAGATACAATTTTAGGTCACTATAGAGCATAACATATTTTTTTTATGAATTTATACATTTATGGACATTACCATTACAGAAGTTTGGGGTCAGTACAATTTTTCTTTAAAGAAAATAATATTTTTATTCAGCATGGATGCATTAAATTGATAAAAAGCGACAGTAAATACAATTCAGCTAAGAATCCTGGAAAAGAAAAAAACAAAAACATTTTTACAACATTGATAATAAGAAATATTTCTTGAACACCAAATCAACATTTCTGAAGGATGAGACACTAAAGACTGGAGTTTTGCAGTATTACTGTTTTTACTGTATTTTGATCAAGTAAATAAGCTTTATGCTAAATAAGAGACTTTGTTGACCAACTTGCAGACCTCAAACTTTTGAAAGTATAGTGAACACTATCATCTTCTGTAAAGCACTTTGTAAACATTGTTTTAAAAGGTGTTATATAAATAAAACTTAACCTTTTACATTAAATTTATGCTTAATTGTTTTAGTAATCTAAAATAGCCTGATAACAAATTTGGACTTTGCAACAATTTCATTATACATATAGGTTTGTGCAAATAGTTTATAATATAAAAGCTACGTCAGTTATATTTAGCAAACATATGACTCCACCCAGCTACCTCTTGATGTGTTATGGAAAAAATATCCCCTCTGTAAACAATGTTCATTTGCACTTTTTCAGTTCCCTGTTACGCTTGGTACATTTGAGGTGGTTTTCTCCAAAAAAAACAAAACAAAAACCTTACAAAATACCACAAATGTTGCACTGGGGAAGGAAAAAAGGTGATTGAATGTTATGTGTACCCAGCACAAACTTTACAGAAACAGTGTTACAGATAGGTTATTACACTATACTAGAAGTCCTGTTAGCGTTCATATGGGAAAATATGTTAGTACAAACCTGAAAAAGGCTGGCTGCCTCAAGCATTTTCTGAACATTGTCCTTGGTAATGGTGACTTTGCTGGTGTAAGTGTATTCTAACAGGATACTCATGGTGTCAGCATCAAGGCCTTTAAGATTTACATTTTCTTCATGTTTTTCTCTCAAGTCATTACAAAACATTGCTCTGTAAAATATAAAAACAAATAGCATAAAAATTAAACTTACTGAGACTAGTGTATCTGCACTAGAAACACAATTCTCTTATTTCTTTCTTTCTTTCATTTAAAAAAAAACAAGCAAACTCATTTCTCTGCACATCACATCAAATGACCTAAACGTGCTACTGGCTGACCTGAAATAATGACTGGCTGCAGCAAGGACCACGCGATGGCACTGGAAGCTCTGGCCCTGTACGTGGAGACTGACGTCTGTTAAACTGTCCTCCAGCCGAAGACTGTGCAGTCCATCCTGCAGATGTCCAGCAAACACAGAGTCTTCAAACGTAACATGATCGTCCTCCTTGTTCTCTTGCATCAAGCTCTCCAGCATGCTCAGACCCCCTGCCGAAGCTTCTTTCTTGGCAGATGAAGGGCATTCGGAGTTATTCTCTAAAGTGTCAGCCATGATCTGGAGTCCCAGAGGCAAACGTTACAGATTTCACCTCAAAATAAAGTTGAACGACATGTGATTACAAGACATCGGCGAACAACTACAGCCGAAAGCTGAATTGTTCTTTCCTGATAAGCAAGCTTCCTGTTTTTATAACGGCCTACAAAGAGGAAGTGCTGAAACCTCTCAAATTCAGCTCTGCAACTACACAAGTTACTTGGATTATGGCTGGGATTCTGTTGTCTAAAAGTTCTACATTTTAAGGGGAAACAGGAGATTAAGGGTAAATATATAGTTTTAACATGCTTAGGCTATAAAACAGATCTCACTGCTTCATTAAAAGCAAGGAAACAAATCTCCAAATTATACCTTCTTTAAATAAAAAAAGCTCACAAAAGATGATTAAACACTACAGTCAGAACGAACAGGACTCATGGTAATACTAACATGAATTTCATTTAGATTTCATCAATAAGTGTATCAGTACCACAACTATCTCCTTTAAGAGTCATAACAGAATGATGCAAGTTCTAGAAATTTACCAGTCAGTGTTAAGAGGTTCAACCATTTTTGCTCCAGGTCTATTTTAATAATAATTTACAAAGGATGTTTTAAGATGGTTTCATCATCAACAAAAACATTGCATCTAATAGGAAACAAGCAGAAAACAGACAGAGAGTGTATTTACTCAATTGGAATGTCTGAAAGTGTATCTCATCAAAATGTTATGTTAAAAAACAAGTTAAGATTTAACATGCAAAGAATATAGCAAATTCTAAGACAACTGAAGACGCATTAAATTCTGGTATTCTGTCAGATTGTTAGTTAAAATGTAAAATACTGTTTACATACACATAAATATAAAACAGCTAGTCAAAAATGTCCTGATTCTTGTTCTCCCCCCCCACCCCCCCACCCCCCCACCCCCCACCCCCCACCCCCATTTCTGTATGCTAACCAAAATACATAATATACAAAACGCTTTAATAAACTTTAGGTTTTGCAATAAAAATTTAAAAACAGAAATGGTTCATTTAATTTCACATAGCAAAATTGTTCTATTTTGTTGAGACAAGTGAAGGCAAATAGGTAGTAGGCACAAGGGACAGGTCAATATGAGAGGATGGGATAAATTCAAGTATTACACTCTGGAAGATAAAAAAGTACTTTGTTAGGCCAGAGCTCAACAATACTTATAACTAGTCAAATACAAGAAAATTCTGACAGAAATACATTAAAATGTTCAGGTACACACTGACCGATGCAATGGTGTCAAACCGTTTACATAAAACACATGAAATGACAGACATCGGTAGAAAACACAGTCAGTGGCTCCTCCGGTTTTGTAGCCCCTTCAGGCACATTAAAGGAGAGTTTGGTGTGAGGAGGCAAGACATGGTGATTGTGCAAGTTAGTCGCCCAGGTGGAGATGACTGAGGTCTTCAGGGCTGAATAGCAAAGGTCCTTCACGAGACTAGAAGGGGACTCTGCCGGAGTGATAGAGGTTCTCACAGGAACTGGTCGTGAGAAGGAATCTGGGCATTGGCGCAGTGACAAAGGGCTAGCGGTTACTCTTCATTGCCTCCTTGGAAGCAAGTATAAGGGGAGTGAGGCTGGAAAGAGGCTTCGCCAGCTTGAGGAACGGATGCTGCATGAGACAAATTAAGGACATTAGTACATTTTCCAGAAGATTACATAGTCTTCAACATCCTCACTTCTCTAAAACCTCCATAGTCTATTCCAGGTGTTTCCAAACTTGTCAGCCGAACCTCTTAGATGTAAAATATTCACAAGATGTTCCCCTTGATAATTTAATATTTCAATAATTTAATAACAAATTTGCATATTCACAGTTCTTTGACGACTGTTAATGGTCACATGTTTTTAAATGATTATTAATATTACATTTTGTGGCGAGCAGGACGAGGCCAAGGGCCGTGGGAGAACGGCGCGAGGCCGGTGGCGTGATTGCTGATGAGCGACACCTGCGCAACGCACCGGTCTCGTATTTCTCACGGAGGAGCGGAAGCATAAAAGGAGGAGCGACGATCGTGAAGATCGAGAGAGGCCAGGCCTGGCTTTTATTTGATGTTTTATTTGATGTGACAGCAGTCGTCTGTGAGGGGCTGCTGTCTTTTACTTTTATTTTGTATTGATATAAAAGTTTCTTTGAATGTTCGCCGGTTCCCGCCTCCTTCTTCCCATAACATTTAACCTCGATAAACTGGTGCCGAAACCCGGGAAGAAGGAGGAATGCGCTGTCAAAGAGCCCTCGCCGATGTGGGGAATCCACGGTGCCATCGAGTATGGCTGAGCAGAGTCCGTCGCCATGGACGCTCGAGGCGGTGCGCTGGAGTGAGTTGCCGGAGGGACAGATGAGCTCGCTGCCGGCCGCCTGGGTGCTGGAGGGGCGGCTGCCGTCCGTGAGGGAGCGGAGTCGTCGTTGGGTGTACCCCCTGGCACGCGAGGGGCGATGGCGGTATGTGGCGAGCAGGACGAGGCTAAGGGCCGTGGGAGAACGGCGCGAGGCCAGTGGCATGAATGATAATGAGCGACACCTGTGAGACACACCGGTCTCGCATCTCTCACGGAGGAGCGAAAGCATAAAAGGAGGAGCGATGACAGTGGAGATTGAGAGAGGCCAGGCCTGGATTTTATTTGTGTTTTGTTATATGTGACAGCAGTCGTCCGCGAGGGGCTGCTGTCTGTGCTTTCATTTTGTATTTGTTTATTTATTTTGGTATTAAAATCTGTTCTCCTTCTTCCCATACCATATAACCTTGTTACAACTTTATAAAAAACAAAGTTGTAAATTACAATTGTATTGCAAAGTAAAAAAAATTATATTTGATCATTATACAAATAATTTGATTTTACACTACAAGTTACGATACTACTGTTTAATTCTTCACTTTCAAACGTTCAAACCCTCGAGCTTAAAACATGTCAAATCCTGAGCTTTTATTTTGGTTGAATACAGGCGAAATGCTATAAACTTCAGTATACAAAAATCGTGGAAATTTTGCAAATTAGTATAAAGAGAAGCTAGCGCACATCGCAGTCCTAAATGCACGTTAAACTCGAGGCACATGCATTTTGTGAGAAGCGGCATTTACTTTGAACCAAGCTGCTGTATGCGTGTTAATTGAACAGTGCCACACTTCACTCTGAAACACGCAGCGCAACAGATTAAATACTTATTTAAACTGCCGTTTTATTTCAATAAATTGTGCAGCCCTGCTTATCCATTTATTCATTAAATTCAATTTGATTCATTAGTAGGTTTATATCAACTCACAAACCCTGAACCCTCAATTTGGGAAACCCTGGTCTGTTCAAACAGAGTTGTAAACAAACAAATCTTCAGTTTTGCTCCTTACTTGCAAGAGTTCTTTTCCTCCACCTCTCTTCTCCACATCCATCTCGAGGCAGCGGTTTAGGAAGTCTCTAAAAATGGGTGACAGCTTCTCTGGGTTCTGGAGTTCTGGGGTGCCATTAGTAGCGATGAGGTACAGCGCCTGGAGACGAACATTATCCATTAATGCAATTAATCTTTTCTTTAAAGTTAAACAGTTCACTTGAGCCATCATCATTAACTACAAAAAGACTTTACAAATGAATTGGTGATGGAGTAATAAAAGTACAGGACAAGATTGGCTCACCCTCAGAGGATTCTCATTGAGATAAGGAGGTTCACCCTCTACCATCTCGATGGCCATGATACCCAGAGACCATATGTCCACTTTGGGACCGTAGGCTTTACGTGTGACCACCTCAGGGGCCATCCAGTAGGGAGTTCCTACCATGGTGCTCCTCTTACTTTGCTCAGGGGTGATTTGAGCACAGAACCCAAAATCGGCTGAAAAAAAGAGGAAACAATTTATACAAAATGTGCTGAGACGATGAAGCCAGGACTTGACAGTGGGATCATGGACTCACTTAGCTTGACAGATCCATCCATTCCTAATAGAACATTGTCACTTTTGATGTCTCGATGGATGACCTGGTTCAAATGAAGGAACTCTAGAGCTTGCAAACACTGTGAAGGAGTCAGACCACAATGTTTAGGCAGTGATGGGGAAAACAAACACTTCAGATCTCACAACTATGCCAGAAATACTGTACCTCTCTGCAGACAGCAGCAATTTGTGCCTCATCCATGCAGGTTTCTGTGACCACATCGGTCAGAGAGCCTCCAGCAAGGTACTCCATCACCACAAAAAGCTCATCTCCAACCAAGAAGCTACACACATACGCAAGAAAACAGAAAGCAGATGCTACAATAGATGGCTGGATTGGAAACATATGCACAAAATAACATGTCTTTAAAGGCTGTAACTACCTGTCTACGAAGTTGACAATGTTGGGGTTCTTCATCTCCTTCATCACCAGGATCTCATTGATGATCAGCTCCTTCTTGGGCTGCTTCTGTAGGTTAATCTGCTTAATGGCCACCTATGAAAACACATCACTGTCAGTTCACTTGGCCTATTTCAACTAACTGAGGAAGGCAACATTTTTATTCAAACAGTTCATAATTTTTTTTTACAGTGGTCCATTTACTGGTAATTCAGTGTGATTAATTATAATTAATAAACTACTATCAAAAGTTTGTGGTCATTAAGATTTTTTTAAATGTTTTTGAAAAAAGTATTTTATGTTCACCAAGGCTGCATTTATTTGATCAAAACTATAGTAAAAACAGTAATATTGTGAATTATTATTACAATTTAAAATAACTGGAATTCATTCCTGGTATTGAATTTTCAGCACCATTACTCCAGTCTTTAGTCACATGATCTTTCGGAAATCATTCTAATATGCTGATTTGCTGCTCAAGGAACATTTCTTAGCATGATCAATGTTGAAAACTGTTAATTTTTTGTGGAAACTTTGATGCTCATTTCCAGAACTCTTTGATGAATAGAACAAAAAGCATTTATTTGAAATATAAATCTTTTACAACATTATACATGTCTTTACTGTTACTTTTGATGGGTTTAATGCATCCTTACTGAATAAAATAATAAACATCTTTTAAAAAGTAAATTGTACTGATCCCACACTTTTGTAGTAGTGTAAATTAACTGCCCCAACCTGTATCTATATTCCATTATGAGGATTTGTTCAAGGGCTTTTCTCAGCAAATACCGATATAAGCAAATAATTGGATTGATTATACAACATATCATGTAATTTGTTGGATGTAAATTTTTTCTAAATTGAAGAGCACAAAATACCTCTTGGCCAGTAGCAACGTCAATGGCTGTGAACACCGTACCAGACGCACTGTAAAGAGACAACATTCAACTGAAGCAATCTTAGATTCTAGCAAATAAAAATAATCAACTATAAAATATAGAATAATCAACTGTTTTTGTGATACAGACTGACAGATAGAAAGTAAAACTTCCAAAATGACAATAAAGCATTAAATATATTTACCCTTGACCAATTTTTTCATATCTTGTGTATTTTTTCTTGGGGTCTCCAATACTGACAATGGTCCCTAAAATCAATCACAAGACAGTTAGCATTCTGCTACAGTGCATATAAGAATAGTAATGTTGTGTTGAGAATCTGCAATGATTAGTAACCATCAAAAACATACTAAGTTTCTCCATAATCTCCTCATCGGTCATCTTGCCCTTGTTGCCCTTCTTCTGTTTGTCAGCAGCTTTGGATCCATCTGTCTCCATAGCGGCAGCAGGTGCAGGAATGGGATCGATGACCGAACGAGTGTATACCTATCCAGACAACAAAGACATCAACAATATAGCGATCACTCAAAAACCATGAAGTACAAACTGAAAAAATAACGAATACTGCCTAAATCAAATTTATGACTCTATATAAACATAATATGACAGAAACTGTGTGATGAGACTGCAAAGTTTCTGTTCACTCACAGATATGGTATGATTTGGACGTGGTGCTACAACTGGGGGCGGGGCTTCATCATCGTCATCATCATCAGGGTCCTTGACTGGTGATTGCTCTGAGCCTTTTTTTGCTGGTGGTCCATCTTTATCTGAAATCAAGGGGAACAAATTCAGTAGAGCATAAACTTGAATACAGTTGGAGTGGGCGTGTGTTCATGCACTCATATACCTGTAAAACTGAGATATTTCTGCCTGCTGTTGCCTGTGGAGTCGTAGAATTTGAGCACATCCAGCACAGCCTGAGGGTTTTTCTTCTGCTCAGATTTCGTGATGTTGGAGGTCTGCAGCAGCCGAGCCCACTGCTCTGGCATGCCCTGAGACAGAGAAAGGAGAAAGATAAAGACAATGGAACGCAAAAAGAAAGTGAGTAAGGGCCCATCTAATAATTTGATTAATTAAAACTCAGGAGGCAAATCAAATCAGTGGACTATGACAGCCAGGAGACAAATGGTCACACAATTCAATCTAGGCAATTGAATTGGAAATTCCTTCCAGCATTTGATGGATTAAGACAGGTCAGGGGAAGCTTGGGTAAATTGCACCAGAGGAATATTTGAGTATGTCTCACTCACGGTAAACTCCCCCGTGACTGAATCGAAGCCCACATGTATGGTGTGCTCAAAGTCTGAAGGGTTAGAAATCTCTGGACGCTCCTTATCCTTGTCTTTTTTCCGTCCTTCAACAGAAAAGATGGTTGTGGTTAGATGATTCTGGTCACTGGCAAAATGACAGATTCCAGTGGACAATTTTACAATAAATGAACCTAAGTCCAGGATGAGCCACTGTGTACAAAAATGTGATGAATTACAACATACAAAAGAAAAGACAATTAAAGGAATGTGCCGAGTTCAATACAAGTTGAACTCTATTGTCACCATTTGTGCAAACAATTTGTGCTGCTGACCACATAAAATACTTGCAAGTCAGTTTTTTCCTTAAAAAAAGAAGCAAAAAATTGGGTCATAGTATGGCATTGACAATGAAAGTAAACAGTCTTCCAGTAAGTGCCGGTGGTTACAAAAGCCCCTGTGTATAGACAAGTGTTACAGTAAACAACACTAAGAACAACATTCTCGTCTGTGTGTGGTTTGTGATAAGGCATAAAGGCAATATAATAACACACCCTGACTCAACAAACCGATCTGTGGAACTGAGCCAGACAGGGTCATAAAATGTGTATGGAAATGTCAGTTCAGTCCAGATGCAAGTTAACTTGCTAAATTTGGATATTATATGCATATGATAGTAAATTCTTGTGAAAAAAAGAACATGGAAAACTGTACTTCTAGAAAATGAACAGAAAGCAAGCCTCTTGACAGCTGTGGAACACCACAGCTTCCCTTTGGATTAATTGTTTGCTTTTCAAATTAAATGACAATAATTATCACAAGGTAAGACTTGATATTTTCAATGTTTGTTGTTCATTATATAACAGCACTTTTCCAATGGGTGACGAATACGTGTGCATTTAGATGCTTCACACGCAAATATAATAACGCTGGCTTGGTGTGGTTATTTTATAGGCCTATATTTGCTGCTGCAGCACATACTGATAGTGAATGAATGAATGAATGAGGAATGAATAGTAAAATGTGGTGTTACATACTGTCCTGTGGGGTAGTAAAGAAAGAAAAAATTGGGAATGCCTATCAAAATGACTTGAAGTCTCTGTCTTCAAGTCCAAGTAAAGTCTCAAGTCAGTTGTTCACGAGTCCAAGTCAAGTACATTTTTTGCGACTTAAAGGCACAAAATATACGATTTTTGGATTAAAATATCCAAAAAAACACTTAACCCACAAATTTTATTCGTTATTTAATCGGTGTAAGTAATTCAGCATTTGTGGCTGTTTCATTAGAATGCTAAAAAAATTATGTGAATTTAAGTGATCAAACACAACTGCTACAAAGTTCAAGTTCAGAAAATTAAATAAAATTCCAATATTTCATCAAAATAATCACAAAAATAATAATTTGCTTAGAAAAGCCCACAATAAATCTTTAAAATTGGAAATTTGTGTACAGGTTGGGACAATGCATATAAAAAAAAATTAATTGAAACCTCATGACATGCTTAAGGATACATTTTTCCACAGATAAAAATGAATTACAAGTTCATCTGCTTATAACCACAATTCCACTGCAAAAATGACAACTTTGAATAACAATAAATAACAATATAATAAAAGAAGAAATAATCGAAGTGCTTTATTAAGTAATTTTTTTGAGTCGCGAGTATTTTCTGTGGTATTCAACACAAATGCTGTTTTGTATTGACCCCGTACCTTTCTCTGCTGAGAATATGGAAATGATCTTGTTGCGGGGCTTGTCCCTCTTCTCCTCAGGGACGGAGGGCAGGGGTTTAGAGCTGGGGTTTGTTGACATACTGTCCTTGATGCTGGTGCTAAATGTGCTGCTCAATCTGACTGGGGGGGCAGGGGGTTTGTCCTCCAGCTCTCCGTTGTCAGACATGACAGGGAAACACACTCAGAGGGGTTGTTGGGTTTCAGAGGTCAACCTGCAGAGGGCGGCAGAGAAACAAACATCTTAGCTGATAAATGAATTGTTCCAAATGGAGAGAATGACAGATAACGGGACATTTGTATGGCTATTTTTGCAAGAGATTGTATCAGTGCACATCAGTTTCATCTGTGACTCTCACTAGAAGAATACAAGCAAAATAAGCAAACCGGCTAAGGCTGGTCGTCCAATAACGTGCTGCTCAAAATGGACATAAAAACAATGTAACTATTTCAGTAAAATCTCAGAGGAACAATTTCTGAATTTTATTGTACAGACCTTTTATAAAAGCTTTGCTACCACCACAATGGCCACACCAAGAGTCTGCGAAAATAGTGCTGCTAAAGCATAACACTGCTACTGTGCTACAAAAACAGACAGTCAACAAGTTAGCATGGACACATTGGACAGAGAGAGACTGTGTCTCAAGTTCTGCTAGCTGACTGTTTTTTGAGAAGTGCAAACAATGTCCACCCCTGTGTGAAAGTCACTGATACTTTTTGGAGACTTCACTGTCTAGCAGCTGTGAGCTAGCTTAGCATCGCTATCCTAGAGAGTTCTAGCAAGTCATGAGTTCAAATGAAAGTGCTGAGGTTTTCAATTCAAAGAGCAAGTCTGCACAACAGGATGTCTTGCTAAGGATGGCTGTCTGACATAAGCTCAATTCAAAAATATAGTGAGCTTTGCTACCTTGCTGTGAACTGTCTCTGATAGAATCTTAACCAAAATGGAACCTAATAATAGCTGATTTGCTGTCCTCTACATAGGCAGCAAACACACAAATAGTGCTCCTCATGTGAAGTATACGAGAACCACTCCTCGATACATGGACAAAATAAATACTTTCAGTACTGAATTAAATATATTGTCCAAACATTTTTCTTGCCTCAGTCTGCCAGTATTTTCACTGAGGTAGTCACAATGGATTACGAGTTTGCCTTCTCTGTGAAGGATATGACACAATGCTGATTAGATTTCTGGGGATCTCCAGGTGGGGTCACAAAAAGGTTCTAAGGACAATTTGAGAGTATTTTTATGTTATGTATTTTAAAGGAATAGTTCACTTTAAAATTAAAATTACCCCATGATTTAGGCTACTCACCCTCAAGCCATCCTAATGTATATGACTTTCTTCTTTCAGATGAATACAATCAGAGCTAGAATTTTACTTTGTGTTAAATATGACTATTTTTCTTACACAAACTCATCACTTTGCTTCAGAAGGCCTTTATTAACCCCCCGGAGCCGTGTGGAGTTCTTTTATGATGGATGGACGCACTTTTTTGAGTTTCAAACTGATGGTTGCAATACTCTGCTATTATCAAGCTCGGAAGTGTCAGGGTGTTTATTAATTTAACTCCGATCGAGTTAGCCTGAAAGAAGAAAGTCATATTCACCTAGGATAGCTTGAGGGTGAGTAAATCATGGGGTAATTTTCATTTTAAAGTGAACTACTCCTTTAAGGTCTGTCAAAGTTAACTGTAAAACTGCCTCTGAACAATATTTATTGCGAAAAGTGCTCTACAAAGAAAGTACATTTGAATGGAATTGAATTCTCTTAGTGACACCCTGAAATTTGGCCAACCAGAAATATTTAGTTAAAATGTTCAGCAATTTTGTTTTCAGTCTAAATTGTTTTGGAGGGCCGAAATCATTGACTGAAACTGATGATATATTTCGAATGTTATATGTAGCAATATGTTTATTAGCAATATGTAAAATTTGTTCAGCTGAAATATCAAGAGGTGACTTTACAACAACTTATCTTTGAACATGAGGCCCTGTACAGCACAGAGAGTTTGATATCCCAAGTTTATTTACAGAGACTTTATGTTTCAAAATTTGACTGTTGGAAGTTGGAAGTTTCCGTTTAAATCACAACATTTTGAAAAAGAGGTGAATATAACAGTGTATTTATTTCTCCCGGCCTGAATCATTAGGCCTATCTATAAACACTTTAAATTTCTTCTAGTAAGGAAGGTAATTTTGTTCGATAGCTTAATAGAAAACCTCATCAGGTGAGTGTGGCCTCAAATGGTACAAAGATGTTTTCATCACCAGTCAAGTCTGGTTAGAAATCAGTGCCATCATGCGGCTGTCTGCATCCCCTGTCATCAACATGTCCATATAAGGTAAAATCCTGTCTCACCTAAGTGAGGTCAATACAGCAAATCATGCGCAACTCAACCTCAACGTAACCACAATGTCTTCCTGTTTGACAGCACAGTTTGACTGTGCATTGTTTTAACACAACAAAGGACTTATACCTGACTGATAAAAACTGCAGAAAGACAAAAGAGAATGAGTTTTTGGGTTTAATGAATCTGAGAATGACTCATTTTTATGTTCTAATGAGCGATTGCTCCACGCAGCCATGGATTACACGCTTTAGAGTTTGTTCTGAAACAATTTTACCTGAACTATAACAAAGAGATTTCTGAAGAGTTGAGAAATGAGAAACAAAGAGTTGAGAACTATTACACAAGTATTGCATGATCTTAGAGTAACACTTGTGAGCCAGTTCCTGATTCCCTAGAAAAAAAAACATGGGCAGAATAAAGATCAGAGCAGGCAGTGTGAGAAAATTCTCAAAAACTGTATACATAACATGCATTGTGACACCAATCTAATAAAATTTATGCAAAACAAAAACCATGAGCTTGAGACAGAAATCCCTGATTCAATCTGAATGCAGAACGACACCATAAATACATCAAGTCAAACAGCAAAAGTCTTAATTAATTCAATTCATTGCTTTTGGAGCACGATCAGTTTAAAGAGTTTTTTTTTTCAAGCCACCACCATAAATTTCAGCTTGTAAGAAGGGGGCATAATCAACACTAAAACTCAAACAGATCAAGGAAAAAGGATGCAATTAGATTCCAGTGCCATCACTATAACACCATCTCACCCTGAAGAACCCCGATGGAAAGATCCAGCTGATGTCCCTGGCTCTGGTGTCCACAGGTCTCTTTTCTCCCTGTGTTTCCACTAAAGTGAGCCGAGAGAGAGGCGTGTTGATGCAGGCATGCTTCATTCCACAGCAGGATGAAACGCTGCGAGTGCAGTCATGCCTTTGTGCTGCACATTACTATAGTAATGTTCCACCCTTCAGGCTTGATGTAAGGCCCTACAGCAGAGATATTTGACCGGACATACCTTTACACACCACTGACTCTCGCTCCGAGGAACCACCGCCGTTACACAACAATCACAAATGAATCAGGATTATGGGAGGCGTTTTAGGAGCGTGAATAGAGAGCACTTTCACCCCTACATACCTATGGAAGAGGATCTGAAAAGAAAGGTCTAATTTAAAGCATTCAATATTGAGCAATGCTACACAGACTCTTGCAGATTTCAGTAATACATTTTCCATTTTTCCTCAAGGAATTTTATCTGGGATCAAGTCTTAACTTGCCTTTCAGTAATGATGACAGTGATTTGGAGATGGGTGTGACTCTCTCCAGTGTTTTATAGGCTCAAACGCACTTCTGCACGGTTCATTTCATGAGGTATTTTTCCCCCAACTTGGAGCCAGTGTTTTATGTTTCTGCATCAAAAATGGTTAGTCTAGCGCTTGTGAATCTTACAGCCTTGAGATACTGATTCCATAACCATTTCTGCAAAGCCATACAATCTCAGGGCTCCATTAAAACAAACTACTTTTTTCATAAATTACAAAATCATTTGATAAAGAAAAGTGATTGAGAAGAGTTCAAGAATGTTTCGTGAATCTTCTTAAAGGGGTCATATAATGGTACATGCACTTTTACAAGTTGGTTGTACTGAAATGTGTGTTGGCAGTGCCTGTACACAACCATCATAAAATGATCAAAATCCATCCAGTGTTTTTTTTTTTTAATCTCCTTATATGTTTTCCCCCCTTCTCAAATCAAGCCGTTCGACCTAGTGACGTCACACGGTCGGACGCCCCTCCCACGATTGTTGATTGACAGCAGCGTTTCAACACAGACCCGCCCCCGCTCGTGAGCGAGCTGTCATCATCATAGTCCGCCGTTGTTGATACGCTGGAGCACTGTCTATGAGCAGAATGGTGTCTAAGCGATTGTGGTGTTCTGTTCTTGGGTGTAATAAGGAACACAGCATCATTTTGATGTTCCTAAATCCGAACCGCTGAAGATGCAGTGGCTGAGTTTTGTTTTCGAAGGGAATATTCCCCACGATCAACGTCAATGCTTTCATGTTTGGCGAATCATTTCACACACCAGACTGCTTTACAAACGAGGGTCAGCATAAAGCTGGTTTTGCTAAGAAGCTGCTCCTGAAAAAAGGATCGGTACCAACAATTCGTGTTCCTGCTGCACCTCCAGAAGAAGAAGTGAGTGTAACGTTTTATTAACCTTTATATTAATATTTATATTAATCATTGCAAATCGCTAGCACGCTTCACGATGAATGTGGCTATTTTTACACTCAGGGTACATTACGGCATGTTTTCTATGTACCATGTTCTCGATAATTCATAATCCCACGTTTATAATGAACAACACGTTATGGTTATTGTGTTATTATTTCAAACGGTGTACGCACAGAACAGAGGGGCGGGGTGAGCAAAGCTCATTATCATTTAAAGACACATGCACTTAAACGGCGTGCTGAAAACAGAGTTGTTTTTGACCAGGTAAAATGAGTGTTTTCTTATAATACTAATGAGAATTTTTAATTAAAGTATATTACAAACTTTTAATTTAGACCCTAAAGAATCATATTAGCTTGTACAAAAATGGCATTATATGACCCCTTTAAGACCGATTGGTCAGTAAATCGGACCTCAAGGCTTGCACTGGGTTCGTTGTTGCATGCAGGAAAAACTGGCATGCAGTGTAAAGATGTAGACAAACTGGATGTCCAGTGAACTGGATTATTATTTTTTTTTTTTGGTATTTATGACATAGGTGCATTCACGTCATGTCGGAATTTCAGTAATTATGAAATTCCAACTTGTAAACCTATTTTCTAAATTTTCTTAGAGTTCCGACATGTACCAACTGATTGCTGCAACGTCATGCAGAACACTCAAAATAGCAGCGGCTTCAGCAGTAAAATGTAGTTAAGCAGTTATTACACACTATTTCTGTTTAATAGATCCTATAATTGACTATTGTATTGTTAATGTCTTAATAATGCAGGAGTACTCTGAAAATAAATGAAAGACACACAATACAGTTTAAAAAGTAGCAAGCACATCGTTGAATTATATAATGTCCTGTTAAATAAACTAGCCTATAGCCTACATTTATAAATAAGAAATTTGCATTACAAATGTTAGCCTACTTCTTGTATTGTATTAAAGTATTTTAAGTCATTTCTGTCTTTAAAAAAAAATATTACCAACCCCCAAATTTTGAACTAGTGTATTTCTATATATATTCAGCCAAAGGCTGCAAGCTGTCCTCTCAAGTTTGTGTGACGAAAAGGGGAAGTGAGAGGAAAATGCCAGAGAAAGCTCATGGGAAGCGGGACTGTGGACATTCCCGTCTGCTCCCCTGAGCCTCTTTGATTTGAGCCGTGCCAGGCCTAAACTAACGAGCATATTTCTTTTTCACAGTTGCAGGCTCGCTGGCCAAAAGTAAACATAAGGTGCCAGTGACTATGCATGCAATGTGGGTCAGACTCGTACTCCTCCATATAAATGCAAGAACATCCCTATTCACTAATCATCGATAAACCAACAGACATGATGCACTGATACAAGTTCAGTAACTTGACTCTATCACATATCATTTCTGATGCATTTTTTCCAATTCGGAAAATTCTAGCTATGTAACCTCTGATAGTGCTGATTACAATCTTCATGCACTAGAGACGCTGAAGACAAAAAACCAACAGTACAGTGCCTCCACTTCCTATTACTCACATCCCTTCAGTTTCTGATTGGTGGATGGATAACAAGCATTTCCTGATCTTACTAGCTCCGACCACTATGGGATACACACTTCCACTTCATCTGACCAACTGGACCAAAACAAAGATATGAGAGCACGCCTCTCTTTTACAGATGTGTGGTTGTGTAGAGGAACTGTTTACAGGAAGACAGAGCAAGGGCCTTTTGTATTTGCAGCTTCTATAAAAGGAAATACTGAGCAAGACTTCCTGAAACAAGCCTAGCTGCCATCCTCCTTCCAGGCTATTGGAGAATGAAGGCATGAATTGGTCCAGAGAGAAGAAACAAGCTTTCTAACCACCAAATTATTGCTTGTCATCAATTAAATTAAAATTACGTCATAATTTGAACTTTATTTCTTCTGTGGAACATGAAAATAAATGTTAGGCCGGATTCTCTAAGGGAACTATCAGCATCAGCCACCTTTTTTGCCTCTTTTCCCATTCAACGAAGGTGCATGGTGACTTACATGGTGCTATTTTGCCCAAACATCTACTTAATGTCCCGTGAAGACAATATAATCATCGCATGACAATCATGCTAAAATATATAGAAATGATAGAAATGCCCCCCAAAAGATGAGACTTAAGTGTCACACATGCACATTTCAACAAACACTAATAAAACTACAACTAATGTGTAAATAAAAACCATTTCTGAACTTTCTGGAAAAAGGCTTGTTTCGCTTTGGTTCTGTTGACTACCGCTATTATCCACTTGATTTAATTCATATTTCTTGGTGGGGGGAAACAAGCCAGAATACATCTAATCGGAGAAGCAAACAGCCCTGCATTATCAAAAACAAGACTGTCAGTGAGTTATAAAAACAAAGGCGCAATGACAAACCATCAATAAATATCATACTTTTTAAATCTCAAGTGATCTGCGTACTGCTGGCAGAGCAAATATCAGGATTAGACTAGTTTAGCATTTTCAACTCACCAGAACTCCCGCAAACCTCTTCAAAGTTTTAGCTCCGCCTTTTCACGTTCATAAATTTATTTCGCTGCAAGTATAATGAGAATATCTCCCCAGAGATTATGATTTTGGACGCCTTGTCGACGTGCTTCTACGTTTTTTTTTTAGTTAACTACTTCTCTTGGACCCGGGATCTGTCTGCTATGGCGGAGGGGAAGCGGAACTGTCGACCCAGCCCAATGTTTGTACTTCACTAAACGTAGCTTTTTAGTTTGGAGAGTTTTTAAACGAATCTATTATTCATAAAAATCGAAATAAAAATCATTAAATTGCGCGAAATGTTGATTGTAATAAGAAGTTTTCTGCAACCTCAAAACTACTACTGTTTGCAAATGGGTTCCGTCCATGAGTTCCGACAGCTATTGCATGACGGGAAATGTAGTTTAGATCTTATTGCACTGCGCTAAGGTGGCGTACTCGAAAACTACATTTCCCTGCACTGATCGGATTCTGCCACATTATTTTATTCTACGATTCACCGGTATGCCAACGTAAGCGTTTCAGTTAAATCCTACGAGAGTCATGCATTATTTAGTGCTTTAACTTTTTTATAGATAGTACGATACAAGATTAAATGGCTTAGACAAGACATAAAAAGCAACAATGGTGAGCGTCATCATAAATAAACTTTATTTTTAAAGCTATGAAAAAGAGATCCAAACCCTCTGCTGGCAGCAACTGGAAAATACATTTTATTCTTCCCTGTTGTAACATTCATGGTCATCTACATAGCAAAGAAAGGCACTGATACAAAAAAAGTCAATTGATTTCCACTGATTAGGATTTTAACCAAGAAAGGGACTGGATATTTGATCCAGGATACACTGTAATATGCTATTTTTTTCTCATATCTTGGGTACATCTGGGACAGTACCTGTAATTGGAAAACAAAATATTTGAAAACTGCAATATTAACTACAAAGAGATGTCACTCAGTATGTGTGAGTACGCAAATAAAAGTAGTACAAAGTAAGGGGAATCAGCTCACCATTTTCCCTTTGGTTTGGTTGTTAGGCCGACACAGGCAAAGTGAAACCATTCTATTGGACACTGTTAAAAGAGAAGAAACCCTTTTGAAAAGTCTTTTACGTTATCAACAATAATAAGATGACTTCTGTTATTTACAACAATGTCTATCCATTATTCCCACTGGATATTATGATGCATATTTAAGACCATTCATTCATGCATATTTATATATAAACACATTATTACTCACATCAGAATTGTCACATCCAATCATTTCTCCATATGATACTTGACTACACAAACAATATGTGGGTTCATTAGGGTCTACTGGCATATCGAGGACATCTGATGGATGCATGGCGAGCAGAGATTCACTTACGTTGGAGCTAATGAGAGAAAAGACACACACAAAAAAAGAGTTTCATACAAATCATTATAAAAATATTTTTTTTCACCAGTACAATGCATCCATATAAAAACACTGTTACCCAGTTTTCAGTTTTTTCTGCTTGGGTGAGTCTTGATCTGATCCTTTCTTGTCTCTTCCATTAGATCCCTTCTTGTCTTTTATATTCTTATCCTCTGAAACAACAAATTAGTCAGTTTAGTCTTACCCTAAATTACAGCAAAATGGGCATTAATTGTATCTATACATGTACATAAACATATATATATTCTGAACAATAAGACTTACTTCGAGATTGCTTTTCATCAGAGCTATCCGGGCTACCCGAATCCAGTTTTTCCTGCAGATCATTCTCAAAGCGTGCTAGATCAGCATCCAACCGCCGAATGTGTTTATCCACCTGGTGGAAATACAAGCAGACCTGTTTTTGCTTGATGCATGAAGTAGGACAAGCAAATATAAAACGGAGGACTCTGCATCTCACCATTTCATATATCTGCATTGCAAGCTGAACTTTGTCATCGCTGTACTCTTTGCATTTGCTGTAGGCACTTTCAATCTTCTTTAAATGCTGGACACGCTCCTCTGATGGCATATTTCTAACATTTCCAATATACTCAGAAGCTAGTTCACTTATCTCTGCTTTTTTCTCTGTGAAAAACAGTAAGAATGTAATTGATTAGAGAACATTAAAAAGTGATTTCACTGTAATGACCTGTAATGAGTATTTGTGATACTGATCCAAGCATTACCTTCAGTTCTATTATCCAAATCCCCCATTAATGAAAAGTTTCTCTGCAACTCGCAGGGAAGTCCCTCGATACCTGGAATGAATGATTATATAAAATTATTAGATGCACAACACTATGCAGTCACAGTCAAGTATACTTCAGCAGTTTATCACATAAGACTGATACATATGTTATGTAGAAACTCAGAAGCTGCAAGAGTTTGAGTTGATTACAATGACAGATTACTTGACAGTAATTAAAATGTGGCAACAAGTTTAGAAGATTATCATTTAAGAAACTTACTGTCTAAATAGTGTTCTAAGTACATTCCTTTCGCCATTTTTGTTGGTATGGGCTTTGTACTGAAGGCGTGTACGATGGTTTATTTAGCGCGCGCTGATTTCCTTTCCTGGAGTCACTGTGCAGACTATTAGATTCTTATACGAAATTGATCAACTATACTGCTATTACGTAAACAGATAAGACTTGTCCATGTGGTTTGTAGCTCATATATTGTAGCGTAACATCTTCCTCTGTACTACATCAAGTAACAACTTGCTCTAGATCGCCCTCTACTGCAGTGGAGTTTTGTTTTGGTTTGGTCCCTGCTTCTCTCTCTGTGAAGAAATAAATTAAATAGCCTAGTGGATTTTGGTGGTGGGTATTATACAATTTTAAGTGTATATTGTATACTATATCGTTGGTTTCTTAATATTAACTGCAACCTTATGTATTTTCTATCATTCTTAAAAAGTGAGGGACAAGACAACGTGATGATACTAGTTAGTATGTTCATAACTCCCCACAAGGTGGCAGTGTCGTCTTAGGAATCAAGTGAAGTGACAAGGTTGCGCCTCATATTAAAAAAGGCCTACAGAATAGCCTCATATAGCTAAATAGCTTACAGCAGATGGTTTAACTACTGAATTTGTTCTGTATTTTCTCTGTATTCAGCACATGGACATTGGACATGGTGGAACGGCTGGGCTGTCTAATGGAGTTAAGTGATATAACAGAGGCCTGAAGACTGAAGTCATCCTCAGCATTGTTGCTCAGAGACACACTGTGACCAAATCACATTCAACCCTCATGCAAAAACACTACAGATGTTGGGCTGCAACACCATAGACATATATTTTAAATAGAGTAAGATTTTGGCCTAAAAGAAAAAAAGAAAAGAAAAAATATTTAGCCTATTGGACCCGACATTCTCCACCATTATTAATGGAATGCAATGGGATTCAATTAAGCCTAACTTTAAATCAAAGACTGTGCTTCAAAATGTGTATTTGAAGCAAGCCCAAATGGTAATTTTGTTATTGGTAAAAAATAATATGAGAATAATGTTACAAGAAACTACTGTGAGGCAATAAGGCAAGTCTACATGTTAATGACTCCTCCCAGGTTTTTCTATAGCATTTCTAAGTGATGGGAGCAGTAACAAGACCTATAAGTGTTTAAGGTCTAGTGAATATCTCTATTATTTTGCATATATTTAACACTGCTATTATGGCACTGTGCTACAGTAATATACTTTTTGTGACAGCATTTATCCTAGGTATGCATTTGGACTTTCTTGATTTTTTTTTAATCATACAGTTAATATGTTTTTGTGAACAATGATTTATGTTTAATTGTACAGGATGCACAGGACAGGACAATGTAATACAGTCCAAGCAAGTTATGACAGCTTTTGAAGATGGAACAGCCACTCTCGACTGCACTTACAAAGCAACCAGCACTCAGTATCCAAGTCTCTTCTGGTACCAACAGAAGACAAATGGATCCCCAAAATACATGCTGATGAGACTTTCTGGATCGAGCGACAATGATGAAGAGTTCAAGCGGAGATTTAATGCAGATCTCAACACATCCGTGTTAACAGTTCCTCTGACAATCAAGGATGTGCGTTTGTCTGACTCTGCTGTGTATTACTGCGCTCTGAAGCCCACTGTGAGAAAACTGAAGTCAAACCACATACAAAAACACAAGAGCAGAAACATGTTCACGGATGGTTTAGTCTGTGCTTCTCAGATTTAGTAAAGTTATCTAAAACAGTCAAATAAAGTCTATGCTGATGATATTCTTCTAGTTATATTATCACCATCAATACATTTATTGATAAGCAATGATACATTGTTAAAGACTGTTGAGCAAAACTGTTTTCTTTTTACATTTTTACTTTCAGCAAAGATGCATTAAAATAAATTGATGCATTAAAGTGTGTAACATTTACATTGGTACAAAAAATCGATTTGAAATAAATGCCGTTCTTTTGAATTTTCTATTCATCAAAGTATTCTTAAAATAAAATGCATCACAGTTTCAGAAATATTACAGCACAACTGTTTCAACATTGATAATAATAATAATAATGCTTCTTGAGCAGCAAAGCAGAATATTAGAATAATTTCTGAAGGTTCATGTGAAACTGAAGACTGGAGTAATGGCTGAGCATAAGAGGCTTCTTTCAAAAACATTTAAAAATCTTACTGACCTCAAACTTTTGAACAGTATGTATATTATGGAATCATAGTAGATGCATTTATAGCACACAGAAAACATACAAATGAGTGTGATGTGTCTCTTTCTTCTGTTCCCCATGTGTGAAATATAGACATGATGTTGCTCAGAGAGGAGGGACTCAGAGTTCACAGATCTGACATGATCTCATCGTGTCTGAAAGAGACTGAGGACGAAACGATTCAGTCTGACTCTTCTCACAGTGAACACTTGAACAATGGATCTTCTTTCAGTTATTCTGTTCTGTGCCTCAGTTGGTGTGTGTTTGATTGATTGATTGATTGATTGATTGATTGATTACAAAGAAATATTTCCATTAAGCAACCCATTCCTCTTCTGTTTCAGCTGCTGTCTTTGGAAATACCATCACACCAGACAAAACAGATGTTGGTGCTCATGAGGGAGAAACTGTGAAGTTGTCCTGTAGTTATTCCTCCACTGGGAGAACAGAGTATCTCTTCTGGTATCGTCAGAATGGAAGATCAAAGCCTAAATTTCTTGTATTCACCCACAGTGCTGCAAAAGAGCCTGAGGTGTCTGGTGTAGATTCAAGACTCTCTGTTAATATACTAAAAAAGGATCAAATCCATGTGGATCTGGAGATCTCCTCTGCTACAGTATCAGACTCTGCTGTGTATTACTGTGCTCTGCAGCCCACAGTCACAGGAAACACAAGAACACTGTACAAAAACCTTTCCTTATTTAATCCACTGAGAACAAGCAATAGACACAGAGACAAAGACTTATCAATATGACATTAAAAAGTGAATGAAGCATCCTAAACATTGTTACATTATTACATTAAATCCATACACAAGTAGAATAATAGTTTCAATTCATTATCACATCCAACAGATTGTGCAAGCAACAAAGTGTCAGTGTTCTCAGACATTCACAAAGTGCAACAATGAACAACAGAATTAATAATATTTCAACAACATTTTAATGGAAAAAGAAAACAGACTCAAAAGCAGAAAGTTTTTTTTTTTTTTTTTTTTCTTCATAAATAATACTACTAAACATACTATTAATGAAGGTTCAAAGCTTTGGTTTTACCATCAGAGATCAGGAAGTGTCTGAATGTCTTGATAAGTGAACAGCAGAAAGCATCAGTAACACACAGTAAGAGCACAGAGCACTGAGAGCTTTAACACACAACTGATCTGATCATATTCACCATGAACAAATACATGCTGCTGGTTTTCATTATGGCGTCAGGTGTGTCATTTATGTTTACTTCAGATCATTTAGCAACAGCTTAAAAACACTTTTAAAACACTGTCTGTTATTTTATTGATTTCCTTTCAAAACAACTGTACACTTTACTGATATACAATGTTTAACTTAAGACAAAAAGAGTTAATATTGTGCTTAATGTTTCCAGATGTGACGGCTGTGGATAAAATTGAGCCAAACCGAGGGACCGATATCATCAAAACAGAAGGAGAGTCTGTAACGCTGAGCTGCTCGTATGATTCAGACAGTGAATATGTACGTCTGTATTGGTACAAACAGTATCCCAATGAAGAACCTCAATATTTATTACGTGAAGGAGCTCGATCAAGCATTACAAGGCACAGCTCTGATCCTCGATTTAAGTCAAGTACTTCTCGCATATTCACTGAACTCATTATTAGT
This sequence comes from Rutilus rutilus, assembly GCF_951802725.1. Lineage (NCBI taxonomy): Eukaryota > Metazoa > Chordata > Actinopteri > Cypriniformes > Leuciscidae > Rutilus > Rutilus rutilus. The sequence goes on from NC_140214.1 coordinate 14,922,517, forward strand.
AGTGTGTCTGTGTCAGATTCAGCTCTTTATTACTGTGCTCTAAGAGTTGAGGCCCAGTGATACAAAACATTAAACTAGTCGTACAAAAACGTACAGCTTTTTTCACTTTGATGCTCTTATGAAAACCAAATCAAAACCTCAATGTGAGATAATAACTGCAAACACCTGTGTGAGGTGAATAGGATTTTATAAAAAGAATAAAAGGTTTTAGGGTTGCAACTGTGTGTTAAAAAGGCATTTTTAGTGTGTTTCCAAGTATTACACAAAGAAATAGTTCAGCCAAAAATGAAAATTCGGTCATCATTTACTCACCCTCAAGTTGTTCCAAACCCATACGACTTTTGTTCATCTTGGGAACACAAATGAAGATATTTGTATTGAAATCTGAGAGATTTCTGTCCCTCCATTGGCAGCTACGCATACCACTTTGATGCTTCAAAGACATCGTACAATTAATCCATGTGAATTGAGCGGTTTAGTCCAGATCTTCTGAAGAAACTTGATCACTTTAGATGATGAACAGACTGAATTTAGGCTTTTATTCACATATAAACATTGATCAGCGAACATAAACAGAAGCTCAACAACAACCTCATCAAGAACAAACCTCATTGGTTCTTGCGGAATCTCAAATGTGCTGCGTAACACGAGAATGAATCTCATTGGTTCTTGAGGAATCTCAAACGTGCTGCGTAACACGAGAATGAATCTCATTGGTCCTTGAGGAAACTCAAACTTGCTGCGTAACACGAGAATGAATCTCATTGGTTCTTGCGGAATCTCAAATGTGCTGTAACACGAGAAGGAACCTCATTGGTCCTTGAGGAAACTCAAACGTGCTGCATAACACACGAGAATGAATCTCATTGGTTCTTGCAGAATCTCAAATGTGCTGTAACACGAGAAGGAACCTCATTCTCACACATCAAGCGAACATGCTTAAGCTTCCGTTTACCATAATTGATGTGTGTGTTGATGAATGTTTATATGTGAATAAAAGCCTAAATTAAATCTGTTCAGTGTATAAAGCGATAATGTGATTTGAACTTTATGAACATACAAACTTGCAATCAATACATTTTGATCACAAGATAAATCATATTGCTACAACAAACAATGAATAGCACAAAAGATTGTGATGCATCATTTTGTTTTTAAAGCTTATACTGAGACAAACTGTCTGACACCAAATTATGACTAAAGTTCATTTTAACTAATTATTAAAAAATCCACTATGTACCCAATAATTATTTATTACCACTTAGAATTTACCTATCTCATCGACAGATAATTTTGTTTCACATAATAGTAGCAGTAATGATCCAGGCCCCCCAAAAACACTTATTTCAAAATAAAGCTTTGCTTCTGTCTTGAAGTATAGAGGAGGGACTCCAGATTGTCACGGGGCGAGTGAGCGAGAGACGAGGATTCAAGTGCAGAGGAGATTTAATTAACAAACACAGACAAAAAATACAGAAAACTCAGAACTCAGATAATCAACAGACAGGAACATCAAAGACAGGTAACTCGGACAACGAACCAGCACAAGACTACAAACACAAGGAGGCTAAATAGGGGAACAACAAAGGAGGGTAACGAGACAGACAGGTGGGACAAATTAACCAATAATCAGATAACAAGATGGGAGGGGCTAGACAATAGACAGGAGAGCACATGGCACAAAACAACAAACACCCATGTGCAGCACAAGACAGAACAGACACGTGACACAGATATGACATGATAATCATGACTGAAAGAGACTGTGGATGAAACGATTCAGTCTGACTCTTGTACTATGGATCTTCATTCAGTTATTCTGTTCAGTTATTCTTTGTCTCTGGAATGTATACTTATTTGGTTGATTATTTTTAGTTTTTTTAAGAAAATATATAAAATTAAATTAAAAGCACCATAAAGCTAACATACCTCTTCTTTTCAGCTACTTGGAAATGTCATTAAACCAGACGAAACAAATGTAGTTGCTGAGAAGGATTCAAGCATTGATTGTCATGTACAAAATAATCATTTTGAAGAATCTTTAAAAATGGTGGGGAAAAGAATTATCAAACACAATTAAATTATATACAATGTACAATACAGCATATGGATGAAAGTGAACAGCAGCAGGAAGTTCAGTGGAGGAAGTTCCTGTGTGTGTTTCTGTGTGATCTTCAGTGACTTACAGCTCAGAGAACTGAGAGCCTCAACAGAGAACTGAGCTGATCTGATTCAACATGGACAGATGCCTCATACTTATTCTCATTGTGGGAACAGTACATTATTTACTGAGTAACTGATGAAACGTTGTGCATAAATAATTACAGTTTGTTTTACAACCTTTTTTTGTGTGTGTGTGTGTGTGTAAAAAGTGCTGTAAAATATGTTTGTAATAGTATTTGTCAACATTGCTTTAACAAATCCAAAATTTATGTGCTTATTGCTGACAGGTTTGGTAACTGGAGACAACATTGAGCCAGATAAAGGGACAGAAAAAAACTCTAAAGAAACAGAAACTGTCAAGCTGAGCTACTCATATAATACAAGTAGTGATTATGTTTATCTTTACTGGTACAGACAGTATCCAAACAAAGAACTGCAATATTTATTATACAAAAATGCACGGTTGGGGAATGGTGAACACACCTCTGATGATCGGTTTCAGTCGACTACATCACAAACATCCACTGAACTCACTATTACTGATGTACGTCTGTCAGATTCAGCTCTCTATTATTGTGCTCTGATAGTTGCAGCCCAGTGATACAAAACATGAACGTACAAAAAACTGACGCTATATTTTCACTTTGATATTATCTAGTAAAAACCACAATCACAACCACAATATTCAGCTTGAAAGTACACAACATGTAATAAAAAAAGGATAACAACTGTTTTGAGGGCTATAAACATCAGAGAAACACTAACAATAAGTTCAGACATCATTTTGTAGTTCCTTTAATGCACAGTCCCAAAGCACCTTAATTAATTATAACATTTTAATTATCATTAATTCATTATTAATAATTAGTCTTTTTCCATTAAATTATTATTATTTTAATGTGGAAAATGTTAAAAATGCAGGCAGAAAATGAATATTAATTTCATGAGCAGAAAAGTATTTCTTTGTCCACCACAAGAAAGGAAGAAATAAACTATGAGCCAAATGAGAGGGAGGAGTCAAATAAAGCTCCTCAAGCAGACACTAGTGTAGATCAAGTGCTCTTGCTCATTAGCCTACAGTATTTACAGTCATTGTATCACATAGATCGGGGGTGAGAATAAGATCTAGATTTAGATGAGACTTAATTAAAATCAGACCAGAAAGATGACACACTGGATTCAAAAAATGATCATTGTTTTCATATATGTCTGGGGTAAGTGTTTTGTGATTAATTATTTTTAATTCTCTTTCAAGTTATTCTGAATGTTAATTATATATCTTTCCTGATGTTGTTCATGATTTGGTTTTACAGGAATAGAATCGCAGGACAATGTTGAGCAGAATATAAGAGTTCAAACTGCTTATGAAAGTGGAGCTGTAATAATCAACTGTACATATCAATCCCAGTTCTCGCCGACACTCTTTTGGTACCAGCAAAAAGCAAACGGAGTTCCTAAATATATGCTGAACAGAGCTGGTAAAACTGGAGATGAAGACAAAGAGTTCAAAGACAGATTTAATGCACACATCGACACATCTTCAAAATCATTTCCTTTGATGATCCAGGATGTGAGTGTGTCTGACTCTGCTGTGTATTACTGTGCTCTGAGGCCCACTGTGACTGAAACACACTCAATGCTCATACAAAAACCTTATGGTAAATATTTTGTCATCATGCAGTAGCTACAGCTAGCCAGTAGAGGGAGATCAGTATCATTTGCTGATATGTGGGCGCTGAGATCTCACACTCTTTGTCAGGAACTTATTATAAAAACCACACACTGAATGCAACCAAACTTCTCCTGTCTCATTAAGAAGAAAACGGTATAAATAAATTCATGTGTCCCACTTGAAGATTTTTTTAGTTATTCATCAGAATCTGGAAACAACATTCACGAGTTCACTTCTGACGCCCGAAATAAAGGTAAACAGCTGGACGGCTGGTGTGATGATTGACAGGACAGAATGATCAGGCTCCCCCAAACTTACATTTAGACCCTCATTATACACACGTGGTTCAGTCTAACAGCTTTATCTCTACCTTTCTTTCCATGTGCTCTTCAAAAATTGTTAAAATGTCACATGCTTATGCAACAAAACAAGAAGCTGTGTTGTTCTCAGGCAAACACAGGTGTTCAACTGTTTTCTTAATGTCTTAAACATGAATAGATTTCATGTTTAAGAGATGTAGAGAAACTTGGAAAATTAACATTTTCATTTAATACAACAAACATTTTCAGAATAAATGTTGTCTTTTTGTAAATCTCAAATGTATATTCTGATTCATTAAATGGAATGGAAACTGAGAGAAACTGGGACTGATCAAACTGCAGGAGAAATTCTTTTGCAGGATTTACAAGGTTTATTACATACGCCTATAGACTAAATTGCAGTACAACATAAAACACGAACATGAGCGTAATTGGATTCTGTTTTTGTTACTCAGTGTGAATGACGGCTCAAAAGGAGGGAATTCACAGATCTGACACGATGTAATTATGTCTGACAGAGACAGTCAGACTAACTCACAATAATCTACTGTGTATACTTTTTATTTTTCAGATGCTGTCTTTGGAAATATCATCGATCAGGGAATGCAGAAATTTTTGAGAAGGAGGGTTAGGCTTTTATATTGTCCTGCATTTATTCCTCTTCAACTTCAGATTATCTCCACTGGTACCGTATGGAAGATCAGAACCATGAATTTCTTGTACTCAACTACAGTAATGCAAAAGAAGCTCAGGTGTCTGATGAAGATCCAAGGTCAGAGATGAAGAAAAACAGATCCAAACGCAACGACGACAGACAACTGAACAAGACAAAACACAGGGCTTAAATAGACAGAGAAGTGATCAAAGAAACGAGACACAGCGACATGACTAACGGGATAATGATGAAGCGGTGACAGGAATACAGACACACAGGGAAACATGAACTGAACACAGAGAAAACTAATCTAGAAACAGACATGAACAGAACTGATCAAAAACAAACTCTAAACATGAACAAACAAACACAAAACATGACAACAGGATGGCAGATACACATACATTCACATAGAGAAACATATAGTATACATTTATAGTGTAATAATAATAGAATTGCAGTTATATAATAGAAAAATAACTATAGAAATTAAAATGTATTAAATTTTTTCAATCTCAGCCAAGACTGTTTAAAATGAGCTGCTCTTCAGATTGTCCAATATTGCATGTATATAATCATTTTAGAAACAAAATTCTATAATAGTGCAATTATTAAAAAATACAAACAAATATTATACAGAATACAGAATACAACATATGGATGAAAGTGAGCAGCAGCAGGAAGTTCAGTGAGGAGGAAGTTCCTGTGTGTGTTTCTGTGTGATCTTCAGTGACTTACAGCTCAGAGAACTGAGAGCCTCAACAGAGAACTGAGCTGATCTGATTCAACATGGACAGATGCCTCATACTTATTCTCATTGTGGGAACAGGTACATTAATTATTAAATAATTAATGAAATTCTGTACATAAATATTTTAATTCTCAAACCCTAAAGGCAAAATTTATTTTACTTTAGTAATTTGTATTCCTGTAAAACATAATCTGAAATGTGTTTGCAAAAGTATTTTGTCAAGTTTACTTTCACAAATCAAAAATATTGTTTTTAATTGTTGACAGGTTTGGTGACTGGAGACAACATTGAGCCAGATAAAGGGACAGAAAAAAACTCTAAAGAAACAGAAACTGTCGAGCTGAGCTGCTCATATAGTGCAAGTAGTGAATATGTTCTGCTTTACTGGTACAGACAGTATCCAAACAAAGAACCGCAGTATTTATTACGCAAAGGTGCACGATCCTGGAGTGATGCACACACCTCTGATGATCGGTTTCAGTCGACTACATCACGAACATCCACTGAACTCACTATTACTGCTGTACGTCTGTCAGATTCAGCTCTCTATTATTGTGCTCTGAGAGTTGGAGCCCAGTGATACAAAACATGAAACACGTCGTACAAAAACCTGAAGCTCTTTTCACTTTGAACGAATCTAGTGAAAACCACAATCAAAACCCCAATCTAATGTAATAAAATATGTGGTAACACCTGTGTGAGGTTGAATTAGGCCTGTTATAAAACGTCAAAGAAACAACTAAATGTTCAGGATATCACGTTTCATGAGGTTCCTTTCAGTGCACATCTTAATTTCTACTTCTTTAATTACTACTACATTTCAATCATTATGACTAAGGAGATTACTTTGACAAAACATTTAGTTAACATTTGGTTTACATAAACAATACTATTATTGGTTATTCTTGACCATTAAATGTCTCACACTGAAAACTAACAGAACATTGTCTTGCTCGAATATAATTCAAACTTCTCCGCAAAACCACGTGTTTTCTACATTCATGTGACCATATAAAAAAAATAAAAAAAAATAAAAAAAATGAATATATACATATTTTAGTACGGTTCAAAAGTTAAAAAAGGGAAACACTTTAAAAGTCAAACAGGAGCTGCCATCACTGTTTTTTAAATCTACAAAAACAATGTAATTTCAGAAGTTGGCCACAGTGTGGAATAATCTGAGATGTTGGTGGGAAATATTAATTTAAGATCCCACTGTATGTGTGTAACGTCTGCAAACATTTGTGCACTGGAATATTTATTAGACTGTTATAATCTATGATAATCTGGATGAGGAATTTGCTTTTAATGCTTTTAATTTGCTTTACATTTCTCGGCATGTAACAACTGTTAAATGAATTTGAACTTATTAAGCGCCGGTTTCAGTTACTCAGATAAGCGGACTGATATACAGTGTTGCTGGATGATAGTACATATAAGAAAATATTAGACTGATGATGAATGCCACGACTAACAGTGTTGTATAAAGTACTAGAAAGCAATACTTGAGTAAAAGTACAAGTATCGTACTAGAAAAAGACTTTGGTAGAAGTGAAAGTTACCTTTTAGAATATTACTTAAGTAAAAGTCTTAAAGTATCTGATATATACTGTACTTAAGTATCAAAAGTAATTTTCTGATATTTAATGTACTTAAGTAATTGAAGTAAAAGTAAAAAATTTTTTTTTTTTTTGGTTATGCGTTGAATTCAGCGATCACGGAAATGCGAAAAACTGGAGGGACTGTGTAGCCTGTACTGTAGGACATTTGTTTTATCGTTTATTTCCCACTGCATGTACCTTTAGCTGTAAAAAAAAATTGCATCACAATATTAGTGTATTGTGATTGTCACTATAACATTTTTGTAATTAAACTGAATTTTATTAGGTTTAGTGACATGTTACAATGTTTAGATGGTACAATTTCTGGTAAGCTACGCTTTTTTATTATTTCAATTCAATTGTGATTTGATTTAATATTGACTCATTTGTATAAATATTAGGTAGGCTACACAAGATAGGCGTTAATTTTTCTCAAAAAAAAACCAAACAATAAAAACAACTCACCTAATGCTGTAAACATACAGAGAGCCCTATCAGCTGGTAGTAGGCTATTATTTAAGGTTAAAAATAATTAAATATAATGCGTTTTTTATTATTATAATAAAACCTTTAATGATATAAGTAAAAATATAATAAATATATAACATAGAACACATATTTTGCAAAATACTCTCTATAGCTTTTTTTTTTCTTGCCAACTGTGCTATAGGCTAGCCTATGTTTATTAAATGGCTTTCCTGAGGTAAATGTGACATAATTGTCCTTCAGCTATGTTATTGACCTCTTCACGCTGATGAAAAACACTTATTGATCGATATTATGTATGAGGAATATACATTTCGGTAAGTTGTCATAAAGTAACTTGCTTTTATCTAGTCTGTCGGTCTCCGTGTCCTCTTTGCTTCGCGATTTTTCTGTGCGTGAGAAAATGCATGTGTGGCATGATGAGAGCGTGTGAAAAATGTCAATTGCGTGTGTCTCACGGAGAATGCGTGAGAGTTGGCAGCTCTGGTTAAACGTGCTCCAGGTGCTCGTGCTTCCATGGCGGTTTCAGTTGTGCCTCCTCCTCCTTTGGCATGGCAACAAACAAGCATTACGCTGAAATAGAGCGCGCGCCGTGCGGAGCGTGCATACTGCAATCTAGGAGCAGTGATTCGCCAAACCTCCCTTATTGTAGTTGCACACATTTCTTCCGATTTTATTTTGTAGTAACGAGTAACGAAGATGCTTAGTGGAAATATAGCGGAGTAAAAGTATACATTTTATCTAGGAAATGTAGTGGAGTAAAAGTGAAAGTTGACATAAATTTAAATAACGAAGTAAAGTACAGATACGTGAAATTTCTACTTAAGTACAGTAACGAAGTATTTGTACTCCGTTACATTACAACACTGACGACTAACCAATCAGAATCAAGCGTTCTGAAGCGCAGTGTAATAAGATACTGTACTGTCATTTTCAGTGAATAAAAAGTGATATAAGATAATCAAATACATTGATTCATTACTATACATAACCTATACAAAAATGAAGTGATAGTACTACATATTACATAATCTACAGTCGTCATTGGCTAATACTGTAGCACAGGCTCCTCCTGCAGTCAGATCAAATGACTTGAATGTATTGCTGCTTTAACAGATGCAGAAAGAGGAAGAGGATCACAACATCTTTGCTTTTAGGCTATAGTTGGTCATTTCAATTGTGTATGATGGCACTCTGGAGAAGTGCCATTGTGATCATATTTTTATATATCTGGGGTGAGTAGCACTATCAAACAATGATTCTTTTATACATTTAAAATGAAATTTCCTTTTGTGTCTTTGTGCACATTCCTTGCAGCCAATGGGCGAAAATTTTATTCATATTGTTTCAATTCTATTTCAGGATGTAATTCTCAAGACAAAGTTGATCAGCATACACAGATTCAATATGCTGTTGAAGGTGATGATGTAACAATCAACTGTACATATCAGACTGCTTACACAAACCCGACTCTCTTCTGGTACCAGCAGAAAGTAAATGAAATCCCCAAGTTCATGCTAAATAAATTCTCTATAACCGGACAAAATGAGGATGAATTCAAGGAGAGATTTCAAGCAAATCTCAGCAAAACTTCAGTTCCTCTGACAATCCAGGATGTGTGTGTGTCTGACTCTGCTGTGTATTACTGTGCTCTGAGGCCCACTGTGAGTCAAACACACTCAACACTCATGCAAAAACCCTCACAGTGCAACGGCACAGCATAGCTAGCGAAAGCGGTCATATAGGGATTGTCAAAGTTTTTTTTTTTTTTTTTTTTTTTGTCATCTACTGAATTTTTCGTCAACGATACCAGGGACACCGAAACACCGGGGAACATGAAATTTGGTGGGCATGTAGCCCCACTAGACTTTTACGGAAAAATTTCGTTTGGTCCCCGGGGGCCACTCCCCCTCCGCGCTGGGCCCCCCCAAACCCAAAAAATGCAGTTTTTCCTAAATAACTACCTGAACCGTGGCACCGAGGATGAAGAAATTTTTATGGTATGTTGGTCTTAAGGGCCCACATCAACCTAGCCCATAGTCACTCATTAGTGATTTGCGCCCCTTCCCATAAAAAATGAAAATGCAATATTATTCTGCTTTAATCGCCCCTATCTTCAGTTGAGATGTTCAGAACTGCACCATATTTCATGTGTATGATTAACTTGACATCCTCTGGGGGTATGCTAAGTTTCGTAGAATTTCATCCATGGGGGGGTATAAAATAAATTCATTTATGTGCACATTTAGTGACTGTACACTCATCGGCCTGTAGATGGTGCTGTTGAGCGAAGGGTTGCTGGTTTAGGATGATACTGTCACACACACACATGCAGGAATACAAACAAACGCAAGCATGCACACACACTGACATCCACACGCACAGACACACACACACAAACACACACGCGCACACACATGTACGCATACATACACGCACACACACACACACACACACACACACACACACACACACACACACACACACACACACACACACACAGACACACACATACACAAACACACACACACATACACACACACACAGACAGACATGCACATACTACTACTTTTTTTAGGTATCAGCCATATACCCGATTTACCAATACCCAATGTGTTATGCTTGGGCAGTATACTAATGAGGTGGGTGGGACATGTTTCATGCCATGTTAGATCACATCCTGAGAGTCTACGCTTTCAGAAAATATATAGTTTATATAGTTGAATCAGTTTTCTCTTCATGGTACAGACCAAAATGTATTAGGTGTACACTTTCTTCACCTAAATCCATAAAATCCCATTAATTTCAATGGGACATTTACTTAAGTGTTCTACTACAGTGGGAATGAGTTTAATTTTGTTTTGTTTTTGTTTAAAAAGCTGTTTGTAGTTACCAATGTGCATGAAAAAGACTTGCTTGAACACAATAAGTGTGTTTTTTAAACTCATTTTTATAATACATTATGTAGGGAAAACCACTGTTATGAATGTGACATTTTCACATTACGGATGTTAAGTGTCTAAACTAATGACTTTTGATATAAAACTTAATAGTAATAGCAAATAATTACAAAACTCTAAATAATCCATGATCCACAGGAATACTCCAGACAGTCTTTTAAAATATACAACTTATATACATAAACACGCAATACAGCCAAATTGCTCCACATCATTTATTTTTGTGGAAAGCCAGTGCAGGCCTGAGCGGCGGTCATATTTTGTACCGCCATGCGGTACATCTAGTTTAATAGAAAATAAGCACTATATACCTAATATGTTGGGGTTGGAAAATTACATACCCAGAGTGAAAATGTATATATTTTTTAACTTTTCAAATGTTGCATTCTTTGTAAATTCAGTGGAAACTGAAAGGAAATTTCAAAGAATTTTAATTTGCAGGACATAAACATATTTGCTATAAAACATATTTTCAAAATCACACGTAAAATACATTAATAGCACAGAGAGAACAAGAGAAAACACTGATGAGTGTGATTGGCTCTTTCTTCTGTTCCCCATGTGTGAAATATAGACATGATGTTGCTCAGAGAGGAGGGACTCAGAGTTCACAGATCTGACATGATCTCATCGTGTCTGAAAGAGACTGAGGACGAAACGATTCAGTCTGACTCTTCTCACAGTGAACACTTGAACAATGGATCCTCATTCAGTTATTCTGTTCTGTGCTTCAGTTGGTAGGTGCTATTTATATAGATAGATAGATAGATAGATAGATAGATAGATAGATAGATAGATAGATAGATAGATAGATAGATAGATAGATAGATAGATAGATTTTGTTTGTGAAACATAAATTTTCTTAAAAAAACATCTCACTAAAACCGTACAAATGTATCTTTTCTGTTTCAGCTGCTGTATTTGGAAATGTCATCAAACCAAACAAAACTGATGTTTTTGCTGAGGAGAGTTCAAGTGTTACATTATCCTGTAGTTTTTCTGCCTCTGGAGCTCAAGATGATTATCTCCACTGGTATCGTCAGTATGGAAGATCAAAACCTGAATTTCTTGAACTCATCTACAGTGGTGCAAAAGAAGCTCAGGTGTCTAAAGTAGATCCAAGATTCTCTGTTAAAGTCGAAAAAAGGGAACAAAACCATGTGTATCTGGAGATCTCCTCTGCTACAGTATCTGACTCTGCTGTGTATTACTGTGCTCTGAGGCCCACAGTCACAGGAAACACAAGAACACTGTACAAAAACCTGTTACAATGAGAGACAAGAGGAGAAACACAGAGACAGAGATGAAGATAGATAGAAAGAAACTGTAACTGACAATTACAGTATGATGTCATAAAAGTAATAGAAACAATTAATAAATCACAGGTACCAAAACAAAAGGTAGACACAGATTTCTTTTCTTTTGTTTTAATTGTAAGATGTAAATTTGTGTGGCAATGTGAAAGATTTACATTACATTCAGTTAGAGATACATTAAATCGCTATTTACTTGCCCTTTATGTAATTCAGAAAAACTGTCAAACAAACAATAAAACATCTCATGAGTCTCATTGTGCAATATATAGTGCAGGTACAGTACATGTCTGCCACAGGATGGCAGTGTTCACACATTCAGAGATACAGTCATTCATAGTATTATTTTATACATTTATATTGTACAAATTATATTGAACTGATTCTTAGCTATAAAAGAAAACATAACCCTATAAAAATGACAAATTCTTCATATTTTCATTAGTTAATATATTCATGTTTATGATATGAGAAAATCAGACAGTAAAAAACAGCCATTAAATATTTAAGCCATGTTGCCTTAATAAATTAAGAACTTTGGTATAAAGGTCAGTGTACAGAATACAGTGTATTTCACTGGCCAATAGATGGACTTTATTGTGGCACTTATTGAGGAGATCCTTTGAATACTTTTTGTAGAAATTCAAATACACTCTGCATCATCATCACCACTTTCATGTTACACACACACACTGAGAGAGCTGAACTCCATCAAGACAGATTAAATAACTTGCTTCTCATGTTACATGTGTTGTAAATCTTCAAACATCTTTCTATACAAAAAATTGTCTAATAAATAAAATACAAATTGTGTAGTTATAGTTAAATGACAATCATAAACAGCAGCAGGAAGTTCAGTGAGGAGGAAGATCCTGTGTGTGTTTCTGTGTGATCTTCAGTGACTTACAGCTCAGAGAACTGAGAGCCTCAACAGAGAACTGAGCTGATCTGATTCAACATGGACAGATGCCTCATACTTATTCTCATTGTGGGAACAGGTACATTAATTATTAAATAATTAATGAAATTCTGTACATAAATATTTTAATTCTCAAACCCTAAAGGCAAAATTTATTTTACTTTAGTAATTTGTATTCCTGTAAAACATGATTTGAAATGTGTTTGCAAAAGTATTTTGTCAAGTTTGCTTTCACAAATCAAAAATATTGTTTTTAATTGTTGACAGGTTTGGTGACTGGAGACAACATTGAGCCAGATAAAGGGACAGAAAAAAACTCTAAAGAAACAGAAACTGTCAAGCTGAGCTGCTCATATAGTTCCAGTAGTGAATATGTTTGGCTTTACTGGTACAGACAGTATCCAAACAAAGAACCGCAGTATTTATTATACAAAGGTGCACGATCCTATAGTGCTAATGTTTATGAAGACACCTCTGATGATCGGTTTCAGTCGACTACATCACGAACATCCACTGAACTCACTATTACTGCTGTACGTCTGTCAGATTCAGCTCTCTATTATTGTGCTCTGAGAGTTGTAGCCCAGTGATACAAAACATGAAACACGTCGTACAAAAACCTGAAGCTCTTTTCACTTTGAACGAATCTAGTGAAAACCACAATCACAACCCCAATCTAATATAATAAAATATGTGGTAACACCTGTGTGAGGCTGAATTAGGCCTGTTATAAAACTTCAAAGAAACAACAAAATGTTCAGGATATCACGTTTCATGAGGTTCCTTTCAGTGCACATCTTAATTTCTACTTCTTTAATTACTACTACATTTCAATCATTATGACTAAGGAGATTACTTTGACAAAACATTTAGTTAACATTTGGTTTACATAAACAATACTATTATTGGTTATTCTTGACCATTAAATGTCTCACACTGAAAAACTAACAGAAAATAGTCTTGCTTGGTAGAATATAATCAAACTTCTACGCAGCAAAACCACATGTGTTTTCTACATTTATATGTGACCATTTAAAAAAAATTAAAAATACAAATTAAATTAATATATACATATTTTTTACTACAGTTCAAAAATTAAAAAAGGATAAAACTTTACAAGTCAAACAGGAGCTGCCATCACTTTTTTTTTTTTTTTTTAATCTATAAAAACAATGTAATTTCAGAAGTTGGCCACAGTGTGGCATAATCTGTGATGTTGGTGGGAAATATTAATTTAAGATCCCACTGTATGTGTGTAACGTCTGCAAACATTTGTGCACTGGAATATTTATTAGACTGTTATAATCTATGATAATCTGGATGAGGAATTTGCTTTTAATGCTTTTAATTTGCTTTACATTTCTCGGCATGCAACAACTGTTAAATGAATTTGAACTTATGAAGCGCCGGTTTCAGTTACTCAGATAAGCGGACTGATATACAGTGTTGCTGGATGATAGTACATATAAGAAAATATTAGACTGATGATGAATGCCACGACTAACCAATCAGAATCAAGCGTTCTGAAGTGCAGTGTAATAAGATACTGTACTGTCATTTTCAGTGAATAAAAAGTGATATAAGATAATCAAATACATTGATTCATTACTATACATAACCTATACAAAAATGAAGTGATAGTACTACATATTACATAATCTACAGTCGTCATTGGCTAATACTGTAGCACAGGCTCCTCCTGCAGTCAGATCAAATGACTTGAATGTATTGCTGCTTTAACAGATGCAGAAAGAGGAAGAGGATCACAACATCTTTGCTTTTAGGCAATAGTTGGTCATTTCAATTGTGTATGATGGCACTCTGGAGAAGTGCCATTGTGATCATATTTTTATATATCTGGGGTGAGTAGCACTATCAAACAATGATTGTTTTATACATTTAAAATGAATTTTCCTTTTGTGTCTTTGTGCACATTCCTTGCAGCCAATGGGCGAAAATTTTATTCATATTGTTTCAATTCTATTTCAGGATGTAATTCTCAAGACAAAGTTGATCAGCATACACAGATTCAATATGTTGTTGAAGGTGATGATGTAACAATCAACTGTACATATCAGACTGCTAACACAAACCCGACTCTCTTCTGGTACCAGCAGAAAGTAAATGAAATCCCCAAGGACAAAATGAGGATGAATTCAAGGAGAGATTTCAAGCAAATCTCAGCAAAACTTCAGTTCCTCTGACAATCCAGGATGTGTGTGTGTCTGACTCTGCTGTGTATTACTGTGCTCTTCAGCCCACTGTGACTCAAACACACTCAACACACATACAAAAACCCTCACAGTGTAACGGCATAAATTACATCATTATGCAATTTCAATTTATATTAGAATAAATCGCCTAGCCTAAGATTTCATGTTTAGAAACCTTTTTATCCATAAATGTATTCTTTTTTATTTAAAAGTTTACATTCAGTTTATTGTCTAATTTTACATTTAGTTAATTTACATTTGCATTAGTCTTCCCTTACTGTTGTTTTCAATTGATTTCATAATGCTCCTACCATTAAAACAATATGAAACACCATGAATCTGGTTATTGTTCAAATCTATTTTGTGAAGATGTGCATGTGTGGAAAGTTATGACAGACCAGAAGAGGGCGATATACACTTAACATTGTCTTCTTTAAAGAGTTAAATTATGTGTTAGGTTAAATGTTTTATAATTTCATCAAATTAATCTAATTTGCAACTGTAATGAATGAGGACTATAATGTATAGGTGAAACCCATAGGTCTTTATTACAATAACCAGCAGTAGGCTATGCATAAAAATCCACCATATTGAAGAAGAGAATCTTTATGATTAGATGAGCTTTGATTTTTTTTTTTTTATGTCTTCTACAGCACAGCATTATAGTATGGTTGTGGTATATTATGGATTCATATGTATATACTTCAGTGTTCATTAACTAATGTTCTCATCCTCTCACACTGACAGAGGTGGAGCCTGTGAGATCTGATACAGAGCAAAGCAAACTAAACTCTTTTCCTCTCAAACATGACGATCCTTTGTGTTCTGCTTCTGCTAATGTTGATAAAAAGTAAGAGAAAATTTACTGATTCTAGACCTGACCTTTAATCACATGCTCTCTTTTTTTTTTTTTTACAATGTTTGGAGTTTTAATATTGTTTGAAACTTTTTCAACTGACTTATACATCAGCATGATTCTTTCTATGGGTAAGTTTGATTAAAAAAAAGTTTAATGATTGTCTTGCAGG
Organism: Rutilus rutilus; assembly: GCF_951802725.1. NCBI lineage: Eukaryota > Metazoa > Chordata > Actinopteri > Cypriniformes > Leuciscidae > Rutilus > Rutilus rutilus. The sequence goes on from NC_140214.1 coordinate 14,938,598, forward strand.
AGAGACGTTTGCACAGTCAATAACGCCGCTGGAAAACAAGGTGCTTAAATCTGAAGGAGAAAAAGTCACTCTGTCCTGTAAATATGATGGAGCTGTAACTAACCTGCACTGGTATCGTCAGTATCTGGGATCCAAACCAGAGTTCCTTGCATACATTTATCCACATGGAACCACAAGTGACCATGTTCCTCCTCGTCTTGAACCTAAAGTTGATCAAAACAACAATAATGTGAGCCTGGAGATCCTTAATGCTGAAGTATCAGACTCTGCGCTGTACTACTGCGCACTGACGCCCACAGTGACAGGAAACACATCATCACTGTACAAAAACCCTCTCAACAATAAAACTCTATCCTCAAAGTTTCAGAAAAGGGCCAGTGCATCACAAAACACTTAAAATATCATACAGCAGTTCAGACAGTGGTGGTGTATGTAGAAAGAAAAGTAGCAGACAGAAATGCATCTAAACATCTAATGCAAAAAAGAAGTAATAAAGAAATTCATCTATAAATACGTGAACTGATAAACAGATATGAGAAAGCACCAGCCAGTGAAAGTGATGTTACAGTAATAATACAAATAAACTAAGCTAATTTGGTAACAGACTTTAACAGACCTCACAGACAGTTACATGTTGATATGCAATAATCCAATCATTTTTTACTAACGCCATTTCTTTTGATATATTCCCTCCAGATCCAAAACCATAAACCAGTGATGATGCAGATGTTAATGTGGAATTGAAATCCATGTGCAACCTGCTTTAAAGAAGTAAAAATAAACTAAAAAATAAAGAAACCACAAAGACAAAAGGGAAGAGCAATTCTTTTTAAATACTTAAAAAATGTATATGGTTACAGCAGACAGATGTAAATCATACTAGTCTTTACTAATTATAAATCTGATGATGCTGATGATCTAACAGAAGCTCCTCCTAGAAAGTTTTTAGGTCGACTACATCCCAGAGATGGCAAAACAAGAAGAGGCTCAGAACTCCTCAGTATTTTGTTTATGACTTTGGAGATTGGAAAGCATAACAGACATAATGACACACTGGCAAAGGGTGGTTATCTTTCTATTCACATATTTGTGGGGTAAGTTGCATCATGAAATATGTGTGGTTTTAGATTCGTTTTTTATATTCACTGTGTGTGTGAATGTGTGTGAGATTTTTACATTTCTTTAAAACATATTTTTTTTTTATATTCTATTTTAGGCTGTGATTCTCTGGATAGTGTTGAACAGAAAACAAGAGTTCAAATCGCTTTTGAAGGGGAATCTGTAACAATCAACTGTACATATTCAACCACTGATTCATTTCCATATCTCTTCTGGTACCAGCAAGAAATAAATGGATTCCCTAAATATATGCTAAAGAAATTTCCCGGATCTGGTGAGACTGATGAACAGTTTAAAGAGAGATTTGATGCCAATCTCAACATCTCTACAACTTCAGTTCCTCTGACAATCCAGGATGTGTGTGTGTCTGACTCTGCTGTGTATTACTGTGCTCTGAAGCCCACTGTGACTCAAACACACTCAACACTCATACAAAAACCCAGCAAATACATAAGCCCTATTAAATATTCTTGATTCGTCTTTGGACTAAGTCTATAATTTCAAACTATTCTACGTCATATCATAAATCGATTTACCCATTTTTTACTTTTTACATTAACTTTATCCTATTATAAATTATATTTAGACAGGCATTTAATGTCAAAACAATCCACAGTGATCAATATGCTGTTAAAATACATACACTGAATGTATTTGGTCATTACTATAAATCTATTATGATGAGTAGGATTAAAACTCACATTTCAGTGCACATTTCTGTCAAATAATGCACATAATGACTAATTGGGCACCAGAAGAGGGTGATATACACTCATCATTCAGCTCTTCAAAGCAGGGTTATTATTATATCTTAAACTAAAACTAAAACAATAAAACACATTTTCGTTACTTGCTTTTTTATTTCAGGTAGTTACCAAAGTAACATTTACCATTTTTAATCATTTTAACTTGATGTAGTAAAATAATTAAAACTGAAACTGAAATAAAAACGAATAAAAACTATATATATTCTATTGGGGTGCTTCTGTCACTGACCACACTTCATCTACTGTATGTAATACAGTAGGCCAGCACTGTTTTATTTGTTTTCAAAGACAGTCATGTGCATACAAACAACATGTCTGATTCAACAACAACAACAACACTGAAATGTATTTAAAAAAATAAAAAAATAATTATAGGTCATAAAAATGGTTGATCTAATAACAACATTTTATGTATTTTGGTAAAATACATCCTATACTCAACTGAACTAATTATTATAGATGATGTCACTCTCACATCCAGCACTTTACTATTGTGCTATATATGTTCAAATAATCAGTTAATGATGGGACAATACATTACACCCATTAATTGTAATGAAAAACAGACAAAAACATTAGAGATTGTAACTGGATCGTTGTTCTGTCCTCAGGTGCGAAATGTAAAACTTATGAAGTGTCTCAGAGAGGAGGGACACAGATCTGACACAATCTGATCACTTCAGACTCTATAGAAACAATTCAGTCTGAATCATCTTAAAGTGAACACACAATGGATATTTATTCAGTTATTCTCATATACAGTCTGGATGTATGTAAACTTAAATGTTATTTGTATTATCTATTGTTAATGATGAGTTTAATTAAAACAAAACTAATTCAAATGTACCTTTTCCGTATTCTTTTTCAGCTGCAGTGTCTGGAAACATCACACCGAAGAAAACAGAGCTTTTTGCTGAGGAGGGATCAGATGTTACATTATCCTGTAGTTTTTCCTCTGCAGATTATCTAACTTATACTGGTACCGTCAGTACCCCAGATCAGCTCCTGAATTTCTTGTGCTCATCTATGATGGTGCAACAAACGCCAAAAAGTCTGATGTAGATCCAAGACTGTCTGGTAAACTCACTACAAGTGAACAAACCCATGTGGATCTGGAGATCTCCTCTGCTGAAGTGTCAGACTCTGCTCTGTATTACTGTGCTCTGAGGCCCACAGTCACAGGAAACACATCAGCTGTATCACATGAAATACGTACGTTCTGAGGAAACTATTTTGCAAATCGCAATTACGTTACATGCCAACATATAAGCAGTGCTATTACGTTGGTCCTTAACCTAATATAGCCAATCTATTGCAGTGCTATTACGTTTGTCCTGAACATAATACATCCAAAGCAGGTTTCTTTTCACACGTAGCAGCTCATTTTGTTTTAATTATTTACTCCCTTTTTTCTCATTGGGCTACAAAATATTATCTATGCCAGGGCGAGTCAAATGGCGGCACCCAGATAATTTTTATCTGGCCCTCCAACTGGTTTTTGATGTTTAAAACCCCTCGCAATCTGATATCAAAGTCCCCGCAAAGGTTTAGAGCGTTCAGCGGTGAGTTTAACAACGCACGTGATCATTCAGCGGTGAGTTTAACAACGCACGTGATCATTCAGCGGTGAGTTTAACAACGCACGTGATCATTCAGCGGTGAGTTTAACAACGCATGGCAGTTCGTGATATGGCCACGTAATTTAATCTATTGATTCGTGCCACGGACACGTTTATTTCGTTATTTTCGTAATACCAGCACGTTTTTTAAACTATTGTATTTTCAATGGGAAGCGTCTTTCGTGATAACAGCACGATTCTTTCTGCCTGTCGGCTGCAGCAGAGAAGCTGTTTAATCAACATTTTTTTCACGAGATCTTATGTATTTTTATGTATTTTTTTTTAATGTTATTATTTCGGTCTTATTGCCAGGGAAGCTGGATTGCTTTGCTGTTTATTGATATTTTTTAAATTATATTTTATCAGTAGGAAATCGCGCTGAAGAAGTCTCGTTCCGAACACATCGCGATATTTGACATCAGTTCACGTGTGTCAGATGTTGGTAAGTAAATACCTAAATACGCTGTCCTAATAATGTGTGATATCATGTCTTTTCTGTTTGTCGATATTAATCTGCCATTATATCTGCCATCTCCACGGAGACTTTGCGTTTCATTGCTTTCTAATTCAAAACAGGGTGATTAACACTGCCTGTCACGTGACGTGCTATAGGCTTAGACATTCATATCAGATTAAAAATAGTACAATTAGTTCCAAAGTTGTATTTGTAGTAGAAGCACAGTAAAAACAACACTTACCATGCTTTTACCACAGTAACATTAGTTTTACTGTGATAAGTGTAGTAAAAAGACAGTAATCACAAAACTTACCATGCTTTTACCACACTATTTGTAGTTTTAATGTGGTACTTATTGTAAATGCACAGTAACCACAACACTTACCATGCTTTTACCACAGTAACCATAGTTTTACTGTGATAGGTGTGGTAAAAGGACAGTAATCACAAAACTTACCATGCTTTTACCACACTATTTGTAGTTTTAATGTGGTACTTATTGTAAATGCACAGTAACCACAACACTTACCATGCTTTTACCACAGTAACCATAGTTTTACTGTGATAGGTGTGGTAAAAGGACAGTAACCACAAAACTTACCATGCTTTAAACCTCAGTAACCTTAGTTTTACTGTGATTGGTTTAGTAAGGACAGTAATCACAAAACTTACCATGCTTTTACCTCAGTATTGATAGTTTTAAAGTGATATTTGTTGTAAATGCATATTAACCACAACACTTGCCCTGCTTGTAAGGCTTTATAATGTAACATCCAATATTTGTAAGGTAAATCAGTACTTTTCCCTTTAAAGTCCAACTGAAATCAAAATGGACCCTATTTACTTTGTTAGCGCATATTACTAGTCTTGTGGTGAACAATTAATCCGTGCAAGTTAAAACACGGAAAAAAATGTTTTGGCTTCGTAATCTTTAATCAAAATCTGAAAATGCCCCTCCTCTCTGCATTGGAGGACCTTCCCTGATGCCGTATGCTTGACGGCTTGGGTTGAGAAACGCTTAACCACTCCCCTCAAATCGTTAGTCTGTAATGAGCGAGAGATGGAGAGGAGGAGCACTAGAGTAAAACCCTGCCCTCTGTTCAATATTCCTTTTCACTGGGAAATACGTCACAGCACTGGAGAAAAGTCGTTTGCAACTTCCGGTTCACGCGGACTTTAAATAATCCTATATATTATACATAATGATATTTTCTTTTTCTCTTTTTTCAGCTGAAAAGACCAAAAGGGCCTTTCGGACTCAGTCGTTCCATTATTGTTGGAGGAGAAGTAAACGGAGGAGACGGACAGCTGCAAAGGCAAATATTCACAATGGTATGTGTTGGTTTTAACCCTAAATCAAACATTTTATCAAGCATTTGTTGTTTCTTAAAACTTTTCTCACAAAACCCATAGCCCAATCAGTACAAACATAGTCTGAAAGTCTTAATAATTCACAAGATTTAACAAGTTGTCAAATTCGTACGATACTCGTACATATTTGTATACTCGTACACAATCCTGCAGCTTTTACTCCTGGTGCTGTCATTGGCTACTGCCTCAATTCCTGTACATATTTATCGCGATATTTGTAAATCAGTTGCGCCACTTCTTGGAAAGTTGTCGGATGTCACACACACTGTCAGAAAGTTTATATTAATTGCAAATTGGACCCTGTCTGTTTATGTTCCAGTAATACATGATGTCTCTCCACACCTCATAACCTACCTCTGTTTGCAAGAGTGGAAAAGCTTATCTGACTTGTCACATGACATCAGATACTCGATTATTTTGTCATAATCAGAGCAGTTACACTGCTGATAACTGTCCCGTTTGCATGTAAATCTTTTTCATGATTATTGCTTGCTATTAAAGACATACTTTTATTCATAGAAATGCCCACATATCAGTGAACTTATTACATAAAAATGCTTTTAACAATTAATTATGCAACACTCTTTACAGAAAACATATCCTACAGTTATAAACTGACTATTTGCAAGTAATGTATTAAAATTACCTTCCTTTCTGTTTTGCAGGATTACTTAGTCCTTTTTTTAAAGCTCTACCAATATCAAACTCAACAGCTCTTTTAAGAGCCAACCATTACAAGAGCTACTAGTGAGTCGCAGCGAATCTTGCCGTGATCAGCCCTTCAGTGAAGTTTCTAGAATATTGCAATCAGTTTTTACTCATCAAATGTTCTCTCCTGAATCATATGGTAAATTAACTTATTTATAACTGTCTTAATTTGTGTTTCAAGAACAATAGTAATTGCACATAGAGTAAGTCGAGACTATCTTGTTTTACAGCAGAGAAGGAAGACCAGTCCTTATATCAACGCAAGCTAATCGAATAAGTCCTTTGTTTCGGGTGAGGAAGGAACATCTGATGCCCAAAGAAGACAGAAAAGTGCGCGAGTCCATTGGTATGTCTTGTATTGAAACAATGCTGTAATATGTAATACATAATTTGATGTTGACAATTTTACATTGTACAGGTTATCACTTGGTTTTTGACCAAGTGAAGCTCTTGAAACAATTGACAGAAGAGTATGTTGTCTGGAAAGAAATCAAGCATCACTGGCAAAGGCTCAAAAGAGACCATGCATTTCTTAAAAATCTTTTAAAATATGTTGCTGTTGATATGGGTAAAACTGTTTTTGTTCAGTACTTAGCTTATTTTGTGCTGCAATATTTTTTATATATATATATATATATATATATATATATATATATATATAATACTTCAATGTGTGTATATTATATAACGTACTGACTGCTGCTTTGTAAATTTATGTAAGGAACAGGCAACTCTGGCCCTTTGCATTCTACTTTTTGAGGTTAGTTAAGAGTTAACCTCCAACCTTAATCGAGCACATCTGAAAATTTTAACCAAAGTCTTCAGGTTTACTTCTAGACAATAGGCAGGAGGGTTTGAGGTCGGAGCTAAATGTGCAGGACAGTGGACGCTGAGGGCCAGAGTAAACCATCACTGCTTTAAATAACGCAGAACATAAGCTGACCCGACTGTCCATTAAACAACTTCATTTGAATGTTTTCTGTTTTCTGTTTTACTTTCAGACCAGGACTGGAGAACGCCTGACAATGGGATGTTGAGACTTCTTCCTCTGGTTGAGAAAAAGCTACTCCACATCAGTGATCACATCTTCTGTTCTTCTGTTCTTCAACTGAACAAACTGTTTAGACGAGGAAGAAGAACACTAACACGATCGAGACGTACAGGGAAGAGCAAGAAACCAGTTTAGCTGTGATAATGAATCATTATTTTCCAACACAATATCAAATCTGTTTTCTGTATCATATGTGACTGAATATGATTATCTGGCACTCGTTTTGTGGCTTCAGCAGCTGTGAATGGATTCATATGATGTTAACGTGTTTTTGAAGACACATTTTTATTTATCTTGAATCTCATTTGTCTTTATGCTACTTTATCAACTTTATGCTTTGTTCTCCAATAAAGTGTTGTTTAATAAAGTATGGTGACTATTGTGTATTGAAAGTGGTGTTTGGTACAGTAAATAGAAATTTTCTTTTGAGAAATTTTAATTTCTTGTTTCTTTAAAAATAACTACATATAATTAATAACTTATAAATAACTAAATATAATTAATTACCATGATTCTTTTACTTGGGACATAAAAATTTAGATCTGGTTAATGATATTTGGGACAACAATGCAACAAAAGTTGCACATACTTGCATGTATGCCAGTTTCCAGTGAAATAAAAGGAAGCTATGTGAATAGCAAGAGGCTGCAGTGGGCTATCTTGCTATAAATACTTAAAGCTTAATTGAAGATGATCCATGTTGATCATTCTAGTATACTCTATATAGTATACTCTATATATCACTGATGTCAGGAATATAAGCAGCAATCAGAGGGGGTGAAAAGGAAATGTTGGCACTGTTTTTTTGTTGTTTTACTGAATGGTGCATTATCCTTGTGTAATAGTAATAGTATGTGTAGATCTGTGTAGATTATACTGTCCTTCCACCCCCAGGGCCCAGCAATGGCCCCCAGAAGAGCAAACAAATGCACATTTCAAATGGCTGTAACTCGAAGTCCGGTTAGTGTATCAAAGAGAAAATCGGCAGGACGACTGCTTATACTATGTTTAATAAATAATGTTGGCCACAGTTTTCAGACATATATGGAAAGCTGGCATAGAGGTTATTTTTAAAGTGCTCACAGTAAAATATCAAATTTCAGCCTGTCCCTCATATATGTCATAAAGGTTTGCACAATGAACAAATTTAGATATCCAGTTGTCCATTAAATATATTATTTATTTAACATTTATTGTTTTATTACTAAACGTTTTAAACTACATTACCCACATATCTCTGTCATTCTATCAGTGGAGCAGGAAGCATTGTGCTGTAGTTCATTGAAATGTTCAGACATGCTTAGGGTTAGGGTTAGGATCTCGGTAAAGGAGTAATTTCTCACAACATAGAGACACTTTATAGTTAGCTTAATGTATAACTAACGTAATAATAACACCAAAACATACTTTGTAACATGAAGCGCCGTTTTATATGGGTTAAACGATTGTCCAATCACAGCGAGTTCTGCGATAAAGTCACAGCCAATAACAACCCAGCTGAACAGATGCGTCACACTTACATGCCCATTTATGGTAAACGATGACAGATCTCTTCTGGTTCTGGCTGCGGGGATAGATACCTTAAATATTTTATATTTAGGCTGTTAAACAGGCATTCCTTCTAATTAAATTATAAAAGTCATATTTAAAAACAAAAGACTCCTTTGTGTGGTTACCATCCAAAAACGAGGTCACATGATCAATGACACAAATTTGCTTATTTGATTAGACTGATGCATAAATACATTTGAAAGAGAAACTTTTTTCTAAGCAATGGCCTACAGCAGGGGTAGGTTTGCAGTATTTTAATTAAAGATAATTACATGTACTAAAGTGCTTCTAACATTTACAGTGTATGTATAGTATATTAAAGGTATATCAATAATATTCAAATAAATGTAACAAAAGCACAATGAATGGACACCATTTTGAAAGCTTATTCCAATATTTAATGTCAAACTGTTTAAAGACAAATGTACTGCCAAAACTACTGCACAACAGTATAAAAATCAGTTTATTAAAAATATCCAGATACAGGAGCAATCTATTATAGTGACACATACATTAACGTAAAAAAAATTGCTATGATGAAGTTGAATATATTTACAAAACAAGAGATGAGATTCAAGTTTGTTATGTGAACATACATTTGTTTCTTCGCTTTAAAGAACAAATAGGCAAAAACATAAGCACAACATTTTACATTCTCAACTTTCATTCTATATCCTTGTGATTATTGGTCACTTTTATTGTAACTATGCAATGAATATGTCCTTTAGCAAAACACCTGATGAACACTGACAGTTTTTTGATAAAGGCATTAGGCAGAAATCAAGTACAGTTTATGAAGCTGAAAAGAGAAAACAAAATGCTTTAACAATATGGAAAAAGATAAATCACTATTTTCAATATTGGTTCTGCATATATCAAAGAGATCCTGAGGAGGAATGGGACTTCACATGAAGACTTTCAGAAACTGTGACAGAGCAAAGGGTGCACCTCGCTGGACACATCCTACGCATGCCCAAACAACAACACCCAAACACAGTGATGAAGTGGACACCACCAGGAGGATGCAGGAGACAGGGAAGACCAAGGAAGACATGGAGACAGATGTTTCACGAAGACCTGAAGAATGTCAGTGTCCTATGGGAAGATGTGAAGAACCTGGCCACGGATCGAATACGTTGGAGGACAGTTGTTGCCCAATGTGCCCAGCACAGGACTTGATGATGACGTTGTGAGTTTATAACTGTAGGATATGTTTTCTGTAAAGAGTGTTGCATAATTAAATGTTAAAAGCATTTTTATGTAATAAGTTCACTGATATGTGGGCATTTCTATGAATAAAAGTATGTCTTTAATAGCAAGCAATAATCATGAAAAAGATTTACATGCAAACGGGACAGTTATCAGCAGTGTAACTGCTCTGATTATGACAAAATAATCGAGTATCTGATGTCATGTGACAAGTCAGATAAGCTTTTCCACTCTTGCAAACAGAGGTAGGTTATGAGGTGTGGAGAGACATCATGTATTACTGGAACATAAACAGACAGGGTCCAATTTGCAATTAATATAAACTTTCTGACAGTGTGTGTGACATCCGACAACTTTCCAAGAAGTGGCGCAACTGATTTACAAATATCGCGATAAATATGTACAGGAATTGAGGCAGTAGCCAATGACAGCACTAGGAGTAAAAGCGACAGTATTGTGTACGAGTATACAAATATGTACGAGTATCGTACGAATTTGACAACTTGTTAAATCTTGTGAATTATTAAGACTTTCAGACTATGTTTGTACTGATTGGGCTATGGGTTTTGTGAGAAAAGTTTTAAGAAACAACAAATGCTTGATAAAATGTTTGATTTAGGGTTAAAACCAACACATACCATTGTGAATATTTGCCTTTGCAGCTGTCCGTCTCCTCCGTTTACTTCTCCTCCAACAATAATGGAATGACTGAGTCCGAAAGGCCCTTTTGGTCTTTTCAGCTGAAAAAAGAGAAAAGAAAATATCATTATGTATAATATATAGGATTATTTAAAGGGAAAAGTACTGATTTACCTTACAAATTTTGGATGTTACATTATAAAGCGTTAAAAGCATGGCAAGTGTTGTGGTTAATATGCATTTACATCAAATATCACTTTAAAACTATCAATACTGAGGTAAAAGCATGGTAAGTTTTGTGATTACTGTCCTTACTAAACCAATCACAGTAAAACTAAGGTTACTGAGGTTTAAAGCATGGTAAGTTTTGTGGTTACTGTCCTTTTACCACACCTATCACAGTAAAACTATGGTTACTGTGGTAAAAGCATGGTAAGTGTTGTGGTTACTGTGCATTTACAATAAGTACCACATTAAAACTACAAATAGTGTGGTAAAAGCATGGTAAGTTTTGTGATTACTGTCCTTTTACCACACCTATCACAGTAAAACTATGGTTACTGTGGTAAAAGCATGGTAAGTGTTGTGGTTACTGTGCATTTACAATAAGTACCACATTAAAACTACAAATAGTGTGGTAAAAGCATGGCAAGTTTTGTGATTACTGTCTTTTTACTACACTTATCACAGTAAAACTAATGTTACTGTGGTAAAAGCATGGTAAGTGTTGTTTTTACTGTGCTTCTACTACAAATACAACTTTGGAACTAATTGTACTATTTTTAATCTGATATGAATGTCTAAGCCTATAGCACGTCACGTGACAGGCAGTGTTAATCACCCTGTTTTGAATTAGAAAGCAATGAAACGCAAAGTCTCCGTGGAGATGGCAGATATAATGGCAGATTAATATCGACAAACAGAAAAGACATGATATCACACATTATTAGGACAGCGTATTTAGGTATTTACTTACCAACATCTGACACACGTGAACTGATGTCAAATATCGCGATGTGTTCGGAACGAGACTTCTTCAGCGCGATTTCCTACTGTTAAAATATAATTTTAAAAATATCAATAAACAGCAAAGCAATCCAGCTTCCCTGGCAATAAGACCGAAATAATAACATTAAAAAAATACATAAAAATACATAAGATCTCGTGGAAAAAAATGTTGATTAAACAGCTTCTCTGCTGCAGCCGACAGGCAGAAAGAATCGTGCTGTTATCACGAAAGACGCTTCCCATTGAAAATACAATAGTTTAAAAAACGTGCTGGTATTACGAAAATAACGAAATAAACGTGTCCGTGGCACGAATCAATAGATTAAATTACGTGACCATATCACGAACTGCCGTGCGTTGTTAAACTCACCGAAGAATGATCACGTGCGTTGTTAAACTCACCGCTGAACGCGCTAAACCTTTGCGGGGACTTTGATATCAGATTGCGAGGGGTTTTAAACATCAAAAACCAGTTGGAGGGCCAGATAAAAATTATCTGGGTGCCGCCATTTGACTCGCCCTGGCATAGATAATATTTTGTAGCCCAATGAGAAAAAAGGGAGTAAATAATTAAAACAAAATGAGCTATTACGTGTGAAAAGAAACCTGCTTTGGATGTATTATGTTCAGGACAAACGTAATAGCACTGCAATAGATTGGCTATATTAGGTTAAGGACCAACGTAATAGCACTGCTTAAGGACCAATGTAATAGCACTGCTTATATTAGGTTAAGGACCAACGTAATAGCACTGCTTATATGTTGGCATGTAACGTAATTGCGATTTGCAAAATAGTTTCCTCAGAACGTATTTCATGTGATACAGGGTTGACAAAAACACTTTATCCAGTGAGAGAGAGCAAGAATATCACTGATACAGCGAGTCAAACAGCCTTAAATTGACAATATTACATCCATACAACATACAGTACTGTCCTTTACTTTTCATGCACCGTACTTTTTCCAAGGGATTTAATAGATTCTGACACACAAATTAGACAGACAGACAGACAGACAGACAGAGAGCGTGTGCCAGTGAGCAGGAAGTTCATGGGTGTCTTTACGTCCTTCAGTGTCTCATAAGCAGTGCAGCAGAACATCGAAAGGCTCAACAAAGAACAGCTGATCTTATTCAACATGGACAGGTGTTTTCTGCTCATAGTAATTATGGGAACAGGTACATTAATTATTTAGCAAATGATGATGAAACAGTGGAGGTTTGAAAAATCTAACAAATGCAAATGTTCCAACAAACTTCTTTTAGTCATTTTATTTTTTGCATAGTGTCTTGTGTTTGCAATGTTTTTGGTCAGCCTTGCTATAACCTTCTTTCCATTCTGCTTATTGTTCACAGGTTTGGTGTCTGGGGACAATATTGAGCCAGATAAAGAGGAAAATGTTATCTCAAAAGAAAGGGAAACTGTCAAGCTGAGCTGCTCATATAGTACAACCAGCGATAATGTTCAGCTTTACTGGTACAGACAGTATCCACATGCAGAACCTTTGTTTTTATCGTATAGAGGTGCTCGATCCCTGAGTGCTGCACGCACCTCTGATGATCGGTTTCAGTCGACTACACAAACATCCACTGAACTCACTATTACTGCTGTACGTCTGTCAGATTCAGCTCTCTATTATTGTGCTCTGAGAGTTGGAGCCCAGTGATACAAAACATGAAACATGTCGTACAAAAACCTGACGCTATTTTAACTTTGAACTGCTCTAGTGAAAACCACAATCACAACCCCAATCTATCCAGCCCCAAATATAATCAAATATGTGGTGCAGATCTCACCAAATCCTCAAGCTCAGTTTCTCTGACAGTCCAGGATGTGTGTGTGTGTGTGTGTGTGTGTGTGTGTGACTCTGCTGTGTACTGCTCTGAAGCCCACAGTGACTGAAACACATAAACTGCATGAATCAGAGCTCTTAGTTCTTGTCAGGATGTTTTTAACATGATGTTTCCCTCAATATGCATATTCCAGCTATGTGGATTTTCTTTACATAAAAAAAACAAACAAATAATTAACAAAAACTCTTCTTTGAATGCATCAATGTGACATCAGTAAATATATTCACAATTACATACCACTTTATATGGCTATACAGTGCTGCTCATAATGCAAAAATGTACAATGAATATTTTTGTTATAATGAACTATGAATTTTTGTTATAACATTCATAGGTCATATTTCCCTTTTCCACAAAGATGTCTTGCTCAGTTATAAAACACTCCAGCAGTGGGTGGAGCTGATTCACTGATGTTGACAGTGTGAATTACTATTTTGGCATCATTGATAATCTCTCTGAGGACAACATGTTTCATTTTACTTGGATAATAATCCAACTTTGCATTGGTAAGAAATCCTTTCAGCATTATGTCAGTCAAAATAAAAACAAAAAAACATTTCTATGAATGTATGAATTCTGAAAGTTTAATGATTGTATTGCTTAATTAATTGACACCCTTTTTTTTCCACAGAAACTTCTTTGGCTGATACAATACAACCATTTACTTTAGAAAAACATGTTGTTGAGGGAAGAAATGTGACTCTCTCCTGTAACTACAGTACCACTGGTGTCACTGTTAACTCTCTCCAGTGGTATCGCCAGAATCTCAGAACAAAACCAGAGATTTTACTTCTTGTCACTGAATATTCAAGCAAATCTGAGCCTGATCTTCGTCTGTATTCAAAAGCTACAAAAGAGATCAAACGTGTGGATCTGGAGATCTCCTCTGCTGAAGTGTCAGACTCTGCTGTGTATTACTGTGCTCTGGAGCCCACAGTCACAGGAAACACTACAACACTGTACAAAAACCTGATACATAGTATTGCATCTACAGTACATTACACATCCGGATCCCTGGATTTTCACTCAAAGATAAATTTAGCTGAAAAAGTAAATGCAAATCTTGTGTTTAAGTCTTGACCTTTATTATAATTGATTTTTATTAAAGTGATGACATGAAACATGCTATTCTGTCTTTGTGACATTATATGAAGAGCAGGAAGTTCAGTGAGGAGGAAGTTCCTGTGTGTGTTTCTGTGTGATCTTCAGTGACTTACAGCTCAGAGAACTGAGAGCCTCAACAGAGAACTGAGCTGATCTGATTCAACATGGACAGATGCCTCATACTTATTCTCATTGTGGGAACAGGTACATTATTTATTAAATAATTAATGAAATTCTGTACTTTGTTTTTAATTCTCAAACCCTAAAGGCAAAATTTATTTTACTTCAGTAATTTGTATTCCTGTAAAACATGATTTGAAATGTGTTTGCAAAAGTATTTGGTCAATTTCTTTTTATTTCTTTTTTTATTGTTGACAGGTTTGGTGACTGGAGACAACATTGAGCCAGATAAAGGGACAGAAAAAAACTCTAAAGAAACAGAAACTGTCGAGCTGAGCTGCTCATATAGTGCAAGTAGTGAATATGTTCTGCTTTACTGGTACAGACAGTATCCAAACAAAGAACCGCAGTATTTATTACGCAAAGGTGCACGATCCTTGAGTGCTAATGCTTATGCACACACCTCTGACCGTCGGTTTCAGTCGACTACATCACAAACATCCACTGAACTCACTATTACTGATGTACGTCTGTCAGATTCAGCTCTCTATTATTGTGCTCTGAGAGTTGGAGCCCAGTGATACAAAACATGAAACCTGTCGTACAAAAACCTGAAGCTCTTTTCACTTTGAACGAATCTAGTGAAAACCACAATCAAAACCCCAATCTAATGTAATAAAATATGTGGTAACACCTGTGTGAGGCTGAATTAGGCCTGTTATAAAACTTCAAAGAAACAACTAAATGTTCATGATATCACGTTTCATGAGGTTCCTTTCAGTGCACATCTTAATTTCTACTTCTTTAATTACTACTACATTTCAATCATTATGACTAAGGAGATTACTTTGACAAAACTTTTAGTTAACATTTGGTTTACATAAACAATACTATTATTGGTTATTCTTGACCATTAGATGTCTCACACTGAAAAACTAACAGAACATTGTCTTGCTTGAATATAATTCAAACTTCTCCGCAGCAAAACCACATGTGTTTTCTACATTCATATGTGACCATATTTAAAAAATTCAAAATTCAAATTAAATTAATATATACATATTTTTACTACAGTTCAAAAGTTAAAAAAGGTAAAAACTTTACAAGTCAAACAGGAGCTGCCATCACTTCTACAAAAACAATGTAATTTCAGAAGTTGGCCACAGTGTGGAATAATCTGTGATGTTGGTGGGAAATATTAATTTAAGATCCCACTGTATGTGTGTAACGTCTGCAAACATTTGTGCACTGGAATATTTATTAGACTTATAATCTATGTTAATCTGGATGAGGAATTATTTTTTAATGGTTGCAGTTCTCGGCATGTAACAACTGTTAAATGAATTTGAACTTATGAAGCGCTGGTTTCAGTTATTCAGATAAGCGGACTGATATACAGTGTTGCTGGATGATAATACATATAATGAAATATTAGACTGATGCTGAATGCCACGACTAACTAATCAGAATCAAGCGTTCTGAAGCGCAGTGTAATAAGATACTGTACTGTATTTTCAGTGAATGAAAGATGATATAAGCTAATCAAATACATGGATACATACATACATCCTGAGATTCATTACTATACATAACCTATACAAAAATGAAGTGATAGTACTACATATTACATAATCTACAGTCGTCATTGGCTAATACTGTAGCACAGGCTCCTCCTAGCAGTCAGATCAAATGACTTGAATGTATTGCTGCTTTAACAGATGCAGAAAGAGGAAGAGGATCACAACATCTTTGCTTTTAGGCTATAGTTGGTCATTTCAATTGTGTATGATGGCACTCTGGAGAAGTGCCATTGTGATCATATTTTTATATATCTGGGGTGAGTAGCACTATCAAACAATGATTCTTTTCTAGCTGACATTTAAAATGAATTTTCCTTTTGTGTCTATGTGCACATTCCTTGCAGCCAATGGGCGAACATTTTATTCATATTGTTTCAATTCTATTTCAGGATGTAATTCTCAAGACAAAGTTGATCAGCATAAACAGATTGAATATGCTGTTGAAGGTGATGATGTAACAATCAACTGTACATATCAGACTGCTAACACAAACCCGACTCTCTTCTGGTACCAGCAGAAAGTAAATGAAATCCCCAAGTTCATGCTAAATAAATTCTCTAAAACCGGACAAAATGAGGATGAATTCAAGGAGAGATTTCAAGCAAATCTCAGCAAAACTTCAGTTCCTCTGACAATCCAGGATGTGTGTGTGTCTGACTCTGCTGTGTATTACTGTGCTCTGAGGCCCACTGTGACTCAAACACACTCAACACTCATACAAAAACCCTCACAGTGTAACAGCATAAATGACATCATTATGCAATTTCAATTTATATTAGAATAAACCACCTAGCCTATACGATTTCATGTTTAGAAACCTTTTTATCCATAAATATATTATTTTTTATTTAAAAGTTTACATTCAGTTTATTATCTAATTTTACATTAGTTATATTTACATTTGCATTAGTCTTCCATTACTGTTGGTTTCAGTTGATTTCATATTGCTCCTACCATTAAAACAATATGAAACACCATGAATCTGGTTATTGTTAAAATCTATTTTGTGAAGATGTGCATGTGTGGAAAGTTATGACAGACCAGAAGAGGGCGATATACACTTAACATTGTCTTCTTTGAAGAGTTAAATTTGTTACATTTTTTATAATTTCATCAAATGAATCTAATTTGCAACTGTAATGAATGAGGACTATAATGTAGGTGAAACTCATAGGGCTTTATTACAATAACCAGCAGATATAGGCCTACATAAAAATCCACCTTATTGAAGAAGAGAATCTTTATGATTAGATGAGCTTTGCTTTTTTTTTATGTCTTCTACAGCACAGTAGTATGGTTGTGGTATATTATGGATTCATATGTATATACTTCAGTGTTCATAATGTTCATTAACTAGTTCAAACTAAACTCTACAGAAGACAGAAAAAAACTCTAAAGAAACAGAAACTGTCAAGCTGAGCTGCTCATATAATACAAGTAGTGATTATGTTTATCTTTACTGGTACAGACAGTATCCAAACAAAGAACTGCAATATTTATTATACAAAAATGCACGGTTGGAGAATGGTGAACACACCTCTGACTCTCGGTTTCAGTCGACTACATCACAAACATCCACTGAACTCACTATTACTGATGTACGTCTGTCAGATTCAGCTCTCTATTATTGTGCTCTGAGAGTTGGAGCCCAGTGATACAAAACATGAAACATGTCGTATAAAAACCTGACACTATTTTCACTTTGAACGAATCTAGTGAAAACCACAATCACAACCACAATATTCAGCATTAATGTACACAACATGCAATAAAAACATGGTAAAACCTGTGTTGAGGGCTGTTATAAAACATCAGAGAAACACTAACAATAAGTTCAGACATCATTTTGTAGTTCCTTTAATGCACAGTCTCAAAGCACCTTAATTAACTTTAGAATTTTAATTATCAATTAATAATTAATGATTAATAATTAGTCTTTTCCATTAAATTATTATTATTTTAATGTGGAAAATGTTAAAAATGCAGGCAGAAAATGAATTTTGATTTCATGAGCAGAAAAGTATTTCTTTGTCCACCACAAGAAAGGAAGAAATAAACTATGAGCCAAATGAGAGGGAGGAGTCAAATAAAGCTCCTCAAGCAGACACTAGTGTAGATCAAGTGCTCTTGCTCATTACAGTATTTACAGTCATTGTATCACATAGATCGGGGGTGAGAATAAGATCTAGATTTAGATGAGACTTAATTAAAATCAGACCAGAAAGATGACACACTGGATTCAAAAAATTATCATTGTTTTCATATATGTCTGGGGTAAGTGTTTTGTGATTAATTATTTTTAATTCTCTTTCAAGTTATTCTGAATGTTAATTATATATCTTTCCTGATGTTGTTCATGATTTGGTTTTACAGGAATAGAATCGCAGGACAATGTTGAGCAGAATATAAGAGTTCAAACTGCTTATGAAAGTGGAGCTGTAATAATCAACTGTACATATCAAACCCAGATCTCGCCGACACTCTTTTGGTACCAGCAAAAAGCAAACGGAGTTCCTAAATATATGCTGAACAGAGCTGGTAAAACTGGAGATGAAGACAAAGAGTTCAAAGACAGATTTAATGCACACATCGACACATCTTCAAAATCATTTCCTTTGATGATCCAGGATGTGAGTGTGTCTGACTCTGCTGTGTATTACTGTGCTCTGAGGCCCACTGTGACTGAAACACACTCAATGCTCATACAAAAATATGGTAAATATTTTGTCATCATGCAGTAGCTACAGCTAGCCAGTAGAGGGAGATCAGTATCATTTGCTGATATGTGGGCGCTGAGATCTCACACTCTTTGTCAGGAACTTATTATAAAAACCACACACTGAATGCAACCAAACTTCTCCTGTCTCATTAAGAAGAAAACGGTATAAATAAATTCATGTGTCCCACTTGAAGATTTTTTTAGTTATTCATCAGAATCTGGAAACAACATTCACGAGTTCACTTCTGACGCCCGAAATAAAGGTAAACAGCTGGACGGCTGGTGTGATGATTGACAGGACAGAATGATCAGGCTCCCCCAAAACTTACATTTAGACCCTCATTATACACACGTGGTTCAGTCTAACAGCTTTATCTCTACCTTTCTTTCCATGTGCTCTTCAAAATTTGTTAAAATGCCACATGCTTATGCAACAAAACAAGAAGCTGTGTGTTCTCAGGCAAACACAGGTGTTCAACTCTTTTCTTAATGTCTTAAACATGAATAGATTTCATGTTTGAGAGATGTAGAGAAATTTGGAAAATTAACATTTTCATTTAATACAACAAACATTTTCAGAATAAATGTTGTCTTTTTTAAAATCTCAAATGTATATTCTGATTCATCAAATGCAGTGGAAACTCAGAGAAACTGGGACTGATCAAACTGCAGGAGAAATTATTTTGCAGGACTTACAAGGTTTATTACATACGCCTATAGACTAAATTGCAGTATAACATAAAACACGAACATGAGCGTAATTGGATTCTGTTTTTGTTACTCAGTGTGAATGACGGCTCAAAAGGAGTGAATTCACAGATCTGACACGATGTAATTATGTCTGACAGAGACAGTCAGACTAACTCACAATAATCTACTGTGTATACTTTTTATTTTTCAGATGCTGTCTTTGGAAATATCATCGATCAGGGAATGCAGAAATTTTTGAGAAGGAGGGTTAGGCTTTTATATTGTCCTGCATTTATTCCTCTTCAACTTCAGATTATCTCCACTGGTACTGTATGGAAGATCAGAACCATGAATTTCTTGTACTCAACTACAGTAATGCAAATTAAGCTCAGGTGTCTGATGTAGATCCAAGGTCAGAGATGAAGAAAAATAGATCCAAACGCAACGACGACAGACAACTGAACAAGACAAAACACGGGGCTTAAATAGACAGAGAAGTGATCAAAGAAACGAGACACAGCGACATGACTAACGAGATAATGATGAAGCGGTGACAGGAATACAGACACACAGGGAAACATGAACTGAACACAGAGAAAACTAATCTAGAAACAGACATGAACAGAACTGATCAAAAACAAACTCTAAACATGAACAAACAAACACAAAACATGACAACAGGATGGCAGAGTACACATAAATTCATATAGAGAAACATATAGTATACATTTATAGTGTAATAATAATAGAATTGTAGTTATATAATAGAAAAATAACTATAGAAATTAAAATGTATTACATTTTTTAAATCTCAGCCAAGATGTTTAAAATGAGCTGCTCTTCAGATTGTCCAATATTGCATGTGTATAATCATTTTAGACACAAAATTCTACAATAGTGCAATTATTAAAAAATACCAACAAATATAATATACAGAATACAGAATACAACATATGGATGAAATTAAACCGCAGCAGGAAGTTCAGTGAGGAGGAAGTTCCTGTGTGTGTTTCTGTGTGATCTTCAGTGACTTACAGCTCAGAGAACTGAGAGCCTCAACAGAGAACTGAGCTGATCTGATTCAACATGGACAGATGCCTCATACTTATTCTCATTGTGGGAACAGGTACATTAATTATTAAATAATTAATGAAATTCTGTACATAAATATTTAATTTGTTTTTAATTCTCAAACCCATAAAGGCAAAATTTATTTTACTTTAGTAATTTGTATTCCTGTAAAACATCATTTGAAATGTGTTTGCAAAAGTGTTTTGTCAATTTTGCTTTCACAAATCAAAAATATTGTTTTTAATTGTTGACAGGTTTGGTGACTGGAGACAACATTGAGCCAGATAAAGGGACAGAAAAAAACTCTAAAGAAACAGAAACTGTCAAGCTGAGCTGCTCATATAGTGCAAGTAGTGAATATGTTCGGCTTTACTGGTACAGACAGTATCCAAACAAAGAACCGCAGTATTTATTACGCAAAGGTGCTCGATCCTATAGTGCTAATGCTTATGCACACACCTCTGACCGTCGGTTTCAGTCGACTGCATCACGAACATCCACTGAACTCACTATTACTGCTGTACGTCTGTCAGATTCAGCTCTCTATTATTGTGCTCTGAGAGTTGGAGCCCAGTGATACAAAACATGAAACCTGTCGTACAAAAACCTGAAGCTCTTTTCACTTTGAACGAATCTAGTGAAAACCACAATCAAAACCCCAATCTAATATAATAAAATATGTGGTAACACCTGTGTGAGGCTGAATTAGGCCTGTTATAAAACTTCAAAGAAACAACAAAATGTTCAGGATATCACGTTTCATGAGTTTCCTTTCAGTGCACATCTTAATTTCTACTTCTTTAATTACTACTACATTTCAATCATTATGACTAAGGAGATTACTTTGACAAAACATTTAGTTAACATTTGGTTTACATAAACAATACTATTATTGGTTATTCTTGACCATTAGATGTCTCACACTGAAAACTAACAGAACATTGTCTTGCTCGAATATAATTCAAACTTCTCCGCAAAACCACGTGTTTTCTACATTCATATGTGACCATATATAAAAAAAAAAAAAAAAAAAAAAAAAATGAATATATACATATTTTAGTACGGTTCAAAAGTTAAAAAAGGGAAACACTTTAAAAGTCAAACAGGAGCTGCCATCACTGTTTTTTAAATCTACAAAAACAATGTAATTTCAGAAGTTGGCCACAGTGTGGCATAATCTGAGATGTTGGTGGGAAATATTAATTTAAGATCCCACTGTATGTGTGTAACGTCTGCAAACATTTGTGCACTGGAATATTTATTAGACTGTTATAATCTATGATAATCTGGATGAGGAATTTGCTTTTAATGCTTTTAATTTGCTTTACATTTCTCGGCATGTAACAACTGTTAAATGAATTTGAACTTATTAAGCGCCGGTTTCAGTTACTCAGATAAGCGGACTGATATACAGTGTTGCTGGATGATATTACATATTAGAAAATATTAGACTGATGCTGAATGCCACGACTAACCAATCAGAATCAAGCGTTCTGAAGTGCAGTGTAATAAGATACATACTGTCATTTTCAGTGAATAAAAAGTGATATAAGCTAATCAAATACATGGATACATACATACATCCTGAGATTCATTACTATACATAACCTATACAAAAATGAAGTGATAGTACTACATATTACATAATCTACAGTCGTCATTGGCTAATACTGTAGCACAGGCTCCTCCTAGCAGTCAGATCAAATGACTTGAATGTATTGCTGCTTTAACAGATGCAGAAAGAGGAAGAGGATCACAACATCTTTGCTTTTAGGCAATAGTTGGTCATTTCAATTGTGTATGATGGCACTCTGGAGAAGTGCCATTGTGATCATATTTTTATATATCTGGGGTGAGTAGCACTATCAAACAATGATTCTTTTCTAGCTTACATTTAAAATGAATTTTCCTTTTGTGTCTTTGTGCACATTCCTTGCAGCCAATGGGCGAAATTTTTATTCATATTGTTTCAATTCTATTTCAGGATGTAATTCTCAAGACAAAGTTGATCAGCATACACAGATTCAATATGCTGTTGAAGGTGATGATGTAACAATCAACTGTACATATCAGACTGCTAACACAAACCCGACTCTCTTCTGGTACCAGCAGAAAGTAAATGAAATCCCCAAGTTCATGCTAAATAAATTCTCTATAACCGGACAAAATGAGGATGAATTCAAGGAGAGATTTCAAGCAAATCTCAGCAAAACTTCAGTTCCTCTGACAATCCAGGATGTGTGTGTGTCTGACTCTGCTGTGTATTACTGTGCTCTGAGGCCCACTGTGAGTCAAACACACTCAACACTCATGCAAAAACCCTCACAGTGCAACGGCACAGCATAGCTAGCGAAAGCGGTCATATAGGGATTGTCAAAGTTTTTTTTTTTTTTTTTTTTTGTCATCTACTGAATTTTTCGTCAACGATACCAGGGACACCGAAACACCGGGGAACATGAAATTTGGTGGGCATGTAGCCCCACTAGACTTTTACGGAAAAATTTCGTTTGGTCCCCAGGGGCCACTCCCCCCCCGCGCTGGGCCCCCCCAAACCCAAAAAATGCAGTTTTTCCTAAATAACTACCTGAACCGTGGCACCGAGGATGAAGAAATTTTTATGGTATATTGCTCTTAAGGGCCCACATCAACCTAGCCCATAATCACTCATTAGTGATTTGCGCCCCTTCCCATAAAAAATGAAAATGCAATATTATTCTGCTTTAATCGCCCCTATCTTCAGTTGAGATGTTCAGAACTGCACCATATTTCATGTGTATGATTAACTTGACATCCTCTGGGGGTATGCTAAGTTTCGTAGAATTTCATCCATGGGGGGGTATAAAATAAATTCATTTATGTGCACATTTAGTGACTGTACACTCATCGGCCTGTAGATGGTGCTGTTGAGCGAAGGGTTGCTGGTTTAGGATGATACTGTCACACACAGACATGCAGGAATACAAACAAACGCAAGCATGCACACACGCTGACATCCACACGCACAGACACACACGCGCACACACATGTACGCACGCATACATACACGCACAGACACACACACACACACACACACACACACACACACACACACACACACACACATACACAAACACAAACACACACACATACAGACATGCACATACTACTACTTTTTTTAGGTATCAGCCATATACCCGATTTACCAATACCCAATGTGTTATGCTTGGGCAGTATACTAATGAGGTGGGTGGGACATGTTTCATGCCATGTTAGATCACATCCTGAGAGTCTACGCTTTCAGAAAATATATAGTTTATATAGTTGAATCAGTTTTCTCTTCATGGTACAGACCAAAATGTATTAGGTGTACACTTTCTTCACCTAAATCCATAAAATCCCATTAATTTCAATGGGACATTTACTTAAGTGTTCTACTACAGTGGGAATGAGTTTAATTTTGTTTTGTTTTTGTTTAAAAAGCTGTTTGTAGTTACCAATGTGCATGAAAAAGACTTGCTTGAACACAATAAGTGTGTTTTTTAAACTCATTTTTATAATACATTATGTAGGGAAAACCACTGTTATGAATGTGACATTTTCACATTACGGATGTTAAGTGTCTAAACTAATGACTTTTGATATAAAACTTAATAGTAATAGCAAATAATTACAAAACTCTAAATAATCCATGATCCACAGGAATACTCCAGACAGTCTTTTAAAATATACAACTTATATACATAAACACGCAATACAGCCAAATTGCTCCACATCATTTATTTTTGTGGAAAGCCAGTGCAGGCCTGAGCGGCGGTCATATTTTGTACCGCCATGCGGTACATCTAGTTTAATAGAAAATAAGCACTATATACCTAATATGTTGGGGTTGGAAAATTACATACCCAGAGTGAAAATGTATATATTTTTTTAACCTTTCAAATGTTGCATTCTTTGTAAATTCAGTGGAAACTGAAAGGAAATTTCAAAGAATTTTAATTTGCAGGACATAAACATATTTGCTATAAAACATATTTTCAAAATCACACGTAAAATACATTAATAGCACAGAGAAAACAAGAGAAAACACTGATGAGTGTGTTCCCCATGTGTGAAATATAGACATGATGTTGCTCAGAGAGGAGGGACTCAGAGTTCAGAGATCTGACATGATCTCATCGTGTCTGAAAGAGACTGAGGACGAAACTATTCAGTCTGACTCTTCTCACAGTGAACACTTGAACAATGGATCTTCATTCAGTTATTCTGTTCTGTGCTTCAGTTGGTAGGTGCTATTTATATAGATAGATAGATAGATAGATAGATAGATAGATAGATAGATAGATAGATAGATAGATAGATTTTGTTTGTGAAACATAAATTTTCTTAAAAAAACATCTCACTAAAACCGTACAAATGTATCTTTTCTGTTTCAGCTGCTGTATTTGGAAATGTCATCAAACCAAACAAAACTGATGTTTTTGCTGAGGAGAGTTCAAGTGTTACATTATCCTGTAGTTTTTCTGCCTCTGGAGCTGAAGATTATCTCCACTGGTATCGTCAGTATGGAAGATCAAAACCTGAATTTCTTGAACTCATCTACAGTGGGGCAAAAGTAGCTAAGGTGTCTAAAGTAGATCCAAGATTCTCTGTTAAAGTCGAAAAAAGGGAACAAAACCATGTGGATCTGGAGATCTCCTCTGCTACAGTATCAGACTCTGCTGTGTATTACTGTGCTCTGAGGCCCACAGTCACAGGAAACACAAGAGCACTGTACAAAAACCTGTTACAATGAGAGACAAGAGAAAAAACACAGAGACAGAGATGAAGATAGATAGAAAGAAACTGTAACTGACAATTACAGTATGATGTCATAAAAGTAATAGAAACAATTAATAAATCACAGGTACCAAAACAAAAGGTAGACACAGATTTCTTTTCTTTTGTTTTAATTGTAAGATGTAAATTTGTGTGGCGATGTGAAAGATTTACATTACATTCAGTTAGAGATACATTAAATCGCTATTTACTTGCCCTTTATGTAATTCAGAAAAACTGTCAAACAAACAATAAAACATCTCATGAGTCTCATTGTGCAATATATAGTGCAGGTACAGTACATGTCTGCCACAGGATGGCAGTGTTCACACATTCAGAGATACAGTCATTCATAGTATTATTTTATACATTTATATTGTACAAATTATATTGAACTGATTCTTAGCTATAAAAGAAAACATAACCCTATAAAAATGACAAATTCTTCATATTTTCATTAGTTAATATATTCATGTTTATGATATGAGAAAATTAGACAGTAAAAAACAGCCATTAAATATTTAAGCCATGTTGCCTTAATAAATTAAGAACTTTGGTATAAAGGTCAGTGTACAGAATACAGTGTATTTCACTGGCCAATAGATGGACTTTATTGTGGCACTTATTGAGGAGATCCTTTGAATACTTTTTGTAGAAATTCAAATACACTCTGCATCATCATCACCACTTTCATGTTACACACACACTGAGAGAGCTGAACTCCATCAAGACAGATTAAATAACTTGCTTCTCATGTTACATGTGTTGTAAATCTTCAAACATCTTTCTATACAAAAAAATGTCTAATAAATAAAATACAAATTGTATAGTTATAGTTAAATGACAATCATAAACAGCAGCAGGAAGTTCAGTGAGGAGGAAGTTCCTGTGTGTGTTTCTGTGTGATCTTCAGTGACTTACAGCTCAGAGAACTGAGAGCCTCAACAGAGAACTGAGCTGATCTGATTCAACATGGACAGATGCCTCATACTTATTCTCATTGTGGGAACAGGTACATTAATTATTAAATAATTAATGAAATTCTGTACATAAATATTTTAATTCTCAAACCCTAAAGGCAAAATTTATTTTACTTTAGTAATTTGTATTCCTGTAAAACATAATCTGAAATGTGTTTGCAAAAGTATTTTGTCAAGTTTACTTTCACAAATCAAAAATATTGTTTTTAATTGTTGACAGGTTTGGTGACTGGAGACAACATTGAGCCAGATAAAGGGACAGAAAAAAACTCTAAAGAAACAGAAACTGTCAAGCTGAGCTGCTCATATAGTGCAAGTAGTGAATATGTTCTGCTTTACTGGTACAGACAGTATCCAAACAAAGAACCGCAGTATTTATTACTCAAAGGTGCACGATCCCGGAGTGATGATAAACACACCTCTGATGATCGGTTTCAGTCGACTACATCACGAACATCCACTGAACTCACTATTACTGCTGTACGTCTGTCAGATTCAGCTCTCTATTATTGTGCTCTGAGAGTTGGAGCCCAGTGATACAAAACATGAAACCTGTCGTACAAAAACCTGAAGCTCTTTTCACTTTGAACGAATCTAGTGAAAACCACAATCAAAACCCCAATCTAATAAAATATGTGGTAACACCTGTGTGAGGCTGAATTAGACCTGTTATAAAACTTCATAGAAACAACAAAATGTTCAGGATATCACGTTTCATGAGTTTCCTTTCAGTGCACATCTTAATTTCTACTTCTTTAATTACTACTACATTTCAATCATTATGACTAAGGAGATTACTTTGACAAAACTTTTAGTTATCATTTGGTTTGCATAAACAATATGCAACAAATTGGTTATTCTTGACCATTAAATGTCTCACACTGAAAAACTAACAGAAAATAGTCTTGCTTGCTAGAATATAATTCAAACTTCTATGCAGCAAAACCACATGTGTTTTCTACATTTATATGTGACCATTTAAAAAACAAAAAAAAAAACAAATTAAATTAATATATACATATTTTTTACTACAGTTAAAAAAAGTCAAACAGGAGCTGCCATCACTGTTTTTTAAATCTACAAAAACAATGTAATTTCAGAAGTTGGCCACAGTGTGGCATAATCTGAGGTGTTGGTGGGAAATATTCATTTAAGATCCCACTGTATGTGTGCAACGTCTGCAAACATTTGTGCACTGGAATATTAGACTGTTATAATCTATGTTAATCTGGATGAGGAATTTATTTTTAATGGCTGCATTTCTCGGCATGTAACAACTGTTAAATTAATTTGAACTTATGAAGCGCCGGTTTCAGTGACTCAGATAAGCGGACTGATATACAGTGTTGCTGGATGATAGTACATATAAGGAAATATTAGACTGATGCTGAATGCCACAACTAACCAATCAGAATCAAGCGTTCTGAAGCGCAGTGTAATAAGACACTGTACTGTCATTTTCAGTGAATAAAAAGTGATATAAGCTAATCAAATACATGGATACATACATCCTGACATTCATTACTATACATAACCTATAAAAAAATGAATTGATAGTACTACATATTACATAATCTACAGTCGTTATTGGCTAATACTGTAGCACAGGCTCCTCCTATCAGTCAGATCAAATGACTTGAATGTATTGCTGCTTTAACAGATGCAGAAAGAGGAAGAGGATCACAACATCTTTGCTTTTAGGCAATAGTTGGTCATTTCAATTGTGTATGATGGCACTCTGGAGAAGTGCCATTGTGATCATATTTTTATATATCTGGGGTGAGTAGCACT
This sequence comes from Rutilus rutilus, assembly GCF_951802725.1. Taxonomy (NCBI): domain Eukaryota; kingdom Metazoa; phylum Chordata; class Actinopteri; order Cypriniformes; family Leuciscidae; genus Rutilus; species Rutilus rutilus. The sequence goes on from NC_140214.1 coordinate 14,966,798, forward strand.
ATCAAACAATGATTGTTTTCTTGCTTACATTTAAAATGAATTTTCCTTATGCGTCTATGTGCACATTCCTTGCAGCCAATGGGTGAAATTTTTATTCATATTGTTTCAATTCTATTTCAGGATGTAATTCTCAAGACAAAGTTGATCAGCATAAACAGATTGAATATGCTGTTGAAGGTGATGATGTAACAATCAACTGTACATATCAGACTGCTAACACAAACCCGACTCTCTTCTGGTACCAGCAGAAAGTAAATGAAATCCCCAAGTTCATGCTAAATAAATTCTCTAAAAGCGGACAAAATGAGGATGAATTCAAGGAGAGATTTCAAGCAAATCTCAGCAAAACTTCAGTTCCTCTGACAATCCAGGATGTGTGTGTGTCTGACTCTGCTGTGTATTACTGTGCTCTGAGGCCCACTGTGACTCAAACACACTCAACACTCATACAAAAACCCTCACAGTGTAACGGCATAAATTACATCATTATGCAATTTATATTTATATTAGAATAAATCGCCTAGCCTACGACTTCATGTTTAGAAACCTTTTTATCCATAAATGTATTCTTTTTTATTTAAAAGTTTACATTCAGTTTATTATCTAATTTTATATTATAGTTACATTTGCATTAGTCTTCCCTTACTGTTGTTTTCAATTGATTTCATAATGCTCCTACCATTAAAACAATATGAAACACCAATCTGGTTATTGTTCAAATCTATTTTGTGAAGATGTGCATGTGTGGAAAGTTATGACAGACCAGAAGAGGGCGATATACACTTAACATTGTCTTCTTTAAAGAGTTAAATTTGTTAAATTTTTTATAATTTCATCAAATGAATCTAATTTGCAACTGTAATGAATGAGGACTATAATGTAGGTGAAACTCATAGGGCTTTATTACAATAACCAGCAGATATAGGCCTACATAAAAATCCACCATATTGAAGAAGAGAATCTTTATGATTAGATGAGCTTTGATTTTTTTTTTTTTTATGTCTTCTACAGCACAGTAGTATGGTTGTGTGGTCTATTACGGATTCATATGTATATACTTCAGTGTTCATTAACTAATGTTCTCATCCTCTTACACTGACAGAGGTGGAGCCTGTGAGATCTGATATAGAGTGTTGTGGCAAAAATATTCATTAAACAATCAATCACTGCGTAAGAGACACTCTGAAATTCAAATGATCATTAAAAAGTAGTTTATTCTTGCAAGAAGGCCCAGTTGCCACACAGAAGTCAAAAGTACAGTCTGTGAAACAAGTGCGACGAGGAAGGGAGGGCAGAGGAGTCTTTATACTGCTTTCAAGGTCTTCTGCTTACAGGCCCTTATCTAAACAAGGGAAGGTTTCTCTGCTAGTGATCTAATCCTGCTGAGTTTATTCTTACAAACTCACAAGTTCTAAATTGGACGGCCTCTGACCCTAGGGGACATAGGCACCTTTTCAATCTGCCTCCTCCTGACGTCTCACCCGTTTCCCAGTGTTTAAACGAAAAAACACACACACACATTAGTCATATGTTGGCAGACCATGTACAGTCCAACAAAGAGTCATTTCAATGTCTTACTGAAAGTAAATGAAAATCAATACTGTAAATCAATGAAAACTTAAAAATTGCCATAACATTTCCCCCTTTTTATCATTTATTGATAACTGATCAATCAATAATAAAAATAATAATACTAATACTGCAACTCTCTGATTTTCATATGACTGATCACTCTTCTTTAAACTTGTAGGAAAAGAAAGGATTAAAAATGAAATAAGCTTAGGCTGTTCTGTAAGGATAGGCCCTTAATTTTATAGCAAGCAAGTAAAGGTTTATATAAAGCCGGGCTAGGTGGATAAGCACTGTTATCGCACCCCCAACACAAGGTCGGACCCTCAGTCACCTCAATATAAACAAGAAATAGTATAGATTATATTTAGAAAGAAAAACATCATTAGGAAAAGATAAAAGTAAAATAAAAGTCCCTCATTTCAAACTCTGTCCTTGTACGCCACCTCGTGACACGGATGGCTACTGTTTTTAACCCTCTTTACACATTATCATCGTCCTTAGAAAGAAAGAATTTAGAAAGTCAGAAAATAAGAAATTGAAAAACACCCCCCAATTTACCACATGTTACTGTAGCTTCTGTTACTTGTATCATCTGCCTAATTTTTGTTCATCCTTTGGATAGGCTGTCATTTTCGCCAATTGAACAGACTCATATTCACCCATGAATAACAAAATTATCAGAATAACACATACAATCATTAGATTTATCTCAATACTAAGCCCTAGTTTGATTCAACCAAATAAAATCATCAACAACCGTCACAAAACAAATTATTCTGCTAAACCTAAACCATTAGTTGATCCACATCCTCCTCCAGGTGTGTTGACCATCTCGTTGCCCCATGGACGTTCCGTCTTCACAAGATCTTTCCTTAGATCCCGACCACACCTCCACTGGAATGAACCATTTCCTGCCCGCTGTCACCTGTGAATGCAGACCCTAGCTATTTTGTTATTGACCGCTTGTCTAGCCGGTCGTCCCTTTTGGTGTGACCTGTGGAATCAACTTTGCTCATGTCAACAAAACAAAACAAATTATTTATACATTTGGAACAGAATCAGTTCTGTTCGACACAATCCATCCTGACATTCTGCAAAGGGAAAATTTTAAGTTATGTGCTGCACAAGGTGTGGCACTGTTACTTTCTGCCACACTAATAACCCAGGCCAGAATAGTTAGCCAAATTCATCCATAGCCATTATGGGCACATTCTGCCCTGTATCAAAAGTCTGCATGCTCTGTAAAGAAAAACAAATGTCGAGGTTATTGTCAGATAGTAAAGTACGTAGTTTCTTTTGTCTGCTGTGCTGCCGCGGCCTTCGCTGCCGCATCTGCCCTGGCGTTCCCTGTTGAAACGGTCCTTGTTTTTAGCACACTTACAGACAGCAATTTTGTTAGGGAGAAGAACGACTTCTTGCAGGGCTTTTACCCAGTTAAACCCTGTGTCCTCCCAGCATTTATCGTCCCACCTGTGCGATTGCATTCATCAAATTTGAACCCCTTGGTATGGCAATTGTTACCATCCCCCTTTTGATGCATGATGCACAACAGTGTTTGGGTAAACAAAGTTTTCAACTAACCCAAATGTTGTCCTTCAGCCAAATTTCCCCCCAGACATCTTTCTCTGCCTCTGAAACAAAACATTACGTAAGCCACAATCAGTTCTTCTTATCTAATTATTTGAAGGGCACTGGCCCTGAGTCTCACTGCTTTTCAGGCCTGTTTTTTGGTCTCTTAAGTCAGTCATCAACAAACATTTTCCAATGTCAAAGTCATCAATTGTTTGTATCAGGTCAGGTCGTGGTGTACAGACTTGGTCAGTATCAGTCAAACAACATTCTCCTCCTTTGTTCACAATAATCATAAATGTTAGGAGCTATCTGGAAAATTTGATATTGACTTAGCCAATGTGTCACTTTGTTGTTGCCATCAAATCTATAACATTTTCGTTTATATCAACCCACGATGGACGACGATCTACAACGATTCCAATTTACATAAATACTTAAACTGATCCAGAAAGTAATTCAAATCAACACCACAAATGACAAAATTAATTACTGCCAGACAGAGCTTGATGGCTAATCAACTTAAAACTTGCCCCGTGTTCTGTATTATCTTTTCATCAGATTTTCTTTAAATTTTGTAATTTGCCTTAACCCATCTGTAATGATAGAACACTCATTCCAGAGGTTAATGACACCATATACACACTATTCAGATGGAATAGCTGCTCTAAACTAACACATACCAAACATCAATTAACTCTCACAAAACATACAATGCTGTCACCATCAAACACACACATACCTGTACATGCATACCTGACTATGAACCGCTCATATTCTCATATTCATATATTTGGTGTTTTCTCTAAACATATTTAAATTTTAAGTAAGATTTTAAACTTCTCATTTTCCTGTAGCTTTTATCTAATTTTACATGGTCTCTTTACAGTTTCAAAGCACGTTTGTTCATTATTCATTTTCTCTTAGAAAAGTCAGCTGGGTTGTTTTGGTTCATTATCATTATTTTGCTTCAGCTTGCTTTAGCAGGCCGATAACAGAAAGACAGACAGAGTACCCTTCCTCCACGTTCAGTCTCTCTCACTATTCACAAATAATCTTTTCAACAGCCTCCTAAGACTGTAATTTAGACAAAACATAATAATAAATTCATTACAATAACCTTTGACCATTAACTTTTATCCAGACTTTTCCTTGAATCTACAAAAGCTGTCTTCATCTTTAACCACCAACATGTCTAATGACCTTCAGGAGTTAAAACCATCTTACAGGCATATTATTTCAATATCAACACTTCTATAATTTTCCCTTGCCCATAAGGCAACCAGCATCATGTTCCTGACATAAATTAAGTTTTGTTACTGTCTCCACAACAAATAATGACAATCACCTCATGGTCTCAGCTGGCTCTTGAAAGCCCATTCCCGTTAGCTCTTTATCTTTAATCTCCATCAGGGTGTGTCCCCTGGCATCGTTGCAGTGATGGAAACGCGGTTTTCTGGTGAGTGGTATAGAGGAACTCACACTTTTTACGGGTCAGACTGCCATGACTCGTCGGCACAACATCTCCCCTCTCAGTGACCTGCTGATGCTGGTGGCTAGTGCAGTCTTTCAGCGTTCAACTCTCATACCTTTCTCACATATAAAACACCTGCCTTCTCTATTTGGCAAAGCGCCCAGCAGCGATGCAATCCTGCTTTGGGCGCCCATCCTTTTAAAGCCTTTGGAGAATCTTACCCGTCATCGGATATACACCTCATGCATACTGGTCATCGCGGTTATTTTCATTTTCTTTTTTTCATCATCACGCAATCAGTTTTCTTCAACAGAACTCAGCTGTTTCTGGAGCTCAGGAAAGTCACATTCAAGAGTCACCAGAGCCCTCTGGACTGCCTAATAGTGTTAACACAGGGAGACAGGTTAATAACAGCAGTATTTAATCACTTAAATCTGTTAAACACCTTAAAATCAGCAACCTAGCACTGCTGAGATTATAGTCGGTGAATTTAGATCAACCGTCCATTTAGTGTACATCTACATCTGTAGCCGGATCCATCGGCCCTGTATCATGGTGGAAGCTAAGATCAGACAAAGAAGTTACTGGGCCTAAAATAAACTAGTCAAAACGTAACCTTCTATCATTTAAGGTCATTATTATTTTTAAAAACTTCTTTAAAGTCATTCAGTTTTCTCAACTGAAACACTGTGCTTTACTATAAATAGCTTATTATCACTTATGACACAGGCTCAGATAACAGCCTTTAGCTGACTTTGAATGAGAGAGACTCTGAGGCATTCAGGACTGGTACAGTGCACTCTCATAAACTTCTAAAATCAAACTTTATCTACCATCTTTTAACTCTATCCCAGCGTAAGGCATCTTTGCCAGAATTTACATGCGTTTTCAAATAAACATAATTTTTATATTTGTCTTTTGCCCACATCATGGAATTTAGACATTACAAATTTCCACTCAGATCGTGTCTCTGTCGCACTGGCCGTCTCAGCCACAGCACACACCAGATTCCGATAAGCAAGCTGTTTCAGCCAATCACAAGCTTATCTTTTGAAAGCAAACCATCAGCTCTTAGTTCTTTCATGGTCAACTATTCCTCCACGTTCAAAACATTAACAAATTGTTTGTTTAATCAGATGCCTTTCTACACATTTCACATTTAGCAACTATTAATCCAGTAATACTGCTTCTACTTATTTGATCACATTTCATCTCAATTTTAGTTGTCAAGTTCTCAATTACCTTAATTTAATACCTGACTTCAGTGTTTTCTCTTGGAGTTTATCAATCTTCTTTTAGGATTCACACTAACTTTTGAGGCTGCCCTCTCTGCTTGTGATACATTTTACAAGTTGTCATTTTTAAATCATCCGTGAGATTAGTCCCTCTATATCATCTAAAACCTTATCAAAGCGTTTCATTCACTATCATCCTTTTAGTTACCGGTACTTTTAAAATATTTTGCAACTCATTTGTTGGAGTCATCTGTAATTTTACATCAACCTGTATTCATCAATTCACTAGCTCTTTCCTTCAAAAGGATTCCCTTAAGACTTAAATCTTTCAACCTTCTTTTAACCTTCTTTACTTGCACATTCTTTTCACTTACTTTAGCACTGCGTTCACATTCTTAGTTCTTTCTCAGACGAAAACTTTAATATCATCATTTAAATACTGTTCTACTTTCAAACCACATTAATACCAGAAATTTCACGTTATCACTTTCTTTTCTGAGTGTCCATTTACAATTACGGGCTAAATGGCCCTGCTGACCATAATTAAAACACTCTCTTTGCCTATAGTTTGATCATTGAGCTTTCAAACAGCTCCAACTTACTGCACACCCTTGAAGCAGTGTGTCCCAATCAGGAATGTAAACAGAGCCTCTGATAAGCAGTTCTCTGTATTCTTTTACAGTCCACCAGTGGCGGATTCAATCACAATAGCCAAATCATAATCTTCATCATTATTATTGGCAGCACATTAATTTCCATAAGTTGCACAGAAAATCACTCAACATAAGGGTTTTCAATAAACATTTTTTTTTTTTTTTTTTTTTTTTTTACTTCACATTTCTTTGAAGTCAAAGCTTCAGAGCACAGCTGCTTACAGCGTTTGCTCTCTTCTGTTTCACTGTTTGTTTCAGGACTCCTCATAAAGTATAAAATTTGTACTAAATGCCATCAATTTCATTAGCACTGGTTGGAAACAGTATTCCACTATCAAATGGTTCAACTTAATGTTATCATTATTTTCTCAGTCCCACTTATCTCTGCTGTTTCACAAAAAACAAAATATCATTACTTATATCTCAATTTCTAAATCGCACAGACAGCCATTATAGCTGCTTGCTCCTTCAACTCTTGTTATGAAAATTCTCTAGACATCACTATTTTACCAGTAAAATATAATTGTTCCCCATTCTGCTTAATAAAAACTTCATTCCTTATTTTACATCACTTAATTTGACTTAACAGGCGTTCATAAATAGTTCCATAAATTCTATCAGAAATTTTATTTTATACCATACATTTTGCATACATTTCTTCTCAACTTTCCCTACATGCCAGTTCCTTCTGCATCATTTTCCCTTCTTTTCGCTCTACCTCATCTAACCAGTACACGATTGTTTGCTTACAATCCACACACGTCTCTCACACAACAACCTTTTGTTTTTTCACTTCCCTCTTCCATCGAGTCTCTCACCGCTGTCAGCCTAGTGACACTTAACATTCCCTCCCTGGGAAAATCATGGTACTTAATCAACTTTCGCATAATTTTTCTTCATTTGACTGTAAACCGGTGTACAAAACCGGTCGCATTTACTGTTAGATGACCCCATTTTTGGCTGAATTTCCCTTCTGGATTTTACTCTTTCGACACGTGTCTTAGTATCTGTCAAACGTCTTCAACAGACCCGATTTTATCTCACCCAAAACCGGTCGGGTTTCGGCAAATATGCCGTGCTTTTGTAATTATGTTTTACTCAAAATCTTCTATTCACCTAATTAATCTGGCGTGGCTCTTCTGTCCACCTTTGCAAGATTTCTTTGGGTTACAGAGACTTTGAGCAAAACTAATTAACCAGCACCTGTGATTCTCCTGAATCTGTGATTCCCCTGTATCACCTGTGGCCCTTCCGTCCACCAACGAGCTAAGTGAGGTAGAAACTGATCCGAATTCCTCAGCCCTTACCCCAAAAAAATTGTGATTCCCCTGAATCACCTCTCGCTCGTACCCAAAGCAAATTCAGCCAGACATGGTTCACGTTCACTCATCATTTTTGAACCCCCAAAAAGAAAATAATTTAGCTGTCTCTTACCAGAGATGTTTTGTTGCCACGGTTCGTTTTCTTAATTCCAGTGGTTGCTTCCTCCGGACCCCGGCGGAACGGCCCCTCATCCCTCAAAACTGTTCGGGGTAGGGCTGTGACTCTGAGTCCAGGAGGCCAATTCACCGTCCGCTCTCGGGTCCGAAGGGCACATCCAAGGAATCCCACTGTTCTGACACCAATTGTTGTGGCAAAAATATTCATTAAACAATCAATCACTGCGTAAGAGACACTCTGAAATTCAAATGATCATTAAAAAGTAGTTTATTCTTGCAAGAAGGCCCAGTTGCCACACAGAAGTCAAAAGTACAGTCTGTGAAACAAGTGCGACGAGGAAGGGAGGGCAGAGGAGTCTTTATACTGCTTTCAAGGTCTTCTGCTTACAGGCCCTTATCTAAACAAGGGAAGGTTTCTCTGCTAGTGATCTAATCCTGCTGAGTTTATTCTTACAAACTCACAAGTTCTAAATTGGACGGCCTCTGACCCTAGGGGACATAGGCACCTTTTCAATCTGCCCCCTCCTGACGTCTCACCCGTTTCCCAGTGTTTAAACGAAAAAACACACACACACATTAGTCATATGTTGGCAGACCATGTACAGTCCAACAAAGAGTCATTTCAATGTCTTACTGAAAGTAAATGAAAATCAATACTGCAAATCAATGAAAACTTAAAAATTGCCATAACACTATTATTGGTTATTCTTGACCATTAAATGTCTCACACTGAAAAACTAACAGAAAATAGTCTTGCTAGAATATAATTCAAACTTCTCAGCAGCAAAACCACACGTGTTTTCTACATTCATATGTGACCATATTTAAAATTTTTTAAATTAAAATAAAATTAATATATACATATTTTTACTACAGTTCAAAAGTTAAAAAAGGATAAAACTTTACAAGTCAAACAGGAGCTGCCATCACTTTTTATTTTTATTTTATTATCTACAAAAACAATGTAATTTCAGAAGTTGGCCACAGTGTGGCATAATCTGAGGTGTTGGTGGGAAATATTAATTTAAGATCCCACTGTATGTGTGTAACGTCTGCAAACATTTGTGCACTGGAATATTTATTAGACTGTTATAATCTGTTAATCTGGATGAGGAATTTATTTTTAATCGCTGCAGTTCTCGGCATGTAACAACTGTTAAATGAATTTGAACTTATTAAGCGCCGGTTTCAGTTACTCAGATAAGCGGACTGATATACAGTGTTGCTGGATGATAGTACATAAGAAAATATTAGACTGATGATGAATGCCACGACTAACCAATCAGAATCAAGCGTTCTGAAGCGCAGTGTAATAAGATACTGTACTGTATTTTCAGTGAATAAAAAGTGATATAAGCTAATCAAATACATGGATACATACATACATCCTGAGATTCATTACTATACATAACCTATAAAAAAATGAAGTGATAGTACTACATATTACATAATCTACAGTCGTCATTGGCTAATACTGTAGCACAGGCTCCTCCTGCAGTCAGATCAAATGACTTGAATGTATTGCTGCTTTAACAGATGCAGAAAGAGGAAGAGGATCACAACATCTTTGCTTTTAGGCTATAGTTGGTCATTTCAATTGTGTATGATGGCACTCTGGAGAAGTGCCATTGTGATCATATTTTTATATATCTGGGGTGAGTAGGACTATCAAACAATGATTGTTTTATACATTTAAAATGAATTTTCCTTTTGTGTCTTTGTGCACATTCCTTGCAGCCAATGGGCAATTTTATTCATATTGTTTCAATTCTATTTCAGGATGTAATTCTCAAGACAAAGTTGATCAGCATAAACAGATTCAATATGCTGTTGAAGGTGATGATGTAACAATCAACTGTACATATCAGACTGCTAACACAAACCCGACTCTCTTCTGGTACCAGCAGAAAGTAAATGGAAACCCCAAGTACATGCTAAATAAATTCTCTAAAACCGGACAAAATGAGGATGAATTCAAGGAGAGATTTCAAGCAAATCTCAGCAAAACTTCAGTTCCTCTGACAATCCAGGATGTGTGTGTGTCTGACTCTGCTGTGTATTACTGTGCTCTTCAGCCCACTGTGACTCAAACACACTCAACACTCATACAAAAACCCTCACAGTGCAACAGCATAAATTACATCATTATGCAATTTCAATTTATATTAGAATAAATCGACCTAGCCATGTTTAGAAACCTTTTTATCCATAAATATATTCTTTTTTATTTAAAAGTTTACATTCAGTTTATTATCTAATTTTATATTATAGTTACATTTGCATTAGTCTTCCCTTACTGTTGGGTTCAATTGATTTCATATTGCTCCATTAAAACAATATGAAACACCAATCTGGTTATTGTTCAAATCTATTTTGTGAAGATGTGCATTTGTGGAAAGTTATGACAGACCAGAAGAGGGCGATATACAGTTAACATTGTCATTTACAGTAATATTGAGTGTCAGGTGAGGTTGGCCACAGACAGAAACGCAACACATAGGATGAACACACAGATCCATGAACCGAGACATAATCTGCACTCTCTTGCAGAAACATACATTTGTTACAACGCGTTCTCTATTTCTTAGACATTAATGCAGTTTTTAAAATGTATTAAAGGTAATATATTAACTTTGATAACACTTTATTTGACAGAGTTCTTGTTACATATGTTACTAGTAATAACTATAATTTAGGAATAATTACAACTAACAAAACCTAATCCTAACTCTATAGTAAGTACATTTAGTTAATCAATATTACTCTTTCTACTTAAATGTATAATTTCCACAAGGACACCTTTAAATAAAGAGTAACCTTAACTTTAATTGTACTTCCTGATATTCTAATTCAAATTCCAATTCAGCTTCTCTTCCAGTGGAGTGTGACCAATTCAATTCAAATTCATGAAAGGGAGTTTTTTTTTAATTGTGAAATTTGCCTAATGCTGATATTAATTTAATAGAAAATATGCACTATATACCTAATATGTTGGGGTTGGAAAATTACATACCCAGAGTGAAAATTTATATATTTTTTTTAACTTTTCAAACGTTGCATTCTTTGTAAATTCAGTGGAAACTGAAAGGAAATTTCAAAGAATTTTAATTTGCAGGACATAAACATATTTGCTATAAAACATATTTTCAAAATCACACGTAAAATACATTAATAGCACAGAGAGAACAAGAGAAAACACTGATGAGTGTGATTGGCTCTTTCTTCTGTTCCCCATGTGTGAAATATAGACATGATGTTGCTCAGAGAGGAGGGACTCAGAGTTCACAGATCTGACATGATCTCATCGTGTCTGAAAGAGACTGAGGACGAAACGATTCAGTCTGACTCTTCTCACAGTGAACACTTGAACAATGGATCTTCATTCAGTTATTCTGTTCTGTGCTTCAGTTGGTAGGTGCTATTTATATAGATAGATAGATAGATAGATAGATAGATAGATAGATAGATAGATAGATAGATAGATAGATAGATAGATAGATAGATTTTGTTTGTGTAACATACATTTTCTTAAAAAAACATCTCACTAAAACCGTACAAATGTATCTTTTCTGTTTCAGCTGCTGTATTTGGAAATGTCATCAAACCAAACAAAACTGATGTTTTTGCTGAGGAGAGTTCAAGTGTTACATTATCCTGTAGTTTTTCTGCCTCTGGAGGTTCAGATTATCTCCACTGGTATCGTCAGTATGGAAGATCAAAACCTGAATTTCTTGAACTCATCTACAGTGGTGCAAAAGAAGCTAAGGTGTCTAAAGTAGATCCAAGATTCTCTGTTAAATTCGAAAAAAGGGAACAAAACCATGTGTATCTGGAGATCTCCTCTGCTACAGTATCTGACTCTGCTGTGTATTACTGTGCTCTGAAGCCCACAGTGACAGGAAACACAAGAACACTGTACAAAAACCTGTTACAATGAGAGACAAGAGGAAAAACACAGAGACAGAGATGAAGATAGATAGAAAGAAACTGTAACTGACAATTACAGTATGATGTCATAAAAGTAATAGAAACAATTAATAAATCACAGGTACCAAAACAAAAGGTAGACACAGATTTCTTTTCTTTTGTTTTAATTGTAAGATGTAAATTTGTGTGGCGATGTGAAAGATTTACATTACATTCAGTTAGAGATACATTAAATCGCTATTTACTTGCCCTTCATGTAATTCAGAAAAACTGTCAAACAAACAATAAAACATCTCATGAGTCTCATTGTGCAATATATAGTGCAGGTACAGTACATGTCTGCCACAGGATGGCATTCTTCACACATTCAGAGATACAGTCATTCATACTACAATATTATTTTATATTGTACAAATTATATTGAACTGATACTTAGCTATAAAAGAAAACATAACCCTATAAAAATGACAAATTCTTCATATTTTCATTAGTTAATATATTCATGCTTATGATTAATCTAAAATAAAATTAGACAGTAAAAAACAGCCATTAAATATTTAAGCCATGTTGCCTTAATAAATGAAGAACTTTGGTATAAAGGTCAGTGTACAGAATACAGTGTATTTCACTGGCCAATAGATGGACTTTATTGTGGCACTTATTGAGGAGATCCTTTGAATACTTTTTGTAGAAATTCAAATACACTCTGCATCATCATCACCACTTTCATGTTACACACACACACTGAGAGAGCTGAACTCCATCAAGACAGATTAAATAACTTGCTTCTCATGTTACATGTGTTGTAAATCTTCAAACATCTTTCTATACAAAAAATTGTCTAATAAATAAAATACAAATTGTGTAGTTATAGTTAAATGACAATCATAATAGCAGGAAGTTCAGGGGAGGAAGTTCCTGTGTGTGTTTCTGTGTGATCTTCAGTGACTTACAGCTCAGAGAACTGAGAGCCTCAACAGAGAACTGAGCTGATCTGATTCAACATGGACAGATGCCTCATACTTATTCTCATTGTGGGAACAGGTACATTATTTATCAAATAATTAATTAAATTCTGTACTTTGTTTTTAATTCTCAAACCCTACAGGCAAAATTTATTTTACTTTAGTAATTTGTATTCCTGTAAAACATGATTTGAAATGTGTTTGCAAAAGTATTTGGTCCATTTTTATTTTTATTTTATTTTTTTATTGTTGACAGGTTTGGTGACTGGAGACAACATTGAGCCAGATAAAGGGACAGAAAAAAACTCTAAAGAAACAAAAACTGTCAAGCTGAGCTGCTCATATAGTACAAGCAGTGATAATGTTCGGCTTTACTGGTACAGACAGTATCCAAACAAAGAACCGCAATATTTATTACGCAAAGGTGCTCGATCCTTGAGTGATAACGCTTATGCACACACCTCTGACCGTCGATTTCAGTCGACTGCATCACAAACATCCACTGAACTCACTATTACTGATGTACGTCTGTCAGATTCAGCTCTCTATTATTGTGCTCTGAGAGTTGCAGCCCAGTGATACAAAACATGAAACATGTCGTACAAAAACCTGAAGCTCTTTTCACTTTGATCTTATCTAGTAAAAACCACAATCACAACCACAATATTCAGCATTAATGTACACAACATGTAATAAAAACATGGTAACACCTGTGTTGAGGGCTGTTATAAAACGTCAGAGAAACACTAACAATAACCCAGCTAACAGGGAACGTTCCCACAACTTTCACTAACGTTCTTTAAAAGTTGTGTAAATGTTAGCACAAAACGTTAGTAAAATAATGTTTTCGGAACGTTCATACAACGTTATTAACGTTCTTGTAACGTTGAGTAAAAAACGTTCTTAGAACAACGTTCTTGGAACGTCTTTATGACGTTATTTGTGATTGATGAACGTTCTCATAACGTTGATAGAAAACGTTCTTAGAACAAGGTTCTTGGAACGTCTTTATGACGTTATTTGTGATTGATGAACGTTCTCATAACGTTGATAGAAAACGTTCTTAGAACAAGGTTTTTGGAACGTCTTTTTGACGTTATTTTTGACTTGATTAACGTTCTCATAATGTTGATAGAAAATGTTCTTAGAACAAGGTTCTTGGAACGTCTTTGTGACGTTATGTTGTGATGGATGAACGTTCTCATAATGTTGATAGAAAACGTTCTTAGAACAAGGTTCTTGGAACGTCTTTATGACGTTATTTATGATTGATGAAAGTTCTCATAACGTTGATAGAAAACGTTCTTAGAACAAGGTTCTTGGAATGTCTTTTTGACGTTATTTGTGATTGATGAACGTTCTCATAATGTTGATAGAAAACGTTCTTAGAACAAGGTTCTTGGAATGTCTTTTTGACGTTATTTGTGATTGATGAACGTTCTCATAACGTTGATAGAAAACGTTCTTAGAACAAGGTTCTTGGAACGTCTTTATGACGTTATTTGTGATTGATGAACGTTCTCATAACGTTGATAGAAAACGTTCTTAGAACAAGGTTCTTGGAACGTCTTTTTGATGTTATTTTTGATTTGATTAACGTTCTCATAACGTTGATAGAAAACGTTCTTAGAACAAGGTTCTTGGAACGTCTTTTTGACGTTATTTGTGATTGATGAACGTTCTCATAATGTTGATAGAAAACGTTCTTAGAACAAGGTTCTTGGAACGTCTTTATGACGTTATTTATGATTGATGAAAGTTCTCATAACGTTGATAGAAAACGTTCTTAGAACAAGGTTCTTGGAATGTCTTTTTGACGTTATTTGTGATTGATGAACGTTCTCATAACGTTGATAGAAAACGTATGAACGTTCTCATAACGTTGATAGAAAACGTTCTTAGAACAAGGTTCTTGGAACGTCTTTATGACGTTATTTGTGATTGATGAAAGTTCTCATAACGTTGATAGAAAACGTTCTTAGAACAAGGTTCTTGGAACGTCTTTTTGATGTTATTTTTGATTTGATTAACGTTCTCATAACGTTGATAGAAAACGTTCTTAGAACAAGGTTCTTGGAACGTCTTTTTGATGTTATTTTTGATTTGATGAACGTTCTCATAATGTTGATAGAAAATGTTCTTAGAACAAGGTTCTTGGAACGTCTTTATGACGTTATGTTGTGATGGATGAACGTTCTCATAATGTTGATAGAAAACGTTCTTAGAACAAGGTTCTTGGAACGTCTTTATGACGTTATTTATGATTGATGAAAGTTCTCATAACGTTGATAGAAAACGTTCTTAGAACAAGGTTCTTGGAACGTCTTTATGACGTTATTTATGATTGATGAAAGTTCTCATAACGTTGATAGAAAACGTTCTTAGAACAAGGTTCTTGGAATGTCTTTTTGACGTTATTTGTGATTGATGAACGTTCTCATAACATTGATAGAAAACGTTCTTAGAACAAGGTTCTTGGAACGTTTTTATGACGTTATTTGTGATTGATGAAAGTTCTCATAACGTTGATAGAAAACGTTCTTAGAACAAGGTTCTTGGAACGTCTTTTTGATGTTATTTTTGATTTGATTAACGTTCTCATAACGTTGATAGAAAACGTTCTTAGAACAAGGTTCTTGGAACGTCTTTTTGACGTTATTTGTGATTGATGAACGGTCTCATAATGTTGATAGAAAATGTTCTTAGAACAAGGTTCTTGGAACGTCTTTATGACGTTATGTTGTGATGGATGAACGTTCTCATAATGTTGATAGAAAACGTTCTTAGAACAAGGTTCTTGGAACGTCTTTTTGACGTTATTTGTGATTGATGAACGTTCTCATAACGTTGATAGAAAACGTTCTTAGAACAAGGTTCTTGGAACGTCTTTATGACGTTATTTATGATTGATGAAAGTTCTCATAACGTTGATAGAAAACGTTCTTAGAACAAGGTTCTTGGAACATCTTTATGACATTATGTTGTGATGGATGAACGTTCTCATAACGTTGATAGAAAACATTCTTAGAACAAGGTTCTTGGAACGTCTTTATGACGTTATTTATGATTGATGAAAGTTCTCATAATGTTGATAGAAAACGTTCTTAGAACAAGGTTTTTGGAACGTCTTTATGACATTATGTTGTGATGGATGAACGTTCTCATAACGTTGATAGAAAACGTTCTTAGAACAAGGTTCTTGGAACGTCTTTAAGACGTTATGTTGTGATGGATGAACATTATCATAATGTTGATATAAAACATTCTTAGAACAAGGTTCTTGGAACGTCTTTATGACATTATGTTGTGATGGATGAACGTTCTCATAACGTTGATAGAAAACGTTCTTAGAACAAGGTTCTTGGAATGTCTTTTTGACGTTATTTGTGATTGATGAAAGTTCTCATAATGTTGATAGAAAACGTTCTTAGAACAAGGTTCTTGGAATGTCTTTTTGACGTTATTTGTGATTGATGAACGTTCTCATAACGTTGATAGAAAACGTTCTTAGAACAAGGTTCTTGGAACGTCTTTTTGACGTTATTTGTGATTGATGAAAGTTCTCATAAAGTTGATAGAAAACGTTCTTAGAACAAGGTTCTTGGAACGTCTTTATGACGTTATGTTGTGATTGATGAACGTTCTCATAACGTTGATAGAAAACGTTCTTAGAACAAGGTTCTTGGAATGTCTTTTTGACGTTATTTGTGATTGATGAACGTTCTCATAACGTTGATAGAAAACGTTCTTAGAACAAGGTTCTTGGAACGTCTTTTTGACGTTATTTGTGATTGATGAAAGTTCTCATAAAGTTGATAGAAAACGTTCTTAGAACAAGGTTCTTGGAACGTCTTTATGACGTTATGTTGTGATTGATGAACGTTCTCATAATGTTGATAGAAAACGTTCTTAGAACAAGGTTCTTGGAACGTCTTTTTGACATTATTTGTGATTGATGAAAGTTCTCATAATGTTGATAGAAAACGTTCTTAGAACAAGGTTCTTGGAACGTCTTTTTGACGTTATTTGTGATTGATGAAAGTTCTCATAATGTTGATAGGAAACGTTCTTAGAACAAGGTTCTTGGAACGTCTTTATGACGTTATGTTGTGATGGATGAAAGTTCTCATAATGTTGATAGAAAACGTTCTTAGAACAAGGTTCTTGGAACATCTTTTTGACGTTATTTGTGATTGATGAAAGTTCTCATAATGTTGATAGAAAACGTTCTTAGAACAAGGTTCTTGGAACGTCTTTTTGACGTTATTTGTGATTGATGAAAGTTCTCATAATGTTGATAGAAAACATTCTTAGAACAAGGTTCTTGGAACGTCTTTTTGACGTTATTTGTGATTGATGAAAGTTCTCATAATGTTGATAGGAAACGTTCTTAGAACAAGGTTCTTGGAACGTCTTTATGACGTTATGTTGTGATGGATGAAAGTTCTCATAATGTTGATAGAAAACGTTCTTAGAACAAGGTTCTTGGAACGTCTTTTTGACGTTATTTGTGATTGATGAACGTTCTCATAACGTTGTTAGAAAACATTCTTAGAACAAGGTTCTTGGAACGTCTTTTTGACGTTATGTTGTGATGGATGAACGTTCTCATAATGTTGATAGAAAACGTTCTTAGAACAAGGTTCTTGGAACGTTTTTTTGACATTATTTGTGATTGATGAAAGTTCTCATAACGTTGATAGAAAACGTTCTTAGAACAAGGTTCTTGGAACGTCTTTTTGACGTTATATTGTGATGGATGAACATTCTCATAATGTTGATAGAAAACGTTCTTAGAACAAGGTTCTTGGAACGTCTTTTTGACATTATTTGTGATTGATGAAAGTTCTCATAACGTTGATAGAAAACGCTCTTAGAACAAGGTTCTTGGAACGTCTTTATGACGTTATTTGTGATGGATGAACATTCTCATAATGTTGATAGAAAACGTTCTTAGAACAAAGTTCTTGGAACATCTTTTTGACATTATTTGTGATTGATGAAAGTTCTCATAACGTTGATAGAAAACGTTCTTAGAACAAGGTTCTTGGAACGTCTTTATGACGTTATTTGTGATTGATGAAAGTTCTCATAACGTTGATAGAAAACGTTCTTAGAACAACATTCTCAGAACGTCCTTATAATGTTATTAGTATTTTCTGAATGTTATATTTAGGCTATCATAGGCTATCATAGGCTATCATATTTTGAGTGTTTTTAGTAATTGTTGTTTTGGTGTGTTTGAGTGCTCATTGATGTTACAATTACACAGCAAAAGTTCAGTGACATTTTTATTTGTGAATGGTAGAAAGCAAGTACTGATCCTGAAATAATGACATAAATAAAGGTAAAAAATTGAACTACATGATGCAGGGAGCAGACTACACAGTGAACTCAGAGAAAACGCTACGCTTGAGTAAAAACAGTTTGTGAATAGGCTACTACAAATGATGCCCATGAAAGAGATTGTGAATGCATTGAATAGGATATGTTTTGTTGGTTAATAGCATAAGCTACTATTACATAGTAGTGATAACGTTAAGCACACCAGAATGAAATAAAATATTCAGAAGTTAACAGCATAGCTGACTTACAGATTCAGTTAACATCCACTAATGAGTAAGCGTGATGATTCAGGGAGCTGGCTACACAGTGAACTCAGAGGAAACGCTACCCTTGAGCAAACAGTGTGTGAATAGCTACTACAAATGATGGGAAAGTGCCCGTGCAAAATCAGTTTTTTTGTGTGTTTTTAATAATTGTTGTTTTGGTGTGTTTGAGTGCTCATTGTTACAATTACACAGCAAAAGTTCAGTGACATTTTTATTTATGCATGGAAGAAAGCACCAAGTAAAATTTGACTATATACGATTCAGGGAGCAGGCTACAGTGAACTCTGAGAAAAGCTGTGAATAAAATACAATATTCAGAAGTAAACAGTGTAGCTGACAGAGTGTTTATGCCAGAATGTTAATTTTTAGACAATTACCTTCTTTTACCGATATATTTAACAATATCTTTTGCATTTCTAATCCAAACAACGTCAAACTTTACACTGACTGCACTTACTTGTGCCCGTAGCAAAAAACCTGTCAAGTTTGAAAATGTTGTTAACAGACAGACAGACAGACCTTCCTATAATTTGGATAGATGTACAGATAGATAGATATGCTATTCAAATATGTGAAGCACTGTTAAATATATTGAAATACATTTTGAAAATATATTATTTCAAAAATACATTGAACATAAACCTTTTAAATTGTTCCTCATGTTACATCTTTAAATATGTGTACATATTGTGTATATTTCACAAAATATATTCATGCCTTTTATCATGTTTAGTTTTTAATAAATGTTTTTGCAATTTTATTTCTACACCACGTTAACCATTTATAAAGCTATATAATATATTACATTATATTATAATATATAACTATATATAGCCTATTAACCTATTATATAAATGATTTTGTAAACATGGTTTTACACTCATACTTCATATACTCATTCCGTTTACAGTTTGGTGATGGCCACTAGCCATACACTTAATAATGTTAACCTCACATTTCAGGATATTTTATATGATTATCAAATAATTCCCTCCATCAATTCTTCTTTTATATTAAATGCTGCGTGAGCGTGACTTCTACGTCTTTTAATTAGCGCGCGCACTCGAGTTGGATTTGAACCAGATTTGAACTGGAGTTACCATGGAAACGGGCGGGGAGCTCAACTGACGACCACACCACAGTCTATGCTGACGACAAGCAGCAACTCCGTCTCTCACTGTTGTCTCTTCGCTAATTTCAGGTAAGTTTAGTCACCAAAATTAAACAAATTGTACATAAAAATGTTTCTGACACATTCTTTCATGTAAATGATACGCTTCCGTTGAATATTTACTTTATAGAAATGGTTTTAGTGTCTTCGGGAAAAGTCCGTTAGCATCTCAACTTTTAGGCTAACGTCAAGGTAAGGTTAGGTTGATTAGACTTTAGCTGCTAAGTTTAGGCTTTAGGCTTTTAATCAGAGGTTTTGTAAAGGTTTTGCTGGCATTTTTTCAATGTGAATGGAAGTAAACTAAATTATCTTAAAAGTAATTAACTTAAAAGTATTCACTGGACCGTTAATTCATAGTTTTCACGTGACGGAATGCCCACCTGGAGGGCAAATTGGGGTTTTATAATGCCATTTATCCCTAGTATTAACATGCAACCGTTTCAAGTCAAGTTTCAAGTCAGTTGAATCACCGTTTTATATTATTAATGTGCTCTTTTAATTTAAGCATACAGCCGCACACACACACATACGTTACACACAGATTAATAACCTTACTTAAAAAAAAAAGATATATTCCTGGACAAGCTACTTTTTTTTTTTTACAAGTGAATGAACGATTTATTTGTCCAAAGGACAAGTAACTTACAAGACCAGGGTTAATGCCAAGCCCTGTGGCCAGTTGCATAAACTGTTAAGACTAGTCTTACAAGTTAGTCATCCAATTTTATTCTTTAAAACTGTTAATAACTTTTTAAAGTCAGTAACATAATAGATTGGTCTAATTTGACACCGAACAGTAAGACTGATTATTACCCCTAATTAACTTCTAGTTGATCATACTAGTTCTTAAGACACAGTCTTAACATAGTGGTTATGTTTATGCAACTGACCCCTGGTTTATACATTTTTATAATTTTATTATAATAACGTTAGCTTCAGAAGACCTTTCTCAATGCTGCTATTGTCATACAATGAAAGTATTATATTCCTACTTCCATATAGTATGGCAAATTAGTACAAATTAGAAAAGTTTAGCAGGTACAGAATTTTGATGCACGTTATCTTATTTTCCCCTCAATGATAGTTTTCATTTTCAGGTGTAGCTAATCCTTTACAATGTGTTATTGAACCTTTCCATTGTATAACATTTGTAAGCTACATTTTAATCTTGTGTGGTTTAATATTTATAGGACTCAAAGCACAGCCTAAATAACTTAAGGGTTAACATTTATTGAGTAGTCACAATGTTATTATTAAATGTTTATGAAACAATAAATCACCATTAGTAACATCAGTCAATCTGTTCACTTTATAGACGGGGCATGAAGAGACTGGACCACAGCATGAAGAGACTGGACCACAGTGCTAGTTTGGCACCCCCACACTACTTATATTTAAGGGTTAGTTCACCCAAAAATGTATATTCTGTCAGTAATTATACACCCTCATGTTGTTCCAACCCCTTAAAGGATTAGTTCACCCCTAAATGAAAATTTCCTAATAATTTACTCACCCCAATGCCTTCCAAGATATCTATGTCTTTCTATCCTCAGTGGGAGAGAAATTATGTATTTCGAGGAAAACATTTCTGGATTTTTCTTCTAACAACAGACTTCATTGGTTACCATCGTTTTTAAGTCCAAATCAATGCAGTTTCAAAAGTCTTTTAAGTGTTTAAACGGGCTGTACGCGATCACAGCTGAAGAAGAGGTTGTTATCTAGCGAAACGATAGGGCGTTTTCAATTTTTTTTTATAATTTATAGACTTTTTACCTTCAATAGTTCGGATTGAGATGATCAACAAACGGACAGGGAACTACGTCATCACGTTGAAAGGTCACGCCGGCAATACTATTTGAACTACTTTTCATATTCAGCAGAATGTTATTCATATACTATTCATATTCAGTGAATACTATTACTATATATAATTGCAAACAATACTATTTGAACTATCCTCCTACGTACGGTCGCATTGTAAACAGTGGGGCGATACTTCTGCCGGTGCCGGCGTGACCTTTCAACGTGATGACGTAGTTCCCTGTCCGTTTGTTGATCAGCTCAATCCGAACTATTGAAGGTAAAAAGTCTATAAATTATAAAAAAAAATTGAAAACGCCCTATCGTTTCGCTAGATAACAACCTCTTCTTCAGCTGTGATCGCGTACAGCCCGTTTAAACACTTCAAAGACTTTTGAAACTGCATTGATTTGGACTTAAAAACGATGGTCACCAATGAAGTCTGTTGTTAGAAGAAAAATCCAGAAATGTTTTCCTCGAAAAACATAATTTCTCTCCCACTGAGGATAGAAAGACATAGATATCTTGGAAGGCATTGGGGTGAGTAAATTATTGGGAAATTTTCATTTAGGGGTGAACTAATCCTTTTAAAGGATAATTCCGGTATTTAGCACTTTTGAGTCTCTTTTCTGGTTTGTTTTGGATGAACTAGAGTGGTGGACACAGAAATGTTGACGATGGGTCCTGTCTCGACTTTTTGACTCGTTTAGAATCGCCTTTGTCCGCTTCAGAGTGGCTGGCTACGGGCATGCACGAACATGTCCTTAAAACAACCTTTAACGTTAGTTTTCAAAACTGTGCAACTCACAGAGTGGTGTTCGTTGATGATTAAAAACAAATATATCGGCACAATGTATGATTTCAATCCGTGTTATTTGCTATAGTGGAACTATTTATTCAGATAACTCACAACTGCGTATAAACTTCCGCTCGATATTTGAGTCTGAAGCACAGTAATATCAACGAGCAATGAGTCCTCCAACAGAAATCAATGGGATTTTACAAAATGTCAAATAAAACACGACAGAAACTGTATTTCGCTACGCTACTTGTTTTGGAACATCAACGAACACCATAGCCACTCGGTGAGTTGCACAGTTTTGGAAATGAGCGTTGAGGGTTGTTTTAAGGACATGTTCGTGCATGCCGGTAGCCAGCGACTCTGAAGCTGTCAAAGGCGATTTGTCCACCACTCTAGTTCATCCAAAACGAACCAGAAAAGAGACTCAAAGTGCTAAATACTGGAATTATCCCTTAAAGGGATAGCTCACTTTGAAACTAAATTTTGGTATGTTTTAGCTTACCTCAAGGCCATCCAAGATGTAGGTGTCTTTTTTTCCGCAGTAGTTTGAATTTTTATATTTTTAGGTCAAACCGTTCTTGTCTGATAGTCCTATGAATGCAGGTCTGTGGTCACTGTCTCAAAGAGCATGCACAGAGTCCAAATTAAACAATTTCCCATCGTCCAAATTAAACAATTTCCCATCGTTCAAATTAAACAATTCCCCATCGTCCAAATGAAACAATTCCCCATTGTAAGTACACATTGATGGCCTAAGACACGAAACGAGCGGTTTGTGTGAGAAAACGACCAGTATTTCTATCGTTTTTAACTCTTGTACACAGCCACGTCCAAGTGATCTGAGGGCATAGATGTATATATACTAGAATAGATGTCGCCTTGCCTACGGCATTCGTTCCAATGAACTGCCGTAGCCAAGGCGACATCTAGTGTATATATCTATGCACCAGTCTGCGCACACGTCACACACCAGGATGCGCTCCTGCCCTCAGATCACTTGGACGTGGCTGTGTATAAGAGGTAAAAAACGATATAAATACTGTTCGTTTTCTCACACAAACCGCTCGTTTCGTGTCTTAGGCCATCAATGTGTACTTACGATGGGGAATTGTTTAATTTGGACGATGTTTTAATTTGGACTCTGTGCATGCTCTTTGAGACAGTAACCATAGACCTGCATGATATGACTGACAGACAAGAACGGTTTGACCTAAAAATATCAAAATTGAAACTACTGCGGAAACAAAGACACCTACATCTTGGATGCCCTTGAGGTAAGCTAAAACATACCAAAATTGAATCTTAGTCAAGACATTGTTAAAATAGTCCAAGTGACTGGCTCAACCTTAAATTCATCAAGCGACAACAATCAATTTTGTGTGCAAAAATAACAACTTTATTCAACTATTAATTTTTTTATTTGTGGGCCTCTGAGTGAGTTCACAAAAGTGCCGCACTACATCCGAGACCCATCTGCGTCATCTTCTCAGTTCTCGCTGCTCTTGTGAACTCTAGGGCTGGGACGATACAACTATCTCCCGATTCGATACTATCACGATAGGGATCTTCGCCGTGACGTCACGACGCGGTTACATGCGCTCTGGTTGGCAGAAGAAAAGTAATAGCCGCTTGCTGCGCAGCGCAAACACAGAACAAAAATGGTTGTATCGTGCTGTGTGATCAGCAAGATTGGTTACTGTACTGTGTGTATCATCTGTGTACATATCCTTATAAATTAAGGGCAAATTATTGTATTTTCATACATTTTTACGTATGTTAACCAATGTTATATACAGGGCCTGAAGTTAACTTTTTTGACTTTTTACCAGACAGGTTTTTTTTTTTTTTTGGCCTCATAAAAGGTGAAAAAAAGGAATTGCACAAACATTTGTTCTTTAACTTGTAAGAATACACATTTAAGTGCTGTCAAGTTATTAACGAGATCCATAAGTAATAATAACTCTTAGAATACAGATATAGACCTAGTGCAGCTCGTATGTAAACAAATTACACGTGGCTGTGTTGATGGCTGGGCAGCTGTTAGTTACAGCGTTCAGGAACCGTTAAGCAGAACTAAATTAATATTGTTATTACTGGTGAAGTTACCGGGTAGGCTACCGGACATTTTCTCACCGGTTCCCAACTCCCAACATCTGTGCAACTGTCATTGTACTGTCAGCATTGCATGATCTCATCTCATCTCATCTCACCAACGTAGTCAGAGAAGGGCCTCATCTTTCTCTCCGATCACATACACGTTCCGAAACACTCGAACTGCACTGCTTTCACAGATGCTTTTTTTACTCCAGTAATGTGCCGCCAGATTTTTTAGCTGTAAATCCAACGAAATTGCTGACTTCGTTTAAATGTCAAAGAACAACAAAAAATTCTCACTCAGGTGATAGGCATGAACCCTGGTTATATAAAAGCTTAATTATATCTCTTTTTAGCTTCTTCGGACAAATAATTAACATATGCTGACAAAACACAGGTAGACTGCTGCGACATGTTTTGGTTCTTTCTGCCAACCAGTTCGCGCCCACGCCCATATCGTGACGTCACATTTGACTCCGGCGAACATCCCTATAGGTGCTGATACTGCTGGTATTATGATTTTGTCTTTTCGTAACGATTTTTTACTGCACGAATCGTAACTACCACAATGTTAACAGAAAATAAACAAAGTTAATAAAAGGCTGATTTGACGTTTACTTGTCTGACAGGACAGCGGTTTCTGTGTTTGCCTAGCAACAAAAAACGCAGTTCACTGCTCGTTCTGTGTGATTGGGGCAGTGCTGTGCGCCTCGCGTTTTCGAACCGGAAAAACGCGTTAGGTGTGATTGGGGCTTTACTCTATTTTGATCGCTATCATAAACATCAGTGTTTATATTTGAAATTTTAACTTTTATCCTAGTACTTCTATGATAATTTTAACTATTGTATCACAGAAATAATGATACTATGAGGTTGAAAAGACTGTTTGTGAAGCTGTTTCATGACGACTCTGAGTCAGCACAGCTTTAAATGTTGCGATGTGATTTTGTCAAAGGTTTAATAGACAGACAAAATGGAAGCAGATTGCGTGGGTGTTTGAATCGAGATCACATTTTTTTAAAGATGAATCGTGCAGCTCTATTGTCTTATCTCTCTCCCAGTATATGAGTAGCGCGAGGGCTTTTCAATGCATTCAATCTCACGTCGCTTTTACGCATCCACTTGAAAGGGATATTACGTTACTCGACACTCAAAATTTAACAACACATTTCATTAGAGATGCACCGATTGATCGGCTGGTGACCGGAATTGGCCGATTTTCACGTGATCGGCCATGACCAGCGACCGGCCGGTCAGTCTGAAATATGCCGATTTTATGCCGGTCAAATGCACTTGCACTCGGGCGCCGCATGATTAACCTTTTGAGCGGTACGGTCTCATATATGGGATTTTATTTCTGTGCCCCGAGAGTACGGTGCTACATTTAGAATGATCAGTGACGTCGCATAACTGCCAGATTCAAACTGTGCTTTCGCGCGTTGGCTGGCGCTGGGCCAGAGTCGGACGCGTTCAGCGCTGTCATATATCACAACTACAGTTAAGCAGTGTTTTCAACCTCATAATGTTTATTTTAAGTTTCAGATATTTAAATACACATAAGCACGAGTAAAACAATACATTTGGAGTTTGTAAAATACACACTGATGTCTGTGGAAGCAGCAATAACAATCTATTCAAATATAATTAGCCGACATGTGTTATTCATATCAGACAAACATAGTGGAAGTAACTATAAAGTTTACTCTATTCTTCTCAGTTCACCGGCCACTTTCTTGCATTTATTTCGGGAGAAACTGATGAATTCACGTGCTGTAAATCCGACTGACAGGACAACATTGCGGCGCCCATCTCATGTTATAGATCAAGATTATTTATAAAGGTTTTTTAAACGACCAAACACACTCACTTAACGTTACACATATTTGAGAATCGGAATATCAGATAGGCTAGTTGATGACATGGTAAGCAAGTTTGTGAATATTTTGAATAAAAAAGGAAAAGCGAAATAAAAGCGACAGATGTGTCTGTCATACAGTATTATTGTGGCTGCGGTGTATCGCGTGACGCGTCGCCATGGAAACATTAAAGGGAACGTTCGCCTTGAAAAAAACTCACTCTGGGGGTGGGGGTGTCAGTTAGAATATTTTAAACTTACGTGTGAAAGGGTTAAAGAAAAGATCGAAAAAGAATATTTGTGTGTGCTGTAAAGTGGTTAGAAAAAAATAAAATCGGAATCGGCTAAAATCGGTATCGGCAGGTCAAACTCAATGAAAAATCGGAAATCGGAATCGGCCTAGAAAATTGTAATCGGTGCATCTCTACATTTCATCCTTTGTTGGAACGAAAGTGACTTACTTCGGTCAACCTCATCTATAAGCAAGGACAAAAATAAAGCAATTTAATTTGAATTAATATCGATTCTGTAATAAAAAAATTTTTTTAAGATCGTTTAAAAAAAAAAAAAACGCGATACCTAGGTGAATCGATTTTTTTCTCCCAGCACTAGTGAAGTCACTCAGAGGCCCATACGGAAGAAAATTAATAGTTGAATAAAGTCTTTATTTTTTTATTTTTTTTGTGTGTACAAAAATTGTTGTCGTCGCTTGATAAACTCGCCAGAATAAAATTGCCTAGAAGCCTATGGAGGAGTGAGCCAGCTCTCATATTTCATCAAAAATATCTTAATTTGTGTTCTGAAGATGAACGGGAGTCTTACGTGGTTGGAATAACATGAGGGTGAGTAATTACAGACAGATTTTTTTGGTGAACTAACCCTTAAACACCGTTTTCATTTCATTTAAATGTTTATATGAAAATATTTGTTGTTGTTTTTTTAAGCTATAATGTAGCGTTTAAAATGTATGATAATCATATGAAATTTTCTGCTTTTTGATGTGCTGTAAAAGTGTGCACTTATAATTCACATGGTTGTGTTAATAAAAAAATAAAGTTGGACGAATAGTGCAGAATTTTTTTTCTAACCTTAAAATAACATTTTAACTTGAAAGAAAGTGGACATTTTATCGTTCTTTGAATGTTGTATTGATAATAACATTTTGGGGGAAAGAACGTTGCAGGAACGTTATGCTTACCTTAAGATGATGTTCCAGCAACGTTATGCCAATGTTCCAGCAATGTTATGCTAACCTTAAGATAACGTTGCATGAACGTAATGCTAACCTTAAGATGATGTTCCAGCAACGTTATGCCAATGTTCCAGCAATGTTATGCTAACCTTAAGATAACGTTGCATGAACGTAATGCTAACCTTAAGATAATGTTCCATGAACGTTATGCTAACCTTAAGAATGTTCCAGCAATGTTGTGATAACGTTCCGGCAACGTTATGCTAACCTTAAGATAACGTTCCAGCAACATTATGCAAACATTAAGATAACGTTCCAGCAACGTTATGCAAACCTTAAGATAATGTTCCAGCAATGTTGTGCTAACGTTCCAGCAATGTTATGCTAACCTTAAGATAACGTTCCAACAACGTTATGCAAACCTTAAGATAATGTTCCAGCAATGTTGTGCTAACATTCCAGCAACGTTATGCTAACCTTAAGATAACATTCCAGCAACGTTATGCAAACCTTAAGATAACGTTCCAGCAACGTTATGCAAACCTTAAGATAATGTTCCAGCAACATTATGCTAACCTTAAGATAACGTTCCAGCAACGTTATGCAAACCTTAAGATAATGTTCCAGCAATGTTGTGCTAACATTCCAGCAACGTTATGCTAACCTTGAGATAACATTCCAGCAACGTTATGCAAACCTTAAGATAACGTTCCAGCAACGTTAAGCAAACCTTAAGATAACGTTCCAGCAACGTTATGCTAACCTTAAGATAAAGTTCCAGCAACGTTGTGCTAACGTTCCAGCAACGTTATGCTAACCTTAAGATAATGTTCCAGAAACATTTTGCAAACCTTAAGACAATGTTCCAGCAACGTTATGCTAACGTTCCGGCAACGTTATGCTAACCTTAAGATAACGTTCCAGCAACATTATGCTAACGTTCCAGCAATGTTTTTTCTAACATTAAGATACCATTCCAGCAACGTTTCGCAAACTGGACATTTCAACATTTTTAGAACGTTTCAAGTCAACGTTCCCACAACGTTCTTAGCAAACCTTAAGACAATGTTCCAGCAACGTTATGCTAACGTTCTGGCAACGTTATGCTAACCTTAAGATAACGTTCCAGCAACATTATGCTAACGTTCCGGCAATGTTTTTTCTAACATTAAGATACCATTCCAGCAACGTTTCGCAAACTGGACATTTCAACATTTTTAGAACGTTTCAAGTCAACGTTCCCACAACGTTCTTAGGACATATTTTTGTTAGCTGGGAAGTTCAGACATCATTTTGTAGTTTTGTTGTTATTACTACCTTTAATGCACATATTTGAATGTGGAAAATGTTAAAAATGCAGGCAGAAAATGAATTTTGATTTCATGAGCAGAAAAGTATTTCTTTGTCCACCACAAGAAAGGAAGAAATAAACTATGAGCCAAATGAGAGGGAGGAGTCAAATAAAGCTCCTCAAGCAGACACTAGTGTAGATCAAGTGCTCTTGCTCATTACAGTATTTACAGTCATTGTATCACATAGATCGGGGGTGAGAATAAGATCTAGATTTAGATGAGACTTAATTAAAATCAGACCAGAAAGATGACACACTGGATTCAAAAAATGATCATTGTTTTCATATATGTCTGGGGTAAGTGTTTTGTGATTAATTATTTTTAATTCTCTTCCAAGTTATTCTGAATGTTAATTATATATCTTTCCTGATGTTGTTCATGATTTGGTTTTACAGGAATAGAATCGCAGGACAATGTTGAGCAGAATATAAGAGTTCAAACTGCTTATGAAAGTGGAGCTGTAATAATCAGCTGTACATATCAAACCCAGATCTCGCCGACACTCTTTTGGTACCAGCAAACAGCAAACGGAGTTCCTAAATATATGCTGAACAGAGTTGGTAAAACTGGAGATGAAGACAAAGAGTTCAAAGACAGATTTAATGCACACATCGACACATCTTCAAAATCATTTCCTTTGATGATCCAGGATGTGAGTGTGTCTGACTCTGCTGTGTATTACTGTGCTCTGAGGCCCACTGTGACTGAAACACACTCAATGCTCATACAAAAACCTTCATATGGTAAATATTTTGTCATCATGCAGTAGCTACAGCTAGCCAGTAGAGGGAGATCAGTATCATTTGCTGATATGTGGGCGCTGAGATCTCACACTCTTTGTCAGGAACTTATTATAAAAACCACACACTGAATGCAACCAAACTTCTCCTGTCTCATTAAGAAGAAAACGGTATAAATAGATTCATGTGTCCCACTTGAAGATTTTTTTAGTTATTCATCAGAATCTGGAAACAACGTTCACGAGGTCACTTCTAGCCCGAAATAAAGGTAAACAGCTGGACGGCTGGTGTGATGATTGACAGGACAGAATGATCAGGCTCCCCCAAACTTACATTTAGACCCTCATTATACATGTGGTTCAGTCTAACAGCTTTATCTCTACCTTTCTTTCCATGTGCTCTTCAAAATATGTTAAAATGCCACATGCTTATGCAACAAAACAAGAAGCTGTGTTGTTCTCAGGCAAACACAGGTGTTCAACTGTTTTCTTAATGTCTTAAACATGAATAGATTTCATGTTTGAGAGATGCAGAGAAACTTGGAAAATTAACATTTTCATTTAATACAACAAACATTTTCAGAATAAATGTTGTCTTTTTCAAAATCTCAAATGTATATTCTGATTCATCAAATGCAGTGGAAACTCAGAGAAACTGGGACTGATCAAACTGCAGGAGAAATTCTTTTGCAGGACTTACAAGGTTTATTACAAGCCTATAGACTAAAATGCAGTATAACATAAAACACAAACATGAGCGTAATTGGATTCTGTTTTTGTTACTCAGTGTGAATGACGGCTCAAAAGGAGGGAATTCACAGATCTGACACGATGTAATTATGTCTGACAGAGACAGTCAGACTAACTCACAATAATCTACTGTGTATACTTTTTATTTTTCAGATGCTGTCTTTGGAAATATCATCGAACCAGGAAATGCAGATATTTTTGAAAAGGAGGGTTAGGCTTTTATATTGTCCTGCATTTATTCCTCTTCAACTTCAGATTATCTCCACTGGTACCGTATGGAAGATCAGAACCATGAATTTCTTGTACTCAACTACAGTAATGCAAAAGAAGCTCAGGTGTCTGATGTAGATCCAAGGTCAGAGATGAAGAAAAACAGATCCAAACGCAACGACGACAGACAACTGAACAAGACAAAACACAGGGCTTAAATAGACAGAGAAGTGATCAAAGAAACGAGACACAGCGACATGACTAACGAGATAATGATGAAGCGGTGACAGGAATACAGACACACAGGGAAACATGAACTGAACACAGAGAAAACTAATCTAGAAACAGACATGAACAGAACTGATCAAAAACAAACTCTAAACATGAACAAACAAACACAAAACATGACAACAGGATGGCAGAGTACACATAAATTCACATAGAGAAACATATAGTATACATTTATAGTGTAATAATAATAGAATTGTAGTTATATAATAGAAAAATAACTATAGAAATTAAAATGTATTACATTTTTTAAATCTCAGCCAAGACAGTTTAAAATGAGCTGCTCTTCAGATTGTCCAATATTGCTTGTGTATAATCATTTTAGACACAAAATTCTATAATAGTGCAATTATTAAAAAATACAAACAAATATAATATACAGAATACAGAATACAACATATGGATGAAAGTGAACAGCAGCAGGAAGTTCAGTGAGGAGGAAGTTCCTGTGTGTGTTTCTGTGTGATCTTCAGTGACTTACAGCTCAGAGAACTGAGAGCCTCAACAGAGAACTGAGCTGATCTGATTCAACATGGACAGATGCCTCATACTTATTCTCATTGTGGGAACAGGTACATTAATTATTAAATAATTAATGAAATTCTGTACTTTGTTTTTAATTCTCAAACCCTAAAGGCAAAATTTATTTTACTTTAGTAATTTGTATTCCTGTAAAACATGATTTGAAATGTGTTTGCAAAAGTATTTTGTCAAGTTTGCTTTCACAAATCAGAAATATTGTTTTTAATTGTTGACAGGTTTGGTGACTGGAGACAACATTGAGCCAGATAAAGGGACAGAAAAAAACTCTAAAGAAACAGAAACTGTCAAGCTGAGCTGCTCATATAGTGCAAGTAGTGATTATGTTTGGCTTTACTGGTACAGACAGTATCCAAACAAAGAACCACAATATTTATTATACAAAGGTGCACGATCCTATGCTAATGCTTATGAACGCACCTCTGATGATCGGTTTCAGTCGACTACATCACAAACATCCACTGAACTCACTATTACTGATGTACGTCTGTCAGATTCAGCTCTCTATTATTGTGCTCTGAGAGTTGGAGCCCAGTGATACAAAACATGAAACATGTCGTACAAAAACCTGAAGCTCTTTTCACTTTGAACGAATCTAGTGAAAACCACAATCACAACCCCAATCTAATAAAATATGTGGTAACACCTGTGTGAGGCTGAATTAGGCCTGTTATAAAACTTCAAAGAAACAACAAAATGTTCAGGATATCACGTTTCATGAGGTTCCTTTCAGTGCACATCTTAATTTCTACTTCTTTAATTACTACTACATTTCAATCATTATGACTAAGGAGATTACTTTGACAAAACTTTTAGTTAACATTTGGTTTACATAAACAATACTATTATTGGTTATTCTTGACCATTAAATGTCTCACACTGAAAAACTAACAGAACATTGTCTTGCTCGAATATAATTCAAACTTCTACGCAGGAAAACATGTGTTTTCTACATTCATATGTGACCATGTTTAAAAAATTAAAAATTAAAATTAAATTAATATAATACATATTTTTTGCTACAGTTCAAAAGTTAAAAAAGGATAAAACTTTACAAGTCAAACAGGAGCTGCCATCACTTTTTTTTTTTTTTTATTATCTACAAAAACAATGTAATTTCAGAAGTTGGCCACAGTGTGGCATAATCTGAGATGTTGGTGGGAAATATTAATTTAAGCTCCCACTGTATGTGTGCAACGTCTGCAAACATTTGTGCACTGGAATATTTATTAGACTGTTATAATCTGTTAATCTGGATGAGGAATTTATTTTTAATCGCTGCAGTTCTCGGCATGTAACAACTGTTAAATTAATTTGAACTTATGAAGCGCCGGTTTCAGTGACTCAGATAAGCGGACTGATATACAGTGTTGCTGGATGATAGTACATATAAGAAAATATTAGACTGATGATGAATGCCACGACTAACCAATCAGAATCAAGCGTTCTGAAGCGCAGTGTAATAAGATACTGTACTGTATTTTCAGTGAATAAAAAGTGATATAAGCTAATCAAATATGGATACATACATACATCCTGAGATTCATTACTATACATAGCCTATAAAAAAAATGAAGTGATAGTACTACATATTACATAATCTACAGTCGTCATTGGCTAATACTGTAGCACAGGCTCCTCCTGCAGTCAGATCAAATGACTTGAATGTATTGCTGCTTTAACAGATGCAGAAAGAGGAAGAGGATCACAACATCTTTGCTTTTAGGCTATAGTTGGTCATTTCAATTGTGTATGATGGCACTCTGGAGAAGTGCCATTGTGATCATATTTTTATATATCTGGGGTGAGTAGCACTATCAAACAATGATTCTTTTATACATTTAAAATGAATTTTCCTTTTGTGTCTTTGTGCACATTCCTTGCAGCCAATGGGCAATTTTATTCATATTGTTTCAATTCTATTTCAGAATGTAATTCTCAAGACAAAGTTGATCAGCATAAACAGATTCAATATGCTGTTGAAGGTGATGATGTAACAATCAACTGTACATATCAGACTGCTAACACAAACCCGACTCTCTTCTGGTACCAGCAGAAAGTAAATGAAATCCCCAAGTTCATGCTAAATAAATTCTCTATAACCGGACAAAATGAGGATGAATTCAAGGAGAGATTTCAAGCAAATCTCAGCAAAACTTCAGTTCCTCTGACAATCCAGGATGTGTGTGTGTCTGACTCTGCTGTGTATTACTGTGCTCTGAGGCCCACTGTGACTCAAACACACTCAACACTCATACAAAAACCCTCACAGTGTAATGGCATAAATTACATCATTATGCAATTTCAATTTATATTAGAATAAATCGCCTAGCCTACGACTTCATGTTTAGAAACCTTTTTATCCATAAATATATTTTTTTTATTTAAAAGTTTACATTCAGTTTATTATCTAATTTTATATTATAGTTACATTTGCATTAGTCTTCCCTTACTGTTGGGTTCAATTGATTTCATATTGCTCCTACCATTAAAACAATATGAAACACCAATCTGGTTATTGTTCAAATCTATTTTGTGAAGATGTGCATGTGTGGAAAGTTATGACAGACCAGAAGAGGGCGATATACAGTTAACATTGTCATTTACAGTAATATTGAGTGTGCACGACAAGACGTGAAATAATCACGTTGGTCCCCTTTGGAAAACGTGTAGATGTCACAGTTTAACGCCCTCAAACGTGAATCTAAAGCCTGTTTTATGCTTCTGCGTCGAACTGCCGCCGTAGCTACGTCGTAGGCTGTGTGTAGCGCGCGTACCCTACGGCGTACCCTGACGTGCACCTCTCCAAAAATGTAACAACGCGTCAACACAACACAACTCTACGCGGACACAAGCGCTGTGATTGGTCTGCCAGAACCCCTCCCTCGGGGTTTCACACGCTCCCTAGGTACGCGTCAACGCGGACAACGACACAGAAGTATAAATTAAAACCAACACGTTGCCTACGGCGTATAGGCTCCGGCGTATGTCCGACGCAGAAGTATAATGAGGCCTTTACACGTACCCTCAAACGTAAATCTTACACGTCCTCAAACGTGAATCTTACACGTACCCTCAAACGTGAATCTTACACGTACCATTATCCCGGGACGTTTGCTAATCCTACCCCAATCTAATCATAACCATTTCTTAAAACTAAGTTACGTAGGCTACAATTATAAAGAAAAACAACAGACAGACAAGTATAATCACAATAATTTATTTATTGAGAAAATGTCAAAATCGGTACCAAAAGTTGTTCACGTGACGATGTGTCGCAGTCCTCTCTGGCAGTGGTTTTGTATGAGGTAACAGAGCAGAATTTAAGTTATTAATTCAAATCCATGAAAATGTTAATCCGTCTTCGGTTCGATAGTTCGGTTCGCTCTGAGGGCTGCGCGCTTCATTTCAAATGTGAATGTGCATGACGCAATCTGTGACGAAGCAGGCGAGGCGAGAGCCAATGAGCGTTTGATATTGCCGTAACCATAGTAACCTTGAGGGCGCAATTTTTGAATTTGAATTCATAACAAGCGCGGGGTTTGACGTTTACGGTCAAGATGACGATTACTGGATAAAGGGCTGAGTTTGGATCTTTTTCTTGCAAATAATATATGGATTCTGAAGTTTTGGATTACATCAAGCTAATAAAATTGATGTATTTTGTGAATCGATGTTGTGTTGTAAGGTTAGTATATTATGGTTATTAGGAACGATAAATAAATTATTGTGATTATACTCGTCTGTCTGTTGTTTTTCTTTATAATTGTTGCCTAGGTAGTTTTAAGAAATGGTTATGGTTAGGTTTAGGTAGGATTCGTGGCTCAAACTATCTTTTAATGCCATATTGTTCATAAAAATGCCATTTTCATACACATATCTGTCCATACGTTTTATCATTTTAATATTGTCCATAACATGGGTATGTTCAGGTGTGGGAGTAGAAGGGATCTTACATTTATAATCTATAAAATGGTAAGGAAATTGTACAGATATCTTCAATGGCAAACGTGTAAGATTCACGTTTGAGGGCGTTAAACTGTGACATCTACACGTTTTCCAAAGGGGACCAACGTGATTATTTCACGTCTTGTCGTGATACCGGGTTGCACCATGAGACAGTTGAACTCCTTTAAGACAGTTTAAATAACTTGCTTCTCATGTTACATTTGTTGTAAATCTTCAAACATCTTTCTATACAAAAAATTGTCTAATAAATAAAATACAAATTGTGTAGTTATAGTTAAATGACAATCATAAACAGCAGCAGGAAGTTCAGTGAGGAGGAAGTTCCTGTGTGTGTTTCTGTGTGATCTTCAGTGACTTACAGCTCAGAGAACTGAGAGCCTCAACAGAGAACTGAGCTGATCTGATTCAACATGGACAGATGCCTCATACTTATTCTCATTGTGGGAACAGGTACATTAATTATTAAATAATTAATGAAATTCTGTACATACATATATAATTTGTTTTTAATTCTCAAACCCTAAAGGCAAAAATTATTTTACTTTAGTAATTTGTATTCCTGTAAAACATCATTTGAAATGTGTTTGCAAAAGTATTTTGTCAAGTTTGCTTTCACAAATCAAAAATATTGTTTTTAATTGTTGACAGGTTTGGTGACTGGAGACAACATTGAGCCAGATAAAGGGACAGAAAAAAACTCTAAAGAAACAGAAACTGTCAAGCTGAGCTGCTCATATAGTTCCAGTAGTGAATATGTTCTGCTTTACTGGTACAGACAGTATCCAAACAAAGAACCGCAGTATTTATTATACAAAGGTGCTCGATCCCGGAGTGATGAAGACACCTCTGATGATCGGTTTCAGTCGACTACATCACGAACATCCACTGAACTCACTATTACTGATGTACGTCTGTCAGATTCAGCTCTCTATTATTGTGCTCTGAGAGTTGGAGCCCAGTGATACAAAACATGAAACACGTCGTACAAAAACCTGAAGCTCTTTTCACTTTGAACGAATCTAGTGAAAACCACAATCAAAACCCCAATCTAATGTAATAAAATATGTGGTAACACCTGTGTGAGGCTGAATTAGGCCTGTTATAAAACTTCAAAGAAACAACAAAATGTTCAGGATATCACGTTTGGGTTACTTTCAGTGCACATCTTAATTTCTACTTCTTTAATTACTACTACATTTCAATCATTATGACTAAGGAGATTACTTTGACAAAACATTTAGTTAACATTTGTTCTCTTACGAGAGGTTCTCTCGTATTGCGTAAGCTAGCTTACGCTGCGGGAAAGTCTCCTTTCACGAGATACTGAAGCCAAAAATTATCCTAATTTTTTAAAACTTGTCAACGCAGTGCGGCAGCCTGCAGACCTAGGGCAAGCGAATCGCGTGCCCATTGGCTGCTCTGCGGCAACTGCAGCAGCCTATGGCTGAGCCTTGCGCGTGACGTCACGTCCAATGAGCGCGCTTGGCGCGCTTAGTGCGTCACAGCCCGTCATTAGGGGTGTGGCTTAGAGTATATAAGCAAGGAACAGAGGCTGCTTCGCTGATTTCTGTCTCTTCAGCGAAGCTCTTCGCATCGCTGATCTCCGAGGAAGCCGCCGTTGAATCCAGCGACCAGCACGCCGAGGATCTCAGCCTGAGGACGCCGGCCGCTCGCCGCCTTCAGCCTTCCCTGCCTGCTGCGCCATCCGGCACATATATCCTTTTTCTGCTCTGTGTTGTGTGTGTGTGTGTCCGCCGCGACACACTTGCATCTAAAAGAGCGCGAGGCGTTGTTTCAAATGCCTCGCACATCCTGTGGCTCGTGCAGAGCCTCGCTCAGCGACGGAGACCGCCACGTGCTGTGCGCTCTCTGCCTGGGTTTTGACCACGCTGTTCGCGCTCTCTCCGAGGGCGGCTGCGAACAGTGTGAGGAGTTACCGATGTCGACCCTACGGGCTCGACTCGCTAAATTCGAAGAAACTCCATCTTCTCCGGCCGCTTCTTCCGGGCCACGAAAGAAGAAACGTCGCTCTCAAAGGCCGCCGGAACTGGACGCTACAGCTGAGCGCTCGCCGGAACCTCTCCCGCGAGCCTCGCTCTCTCCTTCCCCCCCACCCTTCTCCGACGCGCAGCGGCCGGCCACTGCCCGCACTGCCGTCGCCCTGGGGGATGATGCAGATGATGCCGCTGACAGCTGCTCTCTGCTCGCGTCTGACAGCGAGGAGTGGTCGGGCTCTCACCGCTCCGCCCCCTCTACTCTGGAGTCTTCTCGAACCCGCGCTAGTGTTGACGCAGAGCTTCTCCGCCTCCTCACTTTAGCGGTCGAGAGAATGGGACTGGATTGGTCCCCACCTAAGGAGCCGGAGCCCAATCGCCTTGACGGGTTTTTTCTGCCTAGCCGCCGCCCTGCGCCTGCCTCTAGGTCAGCACCCTTCCTGCCTGAGCTCCACGCCGAGCTCTCTAAGTCCTGGAACGCTCCGTTCTCCACCAGACTCCGCTCGCCAGTCTCCTCGGCTCTCTCCCAGGTGGACGGAGCCGCCGAGAACGGCTATAACGGCATCCCCGCCGTTGAGGATGCTGTGGCAACGCACCTTTGCCCGCCGTCTGCTAGATGGCGCTCAAAGTCTGCCCTGCCGTCTAAAGCCTGCAGGACCACCTCAGCTCTCGCCGGCCGCGCTTTCGCCGCCTCCGGCCAGGCTGCTTCCGCCCTGCACTCAATGGCTATTCTTCAGATCCTTCAAGCCGACCTCCTCCGTGAACTGGACGAGAAGGGCTCGGATCAGTCTGCCTTAACCGATCTCCGCAGCGCTATGGATCTCGCGCTGCGCGCTACCAAGACCGCTGCTCAAGCCATCGGCAGATCCATGGCCGCGCTCACCGTCATCGACAGACATCTATGGTTGACGCTCGCGGACATGAGTGAGTCAGAGCGCGCTGTGTTTCTGAACGCACCACTCTCGCCCACCGGCCTCTTTGGCCCTGCGGTCAGCGGAATTGTGGATCGGTTCTCTGAGGTACAGAAGGCGTCACAGGCGATGGACCTCTTCCTGCCCCGCCGTTCGAGCTCAGCCACAGGCCGCCCTCAAACTCAGCCTCCTGTGCGCAGCTCTAACCAGCGCTCTTCCAGGCCCCCCAGCGCTTCGCAGCGACGCCAGGGCAATCGCCCCAGGTCGCGCTCGACCAGCCGTCACAGACCGCCGCCCCCACGGGGCCCGCGGTCCAAGATCGCGTTGAAGCCCGAGCCCGCGAAGTCCTCCTAGCATCCGCAAGGAGGAAAAGATGGTTGAGTCCCGCTACGGCCGGACCGCCATCAAAACGCACAGCTCTGTCAGTCCCCTATGTTCAGGCTACTGCAGCAGCACACACCGCAGCCAACGAGCCAGTATTTACACTCGCTCGCCTGCACACAAACGCCGTTTTCACGGCGACCCAGATAAATCTCAAAAAGAGTATAAGTGCTTTAAGTGTAGAAAATGTGCCCACACCCATGTGCTCACTGCTTCACACAAGTACAATCCCCATGGTAACGCGCCCAGAGCGCTCTCTCATAAAGCGGCCTCACACCGCTCGAGTACTAAATGTAGTAAAAGTGCCCACACTTCCGTGCTCACAACTACTCGCTGCTCGCTCTGTCACTCAGTTACCTCAAATTGCTACGGCTCAAGCCGCAGGGGTATTAAGTGTAGAAAAAGTGCCCACTCCCGTGTGCTCACTGCCTCACACAGACCAGGTTCCCATGGCAACGCGTCCAGAGCGCTATCTCTTAAAGCGGAAACTTTCCGCTCGAGCATCAAGTGTAGGAAATGTGCCCACAGCCCTGTGCTCACACCTGCCCACTGCCCGCTCTGCCAGACAGGTTGCAAACCTCATAAAGCCCCCAAACACTGGCCGTGTCATAAGTGCATATCCCGCGCCAGCTCACGAGCACGCGCGCCCACTTTCAGACACCATAATCCCCACGCCGCCCTCGCGCCTGGGTTGTTTGACAGCAGTTCACGCTCCATCGTCCGAGATCGAGCTACTAAATTCTGCACAGTCGGCCAGCCCTGTTCTTCTGCCCTCGTGTCCGAGCATCGGTCTTCTCTGATACAGGTTCCCCATCCCGCGCAACGCGGCGATCTGAACCCAGAGACCATTCGACCCCTAGCTATGCATGCAAAAGCATGGGAGGCTATTCAGGGCGCGTCAGAATGGGTGCTCAACACCATAAGACACGGTTATTCGCTCCAATTTGCTCGTCGCCCTCCGCGCTTTCTAGCGCAGACGGAAACGAAAGTGAGTTTGGAAACAGCACATCTGCTTCAAGCAGAGATAACAAAGCTGCTGCGAAAAGGGGCCATAGAACAGGTGCATCCTTCCCTGAGCGAGTCAGGCTTTTACAGCCGTTACTTCCTCGTTCCCAAGAAGGACGGAGCATTAAGACCTATTTTAGATCTGAGACATCTGAACAAAGCCCTCATGAGACGGCCGTTCAGGATGATTACAACCAGACAGATCCTCGCGCAAATTCGCCCAGGAGACTGGTTTATCTCTCTCGATCTGAAAGACGCTTATTTCCAGATCCAGATAACTCCCCGTCACAGGCCATTTTTGAGATTCGCCTTCGACGGTCGAGCTTATCAATACACAGTCCTGCCGTTCGGCCTGTCTTTAGCACCCCGTACATTTACGAAATGCATGGACACGGCTCTCGCTCCCCTGAGGAGTCAGGGAATGCGAATTCTGAACTACTTGGACGATTGGCTCGTTCTAGCGCAGTCAGAGACAGAACTTGTGTCTCACAGAACAGCGTTACTCGACCACCTGGAGGGTCTGGGTCTAGCGGTCAACTGGACCAAGAGCTCGCTCTCGCCCCGGCAGTCGATTTCCTTTCTCGGAATAGAACTGGACTCGGTGGCGATGACGGCCAGATTGTCGGAGCAGCGCGCGCGCCGCATCCAGCGCCTCGCTGCATCCTTCAAAGAAGGCAACCGGGTTCCCCTGAAGGCATTTCAGCGCATTCTGGGGCATATGGCCTCAGCTGCAGCGGTGCTTCAGCTGGGTTTACTGCGCATGCGCCCGCTTCAACGCTGGCTGAGAACGCGCGTATCCCATCGAGCCTGGGCGACCGGCGGCTCGCTAATCAGAGTGACTCAGGTCTGTGTCTCAGCCCTGCAGCCCTGGCTAGCAGCCGAATGGTATCACACAGGAGTGAATATGGGAGTGGTTTCACACCGGAAAGTTGTCTCGACAGACGCGTCCAACCTAGGTTGGGGAGCGCTCTTCGAAGGCAGACCGGTCTTTGGCCACTGGTCAGACCAGGAGAATCTCCTACACATAAACTGTCTAGAGATGCTCGCGGTCGAGAAAGCGCTCATGCACTTCCTCCCTTTCCTCCATGGTCACCATGTTCTAGTCCGCACGGACAACACTTCAGTAGTGGCCTATGTGAACCGCCAGGGCGGTGTCAGATCAAAGCAACTCTGCGCCCTGACGGAACGCCTCCTCGTATGGGCTCAGCACTCTCTGCGCTCTCTGAGAGCATCGCATGTGCCTGGCCATCTGAACGAGGGCCCCGACAGACTGTCCAGGGACAATGTTCCCCCTGGGGAGTGGTCTCTACACCCCCAAACAGTCCAGTCGCTGTGGCGCCGCTTTGGCAGAGCGAAAGTCGACCTCTTTGCGTCAAAAGACAACGCGCACTGCCCAGCGTTCTTTTCAAAGAGCGAGGACGCGCTGGCCCAGCGGCCCGCTATATGCCTTTCCACCAGTCTCTCTGCTGCCTCAGGTTATCGAGAGAGTCAGGAAAGCGCGCCACACAGTGCTCCTCATAGCCCCGTTCTGGGAGAACCAAGCTTGGTTCCCGGAACTCATACAATTGGCAGACTCAGCCCCTTGGCCGATTCCGGTGCGGAGAGACCTTCTCTCTCAAGCCCGCGGCTCGATTTGGCATCCCCACCCAGAGCACTGGTCTCTGCATGTGTGGAGCCTCAACAATTACATGCTGATCTACCAGAAGGGGTGATGAACACGATCATACAATCTAGAGCCCCCTCCACGAGGCGGCTCTACACGTCTAAATGGTCTGTGTTTAACAAATGGTGCACTACCAAAGGGCTCAATCCACAGACATGTGGGGTCTCGCAAGTATTGTGCTTCCTTCAAGAGCTACTGGACGCGGGCAGGTCCCCCTCCAAGCTCAAAGTCTATGTCGCGGCCATTTCAGCGCTCTCTGTTTCAGAGCCGGGCCGCGCATTAGGAAGGAACGAGTTTGTCATCCGCTTCCTTAGAGGAGCGAGGAGGATGAACCCCCCGCGACCCCCTTTGGTTCCTATGTGGGATCTTTCACTGGTCTTAGACGCACTGAAAGCACATCCCTTTGAACCCTTAGAAACTGTGGATATGAAATACCTCACGCTCAAAACCGTTTTTCTGATAGCACTGTCTTCAGTAAAACGTGTGGGAGACCTTCACGCGTTATCCACTAACGCTGCGTGCCTCGAGTTCGGACCCAATGACTCTAAAGTTATTCTCAGACCGAGGCATGGGTACGTCCCAAAAACTTTGGGCACTCCCTTCAGAGCGCAGGTCATTTCCCTTTCAGCCCTGCCGAATACTGGCTGCGAGGCAGATAGTCACCTCCTCTGCCCAGTTAGGGCGCTGAGAAGCTATATTTCGCGCTCCGCCGCCTTCAGGCGTTCAGAGCAGCTTTTTGTTTCGTTTGGTGGGCGCACCAAGGGTCTCGCCGCCTCGAAACACACTCTGTCCAGATGGATAGTCGATGCTATCGCAGCTGCTTACGCATCTAAAAACCTGCAGTGCCCCTTGGGCATTCGGGCACACTCCACCAGAGGCATGGCCTCATCGTGGGCGTGGTCCAGTGGGATTCCCATTCATGACATTTGTGCAGCGGCAGGCTGGGCCTCCCCCTCCACATTTGTTAGGTTTTACAACCTGGAAGTTCCCGCCTTGCAGGCCAAAGTGCTATCAGTCTAAGTCTCGCGTAAGCCAGCCCACTGTCTGTGCGCGGGCTACGCTGCTGATTTAGCTCTACTGGTTGAGCTGCACTATATGGAAGTTTTAGTTGGACCGGCTGTGCCGCTCCCTGCCCCATATTATGTGCTTGTGTACTGTGGTATCTTGGCCGCCCAGCTC
Source organism: Rutilus rutilus (assembly GCF_951802725.1). Classification (NCBI taxonomy): domain Eukaryota; kingdom Metazoa; phylum Chordata; class Actinopteri; order Cypriniformes; family Leuciscidae; genus Rutilus; species Rutilus rutilus. The sequence continues at coordinate 15,009,139 of NC_140214.1, forward strand.
CGCTTCGCGTTCCCTGGGCTCCCCATGGGACTCATTCAGGATGCTGGGCGCGCGCACGGCGTTGACAAAGGTGTTCCCGCAGCGTAAGCTAGCTTACGCAATACGAGAGAACCTCTCGTAAGAGAATGTACTCGGTTACTAACGTAACCTCGGTTCTCTCTAGAGAGGGAACGAGTATTGCGTAACCCGCCGTGCTCTCGCCACGAGCTCATTTTCGCTTCATGCGACAGAAACCAGCGAAGCAGCCTCTGTTCCTTGCTTATATACGCTAAGCCACACCCCTAATGACGGGCTGTGACGCACTAAGCGCGCCAAGCGCGCTCATTGGACGTGACGTCACGCGCAAGGCTCAGCCATAGGCTGCTGCAGTTGCCGCAGAGCAGCCAATGGGCACGCGATTCGCTTGCCCTAGGTCTGCAGGCTGCCGCACTGCGTTGACAAGTTTTAAAAAATTAGGATAATTTTTGGCTTCAGTATCTCGTGAAAGGAGACTTTCCCGCAGCGTAAGCTAGCTTACGCAATACTCGTTCCCTCTCTAGAGAGAACCGAGGTTACGTTAGTAACCGAGTACGTTCTCGTCCTCTTACACTGACAGAAACGTAACTCTTAGCAAACTAAACTCTCTTTCTTCCTACAGTGCAAACATAACGATCCTTTGTGTTCTGCTTCTGCTATGTTGATAAAAAGTAAGAGAAATTGACTGATTCTAGACCTGATTTACTGAAATTTATATAATTTATATATTTACCGATTTTAGATTTAATCACATGCTTTCTTGTTTTTTATTTTATTTAATTTTTTATTACAAAGTTTGGAGTTTTAATATTGCTTGAAACTTTTTTTAACTGACTTATACATCAGCATGAATCTTTCTTTGGGCAAGTTTGATAAAAAAAAGTTTAATGGTTGTCTTGCAGGAGAGACGTTTGCACAGTCAATAACGCCGCTGGAAAACAAGGTGCTTAAGCTTCTGTTTACCATAATTGATGTGTGTGTGTTGATGAATGTTTATATGTGAATAAAAGCCTAAATTAAATCTACTCAGTGTTTTTAAAGCGATAATGTGATTTGAACTTTATGAACGAATAATGAATAAACACTTATTTAAAAAAAAAAGCTTTGCTTCTGTCTTGAAGTATATGAAAAGAGGAGGGACTCCAGGGGCCCTATTTTAACGATCTGAAACGGAAGTATAAAACGCGAAACGCAAGTAACTTTGTGGGCGGATCTCGGATAAATGACTCTTGCGCTCGACGGAAATCTAAAATGGTCTGAAGCAGCTACATTACTCATAGGTGTGGTTTGGGTGTAACGTGAAATAAACCAATCAGAGCATCATCTCACATTCCCTTAAAGAGCAGGCACGCTTGTTCCATGGCGGATTGCTATTATAACGGTGGATTTGCCAGGCGCACGCCAGGAGCGGTTCACAGCCGAGGAGACCAACATTTTCATCAGGGCCGTAAAAGACGGAGAAGTGACATTGTATGGGGATGGGAGAAACCCACCCAAATAAGCTTAGGTTAAGGTGTATTATAATTTTGGTAAATGTGTAAGCTAGATTTATGCCTAATTTTTTTTTTTCACATCTTCATGGACACAACGATGATTTCCCTCGTGTGGAATATTTTTCCTTGTAATTATGCATGGTTTGCAAAAATGGCAACTGCTAGTGGAAGCAAAGTGTATGTGCGTTGTGCACACGCTACATTATGGCCAAGCATACTGTAAAATAGCATCTGAACGCGCCACTCAAAACGCGCCACTGACTTTAGACTAGGTTTTCCCTGGTCTGTGGTGGAATTGTTTTCTGGAACTGCAAAAATAGCACCAGGGAATGTTTGCGCCGGAACACGCCTCCTCTTTTCGCTGAACCGCCCCGGGAGCGCAAGTTCATTCCCTAATTTACCAACGTGCGTCTGTGGAGGGAAAAGTCCGCTCTTCGTCGAGAGCAAAATAGGAATGGCATGCGTTGGTGTACAAAGTCAATTGCGCTGGGTGCAAGATAGGGCTCCAGATATGACATGATGAGACTGTGGATGAAACGTTTCAGTCTGACTCTTGTACTATGGATCTTCATTCAGTTATTCTGTTCTGTGTCTCTGGTATGTATATTTATATGGTTGATTATTTTTTGTTTTATTAAGAAAATCTATGAAATAAAATTAAAAGCACCACAAAGCTAACGTAGCTCTTCTTTTCAGCTACTTGGAAATGTCAGTAAACCAGAAGGAACAAATGTAGTTGCTGAGAAGGATTTACTGGTACAGACAGTATCCAAACAAAGAACTGCAATATTTATTATACAAAAATGCACGGTTGGGGAATGGGTAACACACCTCTGACTCTCGGTTTCAGTCGACTACATCACAAACATCCACTGAACTCACTATTACTGACGTACGTCTGTCAGATTCAGCTCTCTATTATTGTGCTCTGAGAGTTAGAGCCCAGTAATACAAAACATGAAACATGTCGTACCTGACACTATTTTCACTTTGATCTTATCTAGTAAAAACCACAATCACAACCACAATATTCAGCATTAATGTACACAACATGTAATAAAAACATGGTAACACCTGTGTTGAGGGCTATAAACATCTGAGAAACACTAACAATAAGTTCAGACATCATTTTGTAGTTCCTTTAATGCAGTCTCAAAACACCTTAATTAATTATAACATTTTAATTATCATTATTTATTTATTAATAATTAGTCTTTTTTTCCATTAAATTATTATTATTTTAATGTGGAAAATGTTAAAAATGCAGGCAGAAAATGAATTTTGATTTCATGAGCAGAAAAGTATTTCTTTGTCCACCACAAGAAAGGAAGAAATAAACTATGAGCCAAATGAGAGGGAGGAGTCAAATAAAGCTCCTCAAGCAGACACTAGTGTAGATCAAGTGCTCTTGCTCATTACAGTATTTACAGTCATTGTATCACATAGATCGGGGGTGAGAATAAGATCTAGATTTAGATGAGACTTAAATAAAATCAGACCAGAAAGATGACACACTGGATTCAAAATATGATCATTGTTTTCATATATGTCTGGGGTAAGTGTTTTGTGATTAATTATTTTTAATTCTCTTTCAAGTTATTCTGAATGTTAATTATATATCTTTCCTGATGTTGTTCATGATTTGGTTTTACAGGAATAGAATCGCAGGACAATGTTGAGCAGAATATAAGAGTTCAAACTGCTTATGAAAGTGGAGCTGTAATAATCAGCTGTACATATCAAACCCAGATCTCGCCGACACTCTTTTGGTACCAGCAAACAGCAAACGGAGTTCCTAAATATATGCTGAACAGAGTTGGTAAAACTGGAGATGAAGACAAAGAGTTCAAAGACAGATTTAATGCACACATCGACACATCTTCAAAATCATTTCCTTTGATGATCCAGGATGTGAGTGTGTCTGACTCTGCTGTGTATTACTGTGCTCTGACGCCCACTGTGACTGAAACACACTCAACACTCATACAAAAACCTTCAAATATAAATATTTTGTCATCATGCAGTAGCTACAGCTAGCCAGTAGAGGGAGATCAGCAGCATTTGCTGATATGTGGGCACTGAGATCTCACACTCTTTGTCAGGAACTTATTATAAAAACCACACACTGAATGCAACCAAACTTCTCCTCTCTCATTAAGAAGTAAACGGTATAATAAATGCATGTGATGTGTCCCACTTGAAGATTTTTTAGTTATTCATCAGAATCTGGAAACAACGTTCACAAGGTCACTTCTAGCCTGAAATAAAGGTAAACAGCTGGACGGCTGGTGTGATGATTGACAGGACAGAATGATCAGGCTCCCCAAAACTTACATTTAGACCCTCATTATACACATGTGGTTCAGTCTAACAGCTTTATCTTTCTTTCCATGTGCTCTTCAAAATTTGTTAAAATGCCACATGCTTATGCAACAAAACAAGAAGCTGTGTTGTTCTCAGGCAAACACAGGTGTTCAACTCTTTTCTTAATGTCTTAAACATGAATAGATTTCATGTTTAAGAGATGTAGAGAAACTTGGAAAATTAACATTTTCATTTAATACAACAAACATTTTCAGAATAAATGTTGTCTTTTTTAAAATCTCAAATGTATATTCTGATTCATCAAATGCAGTGGAAACTGAGAGAAACTGGGACTGATCAAACTGCAGGAGAAATTCTTTTGCAGGACTTACAAGGTTTATTACATACGCCTAGACTAAATTGCAGTATAACATAAAACACAAACATGAGCGTAATTGGATTCTGTTTTTGTTACTCAGTGTGAATGACGGCTCAAAAGGAGGGAATTCACAGATCTGACACGATGTAATTATGTCTGACAGAGACAGTCAGACTAACTCACAATAACCTACTGTGTATACTTTTTATTTTTCAGATGCTGTCTTTGGAAATATCATCGAACCAGGGAATGCAGACATTTTTGAAAAGGAGGGTTAGGCTTTTATATTGTCCTGCATTTATTCCTCTTCAACTTCAGATTATCTCCACTGGTACCGTATGGAAGATCAGAACCATGAATTTCTTGTACTCAACTACAGTAATGCAAAAGAAGCTCAGGTGTCTGATGTAGATCCAAGGTCAGAGATAAAGAAAAACAGATCCAAACGCAACGACGACAGACAACTGAACAAGACAAAACACAGGGCTTAAATAGACAGAGAAGTGATCAAAGAAACGAGACACAGCGACATGACTAACGAGATAATGATGAAGCGGTGACAGGAATACAGACACACAGGGAAACATGAACTGAACACAGTGAAAACTAATCTAGAAACAGACATGAACAGAACTGATCAAAAACAAACTCTAAACATGAACAAACAAACACAAAACATGACAACAGGATGGCAGAGTACACATAAATTCACATAGAGAAACATATAGTATACATTTATAGTGTAATAATAATAGAAATGTAGTTATATAATAGAAAAATAACTATAGAAATTAAAATGTATTAAAGTTTTTTAATCTCAGCCAAGACTGTTTAAAATGAGCTGCTCTTCAGATTGTCCAATATTGCTTGTATATAATCATTTTAGACACAAAATTCTACAATAGTGCAATTATTAAAAAATACCAACAAATATAATATACAGAATACAGAATACAACATATGGATGAAAGTGAGCAGCAGCAGGAAGTTCAGTGAGGAGGAAGTTCCTGTGTGTGTTTCTGTGTGATCTTCAGTGACTTACAGCTCAGAGAACTGAGAGCCTCAACAGAGAACTGAGCTGATCTGATTCAACATGGACAGATGCCTCATACTTATTCTCATTGTGGGAACAGGTACATTATTTATTAAATAATTAATGAAATTCTGTACATACATATATAATTTGTTTTTAATTCTCAAACCCTAAAGGCAAAATTTATTTTACTTTAGTAATTTGTATTCCTGTAAAACATGATTTGAAAAAGTATTTTGTCAAGTTTGCTTTCACAAATCAAAAATATTGTTTTTAATTGTTGACAGGTTTGGTGACTGGAGACAACATTGAGCCAGATAAAGGGACAGAAAAAAACTCTAAAGAAACAGAAACTGTCAAGCTGAGCTGCTCATATAGTGCAAGTAGTGAATATGTTCGGCTTTACTGGTACAGACAGTATCCAAACAAAGAACCGCAGTATTTATTATACAAAGGTGCTCGATCCTTGAGTGGTAATTCTTATGAACACACCTCTGATGATCAGTTTCAGTCGACTGCATCACAAACATCCACTGAACTCACTATTACTGATGTACGTCTGTCAGATTCAGCTCTCTATTATTGTGCTCTGAGAGTTGGAGCCCAGTGATACAAAACATGAAACCTGTCGTACAAAAACCTGAAGCTCTTTTCACTTTGAACGAATCTAGTGAAAACCACAATCACAACCCCAATCTAATGTAATAAAATATGTGGTAACACCTGTGTGAGGCTGAATTAGGCCTGTTATAAAACTTCAAAGAAACAACAAAATGTTCATGATATCACGTTTCATGAGGTTCCTTTCAGTGCACATCTTAATTTCTACTTCTTTAATTACTACTACATTTCAATCATTATGACTAAGGATTAAGGACTAAAAGGATTAAGGACTAAAAGTTTTCTAAGATTACTTTAAGAAAACTTTTAGTTAACATTTGGTTTACATAAACAATACTATTATTGGTTATTCTTGACCATTAAATGTCTCACACTGAAAAACTAACAGAAAATAGTCTTACTAGAATATAATTCAAACTTCTACGCAGCAAAACCACATGTGTTTTCTACATTTATATGTGACCATTTAAAAAAAATTAAAAATACAAATTAAATTAATATATACATATTTTTTACAACAGTTCAAAAGTTAAAAAAGGATAAAACTTTACAAGTCAAAAAGGAGCTGCCATCACTTTTTTTTTTTTTTATCTACAAAAACAATGTAATTTCAGAAGTTGGCCACAGTGTGGCATAATCTGAGGTGTTGGTGGGAAATATTAATTTAAGCTCCCACTGTATGTGTGCAACGTCTGCAAACATTTGTGCACTGGAATATTTATTAGACTGTTATAATCTATGTTAATCTGGATGAGGAATTTATTTTTAATGGCTGCAGTTCTCGGCATGTAACAACTGTTAAATGAATTTGAACTTATGAAGCGCTGGTTTCAGTTACTCAGATAAGCGGACTGATATACAGTGTTGCTGGATGATAGTACATATTAGGAAATATTAGACTGATGCTGAATGCCACGACTAACCAATCAGAATCAAGCGTTCTGAAGCGCAGTGTAATAAGATACTGTACTGTCATTTTCAGTGAATAAAAAGTGATATGAGCTAATCAAATACATGGATACATCCTGAGATTCATTACTATACATAACCTATACAAAAATGAAGTGATAGTACTACATATTACATAATCTACAGTCGTCATTGGCTAATACTGTAGCACAGGCTCCTCCTAGCAGTCAGATCAAATGACTTGAATGTATTGCTGCTTTAACAGATGCAGAGAGAGGAAGAGGATCACAACATCTTTGCTTTTAGGCAATAGTTGGTCATTTCAATTGTGTATGATGGCACTCTGGAGAAGTGCCATTGTCATCATGTTTTTATATATCTGGGGTGAGTAGCACTATCAAACAATGATTGTTTTCTTGCTTACATTTAAAATGAATTTTCCTTTTGTGTCTTTGTGCACATTCCTTGCAGCCAATGGGCGAAATTTTTATTCATATTGTTTCAATTCTATTTCAGGATGTAATTCTCAAGACAAAGTTGATCAGCATAAACAGATTCAATATGCTGTTGAAGGTGATGATGTAACAATCAACTGTACATATCAGACTGCTAACACAAACCCGACTCTCTTCTGGTACCAGCAGAAAGTAAATGAAATCCCCAAGTTCATGCTAAATAAATTCTCTAAAACCGGACAAAATGAGGATGAATTCAAGGAGAGATTTCAAGCAAATCTCAGCAAAACTTCAGTTCCTCTGACTATCCAGGATGTGTGTGTGTCTGACTCTGCTGTGTATTACTGTGCTCTGAAGCCCACTGTGACTCAAACACACTCAACACTCATACAAAAACACTCACAGTGTAACAGCATAAATTACATCATTATGCAATTTCAATTTATATTAGAATAAATCACCTAGCCTACGACTTCATGTTTAGAAACCTTTTTATCCATAGATAATATTCTTTTTTATTTAAAAGTTTACATTCAGTTTATTATCTAATTTTACATTAGTTATATTTACATTTGCATTAGTCTTCCCTTACTGTTGTTTTCAGTTGATTTCATATTGCTCCTACCATTAAAACAATATGAAACACCATGAATCTGGTTATTGTTAAAATCTATTTTGTGAAGATGTGCATGTGTGGAAAGTTATGACAGACCAGAAGAGGGCGATATACACTTAACATTGTCTTCTTTAAAGAGTTAAATTTGTTATTTTTTAATATAATTTCATCAAATGAATCTAATTTGCAACTGTAATGAATGAGGACTATAATGTAGGTGAAACCCATAGGGCTTTATTACAATAACCAGCAGATATAGGCCTACATAAAAATCCACCATATTGAAGAAGAGAATCGTTATGATTAGATGAGCTTTGATTTTTTTTTTTTTTATATGTCTTCTACAGCACAGCATTATAGTATGGTTGTGTGGTATATTACGGATTCATATGTATATACTTCAGTGTTCATTAACTAATGTTCTCATCCTCTCACACTGACAGAGGTGGAGCCTGTGAGATCTGATATAGAGCAAAGCAAACTAAACTCTCTTTCTCTCTACAGTGCAAACATGACGATCCTTTGTGTTCTGCTTCTGCTAATGTTGATAAAAAGTAAGAGAAATTTACTGATTCTAGACCTGACCTTTAATCACATGCTCTCTGTTTTTTTTTTTTTTACAATGTTTGGAGTTTTAATATTGTTTGAAACTTTTTTAACTGACTTATACATCAGCATGATTCTTTCTTTGGGCAAGTTTGATTAAAAAAAAGTTGAATGGTTGTCTTGCAGGAGAGACGTTTGCACAGTCAATAACGCCGCTGGAAAACAAGGTGCTTCAATCTGAAGGAGAAAAAGTCACTCTGTCCTGTAAATATGATGGAGCTGTAACTAACCTGCACTGGTATCGTCAGTATCTGGGATCCAAACCAGAGTTCCTTGCATACATTTATCCACATGGAGCCACAAGTGACCATGTTCCTCCTCGTCTTGAACCTGAAGTTGATAAAAACAACAATAATGTAAGCCTGGAGATCCTTAATGCTGAAGTATCAGACTCTGCGCTGTACTACTGCGCACTGACGCCCACAGTGACAGGAAACACATCATCACTGTACAAAAACCCTCTCAACAATAAAACTCTATCCTCAAAGTTTCAGAAAAGGGCCAGTGCATCACAAAACACTTAAAATATCATACAGCAGTTCAGACAGTGGTGGTGTATGTAGAAAGAAAAGTAGCAGACAGAAATGCATCTAAACATCTAATGCAAAAAAAGAACTAATAAAGAAATTCATCTATAAATACGTGACCTGATAAACAGATATGAGAAAGCACTAGCCACTGAAAGTGATGTTACAGTAATAATAACAAATAAACTAAGCTAATTTGGTAACAGACTTTAACAGACCTCACAGACAGTTACATGTTGATATGCAATAATCCAATCATTTTTACTAACGCTTTTCTTTTGATATATTCCCTCCAGATCCAAAACCATAAACCAGTGATGATGCAGATGTTAATGTGGAATTGAAATCCATGTGCAACCTGCTTTAAAGAAGTAAAAATAAACTAAAAAATAAAGAAACCACAAAGACAAAAGGGAAGAGCAATTCTTTTTAAATACTTAAAAAATGTATATGGTTACAGCAGACAGATGTAAATCATACTAGTCTTTACTAATTATAAATCTGATGATGCTGATGATCTAACAGAAGAAGCTCCTCCTAGAAAGTTTTTAGGTCGACTACATCCCAGAGATGGCAAAACAAGAAGAGGCTCAGAACTCCTCAGTATTTTGTTTATGACTTTGGAGATTGGAAAGCATAACAGACATAATGACACACTGGCAAAGGGTGGTTATCTTTCTATTCACATATTTGTGGGGTAAGTTGCATCATGAAATATGTGTGGGTTTAGATTCGTTTTTTATATTCACTGTGTGTGTGAATGTGTGTGAGATTTTTACATTTCTTTAATTTTTTTTTATTTTTTTTTAATTCTATTTTAGGCAGTGATTCTCTGGATAGTGTTGAACAGAAAACAAGAGTTCAAATTGCTTTTGAAGGGGAATCTGTAACAATCAACTGTACATATTCAACCAATGATTCATTTCCATATCTCTTCTGGTACCAGCAAGAAATAAATGGATTCCCTAAATATATGCTAAAGAAATTTCCCGGATCTGGTGAGACTGATGAACAGTTTAAAGAGAGATTTGATGCCGATCTCAACATCTCTACAACTTCAGTTCCTCTGACAATCCAGGATGTGTGTGTGTCTGACTCTGCTGTGTATTACTGTGCTCTGAAGCCCACTGTGACTCAAACACACTCAACACTCATACAAAAACCCAGCAAATACATAAGCCCTATTAAATATTCTTGATTCGTCTTTGGACTAAGTCTATAATTTCAAACTATTCTACGTCATATCATAAATCGATTTACCCATTTTTTACTTTTTACATTAACTTTATCCTATTATAAATTATATTTAGACAGGCATTTAATGTCAAAACAATCCACAGTGATCAATATGCTGTTAAAATACATACACTGAATGTATTTGGTCATTACTATAAATCTACTATGATGAGTAGGATTAAAACTCACATTTCAGTGCACATTTCTGTCAAATAATGTACATAATGACTAATTGGGCACCAGAAGAGGGCGATATACACTCATCATTCAGCTCTTCAAAGCAGGGTTATTATTATATCTTCAACTAAAACTAAAACAATAAAACACATTTTCGTTACTTGCTTTTTTTTTTATTTCAGCTAGTTACCAAAGCAACATTTACCATTTTCAATCAGTTTAACTTGATGCAGTAAAATAATTAAAACTGAAACTGAAATAAAAACGAATAAAAACTATATATATTCTATTGGGGTGCTTCTGTCACTGACCACACTTCATCTACTGTATGTAATACAGTAGGCCAGCACTGTTTTATTTGTTTTCAAAGACAGTCATGTGCATACAAACACCATGTCCGATTCAACAACAACAACAAAACTGAAATGTATTTAAAAAAAATAAAAAAATAATTATAGGTCATAAAAATGGTTGATCTAATAACAACATTTTATGTATTTTGGTAAAATACATCCTATACTCAACTGAACTAATTATTATAGATGATGTCACTCTCACATCCAGCACTTTACTGCTATATATGTTCAAATAATCAGTTAATGATGGGACAATACATTACACCCATTAATTGTAATGAAAAACAGACAAAAACATTAGAGATTGTAACTGGCTTGTTGTTCTGTCCTCAGGTGTGAAATGTAAAACTTATGATGTGTCTCAGAGAGGAGGGACTACACAGATCTGACACAATCTGATCACTTCAGACTCTATAGAAACAATTCAGTCTGAATCATCTTAAAGTGAACACAGTGCACTGCACAATGGATATTTATTCAGTTATTCTCATATACAGTCTGGCATGTATGTAAACTTAAATGTTATATATGTATTATCTATTGTTAATGACGAGTTTAATCAAAACAAAACTAATTCAAATGTACCTTTTCCGTATTCTTTTTCAGCTGCTGTGTCTGGAAACATCACACCGAAGAAAACAGAGCTTTTTGCTGAGGAGGGATCAAATGTTACATTATCCTGTAGTTATTCCTCTGCAGATTATCTATACTGGTACCGTCAGTACCCCAGATCAGCTCCTGAATTTCTTGTGCTCATCTATGATGGTGCAACAAACGCCAAAAAGTCTGATGTAGATCCAAGACTGTCTGGTAAACTCACTACAAGTGAACAAACCCATGTGGATCTGGAGATCTCCTCTGCTGAAGTGTCAGACTCGGCTCTGTATTACTGTGCTCTGAGGCCCACAGTCACAGGAAACACATCAGCTCTATACAAAAACACTTTACCCAGTGAGAGAGAGCAAGAATATCACTGATACAGCGACTCAAACAGCCTTGACAATGATATTACATCCATACAACATACTGTCCTTCACTTTTCATGCACCCTACTTTTTCCAAGGGATTTAATAGATTCTGACACACAAATTAGACAGACAGACAGACAGACAGACAGACAGACAGAGAACGTGTGCCAGTGAGCAGGAAGTTCATGGGTGTCTTTACGTCCTTCAGTGTCTCATAAGCAGTGCAGCAGAACATCGAAAGGCTCAACAAAGAACAGCTGATCTTATTCAACATGGACAGGTGTTTTCTGCTCATAGTAATTTTGGGAACAGGTACATTAATTATTTAGTAAATGATGATGAAACAGTGGAGGTTTGAAAAATCTAACAAATGCAAATGTTCCAACAAACTTCTTTTAGTCATTTTATTGTTTGCATTGTGTCTTGTGTTTAACCTTTTTTCCATTCTGCTTATTGTTCACAGGTTTGGTGTTTGGGGACAATATTGAGCCAGATAAAGAGGAAAAGGTTATCTCAAAAGAAAGGGAAACTGTCAAGCTGAGCTGCTCATATAGTACAACCAGCGATAATGTTCGGCTTTACTGGTACAGACAGTATCCACATGCAGAACCTTTGTATTTAGCGTATAAAGGTGCTCGATCCCTGAGTGCTGCACGCACCTCTGGTGATCGGTTTCAGTCGACTACATCACAAACATCCACTGAACTCACTATTACTGATGTACGTCTGTCAGATTCAGCTCTCTATTATTGTGCTCTGAGAGTTGGAGCCCAGTGATACAAAACATGAAACATGTCGTACAAAAACCTGACGCTATTTTAACTTTGAACCGCTCTAGTGAAAACCACAATCACAACCCCAATCTATCCAGCCCCAAATATAATTAAATATGTGGTAACACCTGTGTGAAGATTATTTAAGACATAAAAGAAAAATTTTAGATAAAAAAAAAAAAAACTTAAAAATATTGTTTCATTACTTTCCTGCATGTCTGCAGCATCAAATTCATTTGTGTTTAGTCAGCAAATTCCTGTACATTAAAATAACGGTATAATCATTTTAACATTTAGAATTAAACTTTTGAGTGTGTAGAGTAAATGTTGAAAATTGTTTTGTTACAAAAAAAGATATTAAAAGTCCAACAGGTAAAAACTGCAACCATTTCTTCTTTAAAGGTTTTCTGTTTTTATTTAAATGTAATTGCAGAACCTGGCCACCCTGTGGCAGAATTGTACCCTATTATGCATGCAAGCTCCTCCTATATGAGTTTAACCTGTGCAAACATATACAGTGACATCTAAACTCAGGCTGGCTCATGTTCATCGTCATAATATTGCACAAACTCAGGCTGACTCATGTTCATCATCATCATCATATTTCACTAATATTTGCCATTTTATATGCTTGTAAACCCACATAGCAACATTGTGTCGGCCCAGATCCGGCCTACATCTGGCACACGTGGAAAGATGATCTGGCCCACATGCAGCGTGGAATGACGGCCCTTGGGCGGACCACTCCTGTTTGCCAGATCTGGGCCACAAGCAGGCCATAGCAATGCCACATGTCAGCCAAGAGCAAATAAATAAACCAGAACTGGACCTTATCTGAGCCACAAAATCTGTGTATATTAAATATGGAGTCATCTCAGCCTTAATAAGCCTGTTAACAAAAAGAATCACTGAAGGAAAGAAGAGAACAGAAAAAAGAGACGAGCAGAAACACAATAACTACAACTGACTTCAGCCACAGCCTTAGATGAAATCAACTGAAGAGAAAAGAAGACATTAAATCTCTGAAGATCTCAGCAGAGGAGGATTAAACAACTCCACAAACAGCATTACCAGCTTCACTTATTACTAACCAGACTGACTTTATTTCTGTCAGATGTCTACAAAAGTTTTTATTAAGAATTAACAGAGGTTTATCTCTAATGTGTTTCATTTGAAGTCACCATAACAGTGATTAGTGTTTCCATTAGTTGGGCTATTAACTCTTATTATATCCTTTGTCTTTTTTTGGCTGCTGTGACAGTGTGTTTGTCAAACACATTTCCAGTAGCAAGGAAAGCTAAAGTGAAATGAGATCAGGTGATGATGGTTACGTGATGATGGTTTTATAATCAGTTCATGCAGATCTCAACAAATCCTCAAGCTCAGTTTCTCTGACAGTCCAGGATATGTGTGTGTGTGTGTGTGGGTGTGTGTGTGTGTGTGTGTGTGACTCTGCTGTGTACTGCTCTGAAGCCCACAGTGATTGAAACACATAAACTGCATGAATCAGAGCTCTTAGTTCTTGTCAGGATGTTTTTAACATGATGTTTCCCTCAATATGCATATTCCAGCTACGTGGATTTTCTTTACATTAAAAAAACAAACAAATAATTAACAAAAACTCTTCTTTGAATGCATCAATGTGACATCAGTAAATATATTCACAATGACATACCACTTTATATGGCTAAACAGTGCTGCTCATAATGCAAAAATGTACAATGAATATTTTTGTTATAATGAACTATGAATTTTTGTTATAACATTCATAGGTCATATTTCCCTTTTCCACAAAGATGTCTTGCTCAGTTATAAAACACTCCAGCAGTGGGTGGAGCTGATTCACTGATGTTGACAGTGTGAATTACTATTTTTGACATCATTGATAATCTCTCTGAGGACAACATGTTTCATTTTACTTGGATAATAATCCAACTTTGCATTGGTAAGAAATCCTTTCAGCATTATGTCAGTCAAAATAAAAACAAAAAACATTTCTGTGAATGTATGAATTCTGAAAGTTTAATGATTGTATTGCTTAATTAATTGACACCCTTTTTTTTTCCACAGAAACTTCTTTGGCTGATACAATACAACCATTTACTTTAGAAAAACATGTTGTTGAGGGAAGAAATGTGACTCTCTCCTGTAACTACAGTACAACTGGTGTCACTGTTAACTCTCTCCAGTGGTATCGCCAGAATCTCAGAACAAAACCAGAGATTTTACTTCTTGTCACAGAATATTTAAGCAAATCTGAGCCTGATCTTCGTCTGTATTCAAAAGCTACAAAAGAGATCAAACGTGTGGATCTGGAGATCTCCTCTGCTGAAGTGTCAGACTCTGCTGTGTATTACTGTGCTCTGGAGCCCACAGTCACAGGAAACACTACAACACTGTACAAAAACCTGATAGTATTGCATCTACAGTACATTACACATTCGGATCCCTTTTTTTTTTACTCAAAGATAAATTTAGCTGAAAAAGTAAATGCAAATCTTGTGTTTAAGTCTTGACCTTTATTATAATTGATTTTTATTAAAGTGATGACATGAAAGATGCTATTCTGTGTTTGTGACATTATATGAAGCAACAGTGTGACAGTGATAAACTGATTTGTAGATGCACGCCTTTCCCCCAGGAGGTGAGGAAGGAGGAGCTTAACGTATCTGAGAGTATTTTACTGAACCTGACAGAGACCGTCATAAGATCATTCAAGCTGAGACTGTGAGCACACACACAATGATCCTCCATTCAGTTATTCTGCTCTCTGCATTAGTATGTAAGTACCATCACTTCAGTGCTGTCCTTAAATGATCACAGTGAAGTATGTTATATGGTCTTATTTGTGGCCTTCATATTTAAAAGTACACTATATTATATAACCACTAATATATAAATACTAATAGTGCACAATAAGTGAATTAGGCTAACTTCTGAAATGCTCACATTTTACCAGCATAGTGATAATATTTGAACCCTCTGAGACTATTTCACTTTTCTTTGCAGGTGCCAGTAATGGAGATACTATTACACCAGACAAAACACAGGAGTTTGCAGCCAAGGGTTCAAGTGTTAAATTATCCTGCAGTTATTCTTCTGCATGGTCTTTACTTTGGTACCGTCAGTATCCCGGATCAGCTCCTGAATACCTTGTGCTCATTTCAGACAGTGCAAAAGATGTGAAGCCATCTGATGTAGATCAAAGATTTACTACTAAGATCAGAAAAGACAATCAAAACCGTGTGGATCTGGAGATCTCCTCTGCTACAGTATCAGACTCTGCTGTGTATTACTGTGCTCTGAGGCCCACAGTGACAGGAAACACAAGAACACTGTACAAAAACCTGCTTGCTTATACTTTATTGTATTTGAAATATATTCCCTTTTTCAACATTGCAAATATACTAACAAAAATTGTACTATCTTGAAATATATTAAAAGTAAATTAGCATCATGCTTTTACCTATTTTCACAATACAACTTTTAACACACTTTAAACTAATATACTTTAGAATATTTTCTAAAAAAAAATTGAAGTGAAATTCATTTTCTTGAAGTGAAAATTCTGTTTAATTTTTAAAAGTGTATTCATTTGCACTTTATTAAAAATATATTTTAGGTATACTGTGTGCTGGAAATGATCACTATAACAATGCACTGAAAGTATACTTTCAAAATACATTATAGTATACAATAGTATTTTGTACAAAGTATAAGTATTTGTACAAATACAACTTGTATGCAGTATGCAGTATGCAATTTGTAGTATATATTATAGTCATCCCCGATAGCCTCATGGGCAAGTGCGCCGATGTGCTTCGGGAGACCCGAGTTTGATTCCCGGCTGGTGGACCTTTCCCAATCCTATGACATTTTTATTATTACAGTAATAGTGAACATCTTTAAAATTAGGCTTACTGTTTCAAATTACATCATTGCTGTTTGAGCTGCGCACGTTGAAGCTGAAGAGAACGGACGTTAAACTGAATCGCTTTGCTAGAAGGTTAATCAACTCAACAGTTGCTGAAGAATGCAACTAAACCCAAAGAATTTACAACTTTTTATTACAATAGTGTATACAATTATAATGATATGACAGTCCCAATCATAGCTTTTAATGTTTTGCATTGCTGTTTGATCGTGCGCGCTGAAGCTGAAGAGAACGAGCACCGGGAAACTGAACTTTTCTGGCAGGTTGTTTAAATCAAGGAGCAACGATTAATCGTGATTAATCGCATCCAAAATAAAAGTTTGTGTTTACATAATATATGTGTGTGTACTGTGTATCATTATTTTGTATATATAAATATACACATTTGCATGTATACATTTAAGAAAAATTTGTTATTTAGGCTATATATAAAATATTTAGATTTATATATAATATTTATTATGTATAAATATATGTACAGTATATACATGCAAATATTTCTTAAATATATACATATGTGTGTATTTATATAGGCCTATACTAAATAATTATACACAGTACACACACATATATAATGTAAACACAAACTTTTATTTTGGATGCGATTAATCACGATTAATCGTTGCCCAGCACTATTAATATAGGGCTGCAAGATTAATCGCAATAAAACCGCACGCGATTTGGCAAAGGCTGCGATTATCTTATGCGCAGCTTGTCAGTGGAGTGCGGCTGATTGGTAGTAAACACTGCCCCATTTGAACGCCAGAGGGCACTCTCATGCAAACACGATAAATAAGCCATGCCACAGAAGTACAATAATGCGCATCATTCCAGGAAATCCCTATCGCTGTAGCTGAATGAACAGAAGATTGAAACGCTTTGATTAAACATGACTTATAAATACACGACTGCCTTATTCTGTGTAAGAAGGCACATCTCACAGAAGTTTGGAGTAAATGCATGTTATTAAATGTTGTCTGTTGTTGTACAAGAGGTTCATAAATGCTTCTCATGTTTTGGAAAGATGTTTGACGGGTGTTGTTTTTTCAAATAAGTGACTCAAAACTCACAGTGCTTTCAGATGGAGCAGCGTTTACAGAGCCGTACAATGACAAATTTTAAAATCGCGATAAGCCATCTCGATTTAAGTGCGATTACATGTAAATTGCGAAACTGATAGCCTACATGTAATCAGTCCTAATTATTTATATTACATAAACTTAATATTACGACTTATATCTGCAAAAAAATTACGTGAATGCACAAGCGAACTTGACTGTGCTGGTCATCATAACTATAATCCCTGTTGTGGACGCGCTATTTCCACAATAACGCGCTGAAACACGTCAACTAAACTCAGAGAATTCACAACGTTTTATTACAACAGTGTTCTCATTATGGCATATGTGACAGTCCCAATATTGTGTGCATTGCTGTTTGAGCTGCGCACGCTAAAGATAAAGATAAACACCGCTGTACTGCATTGTTCATTAACTCAACCAAACACATCCTATATTAGATTAATCAGATATATACAAAAGAGTAAACATATTACACTTTACAATGACATAAAATGCTGCGAATGTTCAAGCGAACTTGACTGTGCTTGTCATGAAGCCTTGACTCCATAGACACACTCTTTCCGCCAAAACACATGGCGAAAAAGAATCCACGACATTCTTTTACAGTCGTGTTCTCATTATAATGTTATGAAGGCTATGTGACATATTTGTGCTGCACATGTTGCACTTAACTGTATCTTCCTTTTCGAAGTGATTCCAATCATTCAAAACCATCATGGTGAACAGCGCACATCTCTCAACTTAAGTATATAATCTATTATCTCGGCTTTGATATATCGGCTTCATTTTCTTATCGGATCGATAACGATAACATAACAAATTACCATTTATCGGCCGATATCGAAATGTGGTCAATATATCGCGCATCCCTAAAATAATGTACACTTTAATATCAATAATCAAGCATATAATAGTCTTTACACAGGCATATAGTTAAAGTATACTAGGTATACTTGAAGTTGTTCCGATTTAGCACACAAAAGTACACTAAATACACTTAAAGTCATGCTTACCTTAAATATACTTAGTACAAAATAAGTTATTTCAAAATAACACACTTCAAGTTACCTAATCATTAACACACTTGAAGAATACTAGCCTAAATTAGTCTGGCTGTAATTACTTAGCATGTTTTTTGTTTTTTTTTCACCAGAGTGGACAAAAAAGGAAACAATGCTGTTTCAAGTCACCTTTATTTATATTAAGCTTTATACAATATACATAGTTTCAAAGCAGCTTTGAGTAAACTAACACTTCCACAGTTCAGGAGAAATGGCCCCTTAAATCTTGAATTAGACCCTCTTTTATTTCTAGAAGCATCTTGCCCATTCAAAGGAGCCACATGAAATAGAAATGCATGATTATTTTAAGTAGAAAAGTGTTAGTTTACTCATTCGCATGTACAAATGTGGCCAATACACTGTGTATTGGCCACATTGAGTAAACAAGGCACACCTTCTTCAGATAACTTTTACTTTAACACTGCAGAGAAAAAAGAAAAACAGGTGCATGATGCCCAGTGGTATATACAGTGAGTAAATGGCTTTATGATATACACACCGAGAGATGAGCGGGGATCAAGCATTGTTCAAAAACATCTTAATTTTGTGCAAAAATATTCATGGTTGAAACTGGTTGAAACACATTTGAAGTAATTTCAAACTTTATCCACAAGGGGTCAGAAGTGCTCTCTTCGTGTGTGAGTAGATCATGTGACATGATACACGTAGAGCTCAGTGAGACAGACTTTTTTTAAGAGCACTGTTTACTCCTGTTGAGTGAATTTCAGTTATTTTATCTCAGGGAACAACTATGTTTTGCTGGGCTTTGATTTCGCTGTGTTTCATAGCACATTATGATGGTAAGCACTTTTATTCTGTTTCTGCCCACTTTCACAGAAAAGAGTTTACTTTCATTTAGGTTATTAAATGTTTGTTTACTTTGCAAATAATTAATGTTAATGGCTTACTTTTAATTTTTTTTTGCAGTGTCCTCGGGACAGGACAGGGTTGAACAGTCTTATAGAGAAATGCCTGCAAGTGAAGGAGATAAAGTAATCTTAATGTGTAATTATACTACAACTAGTGATACTCCATATCTCTTCTGGTACAAACAGCTACCAAACAGATCACCAACATTCATTCTAAATAAATATACATTTGGCGAAGGAACTACTGAGCCTGATTTTAAGGAGAGATTTTCTGCAACATTGGACTCCACATCAAGATCAGTTCCTCTGACAATCCAGGATGTGTGTGTGTCTGACTCTGCTGTGTATTACTGTGCTCTGAGGCCCACTGTGACTCAAACACACTCAATGCTCATACAAAAACATGCAAAAAATAAAAACTCTCCAACTTTTCAAGTAACACTAATCCATTAAGCAATTATATTTCATAAAGAAACCTATCAGTAATAAAAAAATAATAATAATATGCTCTTGTATAGTGTAATATGTGACGTTCTACTAAAGCAGAACAGATCATTATTTAAATTATTTTCATTATTTTTATCTCTTGAATTTTTTTTTTTACATGCAGTTCTATTATCCATGGATCTGTTGGTGTGTCTGGTTTTTAATCAGCAGCACATACAGTATGTCTCCATCACACACGTTCTGAATGCTTTCTTTTAAAGCTTGTGTTTGTGTTCAAAACTGTCACCTCCAACCAATCACCTGCGTCTGAAACCAAAAAAGGTCTGAAACACACCTCTTCTGTGAGCACTGAACTAAAGCATTAGCATCTGAGCACAGAGAACATTAATACACTGATATGACATAGTAAACATGGAAAAACAACTGTTTCTAATTTTAATTCTGACTTCAGGTACAAAATTACTTCCCTTTATTCATTGTAGTGATGTAGAAGAACAGTTTAACAAACAATTTTTGCAACTTGACTCAATTTTCTTATTTCTTTGTTTTAGGTGTGATGACTGCAGATCAGATTGGGCCAAATAAAGAAACTCTCATCATAAAGGAGGAAGACGAGACTGTGACTCTCAGCTGCTCATATGATACTAGCAGCAATTATGTTAGACTTTACTGGTACAGACAGTATCTTAATGAAGGACCTCAGTATTTAATGTGGAAAGAGGCTCGTTCATGGAGCAGTACTGGGAGCCCCTCTGATCCTCGCTTTCAGTCGACTACATCACGAACATCCACTGAACTCAAGATTACCGGAGTAACTCTGTCAGATTCAGCTCTCTATTATTGTGCTCTAAGAGTTGGAGCCCAGTGATACAAAGTCTATGTGAAGCTGTACAAAAACTCAAATGTATTTCTCACTTTGATGCCAAGCCACATCAAACCCACAATCTATAATTCACACAATACAATTACACCGGTAGAAACACCTGTGTGTGGTTACAAATGAAATTTTTTCAAGTTATAAAGGCAAATGTAAGAATTTTTTAAAGGGATCAAAATAACTAAAAATTAACAAAGACAAGTAGCATTCTATATGACTTTAGTACATTACAGCTTGACAAATGTGATTAAACATTACATTATCATTTGATATCTCTTCTGCTTGAGTCTGCCTGAAAAAGCATGATCTTTCCAATAAATGTCATTTTACTTCTGATTTAATCAGATTAATCGATTCTAACTAGTTACACTGTTGGTGAATTATTTCACAACATAATGTTGCATTTTTTAGATTGTAATTAATATGCAAAACCATTAACCATAATAGATGTGGACATATCACAAACAATATAACAATCATATTTTAAAATTATCAAAAACAAATAAACATGATTTAGACTGTGATGGATTTTTTAATAAATAAAATAGTAAACTATTTTAAACTAATCATGATTCTAACATCTAACCTTACTTCTCCTTTAGGCCTAACATCCTAACATTTGACTGTGTCGAAACCAGTGTAAAATTTTGAGATGCTGGCTAGACAATATCAAAAATATAACCGTCGAGAATAGTCTCACGAGTAATCAACTGAACTTCTAACCTTTTCCATTTTTCAATGATTTAAGAAAACAGAGTTTGCTTAATAAAAGGGTTTGCATATGAGGAACCAATCAAATTGTAGGGAAATTATGTAATGTATCATGTCATTTTCGCCATGCTCCTATTCTATAAAAACTGTTGTATTCTTTTTGCTGGGGGGATTCTCTCTGAAATTTGTCTGAGATCCTCTAGCCGTGATTAAAGCATATTCGAAGGCATTGTCTTAAGTCTGTCAGTTATTTTTGCTGCGCAGCAAGTTAGTGGAACAAGTTACAGGTTATGTGAGCAACTAAAGACCTTAATTTATAAAAAGCTGAACCCTATACTGTATGTAATATTATTTTACATAATCTGTCAAAGGACATGGTTTATGTAATTAAATAACCAAAAATTATAAGAAAATGAACTTAAATTCTTGTGAGACAGTGCAGTTGCTGTTAATATCAAGAGAAGCTAAGGATAAAGAGATTAGTTGTTTCTCTCTCACACTCTTCAACTCAGAGCAACAATTCATTTATGTTTCATCTCCTCCAGTGTGCCGGGGACAGGACCGTGTTGATCAGCCTTTAAGAGAAATGACTTCAGCTGAGAGAAATCAAGTGACTTTATGGTGTAATTATACACTCATGAGCGCTGCAAATGCTTATCTCTTCTGGTACAAACAACTACTAAACGGATCACCAACATTCATTCTGAGTGACTTTTCCATTGGGAAAGGAATAACAGAGCTTGATTTTAAGGAGAGGTTTCATGCAAAACTGGATTCCACATTAGGAACAAGTCCTCTGACAATCCAGAATGTGTGTGTGTCCTAATGCTTTATGAAAACCTCTAAAAACCACATGAATGTACAGAAAATTTTAAATGCTTTATACTTTTTAAAACTTTTCCTAAATTCATATACAGGTGTCCTTTCAAGTCAGCATTGACTTCATTGAATCTGCATTGAACACAGGTTAACACAACACAAAACTGTAAAAAAAAAAAAAAAAAAAAAAAACCTGCAACTGATAAGTCATTGTTGTGGATTTTATGTTACAGTTGGAATTTGGGACACAGATGTAGAAAATATTTTCAACCTGAAGATGGCGATATCTACATACACATGACATCACCTCATAATTACAATTGTAAACCATGATTGAAAAGAAAATCTGCTGTTGAACATCATCATACATCAACATGACAAGCAGGAATCAAAGCTTCTCCTCCAGCGCTGGAACACTGCTTTCAATGACATTTTTCTATTTCCTTGCATAGATAAACAAAGATGACTCACAGAATGCCCGTTTTATTATTTTTTGCCTTTATTTATTTCTATGGTAAGTAATCAAACCTTTATTGTTGTAAATAACTGCATTATTAAAATGACATTGCTTGTATAATTATGCTATTATGCATTCACAGGAAGCTTTGGGAAAGACACTGTTAATCAGCCAAGTGAGACACAAACTGCCACCGAAGGACATCAGGTTACCCTGAGCAGTGAATATGAAACGCTTCAGTCTGCTCCATATCTTTTCTGGTACATTCAGCGCTCTAATGGCCTTCCTGAATATATACTGATGAAATACAAATTTGGATCAAGTAGCAGTTCCGAATTTGAAGACAGATTTGATGCCAAATTGGACTCAAACTCAGTTCGACTGTCAATCCAGGATGTGTGTGTGTCTGACTCTGCTGTGTATTACTGTGCTCTGACATCCACTGTGACTCAAACACACTCAACACTCATACAGAAACAATTATTTGACATTGATAAGAATGCATAATTAATAATAATCAACTAATAATATGGAGGATGTGAGTGTGTCTGACTCTGCTGTGTATTACTGTGCTCTGACGACCACAGTCACTGAAACACACTCAACACTCATACAAAAACCCTGTGTAATGTTGTTTAACGCAGGGTTCCTACACATTATTCCATTTCAAAGTTCCATACTTTTCCAGAATCAAATTTCCAAACCTCTCTGTAGACTACCAAAAATGAATAAATGAATAAATAAGGGAGGGACACACTATACAAAACACATGTGACAGTGACGTTATGTTTGTGCACAGAGAATTACTGTATACAAGTTCACAGTAGAATACTGTGTATTCAGTCAAAGTTTCAGTAATGAAAGAAGTACTGTGATAGTCACAGTAATCAGCAATGTTCTGTAGAAAATCACAGTAACTGCCAATGTACTGTAGAAAACACAATAACTAATCATGTCCTGTAGGAAATCACAGTAATTACCAATGTAATGTAGAAAACACAATATCCAATTATGTACTGTAAATAACAGTAACCAACACTGTTCTGTAGAACATCACATTAAAGGCACGCCGTGTAACTTTTCAACCTTCATAATATATTTCCAAGACCCTTGTGATGGTACATCGACTTACAATAGGTTGAATGACACGTCTGCCATAGCCTGACGGGGTCTGTATCGCTTTTACTGGCACTATGTAACTTCGGGGTTCGGGTAGTAACCCGAGCACAAGAAGAACTACAAAATTCGACTGCTTTACGGCATACGTCACTTCCCCCACCACTTCCACAAATCTGGATGTGAGAGGCCAACCAGCGTTTGTTTTCGGCTTTCGTGCGTATGTTTTTGTCATGGGGGCTGTTTACACCTGGCCACTTAATGCGTTTTCTCAGATCGGATAGCTATCCGATCGTGAAAAGACCAGGTGTAAATGCCCTCCGAAACGCATTCAAGACGGATTTGAATCCGATCGCTCAAACCACTTCAGGAGGAGGTCTGGGCCGCATTCCAGACGAAACTGGACAAGTGTAAATGCATCTGGTTGTTGAAACCACATATGTAAATTGTACTCCTCCCAAAAATGCTAAAAAAATAAAATAAATAAACGTGTGAAAGCGTGTTATAGGCTATGTAATGTAATAGCCAGATATGATGACGCTACTGGAATACGCGCGTCACCGCAGAGGAGAAGCTGAGCATCTATTCATCAAGCCAACGTGCAAACTATCGCAAATCAAAGTGAAAGTAAGTCGCAGACGCTTAACACACAATCATCATAATTAAAAGTAAAGAAACGAAATGATCTTACCAGGGCTGTTAATTGCTGCTCTCTCTTATTGCGGTCTTTGATTTAGAAATTTTAGCTAATGATCAATAAAATGCAGCTCATATCTGTTGCTTTCGGTGACGTGCACTCCATTTAATCTGCATATAGCACGGGAATTGAAGATCGGATTTAAATCCGTTTCGCAAAAACACATTTATGTGACCAGGTGTAAATGGAATCGTTTTGATAAATCAGATAGCTATCCGATCTGAGAAAACGCATGAAGTGGCCAGTAAATAAATCTCTTATTTGTAAACTTGTTTGCATTCTATGTTGTTGCGCTTGCTTGTAGTATGTCATTTTTTTTAGGATGCCGTTCATTCATCCATTGCTGATAATTAGACCAGTCCAATAATTTCCACATATGTCTTGCTAGCTTTCGATTATCAGAGCTGTTAACAGACTTGCTAACAAACACTCGTTTCTCTTACGTGTTTTTTGCGTTATGTTTTATTGCCTAGCTTGCCTCACGAACTAGTTTGCCAGCTGAACTCAGGTGTTGTGAGGTGTATTTATCACGTAGTCCTGAGGGATATCAGACGACGCTGTTGACGTTGATTCCTGCGATTATCATGAGAACAGTTTTCAATATCTCACATAATTATCAGGACATAAATAAGCCTAACGTCTTCGGAGTCTATTTGTGCCTGTTCCATGCCCGACGCAGGTACCGGTGTGGGAGGTGTGGAGGGGTATTTACGACAGTGCAAGTATTCCACAGCGACTCTAGGGGTCGCTGTTTGACAAAAACACAATTTCTACACAGTGTGCCTTTAACAAACAATGCACTGTTTAAAATAACACAAATTAAGTAAACACTGAAAATAGTTTGTATGTACTGTACATACTGACAGAACATTGCACTGGAAGCAGGTCCACAACCAATTACTATAAGTTTACCCTGATTTTGCTGTTATTCTGTTACATATTTGCAGTGAATAGACAATTAAGGAAAATATTGTATTCTTTAATAAAACATAAAAACAAAAATCTTTTGTAACTAAAAAAACAAACACCAGAAAGACTCATAATTCATTTCTTTTGCAACACAATTTTTTTTTACAAAAGGTAAAGAAACCTTTTCATTCAAAGTTTTTTCAAATATATATGTGTAGTTTCAGTGCCAACCCAAAATTGGCATCTTTATTATTTTATGTTTGATATAGCCTTTAATAAAAAATATGTAAGCTACCCCGGTGTCATTATACAGTGGCATCTTTCATGTCTTGCTCATTTTGCAGATGGTAATTAAGGAAATTAAACATTTGCTCCACGATTATGTGGAATTGAAGGAAAACGAGTATTAAAACAGGGCTTTGGCACTCTGGGCAAATGAGAACAGCCTCCATATATGTCCAGATCACACACTGCCAGTGCTACCAGTGATAGCTCTCACATGAGTTTTCATAATAAAGAATAATGTGGAAACATCACAAAGCCATATACATATGACGTTGTTCGTGATGACCTATATACCATTTCCTATCATACAAATAAAAAAAGACAAGAAAAACACCAGTTCGTTTACAGCATCACACAATTGCATCAAGTAGAATATACGCAATTATAACTGGAGCCGGGAACTGCTGAGAGCCGGTTCAGTCAGTTCACCAAAAATAATCGGTTTAAGTATGATTCGTTCGCGAACCGGGACATCACTAATTGTAACACCTGTTGAGTGAGTTGAGCAGCACCGACCGCATCATTGGCTGCATCCGAAAACGTAGGCAGCTGAGTTGTTGCATCACTGCCATCAGGCAATGACTTCGCAGGTAGTGTTTGCCTGCGAAAATTCCTCACGAAACTGATTTCAGACAGCCTTCTGAGGCCGTGTTACGGTTAATGATCTACAGCAAAATAGAGTGAGCTTTGATGAAAACTAAGTGAATATTTAATGACTACAATAGTTACTTCTCGCTAGAAATGACATCATAAGTGGAAAACATTGATCAAAAATGTACATTTACACACAAACTGATGACCAGCAGTAACTTTCAGACGCCATCTTTATTTTTCTAGCTCAACTGTCACATAATGGAAAGCACAGGATTGTGGGATATCAAAGGCAGTGAATGACACATCTATGCTGCCTTCAAAAATCAATCAGATGAAGTTATCTCAGGAGACAGGAAGTGAAACTAACATTGCATTCGGACGTGCATTGATGCCTTCCGACCTTGAAATGCGTCCTCCGAAGGGAGCATATATCAGTTTTCGGATGCAGTCTGAATCTGTAAGTTTCTAAAAAAAATCCTTTGTCTTTTCTAACTAAATTCAACCCGGTCAGATCATTTATATGGCAGTAGACAGTATAGTGAAGCTAAGCTGTTAAGCTAGCGGATGGAGAGCAGGTAGGTTGTCAAAATCTCTTAGATGTAGGCTATACCCACATTTATAAGCTTACTATACAGAGAGGTGGGATCATTTATAAATAATTTTTTTTTTTTTTGTGCTGCAGATAAGCATGGAATAACATGTGTACTGTGACATTGTACTATTTATTATAGAATTAATGTTGTTAAAAACAGGAATCCTGTTTCACTCAAGGTTTTTTGCTGTGCTGAAGCAGAGTGAAACTGCCTGAAGAGAGTAAAGCCTGTATAACCATGCTAGCAGTCCTCTAATGTCTTTAACTTTGGTACTGGCTTTTGTTACTTTGGTAATTTTTTTGGTATATTAAAAATTCATATCATAACAAAAATATACACCGGTATTCGGTATGAACCGGTATACCGCACCCAACACTACCTCATCTCTTGTTGTCTTGTTTTGTGTCAGCTTACATCTTTCCTCACTTGAGTGTGTGTCAAGTCAGTGTGTCAAAAATGTTAAAATGCAGCCCATTTTTATTTTAACAGCAGAATACTGGTAATCTGTAAATAGTTTTATGCAAGTTGCATTATGGTACTGTGACTTAAAATCACAGTATTAAACTTTGGAGTACAAATATGAAGTTAAAAGTACTGTGACCAGTAAAACACTACTTGGAGATTATTGTGTTTCATTTTGCAGTTACAATGTTGCTGCTGTAAATGAAAACACAGTGAAAAAACTGTTATTTATCCTGAAGTTACTTATTGTTGACGTTTATTACTGTTTTTACAGTTACTTGTCACATTTTTGCCAGTTAATAACTGTGAATTTCACAGTCAATTTCCTACAGTGCATGTTTATTGTGAGAAAATGGCATTTCAATAACATTCAATACTTTTGCAAAAAAAAAAAAAAAAAAAATCCAGAGCTTTGAATAACAGACTTCTCTCTCAGACCTATACTGAATCAAACTGCTTGGATACCACAATCTTTCAATTATAGTCATCAGATCAGCCGGCGGGACGCCACCCCATGAAAAAAATTCATAATCAAATTACTAAGCAACCACTGAATGATATGATACATAATAGGTATCATTTTAAAGCTTAGAATCTCAGCTTTTCAATACACCTATACATTTTATTCAACTCCTAAAAGGTGCTGAGTTATTCCTTTAGAACGGATTATACCGCCGGAGGGCGCCACCTAGCTATGGAAAAAATTAATTGTCATATTTTTCAAAACTACTGCATTGATCAACACAAAATAGGCATCATTTGAAAGCTTAGAGTCTAAACTTTACAATGAATGTAGCCATTATGATTATCTCCAAAGTAGTGCTGAGTTATTTGCTGATAAAATGATTTTTTTTTAATACATAATTTATGAGGAAGAGGAAATTATTATGTACTGCAATGTGTCAAAAACATCATACTGCTCAGATAGTCATGTGTCATATGTCATTTGAAAGGTCTCAATGAGTAGAATACAACAAGCATAATTGTTTCAGGCTTTTACTAAACTTGAGCAAGGTTTTTGTAAAATAAGCCCCTCAAGAGACCCATGGGTAAACCATATATGGATGCTGAATTTTAGACACATTTCCGCTTGTAACTTCATGAAACATGCTCCGATTGTGGAAAATGACACACCATTATTTACAGCAGATGCTTACAATTAAAATGAGTCCAAACTCAACGTAATCCATCACTCAGAACTAAAGATACTCCTCATGGAGTTCTAATACACAAAAAATACACAAACGCACGTAGCCAAGCGAGGTAGCTTAGACTTGGCCTTTTTACTCGTATCTTCATGAAACATACATCGATCATGAAAAATGACACATCGTTATTTACAGCAGGAGCTCACGATTAAGAAGAGCCCAAACTCATCAATCATATCTAAAGATATTCTTCATGGCGTTCTAACACAGAAAATACCAAAGACGCACCTAGCCAAATATATACTCATGAAGCACTCGCGTTTGGTTTTCACTTATAACTTCATGAAGCATGCACATATCGTAGAAAAATGCACATCATTATTTTCAGCAGACTCTCACGATTAAAAAGAGCCCAAACTCAGCATAATCCATCACTCATATCTAAAGTTATTCCTCGTGGAGTTGTAACACACGAAGCCACAAATGCGCACATAGATCTTTATTATAGATTTAGCACTTATGTCGCGTTCTAACTCATAACTCAATGAAGCATGCATCAATTGTGGAAAATGGCACATCATTATTTACAGCAGATTGTTAAGATTAAAAAGAGCCCAAACACACCATAATCCATCACTCAGATCTAAAGATATTCCTTATGGCGTTCTGACACAAAAAAATACCAGAGGCGCACCTATGAAGTAGCAATAGCAGTGATGCTATGTTGTTTTGATGTGACATTTCAGCTCATAACTCAATAAAACATGCATGGATTGTGAAAAATCGAACATCTTTATTGACAGCAGATTCTCACGATTACAAAGAGCCCAAACACAACATAATCCATTGCTTTGATCACGAGATATTCCTCACGAAGTGATGCATACTTGGCTAAAAAACAAGTCTCTCATCCTTCTGGGGAGCAAAGTGTTTTCCAATTTTCCCGGAACCGTCCGCGCTCGTTTTCAAATGTGGAATAACAAAAAATATGTATCATCTTAAAGCTTAGAATCTCAGCTTTTTAAAGAATCCAACCACTTCAATCAACTCTGAACAAGTGCTGACTAGTCTCTCTAAACCGGAGTGTACCGACCGCGTGCGCCACCCATGGCGCCACCTAGCTGCGAAAATATTCATTATCATATTTTTCAAAAATATTGCCTTGATTCAAACAAAATTGGTGTCATTTGAAACCTTAGAGTCTGAACTTTACAGTGAATGTAGCCAATTTGAAAAACTCCTAAGTATTGCTGAGTTATTTGCTGATAAATATAAAAAAAAAATCATAATCTATAAAATACTTTTTTGTTCTATGTACTGCAATGTGTCAAAAACATCATACATCTCATGAAACATTAAAAAAATCGTTGAAAATGGCACTTCATTTTTTACAGCATATTAATACAATTAAAATGAGCCCAAAATTAACTTTATCTATTGCTTTTATGATAAGATATTCTTCATGGTGAAACACTATCAAAAATGCCCATGAGGGGGCGTCAAGGTCTCAACAAAAAGGCTATCTTTTTTTTTCTTGCTGTAACTTTTGATTACTTGGACCAATCACCACAACATTTTATCCAGATGCAGCTCATATGTAGAGGGACTTCCCCAAAAAAGAATTTTCCTCCTACCTTATTTCCTTCCTGAGTTATACCATGTCAAACAAGAAAGATATGCATTATCATTATAAAAAATATATATATTTTTTGTCTTTTATCAGCAGTTTCTCGGCAGCAGAATGTCCAAATGTAATGTAATTTATATTTTCAAAAAATTTGAAAAGTGTTCTTTCAAACGATACCTACCTTTTGACTCTCCTTGCTATAGTTTTGAAGTTATGAGTCTGTAGTTTTGTGTATGTCACTCAGAAAACTCATTTTTTTTATTGCTTTCCAAATGTGCGAGGACTAAACAAAAAGGCTACCTTTGTTCCAAATGCTGTAACGTTTGAGTACTTTATGCGATCACCACAAAATTTGATTCAGATACAGCTCACATTTAGGGGTACTTCCCCAAAAAAGAATTAATCTGCTACCATATTTCCTTCCCAAGTTATTGCATGTCAAACAAGAGAGATATGCAAAATCATAATAAAAATTATGTTTTTTTTTTTGTATTTATCAGCAGTTTCTCGGCAGGAGAATATCCAAATGTAATGTAATTTATATTTTCAAAAAATTTGAAAAGAGTTCTATCAAACGATACCTACCTTTTGACTCTCCTTGTTATAGTTTTGAAGTTATGAGTCTTTACTTTTTTGTGTGTCACTCAGACAAAACAACTCCAAAAATGGCCTCAGGGTTTAAGGGGTTAAAAGGATAGCCCCTTGAGATGTAACATCTCATTTTTGAGGGGGTCCCAATAAAGCATATCAGTTCTCTAGGGCATTCATTTATCTATGATTAATGTATAGTATTATTTATGGTATAATTTATCATTCAAAACAACAGAGTACAATTTTCACGTACAATTGTACTTTTCTGAAATATCAACATGGAGAGGTATTTATTGATCCTCATAATTATATCAGGTAAATCACACTTTTAACAATTCTTAAATGTTAAGCAGTTATATCCATGTGTGTTATGTCTCATTTTAGTTTCATTGAAAGGATTGGATTTGTGAAGTGTCTTATATTACTCCCAGGTGTGTTTTCTGACAGCATTGGGCCAAAGGACAAGGATACTAATATGATCAGAAGAGAAGGAGAGTCTGTGACACTGAGCTGCTCATATGATACAAGAAGCAGTTATGTTCTGCTTTACTGGTACAGACAGTATCCTAATAGAGAACCTCAGTATTTATTGTATAAAGGTGCTAAATCATCCAGCGGAGTTGATAATATACCAGACCGTCGGTTTCAGTCGACTACATCCCAAACCTCCACTGAACTCATTATTGACAGTGTAACTCTGTCAGATTCAGCTCTCTATTACTGTGCTCTAAGAGTAGGAGCCCAGTGATACAAAATGCCTGAGAGGCTTTACAAAAACGTTATCAAATGTGTATTATACCACATGTACCACTGAGACTGTAAATATCAGAATGTGGTAACACCTGCTGAACAGTTTAGGAGTGCATGAAGAGAGTAGAGATGGAGTGACATGACAATGAACTAGAACAAGTTGCCGTAAATGCGTTTTACAGCTAAATAAATTTGACATTTTACAAAAAAAGTGAAACCTTTATTTTTCTTCTCATGTTAACTAAAATATATTCAATAAGAAAGGGGAATTGTAAACTCGAAGCTGTTTCAATAATATTAATTGTCTAATAAAAATTGGAAGAACCGTTGTGAAAGAAACCGTTTGCCTTTTGTTGATTATTTTAAGATCCACAGTGAGAATCGATTGCATTAAAAGAGTCACCTTATCATAAGATTGATAAGTATTGATTACAGTCATTCACATCAGTTAATGGCACTGTTCCTCATATGTACATTATGAAAGGATAAAAATGGATAGAGGATTGGCTCTGATGTCACTGACCACACCCACACTATTCATAAACAGCTGAGCACCTCCCACTGCAGTATAAATCCATGCATCAATCTACATCATTTATTTCATTTATCAAAAGTTTATAGGGGTGCATATGTATGAATCTCAAAAATGATAAATAGCAAAACCTCCTAAAGCTGTGATAAAAACCCACTTAAAACATAAACTAAGGTACAGTATTAGCATGGAGGCCTGTCTGCTAGTGATTGTCACAATTTCAGGTGAATATATTTTACACTTTAAATATCACATTTTTGGCAAGAACTATGTTATGATTTATGGAAAAGGGCTGATGGTTTAGTGTGCAATTGCTCTATTTTATTGCAGGTGTGTTTTGTGACAGCATTGGACCAAATGACAAGGATACTAATATAATCAGAGGAGAAGGAGAGTCTGTGACACTGAGATGCTCATATGATACAAGCAGCAGTAATGTTATGCTTTACTGGTTCAGACAGTATCCTAATACAGAACCTCAGTATTTACTGTGGAAAGGTGCTCGATCATACGGAGGAGAGATTAAAGCAGACGATCGGTTTCAGTCGACTACATCCCAAACCTCCACCGAACTCACTATTAACAGTGTAACTCTGTCAGATTCAGCTCTCTATTACTGTGCTCTAAGAGTAGGAGCCCAGTGATACAAAATGCCTGAGCGGCTTTACAAAAACTCACATATCGAAATCTTGCTTTAAAAGCCAGCTATCAAATGTTTATCACACCACATGTATATTTTGTAAACCACTGAGACTGTAAATAACAGAATGTGGTAACACCTGTTGAACAATTTTAAAGTACAGTACGTGAAGACAGTTGAGAAGAGAGGATATGATATCAAACTTGCTGTATGGGATGTTTATAAAGTTTGTTTATGTCATGTGTAAAAGTTATTCCTCAACATAGATCCATACAGTAAGACAGATAATCAAAACTGAATTATTGTACAACTGTATGTTGAAAACATAAAAACAGGGCCAATCCATCTCAAATGGTCCAAATATTCTTAAAGTTGGCTTGGCCAGTAGTGCACAATGCATATGGACAACTTGTGATGGATTGTGAAAAAAAAAAAAAAAAAAACAGAAGTTGGCATGCAAATTATCTTTGCTCTTTTTCACTTTAACAGAAAGATTTAACAACTAAATGAAGATGTATGACCTCACTGCACCTCCATTAAACAGCTGAGCTCACCAACATTATAAGGAATGCACTTCATGTAGCACTTCATCTCTACAAAATGCCGATATTATACAAAATGAATAACTGCTAAATAGTTTAATACTAATAATACAGTAGTCAACATTTGAAGTGGATCCAAACCTTTCATCAAGTTATACATGAATTTTGAACAAAACCCGTTCTTGTCTTAGGACAACTTTGAACTTTTTTGATCCACTTCAAATGTTGACTACTGTATATAATTTCCATTTATGCATTTGGCAGACTCTTATCCAAAGTGACAACATTGCAGTGAATGTACACATTTTATCAGTTCTTGATTTCCCTGGGAATGGAACCAAAGACCTTTGCTTTGCTAGCACCAATGCTTTTCTGTCATATTTTGAAATTAAGTCTATATGTATCTATAAAAAATTACAACGCTAACAAATCATGTAACAATAAATTATTATTATTATCAGTGCTGTGTTAATGTGATCACACACACACACACACACACACACACACACACACACACACACACACACACACAACTTTTTTGTAATTCTCTACTATACCTCCACTCTCTTCTGATACTGATAACATTGAGCATCTGACAGTGTTTTGAGCTCCTCTCTTCCTGTTCCTTATATAATAATAACTTTGAATCACTATTTTTTCAGTTACTCTGCTTTTGCAGATTGATTTGTCTGTTCTTTGGGTATCACTCTATCATCTCGAAGAACAAACAATGAAACAATGGCTCAAGGAGATATTAATCATTTTTGGATTAGTTATTCTTGGTATGTGAACGAAATATGTTACTCTTTGACGGTTTGGTTTTATTTCTTGATACCGCTGATTGTCACAGAATAATTCTTGTTTGTTACCAGTATGTCAATCAGAAGACACAGTTGATCAGCCACTGAGATGCTCATAATGATGCAAGTAGCAGTTATATTTTGCTTTACTAGTACAGAGAGGATCCTAATAGAGAACCAGAATATGGACACACACACAAAAATATTTTACACACCAAAAAAATATTACAAGAATATTGCTTTGAAACCACTTTTGGAAAACCACAGACACTGTAAATAACAGAATGTGGCGACCCCTGCTGAACGAACAGGACTGAAGTGAATGTTATCCTGTTGTTATGTTATGCAGTGCAAATATTTTAACACATATAATACATTTGTATCTGGATTTCTCATAAGGTGATGACAATTCATAAATACTTGACCTCTCATATACATTCTTAACCAGGGGAGTGCAATATAAACTTTGTATTTAAATGATCCCCTATACCTTGCTATAAGATAATAGACAACTAAAATGTAAAGAAAATAATGGCAAAAGATGAAGAGTGTGATATCCATCACAGAAATATTCAGAGGAGATATTGACAAAAACAACTGAAATTCTGAAATTTCACCACTGAAACTAAAAAGAAAAAATATATAAGGAAAGAGAACAACATTCAACAGATCAAGCTCCTCCCAGACGATATATGTGTGACAGTATTAAAACAGTTTATCAAAGACAAGCTGAAACAACTACACACTCTCCAGTGGATTGAAATATTGCAGTCATTTACACAGAACAGTTATTATAATGGCTCACTGGGAAAGACATTTTATCTTCTTTATAATGCATTTCTGGGGTGAGTAGGATCCTTCTGAGTCTCTAAATTTGCCATAAAGATATTAAAACATGCAGAATATGAATTGATAATGCTTATTCTTTTCCAGTATGTGACTCTCTGGAGAGTGTTGACCAGAATACAACAGTTCAAACTGCTTTTGAAGGCAGATCAGTAACGATTAACTGTACGTATGAAACCAGTGATCTATCCCCGTATCTCTTCTGGTACCAGCAAAAGATGAATGGAATCCCCAAATACATGATGATGATATATGCTTCAAATGTACAAAATGACAAAGACTTCGAGGAGACGAGATTTACTGCAAATCACACCAAAACTTCAAAATCGGTTCCTCTGACAATCCAGGATGTGTGTGTGTCTGACTCTGCTGTGTATTACTGTGCTCTGAGGCCCACTGTGACTCAAACACACTCAACGCTCATACAAAAACTCTCATGGTCTTGAGTTACACTTTCTGATGGTTGATGATATTTGCAACCTTGTAATAACTCTTGCAATGCAGAAGAGGGCGACAAACAGTTACTCTACACATTATTTTGAAGTAGTATTGAGTTTCTCTTTGACAAAAATCCCCTCTCTATTTTCATAAACAATGCTCTTTCTAGTGATGATGCTTCATTCACTGAAGGTCATTTGGTCACTCATCACTATAACACCATATATACACCAAATACTTTTGCATTGGTTGATTTTCTACTTTAAAACATTAAAATCTCAACTGATCTGTTGTGTACAAACTGACCCTATGCGTACTTCAGCCGTTAATCTTCCAGAAAAAGACCTTTGAGTAAACGAATGAGTAAATCGTGCGCACAATTTAGCCTACTATTTTTCCTGCATGTCATGTGCGGGGCTCCTTAGAAACCCAATGTAATACCTCTCATGAGACTGAAATGCTCTAGAGGAGGAGGAGTAAACAGCAGCTCTAAAAAGATGACATATAGGAAATGCTTGTTTCAGCAAACCTGCACTTTTCTCCTGACTGGTAAAGCATCATGTTGACATTTGCAGTAGTCCTGTTAATAGAATATCTCCTAATGACATTTAGAGGTAAGATTTAGAATAATTGTTACTTTAAAGAGGTTTCCCTGTATGCAATGCAGAATTATTCTTGTAAAACCTGCTCATTGTTCTCCTAATTGTTTTCAGGTGTTACTTCTGCTGAAGACATCATATTCTCCTACAATGATACAGTAATTGCTAAAGCAGATGAAAAAGTTATCCTATCTTGCAGTTACACTGGCACGGTTTACTATTTATTTTGGTACCGTCAATTCCCTGGTTCAACACTTCAGTTCCTCATGATGGAATCGTCTGGATTCATAACACATGCTACTCCTCAGGTTCCTGGGATAACAATGACCCACAAAAAAGACATCAGACGCATGGATCTGGAGATCTCCTCTGCTTCAGTGTCATATTCTGCTCTGTACTACTGTGCTGTGCGGCCCACAGTGAAAGGAAACACTCTGACTCCATACAAAAACCAGAGTGATCTCAATAGTAAAGACAGATATACAGAACATACAGAACAGATATACAGAATGAGCATGTCCAATGTCCATAAATATAATGATAAGAATGTGTACATTTTAGATTATCCCAACTAAAAAAGCATAAAAAAAGAGATTATATATATATATATGTATATGTATATATATATAAATCTCTTTTTTTATATACATGCCCTTGAAAAACATGAAAAACATTCAAAATACAGATCATATATATATACAAATCTCTTTTTTTCAGAATAATGGCTTGACCAGAATATCTGAAAGTCTGTAACAGAAAGCCAGATTGGCATGTCCTAGACATGCCCTTTTATACAAAAAAAAGTATTCAGCTGGTGAAGGACAAATCCACTAAGCAGTACAATAGTGATGAGAACTAAGCCAATTAGTCAAAAACTAGATATCTTTTTCATTATTAAGAGACTAAATAATTGTGATTTCTTCAGCTATAACTTGTGAGAATGTGTAAACATTTCATACTCACTGCAGACAGTGCAATTCAATTGTGGGGGTAGTGCTTTCAATAAAAAACCTCATATGAGACATATGTTCATATATCTGCTCTCCTCCACTTGGGGGAGATGTTTTAACAAATATATGCAGCTTCACTCTTACAGTCAAGACTTCACAAGTTTCTCAAATGAGGACTTTGAGCATCTCAGCAAGTTCCAGTTAAATTCAAGGGAACATTGTTTACTTCTGTGGGACTTTTGCATCATGATCACCATGAGAAGCTGTGTGGAAACTCTTTTAATCCTGTTTGCAACTTGCATGGGTAATATACCATCTTTAATGCATGCATTTGTTCCTTACTGTCAGTTTTATCTGTATGTAGGAATACATTTACTGAAATAATTTACTCTCCGTCCTTACAGAATGCAGAGGACAAGACTTTGTTAATCAGCCCAAAAGGTTCCAGTCAGCATATGAAGAGGGGGATGCTGTAACTTTGGATTGTAAATATAATACTACAAGCTCAAACCCTACTCTAATCTGGTACAGACAACATAGTTATGACTCTCCGAAATATATTTTACGGAGACATAAATTTGGAGATGGTGATGAAGCCACCGAGTTCAAGGGACGATTTCACTCCAGACACGATTCTATTACAAGATCAGTTCCTCTGACAATCCAGGATGTGTGTGTGTCTGACTCTGCTGTGTATTACTGTGCTCTGAAGCCCACTGTGACAACAGGAGATTCAGTGCTTGAACAAAAAACCTTCCTGAGCTTTTAATGTAGGCATTCGACAAATTAGACAAGTGCTTAAAAAAAGTTAAAGTTACAATCTTGAACATCAACAAATGAAAAAGCACCAGGGTAATGTGGAAACTGCTCTACAATGGCCCATAAGACACTTGACTAAAAGTATTGTGAAATATTATAAATGCATGTAATAAAGTCAAATTTATGTAGGCCGATACAGTACACAGATGTACTGTACATATACATTTGTTAAAATAACATTCTAAATGAATTTTGGTTCTTATGAAGGTTAAAGTCATCATGAAAACAAAACTGACATTTTTTATTTTTTATGGAATATTGCAGTATTTATTATAAATGATTTATCCATGTACATCCTTATTTTTAATTCAAGAGCCCTAGTAATCTTTAATCAAAATAACCTCCCTCTTGCTCTGACATCTCTTCTCTGATGAAGTGTTTTTCGGCATGAGGGTGGGATCAACATGTCAATCACATGAGCAATAGAAAACCACACTGATCCAATCAATTACTGTTTTTAATTACAAAATCAAGTCCCATCCTACATTTTTTCTTTTTGGAGAAGCTTTTTTACTTGGATAAACGTCACAATAGGAAAGAAAGGACAATCCCAACTTTCATTTCATGCCGACTTTTATAAGTTGTCTTAACTGAAAACATTTATGTGTACATAATTTTACTGTTACCAAAGTTTTTAAGTTTTTTGGTTGTGAACCCGTCATTCACCAAATACGCTTTTAGGTAGGCCTACCTGTCAAGGAGAAGGAAAGCAAGTGTGACATCTGATTTCAAGTGCTTTGAACAGTGGCGGCTCCAGGATTTTTTTCTTGGGGGTGCTAAGGGGGGCTTAACAGTTCAAAGGGGGTGCTAAGAATAAACAATACCTAATGAAAAAGTATACTTTATTGTATTTTAAATATATTCCCTTTTTCAATAGTACATTGCAAATATACAAACACATTTTTGTACTTTCTTTAAATATATTAAAAGTATATTAGCATCATGCTTTTACCTATTTTCACAATACAACTTTTAACACACTTTAAAATAATTGTACTTTAGTAAATTTTCTGAAAATATATTTTAGAAAAACATACTTGAAGTGAAAATTCTGTTTATTTTTTAAACTGTGTGCTGAAAATGACCATTGTAACAATCCATTGAAGGATACTTTCAAAATACATTATTGTATACAATAGTATATTGTACAAAGTGTAGCTAAGTAATATTTGTTTATTAATGTTCATTTGTTTCTGAAGACAAAGTGTGCAATTTGGAATATTTGTAATAAGCCAAAGGTATTACTGAGCATATACTTTTGCAATTTTGCTTAACACCTATTACCTTATCCCAGTACCCTAACGGGGCTTTGAATCAATAACGGTTTATTGAAACTTGTCGACATGCAGTCCCATATGGACATATAGCCTATAGGCGTACTACGTATTTATTATGTCCATAGGCCTATAGCCTATATTATAACAGATAGTGAGTGCTTTAAAACTGCAGTAGGCTAAGCTAAATAAAGGAACGCGCTTGTGCTTTTAAAACGCGAACAAAACAGAAAAGAGCGCGGGTGTCGAGACATGTTTTCAAAAGTGGAACTTTTAACTTGACAAGGCGTTTTAAAACATGGCGCGAGAAACTGAAAAAGCAGAAGAGATGCAATACGCTTGTTTAACGCATTAATCTATATGTTTAGTTATTTTTTTCATCACCAGGCCAGCTAAAAAAGCTAGCTTTGAAATGAGTCCTCCAGCGAAAAAACTTTAGTAATGTCCACTTTTGTCTTGCTTAGGGACCTATTTTTTGTACATCTTAATATTCCTCTAATTGTTACTTTTTAGGGCGTTTGGCTTTGTGAGCCGTTGTTGACAGATAGCAAACTTTTCG
Organism: Rutilus rutilus; assembly: GCF_951802725.1. Taxonomy (NCBI): domain Eukaryota; kingdom Metazoa; phylum Chordata; class Actinopteri; order Cypriniformes; family Leuciscidae; genus Rutilus; species Rutilus rutilus. Next base: position 15,048,635 of record NC_140214.1, read on the forward strand.
CAACCTTATGATGATGTTCCGCTCCCAGTTTATCTGTCGCTTTTCCGGCTTGACATATGGACCGACCGCTGTGAACGCGCAAAATAATGAAAAGCCTTTGATTGGCTAAACCATGTTAGATTTGTAAAAAAAAAAAAAAAAAAAAAAACAGACGGCAAAGCCACTTGAAGGCAAGCCTGCAACCTTAGCCGAAAAAGGCAGTTAAGGCCTGCTCATGCTGCGGGATACGCAGGGAACAAGGGGCCTTTTTTATGGATGTCAATGAAGGAGAGGCTTCACTATGCTGAATAAACCTCTTTTATGAGGAAATAACTTATCTTCAATGAATCAAGAGCCCATCGGCTAATCTTCCACGTTTGCTCTTAAACATTAGTTTTGGATTGATCTATTTTTAGAGTTTATACCAAAAAAAAAAAAAAAGTAGGCTACTTCTCTGTTTTATAAGAGAAGTAATGGACAATTGCGTGACATGTATGATTCCGTTTACAGCACTTCTTATTAATTTCTACGGTATCCACAAACAGTGATTGACCACTGCATAACTCAGAATGAAATTAAATTATGTCAAGGGTTTAATGTGATTGGTTATCAAGGCACACGTGATCCAAGTTAGCCGTTAAGCTTTTTCCACTCGTAGAGCCACAGACCCTTGTATCTTCCAATAATAAGACCATCTCTGACATAAGGGGATATTTGAATGTCATCACCAACATTTTAAAATAAAAATTAAGACAATGTAGAAATTCAGTGTAATTCATATAAAATGACCATTAAAAATATACAAAGATATTTAAACTGAAACATAAACATAAAATGTGACTGCTGTAATGTGTGTAGACATCCACTTAATGGTTCTTGCTGTTCTTAAATGATGGTTAAGATGTTTTATTGCATAGTTATAATAGATTAAATATTTTATTTAAGTCAATAGTTAAACCAGTCCATTAAGAATAGAGGTTAAAAGTGAGTCTATTTTAGTAAATGCAAAAAGATGATTGTTTTAATGGGAGTGCATCTTTCAGAGGTGGTGCTATCTGGAGTCCTCCTCTGCTAGACAGTGAGTGTTTGCTGTCTGAGTAACAGTTTGTTCAGCAGAGGAACTAATCCATCATTCTGCAAAATGGTGCTCTGTTTTTTGGTTTTCTTCTGTACTTTGGCATGTAAGTATTTCATATGTTCATTCTTGTATTCTTTTATATTTCCATTATATAGATTTTTTTGTTGTTGTTTTGTTTGTTTTGTGCTGTTTTTTCTTCATCACAATGAAGTATAATATGGTTAAATCTTATCTGCAGGTTTGAGTTTTGGCAATGACATCACACCAGTCCAAACTGAGATGTTCGGGACAGAGGGGGACAATATAACTCTGTCCTGTAGCTACTCCTCAGCGGTTAGTCTACAGTGGTATCGACAATATCATGGTTCAGCCCCTGAATTTCTTTTCATAATACTACATGGGACAGGAAAAGTTTCACAAAAGTCTAAAATTGTAGATCTAGATCCTCGATTCTCTGCAAAACTGAATGAAAAGAAAACCCATGTGGATCTGGAGATCTCCTCTGCTAAAGTGACAGACTCTGCGATGTACTACTGTGCTCTGCAGCCCACAGTGACAGGAAACACAACAACACTGTACAAAAACCTAACTTATTCCTCCAGTATATTTCTGTAAACATTTGTTTGTGCTAGATAAAAAATAAATATTTAAGGTAGTTTTCTTTATAACCTGTAGAATTATATTTAAGAATCTATTTATAAGTCTAAATGGTTTAAAAAAAAAGTAACAAACATTACCATTCAAGACAAGTTATTTAAAAGTAAATGGACAAAAATTGCTGTTCTGAGTTTCAACAGAAGGGGGCAACATAATCTCACATGTTATGTTTAATCCATATTTTACAAGCATTTCCCTGATGTTTGATGACTAACAAATGAACTGAATGTGGTGAATTCCAAATAATAATAAATAAAGTATCCCCAAGTGAAAGTCTATAAATTTACTTGCTTTGTGTTATTTATTTTTTAGGGTTAGTAAACTTACCATTAGATATATGCTATATTAAATCTGTTTTAAAATATGGTTAGAGCAAAAAAAAAAAGGTTCAATATACTCATTGATGTCTATAAGAAACAATGCTTACCATTTCATTTTACAGCAGAGAACATGTTTCATATTTCACTAACCACACCCACATTATCAGTATAGAGCAGAACTTCACTCAGTGCTTCATTCATCCATCAGCCTTTCATTCATTTTCATTAAACATGGTTAATATGGAGGACCGACAGATACTACTCATGATACTCATCACGGTTTCAGGTAAAAAATACTTTAATCACTAACTAACCCCTACAAGAAATCTGTATTATCATTGTATAAAAATTTAATATATTTAATTTCAGGTGGATTTGCTGATAGAATTGTAGCCTGACTACATCAGACTTCGTACTTCCACTCAATTTCAGTTCGCTTCTGTACTCAGTCTGAGATAGCGACCGTTTTCCCCGTTTTCCTCCGGCCTCAAAACAGCCGGGCCAATCAACGAACAGAGGGCGGGCTGAGAGCCGTAACGTAGACGCTGATTGTACCGTGGATGCGTAGATTTACTTCACATAATCTGCAAAAGTCGTTCACAGCCATGTTCACTCTGGTATTTCGCTCGATGGTTTTGTTTTCGCATCATACATGTGTTTACAGTGGAAGTCAGATGCGGCTGAGCATGCGCATAACACACGCCATAACCAAACGTTATGCGATTGGCTTACGGGTAACCAATTATTCAGACAAGCGCCCCCCCGCGAGAAAGAAAACATTTTTCAATTACGCCCCTCCAGACTCTGTCTACGAAGCAAAGCGAAGTAGAAGAGTTTGGTATTACCAGGCTAATAGAATTGGACCAAGAGAAGGAAATCCCGATATTATAAGAGAAGAAAGAGAGTCTGTGACACTGAGTTGCACATATGAAACTAACAGCAATGATATTTGACTTTACTGGTACAAACAGTATCCAAACAGAGAACCAGAATATTTACTGTATAAAGGTGCTCGATGGAGAAGCGATGAAAATATACCAGATGGATTTCAGTCGACTACATCACAATCATCCACTGAACTCATTATTAACAGTGTAACTCTGTCAGATTCAGCTCTATATTACTGTGCTCTAAGAGTAGGAGTCCAGTGATATAAAATGCCTGAGAAGCTTTACAAAAACTCATACAAACATTATCTTGTTTGTTGTTACTGTATCTCTTTATTTTCATAATACGTTGTAATTGCAAAAGATGTCATTTAAAATGTGATAACTCGCATGTATGAGCAAAATGGCAATACAATATTAACAGTAAGCTGCAAAATGAAGAACATAAATAAATAAAACAAAGAAATAACCATCAATATATTTGATCATCTTAGGTGTCTTGTAATTCAGATTCAGTGTCATGACAGGAGGAGGAGTTTAGCACAGACACTATACAGCTGTGTAAAGATGAGCTGTACAACACTGTGGAGCAGCTGCTGTTCTTGCCAGTTTAGTGAATGAACATGTTGATCTACATTATGATACTGCTGTCATCAACTGAAGGTATAATATTGTGGAAATGCATTCTATTGTAACAGAAGTGTTTGAAAACTAAATTTAATGGCACTTTAATTTGCAGGCTCCAGAGCCACAGAAGTCATCACTCCAAAAAGTGAGAGAGTATTTGCACTTGAGGGTGACAATGTGACACACAAAAAAGACATAGAGCTGCTACTGATACAAGTGGAATTGTCAAGTAGCATTGTTAATGTAAGCTGGCTTTACTTGTAATCTTGTTAATCAGTATTTTGTCTTGTTTTCTGATACAAATATCTAAACATTTTTAAACCAAGATGCATTTACTTCAGAAGAATAAAGTCTTCAGCCCGTATTTCATCATAAGAAAGGCAGTGGGATTTGGCTGATCTTAGATCTGTGTGTCTTGAACCAGGCCCTTCACAAGCTCCCGTTCAAGATGCTAACACAGAAACACATCTTCACATGCGTTCTCCCCCAAGAATGGTTAGCAGCGATCGTCCTGAAGGACGTGTACTTCTGTTTCGATTTTGCCTCGACACAGACCGTTCCTACCTCGAGGGTCGGGCACACCAGTACAAGGTCCTCCCCTTCGGGCTGCCTCTGTCTCCCTGTGTCTTCACGGAGGTCGCGGAGGCTGCACTTGCCCATCTAAGGGAAATGGGCGTTTGCGTTCTCAACTATCTCGACGACTTGCTCATTCTAGTTCACTCTTGAGATTCAGGTTCCTGAGAGGGGCCAGGGGACTAAATCCTCCTCGGCTACGCCTCATCCTCCTTTGGGACTTCTCTGTAGTACTTACAGCCCTGCAGAGAGCGCCCTTTGAGCTGCTACAGTCAGTCAAGCTTAAGATCCTGTCTCTCAAAGCACTCCTCATCTATCAAGAGGGTGGAGGACCTGCAGGCATTTTCAGTCAGCAAAACCGAACCGGCTGACTCTCATGTAATCGTGAGACCCAGGCCCGGAGATACGCCCAAAGTTCCCACCATTACTTTTTGGGACCAGGTAGTGAATTGCAGGTGCTGCCCCTGGAGGACGCAGACCCAGGCTGCATAAATTAGGTGAAACGGGGACACTTCCCATAACATCGGCGGGACAATAAGAATGGCATCTATGCTAATATTAGCTAATCCGGATCTGGGCCGTATGCACATCAGATGGTGGACCAGCACCAAGACCTCATCGCAGCCCTGAACGTCAGCAGAGACCGTGTCTACTAAACAGTCCCGTGTGAAGACCTTGTTGATACGACAGGCATTGGCACAGATCCTCAGCAAAGACCACAAGAACCAGACAAGTCCTCTGCTCAGGCCCCTATGGCCAGCTTCATCTCTATTGAAATAATTGCTACCAATCCACAATCTGACTTCTAACTTGTTAATCTTTCTTGCGAGGGTTGCCTCTGGCTTGCTTAGTTGGGGACACTTAATTTAATTTGTGCATTGCTGTACTTTTTTTTTATTATTGTTATTAATTACTATTATTGCAAAGTAAAATGTTTCTATTTCCACATCTTAGTAAGCTTAGTTTGTCACTGTGAAGCTTCATTCAAGAATAGCTTCTTTTTAGCACAGTTCTAGTTTGAAGTGACATCTTGTGCTGTCTTTGAAGAGCAGAGGAATCACCAAACCTGATTTGGGTTACAGACAATTAGGACATAATGAGTGTGTGGAAACGCCAGCAGGTGTCTGACATGAATGTTAAAGCTATACGTCCAATCTATTTACAAAAGGGGAAAAACACTTGAGGAAAAAAAGTGGTTGCAAATGCACATGAATGAAACAAAGGAAAAACAATCATTACTACAAAAAAATAATCTCTAAGATAATATTTAAGTAAAACAACATAAATAATATTAAAATGTACTTGATTTTGGATCTATAGTATATTATTATTACTACAATAAGGGTGTGGCTCCGAGTTTAAGAGACATACTTTAGGAATCATTTTCTTGTTTCAATGCAGAACCAACATGTTAGTTATTCATGCCATAATTGTAATGCTTCATAAAGGTCTGTAAGCATCTGTTTATTTTTATAGTTATTTTTTAATACTTATAGCACAAATACTTTATTGTGTTTCAGCAGAACTGATTCAAGGGAGATTTTTAACATCTTTTGTTCAAACACCATATCATCATGTTATTGACATGAAAGCATAACTCTGACCTGAATTACAGTGGAAGTCCTGAAATTCTCCATGTTCTGTAAATATCCCAGATATAGACCAGTTCCTCCTTTACATGTATGAACATGTTGCAAAGCTGAAAAGTAAAAAAATATACCACCTCGTTTAAAATCGAGAATTAATTATGCAACGAGGATCTGGACATTTTCAATGCTTCAGTAACAGACTGTGCTCTGTACAACATGCACTCTGAAGACCTCAGTGAATAGAAATGCAAAAGCACTGTACAAATATTATGATTTGGTGTTCATTTATGAATGTTGGTTTAAATAACTACTGACTAAGATAAATTTAATTTAAAAAAACAGTATATAAATGAAAATCAGAATGTTTGTGGCTTGACATTTTATATCAATCAGTTTAACTATTTTTAAAATAACAGTGTTAAATTCACATTGTTCAGCTCTGACTGGTTTAAATATAAATATATTTAGAACTATATAAATATAATGTACCTGTTATTGTCAAATGTCTTTTTTTGTGAATCACCAGTTTTCCACGACTTTTCATACTTTATAATTATCATTCTTTTTGATGAATATGTTCTACACATTTTGCAGATGAATGTTTTGCACAGACAATAACACCACTGCAGGGCAGAACACAAGTTACTGAGGGGGAAACAGTCATTCTCTCATGCAAATGCAATGGCATTGTACAGAGTGTAATTTGGTATCAACAAGATCCTGGATCAGGACTGGAATTTATGCTCCTTGTCATTGAGTCATCCAAGAAGACTGTAATATATGCAGATCCCCCAATTCCTAGACTGGGTGGCACTGGCAACATGAGCATGGGAGATAGAAAGTGTATCTAGAGATCTCCTCTGTGTGACAGACTCTGCTCTGTATTACTGCAACCACACTTCATATGCAATAAATGAATGGTGTTGAAAATAAATCACTTTCAAATAGTTTCTATCTTCTTCATCTTCTGATCAGTTGCTTTTACAATACAGATTATTATTTTAGTGCATTAACTCAGATAAGTGAAATGTTTAGTCCAAAATGAAAATGACATTTAAATTATATAATTTACATTTGCCATATCCTACACCAGTTTTAATATGTAAATTAAATACATATTTTAATACTTTATAAGTTGCAAAATAAAAATGAAAATGTATTACTCAAACGATGATGTATTTTTTAACATGTCCAAGCAAAACAGTCCAGCAAAATTATCATTTAAATGTTATTTTTCTTAAATGTAATTTTTTAATAAAATACAGTGTGATAGGCCTAATAGTGAAATGCCTTGTGGATTTCAAAATGCATTCTGAGCCAAAACATGTCCATACTCTACTACGTCAACATAGCTTTGTTAATGCCAAAAGGGTAGCAAAATTGTGATTTAAATGTCTTATTTTCTTAAATGCACTGATTCACTCACAATAAAGATGTTTAAAAATTGCATTTTCATTAAAGTATTAGTTCGCCCAAAAATGAACATTCTGTCAGTAATTACTCACCCTCATGTTGCTCCAACCCCGTAAGACTTTCGTTCATCTTCGGAACAAAAATGAAGATATTTTTGATGAAATATGAGAGCTGGCTCACTCCTTCATAGGCTGCAAGGTAATTACATCTGCCAGCCCAGAAAAGTTAGTAAAGACATCGTTAAAATAGTCCAAGTGACTACAGTGGCTCAATCTTAAGTTTGTCAAGAGACGAAAATACCTGTCAATCATTGCATCAAGCTTGCTCGACATTTTCGCCAACAAGAAAACTTGTTATGTCCACACACACATCCGCGTTTTTTTCTCAAGGTGCATATAGCCTATGATGACGTTTTAAGAGTCGCTGCTTACAAGAACTTCCTCGAATTACTGTAAATGATGTTCATCGCAATGTGAGGCTGTCACATCGTCTAGTAAAATGGAGAAGGTCATTAAACATTACCAGTTACATCCTAAACTTTGAGGGCTAGTATTGCTGTGATCTCGTGTTAGTGAGAGGTTGATCCCGCCCTCACGCCCAAGTCACGAAGAGAACATAGAGGAAGAGAAGAGAAGCGAATCAAGCGATGTCAATGCAAAAGCTAGGGGAAGTTAAATTTTGATTAAAGATTACAAGGACACATGAATTTAAAATAATAATAATAATAATAATGTGCACGGATGAATCATTTATAATAAACACTGCAATATTCCGTTAAAAAAAGAGTCAATTTTCATTTCATGGAGACTTTAAATATGACCTGTATGACTACAATATAATTAAAAGAAAAGAAAAGGATTAAAAATATTTGTACTGTATGACTTTTTCTTCTTTTGAAAGTTTGAAAGAAAAGTAATAGTAATAATGAAAGGTATAATGATTTTTTTGCTTTCAAACTTAAAAAAAAAATTAGGCAGATTTTACATAAATTTGCAAGCCTGGCATTTTCAGAAAATTTGAATAAAATATTATTCTTCAGTTAATTAAACCGTATTTGTTTCAAACTTGCACTGACACTGATACACAGATAACTTTACATCTCTGAATGTTTTGACTGATAGTGAGTTTTGGGTGGAGCTTTGAAGGATCTCACAAAAATCTCACAATTCTGTCTGCAGTTTTCATTTGTGGTTCAAGATGATGCTCCTGTGCTGTCTGCTTGTGTTTTCAGTAACTCAATGTAAGTGATATACAGTACTACTGTAAGTAGCTTTGTTTAAAGCTGAAATAGTAATACATTTAATTTGATATAAGTTCATAGTAATTAATTAACATTATTTCAAAATTTGCTATTTGATTAACACTTTCTGAACGTCTTCATCTTGTTATTCTTAATAACTTGAATGTTTTCTATTCTATGCAGATACATTTGCGCAGTCAATAAGACCATTGCAGAAGAATGTGCATGTAACTGAGGGGAAGCCGGTCACTCTCTCATGTGAATATAATGGCAGTGCAAACAGTCTGCATTGGTATCGACAGTATCCTAGATCCAAGCCTGAATTTGTGCTCCTCGTCCTGGAGTCATCCTCAAAACATGTAACATATGCAGATCCCCGAATCCCTGGAATGGATGGACAAATGAGTATGAGTGAAAAACGTGTGGATCTGGAGATCTCCTCTGCTACAGTATCAGACGCTGCTCTGTATTACTGCGCTCTGCAGCCCACAGTGACAGGAAACACATCATCACTGTACAAAAACCTAAAGGTCACCCTTTTATTTTATCTTTCATAATTTTAAATCTCTTTCACTATAAAAAGAAAGATAGTTTAACTTTCTGGACAAAATTGTGGATTTGGTGGTCCAGTTTATTATAAATACGATCACATCAGTGCTCTTATACAGTGAGTCCATGGTAAAATGATATAAGTTTGTGGGCAAGATTTTAGGTTGAAATTTAAAATGTAAATGTTTTAGATAAAACAAATGCAAGGAAAATATTCTGTGCTGTAACTGGTCACCATTTTATTTTGTCTCTCTTCCTTTTTAATCTCTTCCACAACATTTTACATTTATTTTTCTATAAAAATAAAGATGGCAAAAGTTTATTTTGCAACAGGCTATAAGAGGACAAAATTGTGGATTTGGTCGTCCAGTGAAGTAACTCTGTTCTTTGTGCCCGACAACTTTGTTTTACATAATTTATATTCCAAACCCCCAAACAACAACATGCACTCTTCAGGTTCCACGAGGGATTTTGTTTCAGCAATGCCATAAAAAAATAAAAAAAATAAATTGGGTCCCTCAAAAAATCTTTCAGTTCTGAAAAAAAATATTTGTGTCAAGAATATGATTTTTTTTTTTCAGGTGTATCTTTTTAAAGAAAGCTCCAATAACTTAAAAATGAATGTTTTTACATATTTATTTTGTTAAATTTTTCCCACTATCTAACAACTAAAAATCTATAAATCTTGAGAACAGCTTAAAGATGGATGCATGTGAGAACCTTTATAGTGACAGAAGTCTTTTTAGAGGGTAAAAATACTGATACTGCAAGTCCTCTGTGATTCATTAATGTGTTTGTTTTCACCCAGAAGAGGGTGTTCTTCTCATTTCTTTAGTCCTCCTGTACACAAAGAGTTCAAGACTCATCATGGAAGATCAAATCTTGCCACAGGGTGGAGCTCCAGACTTAAATCACAGTGTTCCAGTGAAGAAAAGACACATCTGAGTTTGTCATTTTATTCCATCATGCTGCTCTGTGCACTTGTAATATTTTCAATACTAGCAGGTGAGATTCATTTATTCTATTTATCACCACATCTTTTGATTTAACCATGTTAATACATTTATCTGATCACAGTAGTGAATTTAGTATGCTTTTTTTCTTCAGGAGACTCTCTTGGTGAACTAATAGCTTCTCATGGTTCTGAAAAAGAAGCTCAAGATGGTAACAGTGTTACTCTCTCCTGTAACTACAGTGGTGCTGTTTACAATCTACTGTGGTATCGTCAGTATCAGAGATCCAAACCAGAACTCCTTCTCTACATGACTGAATCTGGAGATCCAGTTAAAGCAGATCCATCAGCCCACTGGTTTTCTGCTGAAGTTGACAAACACAGAAAGCTCATGAAACTGGAAATCAGCCCTGCTAAAGTAACAGACTCTGCACAGTATTATTGTGCCCTGGTGCCCACAGTGACAGGAAACCCTTTTCCTCAGTACATAATCTTCCTGCAGATTAGCCATGCTTTTCATTGATGTTTAAAAAGCACATGTATTGGTCTTGATTGATAAATCCCAAAAGTTTTAGTGCCAGCAAGTCCACCTCAACTGCATATGTCCATCAGTCTCCATAATAACAAAGTGTATCTGGAGATCTCCTCTGCTGCTGTATCAGACTCTGTGTATTACTGTGCTCTGGACCCCACAGTGACAGGAAAGCATGCAACACTGAAACACATTTTTCCCCTGTGGTGTGACATGCCAAACATGGTCTAATCCTTATTCATTTGTATTTGTATTATACATGCTGTTTTTTAATACCTCAAATTGAGTGTGGTGCTACAAGGAATATTTGTTCAAAATTTTCATTAAAAATAGTGAAAAAAGATATGATGACCACTCAGATTAAGCCAGGAGTAGGTCTTAGTTAAATTAGGACATTTATGTAGCTTTTATAAACATGCCATAGAAAAACAAACAAAAAAAGTGTCATTATATTGCGTGTGCGATTCAAAAACATATTTGAGATTGAAATGTCTCCACCGTTTAATGTTTTCAGCTGAAGTTTAAGAAAGTATTACAGTCTTTGGCTTTTCTTTGACACATGCTGCCAGAGACTTTGAACATGAACTGGTTTAAGCATAAAGACTCCATTACAGAAGTAAATCATATTGCCAGAAGGCGGAGCTTAATATCATGATGTAGAAGCATTTTCATCTGAAGGAGGTTGTCAGAACTCAAAGGCATCCTGACACGCAAGTCTTTCAGATTCTTCTTCAGATATCTGCTATCATGATTATTTTCACTCTCCTCAGTTTGTTTTGGACGTTTATTGGTAAGATAAATATTACGTATTTACTGCTACTTGCTACAGTTTAGTAACTGATTGATCTAACCAGGCGTTTATTCTTCATTATAGGCCACACAGAGGCAGATGCAATAAAATCCTTGTCAGGGGATGAAAATAGACTTGTTGGTGACACTGTTACTCTGTCCTGCAGTTACAAAGACCATACGGGTAATGTGCAGAATTTACAATGGTACAGACAATATCCCAGATCCAAACCGGAGTACCTCCTTTACATCTTCCCAGGTGGAGATATGAGTAAAGATAGACCAGACAGATTTTCTGCTGAAGTTCATCGAGATATTAAACAAGTGGATCTGAAGATCTCCTCAGCTGTACAGGCAGATTCTGCCATGTATTACTGTGCCCTGAGGCCCACAGTGACAGGAAATCTAACAGCATCATACAAAAACCTCCCATGCCTTCATTCAAGATGAAGCTCTAACACTTGCTTCATCTGGTCTTAAATGTCAATGCATCATCACAACAATAGTCTGTCCTTTTGCTGAAACAATAAACACATGCATTCATATAGTCAAAGGTTCACATCTCCCATATGACTGAAATTGTACAGAAAACAGTTTTGCCAGGAGGTGGCGCTTTATGACTTAAAGTGAGACAGAAGAGACGCTGTCTTTTCATTTTGTGAGTTTTTCAATCAATCTATGAGTTTTATCTTACATGCAGATTAATACTACTCTGTCATTCTGATGATCAAGGATGTGTGTGTGTCTGACTCTGCTGTGTATTACTGCGCTCTGAAGCCCACTGTGACAAAACTGAAGTCAAACCACATACAAAAACTCATGAGCTGAATCTCAGCCAAGACAGTTTAACATCCTCTTCAGATCATGAAATAGTGCTTTTGAAGAATCAATTTATTCACAAAATTCTATAATAAATAGTGTAAATGTTAACACAGAGAGGGAGATGAGCGGTGAGTCAAGTGCAGCGACTAACTCCTGTTTCTCATTGCAGTAATTGGCATGGAGAGACCGGATGTAAGCCGCTGACTATATGGGAAAGGGGGAGAGAGACTACGGCAAACTAGTGTGTGGTGTCTGTATTGCTGAGGATAAAAAAAACCAGAGAACTATTGTTTGAGTGAAGCGCAAGTGTTGTTTTTGTTGGTTTATTAAAGAGCGCTCAATAAAAGAATATACGAGTTCACCACAGCCGACCCTGTCGTCTTCTTCCTTACAATGAATCTCATCACAAACATATTCCAAAATCACACATAAAACACATTAATAGCACAGAGAAAACAAGAGAAAACACTGATGAGTGTGATTGGCTCTTTCTTCTGTTCCCCATGTGTGAAATATAGACATGATGTTGCTCAGAGAGGAGGGACTCAGAGTTCACAGATCTGACATGATCTCATCGTGTCTGAAAGAGACTGAGGACGAAACGATTCAGTCTGACTCTTCTCACAGTGAACACTTGAACAATGGATCTTCTTTCAGTCATTCTGTTCTGTGCTTCAGCTGGTATGTGTTTCTTTAATTGTTTGATTGATTGATTGATTAATTGATTGACTGTTTACAAAGAAATCTTTCAATAAAAGTAACTAATTTCTCTTCTGTTTCAGCTGCTGTCTTTGGAAATACCATAAAATCAGACAAAACAGATGTTGGTGCTGATGAGGGAGAAACTGTGAAGTTGTCCTGTAGTTATTCCTCTCCTGGGGTTACAGATTATCTCTTCTGGTATCGTCAGAATGGAAGATCAAAACCTGAATTTCTTGTATCAACCCACAGTGCTGCAAAAGAGCCTGAGGTGTCTGGTGTAGATTCAAGACTCTCTGTAAAAATAACAAAAAAGGAACAAACCCATGTGGATCTGGAGATCTCCTCTGCTACAGTATCAGACTCTGCTGTGTATTACTGTGCTCTGCAGCCCACAGTCACAGGAAACAAAAAAACACTGAACAAAAACCTTTCCTTATTTAAACCAGTGACAAACAAGCAATAGACACTGAGACAAAGACTAAAGGAGAATCTGTAAACTGCACATGCAACTAATAAGTAGAGCAATAACTGGATGAAAATAAATAAACTGATAAAAAGCTTATGAATACAAATGTAAAATTGCAGATAGAAAGATAAAAAATCTAAATTAATGACATTCAAAAGTGAATGAAGCATCTTAACATTGATAATTACATTAAATCTATTCACATTAAAATTTATTCAAAATCTTTATATTTCAATCCATTATCAAATGTAACAGATTGTCAATGTGCCACAAGGTGTCAGTGTTCTCAGATCCTCAGGAACTGCTGCATAAAGAACAGAATTCATATTCATTAATATTACAAGAAAAGAGCCTGAAAAGCACAGACAAAGTTTTAGTGTATTTTTTTCATAAACAGTACTATTAAACATACTATTAATGAAGGTTTAAAGCTTTGGTTTTACCCTCAGAGATCAGGAAGTGTCTGAATGTCTTGATAAGTGAACAGCAGAAAGCATCAGTAACACACAGACTCTGATTATATTCACCATGAACAAATACATGCTGCTGGTTTTCATTATGGCGTCAGGTGTGTCATTTATGTTTACTTCAGTTCATTTAGCAACAGCTTAAAAACACTTTTAAAACACTGTCTGTTATTTTATTGATTTCCTTTCAAAACAACTGTACACTTTACTGATATACAATGTTTAACTTAAGACAAAAAGAGTTAATATTGTGCTTAATGTTTGCAGATGTGACGGCTGTGGATAAAATTGAGCCAAACCGAGGGACCGATATCATCAAAACAGAAGGAGAGTCTGTAACGCTGAGCTGCTCGTATGATTCAGACAATGATAATGTACGTTTGTACTGGTACAGACAATATCCCAAAGGACAGCCTCAATATTTATTACGTGAAGGAGCTCGATCAAACAATCTTAAGGACAGCTCTGATTCTCGATTTAAGTCAAGTACTTCTCGCATAATCACTGAACTCATTATTAGTAGTGTGACTGTGTCAGATTCAGCTCTTTATTACTGTGCTCTAAGAGTTGAGGCCCAGTGATACAAAACATTAAACTACCGTAGTAAAAACTAATTGTGAAATGGAATTGTGAAAATTAAATCAAAACCTCAATGTGAGATAATAACTGTAAACACGTGTGAGGTTGAGGATGGTGAAATGTTTTATAAAAGGAATAAAAGAGCAAACAAAGCTTTTCAAAAACGTGCAAATGTGTTAAAATAGGCTATAGGTGTTGAACACTTCAGCTGTGTAAAAAAACCTAAAAAGGGCAATGGCTTCCAGTATTACACTTCATGCACAGACACTGGATTTGAAGGAGAATCAGTATCATTAGAGGGTTCATACAGCACAGATTTAACACAACCGAGCTTCTTCAAGCAAATCCAGAGAGTAAATGACCTTCTGAAACACCCTTACAAGGGACAAACATGGACCTGATGAACATGGCACGAGTTTCAAGAGAGATTTCACTGTGAAGTGTTATCAAATTCAGCTCCATCGACAATCAACAAATTTGGTAATGATACATTGTCAAACAGTAACACTATTTTGATATGAAAAAAATAAATAATAGAATAACAAGGATTATTTGTGTTAGAAATTGCAATAAATAAACATATTACAACTACTTTATATTCATTTTCTTTATATATAGCCTATATATATATATATATATATATTTTTTTTTTTACATTTTACTATAACCCTTTCAATAAAAAGTTACAAAAGAACATTTTCATTTTCAGTTGTTGTCTTTGGAAATGTCATCAAACAAGTCATTTTTGAGGATGAGGATTCATACGTTCAAAATCAAAAAGCAGAAACAGACTGATTTTTCTTTTAATTATGAGGTCTGAATTTGTGTGGCTATGTGAAAGATTTACATTACTTTTAGTTATACATAAAATCCATATGAACTTGTAATATCTGTTATTGAGAAAACGGTCAAAACAATCAATAAAACATCTCAAATTATTCTCATGTGAAATACACAGTAGTGGCCAAAAGTGATGTCCGGAGGAGATATTTATTTTTAATGATCCTACTAGTTTGATTAAACCATCAAAATATGAGGGAAATATTTTATATATTTTAAAGATAAAGAAGAACAGCTACAGGTTTTATTTTACTATATGCAAAAAAATGATAATACAAATGATAAAAAAAAATGCAAAAAACAAAAAGCTCACAGGAAAAAGCATACACTGACTACAACATAATCAGTAATTTAAAATTTTGTTAGTTTTCTCTTGTTTTTGCATGTGTTCATAATTTATTTGTAAGACAGCCTGGCCAATAATTATGTCCACACAATTTGGCATTTGACATATCATTGCGTTATCACAAATAAAACCACTCACTCCAAGCACAACTATGCAATATACTTACAAAATCTTTAACAATTTTTTTAATAATACTTGAATAGAGAGTGAAGATATGTATTTTCCTAGGCTGGACATCACTTTTGGCCACTACTGTAGTGCAGGTACATATATGCCACAGGATGGCAGGTTTCTCACACATTCACATGAAGATACTGCTGTTTCAAACCTTAAATAAAAAGAGAAGATATGGTCATTCTACAATATTCACTGGCCAGTAGTTGGACTAAATTGTGGCACTTATTGAGTAGACATTTTTTGAACATTAATGTTTTTTGTAGAAATACTCCCACTGCATGCACTCTATGCACCATCATGGTCATCACTATCATGTTTGCACACATTCAAACAGCAGAACTCCATCAAGACAGTTTAATGAACATTCTTCTCATGTTGTGTGTTATATACAAAATTCTGTAATATTTCAAATAAAATCATAAACAGGAGCAGGAAGTTCAGTGAGGAGGAAGTTCCTGTGTGTGTTTCTGTGTGATCTTCAGTGACTTACAGCTCAGAGAACTGAGAGCCTCAACAGAGAACTGAGCTGATCTGATTCAACATGGACAGATGCCTCATACTTATTCTCATTGTGGGAACAGGTACATTATTTATCAAATAATTAATGAAATCCTGTACATGCATATTTACTTTGTTTTTGTTTTCAATCCCCAAAGGCTAAATTTATAATAATTTAGTCATTTGTATTCTTGTAAAAGATGATTTGAAATTTGTTTGCAATATAGTTTTGTCAACCTTGCTTTTACAAATCAAATATATATATATATTTTTTGACAGGTTTGGTGACTGGAGACAACATTGAGCCAGATAAAGGGACAGAAAAAAACTCAAAAGAAACAGAAACTGTCAAGCTGAGCTGCTCATATAGTGCAAGTAGTCAATATGTTCGGCTTTACTGGTACAGACAGTATCCAAACAAAGAACCGCAATATTTATTACTCAAAAATGCACGATCCTTGAGTGCTTATGAAGACACCTCTGACCCTCGGTTTCAGTCGACTGCATCACAAACATCCACTGAACTCACTATTACTGATGTACGTCTGTCAGATTCAGCTCTCTATTATTGTGCTCTGAGAGTTGGAGCCCAGTGATACAAAACATGAAACCTGTCGTACAAAAACCTGAAGCTCTTTTCACTTTGAACCGATCTAGTAAAAACCACAATCAAAACCACAATCTATCCAGCCTTGAATATAATAAAATATGTGGCAACACCTGTGTGAGGTTGAATTAGGCCTGTTAAAAAACTTCAGGAAAACAATAACAATATTTATAGATATCACGTTCCATGTGGTTCCTTAAGAACAAATACATTCTTAAAGTGCCCTTATTATGCTATTTTAAAGTTTCCTAATGTTGTTTTGGAGTCTCCCACAACAGGCTTACATGCATCAAAGGTAAAAAGAAACGGTTTCATTTTCTCATAAAATATATTTGCATATCACCACATTTTTCAATGATTTTCAAAGACTCCTCAAATGAATCAGTCTCTCTAAATCCCTCCTTTCCGCGAGCTACTCTGCTCTGATTGGCCAGACAGCTCAGTCTGTTGTGATTGGTCTACTGCGTACAGCGCACGGGTCGAAAACAAAAACGGCCATTGCCATAACTGAACGTCAGCTCTAGTCTAGACAGTAAAATAAAGACAGTAACAAACAATGCTGTCGATTTTACCATATTAGTCCAAGTGCGAGTCCGATGAAACACTGGAAGTAGTCATTCAACCCGAACCTCCATTGCAAGGACGACTCGAGCAGGACGTTTCTCAGTGATACACTACTCAGTTTGAGGTAGCTACATTATGAGATGTTGTAACTGTAATTCCTCACCATCAGCATTAACAAGTGTATGTCCATCAACAAACTGATTATTTTACTTGTACTCATTTATTTACCGAGTATTTTTCTAATTTATTACGGTGAATGTGGGAACTGTATCAATAACAGTGCATAGGCTACATTAGCCGAGCATAGCGTGAATGACTGATGTAACAAATGTTGGTAAAACAAATCTTGCTCCATACTTAATCTTTACTCAAAGTAGAGTAAGACATACGATCTGCATTAGACACAGTTTTATGTAATAGTGGCCCACAACTGATTAGCAGAAGTATTTCAGTTAGACAATAACGTGAGTTAGCCTCTTTGTATTTCTTTTAAGCGACTGCGTCTCTCAGCACCACTCCTATTGAGTTAATGGCTCTGCTGACTCTCCAACAACATCTAACCAATTGTTGAGTCTTTTGAGTTTATTTTCAAGGCAGTGACTATTGAGCTTCTTATGAAAGCCAGAAAGTTAGAATAGTTCTACCAGAAAGACTCTTTAATTAATACTGTGACAATGAACATTTATTTAAGAGCTCAGCAAACAATCAAATTCTTTGGCGTAGGCCCCGTCCGTAACTCGCATTCCGAGGGTACGGAATCTGCATATCCTGCCTGAAGACGAAGACAGGGGCGCAGCCCACCCCCTGCGAAGTAAGGAAGGGGGCCATCTGGTGGTGGTGAGGTGGAAGGAGGAAGAGGACATCCTGGCATCCTGAAGCGACAGCCGACAGCATCTGCGAACTCAGACATGAGTAAGTACCTCCCTTTTATACTGGGCTATTAAGATATGATTGGATAGATCAGAAGGTAATAAGTGACGAGAACGATTGAGTCTTCCTGGCAGAACTTGCGCTATAGGCTTCATTTCTCAAAAAACAAAGCCACATACATTATAAATAGCTAAATGTATGTAAAAATCACTTTAAAGTAAAAGGCTTTGCTATTCTAGTAATTTTACATTTATTCATTTAAAACGCTTTTATCTAAATTATATTTATAATTTCTGTCAATAACATTCTAGAGAACTGCATGCTCTTTAGTTTTTCTGCAGCAGTTTGTGGAGGGTCCTTTACTATTTTAGCATGACAAAATACCCCTGTGCACAGAGAAAAGTCAATCAATAAAGGATGATACAATTTAAAAACATTTGTTTTCATTATACAGAAAGTCAGACAATGATTATTTCAGCTTTTGTCTCTCAAAAGAACACTTGAATGAAAACAATGTCATTTCAGAAGTTGCCCACTGTGTTGATCAGTTTCCACCTCCATCATGGTTGAGATGCTCAATGATGTTCCTGCTGCATGTGTGTAACCTCTACAAACAGTTGTGCGCTGGTAAACTCCAGTCTGATATTTCCTGCTGTGCATTAACATGTTAATCTGGCTGAGGAATTTACTTTTAATGGCTGCAGTGCAGTACTTGGTAAGTAATTTAACTGTTAAGTGTAACATAATTTTATCCTTACATGAGAAGATATATGAATACTGATTTATTTATATATTTTTTTATATATTTCCTGACAGAGTGCAATACACAATATTCTTTTAATCAGCCAACAAGAGTTCAAACAGCTTCGGAACATGACGTGGTTACACTTCACTGCACTTACAGTACCAGTGACCAATACCCTTATCAGCATAAAACCAGTGGATTCACAGTTTATATGCTCCAAACTCTCAACTGGATCAAGCAGCAGTGAAAATGAATTTGAGGAAAGATTTCATGCAGATCTCAACAAATCCTCAAGCTCAGTTTCTCTGACAATCAAGGATGTGTGTGTGTCTGACTGTGTACTGCTGTGCTCTGAAGCCCACTATGACTGAAACACACACACACATCCTGACAATGTCAGGGATAACATTTAAGATAAACATTTATTTCAAATATTATTTTTACCATCGCTGTCTGTCTAAAGACATCATGTTTCTTTTTTACCTGGATAATAATGCAACTTTGCATGGGTATAGACATTAATTCAATCAATATATGTAATATAAAAAAGTATAAAGGCCTATAGATTTTAATAGATAAATTGCACAAATTGTACAAATCTGCTATAGTATCAGCCTCTGCTCTGTATTACCAGCCCGATCTCACAGCAATCCATACGAATTTTACGAGGTGGCTAATTCGTATGAATTCATACCTCACTCGAATTAATTCGTACGATTTTTGCTTAATCGTACATATTTTACGAGTTTCCAAATTTGTATGAATTTGTACGAATGACCTACCCCTGACCCCGTCCCTAAACCTAACCCATCAAGACAAATTGTACGAATTTGTTTGAGTGAGGTTGTACGAATTTGTATGAATTAGCCACCTTTTAATCACTCATACGAATTCGTATGACTTGGTCGTGAGATGTGGTCTTGTGACCACAGTGACAGGAAACACTAGAACACTGTACAAAAACCTTTCCTTGTCTTATTTAGTGAAAGAAGAAAGATACACAATTGATATATGAGAGCTGTGATTAATACAGTAGAATAGGTCAATCATTTGATAAATATATCTAATGAGTCCAAGTCTACAGGAGCAAAACTGAAAGTAAAAAAAAGTTAAATCAATGTGACATTAAAAGTCTATTAAGTTGTATAATATTGTTAATTTTTCAAGTCCAAAAAAAGTAGCCTGTAGTTTAGTTTCAATGCATTATCACGTGTAACACATTGTGTAGGTAGCTACTGTATAACGTACCACAAGATGGCAGTGTTCTCAGACAATAAAAGAACTGCAACAATGAACAACAGAATTGAAATTACAGAACAGAACTCATAATGTTGCTCAGAGAGGAGGGACTCAGTGTTCACAGATCTGACATGATCTCATCGTGTCTGAAAGAGACTGAGGACGAAACGATTCAGACTGACTCTTCTCACAGTGAACACTTGAACAATGGATCTTCTTTCAGTTATTCTGTTCTGTACCTCAGCAGGTGAGTTTATTTTTTTATTTTTTTTTTATATCAATGAATTTTATTTCTTAATTTAATTTAAAACCTCTCACTAAAAAGTTACAAATGTACTTTTACAAATGTTTCTTTTTCAGCTGCTGTTTTTGGAAATGTCATCAAACCAAACAAAACTGATGTTGTTTTTGAGGAGGGCTCAAGTGTTACATTATCCTGTAGTTTTTCTGCCTCTGGAGGTTCAGATTATCTCCACTGGTATCGTCAGTATGGAAGATCAAAACCTGAATATATTGTACACACATTTGGGAGTGCAACAAAAGCTCAGGTGTCTAAAGTAGATCCAAGATTCTCTGTTGAAGTTGAAAAAAAGGAACAAAACCATGTGTATCTGAAGATCTCCTCTGCTACAGTATCAGACTCTGCTCTGTATTACTGTGCTCTGGCGCCCACAGTCACAGGAAACACATCAGCTCTATACAAAAACCTGTTACAATGAGAGACGAGAGAGAAACACAGAGACAGAGAAAATTACAGTGAGAAAAAAGTAACTGCCAATAACAACAATATGTATGTCAGAGAAATAATGGAAACTGGTAGCTACCAAAATCGAAATGTAGAAAGTCAGTGTGAATCGTTGGCAATAAAAAGATGAAACACATTAAAACCCTACAATATTATCTACTATCCAGTTGACAAATCAATTTAGAATATCCTGTAATTCAAGAAACTGTCAAAAACATTAAAATATCTCAAATGATGTGTAATATATAGCATTTACATTCATATGGAGCTCGTGCTTGTTCAAAATTATTTAATATATAGAAGGCTAGTTAAATAACTTTATATCTAGAAAGTCATTTTTTTAATGGTGTCATCAGACAATATAAATCAGGAAATACTCCCATTGCATGCACTCTCTGCACCATCATGGTCATCACTATCATGTTTGCACACACTCAAACAGCAGAACTCCATCAAGACAGTTTAATTCACATTCTTCTCATGTTGTGTGTTATATACAAAATTCTGTAATATTTCAAATCAAATCATAAACAGCAGCAGGAAGTTCAGTGAGGAGGAAGTTCCTGTGTGTGTTTCTGTGTGATCTTCAGTGACTTACAGCTCAGAGAACTGAGAGCCTCAACAGAGAACTGAGCTGATCTGATTCAACATGGACAGATGCCTCATACTTATTCTCATTGTGGGAACAGGTACAATTAGAATGCAATTATTTAATGAAATAGAATAATTTGAAAAACAGCACACATCGCAACCAATCTTCCTCTGGTTCATAAATAAAATAAAATAAATGATTGCATGTTAAAATGTAATATGAGCAGATTACTTTGATAAAACTCTTAGTTTACATGAAGTATACATAATTAATACTTCTTGGTTATTCTTGACCATTAAATGTCTCACACTGACTAACTAACATGACATTGTCTTGCTCGAATATAATTCAAATCCAAAACCACATATATGTTTGCTACATTCATATGCAGCCTCTTTTTTTTCTTTTTTTAAATAAAATAATATAAAAAAAAGGAAAAACCTTAAAAGTCATAAGCCATAAAAAGCCATAACTTTGGCTTTGAACACTTTTTTAATTTTACAAAAACAATGTCATTTCAGAAGTTGGCCACAGTGTGGCATAATCTGTGATGTTGGTGGGAAATATTAAACTCCACTATTTGTGTGTAATGTATGTCTGCAAACATTTGAGCAGCAAATGCTAAATAATTATTAGACTGTTATAATCTTGATTTGGAATACTTATTAGACTTATAATCTGTCTGAGGAATTCACTTTTAATGGCTGCAGCTCTTGTTATAACTTAACTGTTAAATGTAACATTTGTATTATTTATCTTCAGAACATATCTGAAAACTAGTAAAATTCACACGATTCTGGTAACATTTCTCAGTTTACATGCTCTGTACACTCTTAACAGGATCAAGCAGCTGCAAAATAGAATTTGAAATTCATTTCAAGCAGATGTTAATAAATACTCACTCTTTTCTCTGCCAATTCAGAATCTCGGTGTATCTGACATTGCTGTGCTTACTGTGCTCTGCTGCCCACTGTCACTGATATATTATATAGACAACCTTACAAAAACTAAGAGCTCTAAAGTGTGCAGTTTCTGACATGAGCCTATTTTCCCCATTGTTAAAAAATGAAAGCACTCCAGCAGTGGGTGGAGCTGATTCACACGGTTGAGAATGTGAGCCAGTCAAACAGTTCATTCAAATACATTACACAATCTATTCCAGTCTCTCTAAATACATCATGTTTCTCTTTACCTGGATAATAATACAAATTTGCATGGGTAAGAAATATTAATTCAACATGTTTATTATGAAAAATTGTAATCAATAGAAAGTTGAAATTAAAAACTGAGGCTTTGTATAGCTCTTTTATTTTATTAATGATTTATTAATGATTAATTGCGACTTTTCTTTTTCACAGGAATTGTTTTTGCTGATACAATTAAACCATTGTCTTCAGAAAAACATGTTATTGAGGGTAAAAATGTGACTCTCTCTTGTAACTACAGTACCACTACTGGCAATGTTCAGTCTCTCCAGTGGTATTGTCAGTATCTTGGAGCAAAACCAGAGTTCCTACTTTCTGTCAATGAATATAGAAATACATCTGAGCCTGATCTTCGTCTGTTTTCAAAAGCTACAAAAGAGATCAAACGTGTGGATCTGAAGATCTCCTCTGCTACAGTATCAGACTCTGCTGTGTATTACTGTGCTCTGCAGCCCACAGTGACAGGAAACATTACAACACTGTACAAAAACCTGATTCGGTTTGTATTCCACAAAGGTGACCACCTTTACATGCTATAATAAACTACACTTCATGGTGGTCTCAAATGTTTAGAAAGAGCTTGTTTATTTAGTCCCGTCAGAGATAGGGGAGAGCGGGGCACAACCTAACACATTTTGGTTTTGGCTCAATTATTTGAAAAAATATAAAAATAAGTTAGATTAATCTTTTGCTTACACAAGCAACACTGTACACATCTCTGTTGTAAAGTTTTTTTCTAGGACCTACCATTTTCATACAGTTGCACTGAAAGTGACAGAAGTGCAAATGTTACAACTTACCCCATATGCAGGGTTAATTGTAACAGACAGAGGGGTTAGTTGTAACACTTGTGTGTAAAACACATAATTCAGTACTATTTTCAGTACTATACAGACTCAAACACACTCAAAAAGCTTGCAAATACAGTCCTAAATTAAATATTATTGATTTGTCTTTGGATGAAGTCCAAAGTATTTTAAATTTTAAAATATTCCACTTCATATCATAAATTGATTTACCCAACTTTTAGATTTGACATTAACTTTATCCTAAATTATATTTAGGCAAGCATTTCATGTCAAAACAATCCAGAGTAATTAATATGCTGTTAAAACACGTGCATTGAATGTATTTGGTTATTAATATACATTTATTATGATATGAGCAGAAATAAAACTCTTCACCTTTCAGTGCACATTTCTGTCAAATAATGCACTTGCTATAAACCTATTGAGCACCAGAAGAGGGCGATATACACATCATTCAGCTCTTCAAAGCAGGGTTATTATTATAATATCTTAAACTTAAGCTAAAATCATAAAAACACATTTTTGTTACTTGAAACAAAGTAAACGTAAACTGAAATAATATATATACATATACAAATTCAGCTAGTTGCCATTTCCCAAGAGTGTTAGGTTATTATTATTAAAACAAAATTGAATAGCCCTACAATAAACAGAAGAATAGAGGATAGAGGAAATATATCTTTACGATTAAGATTAACAATATTAAAAAATATATTAAATAAAAAATTTTTAAAGGAATAAATTGAAGTGACTGACATTGGATAATTGTCGTTAGATGCTGAAACGTGATATGGATGTATCTGCAACATTAAAACATTATTACGATTTTACAGCTACAAAACGTAAACTATTTACGAATCTTTCATATTATAAAGATATCTGTATAATTTCCCTTTTACTGCTTTATAGAGAAGAAGTGTAATATCCTTTAACTCTACTCCCAAACCTAAACATACCCATTTTATACAGAATATAAAAAGGATAAAACGTAATGGACATAGATATGTGGGGAAATGGCAGTTTTATTAAGCATTAAAAGATATTTTGAGCCACTAATCCGACTCCTTCTAGTCCAGTCATTTTATGAAAAAAGGTTGAACAAATTGCAACAGAAGCAACTGATTTTGTATCCTCAATATGTCCTGAGTAAGGAAAAAAAAAAGTCCAGAAGATTCCCATTAGGGGAAAGTTTCGAAAAAGACCCAAATATAGCCTATTCATATGCCTATTCTTTTTCTTACGTGAATAGGGTAAAAATGTTTACCTTTAGATATCACCATGAACATTACTGAGTTGATTACTTACTTCATGACAAACAAAAAATGTATTACAAGTTTTTTTTTAATTGTTTGTTAACATGGACAAAAGGTGCATAATCTAATTAAGTATGTGCTAATTTGCATAAATACCACAACAGATCTAAACATTGGGTATAGCCAGGTGAAAATGTCTTGTTGAATCTTGTTGACACATAACAGTAAAATACTTAATATTAAGGTCTGAATGGAACCCATTTAGGCTACCCATGAGCATTAATACATAGAGGCAGGAAGAAGTACTTTAGAAACCAGCCTTTATTCATTTTTAAGAGATTGGGTTTGGGGCTGGGTCCGTGGGACTGTTTCTGTTAAGAATGATTCGAGAAATGTCCAAAGCAACTGAGAAAAACTAAGAAACTGCACACATTAGTCTTTCTTTCTTTCAGGTCAGAGAGGACACAAAATAATAGAATTTAAAAGACTCACATTATACACATATTTCATGTCTATACAGTGGGTACGGAAAGTATTCATACCCCCGGTAAATATGATCAAAAATGGCTGTAAAAAATAAATCTTTCATTCAAAAAAAATTATCTTTCTAACCTTTCATTGAAGTAAAAGAATTCAAATTGGGAATTATGAAATAATCACATTATGAAATAAATGTTTTTCTCCAAAACACGTTGGCCACAATTATTCATACCCCTCGAATGTTTTATGAATAAAATATCTCTGAAGTATATTCCCATTAATATTTACCTTTTTTTAGCACACCAGGGTGACTAGGAACATGAAATTGTCCAGCCATGACTTCTTGTTTCACAGGAGTTTAAATATGAGGAAACACAAAGGCCAAATTCCCTTAATCATCGGTCACAATGAGTAAAACCAAATAATACAGTTCTGATTTGCAGCAAAAGATTGTTGAGCGTCACAAAATAGAAAGTGGCTGTAAGAAAATAGCTAAATAATTGAAAATACCCATTTTGACCATCAGGGCAATAATTAAGAAGTTATAATCAAGTAAAAATGTTACAAATCTGCCTGGAAGAGGACGTGTGTCTATATTATCTTAATGGACGGTGAGGAGGATGGTTTGAGTGGCCAAAGACTCTTCAAGGATCAAAGATGGAGAATTGCAGAGATTAGTTGAGTCTTGGGGTCAGAAAGCCTATAAAAAATAAAACCTACATCCCCACATGTTGTTTGGGAGGGTTTCAATAAAAATCCTCCTCGCTCCTCCAAAAACAAAGTCCAGCATATTCAGTGGTCAGACACGACTGGATCTTCAAACAACACAGGGTTCTGTGGTCAGATGAAACTAAAACAAGAGCTTTTTGGCAGCAAACACGCTAGATGGGTTTGGTGCACACAAGGATAAAAAGTACCCCATGTGTACAATTTAATATACCACTGGATCTTATATGTTGTGGGCCTATTTATCTGCTGGAGGTCCTGGACTTCTTATTCAGATACATGGCATCGTGGATTCTATCAAATATCAACGGATAAAATAATCCAAACCGGGCGGCTTCTGCTAGAAATCTTATAATGGGCCGTGGTTGGATCTTCCATCAGGACAACGATCCAAAACAAAAATCAACACAAAAATGTGTTTCGGAGCACAAAAAGCATCTGCCATGAGCGCATCTCCCAGTTCCCTGACCTGATGAGTGGAGTGAACTGAAGAGAAGAAGCACCAACATGGATCTGGGAATCTGAAGGATCTGGAGAGATTCTGTATGAAGGAATGATCGCTGATATCTTGTTAGGTGTTCTCCAAACTCATCAGGCATTATAGGAGAAGACTCAGAGCTGTTATCTTGGCAAAAGGAGATTGCAAAAAGGTATTTACTAAAAGGGTGAATAATTGTGGACAACGTGGTTTGGAGAAAAACATTTATTTCATAATGTGATTTCCCCCCCAATTTGAATTCTTTTACTTCAATGAAAGGTTAGAATTTTGCCAATTTTTTGAACAAAAGATAAAAAAATTTGAATGAAAGATTTATTTTTTACAGCCATTTTTGATCATATTTACCGGGGGTATGAATACTTTCCGTACCCACTGTATATCAAAGAAGTACAGAAAAGATGTAAGCATTCACTGACAATTTTGACCACAAAATGGTCAATTTACTAGTAATTTTTTTATACAAAAATTGTATTTGTTGTAAAAATCCTAGACACGCAGACAAATAGACAAACAGACAGAGAGCGTGTGCCAGTGAGCAGGAAGTTCATGGGTGTCTTTATGCCTTCAGTGTCTCATAAGCAGTGCAGCAGAACATCGAAAGGCTCAACAAAGAACTGCTGATCTTATTCAACATGGACAGGTGTTTTCTGCTCATAGTCATTTTGGGAACAGGTACATTATTTAGTAAATGATGATGAAACAAATGAGGTTTGAAAATAAAAAAAATGCCAATGTTTCAACAATCTTATTTGAGTCATTTTTACTGTTTACATCGTGTCTTGTGTTTGCAATGTTTTGTTTAGCCTTGTTATGACAAATCAAAAATAATTTTATATTATTATTGTTCACAGGTTTGGTGTCTGGGGACAATATTGAGCCAGATAAAGAAAAAAATGTTTTCACAGAAGAAAGAGAAACTGTCAAGCTGAGCTGCTCATATAGTACAACCAGCAATAATGTTCGGCTTTACTGGTACAGACAGTATCCACATGCAGAACTTTTGTTTTTAGCGTATAAAGGTGCACGATCATATAGTGCTGCAGACACCTCTGATGATCGGTTTCAGTCGACTACATCACAAACATCCACTGAACTCACTATTACTGATGTACGTCTGTCAGATTCAGCTCTCTATTATTGTGCTCTGAGAGTTGAAGCCCAGTGACACAAAACATGAAACACGTCGTACAAAAACCTGAAGCTCTTTTCACTTTGAAGTGAGCTAGTGAAAACCACAATCAAAACCCTAATCTAATGTAATAAAACATGTGGTAACACCTGTGTGAAGTAGATTATTTTAGGTAAGAAAACCAGGCAAACCGTTAATATGAGTTTACTTCTATTGGCTGCAGTTCTAGGTAAAGTAATTGCTTTTAGTTTAAACTATTCCATATTATCCATGCATCAGAATACACTTGAAAACTGATTTGATTCTTTCCTGTTATATTTCCTGACAGAGTAGCCTAGAAATCTACACGCACCCTAGCGGCAGCAAAATGTATTTTGCAGCCAGGGTAGTCTAGCAACTCTCCATTGACTTTCGAGCTGCAAAAACCTAAATTGGGTCAGGCCAATCACGTCGTGTATAGAGTAGGCGGGGCGGGCTTAACATAATGACGACAGAGTTGCGACGGTTCCCTGCTACTTGAAAACAAAGAAGAGCAGCTGCTGGAGAACATCTTTCGAATCGGCTTTGGCCGCGACTCTGGAGGACTTGGAGTTAACATTTTCTTTGAGAAAAGAGCAAAGAACGGCACTTAAGTCATTCTTAAAAAAAGGAATATGTGTTCGTAGTTTTGCCGGCCAGATATGGCAAAAGTTGAATCTATCAGCTAACGTTAGCTCCGCTGTTGGGAAAACACTCTGGTTGGTTGAAGCGCTGTCCTATTGCGTGCAGAGGGAATTTGAAAGACAGCCGTTTATCCCGCCCCTCGGATTGAGCCGTGTGTCTATGGTGAGTTGCCAGACCTAACATCTTGATGTAGGTCTGGCTTGCCAGGCTACTGACAGAGTGCACTCAGTGCAGTTGTCACAGATCACCCAAACCACCATCCTCTGCACTACACTTCCGAGCATCCGTCCTGGTTCGTACCTGCATCCCACCTGCACGTCATTCCTCATCACACTCACCTGCATCTCATCATCACCCTCATGACCTCCACTATTAAGGCACACTCCTCACCACAGTTCTTTGTCTGACCTTATTTGTTCGTGTAATGTATGTGGACTCTTCCCCTTGTACTCTGCGATCGCCCTGTCTCCAGCGTCTTCCTTCCCTCTGTGTCTCCGCCCAGATCACCCTTTGGAATCCACTACCCTGCTCACCTCATCCCTGCACCTTGTAAATAAATCACTGTTCACCTACCATCTTCCTCTCTATGTCTACATTCCGTAACAGCAATAAAAAAAAAAAAAAAAACTTTCTATTTCAGTTGCCTCAAAATAGCAACGTGCCAACAATGCACCTGAACACACCTTGATTTCAGACCAGCACGCCCATGGGCACACAAATGGGCGCAAATGCATTTGCTATTTAAACAACGTGGCGCAGGATGTTAAAATGATAACTGCGTCGGGCTGAAATTAGCAAAAAACATGTGCGTCGCGCCTTGCGCTGCATTGCACCAGATGTATGATAGGGCCCAATGTCTATAAAGTGCTGCTCACTGCTAATGCAAAAATGTATTATGACAATGTTTGTTATAATGTATTATTGTAAGACTTGATTTTCCTGCTAAGACAACAGCTGAGATAAAAGTCAACCTGCAATAAAGCAATAAAACGCACCCTGGACAAGAGATCACAAAGAAAGAGCACAGGACATTGTCTTGCCCAAACATATCTCCTAGTTTATATATGTATCCCCTTCTCCCTCCTCCCTTCCTTTCCCCCTGATTCAAGTCACTAAAAGTTCACTGAGAATGTCTATATATATCACATATGTTGTATCGTGTGAATTTATTGCTTTTTCCTTTTCATGTTTGGTATCATTTTAAATGTCTCAGTGCGATTGGTAAAATGGTATTCATTTCATTGCAGTTATTGGTATTATGAGAAAGATTGAAAACTTAGGAGAATTCTGTTCTCCTTTTTGGTTCGTGTCTCTTCAAGTTATCTGAGAATCCTCTCCTCTCCCCCGAAACCAGGTGTTTGTGTAGTAAATATTTACAACCTTTTGTTCTGGTCTGGTCTGGGTAAGTGGCAGAGCAGTCTTTAACCAGAAAACCCCCATGCAGTGCTGTGTCAGTGTCTTCCCGTCGGAACACACTCACACACCACTGTGTCTCTGTCAGGTATGTATTTCTTATACTCTTAGAGTCGTCTTTGAGCAATAGATGTTGTGTATTTTTTTATTATTATTTATTTTTTAAATGGTTTACTTGTGAAATTGGCATGATATATTTTTACCTGACAAATAAAATGTTATATTTGATTTATTCTGTATGGTTCTGAAATATTATTTTTTTCTAGTATAGATTAATGTGAGTCTGTTGTCTGGTGAGTCTGGTGTTACCTCAAATCTCTGTCCAGGATAGATCAAACCGAAGGCACTAATGAATGGAGCATGGAACACATCATTAAAGGAGAACTTGGTAACTTTTTTAACTTAATAAAACTGTCTAGAAATCATTTGGATGGTTAAACAACCTGTTCTGGTGATATTGGTGACTTTCCCCGCTCCCCCCAGCGTTCCCAGGCGGAAAACCAACCTTGCAACTTGGGCACTACCGTCCCGGCAAGATAGAAATTGGAAGTCTCGTGAGAAGCGAGAACTAGAACGAGAACGAGCGCGAAACACAAATTGCTTTACGGCAATTCGACATAAACACACACGCATGTATGATGTATAGACGGTATTACCAGATTACCCACCTCGGTAGACATAGCTCCACGCAATACAGTTGGCTTGCTCTGATCAAAACAAACGCACATGAGCAGCGGTAGAGAAGGGGAGGAGGCCGCCGCAAGTGAGTTTTTTACGACTGTGTTGTGAAATATACGCCCCCCCACAGCTGTAGGGGGAGCTCGTGGGGAAAACATGCGACAACAAAAGGGAAAATCAGCGAAGAAGTGACTAGAGTTCGCTAGAGTTACCGAGTTCTCCTTTAAGGAGACCTTCTGATTTCTGATCATTGACTTAGCAAGTTGCAGCTCGTGACTATTAAAAAAATGACACCTTTTGTTATGAGTCAGCAGAGAGCGGCCACTTAAGGGTAAAACAGTTCGCACTGAATCCTCTGACTATTTCAGAATTGGCTAGTTTGTGATCGTGAGTGCACATTCGTGACGTGACGTCTCAAAGCAATATACAGGGTCCCTTA
Source organism: Rutilus rutilus (assembly GCF_951802725.1). NCBI lineage: Eukaryota > Metazoa > Chordata > Actinopteri > Cypriniformes > Leuciscidae > Rutilus > Rutilus rutilus. Next base: position 15,079,373 of record NC_140214.1, read on the forward strand.
ATGAACGAATAATTGAAAGTATGGGATACACAGAATAATCAAAGATCTAAATTAAATCCTAATCAATATTTATGATTATTTTCTTATAAGAAACACAATCTTTACTGAATTTGATAAGCATTTGAAATTGGAGTCAGATTAAGCATAGAGCTAAAGTAATATTGAAACTAAATTCTAATCAATTAAGTTAACTTCAGTGGAGCGCTGAAAAGACTTACACGCATTATACCTTCACCCACACCGTTGGATTCCGTCGTTGGTCCAACGGGTGGCCTTTACATTATTTATTTTTGTGTTCCTTAGTTTCCTTAGTTTCCAAGTGCGCTGTGTACCAGCTTGTTTTCTTGATACTGATTTGGTTCACCAGTTGTTCTAGTTACTCATTAGTTCTCCCTTTTATTTAAACCCTGTGTCTCTTTAGTTACTTTGTCCAGTATTGTTTGGGTGAATGCCTAACATGGTTGTTATCCAAGTTTATCTCCAATGATCTCCTACTGTAAGTTTTCTTTTGTGGATTATAATAAAGACTGTTTTAGTTTCTATCTGCATCATCGTGTGCTTCTCTACAGCTACCAACCATTACACGTAGGTCATATTTCCTCTTTCCACAAAGATGTCTTGCTCAATTATTACAGAATAAAACTCTCCAGCAGTGGGTGGAGCTGATTCGCTGATGTTGACAGAGTGAGATGATGGCAGGGTGAATTAAACAACTAGTTTGGCATCAATGATCGTCTCTCTGAGGACAACATGTTTCATTTTACTTAGATAATAATCCAACTTTGCATTGGTAAGAAATCATTTCAGCATTATGTCAGTCGAAAAAAAGTTTCTGTGACATTGTAATCTGATAATCACTTTATTGCTTGATTAATTGATGCCCTTTGTTGTTTTTTTTTACAGAAACTTCTTTGGCTGATATGATACAACCAGAAAAAAACATGTTATTAAGGGTGAAAATGTGACTCTCTCCTGTAACTACAGTACAACTGGTGTCACTGTTAACTCTCTTCAGTGGTTTGACCAGAGATTTTACTACTTGTCAATTAAATCAAATCTGAAACTGATCTTCATCTATTCAAAAGCTACAAAAGAAATCAAGCCTGTGGATCTGGAGATCTCCTCTGCATCAGACTCTGCTGTGTATTACAGTGTACAAAAAACCCTGATATTGCATCTACAGTACATTACACATATTCAGCTCCCCCGTATGCTAGTTAATTTCAAAAAGATCAATTTCACTATGAAATTAAATGCAAATCTGTTGTTAAAATCTTTAGATAAAAGATTCGCTGTCTTTGTGACATTATATGAAGCAACAGTGTGACAGTGATAAACTGATTTTTAGATGCACTCTTTTCCCCAGGAGGTGAGGAAGGAGGAGCTTAATGTATTTGAATGAACCTGACAGAGACCGTCATAAGATCATTCAAGCTGAGACTGTGAGCACACTCAGAATGATCCTCCATTCAGTTATTCTGTTCTCTGCTTTAGTATGTAAGTATATCACTTCAATGCTGTCCTTAAATGATCACAATGAATATGTCAAGTAATTTTTAATAATTATATATAGTCTTGTTTGTGGCCTTAATATATAAAAGTGCACTTTAAGTGAATGAACTTCTGAAATGCACACATTTTACCAGCATAGTGATAATATTTGAACCCTCTATTTCACCTCTATTTCATTTTTCTTTGCAGGTGCCAGTAATGGAGATTCTATTACACCAGACAAAACACAGGAGTTTGCAGCCGAGGGTTCAAGTGTTAAATTATCCTGCAGTTATTCTTCTGCATGGTCTTTACTTTGGTACCGTCAGTATCCCGGATCAGCTCCTGAATACCTTGTGCTTATTTCAGACAGTGCAAAAGATGTGAAGCCATCTGATGTAGATCAAAGATTTACTACTAAGATCAGAAAAGACAATCAAAACCGTGTGGATCTGGAGATCTCCTCTGCTGAAGTATCAGACTCTGCTCTGTATTACTGTGCTCTGACGCCCACAGTCACAGGAAACACAAGAACACTGTTCAAAAACCTACTAGTGTTCCACAGTTCAGGAGAAATGGCACCCTTAAATCTTGAATTATATACAGACCCCTCTGGAATAGAAGCATCTTCTTTTCCATTCAAAGCAGCCACATTAACTACAAATGCATGAATATTAGAAAAGTGTTTAGTTTAAAACATTATGGCAGAAATCATCCATTAGCATCTACACAGTCAAGGCACACCTTCTTCAGATAATTTACAATAATCTTCTGCAAAGAAAAATCTTCTGCCCAGTGGTATATACAGTGAGTAAATGGCTTTACAATTTGCACACCTAGAGATGAGTAGAGGGGATCAAGCATGTGTTAAAAAAATATTTTAGGCTAATCCTACTTTTGTGAAAAATTGTTCTTGGTTTCCAAAAAAAAAAAAAAATAATTTAAGTAATTTTAAACTTTATCCACAAGAGGTCAGAATTGCTCCCTTCGTGTATGAGTAGATCATGTGACATGATACATTAAAGTAGATCTCAGTGAGACAGAGACACAGAGTTTTTTATAAGCACTGTTGAGTGAATTTCAGTTATTTTACCTCAGAGAACAACTATGCTTGGATGGGCTTTGATTTCCCTGTGTTTCATTGCACATTATGATGGTAAGCAAAACATTTGATGAAAGAGTTTACTTTCATTTAGGTTATTAAATTTTTAAGTTTACGTTGCAAATAATTCATGTTAATGACTTACTTTTTTCTTTTTCCAGTGTCCTCGGGACAGGACAGGGTTGAACAGTTTTATAGAGAAATGCCTGCAAGTGAAGGAGTTCAAGTTATTTTAAGGTGTAATTATACTACCACTAGTAATAATCCATACCTCTTCTGGTATAAACAGCTACCAAACAGATCACCAAGATTCATTCTGAATAAATATACATTTGGTGAAGGAACTACTGAGCCTGAATATAAGAAGAGATTTTCTGCAACATTGGACTCCACATCAAGATCAGTTCCTCTGACAATCCAGGATGTGTGTGTGTCTGACTCTGCTGTGTATTACTGTGCTCTGCAGCCCACTGTGACTCAAACACACTCAACACTCATACAAAAACTTAGGGAGACACATTACAGCGAATAAAATATTCAGACGTAAAGGGAATAAACTGCATAAAGCTTCCATATTTCCAAAGAATTGGAATGACTGGCATTTACATCAACTGTCATTTGTGTTTAATTAATGTTTTCTGCTACCAATAACTGTATTCTTAGTTCCATTTAACAAAATGCAGTTTATTTCCCACTGATACTGACCATAAATAAATAATCCCTTTTAAAATTATTAATAAATTCATAAATTAATGAATTCAGAGAAATTTGCATACTGTCCCAAAGACTTTATATATAGGTCTTAAAGGGACTTGTACATCAAGCACTTTAGGCTCAGATACATATTTGGCTTTACAATTTCACCAAAAATGTATAACTTTTCTATTCCCTATATTTCCCTAAATATTAAGGGTATATGTTACATTAATAAGGGTATATGTTGTTAATCCTGATACATGATAAAGAATGCTTTAAACATATTCCTGCACAGCACATGTTTGAAGTGTACATTATTAATAACTTCAATGTTGACACTGGGAACAAAATGTTAAATATCATGCTTTTTCATACATGAATAATGAATGAAAAACTGGCTTAGATCAAATCTTTTTTAAAATAATATCCTGAAGAGGGCAGTGTAGACACAAAGTCTATTTGAATTTCTTTTCCTTTTTATGTTTAATCTCCCCTCCCTGCTATACACCATCATTGTTCTTGCTGACACAACTGGTTGAATGGGTCATCTTTTTCTCCTGTTTCAGTCACCACATAAAAAAATGATAACTCTTGGATTGTTAAAGTTGTTCATTTTTGCATCGGTTTATCATGGTAAGTGGGTTTTTTTCTAATTACTTCATACAGTTTTATACCTTATTACAGGTTACAATTTTTACAGTTTATTAGAACATTTTTTTATTTCTTTACAGAGTGTCGTGGAGAAGAGAGTGTTGATCAGCCAGACAAGCACCTCGCCGAATTTAAAGGAAAAACAGTAAAAATACAATGCAAATATAAAACAGCTTCATCGCAACCAGATCTTTTCTGGTACATCCAGAGAGCAAATGACTTTCCTAAATACATCATGAGGAGAAACAAATATGGAGCAGAAGATACTGACCCTCAGTTTCAGGAGAGATTTCACTCTAAAGTGTCATCAGAATCTGTTCATCTGACAATCCAGGATGTGTGTGTGTCTGACTCTGCTGTGTATTACTGTGCTCTGAGGCCCACTGTGAGTCAAACACACTCAACACTCATACAAAAACAGAGGAAGTGCTCAATTATATGACAAAGTGCAAATCCACATGCTGTTGACTTCTATCCCATGACAATATGTACACTGTATAAAAAAAAAATATATATTTAAGAAAGAATTTTGTGCTGTGCAAAGTGCATTTCATCCGCTCATCCCTATAGTGGTCTATAGACATATGTGCTAAAAACCATCTTCATTTTCTTTGAACCTGCATAAAAACTATTATTTCTTGACCTGCATGAGCAGATATCAAATTTATTAGACTAAATTAACTAAATTGGCTTTAAACTGTGTATATGTGAGGGGTTTTTTTTGGCATCAAACTGACAGAGGATGAAAGGGGAGGAGTTTAACATGTTTAACATCTCAGATGATCTTGTTACACTTGCTAGACTGTCACAAAGCTCAGTCCTGCTGTAGTGAACACACACACACACACACACACACACACACACACACACACATACAATGATACTTCATTCAGTCATTCTGCTCTCTGCCTTGGCATGTAAGTGCATTTGTGTATGTTTTGCGTTCATTTGCATTTCTAATTTTAGAATATACGTATATATTTTGGCAAATAATTTTCTCATCTTAAATGCTAAATTAGTTTTTTTTTTAAATGTACAAATATTTATTACTTCCTAAATATATATATTTTTTTCAAAATGACAAAGTAATATTACAATTTTAAATAATTGTTAACTAGTATTAATTGATTCAAATCCTTGTAAACAATCAACTTCAAAACTAAAACTATTTGAAAATTAAAATGTTATTTTGTTCTTTTCCAGGTGTGAGTTTTGGAGATGAAATCACACCAGACCGCAGTGAAGAGTTTGCTGCAGTGGCTTCAACTGTTACATTATCCTGCAGTTATTCCTCTGCAGATTCACTTCTATGGTACCGTCAGTATCCCGGATCAGCTCCTGAATACCTTGTGCTTATAATAGAGGGTGTGAAAGAGACTAAGCCATCTGAGGTAGATCCCAGGTTCTCTACTAAGACTAGAAAAGAAAAGGAAATCAAACGTGTGTATCTGGAGATCTCCTCTGCTACAGTATCAGACTCTGCTCTGTATTACTGTGCTCTGAGGCCCACAGTCACAGGAAACACTATAACACTGTACAAAAACCTGACAAAGCTGAAGGTGTACAACTAATTCCTTTCCATAAATCTCTGAATTAAAGGTAGATTATCATTTCATACTATATTACTATAATATGAGGGTGAAAACTATCAGCAGTGGTATGAGTATGATAGATTATGATTTTTTTTTATTTTTTTTATTTACTTAACACAATTCGTACACACTGTACTCTTAGAATGTTCACCAAACCACTGACTAGTTGTTGCTTTTCTGTGTCTAAGCTGTGGTGACTGTACAGGACCATAAAATTAATATCTGATATATAGATCTACAGTACTATAACAACCAAAGCTTGAGGAATGAATCAGATCACATTCTGTTTGTGTTCAGAGCATTTATGTTGTACAAGTTAGTAAGTAACCACAAGAGGGAGCTATGCACTATATAACATATGAATAGTGATGACACTGTGGACTATGAAACAGATCTGATCTGCTCTTTCATTTAGATCTCTGGAAGAGGGAGGGTTTAAAGCTTTGACATCTGATGTGATCTTGTTAAGCGTCTGTTAGAGAGTCTGTTCGACAGAGCTTAAGGAACAAAAACAATGATACTCCATTCTGTCATTCTGCTTTCTGCATTTGCATGTAAGTATTGAAGTATTTTGAGGATTACATCTAAAAGTATTACATTTCTGAGCAGAATTGCTCATTTCTGATCAAAATTAAGTACAAATTGTATTTATTTACATTGTACAGTATATTGTATTTTATACTGGTACGTCTCAAATGACTGATTCAATTTAAACACCAGTTTATTCAAGTTTTGATCTTCTTTTGCAGATGCAACATATGGAAATGAAATTAAACCAACCAAAACAGAGGAGTTTGCTGTCGAGGGTTCAAGTGTTAAATTATCCTGCAGTTATTCATCTGCATATTCTCTTCACTGGTACCGTCAGTATCCCGGATCAGCTCCTGAATTCCTTGTGCCCATCTCAGAAGGTGTAAAAGAAGCTCAGTCTAATGTAGATTCCCGATTCACTACTGAGATCAGAAAAGAAAAACAAAACTATGTGGATCTGAAGATCTCCTCTGCTGCTCTGAAAGACTCTGCTGTGTATTACTGTGCTCTGGTGCCCACAGTCACAGGAAACACTAGAACACTGTACAAAAACCTGCTTCTGCTCAGGGTGAGGAATCAATGGTCTTTGACAGTTGGGGAGAAGTGGGACCCTTGAATCTTGAATTATTCCCAGATCCCCTCCAGTATACCAAGAAGCCACATGCAGCATTTTTGAAATGCAAATGCATTATTATTGTAAGTGAGAAAATGTTTGTCTAAAACATGGCAGAAATATTCACATGTACAAAAGTGGTCAATATACAATCAAGTCACACCAAATAATCACCAACCCTCATGAAACCTCTTCTTTCCCAACACCACCACCACCAAAAACAAAAAACATTGATTTTTAAGTCAATGAGTTTGCAACAGCTGAATGTAACTTTTTTGACAAGCCAAAATATCTGATTCTGACATTCCTGCTAATTTTCTGTTCTTGAATGTTCTTTTTTTTCTCCATAATTTTTGCAATAGATACACCGTTAAATGATTGATCTTAAGATGAGTCCCTGTAGTCGTCCAATTTGACTCTCATATTTTGATTGATGTAATATTATAAACTTGACAGGTGATTTTTATAAATCATAGTTTGATCCCTATCTTCTCAGTTGTTTAAAAGATTAAGGAAATTATAAAAGTTGAATAAAAGGTTTTTTAATTTGCATTTTGATACATTTTTACAAGATTTGTTACATTTACTTGCCCCTTAGCAGATTTAGACTCATACACACTTTTGGAAAACTAACATGTATGCCACTAGTTCACCTTAAAAAAAAAAAAAAAAAAAATGCCCCAGGGTATATCCTACGGAAGCGTATTGCATTCACTTGAGGAAAAAAAATCTACTCTGTTTTTCTGAATTAATGACTTAATTATCTCAGAATTACGAGATAATTTTCATGAAAAAAAATTTTTTTGCTCTGTTTTTCTGAATTAATGACTTAATTATCTCAGAATTCTGAGATAATTTTTTCTTGAAATAAAAATATTTGCTCTGTTTTTCTGAATTAATGACTTAATTATCTCAGAATTCTGAGATAATTAAGTCATTAATTCAGAAAAACAGAGCAATTTTTTTTAAATGAATAATTATCTCATAATTCTGAGATAATTAAGTCGTTAATTCAGAAAAACAGAACAAAATATTTTTTTATGAAAAATTATCTCAGAATTCTGAGATAATTAAGTCATTAATTCAGAAAAACAGAGCAAATATTTTTATTTCAAGAAAAAATTATCTCAGAATTCTGAGATAATTAAGTCATTAATTCAGAAAAACAGAGCAAAAAAAAATTTTTTCATGAAAATTATCTCGTAATTCTGAGATAATTAAGTCATTAATTCAGAAAAACAGAGTAGATTTTTTTTCCTCAAGTGAATGCAATACGCTTCCGTAATATCCAGTACATACAGAGAGATAAGTATGCATTTTATACCAATCCTACCTTTATAGGTATATAGCTACCTATTTGTTCAGGGTTTACAAAATAATATCATGTTTAATCATTTCAAACTTTATCCACAAGGGGTCAACATTGCTCTCTTCATGCATGATTATATCATGTGACAGGATGAAAACATTTAAAGTAGAGCTGTGAGAAGCACAGAGAGAGCACAGTTCTTTCTGCTCTTTTACAGCACAGAACAACTATGTTTAAATGGGCTTTGATTTCTCTGTGTCTCACAGCACATTATGATGGTAAGCTCTTTTTTGGTACATTTTAACAGAACAATGTTTACTTACATTTAGGTTACTAAATGATTTAAGTTTACTGATATTAAATGTTAATGATTTATTGTTAGTTTATTTCGCTTTGTGCCTCATTCTCACGAGGGTCCACTTACCGTCCTGGCCCAGACCCAGACCTTGCCAATACATGGACACAATACATCCACATCAAAATCTATTCCTCTGACAATCCAGGATGTGAGTGTGTCTGACTCTGCTGTGTATTACTGTGCTCTGAGGCCCACTGTGACTCAAAGCAACACGATCTCATGAAAGTGCGTATCTATAGCACGAATGATATTTGGGTCATTCTATAATTAGGGGTACATCTCATGTCCATGGACTCTATTATAATTTTTTTTTTAAAAATCATGAACTTTTCACTTCAATCAATGGTGACTTTTATATCAGGGGACATTTCTAATTAATTTAATACAAAAATCCAACAGATACCCATCTTTTATCTTGCAAAAATGGCATATTCTATACTGGAAGTTGCTGTTTTTGTGCTGTCCGATTTGGTAAATGTGAGGTTTTGCTCTTCAGATTAGCTCTAGAATGCATGTTTCTGTATATATTTCTTATAAATATTTGTCCAAAATAATCATTAACTTGTGAGAAAGGTGTTAAAAAATATATTTTGCTCATGCATCTACATTTAATCATTCATTTTGTGTATGTCCGAGAAATCAGTGTCAACTGTGTTACTCGCTATAAAACCCCCTATAAATCACCAATGGTTTGTTCCAAAGTCACATTTTACAACATCACTGTGATCCAATTCCTTTTTTGGAGGGAAATGTGAAGACAGTGTGTTAAGTCATAACTTCTCCTCTTCAATATATTATCTATATTATTGTCTGCGCATAGAGTAGATTAATTGACCGTCAACTGTGTTATCAACATGTTCTGGTGAACTTACGTCATATGTTATATTTATAAATGTGTAGAGAAAGAATATAAAAACATAAGTTAATCAAGGTCAACTACTAACTAGTCCAAGGCCAGCAGTTTGCACAAGGCCCCAAAATGGCCGAAATGTCAACCGTGTTACCTGTCAACTGTGTTACCCATCAACTGTGTTATCCATCAACTGTAACACAGTTGACAAGGATTAACACATTTGACAATGTTGGCAATTCAGTTTCAATTTATGCTCACACTACATTATATGGAAATTACATTTACATTACACAAAATTAAAAAAAATTCTAAAACCATGCCTAAAACTATGGTTTGCATTACAATGGATAAACTTAACTGATCTCATCACGGCCACACTTTCTATGAACTCAGTATCCATAACATAATATACACATTATATATTCACATTTGTCAAGGGTTATAAAGCATTCAGAATTCCTCATGATTGACTTAAACCGATATATTATTATAGATTTTACATGTCTATTTCTGCTTAGTCATGACTGATCAGTCCTTACAACCCGAAGTGTCATAATGCATTATAAAACTTAATTTACCTTGATGATAATATAAAATATTCATTAATCTTTTTTTTAACTGAACTCTTTGCTTAATTGCTTGTTACTTACATTTGTTGAATAAAAAGAAAGTTATCATCTTAAAGAAAGTTTTCTCTTTTCCTTCTAATGTGTCCTGTCAACTGTGTTACTCATGTCAACTGTGTTACTTTCTCTGTCAACTGTGTTATGTGTGGTTTTTATGTCATAAATCTTTTAAATGTGAACTAAACCGTCAGAAAAATAGATTGGGATATCTCTGGAGATGGAAATCTTGGGTAAACCTTCAAACAAATGTGTTATCAAGCATGTGGTACTTCATTCATGTTTCATTTGACACAGCATTTGTCCGTAACACAGTTGACAAAATAATGAATCAAATGTAAATTTTAATTAACATATTTAAAAAATCATTAGAGCTTAAGCTTGCCAAATAACTAATTTAGCACATTAAGGGCATATATTATTTAACCAACTAGTTTATTGATCAAAAAAGAATACTGATTTTCTGACTTTTTGCCTGACATGAAATGTACCCCTAAATATAGAATGACCCATTTCTCGTATCATTTATACACCAAAACGAGTTTTTGTGTTCAAATGATACGCCCTGTAAACCCCTTGGGTAGGATTAGGGATGAGGAGGGCGTGCATATTACACGCCATAAAGTGCGTATCATATGCACGCAAAAACTGCGTATCATATGTACGCAAAAACTCATTTTGGCATATAAATGATACGAGAAATATAATTCGTGCTATAGATATGCTCACTCAACACTCATACAAATACAGAGGAAGTGCTGTATTATATGACAAAGTTCAAATCTACATGCTGTTGACTTTTATGATCATTTTGGTCTGCACATCAGCAGTGAGATCTTCTCTTGACCATATATTTATATGTATATATATATTGTGCCAATGAATTAAGAATTTGTTCTCTTGTTTTAGTATTTAGGCCTACTAATTCATTCGCTCGTTTTAAGTGAATCAATTGCAATATATATTAGTTTTCCTAGATTTAGTAAATTGTGGTCACGTTGTAGCCTACTTACGCCAACTAACAATCAGCAACTTATCTGATTTAGTAATAATAATAATAATAATAATAAATTTATTTTATAATGCGCCTTTCTCAAACTCAAAGCGCTACAGGATACAAAGCAAAATAATCAAACAATCAACATTGCATCAGAACAAGTGTATATAAAAAAAAAAAATAAAAAAAAAAAGTGAATCAAGGTAATGAATTTTGCACATAATTTAGGCCAACTTAAAATGAGGTAACGAATTAGTAAAATGCGTTGACATACATTATTAAGTCGTGGGAATGAATTGTTAATTTGTATCCACAATATACCTATTTTTCCCGCATATCATGTGCAGGGCTCCTTAGCCTAAAAAGAAAAAAAAACAATTGTAGAAAAAAAGGACATTGCACTCTTTGGTTTATATAAATAAACAATCACATATTATTCCAGTGGTTACAAAAAACTGGTTAATTCAATGAATTCACCACCAGGGGGAAGTACCTCTTAAATTCTGGTGTGACTGTGCAGTTGCTGAAAATAATCAAGAGAAGCTACTAAGGATAGAAAGATTTGCCATAAGGAGAGCAAACACTCACACTCTCCAACTCAGAGCAACAATGTCAAAATGTGCAATAATTACTCTTTTCTTCATGGCACATGATTTAGGTAAGAAGAACAGTCTTTCGTCATTTACACTTTATTTGAGTATCTGTAAATGATTGTTAATTTATGCTTCATGCAGTGTGCCGGGGACAGGACCATGTAAAAAAAAGTTAAAGTTAATCTTGAAGGTCTGAAGTGCATCAACAAATGAAAGAGCACCAGGGTAATGTGGAAACTGTTCTACAATGGCCCATAAGACACTTGACTAAAATTATTGTGAAATATTACAAATGTATGTAATAAAGTTGATCAAATTTACGAAGGCCTATACAGTACACAGATTTACTGTACATACAATTAGGTATGTATAAAATAAAATATCATTCTAAATGAATTTTGGTTCCTTTGAAGGTTAAATTCATCATGAAAACAAAATTGACATTTCTTTTTTTTAATGGAATATTGAAACATTTATTATAAATGATTTATCCATGTACATCCTTATTTTTAATTCAAGAGCCCTAGTTATCTTTAACCAGAATAACCAACGCGACATCTCTTCTCTGATGATGTATTTTTCAGCATGAGGGTGGGATCAACCTGTCAATCACATGAGGTCAGAGCAATAGAAAACCAATCAATTCCTGCGGACAAAATCAAGTCTTTTTGAATTTTTTTTCTTTTTGGAGAAGCTTTCTTACTTGGATAGACATCACAATAGGGAAGAAAGGACAATCCCAGCTTCCATTTCATGCCGGCTTTTATAAGTTGTCTTAAATTGTCTCTGTCTTAACTGATAACATTTAGGCTATGTGTACATAACAATTTTATTGTTAACAAAGTTTTTAAAGCGCATGTGGGCGAGACTCGCCTTAAAGATCAAAGACATCAATCTAAGCGCATGTTTAGACAAATATGGAGTTACAATGCAGTGGAACGGGGAAAGGGTTCTGGGTTCCAGCCCACACTCCCGCAGACTCAATCGCAAGCACAGCTGTCAATCATGACATTACACCCTTTTTATAGCATCGTAACCTAACTAAAACCCAAACTTATTGGGGAAACAAACACATGAGCATAGGTCTGCGTGATGAGAACTACCTAAAATGACAGAAACGATCTTTGGAAAAAATTTACCACAGGGGCAACATAATCTCACAAGTTATGTTTAATCCATATTTTACAAGTATTTACCTGATGTTCCCTTATGATGACTAACAAGTTAACTGAATGTGGTTAATTCCAATTAATAATTAATAAAGTAACCTCAAGTGAAAGTCTGTACATTTTCTTGCTTTGTGTTTTTTATTTTTTAGGGTTAGTAAACTTTGAATTAGATATATATTAAATCTGTTTTAAAATATGGTTAGGGTAAGCAAAAAAAAAAAGGAAAGAAAAGAAAAGAAAAGAAAAGAAAGAAAAAAAAATAAAGAAACAATGATTTCCATTTAATTTTAAAGCCGAGAGCATGTTTCATATTTCACTAACCACACCCACATTATCAGTATACAGCAGAACTTCACTCAGTGCTTCATTCATCCATCAGCCTTTCATTCATTTTCAGTTAACATGGAAGACATACAGATACTACTCATGATACTCATCACGGTTTCAGGTAAAAATACATTAATCACTAACTAACCCCTACAAGAAACCCGTATTAGATCATGGTATAAAAATGTTATATATTTAATTTCAGGTGGATTTGCTGATAGAATTGGGCCAAGTGAAGGAAATACTAATGTTATCAGAGAAGAAGGAGAGTCTGTGACACTGAGCTGCACATATGAAACTAACAGCAATACTATTTGGCTTTACTGGTACAGACAGTATCCAAACAGAGAACCAGAATATGTACTGTACAAAGGTGCTCGATGGAGAAACGATGAAAATATACCAAATGGATTTCAGTCGACTACATCACAATCGTCCACTGAACTCATTGTTAACAGTGTAACCCTGTCAGATTCAGCTCTATATTACTGTGCTCTAAGAGTAGCAGCCCAGTGATACATGCCTGAGAAGCTTTACAAAAACTCATACAAAATCATTTTTTTGCAAAAGTCTTTAATCAATCAGTATCAAAACACATCAAGTTTCTGTAAACCGCCAACAGGAAATGTGGTAACAGCTGTGAATTTGGGAGGTAAAAAGGTTACATAAGGGCATGTGTACGTAACTTGTACATAGCTTCTCATGTTATCTTGTTTGTTGTTATCTCTTTTTTTCATATTATGTTGTAATTCCAAAAGATGTCATTAAAAAGTATCTTCAAAACCTATACAAACTCACATGTATGAGCAAAATGGCAATACAAAATAAACAGTAAGCTGCACAAACGAAGAACATAAAAAAATAAAACAAAAAAATAAAATAAATAACTATCAATATTTTAACAGCTGTGCTCATTTGATCTTTTCTTCGGTGTCTTGTAATTCAGATTCAGTGTCATGACAGGAGGAGGAGTTTAGCACAGACACTATACAGCTGTGTAAAGATGAGCTGTACAACACTGTGGAGCAGCTGCTGTTCTTGCCAGTTTAGTGAATGAACATGTTGATCTACATTATGATACTGCTGTCATCAACTGAAGGTATAATATGTGTAAATGCATTCTAACGGAAGTGCTAGAAAACTACTTTTAATGGCAGTTTAATTTGCAGGCTCCAGAGCCACAGAAGTCATCACTCCAAAAAGTGAGAGAGTATTTGCACTTGAGGGTGACAATGTGACACTCTCTTGTAACTACAGCGGTTCTGTTCGTGGAGTTCACTGGTATCGCCAATACACATGCAGGCTCACCACCACAGTTCCTTATACTGGAATATTCAGGGGCTGATCCACCAAATCCAAGAGTAACCATCAGTAATCATTGCTTTCGAGGGTCGGGCACACCAGTACAAGGTTCTCCCCTTCGGGCCATCTCTGTCTCCCTGTGTCTTCACGGAGGTCGCGGAGGCTGCACTTGCTCAGCTAAGGGAAATGGGCGTTCACGTTCTCAACTATCTCGACGACTGGCTCATTCTAGCTCACTCTCGAGATTCAGTTTCCTGAGAGGGGCCAGGAGACTAAATCCTCCTCGGCTACGCCTCATCCCTTTGTGGGACCTCTCTGTAGAACTTACAGCCCTGCAGAGAGTGCCCTCAAAACAGTGCTCCTGACTGTGCTCTCGTCTATCAAGAGGGTGGAGGACCTGCAGGCATTTTCGTTCAGCGAAACGAGCCTGGAATTTGGACCGTCTTACTCTCATGTAATCCTGAGACCCAGGCCCGGATTTATGCCCAAAGTTCCCACCACTACTTTTTGGGACTCTAAAAGTACTTTTTACTCTGGAAGCGGCAGACCCAGGCTGCATAAATTAGGTCAACCGGAAACGAGAACATTTCCCATAACACTGGCGATAAGAAGAATGGCATCTACGCTATTGTTAGTCTGTCTGTCTCATTCTTATCCTGAGGTTACAGTAGCCAGCCGGATCTTGGCCGTGTCCACATCAGATGGTGGACCTGCACCAAGACCTCATTGCAGCCCTGAACGTCAGCAGAGACCGTGTCTAGACAGTCCCGTGTGAAGACCTTGTTGATACGACAGCCATTGGCACAGATCCTCAGCAAAGACCACAAGAACCAGACAAGTCCTCTGCTCAGGCCCCTATGGCTAGCTTCATATCTATTGCTGTGATTGTACAAAGTAAAATGTTGTTAAGTGACGTCTCCACATCTTATAGGCTTTGTTTGTCACTGTTCTGATTCTTGTTCAAAAATAACTTATTTTTAGCACAGTTCTAGTTTGAACTGATATACATCTCTGTCTATATTAATGCTGTCTTTGAAGAGCAGAGGAATCACCAAACCTGATTTGAGTTACAGACAATTAGGACATAATGAGTGTGTGGAAACACTTGCAGGTAACAGACTCTGCTCTGTACATGCGCTCTGAAGACAATGAATAGAAATGCAAAGGCACTGTACAAAAATGATGATGTGGTGTTCATTTATGAATGTTGGTTTAAATAACTATTGATGGTGTCTAAGATAAATTTCATTAAAAAAATATATAAATATAAATGAAAATAACAATATTTGTGGTTTGACATTTTATATCAATCAGTTTATCTGCAACAGTTCCAAATTTACAATGTTCAACTCTCTGCAGAACATTCTAATGGAAGAAAAACATCTTATTGAATATGTCACTTCCAAATTTAACATTCAATAAGCCAATTTCATTTAAATATTTAAACCCTCAGATGATGAGATGTGTGGGTGGAGCTTTCAGAGACATTGTCATTTCTCAATCACAAGCATCATTTGTGTTTTACAGTGCAGTCATGATGTTCCTGTGCTCTCTGCTTCTGCTGACAGGATTATTAGGAACACCATACTAATACTGTGTTTGACCCCCTTTCGCCTTCAGAACTGCCTTAATTCTACATGGCATTGATTCAACAAGGTGATGAAAGCATTCTTTAGAAATGTTGGCCCATATTTATAGGATAGCATCTTGCAGTTGATGGAGATTTGTGGGATGCACATCCAGGGCACGAAGCTCCAGTTCCACCACATCCCAAAGATGCTCTATTGGGTTGAGATCTGGTGACTGTGGGGGCCATTTTAGTACAGTGAACTCATTGTCATGTTCAAGAAACCAATTTGAAATGATTCGAGCTTTGTGACATGGTGCATTATCCTCTGATGGCTACTTCCAGCAGGATAATGCACCATGTCACAAAGCTCGAATCATTTAAACCCTCAGAAACAATGCTCAGGTAGGCCGTGGCATTTAAACGATGCAACAATTATTTCAGTCAAAGTTGCTCTTCTATCAGCTTGAATCAGTCGGCCCATTCTCCTCTGACCTCTAGCATCAACAAGGCATTTTTGCCCACAGGACTGCCGCATACTGGATGTTTTTCCCTTTTCACACCATTCTTTGTAAACCCTAGAAATGGTTGTGCGTGAAAATCCCAGTAACTGAGCAGATTGTGAAATACTCAGTCCGGCCCATCTGGCACCAACAACCATGCCACGCTCCAAATTGCTTAAATCACCTTTCTTTCCCATTCTGACATTCAGTTTGGAGTTCAGGAGATTGTCTTGACCAGGACCACACCCCTAAATGCATTGAAGCAACTGCCATGTGATTGGTTGATTAGATAATTGCATTAATGAGAAATTGAACAGGTGTTCCTAATAATCCTTTAGGTGAGTGTATAATGTACCTGTTATTGTCAAATGTCTGATTTTGTGATTCACCAGTTCTACCAGAAAGACTCGGGATAATTATTTCAACAAATCGTACATTTATTGACAGCTCAGCAAGCTGATAATATACAAAGTCATTTGGCGTAGGCCCCGTCCGTAGTGCATAATCCGAGGGTATCGGATCTGCAATTCCTGCCTGATGACGAAGGCAGGGGCGCAGCCGACCCCCCCCCCCGGGAGGTATGGACAGGACCATCCTGGTGGTGGTGGGGAGGATGGGGGTAATCGTCGCTTCAGTATCTGCGAACTCAAACATGTGTAAGTACCGAGCTTTATACAGTGAGCATAATAATATGATTGGATAGAAGTGAAGGCAATAGGTGACGTAGTAACTGAGTCTTCCCGGCAGAACTTATGCTAAAGCTTTCATTTTTCCATGACTTTTCATACTTTTACAATTACCATTCTTTTTGATGAATATGTTCTACACATTTTGCAGATGAATGTTTTGCACAGACAATAACACCACTGCAGGGCAGAACACAAGTTACTGAGGGGGAAACAGTCATTCTCTCATGCAAATATGATGTCAGTGTACAGAATTTATTTTGGTATCGACAATATCCTGGATCAGGACTGGAATTTCTGCTCCTTGTCGTTGAGTCATCCAAGAAGACTGTAGTATATGCAGATCCCAAAATTCCTAGACTGGATGGCAACATGAACATGGGAGATAAGAAAGTTGATCTGGAGATCTCCTCTGCTGAAGTGTCAGACATGTTCTGTATTACTGCGCTCTGCAGCCCACAGTGACAGAAAATACAACAACACTGTACAAAAACATCCAACCACACTCCATAATAAATGGTGTTGAAATTAAATCACTATTTCAAATCATTTTCTATCTTCTTCTGAGTAAATTACATGACCCTGCTCTATACTATAATTAATTGCTTTTACAGATTACTGTTTTAGTGCAGGAACATGCACAGCTGTAATCATAAAGCCATATTAATCTCCCAAAAAAGTATTTACTATATCCTTATATACTATAAAATATATTATACAATAGTTTGCGTTCTCTAAAATATAAATTCTTGCTAGTTAAATGAGCGTAAAAGCATGCAATAAAAATTAAACCCATAATCACCAGAAAGTGTTGCATGTTCCTGTTGTGATTGTTTACTGTAACTATGTAGGTATGCATTGTAATTTAGATGTAATATGTGGTACTTACTGGAGTCAGCTAATTTTCTGTACCTTGTTCCTTAGAAGCATCAAAATTAGCCAGTTCAAATGTTCACAATTATCCTCGCTGGATTTGATTCACTATTTTACTAAAATGTGTTTTGCAGGCCTACATGAAATACCAATAGTATATAACTTGTGATTTGATGGCTGAAATGACACACAAATGGGTGGTGGTCACCCAAAAATGAATATAAACTGAACCAATTTCAAAAGGGCACATATGTACAACTATGAAATACATAATACCAGAATTCTAAGTAATGTATTGATGTATTTTAGTAAACCACTAACAATTCAGACCAGTAGATTTTGAGACATTTTAGTCCTAATATTGCCGGTGCTTTTTTATGCTTATGATCAAAGCTTTTCTTACTTTTCTGCATATTCTGAACACCAAGACAGTGAGGAAAAGGCTGTAACTGCCTATTATAATATATCAGAAAAATAATGGGGACAATGAAGTAATCTGAATTAGTAATAAGTAATTGAAAAGTAATTTGAGTGGCAACATGAAATATGAGTTATATTATATCCCTTTAATACTGCCCTTTTGTTCACAATTAAAAAAATATATATATTCAAATGTTACAACTATTAAAACATCTCAAATGATTCTCATGAATAATATACAGGGGTTGGACAATGAAACTGAAACATCTGGTTTTAGACCACAATAATTTATTAGTATGATGTAGGGCCTCATTTTGCGGCCAAAACAGCATAAATTCGTCTTGGGAATGACAGATACGTGTCCTGCTCAGTGGCCAGAGGGATTTTGAGCCATTCCTCTTCCAGAACAGTGGCCATGTCACGTGATGCTGGTGGAGGAAAGCATTTTCTGACTTGCTCCTTCAAAATACCTCAAAGCTGCTCAACAATATTTAGATCCGGTGACTGTTCCACACCGTAACTCCTACAGATTTGGGAAAGACAGTGAAGGGTGACTCATCAGAGGACAATAAATGTTTCACATTGTCCACAGCCCAAGATTTGCACGGTTGGCAGCAATGAAACCGACATTTAGCAATGGCATGAGTGACCAAAGATTTGGCTATAGCAGCCCGCATGAATATTGACTCTGTGGAGCTTCCGTCGAACAGTTTTGGTGGAGACAGGGGAGTCAAGGTGCACATTTAATTCTGCAGTGAGTTGGGCAGCTGTGCTTTTATTTCATTTTTTAAACTCTAATATGTCTCCCATTATGGTGTGTGGATTGCAATATGTTATGTACAGCTATGCTATTGCTCTGCTAATTCAACCTTCACACTCTGTTCTTACTGATGGAATGTAAAATCAGTGAAGATTGACCACTAGGCTACGCCATCGCTCCAACATTATATTGGCCAGTGTTTCAAAATTGTCCAAGCTCTGTAAAGCAGGGCATAGAGATATGCCACAGGATGGCAGTGTACATACCAAGCGGCAACATTCTGATCTGAAAAATGAAGCCTACCCGGAAGTGCGAAAAACTGCAATACATCGAAAATCCGCTAGAGGGAGGTCCCAAAAGGGAGCAAATGTCCATAGCCCACATGTTAAAATGTCCGTTTTCACAGCATAAATTCATGTTTTTACAGGTTGGTCCCATGGACTTTTATTGTATTTTTCGATAGCTTCCGAGTGCCTGACAACTGTGAGGGGGGTGAATTTTTTTCTAACTTGTTAGTTTAGATCGTATTTAGATATAAAATATATGACAATAAGGGCGTGGTTAACTTTGAGTGACAGCTTGATTGACAGCTGACAGCGCCACGTCCACGGAGAATGACAACAAGAAGCGCCATTTTTTAATACAGTTGACATATAATACTACTGTTTATGTATCATGAAATGTAGTTTTAAGAGTATTTCAGGCGAGAATGTAGTTGTTTAAAGCTCAAATCTGTGGTTTATTTAAAGATTTATGAAAATTTTATCCAGTTGATCCAGCGATGACCGGGCGCTCGGCGTTCATGTACCCCACCTGGAGCAGTCTTTCATCGGCTTGACGTTATGAAGTTTGCCGCCAATGCCGCGGACTCTGGCGTCTCTTTAGTGGTTAAACATGAGATATTGTGTATATCTATATCGTCTTGTGTATATCTAATGGGCGATTTTTGGTCTCGTGAATCTAAATTTTTTTCCCTGGGCAATCGTTTTGGCTGAAGGGAAGTTTCATAACTTTATAAGCTATTTAACTTTACCGATGTATAGACTATAGAGCGCTGACTTTGTATGTTTGACTGAATTGTTTGCTTTATTTGTATAGCTTCTTATACCTTTTACGTATACTTTTATAATAGCTAATATTGATAAAACTGAAATTTAACAAAAAGAGACTGGGTTGAGTTGTCATTTTAAATTTTAATACAACGAAGATGATCTGTAATGTTGTTTACTGCAAAATCTGTTGTTTAGTACAAATGCACATATTGCCTGGACCATAAAATGTGTAATATTTTTATATTATATTTAAAATGAAAAGGAAAAGTGTTCGTATGGTGTATTATAATATATTTCGTTGCCTAAAATATACACAGAGATAACCGAAGTAGCACAGCGAGCTGAGTGACGCGCGCTGCGTTAGAAGGTGGGCGGGGTTAGGATTTCCCAGGATTTTCCAAGATGGCGCCGCCCATACCCCCCATAAACGGCTTCAAACCCGTTCTTCAGAAAGTCTATGGGTGACGTCACAGACGCTTTGTCCATATTTTTTACAGTCTATGGTACATACACATAAATTCACATATAGAAAAACATAAACTATACAATTACATTATACACTTATATTGTATTATAATAACCCATAAACAGAAATCATGGCCCTATAAATAGAAATGAAATAATTTGATTATTAGATTATTCATATTTCCTGATATTTCCATGCTTAAAAACTCTTTAAAGATCAGTGCACTAAGGAATAATGAGTCACTTCACAGACAAATTTAGCTCATACATAATCAAAGAGAAAAAAAATATATATATATTTTAATGAAATGGTGCAGGTCTTTTATTACATTAAAGGTGCCTTGTGTAAAAATAAATAAATTCATACTCCACATTCCATACCAGATGGGGGCAGTATACCTCCAGAAAGTGAGTTGGTCTACTCTAGAGTATGAATATCTTCAAGCTACTCCCCTTCACCTTTACCAGTGAATATGTTCATATTCGTTTTGTTCATATTACATTTTTATTGTTATTTTGAATTACATTAATTTGACAGACAGCATTCGCTGATGTTGACCAAGCTAGCACCAACGTAACCAGAGCTTCCAACTCTCACGCATTCACCGTGAGACACACGCAAACACTTTTCACACGCTCTCACTCACCCCACACATCAATTTTCTCACGCACAGAAAAATCGCGAAGCAAAGAGGACACGGATACCGACAAACTAGACAGAGCAGGTTAGTTATGATATAAAAAAAAATCTCAGCTCTCAGATTCTGTCAATTTTATCACGCAATTCAAACAATAAATACCGTTTTGGCGCTTGTAAATGTTACACGACAGATCCCTAGCGCACGTAAACCGAACATCTCTACTAGCTAATAATAGTAAAAAAACACGAACACTGAAAGATACAGTAACGTTAGGCTACAACTTACCAAAATGTATTCCTCATACATAATATCGACCAATCAGTGTTTTTTATCAGCGTGAAGAGGTCAATAACACAGCTGGAGAACAATTATGTCAGATTTACCTCAGGAAAGCCATTTATATACATAATATAGGTCACGTAAGTTAGTTGGCAAGAAAAAAAGAGCAATAGAGATTGTGCTATGTGTACTATATTACAATACTGTATTTATGAACGTTATATACGTTTATCGAACAGCCTTCGATACATTTCTATGTTATAACTTCCTGAAAATCTACACAAACATATAAAACAAACTTCTAACGAAATACTAACAGCATCTTACTTACCAATCCAAAAGAAATGTTGCCAGTTCGGAGTCAAACCTCATTTTTTTCATGTCCATTAGTTGTCTCCAGCGATGGAAAGCAGTGCCAATGTTTACTCTGGTTCTGTTCCTTTTTTATCAGATTTTATTTGAATGTAGTAGTGGGGCTGTAGGCTACTTTCCACACGATTGACATCAGGTTCAAGTACGCCCACAAGCCGTGCGAATTATTCGTGTATTGCATGTTTGGCTGGTGGTTATGTTGCCCGCATACCGCCTCCCATGGCCGAAACTGGTATTACGACACCTGTCGGGCCGTGGCTAGTAATGCTAATGCTAATTTAGGTTGATATCTCTGCAGCACTATAACTTGACATTTTTTTAATGACATCATCGCCCTTATTTCTTCTCATTCTTTTGATGCGTGTAGCTCATTTTTTGGATATTTTTACCTCAATTTTTACACAAGGCACCTTTAAAGGGATAGGTCACCCAAAAATGAAAATGCTGTCGTCATTTACTCACCCTCATGTTGTTCCAAACCTGTATGATTTCCTCTTTTCTGCTGAACACAAAAGAAGATATTTTAAAGAAGGTTGGTAATTAAACAGTTGATGGTCCCCATTGACTTCCATAGTATTTTTTTTTTTTCTACTATGGAAGTCAATGGGGTCCATCAGTCGTTTGGTTACCGACTTTCTTCAAAATATCTTCTTTTGTGTTCAGCAGAAGAAAGAAAGTCATACAGGTTTGGAACAACATGAGGGTGAGTAAATGAGGACAGCATTTTCAAACTTTAAGATTGAGATCCACTTATGCAATACTTGCAGTTAACCATTAGAGGGCAGTAGTTACTAGTTACTAAATATTACCTTCGACGACAAAGCAGCTTTTATGTGTATTCACAAGCTCCTCCTTGGATCATCATTATAATAGCAAAAGCAAAACTCTCATATTCACTGGTTTACTTCAAGGTGTCTTCAACATAGACACAGTCATGTCACACAGGTTGAAGAATATATTTCTCTTCACACTATTCATTTTTGGTATGAATCTTCATTTAATGCTGCTACACATTCATTAAATTGCTTACATTTTGTATTGTACTGTACATTATTTTTTTTTATTTTTTTTTTTTTTAGCAGAGTGCAGATCAGAGGACACAGTTGATCAGCCAGACAAACACGTGACTGAAGCTGAAGGAAGATCTGTGACATTACAGTGTAAATATAAAACAGATTCATTACAAGAAAATGTATTCTGGTATATAAAGAGAGCAAATGATTTTCCTAAATACATCCTGAGGAGAAGCAAATATGGAGGAGAAAATGGCACTGAGTTCCAGGAGAGATTTCACTCTGAACTTTCATCAAATTCAGTTCCTCTGATGATCAAGGATGTGTGTGTGTCTGACTCTGCTGTGTATTACTGCGCTCTGAAGCCCACTGTGACAAAACTGAAGTCAAACCACATACAAAAACTCATGAGCTGAATCTCAGCCAAGACAGTTTAACATCCTCTTCAGATCATGAAATAGTGCTTTTGAAGAATCAATTTATACACAAAATTCTATAATAAATAGTGTAAATGTTAACACAGAGAGGGAGGCGAGCGGTGAGTCAAGTGCAGCGACTAACTCCTGTTTCTCATTGCAGTAATTGGCATGGAGAGACCGGATGTAAGGCCGCTGACTATAGAGCTGGTAAGTCCCGCCCCTTCCGCTAACCCCACTGGACCTCTAGGTTGAAAAATCGTCAATGAAAGTGAATGTGAGAAAATAATTATTTTCTGGTCCCGTTTGAATTTTGCCATGAATGTGAACATATGAATGTGTCTGTGAATTTTTAATATAATTTTTCGTGTGAAGAATGCTACAATTTAGCAGGTACAAATTTGATACGGTTAGACTTTGTGTGAGAGCACTGTGGACTACAACTCTTCGCTGCTAGTTTTTACATCAGACGGGAATCTGAAGAAAGAACAGCCCATTTTGTTTGAATGGTGACATTTGGGTACAAAACACACAGGCATCTCGATCTGTCTCTATAGATTATCGCAGCATTAGCACCGTAATTTGACAAGTGGAGGGAAAATGTGTTATGGGGTGACGTCACATAGGCGACATGTAGTCTTTCTCGTTATGTCTTTTCCACAACTGCTAGCCAAAGAATCATACAATATACTGTCAAACTCGTAACATGAAAAATTATATAGAAAATTCACAGACAACATATGTTCACATTCATGGCACAATTCAAACGGGACCAGAAAATAATTATTTTCTCACATTCACTTGCATTGATGATTTTTCAACCTAGAGGTCCAGTGGGGGTTTTACGGATGGACGGGACTTACCAGCTCTATATGGGAAAGGGGAAGAGAGACTACGGCAAACTAGTGTGTGGTGTCTGTATTGTAAAAAAACAAAACAAAACGAGAACTATTGTTTGAACTGTTGCTTTATTAAAGATTGTTCAATAAAATAATATACGAGTTCGCCACAGCCGAGTTATTCCTTACAATGAATCTCATTACAAACATATTCCAAAATCACACATAAACACATTAATAGCACAGAGAAAACAAGAGAAAACACTGATGAGTGTGATTGGCTCTTTCTTCTGTTCCACATGTGTGAAATATAGACATGATGTTGCTCAGAGAGGAGGGACTCAGAGTTCACAGATCTGACATGATCTCATCGTGTCTGAAAGAGACTGAGGACGAAACGATTCAGTCTGACTCTTCTCACTGTGAACACTTGAACAATGGATCTTCATTCAGTTATTCTGTTCTGTGCCTCAGTTGGTATGTATTATTTGATTAATTTCTGTATTAAATTAATAAAAACACTAAACCTACAAATGTTCCTCTTTCTTTTCAGCTACTGTCTTTGGAAATGTCATCAAACCAGGCGAAACAAATGTAGTTGCTGAGGAGGGCTCAAATGTTACATTGTCCTGTAGTTATTCCTCTACAACTACAGATAATCTCCACTGGTACCGTCAGTATGGAAGATCAAAACCCGAATATCTTGTACTCACCTACAGTAGTGCAAAAGAAGCTCGGGTGTCTGGTGTAGATTCAAGATTCTCTGTTGAAGTTGAAAAAAAGGAACAAATCCGTGTGTATCTGGAGATCTCCTCTGCTACAGTATCAGACTCTGCTCTGTATTACTGTGCTCTGCAGCCCACAGTCACAGGAAACACATCAGCTCTATACAAAAACCTGTTATAATGAGAGACGAGAGAGAAACACAGAGACAGAGAAAATGACAGTGAGAAAAAAAGCTGTAACTGTCAATTACAGTAATATAGAGATGCTTGTTTTTTTTCTATTCATTATTACAATATGTGTCTGTGTGACAATATGAAATATGTGTTACATAAAATCCCAATAATACTGCCATTTAGTTCATAATGAAATTCAGAATATCTATTTTTAAAAAATGTGTGCAGGTAGGGTCTGCATAATCATATAAGGTGTACATAAATTCTAATAGAGAAACATTACAATTACAATTACAATATACATTTATATTTTACACTCATATTTTACAATTTTTGGATTGTTTCAACACATGCTTGGGTCAAATATGGACAAACCCAACCACTGTTTTAAATTTATAAATTTACATTTTTAAACCATATTTTGACCAAATATGGGTTGGGTTTGTCCATATTTGACCAAAACGTGTTGAAACAACCCAACATTTTATAGACTATATTAAAATTATAAAAATAGAGATTTAAATTTATTCATATATCTTTTTACTTTTACATAAAAAAAACATAAGCTGAATCTCAGCCAAGAAATTAACATGTGCTTCTCCTGGTCAGATCATAACATTTAGATTTTAAAGGAATCATTTTATACACAATATGCTATAATAGTGCAATTATTAACACAGTTACATACAAACAAATACAATATATTATACAGTATACAGCATCATATGGATGAAAGTGAGCAGCAGCAGGAAGTTCAGCGAGGAGGAAGTTCCTGTGTGTGTTTCTGTGTGATCTTCAGTGACTTACAGCTCAGAGAACTGAGAGCCTCAACAGAGAACTGAGCTGATCTGATTCAACATGGACAGATGCCTCATACTTATTCTCATTGTGGGAACAGGTACATTAATTATTAAATAATTAATGAAATTCTGTACATAAATAATTACTTTGTTTTTAATTGTCAGTCCCCAAAGGCTAAATTTATATAAATTTAGTCATTTGTATTCTTGTGAAAGTCATTTGTATTATTTTGTCAACCTTGCTTTCAGAAATCATTTTTTAATTGTTGACAGGTTTGGTGACTGGAGACAACATTGAGCCAGATAAAGGGACAGAAAAAAACTCAAAAGAAACAGAAACTGTCAAGCTGAGCTGCTCATATAGTGCAAGTAGTGAATATGTTTATCTTTACTGGTACAGACAGTATCCAAACAAAGAACCGCAGTATTTATTACGCAAAGGTGCACGATCCTATAGTGCTGAACACACCTCTGATGATCGGTTTCAGTCGACTGCATCACGAACATCCACTGAACTCACTATTACTGATGTACGTCTGTCAGATTCAGCTCTCTATTATTGTGCTCTGAGAGTTGCAGCCCAGTGATACAAAACATGAAACACGTCGTACAAAAACCTGAAGCTCTTTTCACTTTGAACCGATCTAGTGAAAATCAAAATCAAAACCACAATCTATCCAGCCCTAAATATAATAAAATATGTGGTAACACCTGTGTGAGGTTGAATTAGGCCTGTTAAAAAAACTTAAGGGAAACATCAACAGTAGATTTAGATATCAAGTTCCATGTGGTTCCTTAAGTACTTTATACATTCTTAAAATAATTGCTTAATTGTCATCATGCAGTAAAAATAGGGAGCCAGCAGAGAGAGATCAGTTAAGCCTATTATTTGTTGTAGGGGTTCTGAGATCTCACACGATATTAGGACTCTTTGTATTTCTTTAAGCGACTGCGTCTCTCAGCACCACTCCTATTGAGTTAATGGCTCTGCTGACTCTCCAACAACATCTAACCAATTGTTGGGTCTGTTGGGTTTATTTTCAAGGCAGTGACTATTGAGCTTCTTCTGACAAGCCACTGTCAATGCTCAAATCTAGTTCTCAAAAAACACAGCCTCATACATTATATATAGCTAAATGTAAGATGCTTTTATCTAAATTGTCTTTATAGAACTGCATGCTCTTAGTTTTTCTGTAGCAGTTTGTGGAGGGTCCTTTACTATTTTAGCATGACAAAATACCCCTGTGCACAGAGAAAAGTCAATCAATAAAGGATGATACAATTTGAAAACATTTATACAGAACATTTAAACATCATTATACAGAAATTAAAACAAAACTTTAAAGTCAGACAATGATTATTTCAGCTTTTGTCTCTCAAAAGAACACTTTAAAATTTAATGAAAACAATGTAATTTCAGAAGTTGCTCACTGTGTTGATCAGTTTCCACCTCCATCATGGTTGAGATGCTCAATGATGTTCCTGCTGTATGTGTGTAACCTCTACAAACAGTTGTGCGCTGGTAAACTTCAGTCTAATATTTCCTGCTGTACATAAACATGTTAATCTGGCTGAGGAATTTACTTTTAACGGCTGCAGTACTTGGTAACTTAACTGTTAAGTGTAACAACATTGCATCCTTACATGAGAAGATATATGAAAACGATGTGTTTCTTTCCTTTCTTTTATATTTCCTGACAGAGTGCAATACACAAGATTCTGTTAATCAGCCAACAAGAGTTCAAACAGCTTCTGAACATGACGTGGTTACACTTCACTTACACTTCACTTACACACTGTTAGCCCGGATAAGTTGAAAAATTGGAGCACACTGGTTGCCCTAAAAAATTTAAGTAATGGTAACTATATGGTTTGTTTACACTCATGAGCTCACAATTTTGTCAGTATTTCATTTTAGGTGCCAGCTCACCTTTTCGCAGGCTGAGCATTACCTGTAAATAAAATTTTAATTGTTTTTCATACAGTTAGGGTACTCCAGGGCAGGGCGTAAATCAGTCCGAAAAAAGGACACAGAAGGCCTGAGGTTGGTCAGTTCATCCATCACCAAACACAGGGGCGTCATGCAAGCCAAAATTCTGGGGGGGCACAATCTGAGACGTTGCAATTGTTTTCTGACGGGTGATATTAATCATGTTAGGAGGGGTCAGGGGGTTTCTCCCCCTGAATTTTTTTTAATTCTGGCTGCTAAACATACCATTTCAATGCAGTTTGGGAGGGACAGAAATACCTTAACGGAGCTAGCAGCAACCCTCCTCTATCTGAGGACTAAGTTAAAGTATCTATTTTGTAAGTTTATGTAAAAGACAGGTTGATGAAAGAACTGTAAGCTCAAATTCAAAAGCTTTTGAAGTCTACTTCATTAAAGCATGTTTACAGACACACTTACTGTACACTTAGGCCTACTACACATGATTTTAAAAACAGTACCATTGCAGTTTTTATGTTATGATTTTAAATTGGTATGTGACCTAAGAACGATCTTACATTAAAGGTATATAAAGGTGCTGAGGTCTAACTTTGTGGTGCTCTGAAATTAAGTTATTTTAATATTAATATGTGATGAAGGACTTTGAAAGAAGTTTGACAGATTTCAGTGCTGAATAAGGTTAACACTAACCTGTTTATTTGAAAATGGTTAATATTTGACAAAAATGTAAAAAAGTAATATGTAACATTACTTTAGTAAAATCATTGAAATACTGTAGTTACACTGCTCATTATTATGTTTCAAAACCGATCAGATAACGTTACTATGGCTTTGTATGGCAGTAACGTTAGCCAACTAGTTTACGGTTAGACTAGGCTAGCTATCGATAATGTTACACTGACACAACTTAAGTTAATGCTCTGAATTCGCAGCTAATATCAAATCCATAACTTTTTGATCAAGTTAAAATTTCCAGGTCAACCACAAATAATCCCACTACCTTTTAATATCATCCGATAACTAATTCAATGCCGATTTGTTGCTTTGCCCACTTACCACTTCAAGACCATCTGTAAAACATTGCTAGCTCAACGTGCGTTCGAAAGAAGTGCGAAAGAAGCGCGTAGCTTCTTTAGCGCGTAGCGCTCTAGATTTGATACACAGACACCATATTAGGAAAAAGGGGCGGGCTGATGCTGACTGATTTATTACACATCCAGAAGAATACATTTGAGTCGTTATAGGCTCTGGTATATTATGGAGCATAATAGGAATAAAGTTGTGACAAAAAAAATTATCAGGGAGGAAAAATCTGAGGGGGCACGTGCCCCCTCACTTTGAATGGGCATGACGCCACTGACCAAACATCCTTCCAAATCTATCCTCACTCTAGATGGGTTTAGCTGAGGACTTTCTTGATCAACGCAGAGGATTCTCACTGGAGTTTGTCTGTATGAGTCCTTGTCAGCTGCATCATTTGCAACATTTTAAACGAGACAGTGCATTGCATTTCACTTATCGGTCGAAGAGAACAGGTAAAAGACATTCCTACTTTTTTCTTGTAAGTATCTGTGTTTTCGTTTTGACATGTGCTCATTTTTTTAATCTAAATTATTTGTTGTTGTTGGAATCGTGACATTTTATTGGGTAAAAGTGTACAGTGAACTGTAACCTGTTTCCATGTGCCCTTGAACTCAAATTATCTGAATTCAAAGGGGTAAACATGAAACATGTGCAACCTATTATAATGTGTTATGAAAGCCACAAATATCTTTTACTCTTTTCTTTAGATCGTTATGATATGAAAATAGGACTTTTTAACTTGGCAAGTTTATTTGTATAGCACATATCAACAGCGAGGCAATATAAAAATACTATATAAGAAAACAATTAAAAACACTTTAAAATACTTAAACAGAAACAAGATAAAACCGAAGAGTAAAAGTTACAGTGCAGTGTAAGAAATTAATAATTTTTCCAATAATTAAAAGGTAGTGGCAAACAAAACTATAAGCTAAAGGTTAGCCTTAACTTTAAATAAGTTTTCTTGGAGTTTGTTCCAGATATATGGTGCATAAAAACCGAACACTGCTTCTCTGTTTAGTTTTGACTCATATGGGAGTCTGGGGCAGAAAGCAGACAAGCATAATATCAGAAATGTACTTTGGTCCTAAACCATTCAGTGCTTAAACCAACATGAGTATACCAAGATCAGTTCTTTTACAGACAAAAATCCAGCGAAAAGACCTCAGAACTGGAGAGATGTGATCCACTTTATTGGTTTTAAAGACACTGTTTCTTCCAAATTATCCAGCATACAGTCAACTAAGCACAACAATAAATATATAGAACATAACACTTACATTTCTCATTGCTCTAATGCAACACGATAGCTAAACACATGTGACGTGTTTAAGTATACTTACATTAGACATAAATGGTTAGTGATAAATGCCTTAAAATTTAGGAAAAAAACTAAAAATAAAAGTAGTTTTTACCATAATGTTAATTAGAAATCTACTGTATATTTTAATTTCAAATGATGTTAGTAGTCAAACGTGTCTTATGCGGTAACAGTGATGCACATTACATGTTGATGTAATTTTTTAATTATCATATTCAACAGTTATGGATCTCAACTACTTAAGAGAATGGCATCGACTGAGAGGCCGAGTTTTTTGGGCAGATGCCGTGATGACCAACTTCCCGGCGGCAAAAGAGTTCAACTTGAGAAATGCAATTGGAGAGCATTTCAAACAAGCACCAGGGAGAGCAGGGGGTGGGGGGTATAGAAATAAAACCAATAAATCAGTTATTTACTGTTGAGAGTTAAAGGAACACTCCACCGTTTTTTTAAATAGGGCTTATTCACCTTCTTTCCTACATTTAGATAGGTGGGCAAATGCATTTTTGTCTCAGTGCATGCATTGTTTTAGTTTGACAGGGTCAGCGCTAGCTTAGCTTAGTATAATGAATGGAATCCTTTGTTGCCAGCTAGCATGTCCTGAGTAAAAGTGATATAAAAAAAATAAAAAAAAACCTAATTACTTCTTGTGGCCTGTGTATGGTTCACCGTATGTGTATATTTAACATTAATTGTATGGATTGTCATTCCACTATTCCTGATAGTTTTTTTAAGTTCTGAATTTTGTCTAATGCTGTTTGACATAATTTGATTCAATACGCAAAATAACACGATCATGTTGGGAATGGAAAATTGCAGTAAATAACCAGAGTAAAAATGTATATTTCTCAAACTTTTCAAACATAGGATTCTTTAAATGTAGTGGAAAGAATTGTAATTTTCAGGACAATATATTTCCTATTTAAAACATATTCCAAAATCACACATAAACACATTAATAGCACAGAGAAAACAAGAGAAAACACTGATGAGTGTGATTGGCTCTTTCTTCTGTTCCCCATGTGTGAAATATAGACATGATGTTGCTCAGAGAGGAGGGACTCAGAGTTCACAGATCTGACATGATCTCATCGTGTCTGAAAGAGACTGAGGACGAAACGATTCAGTCTGACTCTTCTCACAGTGAACACTTGAACAATGGATCTTCTTTCTGTTATTCTGTTCTGTGCCTCAGTTGGTAGGTTATTTGGTTAATTATTATATTTTTTGTTAAAAAAATATTTTTTTATTAAAACCATCTCACTAAAAACGTACAAATGTATATTTTCTGTTTCAGCTGCTGTATTTGGAAATGTCATCAAACCAAACAAAACAGAAGTTTTTGCTGAGGAGAGTTCAAGTGTTACATTATCTTGTAGTTTTTCTGCCTCTGGAGGTTCAGATTATCTCTTCTGGTATCGTCAGTATGGAAGATCAAAACCTGAATTTCTTGTACGCACATACAGTGCTGCAAAAAAAGTTCAGGTGTCTGAAGTAGATCCAAGATTCAGTGCTAACATTACAAGAAGGGAACATGTGGATCTGGAGATCTCCTCTGCTACAGTATCAGACTCTGCTGTGTATTACTGTGCTCTGCAGCCCACAGTCACAGGAAACACAGAAACACTGTACAAAAACCTGTTACAATGAGAGAAACACAGAGATGGTGAAAAGAAAGCTAGTCTAAAAATATGTAATGAATCTAATGCAAAAATGTTTAAAACATTACACTTCTAAATTGAAACAAACAGCCAATTACAATGTGAATTTGTGTGGCAGCATAAAAGATAAATATTAAAACCATACAATGAGGTCCTTCATTCCTCTATGAGATGACTGTTTCAGCTATGCAATACTTGCAGTTAACCATAAGAGGGCAGTAGTTACTCAATATTACCTTTGACTACAGAACCTTTCATGGGTATCCACCAGGGGGGAAGGAAGTCGACCGGAAGTTGAAGTCGGCCGCGTGCCGCCATCTTGTAGCAGAACTTCACCTGCAGTTAGCATCCCATTGACTCCCATTCATTTTGGCGTCACTTTGACAGCGTATAACTTTACATCTGAGGCGTTTAAAGACTCCATTTGTCCATTATTTATTTCTAAAGAAACACGACAATGTATAAAATGCTCCATTACCTTGTAGCTTACGTTATGGCCCCGTAGAAGCAGTTTTTGTAAAAGTAGGCTAACGATTGCGTCATAACCACGCGACTCTCTGTCGCACAGTAGAGAGATTACCGTATGGACGGGAGGAGAAGCTCGCGGGCAATCGGGGGGACGTGGAGGCAAAATGACAAAATTATTAATCAGAATACTTAGCAAAAGTTTCTCCTGCTCCTAGCTCATGGACAGCTCCTACTCACACTCTCCGTCTCTGCAAGATTCGGAAGGGAATGATTCAGATTTCTCTTGGCACAGCTACTAGAAGACAGACGGGTTGCTCACGTGGTCCGTGTAAAGCTTTGCTCGGTTTGAGTCTGCGCGTCAGGAAAGGAAGTGCTAAGAAATCGCTAAAAATGGGCTTCACTTGTCTCAATTGAGTTCCAATGGGGTCGCTGTGCCCATTTCTTTTACTGTCTATGGTATCCACAAGCTCCTCCTTGGATCATCATTATAATAGCAAAAGCAAAACTCTCATATTCACTGGTTTACTTCAAGGCGTCTTCAACATAGACACAGTCATGTTACACATGTTGAAGAATATTTTTTCCTCCACCGGATTTTCAGATTATCTCCACTGGTATCGTCAGTATGGAAAATCCAAACCTGATTTATTGTACTCACCGAAAGTACTTAAAAAGATTCTCAGTTGTCTGCTGTAGATCCAAGATTCACTGTTGAAGCTGAAAAAAGGAACAAACCCATGTGTATCTGGAGATCTCCTGTGTATTACTGTGCCCTTGAGTCCGCAGTGACAGGAAACACATCAGCTCTACAAAAACTTGTTATAATGAGAGAGAAGAAAGAAACATAGAGACAGGGATGAAGACAGATGTAACTGACAATTACAGTATTATATATGTCAGAAAAGTAATAGAACTAATGAATGCAGGTAGCTACCAAATTTAAAAGGCATAAACAGATTTCCTTTCTTTTAATTATAAGGATAAATTAATTATAATTATAAGGCCTGAATTTGTGTGGCAATGTGAAAGATTTACATTACAGTCAATTACATTAAATCCATATGAACTTGTAAAATCTGTTATTCAGAAAACGGTCAAATGCAGCAAACAATAAAACATCTCAAATGATTCTCATGTGAAAAATACAGTAGTGGCCAAAGTGATGTCCGGAGGAGATATTTATTTTTAATGATCCTACAAGTTTGATTAAACAATTAAAATATGAGGAAAATATTTTATATATTTTATATATGAAGGAAGAACAGCTACAGGTTTTATTTTACTATGCAAAAAAACCAAAAAGCTCACAGGAAAAAGCATACACTGACTACAACATAATCCTTCATTCATATTTTGTTGGTTTGCATGTGTTCATAATTTATTTGTATGACAACCTGGCCAATAATTATGTCCGCACAATTTGGCATTTGAGAATTAATTGCGTTATCACAAATAAAACCACTCACTACAAGCACAACTATGCAATATGCTTACAAAATCTTTAAAAAAATTTTTTTTATAATATTTTAATAGAGAGTGGCAACCAGATTCGTTGTCAGCCTTAGAAATTTTCAAATCTTGTAACTCAAGTGAAAGGTATGATATTGTGTGTGAGATATTGACTTTGCTTCATAGTATTCAAAATGGGGGGACGCATGTAAAGTTTGTTTGGGTTCCGGCTCATGTTGGTATGGCTGGTAATGAGTTGGCAGACAAGTTTGCTAAACAGGCTTTGAAAGCAACGAATGTGTCTATTCAGTGTAAAATATCAAAATCAGAGGCTAAGTCAATGATTAAAAAACATGTTAAAAAGTTGTGGCAAGATAAATGGGATAGGGGAGATAAAGGGAGGGGTTTTTACATTGTAAATCCTGAGGTTGGTCAGGGTCGTCTGGTAATAAGGTGTCGAAGAGAAGAGGCAATTTTTACAAGAATGAGAATAGGGCACACCGGACTAAACAAAACATTACAGCTAATAGGAAAACATAATTCAGGAAACTGCGAGATTTGTAATGTACCAGAATGTCTTTATGATGTGTAGGAAATTTAATAGAGAAAGGGTTTTAATTAAAAGGAAATTAGAGGACAGTGGGTAAAGTTTTATCTTTAGAGATATTTTGTCTAAGGCTTCTGATCATAGAGTAATAAAATATATGTTTGAATTTTTAAAACACACCGGACTCATTGATAGAATATAGAATTTTTTTTTTTTTTTGGTAGCTTGCAGCCTTGCAGGCTACATTATTTCCAAAGATGTAAGCCATAGTGATGATCAGGCACAATTTATCTGGAGGGTGGCGGTAGTGCGCTAAGGTAGTCCGCATCCGCCGTTAAGCAACCAAAGAAGAAGAAGAAGAAGAAGAAGAAGAAGAAGAAGAAGAAGAAGAAGAAGGAGGAGCAGGTAGAGTGTTGCGCATGTGCATTTTTTCAAAAAGTGGAGAGGGCGGTTTTTTTCTAAAATTCGGGAAAATCCTCCACTATACCTTTAACTTAGGCCTACTCTTTCAATCAGTATCCGTGTCGAAATAAAATGTGGTCGTTAAATTTTTGCTCTCACCGCCAAATTCGCGACGCGATCCTCGCGGTGTTCGGCGCCGGTGTAGCAGTCGATTCTGTTCCCTATCGGAATTCCTGTTCCCCCTGAACGAGCCGTGTCTGCTGACAGCGCATGCGTCAAAGCCTTAATAAACCTTAATAAATCAACGCCTTAATAAACATTACATTGAAATCTGTAATAATGTTTTAAATTTGAAAAGAAATAATCTGGATTGATTTGACAGATGGGGGAAAATTCGCTTCTAATAAAAAATAAAAATAAAAACAATAAAAAAACGCTTAAATTTCGGGAAAAAAATACAATCCTTTTTTAACCTTTTGGCTTCCCGTACATCCAGTTGTGCTTCTTGCTCCTATCGCTCGTATTCAGTTCTGATGGTACGCATGGTAACTCGGCAACTACGCATGATTTGTAGTATGATTTGCGTAAAGGGAACAGGAATTCCGATAGGGAACAGAATCGACTGCTACACCGGCCGGAGGTTCAAAAGGAAACAAACAAATAAACAAAAGGAAGGAAAAGACAAAAAATACAATAAACGTACGTCGAACTCGCCGGTCAGACAAGCGCGGCGATGTCCGCTGGCTGCACGTGAGTGAGAAATCTAGCTATCTAAAAAATAAACAAACACTGATTTTCACTGCTCACAAACGGACTCTCGAGGAAAACAAAGAAACGATAAAAAGGTAAATGTTGTGAAAATATTTCCATAGAACTTGCTAAAACAAATGTTCCACTTCTCATCAACAGCTCCTTGAATTCACACACACCACCACAAATGGCATTACCTGACTCGCAGCATCAAACCACTGTGTGGAAAGTGTGGTCAGGAGAAAAACTTTACATTTACTCACACATTCAAATTATGTCCACAAATTAGTAGAATCTACTTGCATTTTATTAGTAGCCTAATGCAATCAAACTTAAATATTTTAATTAAATTGTAATTAAATTCTTTATTAGATTTTTTTTTTTGGTAAATTACCAGTGACCAATAGCTGGTACCCTTATCTTTATTGGTACCAGCATAAAATCCATAAACTCTCAACTGGATCGAGCAGCAGTGAAAAATTATTTGAGGAAAGATTTCATGCAGATCTTAACAAATCCTCAAGCTCAGTTTCTCTGACAATCCAGGATGTGTGTGTGTGTGTGTGTGTGTGACTCTGCTGTGTATTACTGTGCTCTGAAGCCCTCTGTGACTGAAACACATGAACATCCTGACAAGAACCAAGAGCTCTGACTTTTTAACATGAGCTATTTTTTTTTCTTATATACTGTTATAGAATAAACCACTCCAGTGGGTGGAGCTGATTCACACCGTTGAGAGTGTGAGACAGTCAAACAGTTATTCAAATATTATTTTTGCCATCGCTGTCTGTCTGAA
Source organism: Rutilus rutilus (assembly GCF_951802725.1). Lineage (NCBI taxonomy): Eukaryota > Metazoa > Chordata > Actinopteri > Cypriniformes > Leuciscidae > Rutilus > Rutilus rutilus. The sequence continues at coordinate 15,115,590 of NC_140214.1, forward strand.
GACACAATGTTTCTCTTTACCTGGATAATAATGCAGCTTTGCATGGGTAAGATATATTCATTCAATCAATATATTTATTATAAAAAAAAATAAAGGCTTATATATTTAAATAGTTACATTTCACAAATTGTATAAATCTGTTTAATTGTTTGATTAATTAGGGTCATTTGCTTTTTTACAGGAAATACTTTTGGTGATACAATACAACCATTTACTTCAGAAAAACTTGTTTTTGGGGGTGAAAATGTGACTCTCCTGTAATTACAGTCTCACTAGTGGCACTAGTGTTACTCTCCATTGGTTTCGCCAGTTTCTTGGAGAAAAACCAGAATTTTTACTTCTTGTCACTGAATATTATAACAAATCTAAGCCTGGTCTTCTTCTGTATTCAAAAGCTACAAAAGAGATCAAACGTGTGGATCTGAAGATCTCCTCTGCTGAAGTATCAGACTCTGCTGTGTATTACTGTGCTCTGCAGCCCACAGTCACATGAAAAAAACAACACTGTACAAAAACCTTTCCTTATCTTATAGTGAAAGCAGAAAGATACACAAAGACAAAGAAGAGAGCTGTGATTAACACCAAGTTATACCAAGTCTATAGGAGCCTATAGTTTAAAGGTGCTGTATGTAACTTTTTTTATAAAATGAATCCTTTTTTTATTGCCCGTCTGTGAAGGGGTTGTAGTAATCACACATTACAATGATCCACTTTTCGCGTTTTGCTATTACCTCTGAAAGCCAGTATTCCTATTTTTATGTGAAGTCACCGGGTCGGATTTTCTGCGAAATCCACCGGATGTGACGTGCATGCGCGCTCCCGAGCCTCTCCGTTTTATATACAGTCTATTGCGACGGCACTGCAGCTAACGACATGGAGTCTGATAACACCAGAGAATGGCTCTGATAACACCAAAAAACGACCTGCCTCCAGCACAACACAGACTCCAACACAAACTCAAAAAAAAAAAAAAAAAAAATGTATCTGCTGAAGCTCGTCAGGCCAAACGTCAATCGGATCGACTCAGGACGAAAACACGGATCAACATTGGCAGAGCGTTTGAATTATGGAGAGACCTCCGCTTTGTTTTAGGTATAAAAACAGACCCTGAGTTGGCTTTCATCCTTTTGGACAGGTAAGCTAACAATACTTCAAAGCATGTAAAATATATTGTGATTTTGTGCTTTAGTTGGCTCAAGTTAGACATCATTAGTTCGCCAGCTAACGCCGACCATTTGCTAACGTTATCTGATGTGAAAGACTACATTTGTAACTTTATTGCTTTTCACGAGCACGAGCGCTGTTGTTGCAATCTGAAACATCACCGCTAGAGGCCGCTGGATCCTACATACAGCACCTTTAAGTGCTTTGTACAAATAACACATTGTGCAGGTATAACGTGCCACAAGATGGCAGTGTTCTCAGACAATAACTAAAGGAACTGCAACAATGAACAACAGAATTTAATTTACAGAACAAAACTCATGATGTTGCTCAGAGAGGAGGGACTCAGAGTTCACAGATCTGACATGATCTCATCGTGTCTGAAAGAGACTGAGGACGAAACGATTCAGTCTGACTCTTCTCAGAGTGAACACTTGAACAATGGATCTTCATTCAGTTATTCTGTTCTGTACCTCAGCAGGTGTGTTTATTTGGTTAATTATATATATATAGGTTTTATTTAAAATCTCTCACTAAAAAGTTACAAATGTGTTTTTACAAATGTTTTCTTTTTCAGCTGCTGTTTTTGGAAATGTCATCGAGCCACACAAGACAGATGTTGTTTATGAGGAGGGTTCAAACGTTACAGTATTCTGTAGTCTTTCCCCTGGAGGTTCAGATTATCTCCACTGGTATCGTCAATATGGAAGATCAAAACCTGAATTTCTTGTACTCATCTTTGGAAGTGCAAAAGAAGCTCAGGTGTCTAAAGTAGATCCAAGATTCTCTGTTGAAGTTGAAAAAAAGGAACAAAACCATGTGGATCTGAAGATCTCCTCTGCTACAGTATCAGACTCTGCTCTGTATTACTGTGCTCTGGCGCCCACAGTGACAGGAAACACATCAGCTCTATACAAAAACCTGTTATAATGAGAGACGAGAGAGAATCACAGAGACAGAGAAAATGACAGTGAGAAAAAAAGCTGTAACTGCCAATAACAACATGTATGTCAGAGAAATAATGGAAACAGGTATAGCTACCAAAATCAAAAGGTAGACAAATCATTTAATCAGCTTATTGTAAAAAGGATAAAAATATAAACAAAATAACATTCTAAATATTCGGTGAATATTTGGCAATATAAAGATGAAGCACATTAAAACCATACAATAGTGTCTACTGACCTTGACAAATCAATTTAGAATATCCTGTAATTAAAGAAAATGTCACAAAAAAACATTAAAATATCTCAAATGATTATCATAATATATAGAGAATATATTCAGAGCTCTTGCTTTTTCCAAATTGGTTATATAATGAAAAGCTAGCAAAAATGTTTATATAGCCTATAGTTCCATCAGTTAATATTTCCATGTTCATGAGAAATGAGAGGAAATTAGTCAGACTGACAAACGCAAAGACATCAAGTATATAAGCCTTTATAAATCAGGAAGTTCCTGTGTGTGTTTCTGTGTGATCTTCAGTGACTTACAGCTCAGAGAACTGAGAGCCTCAACAGAGAACTGAGCTGATCTGATTCAACATGGACAGATGCCTCATACTTATTCTCATTGTGGGAACAGGTACATTAATTATGGAGTGAAAACAAATCACTGATGGAACTAAAACAGCATATAACAATTATACAACTATTATATAACAATATATAAATATTGTATTTAAATATGCTGTTTTAATTCCATCATTTTTTTTTTTTTTTTTTTTGGTATGTAAGTGCAGTGAAATGTGTTTGCAATATTATTTTGTCAACCTTGCTTTTACATATATATATATATATATATATATATATATATATATATATATATATATATATAAAAATCACTTAATTTTTTAATTGTTGACAGGTTTGGTGACTGGAGACAACATTGAGCCAGATAAAGGGACAGAAAAAAACTCTAAAGAAACAGAAACTGTCAAGCTGAGCTGCTCATATAGTACAAGTAGTGATAATGTTCTGCTTTACTGGTACAGACAGTATCCAAACAAAGAACCGCAGTATTTATTATACAATGGTGCACGATCCACTGATGATCGGTTTCAGTCGACTGCATCACGAACATCCACTGAACTCACTATTACTGATGTACGTCTGTCAGATTCAGCTCTCTATTATTGTGCTCTGAGAGTTGGAGCCCAGTGATACAAAACATGAAACACGTCGTACAAAAACCTGAAGCTCTTTTCACTTTGAACGAATCTAGTGAAAACCACAATCACAACCCCAATCTAATGTAATAAAATATGTGGTAACACCTGTGTGAGGTTGAATTAGGCCTGTTAAGAAATTGATATGAAATTAAAACTTGTATATAAAATATTCTGCTTTTATTAGTATACAATTATTTAATAAAATTAGAAAAAAGACACAGATTGCAACAAATCTTTCTCTGTTCATAAAGAAACATAAAGACATAAGAAAATACAATTACATGCATGTTAAAATTTAATATGACAAAGGAGATTGACAAAATTTTTAGTTACATTTAGTTTACATAATCAATAATTCCATTGTTGGATATTCTTGACCATTAAATGTCTCACACTGAAAAACTAACAGAACATTGTCTTGCTTGAATAGAATTCAAACTTCTCCTCAGCAAATGCAAAACCACATGTGTTTTCTACATTCATATGTGACCATATTTTATTCCAATAAAATTAATATACATATTTTAGTACAGTTCTGTTAGGGGTTAACAGTTTAGGACCCAAGGACCAGATGTCTGAAAGAAGACCCGGAGTCAGAATTATAATAAATTGAAGAAAAGTTTTACTGAAGATAGTTTGCAGTTTCATTAGCAGAAGTCAGCTTCAAGACTCAAAGGAGTTTGTAGGCCGCCCCGCTTACAGTTACAAAGATCACAGCAGTTATACCATTTCCAAGGTCTAAGCTACGTCATTGCTTACAGGCTGAATGATTCTGATTGGCTAAGAAATTCATAAACATATAGTAATTTTCCACAGATATACAGATAGACAGAAGCATATCTCCATAGATTATGCCGCTGACACTCGGACCCTGAAGTTAGGCACGTCATGACCTTCCAGGTCGCAAATTTGGGTTGCTGGGTGCCAAAATGTCTCGAACAACAACTCCAATCTCCAACAATGCCAGTGGTTCCTTAACCTGTAAGCAAGAAGACTAACACACACACCGACACACAGCTTTTCTAAGGTTGGATTTGGCCAGGCTCTAACTATAAACAGGAGTCCCGTCTCAAAACATCAAGATAACAAGTTATGTTGAAGACCTTTCTCAAACACAAAACCAGTCCCTATTTAATTTCTGGAAGCTGGGATAAATAGGCAAGCAACGTTACTGCATTCAAATATCAAATACTGACATTAATGAATACATGAAAAGAACATTTCAGTGATCACACTGGTAACTTCTATAACAAAGTAAAATCTCCAGAGAAGTCATTCAACTCATTTGATATTTAGAAGGAAAAATATTGATTAATACCTTGATTATAATCACTCATTACATATACATTGAAGCAGCAGTGGATTCCAATCCACTCCCTTAAGTTCAAAAAATAAAAAATGTAAAACTTCCACTTTGTCTTTTTTTTTTTTTTTTTATCTGACAAAAACAATGTAATTTCAGAAGTTGGCCACAGTGTGGCATAATCTGTGATGTTGGTGGGAAATATTAATTTAATTTAAGCTCCCACTGTATGTGTGTAACGTCTGCAAACATTTCTGCACTGCACTGTGTTACAATGTGCCACTAATATGATACACAATTCTGTTCTATCCAAACCATGAAAAAAAGGTGAATAAAGACTGAGAGTCAAAGTTCAGAAATGATGAATTATTATTATGTTTTGAACTATGCTGTATAGCTGTGTTTGCAGTGTGTTTGTTGTCAAACTCAAAACTTTGTTTTTAAAAATAAATTCCATTATTTTATATGAAAAAGTTAATTATTGTATTTTATTAACAGAAATGTTTTAGTTTGACTGTATAGATCAGATAAGCTGTCATATGTTACAGTGTGACCCTGTTAGAAATGTACCCCAACTATGGGGCATGTTGTCACATTTCACTTACAGTCTTAAGAAAAAAAGCATTAATGAACTGTATTAATTGAACCAAAACCACATAATTGTACTAGACATGTGTGAAATGAATGTGGGAAAAATTTTTATTCTCCGAACCCCAAGTGGATTTACACAAACTGAGAAAGTCAAAAAGGGTTAGGTTGTGCCCCGCTCTCCTACATAGATGTTAAATCATCAAACTCTTTTCTCTGCCAATTCAGAATCCCAGTGTAACTGACACTGCTGTGCTTACTGTGCTCTGCTGCCCATTGTCACTGATATATTACATAGACATCCTTAAAAAAACTAAGAGCTCTAAAGTGTGCAGTTTCTGACATGAGCCTTTTTTCATGTCAACATCCTCCAGCAGTGGGTGGAGCTGATCCACACGGTTGAGAATGTGAGACAGTCAAACAGTTATTCAAATACAATCTATTCCATCACTGTCTCTCTGAAGACATCATGTTTCTCTTTACCTGGATAATAATACAACTTTGCATGGGTAAGAAATATTCATTCAATATGTTTATTATGAGTAATTGTTATCAATATTATATAACAGTAATATAACAGATAGCTCTGTTATATAATTGTATTGCTTGACTAAAGACTTTTCTTTTCCACAGAAACTGCTTTGGCTGATACAATTCAACCATGGACTTCAGAAAAACATGTTATTGAGGGTAAAAATGTGACTCTCTCTTGTAAATACAGTACCACTGGCAATGTTCAGTCTCTCCAGTGGTATCGCCAGTATCTTGGAGCAAAACCAGAGTTCCTACTTTCTGTCACTGAATATTCAAATAAATCTGAGCCTGATCTTCGTCTGTTTTCAAAAGCTACAAAAGAGATCAAACGTGTGGATCTGGAGATCTCCTCTGCTGAAGTGTCAGACTCTGCTGTGTATTACTGTGCTCTGGTGCCCACAGTCACAGGAAACACTAGAACACTGTACAAAAACCTGATTCGCAGTATTGCATTTCAGTTACACATAGGTGTCCATTTGCACATGCTATAAAAAACTACACTTAATGGTGGTTTCAACAAATGTTTAGAAGGAGCTTGTTCATTTAGTCCCGTCAATCTACTAAGTAAGAGATCATTTATAGTCAACCATGCATAAATTAATATGTGGATATGAAATTGATTTTACAGTTAAAGTTTGCATTGAATTTATTTTATAATCTGACCTGTATCTATGTCATCTTAAAGTCCACAACAACATACAGAACAACTGGATAGCAACAAGTCAAACACTGCAAAAATATAATAGCAATATTAATGCTGAATTCATCTGAGGTCATTTAACTGCAAGACGATCATTAACTGTAAAGTTTAGGCCAGATGATGATGAGAAAGAGTCCCAAAATAGTTCAAATAAACAAAATATTTATTAAACAAACAAACTAATGTAATTCACTGGCAAGAAAAACAGCATGTAGACACGACAATACCTGATAATCAACTGAATACGGAGGAACTTAAATATACAATGATAACTAACTAAATGACGAACAGGTTTGTTGATGGCATGAGTGTCCATAGTAACTAATGAGTGGCCGGAAATCAGAACAAAGGGAGCCGGTAACTGAAGAAAAACAAACTAACAGTCCATGAATGAAACTAAACACAAACATGACAATAACTGAGATGCAAGACGGTCCCAGTTTCATCTGTTTGGAAGAGAGTGAAAGTTTGCATTGTGATACGAGTGGCTTGAAATAGTGGCAGTTTCAGTTACTCAGATAAGCAGACTGACATACAACACTGCTATGGATCATGGCAAATATTAGCAAATATCAAACTTCTGCTGAATGGAATTCCCAAGTAAATTTGAAGACAATGAAGAGTTCAAGGAGCGATTTCAAGCAAATCTCAGCACAACTTCCTTTCGACTGGCAATCCAGGATGTGTGTGTGTCTGACTCTGTGTACTACTATGTTCTGAAGCACTGTGACTCAAACACAATAAAAAAAACTTGCAAATACAGTCCTAAATTAAAATTTGTTTTTGGATTAAGTCTATCATTTTAAAATATTCCACTTCATTTCATAAATCGATTTTCCCAATTTTAAAATTTGACATTAACTTAAGCCTATAAATTATATTTAGGCATTTCTTGTCAAAAAAATATGCTGTCAAAACACATGCATTGAATGTATTTGGTTATTACTATAAATGTATTATGATATGAGCAGAAATCACATTTCAGTGCACATTTCTGTCAAATAATGCACTTGCTATATATAAACCTATTGAGCACCAGAAGAGGGAGATATATCATAACATCATTCAGCTCTTCAAAGCAGGGTTATTATTATATCTTTTAAACTAAAATCATAAAAACACATTTTTGTTACTTGAAATATAAGAAATGTCAACTGAAATATTTAAAAAACAAAAACAAATTTCAGCTAGTTGCCAAAAGCAACATTTCCCATTTCCCACTAGCATTGGGTTATTATTATCGTTTTTTTTTTTTTTTTTTTAAATAGCAATACAATAAACTGCATTTTTTTGATAAACTAAATGAGATTTCTAGATTTGTTTCATACCAAATATTGATCACACAGATGCAGTTCATGTCAGTGCTGTGTTCTCCTTCTGTGCAGGAGGAGCTTGTGTGGGTTTGAGTAAAAGCAGAGTGATCATTAAACTTCTCACAGAGCAAACATGATGATTCTTTGTGCTTTTCTTCTGGTATTGTTGATAAAAAGTAAGTGAAGCTTACCCACCTTTTTTTATATATATATATATTTGTACAAACAGTATTTTTAGATATACTTTTGTTTAATGCTATAAAGTTAATGATACAAATTCAGTTTGATGAGATGTTTTATATTTTATGGTTTGCAGGTGACACAATGGCACAGTCAATAACACCACAGACAAACAGGACACTTGCATCTGTGGGACAAAAAGCCATTCTCTCCTGTAAATATGAAGGAACCATAACTAATCTGCACTGGTATCGCCAATATTCCAGATCCAAACCAGAGTTCCTGGCTTGGATTTACCAACAAGGAGCCACAAGTAACCCTCTTCCTCCTCGCATTTTACCAAAAGTGGACAAAAATCTTGTGAGCCTGGAGATCTTTAATGCTGAAGTATCAGACTCTGCGCTGTACTACTGCGCACTGACGCCCACAGTGACAGGAAACACATCACTGTACAAAAACATCCTCAACAATAAATCATGTGTCTTATGATTCTTGAAATCAGTCACTGATGAGAAACAAATTAAGTACTGATTACCTTCTATTAATGTTTACATTATTTATAACACTATATTAAAGGTGTCATGACCCACATTTTGCATTTTTCCACGAGAATCAATGTATGTTATGATTGCCTAACGATTATACACTGGCCGGGAAGCCGATATTTAAAAGTGAAGCGTTTGTTTACCTCAGGGTTTGTAAAATATCCCACGTGCACGCGCACTCAAATATGAGATTTTGATTTCTACCCTGGCTTGACTTCACGACGGTGGAGGATATGCCATATATGGACAGCGCAGCAGGAAGCCACGCCCTACCCCTCTCCCCCTCATATTCTTTCGGCAAAGAAAGATGGAGAAACCAAGTGCACACCTGCGTTGCTCTGTGGTTGACTCCCATAAACAGCATTCTAATGTGTTTTCTCTACCCAAAACGGACGAAACTATCAGGGATCAGTGGATGAAATTCATTTTTAATGACGCTGTCCCAACAACCCTTTCAACTGGCCTAACGTTTGGTGTCTGCGCTAAACATTTTACACAGGATTCATTTAGTAATTTGGGACAATATCAGGCGAAGTTGGCCTCGAAGCTCCGTTTGGGAAAAGGTGCCATCCCCACCATCAGAGACCTGCCTGAAATTGAAACAGTAAGACTGTGTTTTTATGGCTCTAATGCGGCTATTGTATGTAACGTTAGCTTCGAGATAAACACGGTGAATGGACTCTACGAATGCTATCCACATCTTTCCACTTTGTTTTACACAACAGTAGTGATGGTACAGGAGTCCATGGTCAGTGGCTAAAACTGTTTGCTAGACCATATTGCATATATCGATATAGTTCAAATTTGCGCTCTGCTCCCCGCGCCTCCGCTCTTCCTTTTCCACTCTGCGTGCGTGTTTAGAGCATGTTATGTTATGAGAGATGAATTATGACTACTTCAGAAACCCCAGCACAATAGGAATTACCAGACAGTGACATTAGTGTACGCTGAAATAAAGTCTTTCACTTCAGAAAAACTGACTTTCTTGTCCTGTCAGCCGTTATCCTGTGCTCGGAGCGCACACTCAATACACGCGTAACGCCGGTTTCACACCGCAAGCGTCAGCGGCGCGTGAGCAGCGCGTATTTTTTTCGGCGTCCATGTTATTCAATGAGTGCATTCACACCGCACGCAGAAGCGGCGCGGCAGCGCGTAGCAGGAGCAGAGCAGGAACAGCAGTGCCGCGATAGTTTCGGCGCCCAGTCTATTTTTAACGCGCCGCTTACGCTGAATTAAAGTGACAATGCATTGATCATGGCCAAAATACACCGCAGTTTTATCCAAAAAGCGCATTGATGATATCTATTGTGTTTTAAACAGTCAATCAAATGACCAACAGCAATTTAAAAAGAAAACAAATGTCCAAAAACAAACTTGTTGCCAGAACAATAAAAACAAAGATGAACCAAAAGTTATATAAATGAAATTATTAATAAAATAAGCTTCTTGACAAGTCTTTTCTCTTAAATGTATTTGAAAACGAAATAAAGCAATGAACTTTTCCATTATAGAGTAGCCTACTCTGTCTGTACAAAACCCGCAGTTCAGGCGCGCGTGACAAACGCTGCCAGTGTGAAATCAAAACGCGCGTGTCCTGCTCCTGCTCACCATATGCACTGCTCCTGCCCTGCTTACGCTCTGCTAATGCATGCAGTGTGAAACCGGCGTAAATGCGGAGGCGCCCGCGCTGTGTATCGCCTCACTGATCAAGGGCAAAAGAAACTACGAGCATGCAACGCTGTCAACCACCCTCCTTCCTGGAACCAATCAACGCGCCCCTCATTTGCATTATTATAATGACTGTCCACGACAGCCAAAACATCGCATCAGATCTCGCGAGACAATAATGCCTTTAGAACAGGGGTGGGGAACGTTGATCCTGGAGGGCCGCTGTCCTGCAGAGTTTAGCTCCAACCCTGAAAAAAACATTCGGCTGCCTGCAACTTCAGTAATCCTGAAGACATTGATTAGCTTCAGGTGTGTTTGATTAGGGTTGGAGCTAAACTCTGCAGAACAATGGCCCTCCAGGATCAACGTTCCCCACCCCTGCTTTAGAAATAAGGGTCTGAGGAGCTCTGTGTTTATTTTTTTTTCCACTTTTTTTTTTAGAAGTGCCTGAAAGACTATAATAGAGCGTTGGGTATCCAAGGTAACACGAGGTCATGACTCCTTTAATTATATAATTATAACAATAACAAAAGATACATGATAACAGCAAATCATTTCAGCATATTTTCATATTTTTCTACCATTTTATTTTTTTAGAACTTTCCCAATCCCAACATATATCACAGATGCTGCTATTTTCAGTTACCAGAGTACATCCAAACTTCAGGTTTTATGCCAATGGTCATAAGAGTGATGAGTTAATACAATTATTTTAGTTATGTTATTTTTTAGTTATGTTTAACCCAATACTTTTTTATGTCTGTCTTAGGCAGATAAGAGCGTAGTGCTCATACATCTCCACTAGAGGCTGTTGAGATTATGGGCCCTATTTTAACAATCTGAAACGCAAGTGTCAAAGCGCAAAGCGCAAGTAACTTTGTGGGCGGGTCTTGGGCGCTGTTGCTATTTTCCCGGTGGGATAAATGACTCTTGCGCCCGACGCAAATCTAAAATGGGTTGGTCTGAAGTAGCTTCATTACTCATAGGTGTGGTTTGGGCGTATCGTGAAATAAACCAATCAGAGAGTCATCCAACATTCCCTTTAAGAGCAGGCGCGCTTGTTCTAAAGCGGATTCCTATTATAACGGCGGATTTGCCAGGCGTGCACCGGCAGCGGTTCACAGCCGAGGAGACCGACGTTCTCGTCAGGGCCGTAAAACACAGAGAAGTAACATTGGGGATGGAGAAACACACCCAAATTAACTTCGGTTAAACAGGCGTATGATAATTTGGGTAAATGTGTAAGCTAGATGTATGCTTTTATAATTATCTATCTATCTATCTATCTATCTATCTATCTATCTATCTATCTATCTATCTATCTATCTATCTATCTATCTATCTATCTATCTATCGTAATAATGTATGATTTGCAAAAATGAAAACTGCTGCTTCTGTGTAGATGAGAGAATCAAAGTGTATGCGCGTTGTGCACACGCTACATTGATTATGGCCAAGCATACGCCCTTAAAATAGCATATGAATAACATGCGCAACGCGCCACTGACTTTAAACTAGTTTTTTTCGGTCATTGGCGGAATTGTTTTCTAAACCTGTAAAATAGCATGAGGGAACGTTTGCGCCGGAACACGCCTCCTCTTTGCGCTGAACCGCCCCCGGGAGCGCAAGTGTATTTCTTAGTTAACCGACGTGTTTCTGTGGAGGGAAAAGTCCGCTTTGCGCGGGTGCAAAATAGGAATGATACATGCGTCCGTGTACAAAGTCAATTGCGCTGGGTGCAAGATAGGGCCCAAAGAGTTCTGGAATTTGAGTGAACCTTAAAGGGATACTCCACTTTAAAATGAAAATTCTGTCATCATATACTCACCCTCATGTTGTTTCAAACCTGTATGAATTTCTTTCTTCTGCTGAACAGAAAGGAAGATATCTAGAAGAATGTCAGTAACCAGACAGTTTCTGGTCTCATTGACTTCCATATAGTAGGAACAAATATATCAACACATTCTCACCCCAAAGCGTCACTTTCAACCATGCTTCAATATCCGACGCACAAAGCACCCTTTAGCGTCCATATGTGACGCTTCGGTTATGGGTAGGTTTAGGCGTCATGTAACTGACGCTTTCGAAAGTTCGTCAATATCCGACGCACAAAGCACCCTTAGCGTCAATATGAGACGCTTCGGTTATGGGTAGGTTTAGGTATGTGGTAGGGTTATGCGTCTCATATGGACGCTAAAGGGTGCTTTGTGCGTCAGATATTGACGAATGTCAGAAAGTGACAATTAAGTGACGATTTGGGATGAGAACGGGCTGAATATATATACTAAGTCAATGAGACCAGAAACTGTCTGGTTACTGACATTCTTCTAGATATCTTCCTTTCTGTTCAGCAGAAGAAAGAAATTCATAAAGGATTGAAACAACATGAGGGTGAGATGACAGAATTTTCATTTTAAAGTGGAGTATCTCTTTAAATTTTTCCACCATGAATATCACACCAAACTGAACAGCTCAGGAATGACGACACACTGGCAAAAGGGTTTAGAACCCCTTGTTTTCTACAATTGTTCATGATCAGTATAATTAACTTACATGAGGAAGTTTGTTGTTTTGCATTCATTCATCACAACAGATACCACAAAAAAATTATTTTAAAAACCTTCATATGTCTGACTCTGCTGTATTAGGCTACTGCACTCGGAACAGAAATGAGTCCCTAATATATGCGGCCATTTTATAAATAAATAGTTTCTTTAAAAATATATATTTAAAACAATTATCCCCATTACATTCAAATTATTTTCCCTTTCAAGACATTCAAAGTCTGAGTTATATTTACTGGAAGAGGTGTGTCTCTAAGCACTGACTCCTGTGATCTTGTGAAACCCCTTCAGAGTCTGTTACAGTGAACACAGACAATGGAGCTCCTATCTATTATTCCACTCTTTGTCTTTGCATGTAAGTATTTCATTTTCTTGTACTGCATCTAAATATTCTAAACAACCACAATGTGAGGAGCTTTAATTAGTGTGGTATTGTTGTTAAGTGATGTCTCCACATCTTATAGGCTTTGTTTGTCACTGTGGTGCTTCTTGTTCAAGAATAACTTATTTTTAGCACAGTTCTAGTTTGAAGTGACATCCATCTTAGTCTATATTAGTGCTGTCTTTGAAGAGCAGAGGAATCACCAAACCTGATTTGAGTTACAGACAATTAGGACATAATGAGTGTGTGGAAACACTTACAGGTGTCTGACATGAACGTTAAAGCTATCCAATCTATTTGCAAAGGGGAAAACACTAAAAGTGGTTACAAATGCACTTAAATTAAGCAAAGGAAAACCAAGCATTACTGTACACAATATATATATATATATATATATATATATATATATATATATATATATATATATATATATATATATATATAGCCTATATTAAGTTAAACAATATAGTACTAGAGTAACAATAATAAAGTACTAGAGATATATGACCTTTAGGAATAATTTTTCAATGCCTTTTTAGTAACAGACTCTGCTCTGTACATGCGCTCTGAAGACAATGAATAGAAATGCAAAGGCACTGTACAAAAATGATGATGTGGTGTTGGTTTAAATAACTATTGATGATGTCTAAGATAAATTTCATTAATATATATAAATGAAAATAATAATGTTTGTGGTTTGACATTTTATATCAATCAGCTTATCTGGAACAGTTCTACATTTACAATGTTCAACTCTCTGCAGAACATTCTAATGGAAGAAAAACATCTTATTGAATATGTCACTTCCAAATTTAACATTCAATAAGACAATTTCATTTAAATATTTAAACCCTCAGATGATGAGATGTGTGGGTGGAGCTTTCAGAGACATTGTCATTTCTCAATCACAAGCATCATTTGTGTTTTACAGTGCAGTCATGATTTTCCTGTGCTCTCTGCTTCTGCTGACAGTAATACATGGTATGTAAGAGACCAGTTTAAATATAAATATATTTAGAATTATATAAATATAATGCACCTATTATTGTCAAATGTCTGATTTTGTGATTCACCAGTTTTCCATGACTTTTCATACTTTTACAATTATCATTCTTTTTGATGAATATGTTCTACACATTTTGCAGATGAATGTTTTGCACAGACAATAACACCACTGCAGGGCAGAACACAAGTTACTGAAGGGGAAACAGTCATTCTCTCATGCAAATATGATGTCAGTGTACAGAATTTATTTTGGTATCGACAATATCCTGGATCAGGACTGGAATTTCTGCTCCTTGTCGTTGAGTCATCCAAGAAGACTGTAGTATATGCAGATCCCCCAATTCCTAGATTGGATGGCACCATGAGCATGGGAGATAAGAAAGTGGATTAGGGTTTCTTATTAGGGTTCTGTATTACCTACTTTAAAGAACTGTAAAATAAACTGACAAATCATTTAATCTGAAAAGAATAAATTCACTTTGAAATAAACATCACTCTATATTACTCTTTCAAAACTTTATTTAAAAAAAATCCAGAAAGTTAAATTGTAACCTTAGTTTGGGATCATAGTAGAATTGTTCATTGTAAAGTTAAAAATAAAGGCAAAATGCAAACAGTTGTTTTAACAAACATACAATATACAATTTAATTTAATCTTACCTTGCATATAGCAGCGGGATTTACTTTAGCATTCTACATAAAGCTTTCATATAATTCTGATGACAGACTCTGCTGTGTATTACTGTGCTCTGAGGCTCAGTCACAGGAAACACAGAAACACTGTACAAAAACCTGTTACAATGAGTGAAAAGAAAGCTAGTATAAAAATATGTAATGAATAATGTTTTATGTTTAAAACATTTCAATTCTAAATTGAATCAAACAGCCAATTACAATGTGAATTTGTGTGGCAGTATGAACGATAAATATTAAAACCATACAATGAGGTCCTTTAGTCCTCTATGAGATGACTGTTTCAGCTATGCAATACTTGCAGTTAACCATAAGAGGGCAGTAGTTACTCAATATTACCTTTGACTACAGAACCTTTCATGGGTATCCACAAGCTCCTCCTTGGATCATCATTATAATAGTAAAAGCAAAACTCTCATATTCACTGGTTTACTTCAAGGTGTCTTCAACATAGACACAGTCATGGCACACAGGTTGAAGAATATATTTCTCTTCACACTATTCCTTTTTGGTATGAATCTTCAATTAATACAGCAACACATTTATTCAATTGCTTAAATGTTGTATTGTTTTGTTCATAAAAACATTTCTTAAACTTTTGCAGAGTGCAGATCAGAGGACACAGTTGATCAGCCAGACAAACACGTGACTGAAGCTGAAGGAAGATCTGTGACATTACAGTGTAAATATAAAACAGATTCAGTACAAGAAGATTTATTCTGGTATATCCAGAGAGCAAATGACTTTCCTAAATACATCCTGAGGAGAAGCAAATATGGAGGAGAAAATGGCACTGAGTTCCAGGAGAGATTTCACTCTGAACTTTCATCAAATTCAGTTCCTCTGATGATCAAGGATGTGTGTGTGTCTGACTCTGCTGTGTATTACTGCGCTCTGAAGCCCACTGTGACAAAACTGGTGTCAAACCACATACAAAAACTCTGAGGCATAAACATGTGTGTGATTGTTTCTTTACAATAAGCATTCCTGAAATGTAAAAGCAATAAAATCACACTGAGGGTAAAAGTGAAATTAACTAAAATGCTCATCATACAATCAATTTAAAATGATTTATCCATCAATTTCAAAAACACTTATCCTCTGTAGGCCCATGGCAAATTAATATTATCTCAATTTTAATTTCATTTAATTGCATGATTTTACTTTAGTTTTAATTATACAATAGGGTTCAGACGTTACATTATCCTGATCCGGTGCCTCTTCCTTACAATATTGTATGAACTGTAGTGAAAATACTTGTATAATAAAAACCTAACCCTATATAAAAATGTCATATTCTTTATGTAAAATTACATATTCAATATCTAATGTTCATTAGTTAATATATGGAATATATACTTATAATACAAGGAAACAAGACAAAGTGAAAAATACAGGAATCAAGTATTTAAACCAATATAGTCTTAATAAACTAAGAACATTGGTATAGTATTTTGGTATACAGTGTGTTTTACTGGCCGATATTTGGACTTTATTGTGGCACATGAATAGACTTTTTTGAACATTCATGTTTTTTGTAGAAATACTCCCATTGCATACACTCTATGCACCGTCATGGTCATCACTATCATGTTTGCACACATTCAAACAGCGGAACTCCATCAAGACATGTTTAATTTACATTCTTCTCATGTTTTGTGTTATATACACAATTCTGTAATATTTCAAAGAAAATCATAAACAGCAGCAGGAAGTTCAGCGGGGAGGAAGTTCCTGTGTGTGTTTCTGTGTGATCTTCAGTGACTTACAGCTCAGAGAACTGAGAGCCTCAACAGAGAACTGAGCTGATCTGATTCAACATGGACAGATGCCTCATACTTATTCTCATTGTGGGAACAGGTACATTATTTATCAAATAATGAATGAAATTCTGTACATAAATAATTACTTTGTTTTTAATTCTCAATTTATATATCAATTTATTTAATTCTCCAATTAATTTATATTAATTTAGTCATTTGTATTCTTGTGAAAGTCATTTGTATTATTTTGCCATAATTGTTTTCAGAAATAATTTTTTTAATTGTTGACAGGTTTGGTGACTGGAGACAACATTGAGCCAGATAAAGGGACAGAAAAAAACTCAAAAGAAACAGAAACTGTCAAGCTGAGCTGCTCATATAGTACAAGTAGTGAATATGTTTATCTTTACTGGTACAGACAGTATCCAAACAAAGAACCACAATATTTATCATACAAAGGTGCACGATCCAGGAGTACTTATAAACACACCTCTGATGATCGGTTTCAGTCGACTGCATCACGAACATCCACTGAACTCACTATTACTGATGTACGTCTGTCAGATTCAGCTCTCTATTATTGTGCTCTGAGAGTTGAAGCCCAGTGATACAAAACATGAAACCTGTCGTACAAAAACCTGAAGCTCTTTTCACTTTGAACCGATCTAGTGAAAACCAAAATCAAAACCACAATCTATCCAGCACTGAATATAATAAAATATGTGGTAACACCTGTGTGAGGTTGAATTAGGCCTGTTAAAAAACTTCTGGGAAACATCAACAGTATATTTAGATGTCACGTTCCATGTGGTTCCTTAAGCACTTTATACATTCTTAAAATAATTGCTTAATTGTCATCATGCAGTAAAAATAGGGAGCCAGCAGAGAGAGATCAGTTAAGCCTAAAATTTGTTGTAGGGGTTCTGAGATCTCACACGATATTAGGATTCTTTGTATTTCTTTAAGCGACTGCGTCTCTCAGCACCACTCCTATTGAGTTAATGGCTCTGCTGACTCTCCAACAACATCTAACCAATTGCTGGGTCTGTTGGGTTTATTTTCAAGGCAGTGACTATTGAGCTTCTTCTGACAAGCCACTGTCAATGCTCAAATCTAGTTCTCAAAAAACAAAGCCTCAAACATTATATATAGCTAAATGTATGTAAAAACCACTTTAAAGTAATAGGCTTTGCTATTCCAGTAAGTTTACATTTATTCATTTAAGACGCTTTTATCTAAATTGTCTTTATCATTTCTGTCAATAACATTCTAGAGAACTGCATGCTCTTTAGTTTTTCTGCAGCAGTTTGTGGAGGGTCCTTTATTATTTTAGCATGACAAATACCCATATGTATAAAGAAAAGTCAATCAATAAAGGATGATACAATTTAAAAACATTTGTTTTCATTATACAGAAAGTCAGACAATGATTATTTTAGCTTTTGTCTCTCAAAAATTTCTTAAAATTGAATGAAAACACCCCCATCATGGAGATGCTCAATGATGTTCCTGCTGTATGTGTGTAACCTCTACCAACAGTTGTGCGCTGGTAAACTCCAGTCTGATATTTCCTGCGGTACATAAACATGTTAATCTGGCTGAGGAATTTACTTTTAATGGCTGCAGTACTTGTAAGTAACTTAACTGGTAAGTGTAACAAAATTGTATCCTTACATGAGAAGATATATGAAAACCGATTTGTTTCTTTACTTTCTTTTATATTTCCTGACAGAGTGCAATACACAATATTCTGTTAATTAGGCCAACAAGAGTTCAAACAGCTTCTGAACATGACGTGGTTACACTTCACTTACACACTGTTAGCCCGGACAAGTTGAATCTACTTAAAAAATTGGAGCACACTGGTTGCCCTAAAAAATTATATGGTTTGTTTACACTCATGAGCTCACAATACTGTCAGTATTTAATTTTAGGTGCCAGCTCACCTTTTCGCAGGCTGAGCATTACCTGTAAATACAATTTTAATTGTTTTTCATACAGTTAGGGTACTCCAGGGCAGGGCGTAAATCAGTCCGAAAAAAGGACACAGAAGGCCTGAGGTTGGTCAGTTCATCCATCACCAAACATCCTTTCAAATCTATCCTCACTCTAGATGGGTTTAGCTGAGGACTTTCTTGATCAACGCAGAGGATTCTCACTGGAGTTTGTCTGTATGAGTCTTTGTCAGCTGCATCCTATCAGAGGAAGACAAAGATAGAAGAAAAACATAGACAAATACATTGTCGGATGACCAATACCCTTATCTTCATTGGTACCAACATAAAACCAGTGGATTCCCAGTTCACATGCTCCATAAACTCTCAACTGGATCAAGCAGCAGTGAAAAAGAATTTGAGGAAAGATTTCATGCAGATCTCAACAAATCCTCAAGCTCAGTTTCTCTGACAATCAAGGATGTGTGTGTGTCTGACTCTGTTGTTTACTACTATCTAAAACCCGCTGTGACTGAAACACACACGATAAAGCTTAAAATAATAGCCGAGTCCCAAATAGACGCCTGTCTCTTTTACACGCCTGGTGTGGCAACAGGTTTGGATAAATAAAGGCCGGTCTCAAATAGAGGCCCGGTCTGTTTTTTAGTTTCGGGTTGTATTTAATTTTCTAAAACCCCTCAGATCCTCTGAGCCAGTTCTATGGAGCAGATTGTGCACGCAAGAGAGCCCTGCGCATCTGGGCGGAAGTTGTTAGCGCAAGCAAGGCAGGCAGAGTTAGCGGAAGCTGGAGATGGAGATGGAGAAGTGGAGGAGAGCGACGAGGAGGAGGAATTCGCCAATGAACTTGTAGTTGAGGATCGCGGTGATGATGATAGTGATGAATATAGGGTCCTTTTGTATCACATGATTGCAGTTGTTTTACAGCCTTCATTCTTTCTTGTTGATGTGTTTCTGGCAACTAGTTCATAGGCTCGATGGATATTACCGGTAACTTGTATTGTTCAGCCCATGGCTGTCACATCGTTTAGTTTTTCTATGCTGCTAATAATCTAAAGGGGGTCGCACACCGCCGCGTCTATGACAACTCGAGGTATCGCACACCGGACGCGCACTTTGTCAGTTTATGGCCAGCAATATAGTTATGATTAAGGATATTATGGAATTAAGGATACTATGTTATGATTGTACTGTACAATTAAATACAATCGTTGCTTAGTCTGCAGTCTGAATTCACTTTACCTCAGAGCGTCCGTTAACTGAATAATTTGAAAATATCACCTGAAAATCCGATACATCAGAAATTTTCATTCAAGCAGCTGATTTCTGTAAATGAATTTAAAACTGAATGTATATTGCAGCACAGGGTGAAGTCAGTATATACATTAGGCTAACGACGATTTGAGACAATCACTCATAGAGAATAATGGGTTCGAATATTAAAGACGTGGCGCTGCGCTTCTCGTCTGGTGTGCGACCCCCTTTAGACATACGGAAATATAGTAGGCTAATTCTGACATTGTTAAACACAAACACAGATATGGTAACCTTCTACTGTCATGCTCATCTCAACACTAAATGAAAGGCCTGTCTCATAGACGCCTGTCTCAAATACAAGCCGGTGCAGTTCGGCGATTTGGGAAAATAAAAGCCTGGGCTATTATTTGAAGTTTTACGGTAAACATCCTGAAAAGAACTAAGAGCTCTGACTTTTTAACATGAGCACATTTTTCCTACTGTTATAGAATAAACCACTCCAGTGGGTGGAGCTGATTCACACTGTTGAGAGTGTGAGACAGTCAAACAGTTATTCAAATATTATTTTTGCCATCGCTGTCTGTCTGAAGACACAATGTTTCTCTTTACCTGGATAATAATGCAACTTTGCATGGGTAAGACATATTCTTTCAATCAATGTATTTACAGTATTATAAAAAAATATAAAGGCTTATAAATTTAAATAGCTGCACAAATTGTATAAATCTGTTTAACTGTTTGATTAATTGTCATTTGCTTTTTCACAGGAAATACTTTTGGTGATACAATACAACCATTTACTTCAAAAAAACTTGTTTTTGGGGGTGAAAATGTGACTCTCTCCTGTAACTACAGTCTCACTAGTGGCACTAGTGTTACTCTCCATTGGTATCGCCAGTATCTTGGAGCAAAACCAGAATTTTTACTTCTTGTCAATGAATATTCTAACAAATCTGAGCCTGATCTTCGTATGTTCTCAAAAGCTACAAAAGAGATCAAACGTGTGGATCTGGAGATCTCCTCTGCTACAGTATCAGACTCTGCTGTGTATTACTGTGCTCTGGAGCCCACAGTCACAGGAAACACTAGAACACTGTACAAAAACCTTTCCTTATCTAATGGTAAAAGAAGAAAGATACACAAAGACAAAGAGAGCTGTGATTAACACAGTACATAAAGTAGAATATGTAAATAATTTGATAAATATGTAATGAGTCCATTACCAAGTCAATAGGAACCTATAGTTTAAGTACTTTGTACAAATAACACATTGTGCAGGTATAACGTGCCACAAGATGGCAGTGTTCTCAGACAATAACTAAAGGAACTGCAACAACGAACAACATAACTGAATTTACAGAACATAACTCATGATGTTGCTCAGAGAGGAGGGACTCAGAGTTCACAGATCTGACATGATCTCATCGTGTCTGAAAGAGACTGAGGACGAAACGATTCAGTCTGACTCTTCTCACAGTGAACACTTGAACAATGGATCTTCTTTCAGTTATTCTGTTCTGTGTCTCAGCAGGTGTGTTTATTTGGTTAATTAGGATATTATTATTTTTTATATATTAATAGGTTTTATTTAAAATCTCTCACTAAAAAGTTACAAATGTATTTTAACATATGTTTGCTTTTTCAGCTGCTGTTTTTGGAAATGTCATCGAGCCACACAAGACAGATGTTGTTTATGAGGAGGGCTCAAATGTTACTGTATTCTGTAGTCTTTCCCCTGGAGGTTCAGATAATCTCCACTGGTATCGTCAATATGGAAGATCAAAACCTGAATATCTTGTACTCACCTTTGGAAGTGCAAAAGAAGCTCAGGTGTCTAAAGTAGATCCAAGATTCTCTGTTTAAGTTGAAAAAAAGGAACAAAACCATGTGGATCTGAAGATCTCCTCTGCTACAGTATCAGACTCTGCTGTGTATTACTGTGCTCTGGCGCCCACAGTCACAGGAAACACATCAGCTCTAAAAACCTGTTATAATGAGAGACGAGAGAGAATCACAGAGACAGAGATAATTGCAGTGAGAAAAAAAGCTGTAACTGCCAATATATGTAATAATGGAATAATGTATGGAAACAGGTAGCTACCAAAATCAAAAGGTAGACAAATCATTTAATCAGCTTATTGTAAAAAGGATAAAAATATATATAAAAAATAACATTCTAAAGTCAGTGAATATTCGGCAATATAAAGATGAAGCACATTAAAACCCTACAATATTGTCTACTGACCTTGACAAATCAATTTAGAATATCCTGTAATTAAAGAAAATGTAAAAAAAAAAAAAAAAAAAACATTAAAATATCTCAAATGATTCACATAATATATAGAGATTATATATTCAGAGCTCTTGCTTTTTCCAAATTATGGTTATATAATATATAAAAAGCTAGCTAAATACACAAAGTAATTTTTTTAGTTCCATCAGTTAATATTTCCATGTTCATGAGACATGAGAGGAAATTAGTCAGACTGACAAATGCAAAGACATCAAGAATATAAGCCTTTATAAATCAGGAAGTTCCTGTGTGTGTTTCTGTGTGATCTTCAGTGACTTACAGCTCAGAGAACTGAGAGCCTCAACAGAGAACTGAGCTGATCTGATTCAACATGGACAGATGCCTCATACTTATTCTCATTGTGGGAACAGGTAAACTACATTAATTATGGGTGAAAACAAATCACTGATGGAACTAAAACAGCATATTTAAATACAATATTTAATATATAGCAATTTTGTAAGTTCTGTGAAATGTGTTTGCAATATTATTTTGTCATCCTTGCTTTCACAAATAAAATCAAAAAATCACTTTTTATTTTTTATTGTTGACAGGTTTGGTGACTGGAGACAACATTGAGCCGGATAAAGGGACAGAAAAAAACTCTAAAGAAACAGAAACTGTCAAGCTGAGCTGCTCATATAGTACAAGTAGTGATAATGTTCTGCTTTACTGGTACAGACAGTATCCAAACAAAGAACCGCAGTATTTATTACGCAAAGGTGCACGATCCTATAGTGATAATTCTTTTGCACACACCTCTGACCGTCGGTTTCAGTCGACTACATCAGAAACATCCACTGAACTCACTATTACTGATGTACGTCTGTCAGATTCAGCTCTCTATTATTGTGCTCTGAGAGTTGGAGCCCAGTGATACAAAACATGAAACATGTCGTACAAAAACCTGAAGCTCTTTTCACTTTGAACGAATCTAGTGAAAACCACAATCAAAACCCTAATCTAATGTAATAAAATATGTGGTAACACCTGTGTGAGGTTGAATTAGGCCTGTTAAGAATTTGATATGGAATTAAAACTTATATATAAAATATTCAGCTTTTATTAGTATAAAATTATTTAATAAAATAATATAATTTGAAAACAGACACATTGCAACAAATCTTCCTCTGTTCATAAAGAAAAGAAAATACAATTACATGCATGTTAAAATTTAATATGACAAAGGAGATTGACAAAACTTTTAGTTTACATTTAGTTTACATAATCAGTAATTCTATTCTTGGATATTCTTGACCATTAAATGTCTCACACTGACAAACTAACCGGGCATTGTCTTGTTTGAATAGAATTCAAACTCCTCCGCAAATTCAAAACCACATGTGTTTTCTACATTCATGTGACCATATTTTATTAATAAAATGAATATACATATTTTCAGTACAGTTCAAAAGATAAAAAAAGGTAAAAACCTTCCACTTTGTCTTTTTTTTTTTTATCTGACAAAAACAATGTAATTTCAGAAGTTGGCCACAGTGTGGCATAATCTGTGATGTTGGTGGGAAATATTAATTTAAAGGAACACTCCACCGTTTTTTGAAATAGGGCTTATTCATATTCTTTCATACATTTAGATAGGTGGGTAAATGCATTTTTGTCTCAGTGCATGCATTGTTTTAGTTTGACAGGGTCGGCGCTAGCTTAGCTTAGCACAATGAATGGAATCCTTTGTTGCCAGCTAGCATGTCCTGAGTAAAAGTTATAAAAAAAACCCCAAAAAAACCCCACGTAATTACTTCTTGTGGCCTGCGTTAGCTGCGTATTCACAACGAGTACAAATAGCGATGCAGATAGAACCAGGCTAACTCGGTGAGAGAAATATAGCTAACTTAGCCCTCAGTCATTTCATTTTACAGGTAACGATAACAGCGATTTTTATTTTAGTTTGGTTGTTAATGCTAAACAGGTTGAATTCAACATGAGGTTATACTAGAGGAGGCTAACGTTATTTGAACCGTAGTCTATATACAGCTTCTCAGCATCTATCTTATAACCGGATAAAGACACAGATTAACATAAGGAAGAGTAATAAAATACAACTTACATGTGCACTTTGTTCTGCCTGTGCTTTGAAAATAGATGGGATGGGACAGCCGTATGTTTCAGACGTAGTACCGTCTTTCTGGGCCCATATTAAATTTTTTCAAAGTAACTTAGTCCTCCGGTGCAAAATGCTCTTTGCAAACACGATACTGTTTGATTTTGTAGAGAGGCGTTGAAGTACAGATCTCCAGAGCAGCTAGCCATTTATTTCTCAGTTCCACATTCGATGGAATTCTGTGAAACATTACATTCGTGTATGTCCTTTACTTGTTCTCACAACCTTTTGCTACGCAGATAATTACCATGTTTGCTGTAACTGTAGCTGTAACTTCTCAAAATAAACAATCCAAAAGCGAAGACACTCGGTGCAGGTCATGCGTGTTGTTCTTCTGTGTTTTGACTCGTTGCACACCGGTATGTTGACAGAAGTCGTGGGATTTCATGTGTTGCGTGATATTTCTGCGCCCAAGTAGCAGTGCTTCGCCTAAGTAGCCGTGCTTCGCATGTGCTTCCCCCTAATATAGTCCCAAGTCAATATCTGCCTAAGAAATCACCTAGTGTTAATCTGCATCGCTATTTGTACTCGTTGTGAATACGCAGGCCACAAGAAGTAATTACGTGGGTTTTTTAAAACTTTTTTTAGCACTTTTACTCAGGACATGCTAGCTGGCAACAAAGGATTCCATTCATTATGCTAAGCTAAGCTAGCACCGACCCTGTCAAAATAAAACAATGCATGCACTGAGACAAAAATGCATTTGCCCACCTATCTAAATGTAGGAAAGAAGGTGAATAAGCCCTATTTCAAAAAACGGTGGAGTGTTCCTTTAACCTGTTAACCGTTGCCAGTGCGCCCCCGCACTGAAGCGTTATTTATTTATTTATTTAATTCAAAATTACTATCAGATTTAATGTTATACCTTGACAAACTATACATAATTAAAAAGATATAATACTCAAGTTTCAGTATTTGACCACTATTGTATTCTGAGAAACTCATAGTGACAGTTATGTCTTAATTTGTGTCAGGAGTTATGAAATGAAAAAATGAGTCGATACCTTTTAATATGAATTATGCGCGTCAGCCGCTTTCATTCATAAAAAACTCCGTGCTGTCGTCATGACAGCGATACACAAAACAACGTCCCTCAGGGCTTTAGCTCAAAAATGTGCAGATTTGGAGAAATATTGATAGATTCTCATAGATTTACATCATATTTCTATAGACAGGAATCATATTTATTGAATTTATACCCAAATGCGTCGATGTAATCTTTATGAGCATTTGGTATTCTGATACTGTGTTTTTTAATTCATACCAATAGCCTGAGGGCGCTACATGCACAATAATAGTCCATATATGGAACATGAAGAAGAGCCATGACCATGTGACGTTCCAGGACGTCACTGATACACACAAAGCTAACAAGAGATCGCGCTGTAACATGCAGATACAGATGTTTTGAAGACAATAAACATGATTGCACTGATATTTGAGTTACCTGTGTTTTTCAAGCCATGCCAGGTATTTTCATAATAATAGATTATATTTATAATGTAATGCTAATCTATATAGACTATCATTGTGCAGAACACTATCCAATAGTATATTTTCTGTCTGATTTTTTTTATCTGAAGCCAAATTAGATCACAGAAGATTATTTAAAATACTCAACGTGCGTTAAAAAGTAAGTTTAGAGCACAAACATGGTTTTAATCTCATAAATTGTCGTGTATTGATGGTGTGCTAAGCTAACATGCTAGCTAGCCCTAGGTGCACCTGCTACCTGGAAGTTATACTTTTATTATTTTTTGAATGCTACCTGAAATGTTTCTTTATTCAAGAAATGCATTTGATACAGTTTAAAATGTGAGGTAAACTTTGAGAAAAGAAATTAGGGACTGAAACCCTATGAATAGCCTGTGAATAGCCAGTCGTTAGTTATAATGCAGACAAAAGAAATGCATATTTCGAGCCATAACCAGGCTGGAGAGGTGTGAATGTGTGCAGGGGGAGACTGAGACTGAATGGGGATCGTCTGCACCACAAAACAATAGAGACAATATACTGGATAGATGGTTAGAAGATGACAATAAACATCAGTAGCATTTTAGCGTCAAATCAAAATAAAGTCATTTGACATGGTCTTGAAAAACATTTAACTAAATACAGAGTTTTGGACTTATTATCTTCAGATTTTAAACATAGAATGTTTAGACATATGGCTTTAGCTGTAGTGCATTTCTAGATTGCTCCAGTGCCAACTTCAATTTTATTTTCATGAGGATGTTTCATAAAAATTAATTTCTAATAATTTTACAAAACTTTGAAGCTATTTATAACAATTTTTGTCATTATGACAATAATTAATTCTACATTTACAATAAACTGCCAGGTGTCAGCTTTCAAATTAGATCATACTTGTGCTTTTAATGCAAAGGGTTCATGAACTGTATCTGTTTCAGTTTGGGTATGTCATTTCTGGGGATTTTTCAAAAGTGGGGTTGCAGCTTAACTTTAAGATCGCACTGTATGTGTGTAACGTCTGCAAACATTTCTGCACTGGAATATTTATTAGACTGTTATAATCTATGTTAATCTGGGTGAGGAATTTTATTTTAATGTCTGAAGTTCTCGGCACATAAATTGTTAAATAATCAGAAAATTGATTTGTTTGCTTTTTTATATTTATTGACAGTGCAATACACAAGATTCTGGTAAGATTCCCAGTTTACATGCTCTGTAGACTCTCAACTGGTTCAAGCAGCTGCAAAATAGAGTTTAAATCTCAGTTGCACAGGTGGGGCATGTTGTAAAACTGTGTTACAATGTGCCCCTAATAGAATACACAATTCTATTCTATCCAAACCATGAAAAAAAGGTGAATAAAGACTGAGAGTCAAAGTTCAGAAATGATTAATTATTATTATGTTTTGAACTATGCTGTATAGCTGTGTTTGCAGTGTGTTTGTTGTCAAACTCAAACATTTGTTTTTAAGAATAAATTCCATTAAAGTTAATAATTGTATTTCATTGACAAAATTAGGAATTTTTAGAACCTAAAATTCTCGGGACAGCAGCATGTGTCCAAATTTTAATCTTAACCGTTCTATTTCATCAGAAACGATCTGTAAACAGGGCTTTAAGTGTAAAATACCGAACTTGTCCTTTAAGGTTATATAATATATAAAAAGCTAGCTAAATAACTACACAAAGTAATTTTTTATATATTTCATCAGTTAATATTTCCATGTTCATGAGAAATGAGAGGAAATTAGTCAGACTGACAAACGCAAAGACATCCAAGTATATAAGCCTTTATAAATCAGGAAGTTCCTGTGTGTGTTTCTGTGTGATCTTCAGTGACTTACAGCTCAGAGAACTGAGAGCCTCAACAGAGAACTGAGCTGATCTGATTCAACATGGACAGATGCCTCATACTTATTCTCATTGTGGGAACAGGTAAACTACATTAATTATGGGTGAAAACAAATCACTGATGGAACTAAAACAGCATATTTAAATACAATATTTAATATATAGATAGAAATTTTGTAAGTGCCGTGAAATGTGTTTGCAATATTATTTTGTCAACCTTGCTTTCACAAAAAAAAAAAAAACATTTTTTATTTTTTTATTGTTGACAGGTTTGGTGACTGGAGACAACATTGAGCCGGATAAAGGGACAGAAAAAAACTCTAAAGAAACAGAAACTGTCAAGCTGAGCTGCTCATATAGTACAAGTAGTGAATATGTTTATCTTTACTGGTACAGACAGTATCCAAACAAAGAACCGCAGTATTTATTACGCAAAGGTGCACGATCCAGGAGTGATAATGCTTATGCACACACCTCTGACCGTCGGTTTCAGTCGACTGCATCACGAACATCCACTGAACTCACTATTACTGCTGTACGTCTGTCAGATTCAGCTCTCTATTATTGTGCTCTGAGAGTTGGAGCCCAGTGATACAAAACATGAAACACGTCGTACAAAAACCTGAAGCTCTTTTCACTTTGAACGAATCTAGTGAAAACCACAATCAAAACCCCAATCTAATGTAATAAAATATGTGGTAACACCTGTGTGAGGTTGAATTAGGCCTGCTAAGAATTTAATATGGAATTAAAACTTGTATATAAAATATTCTGCTTTTATTAGTATACAATTATTTAATAAAATAATATAATTTGAAAAAAGACACAGATTGCAACAAATCTTCCTCTGTTCATAAAGAAAAGAAAATACAATTACATGCATGTTAAAATTTAATATGACAAAGGAGATTGTCAAAACTTTTAGTTTACATTTAGTTTACATAATCAATAATTCTATTCTTGGATATTCTTGACCATTAAATGTCTCACACTGACAAACTAACCGGGCATTGCCTTGGTCAAATAGAATTCAAACTCCTCCGCAGCAAATGCAAAACCACATGTGTTTTCTACATTCATATTCATTTCAATAAATATTCATTTCATTTCATTTCAATAAAATTAATATGCATATTTTCAGTACAGTTAAAAAGATAAAAAACCTTCCACTTTGTCTTTTTTTTTTTTATCTGACAAAAACAATGTAATTTCAGAAGTTGGCCACAGTGTGGCATAATCTGTGATGTTGGTGGGAAATATTAATTTAAGCTCCCACTGTATGTGTGTAACGTCTGCAAACATTTCTGCACTGGAATATTTATTAGACTGTTATAATCTATGTTAATCTGGGTGAGGAATTTATTTTAATGGCTGAAGTTCTCGGCATGTAACTTGTTAAATGTAACAAATTTGTATTATCTTTAGCACATATCTGAACATTTATTTGTTTGCTTTTTAGCGCAATTTTCCACCGGACAAAATTGTGCTTGTTAACTCATGATTTCTGTTCTGTGCGTCTGTGCGCACCAATCTTGCACTTCTATCTACTCCTCAACCAGACCACCTAGAGACTTCGGGTTTTCGGCATTATGTTAAGGAAGGTCTAATCTCGGGAACGCACAAAAAAAATCCAGGAAAAGATTTACTATCTCTTAGTGTTGTGATCCCATGAGGTGAGAAAATTGCGCTAAAACACTCACCGAGTTTTTATTACTTGTTTATATTCATTGACAGTGCAGTACACAAGATTCTGGTAAGATTCCCAGTTTACATGCTCTGTATTATCTTTAGCACATATCTGAAAATGTATTTGCTTGTCTGCTTGAACCAGACAAGCAAATAGAGTTTAACCCTCTGATGGTTTACGGGGTCTTTTTGACCCCAAATGACTTTTGCTCAAATTAAAAAAAATTGTCCCTTTGTCCAAATGGTATGAAACCTTCTACGGCTCTCAACACTTTCTAGATCTACAAAAAAAAAAATTAAATTGGAATGATATCTGTTTTTATGTCAGTACAAAAAAATGCTAAACTTTGACAAAAATATTTTATTTTTGTTATAATTGTGATTTTATAATATTTAGATATGAATCCAACTGAATCCAACTTGTGAAAAGATATCTTTCAGGTAGTCAAATAGCAAATAGCATATAGTGGAGCTCTATAGCCATCTAGTGGTTAAAGTGATTTTTTTTTTTTTTAAACTGCATTTTCCAAAAAATGGGCATAAATGTTACATTAAACCATTTAAAATGATCCATGTTATCCCCATGAATGAAAGTTAGAAATCTGGGTCTTTTATAAAGTGAATTTTACATCAAATGCTGTTTTTTTGTAAAAAGCTTATTTAAATAAATATTTATTTATTTATTTATAGAAATTTAAAATATATCATAAATTCTCCAAAAACTGCACAAATGTTGAGTAAAAACATTAACAAACAGAATAAAATTACATTTGTAAAAAAAAAAAAACTATTATCTTGTTACAAAATTTAATGTTATTGTCTGGGGTCTCTAGAGACCCCAAAGACCACGAGTGTAGACAAAAATAAAGACCATCAGAGGGTTAAATCCCAGTTGCACAGGTGGGGCATGTTGTAACACTGTGTTACAATGTGCCCCTAATATGATACGCAATTCTATTCTATCCAAACCATGAAAAAAAGGTGAATAAAGACTGAGAGTCAAAGTTCAGAAATTATGAATTATTTTCTATTTCTATATTTTCTGAATTGAATTGAAAATGAATTTTTGTTCTATTATGTTTTGAACTATGCTGTATAGCTGTGTTTGCAGTGTGTTTGTTGTCAAACTCAAAAATTTGTTTTTAAAAATAAATTCCATTATTTTATATGAAAAAGTTAATAATTGTATTTTATTGACAAAATGTTTTAGTTTGTCTGAATATATATTTTTTGATTAGATCAGATAACATTTTAAGCTGTCATATGGTCATGTTACAATGTGACCCTCACATGTTAGAAATGTACCCCAACTATGGGGCATGTCGTCACATTTCACTTACATTATTTTGGGGTATATCAAGAAAAAAAGCATTAATGACCTGTATTAATTGAACCAAAACCACATAATTGTACTAGACATGTGGGAAATGAATGTGGGACAAAAATTATTCTCCGAACCTCAAGTGGATTTACACAAACTGAGAAAGTCAAAAAGGGTTAGGTTGTGCCCCGCTCTCCTACATAGATGTTAAATCATCAAACTCTTTTCTCTGCCAATTCAGAATCTCAGTGTATCTGACACTGCTGTGCTTACTGTGCTCTGCTGCCCACTGTAACTGATATTTTACATAGACATCCTTACAAAAACTAAGAGCTCTAAAGTGTGCAGTTTCTGACATGAGCCTTTTTTCATGTTAACATCCTCCAGCAGTGGGTGGAGCTGATCCACACGGTTGAGAATGTGAGACAGTCAAACAGTTATTCAAATACAATCTATTCCATCACTGTCTCTCTGAAGACATCATGTTTCTCTTTACCTGGATAATAATACAACTTTGCATGGGTAAGAAATATTCATTCAATATGTTTATTATGAATAATTGTTATCAATATTATATAACAGTAATATAACAGAAAGCTCTGTTATATAATTTTATTGCTTGACTAAAGACTTTTCTTGTCCACAGAAACTGCTTTGGCTGATACAATTCAACCATTGTCTTCAGAAAAACATATTGTTGAGGGTAAAAATGTGACTTTCTCTTGTAACTACAGTACCACTGGCAGTGTTCAGTCTCTCCAGTGGTATCGCCAGTATCTTGGAGCAAAACCAGAGTTCCTACTTCTTGTCACTGAATATAGAAATACATCTGAGCCTGATCTTCGTCTGTTTTCAAAAGCTACAAAAGAGATCAAACGTGTGGATCTGGAGATCTCCTCTGCTGAAGTGTCAGACTCTGCTGTGTATTACTGTGCTCTGCAGCCCACAGTGACAGGAAACACTAGAAGAACACTGTACAAAAACCTGATTCACAGTATTGCATTTCAGTTACACAAAGGTGTCCATTTTTACATGCTATAAAAAACTACACTTAATGGTGGTTTCAACAAATGTTTAAAAGGAGCTTGTTCATTTAGTCTCGTCAATCTACTAAGTAAGAGATAATTTATAGTCAACCATGTATAAATTAATATGTGGATATGAAATTGATTTTACAGTTAAAGTTTGCATTGAATTTATTTTATAATCTGACCTGTATCTATGTCATCTTAAAGTCCACAACAACATACAGAACAATTGGATAGCAACAAGTCAAACACTGCAAAAATATAATAGCAATATTAATGCTGAAGTCATCTGAGGTCATTTATTTGCAAGATGATCATTAACTGTAAAGTTTAGGCCAGATGATGATGAGAAAGTGTCCCAAAATAGTTCAAATAAACAAAATATTTATTAAACAAACAAACTAATGTAATTCACTAACAAGAAGGCAACAAAATAGCATGTAGACACGACAATACCTGATAATCAACTAAATGACGAACAGATTTGTTGATGGCATGAGTGTCCATAGTAACTAATGAGTGGCCGGAAATCAGAACAAAGGGAGCCGGTAACTGAAGAAAAACAAACTAACAGTCCATGAATGAAACTAAACACAAACATGACAATAACTGATGCAAGACGGTCCCAGTTTCATCTGTTTGGAAGAGAGTGAGAGTTTGCATTGTGATACGAGTGGCTTGAAATAGTGGCTGTTTCAGTTACTCAGATAAGCAGACTGACATACAACACTGCTATGGATGATGGCAAATATTAGCAAATATCAGATTGCTGCTGAATGGAATTCCCAAGTAAATTCGAAGACAATGAAGAGTTCAAGGAGCGATTTCAAGCAAATCTCAGCACAACTTCCTTTCGACTGGCAATCCAGGATTTGTGTGTGTCTGACTCAGTGTACTACTATGTTCTGAAGCACTGTGACTCAAACACACTCAAAAAACTTGCAAATACAGTCCTAAATTAAACATTCTTGATTTGTCTTTGGATTAAGTCTATCATTTTAAAATATTCCACTTCATATCATAAATCGATTTACCTAATTTTTAAATTTGACATTAACTTAAGCCTATAAATTATATTTAGGCATTTCTTGTCAAAAAGATCCACAGTGATCAATATGCTGTCAAAACACATGCATTGAATGTATTTGGTTATTACTATAAATGTATTATGATATGAGCAGAAATCACATTTCAGTGCACATTTCTGTCAAATAATGCACTTGCTACATAAACCTATTGGGCACCAGAAGAGGGAGATATATCATAACATCATTCAGCTCTTCAAAGCAGGGTTATTATTATATCTTAAACTAAAATCATAAAAACACATTTTTTGTTACTTGAAATATAATACATGTCAACTGAAATAAAATATTTAAAAAGCAAAAACAAATAGCAATAGAATAAACTGCATTTTGTGAATAAACTAAGTGAGATTTCTAGATTTGTTTCATACCAAATATTGATCACACAGGTGCAGTTCATGTCAGTGCTGTGTTCTCCTTCTGTGCAGGAGGAGCTTGTGTGGG
Source organism: Rutilus rutilus (assembly GCF_951802725.1). Taxonomy (NCBI): domain Eukaryota; kingdom Metazoa; phylum Chordata; class Actinopteri; order Cypriniformes; family Leuciscidae; genus Rutilus; species Rutilus rutilus. The sequence goes on from NC_140214.1 coordinate 15,148,671, forward strand.
TTTGAGTAAAAGCAGAGTGATCATTAAACTTCTCACAGAGCAAACATGATGATTCTTTGTGCTTTTCTTCTGGTATTTTTGATTAAAAGTAAGTGAAGCTTACCCATGATTTGTACAAACAGTATTTTTAGATATACTTTTGTTTAATGCTATAAAGTTAATGATACAAATTCAGTTTGATGAGATGTTTTATATTTTACGGTTTGCAGGTGACACAATGGCACAGTCAATAACACCACAGACAAACAAGACAGTTACATCTGTGGGACAAAAAGCCATTCTCTCCTGTAAATATGAAGGAACCATAACTAATCTGCACTGGTATCGCCAATATTCCAGATCCAAACCAGAGTTCCTGGCTTGGATTTACCCACAAGGAGCCACAAGTAACCCTCTTCCTCCTCGCATTTTACCAAAAGTGGACAACAATCTTGTGAGCCTGGAGATCTTTAATGCTGAAGTATCAGACTCTGCGCTGTACTACTGCGCACTGACGCCCACAGTGACAGGAAACACATCATCACTGTACAAAAACATCCTCAACAATAAATCATGTGTCTTATGATTCTTGAAATCAGTCCTGCACTTAACTGATAAGAAACAAATTAAAGACTGATTACCTTCTAATTAATGTTTACATTATTTATAACACTATATTAATATAATTATAACAATAACAAAAGATACATGATAACAGCAAATCATTTCAGCATATTTTTCATATTTTTTCTACCCTTTTTTTTTTTTTTTTTACTTTCCCAATCCCAACATAAAATATATCACAGATGCTGCTATTTTCAGTTACCAGAGTACATCCAAACTTCAGGTTTTATGCCAATGGTCACAAGAGTGATGAGTTAATACAATTATTTTAGTTATGTTATTTTTTAGTTATGTTTAACCCAATACTTTTGTATGCCTGTCTTAGGCAGATAAGAGCGTAGTGCTCATACATTTCCACTAGAGGCTGTTGAGATAAAGATAAAGAGTTCTGGTATTTGAGTGAACCTTACATTTTTCCACCATGAATATCACACCAAACTGAACAGCTCAGGAATGACGACACACTGGCAAAAGGGTTTAGAACCCCTTGTTTTCTACAATTGTTCATAATCAGTATAATTAACTTACATGAGGAAGTTTGTTGTTTTGCATTCATTCATCACAACAGATGCCACAAAAAAATACATTTCAAAACCTTCATATGTCTGACTCTGCTGTATTAGGCTACTGCACTCGGAACAGAGATGAGTCCCTAATATATGCGGCTATTTTACAAATAAATCGTTTTTTTTTTTAAATAAAATAAAATCCCCATTACATTCAAATTATTTTCCCTTTCAAGACATTCAAAGTCTGAGTTTCTACTGGTAGAGGTGTGTCTCTAAGCACTGACTCCTGTGATCTTGTGAAACCCCTTCAGAGTCTGTTACAGTGAACACAGACAATGGAGCTCCTATCTATTATTCCACTCTTTGTCTTTGCATGTAAGTATTTCGTTTTCTTGTACTGCATCTAAATATTCTAAACAACCACAATGTGAGGAGCTTTAATTAGTGTGGTATTTATTATTGAAAAATCACTGATCACACTTGACTCATTATAAATAAAAAAATCATTGAGGATTAAAAGCTGATTTACTTTTGCAGGTGCCACATATGGAAATGAAATTAGACCAACCAAAACTGAAGAGTTTGCTTTTGAGGGTTCAAGTGTTACATTATCCTGCAGTTATTCTTCTGCACTGACTTTATTCTGGTACCGTCAATACCCACGATCAGCTCCTGAATTACTTGTGCACATTGTATATGGAACAAAAGAAGATGAGAAGTCTGATGTAAATCCCAGATTCACTGCTAAACACAACAAAGAAAAGCAAAATCATGTGGATCTGGAGATCTCCTCTGCTGAAGTATCAGACTCTGCTGTGTATTACTGTGCTCTGGAGCCCACAGTCACAGGAAACACAAGAGCACTGTACAAAAACCTGACACATGTGAGAAGAAAAAACTATTTGAGAACATTTATACGAGAATATCAAATCTATAAAGATGCATTAGTGTGTTTTATTTGCCAGACAACTTACATTATAAACTTCATGTGCTGCCAGTTTGAGAAATCTGAAATATTTATTTATTCATTTATTTATTACATTTGCAATACAATATTAAATGTATTTTATGAATATATCTTTAGGATTAAAATTAATATTACAAAATATATTAAATAAAAAAATTAAACGGAAATTTAAGTGACATTGGATAATTAGATGTTTAAAATTGATAGAAATTATATTGTGCTATATTTATTCTCAAATAATAAAATTGATAATAGATCAATTTTCGCTGTAGTACAATACATAAGAAAAAAACAGACAAAAACATTAGAGATTGTAACTGGATCGTTGTGTCTGTAATGTAAAACTTATGATGTGTCTCAGAGAGGAGGGACTACACAGATCTGACACAATCTGATCACTTCAGACTCTATAGAAACAATTCAGTCTGAATCATCTTAAAGTGAACACAGTGCACTGCACAATGGATATTTATTCAGTTATTCTCATATACAGTCTGGCATGTATGTATACGTATATGTTATATATGTATTATCTATTGTTAATGATGAGTTTAATTAAAACAAATCTAATTAAAAATGTACCTTTTCTGTATTTTTTCAGCTGCTGTGTCTAGAAACATCACACCGAAGAAAACAGAGCTTTTTGCTGAGGAGGGATCAAATGTTACATTATCCTGTAGTTATTCCTCTGCAGATTATCTATACTGGTACCGTCAGTATCCCAGATCAGCTCCTGAATTTATTGTGTTCATCTTTGATGGTACAACAATCACCAAAAAGTCTGATGTAGATCCAAGACTGTCTGTTAAAATCACTAAAAGGGAACAAACCCATGTGGATCTGAAGATCTCCTCTGCTGAAGTATCAGACTCTGCTGTGTATTACTGTGCTCTGAGGCCCACAGTCACAGGAAACACATCAGCTCTATACAAAAACACTTTACCCAGTGAGAGAGAGAGAGCAAGAATATCGCTGATACAGCTGATACAGTTGAAAATGATATCACATCCATACAACACACAGTACTTTCCTTCACTTTTTAGTAATCCAGCCTAATAGATTTTGACACAAATATGCTATATAAAGTGTCAAATGATAATCATATTGTGCAGGCACATTTCCGCCACTGGGCTGCAGTGTTGTTAAATGTTCTTACAGTTTTTCCTCAGTCTCAGATCACAATTGAAATTCTCAAAACTTGTTCAACCTCCACATCATCTAGTCACTTGTGCACGTCATAAAAGCCATTTATCATTCTTTTGAACATATTGCTAATGCTTTGGTATGTGCATGCAAATAATTTTGTACAATTGTCTGCGGTTTCCTACATGAGCAATTACTTTGTCATGTTGATCAAAATCTATTAAATAGTCTAACCCCCCAAAACATCAAGGTAATAGTTAATTGTATAAGTCATTAAATGCAAAATGGTTGAACTAGTTGTCATAATATATTAAGCATATTTTCTATACATTTCTAATATACAGTTTTTTTGTAAATTTGTCCTGAATTGATGAATAGCACAGGTGAATATTGAATTTCACTAATAAGGGGAATGTAAAGTGTTAGATCAATCAATGTTCAACCAGTTCTCTATAGCTCAGAGGTGTATCTCAAGACCCTTCGGTTGGCAAGCATATAGACAGCGCACAACACAGTGTTATAATTTCTGACAATGGAAGAACAACACGAAAACAAACAGGGTCAACAGTCAGAAAGAAGAAGATAAGTGAGTGGAAGGGTAGGGAGGCAAAACAGAGGAAGAGGTAAGAGACCAAGGACATATGCATGTTTCTGATGAAATAAGGGCCACTATTGTGGACCATGTTCTCATTCATGGCCTTACAATGGCCGAGGCGGGCCGAAGGGCAGCCGAATGTTGGGAGAACAATGTGTCCTCAAAAATTCTAATGTTTTGTGGACAGAACAGGTGTGTAATCCAACAATGTACATTGTGCTGTAATACTGTATACTTTCTATAACAGTTCATATTACAGTATATTGCATTATACAGTATATATACATTCATTCTATACTGTAACACACACATAATTAATTCTGACTACCTTGTTTGTTAACTCAAGGACTTGTCATTCTGATGGCACTGATATGTTCATTGATGTAAGTACTTACTTAAAACTAAGGATTTTGAGCAAGTCACAGGCTTTGTAATCCATTGTGTGGGGCTGTTTGTATGAATTGCTTTGCAAAATGTTCTTACTGGTGTGCAAATGTTAAGAATGATTCAAGAAATGTCCAAAGCAACTGAGAAAAACTGTAAGAAACTGCACATATTAGTCTATTATTTATTTTTCTCTTTCTTTGCCTCTTTCTTTCTTTGCATAAGGAGAAAAACAGCAGTTGCATGGTTGATGCAGTATGAATTGTAAAAAAAGAAAAAGAAAAAAAAAGGACATAAAATATTAGAATATAAAAGACTCACATTATAATACACATATTTCATATCTGTATATCTCAGAAGGACAGAAAAGATGTAAGCATTTACTATTAATTTCGACCCCCCCCAAAAATATTTGTTATAAATATCCTTGACAGACAGAGAGCGTGTGCCAGTGAGCAGGAAGTTCATGGGTGTCTTTACATCCTTCAGTGTCTCATAAGCAGTGCAGCAGAACATCGAAAGGCTCAACAAAGAACAGCTGATCTTATTCAACATGGACAGGTGTTTTCTGCTCATAGTAATTATGGGAACAGGTACATTAATTATTTAGCAAATGATGATGAAACAGTGGAGGTTTGAAAGCCTGAAAAATGCCAATGTTTCAACAATCTTATTTTAGTCAATTTTACTGTTTGCATTGTGTCTTGTATTTGTAATGTTTTTGGTCAGCCTTGCTATGACAAATCAAACATAATTTTATATTCTGCTTATTGTTCACAGGTTTGGTGTCTGGGGACAATATTGAGCCAGATAAAGAAAAAAAAAATTTCACAGAAGAAAGAGAAACTGTCAAGCTGAGCTGCTCATATAGTACAACCAGCAATAATGTTTGGCTTTACTGGTACAGACAGTATCCACATGCAGAACCTTTGTTTTTAGCGTATAGAGGTGCTCGATCCCTGAGTGCTGCAGACACCTCTGGTGATCGGTTTCAGTCGACTGCATCACAAACATCCACTGAACTCACTATTACTGATGTACGTCTGTCAGATTCAGCTCTCTATTATTGTGCTCTGAGAGTTGTAGCCCAGTGATACAAAACATGAAACACGTCGTACAAAAACCTGAAGCTCTTTTCACTTTGAACCGCTCTAGTGAAAACCACAATCAAAACCACAATCTATCCAGCCCCATATATAACTAGATGTATCGCATGGCGGTACAAAATATGACCGCCGCTCAGGCCTGCACTGGCTTTCCACAAAAATAAATGACGTGGAGCAATTTGGCTGTATTGCGTGTTTATGTATATACCTAAAAAAAGTAGTAGTATGTGCATGTCTGTCTGTGTGTGTGTGTATGTGTGTGTGTTTGTGTGTGCGCATGTGTGTGTGTGTGTCTGTACATGTGGATTTGTATGTGTGTGTATGGGTGTGTGTCTGTGCGTGTGGATGTCAGTGTGTGTGCATGCTTGCGTTTGTTTGTATTCCTGCATGTGTGTGTGTGACAGTATCATCCTAAACCAGCAACCCTTCGCTCAACAGCACCATCTACAGGCCGATGAGTGTACAGTCACTAAATGTGCACATAAATGAATTTATTTTATACCCCCCCATGGATGAAATTCTACGAAACTTAGCATACCCCCAGAGGATGTCAAGTTAATCATACACATGAAATATGGTGCAGTTCTGAACATCTCCACTGAAGATAGGGGCGATTAAAGCAGAATAATATTGCATTTTCATTTTTTATGGGAGGGGTGCAAATCACAAATGAGTGATTATGGGCTAGGTTGATGTGGGCCCTTAAGACCAACATACTTTGCAAATTTCTTCATCCTCGGTGCCACGGTTCAGGTAGTTATTTAGGAAAAACTGCATTTTTTGGGTTTGGGGGGGGCCCAGCGCGGAGGGGGATTGGCCCCCGGGGACCAAACGAAATTTTTCCGTAAAAGTCTAGTGGGGCTACATGCCTACCAAATTTCATGTTCCCCGGTGTTTCGGTGTCCCTGGTATCGTTGACGGAAAATTCAGTAGATGACAAAAAAAAAAAAAAAAAAAAAACCTTTGACAATCCCTATATGACCGCTTTCGCTAGCTACGCTTGCGGCGGTCATAATAAAATATGTGGTAACACCTGTGTGAAGTAAATTATTTTAGGCATAAGAGAAAACCAGGCAAAACTATATTTCTAAAAAGTATCATCACTTGTAATTCATGCAATGTCATTTATGTTATACATTGCCCATGTGGATTGTTGTATGTTGGTGAAACATCAAGAGAAATGAGAGCCTGTATTTGTAAACATTGTAGTGCCATAAGACATGGAGATGTACAGTAAGTAACCTGGTACAATATTTCAAAGAGCATTTACATTCTTTCTGTGAGTTCTTTTATTTTGACATTGAACAAGTTCATTTATCAGGCCGGGGAGGATATGTGAAAATATGTAAAATAAGTTAATCTGGCAGAAGAGTTTACTTCTATTGGCTGCCGTTCTAGGTAAAGTAGCCGAACTGCTTTTAGTTGAAATGATTCCTTATTATCCATACATCAGAATACACTTGAAAACAGATTTGTTTCTTTACTTTCTTTTATATTTCCTGACAGAGTGCAATGCACAAGATTCTGTTAATCAGCCAACAAGAGTTCAAACAGCTTCTGAACATGACGTGGTTACACTTCACAGTACCAGTGTCCAATACCCTTATCTTTATTGGTACCAACCTAAAACCAGTGGATTCCCTGCATGCTTAATAAACTCTCAACTGGATCTCAGCAGCAGTGAAAATGAATTCTAAATAATTAATAACAAACTATTTACTTTAAATAGTCTTTTACCAACCATTACACGTAGGTCATATTTCCTCTTTCCACAAAGATGTCTTGCTCAATTATTACAGAATAAAACTCTCCAGCAGTGGGTGGAGCTGATTCGCTGATGTTGACAGAGTGAAATGATGGCAGGGTGAATTAAACAACTAGTTTGGCATCATTGATCGTCTCTCTGAGGACAACATGTTTACATTTTACTTGGATAATAATCCAACTTTGCATGGGTAAGAAATCATTTCAGCGTCATTCAAAAAAAAAAAAAAAAAAAAAAAAGTTTCTGTGACACTGTAATCTGATAATCACTTTATTGCTTGATTAATTGATGCCCTTTGCTTTTTTTTTTTACAGAATCTTCTTTAGCTGATATGATACAACCATTTACTTCAGAAAAAACATGTTACTGAGGGTAGAAATGTGACTCTCTCCTGTAACTACAGTACAACTGGTGTCACTGTTAACTCTCTCCAGTGGTTTGACCAGAGATGTTATTTCTTGTCAATAAATATTAAATCAAATCTGAGACTGATCTTCATCTATTCAAAAGCTACAAAAGAAATCAAGCCTGTGGATCTGGAGATCTCCTCTGCATCAGACTCTGCTGTGTATTTCTTGACCTGCGTGAGCAGATATGACATTCATTATACTAAATGTAATATTTGTTTTTAAATTGTGTGTATATGTGAGTTTTTTTTTGTTTGTTTTGTTTTTCATCAAACTGACAGAGGATGAAAGGGGAGGAGTTTAACATGTTTAACATCTCAGATGATCTTGTTACATTTGCTAGACTGTCATAAAGTTCAGTCCTGCTGTAGTGAACACACACACACACACACACACACATACAATGATACTTCATTCAGTCATTCTGCTCTCTGCCTTGGCATGTAAGTGCATTTGTGCATGTTTTGCGTGCATTTGCATTTCTAATTTTAGAATATACATATATATTTTGTCAAATAATTTTTCATCTTAAATGCTAAATCAGTTTTTTTTTTTATTGAAAATGTACAAATATTTACTACATCCTAAAGTTATTTTTTCACAATGACAAAGACAGTAACATTAAAATTTTATATAATTGTTAAGTATTAATTGATTCAAATCCTTGCAAAACTAAAACTATCTGAAAATTTAAATGTTATTTTATTCTTTTCCAGGTGTGAGTTTTGGAGATGAAATCACACCAGACCGCAGTGAAGAGTTTGCTGCAGTGGCTTCAACTGTTACATTATCCTGCAGTTATTCCTCTGCATATTCACTTCTATGGTACCGTCAGTATCCTGGATCAGCTCCTCAATTCCTTGTGCTTATAATAGAGAGTGTGAAAGAGACTAAGCCATCTGAGGTAGATCCCAGGTTCTCTACTAAGACTAGAAAAGAAAAAGAAATCAAACGTGTGGATCTGGAGATCTCCTCTGCTACAGTATCAGACTCTGCTGTGTATTACTGTGCTCTGAGGCCCACAGTCACAGGAAACACAGAAACACTGTACTAAAACCTGACAAAGCTGAAGGTCTACAACTCATTTCTTTTCATAAATCTATCTGAATTAACAGTATATTATGTTTACATACTATATAACTATCATCAGTGGTATGATAGATTTAGATTTTTTTTTAAATAACTTAATGCTTTTAATGCAGTTCGTTACACACTGCACTCTTAGGATGTTCTCCAAACCACTAGTTGTTGTTTTAAATACAATTTAACTTGCTTTTTTGTGTCTAAGCTGTGGTGACTGTACAGGACCATAAAATGAATACCTGATATATAGATCTACAGTACTATAACAACCAAAGCTTGAGGAATGAATCAGATCATATTCTGTTTGTGTTCTGAGCATTTATGTTGTACAAGTTAGTAAGTAACCACAAGAGGGAGCACTACTGTATATGCACTATACTATAGCATATGAATAGTGATGACACTGTGGACTATGAAACAGATCTGATCTGCTCTTTCATTTAGATCTCTGGAAGAGGGAGGGTTTAAAGCTTTGACATCTGATGTGATCTTGTTAAGCGTCTGTTCGACAGAGCATAAGGAACAAAAACAATGATATTCCATTCTGTCATTCTGCTTTCTGCATTTGCATGTAAGTAATAAAGTATTTTGAGTATTACATCTAAAAGTATTACATCTCTGAGCAGAATTGCTCATTTCTGATCAAAATTAAGTACAAATTGTATTTCTTTACATTGTACAGTATATTGTATTTAATACTGGTACGTCTCAAATGACTGATTCAATTTAAACACCAGTTTATTAAAGATTTGATCTTCTTTTGCAGATGCAACATATGGAAATGAAATTAAACCAAACAAAACAGAGGAGTTTGCTGTCGAGGGTTCAAGTGTTAAATTATCCTGCAGTTATTCATCTGCACTTACTCTTCACTGGTACCGTCAGTATCCCGGATCAGCTCCTGAATTCCTTGTGCTCATCTCAGACGGTGCAAAAGAAGCTCAGAAGTCTGATGTAGATTCCAGATTCACTGCTGAGTTTAGAAAAGAAAAACAAAACTATGTGGATCTGGAGATCTCCTCTGCTGCTCTGAAAGACTCTGCTCTGTATTACTGTGCTCTGGTGCCCACAGTCACAGGAAACACTAGAACACTGTACAAAAACCTGCTTCTGCTCTGGGTGAGGAATCAATGGTCTTCGACAGTTGGGGAGAAGTGGGACCCTTGAATCTTGAATTATTCCCAGATCCCCTCCAGTATACCAAGAAGCCGCATGCAGCATTTTTGAAATGCAAATGCATTATTATTGTAAATGAGGAAACTTTTGTCTAAAACATGCATGGCAGAAATATTCACATGTACAAAAGTGGTCAATATACAATCAAGTCACACTGAATAATCACCAACCCTCATGAAACCTTTTCTTTCCCAACACCACCACCACCACCACCACCAAAAAAAAAAAAACATTACTCTCTTCGTGCATGATTATATCATGTGACAGGATGAAAACATTCATCCTGAACAACAAACACAGTTCTTTCTGCTCTTTTACAGCACAGAACAACTATGTTTAAATGGGCTTTGATTTCCCTGTGTCTCACAGCACATTATGATGGTAAGCTCTTTTTTGGTACATTTTAACAGAACAATGTTTACTTACATTTAGGTTACTAAATTATTTTTAAGTTTACTGATACTTCATATTAATGATTTATTGTTAGTTTATTTCGCTTTGTGCCTCATTCTCACGAGGGTCCACTTACCGTCCTGGCCCAGACCCAGACCTTGCCAATTCATGGAAGCATTTATGCACTTAATGGAAAGCGAATGTTAACATACAGAGAGAAAATACATCAGGCTGTGAGTTTAATTGTATGTCCAATTACAGGCTCACATTTACCCTTTTCTATCTTCTATCCACATGCTGTGACTTCTTTCCCATGGGAATAACATGCATAAAATAAATAATTTAAATTTGAAATAAATTGTCTAATCTATGTATCTGGGCTTTTTATTTATGATCATTTTGGTCTGCACATCAGCAGTGAGTTCCCTAGATTTAGTCAATTTTGGTCACGTTGTACTTAAGCCAACTAACAATAAGAAACTTATCTGATTTAGTGAATCGAGGTGTGAATTGTTCTATTGTGCACATAATTTAGGCCTATTTAAAATGAGGTAATGAATTAGTAAAATGCGTTGACGTACTATTAAGTCGTGGGAATTAATTGTTAATTTGTATCCATAATATACCTATTTTTCATGCATGTCATGTGCAGGGCTCCTTAGCCTATAAAGAAAAAAACAATTGTAGAATAAAAGGACATTGCACTCTTTGGTTTATATAAATAAACAATCACATATTATTCCAGTGGTTACAAAAAACTGGTTAATTCAATGAATTCACCACCAGGGGGAAGTACCTCTTAAATTCTGGTGTGACTGTGCAGTTTCTGAAAATAATCAAGAGAAGCTACTAAGGATAGAGAGATTTGCCATAAGGAGAGACTTGCATTAGTTGTTTTTCTCTCACACTCTTCAACTCAGAGCAACAATGTCAAAATTTGCAATAATTACTCTTTTCTTCATGGCACATGATTTAGGTAAGAAGAACAGTCTTTCATCATTTACACTTTATTTGAGCATCTGTAAATGATTGTTCATTTATGTTTCATCTCCTCCAGTGTGCCGGGGACAGGACAGTGTTGATCATCCTTTGAGAGAAAAGACTTCAGCTGAGGGAAATCAAGTGACTTTACAGTGTAATTATACACTCATGAGCGCTGCAAATGCTTATCTCTTCTGGTACAAACAACAACTAAACAGATCACCAACATTAATTCTGAGTGAATCTACAGTTGGTGAAGGAACTACTGAGGATGATTTTAAGGAGAGATTTTCTGCAACATTGGACTCCACATCAAGATCAGTTCCTCTGACAATCCAGGATGTGTGTGTGTCTGACTCTGCTGTGTATTACTGTGCTCTGCAGCCCACTGTGACAACAGGAGATTCAGTAGAACAAAAAACCTTCCTGGGCTGGGTTTCCCGAAACCTTATTAACGCTACTTCGTTCTTAAGTTACACCTTAAGCTGTACCTTATCGTTAATACGTGTTTCCCGAAACGTTCTTAGTTAAGTATACCTTCTGTAAGTCATACGTTCGTAAGGTTGGTCTGGACCACTCTTAGCTTTACCTTATCACTGTTGCAGGTCTATACGAATATAATTCTGAAGTTTTAATACACCCAGACAGTGTTCAATTAGGCTAATTCAAGTGTTTTCATGCAAAGAATAAACTTGTCATTACACTGATTGTTGTTAGAATTTTAATTATATTATTATATATATTATATTATTAATTTAATAATAGAGCGCTTTTAAAGGCCAGTGAAAGCATAGGCTACTGTCAGTTAAGTCCTATTCGGACGCTCAATTTTTCTCATGGGCTTGTCCGGTATTTGAAAAATGTACAGGGGTAAGTAGGTGATTTTAGTGCCGTCCGAATCCATAATATCAGTGTTTTTTCTCACCCAACCCGCGTAAAAATCCCTGGCCAAATTAGTACCTACTGTTTTTTTGACAAACAGGTCGTGTGGTAATTTCCGTCTGAATCCACATCTCTGAGTTTACAAGAAGAGATTCAAAATTAACTGTTTAAATCCTTTTTGATCACAGCCGAGCACCGTACGTAAGATGTACACTTTTATTACTGAAATGCTGGAAAGTATTTACAAGAACAATATTTCATCGCAGCGCCTCAGCGAACAAAAATGGGAAAGAGGGAAGGTGAAATGGTTATCATGGCAGCAATATATAGCATACAATTTTAAAATATGTAGGCTAGGCTATTATAGTTTGGATTATTTTTTTATATCCCATGAGTCCTAATAAATGCAATTTCAACTATTTCTAAAGTGCTTCTTTTATAAAGAACACCGCTTTCTCACATAAAGCAGTGAAACAGCCCCTGCACGAGAGATTAATTGATTCTCGAGCCATCGATATCAACCAATTCAGCACCATCGCCACGGACAGCACCCGGTAATGTCGCACGTAATTTATTTATTTATTTATTTATTTATTTATTTATTTATTTATTTATTTATTTATTTATTCATTTAAAGGGACTATGTGTAGCTTTTTAGGTATTTTATTATCTAAAATCAATATTTTTATTAATAAATATGCCCTCAATGGTGTACAAATACCTATGCCAATGATCAGACTAATCCTCGTAAACGAAGAATTTATTATCTTTATATACATGGGACGGGGTAGGTCCACGGAGGCTTCCATGTAGTTCCGCCATCTTGAAAAACTATAATAGCAGAGAGGGACAAAAAGTATTAGGCCAACGCGTTTCCACAACGCGTGTTCGTTCAGAGCCAGCGTCACGTGACTGAAGCCAGCAGAAGCGGAGGAGCAGAGCAGTTGAGAGGCGCTTGTCACTGCCGCGGCAAGTTTAAAAGCTGCACTGCACGGTTATTTATACACCGTTCATTCATACATATGCTGAGTCACAGGATGAGTCCTCGTCGTCGAAAAAGTCCAAAATAGACCGTAAAAGGAAACGTGACCGGAGATTACAAAAACAAGGGTTAATATCGGGATAGCTAATGCAGGAGAAAGCTTTCAAAAGAGACCCTGAAGTCGCCTGCTTTCTTCTCGACAGGTAAGTCAATGCTACGGTCTTAATTACAAGCTTTTTTTTTCATTGCTTGGTTGTGTACTTTATTATATAGACAGTAGAACATTTATAGTTAAAAGTTAAACAGGCTCTTTGATGAATAGCAGCTATTGAGTAAAGTAACGTTAGAGAAGGCACGGATGATGATGATATCTAACAATGCACGTACTTCAAAAAATATAACGAGTAAAGAAGGCATTACTACTAATTACCATAGTTAATGTTTTTCACAGTCAGTAATTCATACTGTAACATTCTTTTATTCGTTGTTTCAAGTTTCAGTTTGTTATAAATAACAAACCTGTTCACCCGAAGGTAAACTCGGAAGTGCTATTATAAGACATCCTGTCATAGCTTTTTGGTACATAACGTCTACCGTAGATGCAACGCGCATTTGAAAAAGTGAGGCGCTGGAGAGCATTATTCGTTTGAATGCAAAATACAGTTTCACCACTAGATGGGAGAAATTCCTACACACAGTCCCTTTAAGCAGCTTCTTAAGGTATGGTTCGGGGAACACGCCTAGCAATGGTATACCTGCAGTTAAGTTATACCTTAAGAGTCTTCGTAGCATGCTAAGAGACAACGTTATCGGGAAACTCAGCCCTGAGCTTTTAACGTAGGCATGAGAAAATTACAAGTGCTTAGAAAAAAAGATAAGTTACAATCCTGAAGGTATCAAGTGCATCAACAAATGAAAGAACACCAGGGTAATCTGGAAACTGTTTTACAATGGCCCATAAGACACTTAACTAAAATTATTGTGAAATATTACAAATTTATGTAATAAAGTTTATCAAATTTACGTAGGCCTATACAGTGCAGATTTACTGTATATACAATTAGGTATGTATAAAATTGTTAAAATATCATTCTAAAATGAATTTTGGCTCCTGTGAAGGTTAAAGTCATCATGAAAACAAAATTGGCATTTCTTATTTTTTATGGAATATTGAAATATTTACTGTATTATAAACGATTTATCCCAACCCATTCTCACTCCCAAGGCGTCAAAAACTGAATAATGGTCAAGCGCCCCCGGCGTCACAATGCGGACGCCAAAGGCGCCCCTCGGAGTCACTCCTGTCCCAAATGGCACACTCCGAACTTGTGGACTTCCTCAGAGTCCCAGAGTCCCCCCTCAGAGTCCCTCCCATCTGTTGTCTGATTGGACTTTCACAAGGATTCCTGGGTAGTTAAAGCTACACTGTGTAATTGTTTTAGTTGATTCTTAGCAAAAAACACTTAGTTCTTTCAAAAATATATGTGCTCATTAATGTATATTTACTTCTTTCAAGTAATAAAGTATTCTCGTAAGTTTATAATCTGCCATTGAAAGTACATATGGGTGAGGCCTGTACCACTCTTAGCTTTACCTTATCACTGTTGCAGGTCTATACGAATATAATTCTGAAGTTTTAATACACCCAGACAGTGTTCAATTAGGCTAATTCAAGTGTTTTCATGCGAAGAATAAACTTGTCATTACACTGATTGTTGTTAGAATTTTAATTATATTATTATATATATTATATTATTAATTTAATAAAAGAGCGCTTTTAAAGGCCAGTGAAAGCATAGGCCACTGTTAAGTCCTATTCGGACGCTCAATTGTTCTCATGGGCTTGTCCGGTATTTAAAAAATGTACAGGGGTAAGTAGGTGATTTTAGTGTCGTCCGAATCCATAATATCAATGTTTTTTCTCACCCAACCCGCGTAAAAATCCCTGGCCAAATTAGTACCTACTGTTTTTTTGACAAACAGGTCGTGTGGTAATTTCCGTCTGAATCCACATCTCTGAGTTTACAAGAAGAGATTCAAAATTCACTGTTTAAATCCTTTTTGATCACTGCCGAGCACCATACTACACCTTTATTACTGAGATGCTGGAAAGTATTTACAAGAACAATATTTCATCGCAGCGCCTCAGCGAACAACAATGGGAAAGAGATGAAAGCACGTAAAAATTTGAAATGGGTATCATGGCAGCAATATATGATACAGTTTTAAAATATGTAGGCTAGGCTATAGTTTGGATTTTTTTTTTTTTTTCATGAGTCCTAATAAATGCAATTTCAACTATTTCTAAAGTGCTTCTTTTATAAAGAACACAACTTTCTCAGATAATGCAGTGAAACAGCCCCTGCACAAGAGATTAATTGATTCTCGAGCCATCGATATCAACCAATTCAGCACCATCGCCACGGACAGCACCGGGTAACGTCGCACGGTATATCTTTATTTATTTATTTATTTATTTATTTATTTATTTAAGCAGCTTCTTAAGGTATGGTTCAGGGAACACGCCTAGCAATGGTATACCTTCAGTTAAGTTATACCTTAAGAGTCTTCGTAGCGTGCTAAGAGACAACGTTATCAGGAAACTCAGCCCTGAGCTTTTAACATATATAGGCATGGGAAAATTACAAGTGCTTAAAAAAAAAGATAGGTAAAAAAAAAGAACCTCCTTTGAAGGTTAAAGTCATCATGAAAACAAAATTGGCATTTCTTATTTTTTATGGAATATTGAAACATTTAGGCCTACTGTATTATAAACGATTTATCCCAACCCATTCTCACTCCCAAGGCGTCAAAAACTGAAGCATGTCAAGCTCCCCGGCGTCACAATGCCGACGCCACAGGCGCCCCTCGGCGGCTTTCAATGGGAAACCTGTGGCGTCAAAAACAGACGCGAATTTTAAAACAGATGCGATATTTGGCATCAGTTCACGTGTGCCAGATGTTGGTAAGTAGTGTAAATAGCCTACGCTGTCCTAGTAATAATGTTTGATATAATGTATGTTCTGTTTGTCGATATTAATCAGATTAGCTCATGTTCAGTCACTGCATTATATCTGTCATCTCCACAGTTTTGCGTTTAATTACTTTCTAATTCAAAACAGGGTGAGTAAACATTGTCTGTCACGTGACATAGGCCTAGAACAAAATAGGCCAAAACTTTCCAAAAACAAAATAACACATCCAAAATTTTGAGTTTACACTTGCCCTTGTGTTTATAATTTGTTGTTTTGTTTTTGGATTTGTTATTTTGTTTTTGTAATTGTGATTTGTTTTGCACGTCTCGGCCACCTACATTTAGGCAATGTTTACATAACAATTTTATTGTTAACAAAGTTTTTGAAGCGCATGTGGGCGAGACTCGCCTTAAAGATCAAAGACATCAATCTAAGCGCATGTTTAGACAAATATGGAGTTACAATGCAGTGGAACAGGGAAAAGGGTTCTGGGTTCCAGCCCATGCTCCCGCAGACTCAATCGCAAGCACAGCTGTCAATCATGACATTACACCCTTTTTATAGCATCGTAACCTAACTAAAACCCAAACTTATTGGGAAAACAAACACATGAGCATAGGTCTGCGTGATGAGAACTGCCAAAAATGACAGAAACGATCTTTGGAAAAAATTTACCACAGGGGCAACATAATCTCACAAGTTATGTTTAATCCATATTTTACAAGTATTTACCTGATGTTCCCTTATGATGACTAACAAGTTAATTTAATGTGGTTAATTCCAATTAATAATTAATAAAGTAACCCCAAGTGAAAGTCTATAGATTTTCTTGCTTTGTGTTATTTATTTTTTAGGTTAGTAAACTTTGCATTAGATATATATTAAATCTGTTTTAAAATATGGTTAGGGTAAGCAAAAAAAGAGAAAAGAAAGAAACAATGCTTTCCATTTCATTTTAAAGCAGAGAACATGTTTTATATTTCACTAACCACACCCACATTATCAGTATACAGCAGAACTTCACTCAGTGCTTTATTCATCCATCAGCCTTTCATTCATTTTCAGTTAACATGGACGACATACAGATACTACTCATGATACTCATCACGGTTTCAGGTAAAAATACATAAATCACTAACTAACCCCTACAAGAAATCCGTATTAGATCATGGTATAAAAATGTTATATATTTAATTTCAGGTGGATGTGCTGATAGAATTGGGCCAAGTGAAGGAAATACTAATGTTATCAGAGAAGAAGGAGAGTCTGTGACACTGAGCTGCACATATGAAACTAACAGCAATACTATTAGGCTTTACTGGTACAGACAGTATCCAAACAGTGAACCAATATTTTTACTGTATAAAGGTGCTCGATCATGGAGTAATGAGGATATACCAGATGGATTTCAGTCGATTACATCACAATCATCCACTGAACTCATTATTAACAGTGTAACTCTGTCAGATTCAGCTCTATATTACTGTGCACTTCTAGCAGCCCAGTGATACAAAATGCCTGAGAAGCTTTACAAAAACTCATATAAAATTAATTCTTTGAAAAAGTCTTAAATCAATCGTTATCAAAACACATCAAGTTTCTGTAAACCGCCAATAGGAAATGTGGTAACAGCTGTGAATTTGGGAGGTAAAAAGGTTACATAAGGGCATGTGTACGTAACTTGTACATAGCTTCTCATGTTATCTTGTTTGTTGTTATCTCTTTTTTTCATATTATGTTGTAATTCCAAAAGATGTCATTAAAAAGTATCTTCAAAAACTATACAAACTCACATGTATGAGCAAAATGGCAATACAAAATAAACAGTAAGCTGCACAAACGAAGAACATAAAAAACTAAAACAAAGAAATAAAATAAATAACTATCAATATTTAAACAGCTATGCTCATTTGATTTTTTCTTCGGTGTCTTGTAATTCAGATTCAGTGTCATGACAGGAGGAGGAGTTTAGCACAGACACTATACAGCTGTGTAAAGATGAGCTGTACAACACTGTGGAGAAGCTGCTGTTCTTGCCAGTTTAGTGAATAAACATGTTGATCTACATTATGATACTGCTGTCATCAACTGAAGGTATTATATTGAGTAAATGCATTCTATTGTAACGGAAGTGTTTGACAATTACATTTAATGGCACTTTCATTTGCAGGCTCCAGAGCCACAGAAGTCATCACTCCAAAAAGTGAGAGAGTATTTGCACTTGAGGGTGACAATGTGACACTCTCTTGTAACTACAGCGGTTCTGTTCGTGGAGTTCACTGGTATCGCCAATACACAGGCTCACCACCACAGTTCCTTATACTGGAATATTCAGGGGCTGATCCACCCGTTCCAAGAGAAACCATCAGTAACCATTGCTTTTGAGGGTCGGGCATACCAGTACAAGGTCCTCCCCTTCGGGCCGTCTCTGTCTCTCTGTGTCTTCACGGAGGTCACAGAGGCTGCCCTTGCCTTTTGGTCGTTCACGTTCTCAACTATCTCGACGACTGGCTTTTTCCCATAACATTTCCCATAACACCGGCGATAAGAAGAATGGGATCTACGCTATTGTTAGTCTGTCTGTCTCATTCTTATCCCGACAGGATGGCAGTGTACATACACATACATTCACATATAGAGAAACATAAATTACACAATTACATTATACATTTATATTGTATTATAATAACCCTATAAACAGAAAACATGTCCCTATAAATAGAAATTAAATAATTTGATTACTAGATTATTCATATTTCTTGATATTTCCATGCTTATAAAAACTCTTTAAAGATCGGTGCACTAAGGAATAATGAGTCACTTCACAGACAAATTTAGCTCATACATAAACAAAGAGGAACAAAAAAAAAAAAAAAATTAAATGAAATGAAATGGTGCAGGTCTTTTATTACATTAAAGTCAGTGTGAACCGGAAGTTGCAAACGACTTTTCTCCAGTGTTATGACGTATTTCCCAGTGAAACGGAATATTGAACAGAGGGCAGGGTTTTACTCTAGCGCTCCTCCTCTCCATCTCTCACTCATAGCAGACTAACGGTTTGAGGGGAGTGGTTAAGCGTTTCCCAACCCAAGCCGTCAAACCCATAGATATCCATATAAGGCTAGATGTCTTAAGGCGGAGTCACTTCCGGCATCACCGGCGGCCATCTTGCCACAGGGAAGCTGTGAATTAATGTGAGTGATCAGCACGCACACAAATCCTCTTATCTCGCTGAAATCTTGACGGATTTACAAACGGTTTGGTTTCTTACAAACGTTATTAACAACGTGGCTATAATTCTTTCATATGGAAGTCCATTGTTATAATTATTCATATGTATGCAGTCAGTGTCATAACTACGTCTCTGACGTTTATAACAAACCAAACCGTTTGAAAATCGGTAGAAAATTTAGCAAGTTATTGTTATTTAAAAGTACATGCACCATGTTACAAGTGAGCGAGCTCCCTGTGGCAAGATTGGCCAGCGCGGACGAGACATCTAGCCTTTGTTATATGATATCTATGGTCAAACCTACATAATCAGCCATTCCAGACCGGAAGTAACTTTTCAGACTTTGATTAAAGATTACGACGGCAAACAATCTTTTTCTGTGTATTAACTTGCACGGATTAATTTTTCACCACAAGACTAGTAATATGCGCTAACAAAGTAAATAGGGTCAATTTTGATTTCAGTTGGACTTTAAGATTGAGATCCACTTATGCAATACTTGCAGTTAACCATAAGAGGGCAGTAGTTACTCAATATTACCTTTGACTACAGAACCTTTCATCCACAAGCTCCTCCTTGGATCATCATTATAATAGCAAAAGCAAAACTCTCATATTCACTGATTTACTTCAAGGTGTCTTCAACATAGACACAGTCATGTCACACAGGTTGAAGAATATATTTCTCTTCACACTATTCATTTTTGGTATGAATCTTCATTTAATACATCTACACATTCATTAAATTGCTTAAATGTTGTATTGTATTGTTCATAAAAAAACATTTCTTAAACTTTTGCAGAGTGCAGATCAGAGGACACAGTTGACCAGCCAGACAAACACGTGAATGAAGCTGAAGGAAGATCTGTGACATTACAGTGTAAATATAAAACTGATTCAGCACAAGAAAATGTATTTTGGTACATCCAGAGAGCAAATGATTTTCCTAAATACATCCTGAGGAGAAGCAAATATGGAGGAGAAAATGGCACTGAGTTCCAGGAGAGATTTCACTCTGAACTTTCATCAAATTCAGTTCCTCTAAAGATCAAGGATGTGTGTGTGTCTGACTCTGCTGTGTATTACTGCGCTCTGAAGCCCACTGTGACAAAACTGAAGTCAAACCACATACAAAAACTCATGAGCTGAATCTCAGCCAAGACAGTTTTAACATCCTCTTCAGATCATGAAATAGTGCTTTTGAAGAATCAATTTATTCATAAAATTCTATAATAAATAGTGTAAATGTTAACACAGAGAGGGAGGCGAGCGGTGAGTCAAGTGCTGCATGACGAACTCCTGTTTCTCATTGCAGTAATTGGCATGGAGAGACCGGATGTAAGGCCGCTGACTATGTGGGCAAGGGGGAGAGAGACTACGGCAAACTAGTGTGTGGTGTCTGTATTGTTGAAAAAATAAATAAATAAAGCACTAACTATTGTTTGAACTGTCGCTTTATTAAAGATTGTTCAATAAAATAATTTACGAGTTCGCCACAGCCAAGTTCTTCCTTACAATGAATCTCATCACAAACATATTCCAAAATCACACATAAACACATTAATAGCATAGAGAAAACAAGAGAAAACACTGATGAGTGTGATTGGCTTTTTCTTCTGTTCCCCATGTGTGAAATATAGACATGATGTTGCTCAGAGAGGAGGGACTCAGAGTTCACAGATCTGACATGATCTCATCGTGTCTGAAAGAGACTGAGGACGAAACGATTCAGTCTGACTCTTCTCACAGTAAACACTTGAACAATGGATCTTCTTTCAGTTATTCTGTTCTGTGCCTCAGCTGGTGTGTGTTTCTTTAATTGATTGATTAATTGATTGACTGTTTACAAAGGAATCTTTCAATAAAAGTAACTAATTTCTCTTCTGTTTCAGCTGCTGTCTTTGGAAATACCATCAAATCAGACAAAACAGATGTTGGTGCTCATGAGGGAGAAATTGTTAAGTTGTCCTGTAGTTATTCCTCCACTGGGGGTACAGAATATCTCTTCTGGTATCGTCAGAATGGAAGATCAAAGCCTGAATTTCTTGTATCGACCCACAGTGCTGCAAAAGAGCCTGAGGTGTCTGGTGTAGATTCAAGACTCTCTGTTAATATACTAAAAAAGGATCAAATCCATGTGGATCTGGAGATCTCCTCTGCTACAGTATCAGACTCTGCTGTGTATTACTGTGCTCTGAGGCCCACAGTCACAGGAAACACAGAAACACTGTACAAAAACCTTTCCTTATTTAATCCAATGAGAACAAGCAATGCAAAGAGACAAAGACTAAAAGAGAATCTATAAACTGCAGATGTAAGTAATAAGTAGATTACTGAATTAAAATCAAACTGGTAAAAAGCTTATGAATCACAGCAGACAGAAAGATGAACTATTTAAATCAAAATGACATTCAAAAGTGAATGAAGCATCCTCACATTGTTAATTAAATCCATACACAAGTTGTTTCAATTCATTATCACATGTAACAGATTGTGCAAGTACAATGTGCCACAAGGTGTCAGTGTTCTCAGACATTCTGCAGCAATGAACAACAGAACAAATTTATATTTGTACTAAATTGTAAGTAAAGAGCCTGAAAAGAACGGACTTGAAAAGAACGGACTATTTATTTTTTATAAATAATACTATTAAACATACTATTAATGAAGGTTTAAAGCTTTGGTTTTACCCTCAGAGATCAGGAAGTGTCTGAATGTCTTGATAAGTGAACAGCAGAAAGCATCAGTAACACACAGTAAGAGCACAGAGCACTGAGAGCTTTAACACACAACTGATCTGATCATATTCACCATGAACAAATACATGCTGCTGGTTTTCATTATGGCGTCAGGTGTGTCATTTATGTTTACTTCAGTTCATTTAGCAACAGCTTAAAAACACTTTTAAAACACTGTCTGTTATTTTATTGATTTCCTTTCAAAACAACTGTACACTTGTACTGATATACAATGTTTAACTTAAGACAAAATGAGTTAATATTATGCTTAATGTTTGCAGATGTGACGGCTGTGGATAAAATTGAGCCAAACCGAGGGACCGATATCATCAAAACAGAAGGAGAGTCTGTAACGCTGAGCTGCTCGTATGATTCAGACAGTGATAATGTACGTCTGTACTGGTACAGACAATATCCCAAAGGACAGCCTCAATATTTATTACGTGAAGGAGCTCGATCAAACAATGCTAAGCACAGCTCTGATCCTCGATTTAAGTCAAGTACTTCTCGCATAATCACTGAACTCATTATTAGTAGTGTGACTGTGTCAGATTCAGCTCTTTATTACTGTGCTCTAAGAGTTGAGACCCAGTGATACAAAACATTAAACTACTCGTACAAAAACTTACAGCCTTTTTCACTTTGAAGCTCTTATGAAAACCAAATCAAAACCTCAATGTGAGATAATAACTGCAAACACCTGTGTGAGGTTGAGGTTGGTGATTTTTTTTTTAAATAAAAGGAATAAAAGAGCAAACAAAGCTTTTCAAAAACGTGCAAATGTGTTAAAATAGGCTATAGGTGTTGAACACTTCAGCTGTGTAAAAAAAACTAAAAAGGGCAATGGTTTCCAGTATTACACTTCATGCACAGATACTGGATTTGAAGGAGAATCAGTATCATTAGAGGGTTCATACAGCACAGATTTAACACAACCGAGCTTCTTCAAGCAAATGACATGGACCTGATGAAAATGGCACGAGTTTCAAGAGAGATTTCACTGTGAAGTGTTATCAAATTCAGCTCCATCGACAATCAACACATTTGGTAATGATACATTGTTAAATAGTAATACTGTTCTGATTAAAAAATAAAATAAAATAGAATAACAAGGGTTATTTGTGTTGGAAATTGCAAAAAAGAAATGTTACAACTAGTTTATATTTATTTTCAAAGTTGATTAGACATTTTTCATTTGTTTTTTTATTAGATTCTGTAAAGAAATTTTTATTTTATTTTACATAAAATGGTCAAAAAAAAAGAGAGATTTAACACACTGAAAAGTCAGAAATTATTAAATGCTCATGAAAAGGAGGCAAAACCATATAAATTGAAAAAGATTCAAGTGTGACCATTGAACAAGCGCAGAGTCACAAAAAACAGGTTAAGTAGGAAAGATATTAACTGCAAAAGACACCATTGCCACAATTTTACAGAACTGCAACCTTTACTTGGAGTCTCCAGAAGTACAAGGTGTCAGGTTCTCAGAGACTTTGCTAAGGCAACAAATCCTGAAACATGACCCCCACTTAATAAGCATTACAAGCTGAAGTGTTGTAAAATACATGAAGATCAATTTTTTAAGGCTTTATAGACCAATATGTTGAGGTTGAGAGTTGCAGGTATAGCACCAGTTCCAGTATTGCAATTTTGCAAATGCAGCTTGAAGTACTTTTGAAGTTTTAGCTCCATGCCGCGTTGATCTATACACCATTTCATGTTGTAGCTATTTTTATTGGCTAGTCATAGATGTACGTCGTGGCAGCAGTGCGATTCATCTTGCTCTTCATCATGCATCAATGCATCTTGCATTCATCAGTGCGATCTAGTCTACATTCATGTCGTATATATATGCTTTTGTTGGCTATAAAGGACTCTGGAATTTTTATGCACTTGTTGTGCTTTTCTGTTTAAGTCTGATGTTTATGCATTTGATGAATTACTTGAAGTTTATTACCTGAATGTACCTGTTTTTGCCTTGTTTGAAGAATAAACTTCAGACCTAAACTTCAGTCCTAAACTAAAACTAAATAAAAGTCCATATATCTCCCTGTGGTATATTATTGTCACAACACTGATAAACAAATACATTTGTTTAACAAAAATAATGCTTATTTTGTCTCGAAGTATCAAAAGAGGAGGGACTCCAGATCTGACATGATCTCATCGTGTCTGAAAGAGACTGAGGACGAAACGATTCAGTCTGACTCTTCTCACAGTGAACACTTGAACAATGGATCTTTATTCAGTTATTCTGTTCTGTGTCTCAGTTGGTATGTATTATTTGATTAATTTCTGTATTAAATTAATAAAAACACTAAACCTACAAATGTTCCTCTTTCTTTTCAGCTACTGTCTTTGGAAATGTCATCAAACCAGGCGAAACAAATGTAGTTGCTGAGAAGGGCTCAAATGTTACATTGTCCTGTAGTTATTCCTCTACAACTACAGATAATCTCCACTGGTACCGTCAGTATGGAAGATCAAAACCCGAATATCTTGTACTCACCTACAGTAGTGCAAAAGAAGCTCGGGTGTCTGGTGTAGATTCAAGACTCTCTGTTGAAGTTGAAAAAAAGGAACAAATCCATGTGTATCTGAAGATCTCCTCTGCTACAGTATCAGACTCTGCTGTGTATTACTGTGCTCTGCAGCCCACAGTCACAGGAAACACATCAGCTCTATACAAAAACCTGTTATACTGAGAGACGAGAGAGAATCACAGAGACAGAGAAAATGACAGTGAGAAAAAAAGCTGTAACTGTCAATTACAGTAATATAGAGATGCTTGTTTTTTTTTTCTATTCATTATTACAATATGTGTCTGTGTGACAATATGAAATATGTGTTACATTAAATCCCAATAATACTGCCCTTTAGTTCACAGTGAAATTCAGAATATTAAAAAAAAAAAGTCAATTGTAACAAATATTAAAACATCTCAAATTATTGTAATGCATAATATATATAGTGCAGGTAGGGTCTGCACAATCATATACATAAGGTGTACATAAATTCTAATAGAGAAACATTAAAATTGCGTTATACATATATTTTACAATCTAAAAAATTTTGGATTGTTTCAACACATGGACTAACCCAACCACTGTTAAATTTATGAATTACATTTTTAAACCCAATGGTTGGGTTTGTCCATATTTGACCAAAACATGTTGAAACAACCCAACATTTTATAAACTATATTAAAATTATAAAAATAGAGATTTAAATGTATTCATATTTTTTTAATTTGACAAAAAACACATTAGCTGAATCTCAGCCAAGAAATTTAACATGTGCTTCTCCTGGTCAGATCATAACATTTAGATTTTAAAGGGATCATTTTATACACAATATGTCAAGTCAAGTCAAGTCAAGTTTATTTATATAGCGCTTTTCACAATACAGATTGTATCAAAGCAGCTTCACAGTATTAAATTAAAATAATACATCAAAGTTTGTTTCTAGTGGAAAACGTCCACGTTTGGTAATGCTGATCAATAGTATTGTTGATTGATTAATTAAATTAAATATCCCCAACTGAGCAAGCCAAAGGCAACAGTGGCAAGGAACCGAAAAACTCCATCAGGTGACCTAATGGAGAAAAAAAAAACCTTGGGAGAACCCAGGCTCAGTCGGGGGCCAGTTCTCCTCTGGCGTTTATGAACTAGAGGTCAGATTTAACTGTAAGATTAAAAGTATTATATGAATGCCTGGCTGAAGAGATGCGTCTTTAATCTAGTTTTAAACTGGGAGAGCGAGTCTGAGCAACGAACAGTATCAGGAAGACTATTCCAGAGTTTTGGAGCCAAATGTGAAAATGCTCTCCCTCCTGTGGATCTAGAAATCCTAGGTATGACCAAAAGCCTTGAATTTAGTGATCTTAAAGAGCGCGATGTATTATAGGGCGATAGAAGATCCGTTAAATAGACTGGAGCTAAGCCGTTTAGGGCTTTATAAGTCAGTAGCAATACCTTGTAATTAATACGGAACTTTATAGGTAACCAAAGTAGTGATGACAAAATTGGTGTTATATGATCATATTTTCTTGATCTAGTAAGAACTCTAGCGGCGGCATTTTGGACTAACTGTAGCTTGTTTATTGCTATAATAAACTTTTTTATAGTTTATAATAGCAATAATAACTTTTTTAATAAACAAGTTTATTGCTTGTAATATGCTGTAATAGTGCAATTATTAACACAATTACATACAAACAAATACAATATATTATACAGTATACAGCATATGGATGAAAGTGAGCAGCAGCAGGAAGTTCAGCGAGGAGGAAGTTCCTGTGTGTGTTTCTGTGTGATCTTCAGTGACTTACAGCTCAGAGAACTGAGAGCCTCAACAGAGAACTGAGCTGATCTGATTCAACATGGACAGATGCCTCATACTTATTCTCATTGTGGGAACAGGTACATTATTTATATACTGAGTATTTACTGAGTAACTGATGAAACTCAAATATTTACTTTGTTTTTAATTCTCAAACCCCAAAGGCTAAATTTATATTAATTTAATCATCTGTATTTTTATGAAACATAATGTGAAATGTGTTCTCAGTAATATTTTGTCAACCTTGCTTTCACATTTTGCAAAAAATAACATTTTATTGTTGACAGGTTTGGTGACTGGAAACAACATTGAGTCAGATAAAAATACAGAGACGTCTAAAGAAACAGAAACTGTCAAGCTGAGCTGCTCATATAGTACAAGTAGTGATTATGTTTTTCTTTACTGGTACAGACAGTATCCAAACAAAGAACTGCAATATTTATTACGCAAAGGTGCACGATCATATAGTTATGCACGCACCTCTGACCCTCAGTTTCAGTTGACTGCATCACAAACATCCACTGAACTCACTATTACTGCTGTACGTCTGTCTGATTCAGCTCTCTATTATTGTGCTCTGAGAGTTGAAGCCCAGTGATACAAAACATGAAACAAGTCGTAAAAACCTGAAGCTCTTTTCACTTTGAACCGATCTAGTGAAAACCACAATCAAAACCACAATCTATCCAGCGCCAAATATAATAAAATATGTGGTAACACCTGGAATTAAGTCTTTGTTGTAAGGCATAAATGTAAATTAGAAACTTCAGAAAAGAAGCATTAACAGTATGTCCAGATATCATATTCCTCATTTTCTATATAATCTGCATTCTTTTGCAGAAACATAAATTAACCGCTTTCTCTATTTCTTAGACGTAAATGCAGTTTTTAAAATTCCTTAAAAGTTAATATATTACCTTTGGTTACACTTTATTTTACAGCATCCGTGTTACATATGTTACATGTATTTACTCTAGTAATAACTACATTAGGAATAATTACAAACAACTAACCCTAAACCAAACCCTAATCCTACACTCTTAGAAGAAAAGGTTCTATATTGTATAGAACTTAAAGGTAACTGTCAAGCACATCATATATAGAACATTTTAGGGTTCCCTCGTGGAATCATTTTATTGATTTAATTTAAATCATTAAATTAAAGAATTAAACAGCTTGTAAAGAGTGTAAAGTACATAAAGTACAGCTTGTATTTTATCACGAGAAAAAAAAAAAAATAACCAGTTAAACATGAATCATTTAAGACATTTCTCCTTATATAGAACCTTTTTGGCGTCAATTGAGTCAAGACCCCAAGGGTTCTCTATTGAACCTCATTGAACGTTTGAGAAAGAGTGTTAGTACATTTAGTTAATTAATATAAGGACACCTTAAAATAATGTGTAAATTTAACATTGTCATTCCACTTCCTGATATTCTAATTCCAATTCAGCTTCCAGTGGAGTGTGACTAATTCAATTTAAATTCATGAAAGGGGGCCAGTTTAAGTTCTGAATTTTGTCTAATGCTGTTTGATATAATTTGATTTAATATGCAATAACACAATATATCTAATATCATGTTGGGAATGGAAAATTACAGTAAATAACCAATACAGTAAAAATTTATATTTCTCAAACTTTTCAAACATAGCATTCTTTGTAAATGTATTTTCAGGACAATATATTTCCTATTTAAAACATATTCCAAAATCACACATAAAACACACTAATAGCACATAAACAAGATAGAACACTGATGAGTGTGATTGGCTCTTTCTTCTGTTCCCCATGTGTGAAATATAGACATGATGTTGCTCAGAGAGGAGGGACACAGTGTTCACAGATCTGACATGATCTCATCGTGTCTGAAAGAGACTGAGGACGAAACGATTCAGTCTGACTCTTCTCACAGTGAACACTTGAACAATGGATCTTCTTTCAGTTATTCTGTTCTGTGCCTTAGCTGGTAGGTTATTTGGTTAATTATTATATTTTTTGTTAAAAAATATTTTTTTAATTAAAAACATCTCACTAAAAACATACAAATGTATATTTTCTGTTTCAGCTGCTGTATTTGGAAATGTCATCAAACCAAACAAAACTGATGTTTTTGCTGAGGAGAGTTCAAGTGTTACATTATCCTGTAGTTATTCTGCCTCTGGAACTCAAGATTATCTCCACTGGTATCGTCAGTATGGAAGATCAAAACCTGAATTTCTTGTACACACATACAGTGCTGCAAAAGAAGCTCAGGTGTCTGATGATCAAAGATTCAGTGCTAACATTACAAGAAAAGAACATGTGGATCTGGAGATCTCCTCTGCTACAGTATCAGACTCTGCTGTGTATTACTGTGCTCTGAGGCCCACAGTCACAGGAAACACAGAAACACTGTACAAAAACCTGTTACTGTACAATGAGAGAAACACAGAGATGGTGAAAAGAAAGCTAGTCTAAAAATATGTAATGAATCTAATGCAACAATGTTTAAAACATTACAATTCTAAATTGAATCAAACAGCCAATTACAATGTGAATTTGTGTGGCAGCAAAAAAGATCAATATTAAAACCATACAATGAGGTCCTTCATTCCTCTATGAGATGACTGTTTCAGCTATGCAATACTTGCAGTTGACCATAAGAGGGCAGTAGTTACTCAATATTACCTTTGACTACAGAACCTTTCATGGGTATCCACAAGCTCCTCCTTGGATCATCATTATAATAGCAAAAACAAAACTCTCATATTCACTGATTTACTTCGAGGTGTCTTCAACATAGACACAGTCATGTCACACATGTTGAAGAATATATTTCTCTTCACACTATTCATTTTTGGTATGAATCTTCATTTAATACAGCTACACATTCATTAAATTGCTTAAATGTTGTATTGTATTGTTCATTAAAATAACATTTCTTAAACTTTTGCAGAGTGCAGATCAGAGGACACAGTTGATCAGCCAGACAAACACCTGACTGAAGCTGAAGGAAGATCTGTGACATTACAGTGTAAATATAAAACAGATTCAGTACAAGAAGATTTATTCTGGTATATCCAGAGAGCAAATGACTTTCCTAAATACATCCTGAGGAGAAGCAAATATGGAGGAGAAAATGGCACTGAGTTCCAGGAGAGATTTCACTCTGAACTTTCATCAAATTCAGTTCCTCTGATGATCAAGGATGTGTGTGTGTCTGACTCTGCTGTGTATTACTGCGCTCTGAAGCCCACTGTGACAAAACTGAAGTCAAACCACATACAAAAACTCTGAGGCATAAACATGTGTGTGATTGTTTCTTTACAATAAGCATTCCTGAAATGTAAAAGCTATAATAAAATCATACTGAGGGTAAAAGTGAAATTAGCTAAAATGCTCATCATACAATCAATTTAAAATGATTTATCCATCAATCTCAGAAACATGTATTCTCTGTAGAGTCAAGGCAATTTAATAGTATCTCAATTTTAATTTAATTTAATTGCATTATTTTACTTTAGTTTTAATTTTGCAATAGGGTTCAGACGTTACATTATCCTGTAGTTTTTCCTCCACCGGATTTTCAGATAATCTCCACTGGTATCGTCAGTATGGAAAATCAAAACCTGAATTTCTTGTACTCACCGAAAGTAGCCTACTTCAAAAGATTATCAGTTGTCTGCTGTAGATCCAAGATTCAGTTCACGTAGTATAAGTGCTTAGCGCTTCTGTGTTGTACGTAGGCTCACTATTGGCCGACGCTGGTCATGTGTGTGATGCGTCTGACGTACAACCCAGAAGCGCTACGCAGTTATACTACGTGAACTAACTCGAGGCCCAGAGAGAAGGAAATGAATAGTGGAATAAAGCCGTTATTTTTGTTTGTTTTTTGCGCACAAAAAGTATTCTCGTCGCTTTATAAACTTAAGATTGAGCCACTGTAGTAACTTGGACTACTTTGATGATGTCTTTATTAGCTTTCTGGACATGGACAGTATACCGTGCTTTTATGCTAACATGCTAAAACCATGCTAACTACAATATGACAATATAGGCTTGAAGGTAATTTTGACTGAAAAGTAATTTAATTTGGGCATTTTTGTGTAAAATGAGTCACACCAAAAGACAGCGCAAAAGGGAACTGAAGCAGGAGTGCCGGATATACTTGATTTTTTTTTTAACATGAAGAGAGAAAACTCACATTGTAACTTTCGGTGTCCTTCTGAGGTGCTGTTCTTCCTCCTGAAAGGAGGAGGACCCCCACACCCCAAAGGTCTCCAAACAATTGCACGTTTAAAAAAAGGAATATGGCGTCACACCTAATGATATCCATTTTCGGGACAAAATGTTTTAGTTAAGGGCTGCTTCAAAATATTATGCCAGAACTTTTAGTCAAGCAGACTCACAAGTAGACATCTGGGATATCAATATATGATTGAATAAACAGAAAATGAATTCATTTTCTTGTTTTTATTCAAAATCAAAATTTGTGAAATGATTGATATGAGCTCACGTCATATGAGCTTATTCTGGTTTGGCTGAAAATTGTGCAAAAATGGAAGATTAAACCCATGAATGCTCTGTATGTCCATATAAAACAGCACTTTCTGAACAATATCACCACAGTTTTTGATATATTTTTCTATAATTTACTTAACATTGACACATTGGACCAAAAAAAGGCCATGTCATGTCAACCACCCATTGCTTAATGTCATGCTAAGTACATGAAACCTCATATGGTGTGACACAAAATCATAAGGTGTGACAGGGTTTTCTTGTCACACCATATGATTATTTTGTCAAACTATATGATATGAATTGCATTTAAATACGTAAATAATGCTCTTAGATACATATTTTATAACTAATAGTTAAGTTTATTGAATATTTCGTCCTTTTAACACATTTTGATACTATATTATGTACACATTTAATATCTATACACCAACTCAATTTGGTGAATCCCTACTATCCCATTTTCAAGCTGAATCCATGTTAAACTACAGCATTTTCTCACTCAAATGTTTCCCTTTATTTATTTATTTATTTATTTATTTTTTCAGTTTGAGGTAGATTTCAGTAGATGGCGAGATAATGCGAATAAAGAAAGAACAAGGAAATGATACATCAGCTTGCTGTTCGGTCATTGTTTTACTCATCCTCATTTTGAAATGAATTTATGCATTAAATAAAAAAGATTTTCTATGATTTACTATAAAGATTATTAGAATTCATGTAGTTAATATTCAGCAGATTAAAATAAAAAGTGCAACATCAAATGAATACAGTAAGTGGATTAATGAATGTGTTATAAACATGATTCTTTGCTACTTTGAGTAGAACTCAGTGTTTTAAACAATTTTGTGATTTTTGCTGTAACTGAAACAATGATTCACTTGTCAAACTAAGTTTGGTTGTTTGTTAAATGCAGCTAATACCGATTTTTGCATACAGATTGTTGTGTGGTGTGATATGGCGTGACACCATGTCATTTGGTGTGACATTTAGAATTTTGAAAGATATTAAGGCTTTTTGGTTATTAATCATAAAATCATCAATGTGACAGATGGGGAATAGTGCCAGCAAAGGTTACAAGCATTTTGGTACTTTTATGACAAGGTATTCCCAAATTAATTTGAAGTATATTGAAAGATTACAAGTAAACGTCTGTCTATGAGTGATGATAAAGTAAAATAATGCAAAATGTAACATATTTGCACATAAGAAATGCTATACTTTTATATAGTAATAATAAAGAATTAGGATAAATTGACTTACATTATCACATTATACCCCTTTTTAATTTAATACACAATAACATTCATGTCACACCATATGACATTTTTAGTCACTAAGACAGTAAACTAGTGAATAAATGTAAATTTTAGGACAAAATCTACAAGACCACATATATATTTGGAAATATAAGAGTTGGTAGAATACAACCCAATGAGTTCCATGACTTACATTTGAGATTTAAAAAAAAAAAACTTTTTTTTTAGCCAAATATGAGGGACAGAAAGCTCTCGGACTAAATCTAAAATATCTTAAACTGTTCCGAAGATGAACGGAGGTTTTCATTTTTGGGTGAACTAATACTTTAAACTCCATGACCCATGCCTGGCACTGATTACCTGGACACTGCTGCTTATCATATGGACTATTTATTCAGTCACTCTCCACTCTATCACTGCAAAGTCTTGTTTTGCCCAGCCTGACATTTCTGAGCATTTTCCCTGTTTTTACTGTTTTCTCATTTCCTCATTTCTGACCCTGGACTGCTTTCATTGTGTCGACCCTCTTCTGCATGCCCTTGTGATTCTGCTTTGTTTGCCTGGATATTCTCTACATTGTTTGCTGCCTGCCTTTTGACTATGTTTCTGTACTGTCTTGGATATCTCTATTGCTGGTGTTTGACCCCTGCCTGTTTGTACCACACTTACTGCTGTTATAAAAACTGCACATGGATCCCAACTCCGCTGCCTCTTCGTTACAATATTGTATGAACTGTATTGAAAATATACTTGTATAATAAAAACCTAACCCTATAAATAAAAATGACATATTCTTTATGTAAAATTACATATTCTATATCTAATTTTCATTAGTTAATACATTATGATATGTAAATAAATATAAGGAAACTAGACAAAGTGAAAAATACAGGAATCTAAAACAATATAGTCTTAATAAACTAAGAACATTGGTATAGTATTTCGGTGTACAGTGTGTTTTACTGGCGATAGTTGGACTTTATTGTGGCACTTGACTTTTTTGAACATCCATGTTTTTTTTGTAGAAATACTCCCATTGCATACACTCTATGCACCATCATGGTCATCACTATCATGTTTGCACACACTCAAACAGCAGAACTCCATCAAGACATGTTTAATTCACATTCTTCTCATGTTCTGTGTTATATAGAAAATTCTGTAATATTTAAAATAAAATCATAAACAGCAGCAGGAAGTTCAGTGAGGAGGAAGTTCCTGTGTGTGTTTCTGTGTGATCTTCAGTGACTTACAGCTCAGAGAACTGAGAGCCTCAACAGAGAACTGAGCTGATCTGATTCAACATGGACAGATGCCTCATACTTATTCTCATTGTGGGAACAGGTACATTATTTATCAAATAATTAATGAAATTCTGTACATAAATAATTACTTTGTTTTTAATTCTCAATCCCCAAAGGCTAAATTTATATTAATTTAGTCATTTGTATTCTTGTGAAAGTCATTTGTATTATTTTGTCAACCTTGCTTTCAGAAATCATTTTTTAATTGTTGACAGGTTTGGTGACTGGAGACAACATTGAGCCAGATAAAGGGACAGAAAAAAACTCAAAAGAAACAGAAACTGTCAAGCTGAGCTGCTCATATAGTGCAAGTGGTGAATATGTTTATCTTTACTGGTACAGACAGTATCCAAACAAAGAACCACAGTATTTATTACGCAAAGGTGCACGATCCTGGAGTGCTTATAAACACACCTCTGACCCTCGGTTTCAGTCGACTGCATCACAAACATCCACTGAACTCACTATTACTGCTGTACGTCTGTCAGATTCAGCTCTCTATTATTGTGCTCTGAGAGTTGAAGCCCAGTGATACAAAACATGAAACATGTCGTACAAAAACCTGAAGCTCTTTTCACTTTGAACCACTCTAGTGAAAACCACAATCAAAACCACAATCTATCCAGCCCTGAATATAATAAAATATGTGGTAACACCTGTGTGAGGTTGAATTAGTTAAAAACTTCATGGAAACAGTAGATTTAGATGTCACGTTTCATGTGGTTCCTTAAGCACTTCATACATTCTTAAAATAATTGCTTAATTGTCATCATGCAGTAAAAATAGGGAGCCAGCAGAGAGAGATCAGTTAAACCTATCATTTGTTGTAGGGGTGCTGAGATCTCACACGATATTAGGACTCTTTGTATTTCTTTAAGCGACTGCGTCTCTCAGCACCACTCCTATTGAGTTAATGACTCTCCAACAACATCTAACCAATTGTTGGGTCTGTTGGGTTTATTTTCAAGGCAGTGACTATTGAGCTTCTTCTGACAAGCCACTGTCAATTCTCTAGTTCTTTTAAAAAAACAAAGCCTCATACATTATATATAGCTAAATGTATGTAAAAAAAAATCACTTTAAAGTAATAGGCTTTGCTTTTCCAGTAAATTTATTCATTTAAGACACTTTTATCTAAATTGTCTTTATAATTTCTGTCAATAACATTCTAGAGAACTGCATGCTCTTTAGTTTTTCTGCAGCAGTTTTTTTGGAGGGTCCTTTACTATTTCAGCATGACAAAATATCCATATGTATAAAGAAAAGTCAATCAATAAAGTTTGATACAATTTAAAAATATTTGTTTTCATTGTACAGAAAGTCAGACAATGATTATTTCAGCTTTTGTCTCTCAAAAGAACACTTTAAAATTGAATAAAAACAATGTCATTTCAGAAGTTGGCCACTGTGTTGAGCAGTTTCCACCTCCATCATGGTTGAGATGCTCAATGAAGTTCCTGCTGTATGTGTGTAACCTCTACAAACAGTTGTGCACTGGTAAACTTCAGTCTGATATTTCCTCTTGTACATTGGCTGAGGGATTTACTTTTAATGGCTGCAGTACTTGGTAAGTATAACTTAACTGTTAAAGGTCCTCTAAGCGATCTCACGCGTTTTTAGGCCAAAACATTTTTTTTTTCACATACCGCAAACATCTCCTCACTATCCGCTCGCTGCCTGTCCCCTGAACACACTGTAAAAAAACACGGTCTCTGCAGACAGCCCACGCGCCACAAACTGCAGCAAAAACAAACTGAGCAACAAACAGAGCGACCCGCACCACGAAACATAACAAACTGTTCCAGCCAATAACCGACAAGAATGATGTGGGGGTGAGGTTCGGGGGTTAGTGCGCATGACGGAGGAGGGAGGGTCTAGCTAGCCTCCGTTTTGTTTGATAATAATTCAAACATCAACAAGAGGTTACGCCAACCGAGATCGCTTAGAGGACCTTTAAGTGTAACAAAATTGTATTCTTCTTACAATACAATACAATACAATATTTATTTATAAAGCGCATTTAAAAACAACCAAGGCTGACCAAAGTGCTGTACAGAACAGAAGAAAGAGAAAGAAAAATAAATTTAAAAAAACAATAAAGTAACACAAAACAATAAATAAGCAATAATCATATCTGAATCAAGGAGTATTAAAAGCCAAAGAAAATAAATAAGTCTTTAAAGAAGATTTGAAGGTGGAAACAGAGGGAGCTAATCTAATGTGGAGAGGTAGACTGTTCCAAAGTTTTGGGCCTGCAATCGCAAAAGCGTGATCGCCTCGTTTTTTAAGGCTGGATCTAGGCACAATGAGTAGACAGTCATCACTGGATCTCAGGGTTCTAGAAGGAGTGTACGGACAAAGTAAATCCGTCAGGTACTGAGGGGCCAATTTGTTCAGGGCTTTATTAACAAATAATACAATTTTAAAATCAATTCTAAATTTGACAGGTAGCCAGTGCAGTTTGGATAAAATAGGGGTGATCGACTCATACTTGCGGGTCCCAGTGAGGAGTCTAGCAGCTGCGTTTTGAATTATAATAGTCTAGTCGAGATGTTACGAAAGCATGAATCACTGTTTGGAAATTACTCTGAGTTAAAGAAAAGGTTTCACTTTAGAGAGTTGGTGAAGGTGAAAAAGCATGATTTTACAACAGTACTGATCTGTTTCTCAAATTTTAGGTTGTAATTAAACAGAAAGCCCAGATTTCTAGCGCATTGAGTTTCATATGGGGCAAGAGAACCACGGTCAACATCAAGCACACAGTTTTCCTTGGGCCCAAATAGAATTACATTCTCAATTACATGAGAAGATATGAAAACCGATTTGTTTCTTTACTTTCTTTTATATTTCCTGACAGAGTGCAATACACAAGATTCTGTTAATTAGGCCAACAAGAGTTCAAACAGCTTCTGAACATGACGTGGTTACACTTCACTTGCACCGTTAGCCCGGACAAGTTGAATCTACTTAAAAAATTGGAGCACACTGGTTGCCCTGAAAAAATGTAAGTAATGGTAACTATATGGTTTGTTTACACTCATGAGTTCACAATACTGTCAGTATTTAATTTTAGGTGCCAGCTCACCTTTTCCCAGGCTGAGCATTACCTGCTGAATAAAATTTAATTTGTTTTGCATACAGTTAGGGTCATACAGTAATCAGTCCGAAAAAATGACACAGAAGGCCTGAGGTTGGTCAGTTCATCCATCACCAAACATCCTTCCAAATCGATCCTCACTCTAGATGGGTTTAGCTGAGGACTTTCTTGATCAACGCAGAGGATTCTCACTGGAGTTTGTTTGTATGAGTCCTTGTCAGCTGCATCCTATCAGAGGAAGAAAAAGATAGAAGAAAAGAATAGACATTGTCAGATGTTTCTGTTGTTAAATACTAAATTCCCAGTTTACAGGTTGCAATTACGAGTTCTACGAGAACGGGAGCGTTTTTTTACAAGCTGGAATCCTAAAAGAGGAAGAAAAAAATAGACAAATACATTGTCAGATTTTTCTGTTGTTAAATACTCAAAGTCATAAGCTGCATTCACGCCATGTTGTATTACTGTAAGATGACAAAATGTGACGTTGTACTCTGAGCCGTTCATGTTCTTTGACTGGAAATGATTCATTTTAAAGGCAACACTATCCACGGCTAAATGAATCAGCAGCATTAGGGTGGTACACTGGTCATGTGGTAAAAGTAGGAGCTCTCAGAAAATTCCCAGTTTATAGGTTGCAATTACGAATTCGAGCAGTGTTCGAATTGTGTCAAAGCTCTTAGGGGGTCCCCACAAAAAAAAAAAAAAAAAAACCTAATAATATAGCCTACATATTTTCATTTATTTATTTCATATAATACTATAATTTCATTTACTTAACTTTTAGTGTTTCAGAACATGTTTTTGCAGTTGAGCATTAACTCTGTGCATAATTGATGAACAAAGACTTTTCTCCACCCAAAATCTATGTAATAATCCGGGTTTTTCCTGGGTGCTAAAATCCCGATCATGTATTTTAATAAGATAATTAAATGTGTATTTTTCGTAGACCATCATATAGCCTACTGAGTTTCCCACAGTATTTTTGTGGATTGAGCTCGGTACCTCTAGGGGGGTCCGGGGGCATGCCCTCCCGGAAGAAAATTTTGTACATTTTAAAGATAAATTCATTAATCTGGTGCACTTTGAGTCCCCCGAATCTGCTGTTAAAAATAAATAATCCACCCGCCAACCTCCCGAACCTATGATATTCTCTGATTTAGATATCTGCATCTGATCATCACATTTCAATTATTCAAATTCTCAGTGTTAAGCATGATAATATGATGAAATATCACACTGTAGGCTGATTTAAAATTAAGATTTATTTAAAATAAAAGTTCTTCTTTTGTCAAAATTACATTTCCAGCCTAAACAGAGGCTTTACTCCCTTCAAACTTAAATTGTCAGTGTTTCATTACATCACTGTTGGAAAACACTCTTATCAGAATAATTTTTTTAGCTTTATAAAGGGCATTTCTTTCCCTAATTTGTACTCTCTATACTCTTTCCCTACTCTCAGGGAACTGAGGTTACGTTAGTAGCCTAACCGAGTAGGCCTACGTTATTTCTTATTTTATTTTTTTGATATTGAAAATTGTTTTATTCAGGGCATGTCCGGTTGGGCAAGTAGGCCACAATTCTCTTTCACTTGTCCCTTAAAAAACACACGCACGTGTCCCGGACAACCGTTAATGTCGAAATTCTATTCAGATCAGTAAATTACCAAACAATCATAAAAGAAAGAAATATTATCTTACTGTCATCGTGAGGTGAAAATGAGGATGCACTCTGCCAGACTCTCGTGAAAGTGCTTATCTATAGCACAAAATTTATTTCTCGTACCATTTATTCGCCAAAAATAGTTTTTGCGTGCATATGATACGCACTTTATGGCGTGTAATACGCACGTACTCCACACCCCTAATCCTACCCAAGGGGTTTGCAGTGTGTATCATTTACACGAAAAAAAAAAAAAAAAAAAAACCTATTTTTGGCATATAAATGGCACGATCAATAAAATGTATCTGTTTATAAATTTGAGCGTCTTTTCAGACGCAAATCTAATTTGAATTACTTTCTAATAGGAGCGGCAGCGAAATACTTTGATTAAAAAAATATATATTACCTAATAAATTATGTTTCTATTATTTTAGTTTTAATGAAAAACCAGGGGACCCCCCCGAGGTAATTTTTTTGGGCCTTATGGGGGGTCCCTTGATGTTTATGGGGGGTCCCGGACCCCCCCAGCTCCCCCTCAATTCGAACACTGGTTCTAAGAGAACGGGAGCGCTTTTTTACAAGCTGGAATCTCATAATTATGGTAAATACAATATGGCGTGGATGCACCTATACATACCTGGTTTTCTGTAGAAAGAGCTGACACTTAAAGGACAATTCCAGTATTTAACACTCTATTTTGTAGTTTGTTTTGGATGAACAAGAGTGGTGGACTATTTTAGAATTGCCCATGACCGCTTTAGAATGGGAGTCTATGGCCATGCACAAACATGTCCTTAAAACAACCCTTAACGTTCGTTTTCAAAACTGTTCAACTCACCGAGTGGTTAGTGGTGTTTGTTGATGATTAAAAACAAATATATCGGCGCAATGTATGATTTCAATCCGTTTATTTTTCTATAGTGGAACTATCTTTTCAGATACCTCACAACCGCGTATAAACTTCTGCTCTTCCGCAACTTCCGTTGCTCTGCTCACGCTAGCCTTCTGAGAGACAGAGAACCGAGCGAAAAGAACTAAAAGACTACAACCAAATGTAAACAGCCCCCTTTCCGTTTCCGGTAGCGCAGTAATATCAACGAGCAATGAGTCCTCCAACGGAAATCAATGGGATTTTACAAAATGCCAAATAAAACACGACAGAAACTGCATTTCGCTACGCTACTTGTTTTGGAACATCA
This sequence comes from Rutilus rutilus, assembly GCF_951802725.1. Classification (NCBI taxonomy): domain Eukaryota; kingdom Metazoa; phylum Chordata; class Actinopteri; order Cypriniformes; family Leuciscidae; genus Rutilus; species Rutilus rutilus. The sequence goes on from NC_140214.1 coordinate 15,187,952, forward strand.
ACGAACACCACTAACCACTCGTGAGTTGAACAGTTTTGAAAACGAACGTTAAGGGTTGTTTTAAGGGCATGTTTGTGCATGGCCATAGACTCCCATTCTAAAGCGGTCATGGGCAATTCTAAAATAGTCAAAAAGTCGAGACAGGAACCATTGTCAAAATGTCTTTGTCCACCACTCTTGTTCATCCAAAACAAACTACAAAATAGACTCAAAGTGTTAAATACCGGAATTGTCCTTTAAGTATCATCAGGCTGATGTCAAAGCTTGTTGTTGACAACTTTTCTGTGAGGAGAAAACATTAAAGTTATAGTCTTTATAATGGCACCTGACTTTATGGTTTACATGTTATTGTGCACTTTGCAGTATGCAGATGAATAGCCTACACTAATCAGCCTTAGAACAGGTCTCAGTAAACCCACATGACAATCTGGAGTTTTGGTGTGAATGGCAGGATAAGCCTAGCCTGACTACGTCAGACTTCGTACTTCCGCTCAATTTCATTTCGCTTCTGTACTCAGTCTGAGACAGCGTCATAGCTTTCCGTTTGCCTCCGGCCTGAAAACAGCCGGCCAATCAACGAACAGAGGGCGGGCTGAGAGCCGTGACGTAGACGCTGATTGTACCGGATGCGTAGATTTACTTCACATAATCTGCAAAAGTCGTTCACAGCCATGTTCACTCCGGTATTTCGAAGTGATTTAAATGTACATGCATTTCAGAAGTAAACAAGGAAATTGTTCTGTTCATGTATAACTTACATGTTTGAGCCAGAAATCTAGCTATCTAAAAAACAAACAAACACTGATTTTCACTGCTCACAAACGGACTCTCGAGGAAAACAAAGAAACGATAAAAAGGTAAATGTCAAGAAAAAAATTCCATAGAACTTGCTAAAACAAATGTTCCAACTTCTCATTAACAGCTCCTTGAATCCACACACACCACGACAAAAGGGCGTTGACTCGCAGCATCAAACCACTGTGTGGAAGGCGTGGTCAGGAGAAAAACTTCATAATTTGAGTCCATCTAATTTACATTTACTCACACATTCAAATTATGTCCACAAATTAGTAGAATCTACTTATATTTTATTAGTAATGCAAGCAAACTTAAATATTTTAATTAAATTGTAATTAAATTCTTTATTACATAAAAAATCCAGGCTAACAGTACAGTACCAGTGACCAATACCCTTGTCTTTATTGGTACCAACATAAAACCAGTGGATTCCCAGTTCACATGCTCCATAAACTCTCAACTGGATCAAGCAGCAGTGAAAAAGAATTTGAGGAAAGTTTTCATGCAGATCTCAAATCCTCAAGGTCAGTTTCTCTGACAATCAAGGATGTCTGACTCTGTTGTGTACTACCAGAGAATGTCTAATAAGGTGAGAAGTTTCACTCTCAGTACACTTCCAGCTTCTGAAATGGTTGCAGTTCCACTCTGGCCCCATATGAGGGCGCTCACAGGACGAGTGCAGAATGAATGGAGGTCTATGGCGCTATACCAACCAAATCCACTTTTCTCAGGATATAATTTTTTGTCTAGTAATTTAAATATTGTATTCGAAAGGAGATGCAAAGAAATTACACATTGCTGGGTGTTAGAGTTTTTAGAGTCACTTATTTGCTTTAAAAAGTCTTTTAAAGTGTCAATGACGTCATACACATCGTACGACCAGAGATACTGCTTTACTGCAATCCTTCAGTCACTCTGGTGCTTTCGCGCTCTGCACTTTCTTTTCTCTCCAGGCATCGACAACACAGCTGACACAGGTAAATACACGTGCTAGACGAGTTTTTGTTTTGTTTGTTTCTGGTCCCGCTTCGGATGCCACGATGCCATCAAGCGGTATCTCTGGTCGTAATCAGTGCTTCACTGACCAATCAGCGTTCATTAGCAGAATGCTAGCGTGTTATGGGCAACAACAACTCAACCTGTAAGAAATCGAAAGGACATAAGTACTCGTTCATTCAACTTTCGACCTATAACCCATGTTGAACTTGCAAAACCTACTATCGAATCTGAGATTTCTAGGGGTGACCCCGAATAGTCGAAGATTCGATGCTTCGATAGGAGGAGTCTGATTCGACTACCGATCTCATGGTCGAATCTTCGCAGAGGTGTTATGAAACGAGGATCATGCCCCTTTGGCTATATGAGGGCGCTCAATTTCACATAGAACTAGCTTTTATGTCAATACGTTAATATTCAGCCTATTATGATAATGCTGTATATAAAAATGTGCAAAGAAAGAAGCTTTTAATAAATATTTTTTAACGTGCGTGAATAAATCCAAACACCCCGTGACAGATTTAAGTTTCACTTTCGATCCGTGACCGACAGAGGAGCGTCTTGGCGGCAAGGATTTAAATCTTTAACAATGTCTGGGATAAGAAAATCTAAAGTGTGGATGTACACCATCAGAAAGGATATTCTCCAAGGCTGGATTTAGCATCAGGAAAACCATGATCGCACTTCTGCCGGCCAACGTTAACACGTTTCACGCATAGACTGGGTTTCATGTTAGAATGTATTTTATCCGCGCGCACTAAAGACTCCAACGGGGACAGACAGAGTGAAAGACTGGATTTTTTCTCTCGATCAGGTAGGGTACAAGTGATTTCAAAACTTTTCAGCCGGTTCTAATTAGATTTTTGGATGCTGTGAACATTTTTAGCTAAAAAGACTGCCTCTCCAGTTTAGCATTTATTGTTGTTTCTGCAGTTAAAAAGACAAAGTTGAAAATTCGGGCTACTATCGTTATTTTAATAATTTCTTTATTTTTATTTTATTTATTAATCTGTCAGGGTTATCTAATCTAACTATTTGTGGCTTGTGTTTTGAATATATGTTCCTCTGCACTTTAGGCATTTTGCACACATTTGCTCCTCATCTTGTGACTTGATTCTAATTTATTTCGTTTTGTATTTTTTATTTATTAGAAAGGTATATTCTGTTCTAATTTAATTTTAGTAAATTAATTGTTTATTTTTTGGAGTTATGTTATTTCTTAGTTCTATTGATCCAAAATGTTTTTTATACATTTTCTTCTATATCTTTGTGTGATTTTCTGTACATCGCGGCTTTGAAACGTTAAAGCCCCGCCCCCATACACATGATTCGACTATTAGTCGACTATAGGCAAGACATGACGATTCTGATTCGACCATGAAAATCCATAGTCGGGGACAGCCCTAGAGATTTCTCAACGGCAATCGGGTGAAAGAGACAAATTTAGCCGTCTAGCCCCATAGACTCCCATTCATTCTGCACTAATGGGCGATCGCCCCCAGTGGAACTCTGGTGGAACTACAACCAAAATTCGGTACAATAGGACTTAATAGGGAGTGGGCAGGCTCTCCGTAGATGGGCTCTGGTACTACTCTCTAAAGCCCACTGTGACTGAAACACATAAACATCCTGACAGAACTAAGAGCTCTAATTTTTTAACATGAGCAATTTTTTTTCCTACTGTTATAGAATAAACCACTCCAGTGGGTGGAGCTGATTCACACTGTTGAGAGTGTGAGACAGTCAAACAGTTATTCAAATATTTTTGCCATCGCTGTCTGTCTGAAGACACAATGTTTCTCTTTACCTGGATAATAATGCAACTTTGCATGGGTAAGACATATTTTTTCAATCAATATATTTATTATAAAAAAATATAAAGGCTTATAAATTTAAATAGTTAAATTGCACAAATTGTATAAATCTGTTTAATTGTTTGATTAATTGTCATTTGCTTTTTCACAGGAAATACTTTTGGTGATATACAATACAACCATTTACTTCAAAATAAATAGTTTTTGGGGGTGAAAATGTGACTCTCTCCTGTAACTACAGTCTCACTAGTGGCACTAGTGTTACTCTCCATTGGTATCGCCAGTATCTTGGAGCAAACCCAGAATTTTTACTTCTTGTCACTGAATATTATAACAAATCTGAGCCTGATCTTCGTCTGTTTTCAAAAGCTACAAAAGAGATCAAACGTGTGGATCTGAAGATCTCCTCTGCTACAGTATCAGACTCTGCTGTGTATTACTGTGCTCTGCAGCCCACAGTCACAGGAAACACTACAACACTGTACAAAAACCTTTCCTTATCTTATAGTGAAAGAAGAAAGATACACAAAGACAAAGACAAAGAGAGCTGTGATTAACACAGTACATAAAGTAGAATATGTAAATAATTTGATAAATATGTAATGAGTCCAATACCAAGTCTACAGGAACCTATAGTTTAAGTACTTTGTACAAATAACACATTGTGCAGGTATAACGTGCCACAAGATGGCAGTGTTCTCAGACAATAACTAAAGGAACTGCAACAACGAACAACATAACTGAATTTACAGAACAAAACTCATGATGTTGCTCAGAGAGGAGGGACTCAGAGTTCACAGATCTGACATGATCTCATCGTGTCTGAAAGAGACTGAGGACGAAACGATTCAGTCTGACTCTTCTCACAGTGAACACTTGAACAATGGATCTTCATTCAGTTATTCTGTTCTGTACCTCAGCAGGTGTGTTTATTTGGTTAATTAGGATATTATATACATATGGGTTTTATTTAAAATCTCTCACTAAAAAGTTACAAATGTGTTTTTACAAATGTTTTCTTTTTCAGCTGCTGTTTTTGGAAATGTCATCGAGCCAAACAAAACAGATGTTGTTTATGAGGAGGGTTCAAATGTTACAGTATTCTGTAGTCTTTCCCCTGGAGGTTCAGATTATCTCCACTGGTATCGTCAGTATGGAAGATCAAAACCTGAATTTCTTGTACTCATCTTTGGAAGTGCAAAAGAAGCTCAGGTGTCTAAAGTAGATCCAAGATTCTCTGTTGAAGTTGAAAAAAAGGAACAAAACCATGTGGATCTGAAGATCTCCTCTGCTACAGTATCAGACTCTGCTGTGTATTACTGTGCTCTGCAGCCCACAGTCACAGGAAACACATCAGCTCTATACAAAAACCTGTTATAATGAGAGACGAGAGAGAATCACAGAGACAGAGAAAATGACAGTGAGAAAAAAAGCTGTAACTGCCAATAACAACATGTATGTCAGAGAAATAATGGAAACAGGTAGCTACCAAAATCAAAAGGTAGACAAATCATTTAATCAGCTTATTGTAAAAAGGATAAAAATATAAACAAAATAACATTCTAAAGTCGGTGAATATTTGGCAATATAAAGATGAAGCATATTAAAACCCTACAATATTGTCTACTGACCTTGACAAATCAATTTAGAATATCCTGTAATTCAAGAAAATGTCACAAAAAACATTAAAATATCTCAAATGATTCTCATAATATAGAGAATATTTTCAGAGCTCTTGCTTTTTCCAAATTATGGTTATATATAATGTAAAGCTAGCAAAAAACTACACAGTAATTTTTTATATAGCCTATAGTTCCATCAGTTCATATTTCCATGTTCATGAGAAATGAGAGGAAATTAGTCAGACTGACAAACGCAAAGACATCAAGTATATAAGCCTTTATAAATCAGGAAGTTCCTGTGTGTGTTTCTGTGTGATCTTCAGTGACTTACAGCTCAGAGAACTGAGAGCCTCAACAGAGAACTGAGCTGATCTGATTCAACATGGACAGATGCCTCATACTTATTCTCATTGTGGGAACAGGTACATTAATTATGGAGTGAAAACAAATCACTGATGGAACTAAAACAGCATATTTAAATACAATATATAAATACTGTATTTATGCTGGTTTAATTCCATCTTTTTTTTTTTTTTTTTTTTTTTGGTGTGTAAGTGCTGTAAAATGTGTTTGCAATATTATTTTGTCAACCTTGCTTTTACATATAAAATAAATAAAGAAATCACTTTTTTTTTTTTATTGTTGACAGGTTTGGTGACTGGAGACAACATTGAGCCAGATAAAGGGACAGAAAAAAACTCTAAAGAAACAGAAACTGTCAAGCTGAGCTGCTCATATAGTGCAAGTAATGTTTGGCTTTACTGGTACAGACAGTATCCAAACAAAGAACCGCAGTATTTATTACGCAATGGTGCACAATCCACTGATGATCGGTTTCAGTCGACTACATCACAAACATCCACTGAACTCACTATTACTGATGTACGTCTGTCAGATTCAGCTCTCTATTATTGTGCTCTGAGAGTTGTAGCCCAGTGATACAAAACATGAAACCTGTCGTACAAAAACCTGAAGCTCTTTTCACTTTGAACGAATCTAGTGAAAACCACAATCAAAACCCCAATCTAATGTAATAAAATATGTGGTAACACCTGTGTGAGGCTGAATTAGGCCTGTTAAGAAATTGATATGAAATTAAAACTTGTATATAAAATATTCTGCTTTTATTAGTATAAAATTATTTAATAAAATAATATAATTAGAAAAAAGACACAGATTGCAACAAATCTTCCTCTGTTCATAAAGAAAAGAAAATACAATTACATGCATGTTAAAATTTAATATGACAAAGGAGATTGACAACATTTTTAGTTACATTTAGTTTACATAATCAATAATTCCATTGTTGGATATTCTTGACCATTAAATGTCTCACACTGACAAACTAACAGAACATTGTCTTGCTCGAATAGAATTCAAACTTCTCCTCAGCAAATGCAAAACCACGTGTTTTCTACATTCATATGTGACCATATTTTATTCCAATAAAATTAATATACATATTTTCAGTACAGTTCAAAAGATAAAAAAGGTAAAACTTCCACTTTGTCTTTTTTTTTTTTTTTATCTGACAAAAACAATGTAATTTCAGAAGTTGGCCACAGTGTGGCATAATCTGTGATGTTGGTGGGAAATATTAATTTAAGATCCCACTGTATGTGTGTAACGTCTGCAAACATTTCTGCACTGGAATATTTATTAGACTGTTATAATCTATGTTAATCTGGGTGAGGAATTTATTTTAATGGCTGAAGTTCTCGGCATGTAACTTGTTAAATGTAACAAATTTGTATTATCTTTAGCACATATCTGAAAATTGATTTGTTTGCTTTTTTTATATTTATTGACAGTGCAATACACAAGATTCTGGTAAGATTCCCAGTTTACATGCTCTGTAGACTCTCAACTGGTTCAAGCAGCTGCAAAATAGAGTTTAAATCTCAGTTGCACAGGTGGGGCATGTTGTAAAACTGTGTTACATTGTGCCCCTAATAGAATACACAATTCTATTCGGTCCAAACCATGAAAAAAAGGTGAATAAAGACTGAGAGTCAAAGTTCAGAAATTATGAATTATTATTATGTTTTGAACTATGCTGTATAGCTGTGTTTGCAGTGTGTTTGTTGTCAAACTCAAAACTTTGTTTTTAAAAATAAATTCCATTATTTTATATGAAAAAGTTAATTATTGTGTTTTATTGACAGAAATGTTTTAGTTTGACTGTATAGATCAGATAAACTGTCATATGTTACAGTGTGACCCTGTTAGAAATGTACCCCAACTATGGGGCATGTCGTCACATTTCACTTACATTATTTTGGGGTATATCAAGAAAAAAAGCATTAATGAACTGTATTAATTGAACCAAAACCACATAATTGTACTAGACATGTGGGAAATGAATGTGGGAAAAAAATGTATTCTCCGAACCCCAAGTGGATTTACACAAACTGAAAGTCAAAAAGGGTCAGGTTGTGCCCCGCTCTCCTACATAGATGTTAAATACTCAAACTCTTTTCTCTGCCAATTCAGAATCTCAGTGTAACTGAGATGTGCTTATGTGCTCTGCTGCCCACTGTAACTGATATATTACATAGACACCCTTACAAAAACTAAGAGCTCTAAAGTGTGCAGTTTCTGACATGAGCCTTTTTTCATGTCAACATCCTCCAGCAGTGGGTGGAGCTGATCCACACGGTTGAGAATGTGAGACAGTCAAACAGTTATTCAAATACAATCTATTCCATCACTGTCTCTCTAAAGACATCATGTTTCTCTTTACCTGGATAATAATACAACTTTGCATGGGTAAGAAATATTCATTCAATATGTTTATTATGAGTAATTGTTATCAATATTATATAACAGTAATATAACAGATAGCTCTGTTATATAATTGTATTGCTTGACTAAAGACTTTTCTTTTCCACAGAAACTGCTTTGGCTGATACAATTCAACCATGGACTTCAGAAAAACATGTTATTGAGGGTAAAAATGTGACTCTCTCTTGTAACTACAGTGCCACTACTGGCAATGTTCAGTCTCTCCAGTGGTATCGCCAGTATCTTGGAGCAAAACCAGAGTTCCTACTTCTTGTCAATGAATATTCAACATCTGAGCCTGGTCTTCGTCTGTTTTCAAAAGCTACAAAAGAGATCAAACGTGTGGATCTGGAGATCTCCTCTGCTGAAGTGTCAGACTCTGCTGTGTATTACTGTGCTCTGAGGCCCACAGTCACAGGAAACACTACAACACTGTACAAAAACCTGATTCGCAGTATTGCATTTCAGTTACACATAGGTGTCCATTTTTACATGCTATAAAAAACTACACTTAATGGTGGTTTCAACAAATGTTTAGAAGGAGCTTGTTCATTTTGTCCCGTCAATCTACTAAGTAAGAGATAATTTATAGTCAACCATGCATAAATGAATATGTGGATATGAAATTGATTTTACAGTTAAAGTTTGCATTGAATTTATTTTATAATCTGACCTGTATCTATGTCATCTTAAAGTCCACAACAACATACAGAACAATTGGATAGCAACAAGTCAAACACTGCAAAAATATAATAGCAATATTAATGCTGAATTCATCTGAGGTCATTTAACTGCAAGACGATCAATAACTATAAAGTTTAGGCCAGATGATGATGAGAAAGAGTCCCAAAATAGTTCAAATAAACAAAATATTTATTAAACAAACAAACTAATGTAATTCACTGGCAAGAAGGCAACAAAACAGCATGTAGACACGACAATACCTGATAATCAACTGAATACAAGGAGGAACTTAAATATACAATGATAACTAACTAAATGATGAACAGGTTTGTTGATGGCATGAGTGTCCATAACTAATGAGTGGCCGGAAATCAGAACAAAGGGAGCCGGTAACTGAAGAAAAACAAACTAACAGTCCATGAATGAAACTAAACACAAACATGACAATAACTGAGATGCAAGACGGTCCCAGTTTCATCTGTTTGGAAGAGAGTGAGAGTTTGCATTGTGATACGAGTGGCTTGAAAGTAGTGGCAGTTTCAGTTACTCAGATAAGCAGACTGACATACAACACTGCTATGGATGATGGCAAATATTAGCAAATATCAGATTGCTGCTGAATGGAATTCCCAAGTAAATTCGAAGACAATGAAGAGTTCAAGGAGCGATTTCAAGCAAATCTCAGCACAACTTCCTTTCGACTGGCAATCCAGGATGTGTGTGTGTCTGACTCTGTGTACTACAATGTTCTGAAGCACTGTGACTCAAACACACTCAAAAAACTTGCAAATACAGTCCTAAATTAAATATTCTTGATTTGTCTTTGGATTAAGTCTATCATTTTAAAATATTCGACTTCATATCATAAATCGATTTACCTAATTTTTAAATTTGACATTAACTGAAGCCTATAAATTATATTTAGGCATTTCTTGTCAAAAAGATCCACAGTGATCAATATGCTGTCAAAACACATGCATTGAATGTATTTGGTTATTACTATAAATGTATTATGATATGAGCAGAAATCACATTTCAGTGCACATTTCTGTCAAATAATGCATTTGCTATATAAACCTGTTGAGCACCAGAAGAGGGCGATATATCATAACATCATTCAGCTCTTCAAAGCAGGGTTATTATTATATCTTTTAAACTAAAATCATAAAAACACATTTTTGTTACTTGAAATAATAATAAATGTCAACTGAAATAAAATATTTAAAAAACAAAAACAAATACCAATACAATAAACTGCATTTTGTGAATAAACTAAGTGAGATTTCTAGATTTGTTTCATACCAAATATTGATCACACAGATGCAGTTCATGTCAGTGCTGTGTTCTCCTTCTGTGCAGGAGGAGCTTGTGTGGGTTTGAGTAAAAGCAGAGTGATCATTAAACTTCTCACAGAGCAAACATGATGATTCTTTGTGCTTTTCTTCTGGTATTTTTGATTAAAAGTAAGTGAAGCTTACCCATGATTTTTTTTTAATATATATTTTATATATATATATATATATATATATATATATATATATATATTTGTACAAACAGTATTTTTAGATATACTTTTGTTTAATGCTATAAAGTTAATGATACAAATTCAGTTTGATGAGATGTTTTATATTTTACGGTTTGCAGGTGACACAATGGCACAGTCAATAACAGCACAGACAAACAGGACACTTGCATCTGTGGGACAAAAAGCCATTCTCTCCTGTAAATATGAAGGAACCATAAATAATCTGCACTGGTATCGCCAATATTCCAGATCCAAACCAGAGTTCCTGGCTTGGATTTACCCACAAGGAGCCACAAGTAACCCTCTTCCTCCTCGCATTTTACCAAAAGTGGACAAAAATCTTGTGAGCCTGGAGATCTTTAATGCTGAAGTATCAGACTCTGCGCTGTACTACTGCGCACTGACGCCCACAGTGACAGGAAACACATCATCACTGTACAAAAACATCCTCAACAATAAATCATGTGTCTTATGATTCTTGAAATCAGTCACTGATGTGAAACAAATTAAAGACTGATTACCTTCTAATTAATGTTTACATTATTTGTAACACTATATTAATATAATTATAACAATAACAAAAGATACATGATAACAGCAAATCATTTCAGCATATTTTCATATTTTTCTACCATTTTTTTTTTTTTAGAACTTTCCCAATCCCAACATAAAATATATGGGGGGTGGTGTGGCGCAATGGATAAGACACATGCCTTTGGTGTGAGGGACCCGGGTTCGAATCCACTGTGAGACACCAATGTGTCCCTGAGCAAGACACTTAACCCCTAGCTGCTCCAGAGGCGTGTGACCTCTGACATATATAGCAATTGTAAGTCGCTTTGGATAAAAGCGTCAGCTAAATGGATAAATGTAAATATCACAGATGCTGCTATTTTCAGTTACCAGTTACAGTAACACAATATTAATATAATTATAACAATAACAAAAGATACATGATAACAGCAAATCATTTCAGCATATTTTCATATTTTTCTACCATTTTATTTTTTTAGAACTTTCCCAATCCCAACATATAGAACAGATGCTGCTATTTTCAGTTACCAGAGTACATCCAAACTTCAGGTATAAATAATATACCTAAATATATTTTCAAAAAAGGGCCTCATTGATTAATTTTGCATGATTGGGGGCTGCTATATTTGCTTAAGCTTTTTGAACGTGTGATAAAGGCGCGATAGGCTGTCAATTTTATGTGGATAAAGGCATATTTTGTACATGACACATGTCCTTATAAGGGCAAAAAAAGATGTCGTTTTAACGACATAATATCTCGTTATTACGAGAAAAAGATGTCGTTTTAACGACATAAGATCTCGTTATTACGAGAAAAGATGTCGTTAAAACGACATAAGATCTCGTTATTACGACATAAGATCTCGTTATTACGACATAAGATCTCGTTATTACGACATAATTGGGAGGAAAAAATAATATGTATGTGGCAGCAATGCGTCACCGTATTATATAATAAATAGTTTCTTTAAAAAAATAAAATAATAATAATTAAAACAATTATCCCCATTACATTCAAATTATTTTCCCTTTCAAGACATTCAAGGTCTGAGTTATATTTACTGGTAGAGGTGTGTCTCTAAGCACTGACTCCTGTGATCTTGTGAAACCCCTTCAGAGTCTGTTACAGTGAACACAGACAATGGAGCTCCTATCTATTATTCCACTCTTTGTCTTTGCATGTAAGTATTTCGTTTTCTTGTACTGCATCTAAATATTCTAAACAACCACAATGTGAGGAGCTTTAATTAGTGTGGTATTTATTATTGAAAAATCACTGATCACACTTGACTCATTATAAATAAAAAAATAATTGAGGATTAAAAGCTGATTTACTTTTGCAGGTGCCACATATGGAAATGAAATTAGACCAACCAAAACTGAAGAGTTTGCTTTTGAGGGTTCAAGTGTTACATTATCCTGCAGTTATTCTTCTGCACTGACTTTATTCTGGTACCGTCAATACCCACGATCAGCTCCTGAATTACTTGTGTTCATTGTATATGGAACAAAAGAAGATAAGAAGTCTGATGTAAATCCCAGATTCACTGCTAAACACAACAAAGAAAAGCAAAATCATGTGGATCTGGAGATCTCCTCTGCTACAGTATCAGACTCTGCTGTGTATTACTGTGCTCTGGAGCCCACAGTCACAGGAAACACAAGAGCACTGTACAAAAACCTGACACATGTGAGAAGAAAAAACTATTTATAGGAGAACATTTATACGAGAATATAAAATCTATAAAGCTGCATTAGTGTGTTTTATTTGCCAGACTACTTACATTATAAACTTCACGTGCTGCCAGTTTGAGAAATCAGAAATATTTATTTATTCATTCATTTATTTATTACGTTCGCAATACAATATTAAATGTCTTTTATGAATATATCTTTATGATTCAAATTAATATTACAAAATATATTAAATAAAAATAAATAAAAGGAAATTTAAGTGACACTGGATAATTAGATGTTTAAAATTGATAGAAATTATATTGTGCTATATTTATTCTCAAATAATAAAATTGATCATAGATCAATTTTCGCAGTAGTACAATACATAAAAAAAAACAGACAAAACCATTAGAGATTGTAACTGGCTTGTTGTTCTGTCCTCAGGTGTGAAATGTAAAACTTATGATGTGTCTCAGAGAGGAGGGACTACACAGATCTGACACAATCTGATCACTTCAGACTCTATAGAAACAATTCAGTCTGAATCATCTTAAAGTGAACACAGTGCACTGCACAATGGATATTTATTCAGTTATTCTCATATATAGTCTGGCATGTATGTATACGTATATGTTATATAGGCTATGTATTATCTATTGTTAATGATGAGTTTAATTAAAACAAATCTAATTAAAAATTTACCTTTTCTGTATTTTTTCAGCTGCTGTGTCTGGAAACATCACACCGAAGAAAACAGAGCTTTTTGCTGAGGAGGGATCAAATGTTACATTATCCTGTAGTTATTCCTCTGCAGATTATCTATACTGGTACCATCAGTATCCCAGATCAGCTCCTGAATTTCTTGTGTTCATCTTTGATGGTACAACAATCACCAAAAAGTTTGATGTAGATCCAAGACTGTCTGTTACAATCACTAAAAGTGAACAAACCCATGTGGATCTGGAGATCTCCTCTGCTGAAGTGTCAGACTCTGCTCTGTATTACTGTGCTCTGAGGCCCACAGTCACAGGAAACACATCAGCTCTATACAAAAACACTTTACCCAGTGAGAGAGAGCAAGAATATCGCTGATACAGTTAAAAATGATATCACATCCATACAACACACAGTACTTTCCTTCACTTTTTCATGCACCAAGTAATCCAGCCTAATAGATTTTGACAAATATGCTATATAAAGTGTCAAATGATAATCATATTGTGCAGGCACATTTCCACCACTGGGCTGCAGTGTTGTTAAATGTTCTTACAGTTTTTCCTCAGTCTCAGATCACAATTGAAATTCTCAAAACTTGTTCAACCTCCACATCATCTAGTCACTTGTGCACGTCATAAACATATTGCTAATGCTTTGGTATGTGCATGCAAATGATTTTGTACAATTGTCTGCAGTTTCCTACATGAGCAATTACTTTGTCATGTTGATCAAAATTTATTATTCTTGTTCTCTGTTGAATAGTCTAACCCCCCAAAACATCAAGGTAATAGTTAATTGTATAAGTCATTAAATGCAAAATGGTTGAACTAGTTGTCATAATCTATTAAGCATATTTTCTATACATTTCTAATAGACTTTTTTTATTTTTTATTTTTTTGTCCTGAATTGATGAATAGCACAGGTGAATCTTGAATTTCACTAATAAAGGGAATGTAAAGTGTTAGATCAATCAATGTTCAACCAGTTCTCTAAAATAGCTCAGAGGTGTATCTCAAGACCGTTCGGTTGGCAAGCATATAGACAGCGCACAACACAGTGTTATAACTTCTGACAATGGAAGAACAACAAGAAAACAATCAGGGTCAACAGTCAGAAAGAAGATAAGTAAGTGGAAGGGTAGGGAGGCAAAACAGAGGAAGAGGTAAGAGACCAAGGACATATGCATGTTTCTGATGAAATAAGGGCCACTATTGTGGATCATGTTCTCATTCATGGCCTTACAATGGCCGAGGCGGGCCGAAGGGCAGCCGAATGTTGGGAGAACAATGTTGTCCTCAGAAATTCAAATGTTTTGTGGACAGAACAGGTGTACAGAAAAAGTGCATGGTTGTGCACTTTTTTGTATATAAAAAAAAAAAAAAAATCTAAACTGTCACCATAGTTTACATCAGGAAATACTAGCAGAGTACACTGTTATATTCATAAGATTAATTTTGACTACCTTGCTTGTTAAACTCAAGGACTTGTCATTCTGATGGCACTGATATGTTCATTGATGTAAGTACTTACTTAAAACTAAGGATTTTGAGCAAGTCACAGGCTTTTGCAGGTAATCCATTGTGTGGGGCTGTTTGAATGAATTGCTTTGCAAAATGTTCTTACTGGTTTGCAAATGTTAAGAATGATTCGAGAAATGTCCAAAGCAACTGAGAAAAACTGTAAGAAACTGCACATATTAGTCTATTATTTATTTTATTACTTTGCCTCTTTCTATATTTGCATAAGGAGAAAAACAGCAGCTGCATGGTTGATGCAGTATGAATTGTAAAAAAAAGGACATAAAATATTAGAATATAAAAGACTCACATTACAATACACATATTTCATGTCTGTATATCTCAGAAGGACAGCAAAGATGTAAGCATTTAATGTTATTTCCGACCCCCCAAAAAAAAATTCTGCAAAAAATATATTTGTTATAAATATCCTTGACAGACAGAGAGCGTGTGCCAGTGAGCAGGAAGTTCATGGGTGTCTTTACGTCCTTCAGTGTCTCATAAGCAGTGCAGCAGAACATCGAAAGGCTCAACAAAGAACCGCTGATCTTATTCAACATGGACAGGTGTTTTCTGCTCATAGTAATTATGGGAACAGGTACATTAATTATTTAGCAAATGATGATGAAACCGTGGAGGTTTGAAAACCTAAAAAATGCCAATGTTTCAAAAATCTTATTTTAGTCAGTTTTACTGTTTGCATTGTGTCTTGTATTTGTAATGTTTTTGGTCAGCCTTTCTATGACAAATCAAAAATAATTTTATATTCTGCTTATTGTTCACAGGTTTGGTGTCTGGAGACAATATTGAGCCAGATAAAGAAAAAAATGTTTTCACAGAAGAAAGAGAAACTGTCAAGCTGAGCTGCTCATATAGTACAACCAGCAATAATGTTTGGCTTTACTGGTACAGACAGTATCCACATGCAGAACCTTTGTTTTTAGCGTATAGAGGTGCTCGATCCCTGAGTGCTGCAGACACCTCTGGTGATCGGTTTCAGTCGACTGCATCACAAACATCCACTGAACTCACTATTACTGATGTACGTCTGTCAGATTCAGCTCTCTATTATTGTGCTCTGAGAGTTGGAGCCCAGTGATACAAAACATGAAACACGTCGTACAAAAACCTGAAGCTCTTTTCACTTTGAACCGCTCTAGTGAAAACCACAATCAAAACCACAATCTATCCAGCCCCAAATATAACTAGATGTACCGCATGGCGGTACAAAATATGACCGCTGCTCAGGCCTGCACTGGCTTTCCACAAAAATAAATGACGTGGAGCAATTTGGCTGTATTGCGTGTTTATGTATATACCTAAAAAAAGTAGTAGTATGTGCATGTCTGTCTGTGTGTGTGTGTATGTGTGTGTGTTTGTGTGTGCGCATGTGTGTTTGTGTGTGTGTGTCTGTACATGTGGATTTGTATGTGTGTGTATGGGTGTGTGTCTGTGCGTGTGGATGTCAGTGTGTGTGCATGCTTGCGTTTGTTTGTATTCCTGCATGTGTGTGTGTGACAGTATCATCCTAAACCAGCAACCCTTCGCTCAACAGCACCATCTACAGGCCGATGAGTGTACAGTCACTAAATGTGCACATAAATGAATTTATTTTATACCCCCCCATGGATGAAATTCTACGAAACTTAGCATACCCCCAGAGGATGTCAAGTTAATCATACACATGAAATATGGTGCAGTTCTGAACATCTCCACTGAAGATAGGGGCGATTAAAGCAGAATAATATTGCATTTTCATTTTTTATGGGAGGGGTGCAAATCACAAATGAGTGATTATGGGCTAGGTTGATGTGGGCCCTTAAGACCAACATACTTTGCAAATTTCTTCATCCTCGGTGCCACGGTTCAGGTAGTTATTTAGGAAAAACTGCATTTTTTGGGTTTGGGGGGGCCCAGCGCGGAGGGGGATTGGCCCCCGGGGACCAAACGAAATTTTTCCGTAAAAGTCTAGTGGGGCTACATGCCCACCAAATTTCATGTTCCCCGGTGTTTCGGTGTCCCTGGTATCGTTGACGGAAAATTCAGTAGATTGACAAAAAAAAAAAAAAAAAAAAAAACCTTTGACAATCCCTATATGACCGCTTTCGCTAGCTACGCTTGCGGCGGTCATAATAAAATATGTGGTAACACCTGTGTGAAGTAAATTATTTTAGGCATAAGAGAAAACCAGGCAAAACTATATTTCTAAAAAGCATCATCACTTGTAATTCATGCAATGTCATTTATGTTATACATTGCCCATGTGGATTGTTGTATGTTGGTGAAACATCAAGAGAAATGAGAGCCTGTATTTGTAAACATTGTAGTGCCATAAGACATGGAGATGTACAGTAAGTAACCTGGTACAATATTTCAAAGAGCATTTACATTCTTTCTGTGAGTTCTTTTATTTTGACATTGAACAAGTTCATTTATCAGGCCGGGGAGGATATGTGAAAATATGTAAAATAAGTTAATCTGGCAGAAGAGTTTACTTCTATTGGCTGCCGTTCTAGGTAAAGTAGCCGAACTGCTTTTAGTTGAAATGATTCCTTATTATCCATACATCAGAATACACTTGAAAACAGATTTGTTTCTTTACTTTCTTTTATATTTCCTGACAGAGTGCAATACACAAGATTCTGTTAATCAGCCAACAAGAGTTCAAACAGCTTCTGAACATGACGTGGTTACACTTCACAGTACCAGTGTCCAATACCCTTATCTTTATTGGTACCAACCTAAAACCAGTGGATTCCCTGCATGCTTAATAAACTCTCAACTGGATCGAGCAGCAGTGAAAATGAATTCTAAATAATTAATAACAAACTATTTACTTTAAATAGTCTTTTACCAACCATTACACGTAGGTCATATTTCCTCTTTCCACAAAGATGTCTTTGTCAATTATTACAGAATAAAACTCTCCAGCAGTGGGTGGAGCTGATTCGCTGATGTTGACAGAGTGAGATGATGGCAGGGTGAATTAAACAACTAGTTTGGCATCATTGATCGTCTCTCTGAGGACAACATGTTTACATTTTACTTGGATAATAATCCAACTTTGCATGGGTAAGAAATCATTTCAGCGTCATTCAAAAAAAAAAAAAAAAAAAAAAAGTTTCTGTGACACTGTAATCTGATAATCACTTTATTGCTTGATTAATTGATGCCCTTTGCTTTTTTTTTTACAGAATCTTCTTTAGCTGATATGATACAACCATTTACTTCAGAAAAAACATGTTACTGAGGGTAGAAATGTGACTCTCTCCTGTAACTACAGTACAACTGGTGTCACTGTTAACTCTCTCCAGTGGTTTGACCAGAGATGTTATTTCTTGTCAATAAATATTAAATCAAATCTGAGACTGATCTTCATCTATTCAAAAGCTACAAAAGAAATCAAGCCTGTGGATCTGGAGATCTCCTGTGCATCAGACTCTGCTGTGTATTTCTTGACCTGCGTGAGCAGATATGACATTCATTATACTAAATGTAATATTTGTTTTTAATTTGTGTGTATATGTGAGTTTTTTTTTTGTTTGTTTTGTTTTTCATCAAACTGACAGAGGATGAAAGGGGAGGAGTTTAACATGTTTAACATCTCAGATGATCTTGTTACATTTGCTAGACTGTCATAAAGTTCAGTCCTGCTGTAGTGAACACACACACACACACACACATACAATGATACTTCATTCAGTCATTCTGCTCTCTGCCTTGGCATGTAAGTGCATTTGTGCATGTTTTGCGTGCATTTGCATTTCTAATTTTAGAATATACATATATATTTTGTCAAATAATTTTTCATCTTAAATGTTAATATAATTGTTAAGTATTAATTGATTCAAATCCTTGCAAAACTAAAACTATCTGAAAATTTAAATGTTATTTTGTTCTTTTCCAGGTGTGAGTTTTGGAGATGAAATCACACCAGACCGCAGTGAAGAGTTTGCTGCAGTGGCTTCAACTGTTACATTATCCTGCAGTTATTCCTCTGCATATTCACTTCTATGGTACCGTCAGTATCCCGGATCAGCTCCTCAATTCCTTGTGCTTATAATAGAGAGTGTGAAAGAGACTAAGCCATCTGAGGTAGATCCCAGGTTCTCTACTAAGACTAGAAAAGAAAAAGAAATCAAACGTGTGGATCTGGAGATCTCCTCTGCTACAGTATCAGACTCTGCTGTGTATTACTGTGCTCTGCAGCCCACAGTCACAGGAAACACAGAAACACTGTACTAAAACCTGACAAAGCTGAAGGTCTACAACTCATTTCTTTTCATAAATCTATCTGAATTAACAGTATATTATGTTTACATACTATATAACTATCATCAGTGGTATGATAGATTTAGATTTTTTTTTAAATAACTTAATGCTTTTAATGCAGTTCGTTACACACTGCACTCTTAGAATGTTCTCCAAACCACTAGTTGTTGTTTTAAATACAATTTAACTTGCTTTTTTGTGTCTAAGCTGTGGTGACTGTACAGGACCATAAAATGAATACCTGATATATAGATCTACAGTACTATAACAACCAAAGCTTGAGGAATGAATCAGATCACATTCTGTTTGTGTTCTGAGCATTTATGTTGTACAAGTTAGTAAGTAACCACAAGAGGGAGCACTACTGTATATGCACTATACTATAGCATATGAATAGTGATGACACTGTGGACTATGAAACAGATCTGATCTGCTCTTTCATTTAGATCTCTGGAAGAGGGAGGGTTTAAAGCTTTGACATCTGATGTGATCTTGTTAAGCGTCTGTTCGACAGAGCATAAGGAACAAAAACAATGATATTCCATTCTGTCATTCTGCTTTCTGCATTTGCATGTAAGTAATAAAGTATTTTGAGTATTACATCTAAAAGTATTACATCTCTGAGCAGAATTGCTCATTTCTGATCAAAATTAAGTACAAATTGTATTTCTTTACATTGTACAGTATATTGTATTTAATACTGGTACGTCTCAAATGACTGATTCAATTTAAACACCAGTTTATTAAAGATTTGATCTTCTTTTGCAGATGCAACATATGGAAATGAAATTAAACCAAACAAAACAGAGGAGTTTGCTGTCGAGGGTTCAAGTGTTAAATTATCCTGCAGTTATTCATCTGCACTTACTCTTCACTGGTACCGTCAGTATCCCGGATCAGCTCCTGAATTCCTTGTGCTCATCTCAGACGGTGCAAAAGAAGCTCAGAAGTCTGATGTAGATTCCAGATTCACTGCTGAGTTTAGAAAAGAAAAACAAAACTATGTGGATCTGGAGATCTCCTCTGCTGCTCTGAAAGACTCTGCTCTGTATTACTGTGCTCTGGTGCCCACAGTCACAGGAAACACTAGAACACTGTACAAAAACCTGCTTCTGCTCTGGGTGAGGAATCAATGGTCTTCGACAGTTGGGGAGAAGTGGGACCCTTGAATCTTGAATTATTCCCAGATCCCCTCCAGTATACCAAGAAGCCGCATGCAGCATTTTTGAAATGCAAATGCATTATTATTGTAAATGAGGAAACTTTTGTCTAAAACATGCATGGCAGAAATATTCACATGTACAAAAGTGGTCAATATACAATCAAGTCACACTGAATAATCACCAACCCTCATGAAACCTTTTCTTTCCCAACACCACCACCACCACCACCACCAAAAAAAAAAAAACATTACTCTCTTCGTGCATGATTATATCATGTGACAGGATGAAAACATTCATCCTGAACAACAAACACAGTTCTTTCTGCTCTTTTACAGCACAGAACAACTATGTTTAAATGGGCTTTGATTTCCCTGTGTCTCACAGCACATTATGATGGTAAGCTCTTTTTTGGTACATTTTAACAGAACAATGTTTACTTACATTTAGGTTACTAAATTATTTTTAAGTTTACTGATACTTCATATTAATGATTTATTGTTAGTTTATTTCGCTTTGTGCCTCATTCTCACGAGGGTCCACTTACCGTCCTGGCCCAGACCCAGACCTTGCCAATTCATGGAAGCATTTATGCACTTAATGGAAAGCGAATGTTAACATACAGAGAGAAAATACATCAGGCTGTGAGTTTAATTGTATGTCCAATTACAGGCTCACATTTACCCTTTTCTATCTTCTATCCACATGCTGTGACTTCTTTCCCATGGGAATAACATGCATAAAATAAATAATTTAAATTTGAAATAAATTGTCTAATCTATGTATCTGGGCTTTTTATTTATGATCATTTTGGTCTGCACATCAGCAGTGAGTTCCCTAGATTTAGTCAATTTTGGTCACGTTGTACTTAAGCCAACTAACAATAAGAAACTTATCTGATTTAGTGAATCGAGGTGTGAATTGTTCTATTGTGCACATAATTTAGGCCTATTTAAAATGAGGTAATGAATTAGTAAAATGCGTTGACGTACTATTAAGTCGTGGGAATTAATTGTTAATTTGTATCCATAATATACCTATTTTTCATGCATGTCATGTGCAGGGCTCCTTAGCCTATAAAGAAAAAAACAATTGTAGAATAAAAGGACATTGCACTCTTTGGTTTATATAAATAAACAATCACATATTATTCCAGTGGTTACAAAAAACTGGTTAATTCAATGAATTCACCACCAGGGGGAAGTACCTCTTAAATTCTGGTGTGACTGTGCAGTTTCTGAAAATAATCAAGAGAAGCTACTAAGGATAGAGAGATTTGCCATAAGGAGAGACTTGCATTAGTTGTTTTTCTCTCACACTCTTCAACTCAGAGCAACAATGTCAAAATTTGCAATAATTACTCTTTTCTTCATGGCACATGATTTAGGTAAGAAGAACAGTCTTTCATCATTTACACTTTATTTGAGCATCTGTAAATGATTGTTCATTTATGTTTCATCTCCTCCAGTGTGCCGGGGACAGGACAGTGTTGATCATCCTTTGAGAGAAAAGACTTCAGCTGAGGGAAATCAAGTGACTTTACAGTGTAATTATACACTCATGAGCGCTGCAAATGCTTATCTCTTCTGGTACAAACAACAACTAAACAGATCACCAACATTAATTCTGAGTGAATCTACAGTTGGTGAAGGAACTACTGAGGATGATTTTAAGGAGAGATTTTCTGCAACATTGGACTCCACATCAAGATCAGTTCCTCTGACAATCCAGGATGTGTGTGTGTCTGACTCTGCTGTGTATTACTGTGCTCTGCAGCCCACTGTGACAACAGGAGATTCAGTAGAACAAAAAACCTTCCTGGGCTGGGTTTCCCGAAACCTTATTAACGCTACTTCGTTCTTAAGTTACACCTTAAGCTGTACCTTATCGTTAATACGTGTTTCCCGAAACGTTCTTAGTTAAGTATACCTTCTGTAAGTCATACGTTCGTAAGGTTGGTCTGGACCACTCTTAGCTTTACCTTATCACTGTTGCAGGTCTATACGAATATAATTCTGAAGTTTTAATACACCCAGACAGTGTTCAATTAGGCTAATTCAAGTGTTTTCATGCAAAGAATAAACTTGTCATTACACTGATTGTTGTTAGAATTTTAATTATATTATTATATATATTATATTATTAATTTAATAATAGAGCGCTTTTAAAGGCCAGTGAAAGCATAGGCTACTGTCAGTTAAGTCCTATTCGGACGCTCAATTTTTCTCATGGGCTTGTCCGGTATTTGAAAAATGTACAGGGGTAAGTAGGTGATTTTAGTGCCGTCCGAATCCATAATATCAGTGTTTTTTCTCACCCAACCCGCGTAAAAATCCCTGGCCAAATTAGTACCTACTGTTTTTTTGACAAACAGGTCGTGTGGTAATTTCCGTCTGAATCCACATCTCTGAGTTTACAAGAAGAGATTCAAAATTAACTGTTTAAATCCTTTTTGATCACAGCCGAGCACCGTACGTAAGATGTACACTTTTATTACTGAAATGCTGGAAAGTATTTACAAGAACAATATTTCATCGCAGCGCCTCAGCGAACAAAAATGGGAAAGAGGGAAGGTGAAATGGTTATCATGGCAGCAATATATAGCATACAATTTTAAAATATGTAGGCTAGGCTATTATAGTTTGGATTATTTTTTTATATCCCATGAGTCCTAATAAATGCAATTTCAACTATTTCTAAAGTGCTTCTTTTATAAAGAACACCGCTTTCTCACATAAAGCAGTGAAACAGCCCCTGCACGAGAGATTAATTGATTCTCGAGCCATCGATATCAACCAATTCAGCACCATCGCCACGGACAGCACCCGGTAATGTCGCACGTAATTTATTTATTTATTTATTTATTTATTTATTTATTTATTCATTTAAAGGGACTATGTGTAGCTTTTTAGGTATTTTATTATCTAAAATCAATATTTTTATTAATAAATATGCCCTCAATGGTGTACAAATACCTATGCCAATGATCAGACTAATCCTCGTAAACGAAGAATTTATTATCTTTATATACATGGGACGGGGTAGGTCCACGGAGGCTTCCATGTAGTTCCGCCATCTTGAAAAACTATAATAGCAGAGAGGGACAAAAAGTATTAGGCCAACGCGTTTCCACAACGCGTGTTCGTTCAGAGCCAGCGTCACGTGACTGAAGCCAGCAGAAGCGGAGGAGCAGAGCAGTTGAGAGGCGCTTGTCACTGCCGCGGCAAGTTTAAAAGCTGCACTGCACGGTTATTTATACACCGTTCATTCATACATATGCTGAGTCACAGGATGAGTCCTCGTCGTCGAAAAAGTCCAAAATAGACCGTAAAAGGAAACGTGACCGGAGATTACAAAAACAAGGGTTAATATCGGGATAGCTAATGCAGGAGAAAGCTTTCAAAAGAGACCCTGAAGTCGCCTGCTTTCTTCTCGACAGGTAAGTCAATGCTACGGTCTTAATTACAAGCTTTTTTTTTCATTGCTTGGTTGTGTACTTTATTATATAGACAGTAGAACATTTATAGTTAAAAGTTAAACAGGCTCTTTGATGAATAGCAGCTATTGAGTAAAGTAACGTTAGAGAAGGCACGGATGATGATGATATCTAACAATGCACGTACTTCAAAAAATATAACGAGTAAAGAAGGCATTACTACTAATTACCATAGTTAATGTTTTTCACAGTCAGTAATTCATACTGTAACATTCTTTTATTCGTTGTTTCAAGTTTCAGTTTGTTATAAATAACAAACCTGTTCACCCGAAGGTAAACTCGGAAGTGCTATTATAAGACATCCTGTCATAGCTTTTTGGTACATAACGTCTACCGTAGATGCAACGCGCATTTGAAAAAGTGAGGCGCTGGAGAGCATTATTCGTTTGAATGCAAAATACAGTTTCACCACTAGATGGGAGAAATTCCTACACACAGTCCCTTTAAGCAGCTTCTTAAGGTATGGTTCGGGGAACACGCCTAGCAATGGTATACCTGCAGTTAAGTTATACCTTAAGAGTCTTCGTAGCATGCTAAGAGACAACGTTATCGGGAAACTCAGCCCTGAGCTTTTAACGTAGGCATGAGAAAATTACAAGTGCTTAGAAAAAAAGATAAGTTACAATCCTGAAGGTATCAAGTGCATCAACAAATGAAAGAACACCAGGGTAATCTGGAAACTGTTTTACAATGGCCCATAAGACACTTAACTAAAATTATTGTGAAATATTACAAATTTATGTAATAAAGTTTATCAAATTTACGTAGGCCTATACAGTGCAGATTTACTGTATATACAATTAGGTATGTATAAAATTGTTAAAATATCATTCTAAAATGAATTTTGGCTCCTGTGAAGGTTAAAGTCATCATGAAAACAAAATTGGCATTTCTTATTTTTTATGGAATATTGAAATATTTACTGTATTATAAACGATTTATCCCAACCCATTCTCACTCCCAAGGCGTCAAAAACTGAATAATGGTCAAGCGCCCCCGGCGTCACAATGCGGACGCCAAAGGCGCCCCTCGGAGTCACTCCTGTCCCAAATGGCACACTCCGAACTTGTGGACTTCCTCAGAGTCCCAGAGTCCCCCCTCAGAGTCCCTCCCATCTGTTGTCTGATTGGACTTTCACAAGGATTCCTGGGTAGTTAAAGCTACACTGTGTAATTGTTTTAGTTGATTCTTAGCAAAAAACACTTAGTTCTTTCAAAAATATATGTGCTCATTAATGTATATTTACTTCTTTCAAGTAATAAAGTATTCTCGTAAGTTTATAATCTGCCATTGAAAGTACATATGGGTGAGGCCTGTACCACTCTTAGCTTTACCTTATCACTGTTGCAGGTCTATACGAATATAATTCTGAAGTTTTAATACACCCAGACAGTGTTCAATTAGGCTAATTCAAGTGTTTTCATGCGAAGAATAAACTTGTCATTACACTGATTGTTGTTAGAATTTTAATTATATTATTATATATATTATATTATTAATTTAATAAAAGAGCGCTTTTAAAGGCCAGTGAAAGCATAGGCCACTGTTAAGTCCTATTCGGACGCTCAATTGTTCTCATGGGCTTGTCCGGTATTTAAAAAATGTACAGGGGTAAGTAGGTGATTTTAGTGTCGTCCGAATCCATAATATCAATGTTTTTTCTCACCCAACCCGCGTAAAAATCCCTGGCCAAATTAGTACCTACTGTTTTTTTGACAAACAGGTCGTGTGGTAATTTCCGTCTGAATCCACATCTCTGAGTTTACAAGAAGAGATTCAAAATTCACTGTTTAAATCCTTTTTGATCACTGCCGAGCACCATACTACACCTTTATTACTGAGATGCTGGAAAGTATTTACAAGAACAATATTTCATCGCAGCGCCTCAGCGAACAACAATGGGAAAGAGATGAAAGCACGTAAAAATTTGAAATGGGTATCATGGCAGCAATATATGATACAGTTTTAAAATATGTAGGCTAGGCTATAGTTTGGATTTTTTTTTTTTTTTCATGAGTCCTAATAAATGCAATTTCAACTATTTCTAAAGTGCTTCTTTTATAAAGAACACAACTTTCTCAGATAATGCAGTGAAACAGCCCCTGCACAAGAGATTAATTGATTCTCGAGCCATCGATATCAACCAATTCAGCACCATCGCCACGGACAGCACCGGGTAACGTCGCACGGTATATCTTTATTTATTTATTTATTTATTTATTTATTTATTTAAGCAGCTTCTTAAGGTATGGTTCAGGGAACACGCCTAGCAATGGTATACCTTCAGTTAAGTTATACCTTAAGAGTCTTCGTAGCGTGCTAAGAGACAACGTTATCAGGAAACTCAGCCCTGAGCTTTTAACATATATAGGCATGGGAAAATTACAAGTGCTTAAAAAAAAAGATAGGTAAAAAAAAAGAACCTCCTTTGAAGGTTAAAGTCATCATGAAAACAAAATTGGCATTTCTTATTTTTTATGGAATATTGAAACATTTAGGCCTACTGTATTATAAACGATTTATCCCAACCCATTCTCACTCCCAAGGCGTCAAAAACTGAAGCATGTCAAGCTCCCCGGCGTCACAATGCCGACGCCACAGGCGCCCCTCGGCGGCTTTCAATGGGAAACCTGTGGCGTCAAAAACAGACGCGAATTTTAAAACAGATGCGATATTTGGCATCAGTTCACGTGTGCCAGATGTTGGTAAGTAGTGTAAATAGCCTACGCTGTCCTAGTAATAATGTTTGATATAATGTATGTTCTGTTTGTCGATATTAATCAGATTAGCTCATGTTCAGTCACTGCATTATATCTGTCATCTCCACAGTTTTGCGTTTAATTACTTTCTAATTCAAAACAGGGTGAGTAAACATTGTCTGTCACGTGACATAGGCCTAGAACAAAATAGGCCAAAACTTTCCAAAAACAAAATAACACATCCAAAATTTTGAGTTTACACTTGCCCTTGTGTTTATAATTTGTTGTTTTGTTTTTGGATTTGTTATTTTGTTTTTGTAATTGTGATTTGTTTTGCACGTCTCGGCCACCTACATTTAGGCAATGTTTACATAACAATTTTATTGTTAACAAAGTTTTTGAAGCGCATGTGGGCGAGACTCGCCTTAAAGATCAAAGACATCAATCTAAGCGCATGTTTAGACAAATATGGAGTTACAATGCAGTGGAACAGGGAAAAGGGTTCTGGGTTCCAGCCCATGCTCCCGCAGACTCAATCGCAAGCACAGCTGTCAATCATGACATTACACCCTTTTTATAGCATCGTAACCTAACTAAAACCCAAACTTATTGGGAAAACAAACACATGAGCATAGGTCTGCGTGATGAGAACTGCCAAAAATGACAGAAACGATCTTTGGAAAAAATTTACCACAGGGGCAACATAATCTCACAAGTTATGTTTAATCCATATTTTACAAGTATTTACCTGATGTTCCCTTATGATGACTAACAAGTTAATTTAATGTGGTTAATTCCAATTAATAATTAATAAAGTAACCCCAAGTGAAAGTCTATAGATTTTCTTGCTTTGTGTTATTTATTTTTTAGGTTAGTAAACTTTGCATTAGATATATATTAAATCTGTTTTAAAATATGGTTAGGGTAAGCAAAAAAAGAGAAAAGAAAGAAACAATGCTTTCCATTTCATTTTAAAGCAGAGAACATGTTTTATATTTCACTAACCACACCCACATTATCAGTATACAGCAGAACTTCACTCAGTGCTTTATTCATCCATCAGCCTTTCATTCATTTTCAGTTAACATGGACGACATACAGATACTACTCATGATACTCATCACGGTTTCAGGTAAAAATACATAAATCACTAACTAACCCCTACAAGAAATCCGTATTAGATCATGGTATAAAAATGTTATATATTTAATTTCAGGTGGATGTGCTGATAGAATTGGGCCAAGTGAAGGAAATACTAATGTTATCAGAGAAGAAGGAGAGTCTGTGACACTGAGCTGCACATATGAAACTAACAGCAATACTATTAGGCTTTACTGGTACAGACAGTATCCAAACAGTGAACCAATATTTTTACTGTATAAAGGTGCTCGATCATGGAGTAATGAGGATATACCAGATGGATTTCAGTCGATTACATCACAATCATCCACTGAACTCATTATTAACAGTGTAACTCTGTCAGATTCAGCTCTATATTACTGTGCACTTCTAGCAGCCCAGTGATACAAAATGCCTGAGAAGCTTTACAAAAACTCATATAAAATTAATTCTTTGAAAAAGTCTTAAATCAATCGTTATCAAAACACATCAAGTTTCTGTAAACCGCCAACAGGAAATGTGGTAACAGCTGTGAATTTGGGAGGTAAAAAGGTTACATAAGGGCATGTGTACGTAACTTGTACATAGCTTCTCATGTTATCTTGTTTGTTGTTATCTCTTTTTTTCATATTATGTTGTAATTCCAAAAGATGTCATTAAAAAGTATCTTCAAAAACTATACAAACTCACATGTATGAGCAAAATGGCAATACAAAATAAACAGTAAGCTGCACAAACGAAGAACATAAAAAACTAAAACAAAGAAATAAAATAAATAACTATCAATATTTAAACAGCTATGCTCATTTGATTTTTTCTTCGGTGTCTTGTAATTCAGATTCAGTGTCATGACAGGAGGAGGAGTTTAGCACAGACACTATACAGCTGTGTAAAGATGAGCTGTACAACACTGTGGAGAAGCTGCTGTTCTTGCCAGTTTAGTGAATAAACATGTTGATCTACATTATGATACTGCTGTCATCAACTGAAGGTATTATATTGAGTAAATGCATTCTATTGTAACGGAAGTGTTTGACAATTACATTTAATGGCACTTTCATTTGCAGGCTCCAGAGCCACAGAAGTCATCACTCCAAAAAGTGAGAGAGTATTTGCACTTGAGGGTGACAATGTGACACTCTCTTGTAACTACAGCGGTTCTGTTCGTGGAGTTCACTGGTATCGCCAATACACAGGCTCACCACCACAGTTCCTTATACTGGAATATTCAGGGGCTGATCCACCCGTTCCAAGAGAAACCATCAGTAACCATTGCTTTTGAGGGTCGGGCATACCAGTACTCCTCCCCTTCGGGCCGTCTCTGTCTCTCTGTGTCTTCACGGAGGTCACAGAGGCTGCCCTTGCCTTTTGGTCGTTCACGTTCTCAACTATCTCGACGACTGGCTTTTTCCCATAACATTTCCCATAACACCGGCGATAAGAAGAATGGGATCTACGCTATTGTTAGTCTGTCTGTCTCATTCTTATCCCGACAGGATGGCAGTGTACATACACATACATTCACATATAGAGAAACATAAATTACACAATTACATTATACATTTATATTGTATTATAATAACCCTATAAACAGAAAACATGTCCCTATAAATAGAAATTAAATAATTTGATTACTAGATTATTCATATTTCTTGATATTTCCATGCTTATAAAAACTCTTTAAAGATCGGTGCACTAAGGAATAATGAGTCACTTCACAGACAAATTTAGCTCATACATAAACAAAGAGGAACAAAAAAAAAAAAAAAATTAAATGAAATGAAATGGTGCAGGTCTTTTATTACATTAAAGTCAGTGTGAACCGGAAGTTGCAAACGACTTTTCTCCAGTGTTATGACGTATTTCCCAGTGAAACGGAATATTGAACAGAGGGCAGGGTTTTACTCTAGCGCTCCTCCTCTCCATCTCTCACTCATAGCAGACTAACGGTTTGAGGGGAGTGGTTAAGCGTTTCCCAACCCAAGCCGTCAAACCCATAGATATCCATATAAGGCTAGATGTCTTAAGGCGGAGTCACTTCCGGCATCACCGGCGGCCATCTTGCCACAGGGAAGCTGTGAATTAATGTGAGTGATCAGCACGCACACAAATCCTCTTATCTCGCTGAAATCTTGACGGATTTACAAACGGTTTGGTTTCTTACAAACGTTATTAACAACGTGGCTATAATTCTTTCATATGGAAGTCCATTGTTATAATTATTCATATGTATGCAGTCAGTGTCATAACTACGTCTCTGACGTTTATAACAAACCAAACCGTTTGAAAATCGGTAGAAAATTTAGCAAGTTATTGTTATTTAAAAGTACATGCACCATGTTACAAGTGAGCGAGCTCCCTGTGGCAAGATTGGCCAGCGCGGACGAGACATCTAGCCTTTGTTATATGATATCTATGGTCAAACCTACATAATCAGCCATTCCAGACCGGAAGTAACTTTTCAGACTTTGATTAAAGATTACGACGGCAAACAATCTTTTTCTGTGTATTAACTTGCACGGATTAATTTTTCACCACAAGACTAGTAATATGCGCTAACAAAGTAAATAGGGTCAATTTTGATTTCAGTTGGACTTTAAGATTGAGATCCACTTATGCAATACTTGCAGTTAACCATAAGAGGGCAGTAGTTACTCAATATTACCTTTGACTACAGAACCTTTCATCCACAAGCTCCTCCTTGGATCATCATTATAATAGCAAAAGCAAAACTCTCATATTCACTGATTTACTTCAAGGTGTCTTCAACATAGACACAGTCATGTCACACAGGTTGAAGAATATATTTCTCTTCACACTATTCATTTTTGGTATGAATCTTCATTTAATACATCTACACATTCATTAAATTGCTTAAATGTTGTATTGTATTGTTCATAAAAAAACATTTCTTAAACTTTTGCAGAGTGCAGATCAGAGGACACAGTTGACCAGCCAGACAAACACGTGAATGAAGCTGAAGGAAGATCTGTGACATTACAGTGTAAATATAAAACTGATTCAGCACAAGAAAATGTATTTTGGTACATCCAGAGAGCAAATGATTTTCCTAAATACATCCTGAGGAGAAGCAAATATGGAGGAGAAAATGGCACTGAGTTCCAGGAGAGATTTCACTCTGAACTTTCATCAAATTCAGTTCCTCTAAAGATCAAGGATGTGTGTGTGTCTGACTCTGCTGTGTATTACTGCGCTCTGAAGCCCACTGTGACAAAACTGAAGTCAAACCACATACAAAAACTCATGAGCTGAATCTCAGCCAAGACAGTTTTAACATCCTCTTCAGATCATGAAATAGTGCTTTTGAAGAATCAATTTATTCATAAAATTCTATAATAAATAGTGTAAATGTTAACACAGAGAGGGAGGCGAGCGGTGAGTCAAGTGCTGCATGACGAACTCCTGTTTCTCATTGCAGTAATTGGCATGGAGAGACCGGATGTAAGGCCGCTGACTATGTGGGCAAGGGGGAGAGAGACTACGGCAAACTAGTGTGTGGTGTCTGTATTGTTGAAAAAATAAATAAATAAAGCACTAACTATTGTTTGAACTGTCGCTTTATTAAAGATTGTTCAATAAAATAATTTACGAGTTCGCCACAGCCAAGTTCTTCCTTACAATGAATCTCATCACAAACATATTCCAAAATCACACATAAACACATTAATAGCATAGAGAAAACAAGAGAAAACACTGATGAGTGTGATTGGCTTTTTCTTCTGTTCCCCATGTGTGAAATATAGACATGATGTTGCTCAGAGAGGAGGGACTCAGAGTTCACAGATCTGACATGATCTCATCGTGTCTGAAAGAGACTGAGGACGAAACGATTCAGTCTGACTCTTCTCACAGTAAACACTTGAACAATGGATCTTCTTTCAGTTATTCTGTTCTGTGCCTCAGCTGGTGTGTGTTTCTTTAATTGATTGATTAATTGATTGACTGTTTACAAAGGAATCTTTCAATAAAAGTAACTAATTTCTCTTCTGTTTCAGCTGCTGTCTTTGGAAATACCATCAAATCAGACAAAACAGATGTTGGTGCTCATGAGGGAGAAATTGTTAAGTTGTCCTGTAGTTATTCCTCCACTGGGGGTACAGAATATCTCTTCTGGTATCGTCAGAATGGAAGATCAAAGCCTGAATTTCTTGTATCGACCCACAGTGCTGCAAAAGAGCCTGAGGTGTCTGGTGTAGATTCAAGACTCTCTGTTAATATACTAAAAAAGGATCAAATCCATGTGGATCTGGAGATCTCCTCTGCTACAGTATCAGACTCTGCTGTGTATTACTGTGCTCTGAGGCCCACAGTCACAGGAAACACAGAAACACTGTACAAAAACCTTTCCTTATTTAATCCAATGAGAACAAGCAATGCAAAGAGACAAAGACTAAAAGAGAATCTGTAAACTGCAGATGTAAGTAATAAGTAGATTACTGAATTAAAATCAAACTGGTAAAAAGCTTATGAATCACAGCAGACAGAAAGATGAACTATTTAAATCAAAATGACATTCAAAAGTGAATGAAGCATCCTCACATTGTTAATTAAATCCATACACAAGTTGTTTCAATTCATTATCACATGTAACAGATTGTGCAAGTACAATGTGCCACAAGGTGTCAGTGTTCTCAGACATTCTGCAGCAATGAACAACAGAACAAATTTATATTTGTACTAAATTGTAAGTAAAGAGCCTGAAAAGAACGGACTTGAAAAGAACGGACTATTTATTTTTTATAAATAATACTATTAAACATACTATTAATGAAGGTTTAAAGCTTTGGTTTTACCCTCAGAGATCAGGAAGTGTCTGAATGTCTTGATAAGTGAACAGCAGAAAGCATCAGTAACACACAGTAAGAGCACAGAGCACTGAGAGCTTTAACACACAACTGATCTGATCATATTCACCATGAACAAATACATGCTGCTGGTTTTCATTATGGCGTCAGGTGTGTCATTTATGTTTACTTCAGTTCATTTAGCAACAGCTTAAAAACACTTTTAAAACACTGTCTGTTATTTTATTGATTTCCTTTCAAAACAACTGTACACTTGTACTGATATACAATGTTTAACTTAAGACAAAATGAGTTAATATTATGCTTAATGTTTGCAGATGTGACGGCTGTGGATAAAATTGAGCCAAACCGAGGGACCGATATCATCAAAACAGAAGGAGAGTCTGTAACGCTGAGCTGCTCGTATGATTCAGACAGTGATAATGTACGTCTGTACTGGTACAGACAATATCCCAAAGGACAGCCTCAATATTTATTACGTGAAGGAGCTCGATCAAACAATGCTAAGCACAGCTCTGATCCTCGATTTAAGTCAAGTACTTCTCGCATAATCACTGAACTCATTATTAGTAGTGTGACTGTGTCAGATTCAGCTCTTTATTACTGTGCTCTAAGAGTTGAGACCCAGTGATACAAAACATTAAACTACTCGTACAAAAACTTACAGCCTTTTTCACTTTGAAGCTCTTATGAAAACCAAATCAAAACCTCAATGTGAGATAATAACTGCAAACACCTGTGTGAGGTTGAGGTTGGTGATTTTTTTTTTAAATAAAAGGAATAAAAGAGCAAACAAAGCTTTTCAAAAACGTGCAAATGTGTTAAAATAGGCTATAGGTGTTGAACACTTCAGCTGTGTAAAAAAAACTAAAAAGGGCAATGGTTTCCAGTATTACACTTCATGCACAGATACTGGATTTGAAGGAGAATCAGTATCATTAGAGGGTTCATACAGCACAGATTTAACACAACCGAGCTTCTTCAAGCAAATGACATGGACCTGATGAAAATGGCACGAGTTTCAAGAGAGATTTCACTGTGAAGTGTTATCAAATTCAGCTCCATCGACAATCAACACATTTGGTAATGATACATTGTTAAATAGTAATACTGTTCTGATTAAAAAATAAAATAAAATAGAATAACAAGGGTTATTTGTGTTGGAAATTGCAAAAAAGAAATGTTACAACTAGTTTATATTTATTTTCAAAGTTGATTAGACATTTTTCATTTGTTTTTTTATTAGATTCTGTAAAGAAATTTTTATTTTATTTTACATAAAATGGTCAAAAAAAAAGAGAGATTTAACACACTGAAAAGTCAGAAATTATTAAATGCTCATGAAAAGGAGGCAAAACCATATAAATTGAAAAAGATTCAAGTGTGACCATTGAACAAGCGCAGAGTCACAAAAAACAGGTTAAGTAGGAAAGATATTAACTGCAAAAGACACCATTGCCACAATTTTACAGAACTGCAACCTTTACTTGGAGTCTCCAGAAGTACAAGGTGTCAGGTTCTCAGAGACTTTGCTAAGGCAACAAATCCTGAAACATGACCCCCACTTAATAAGCATTACAAGCTGAAGTGTTGTAAAATACATGAAGATCAATTTTTTAAGGCTTTATAGACCAATATGTTGAGGTTGAGAGTTGCAGGTATAGCACCAGTTCCAGTATTGCAATTTTGCAAATGCAGCTTGAAGTACTTTTGAAGTTTTAGCTCCATGCCGCGTTGATCTATACACCATTTCATGTTGTAGCTATTTTTATTGGCTAGTCATAGATGTACGTCGTGGCAGCAGTGCGATTCATCTTGCTCTTCATCATGCATCAATGCATCTTGCATTCATCAGTGCGATCTAGTCTACATTCATGTCGTATATATATGCTTTTGTTGGCTATAAAGGACTCTGGAATTTTTATGCACTTGTTGTGCTTTTCTGTTTAAGTCTGATGTTTATGCATTTGATGAATTACTTGAAGTTTATTACCTGAATGTACCTGTTTTTGCCTTGTTTGAAGAATAAACTTCAGACCTAAACTTCAGTCCTAAACTAAAACTAAATAAAAGTCCATATATCTCCCTGTGGTATATTATTGTCACAACACTGATAAACAAATACATTTGTTTAACAAAAATAATGCTTATTTTGTCTCGAAGTATCAAAAGAGGAGGGACTCCAGATCTGACATGATCTCATCGTGTCTGAAAGAGACTGAGGACGAAACGATTCAGTCTGACTCTTCTCACAGTGAACACTTGAACAATGGATCTTTATTCAGTTATTCTGTTCTGTGTCTCAGTTGGTATGTATTATTTGATTAATTTCTGTATTAAATTAATAAAAACACTAAACCTACAAATGTTCCTCTTTCTTTTCAGCTACTGTCTTTGGAAATGTCATCAAACCAGGCGAAACAAATGTAGTTGCTGAGAAGGGCTCAAATGTTACATTGTCCTGTAGTTATTCCTCTACAACTACAGATAATCTCCACTGGTACCGTCAGTATGGAAGATCAAAACCCGAATATCTTGTACTCACCTACAGTAGTGCAAAAGAAGCTCGGGTGTCTGGTGTAGATTCAAGACTCTCTGTTGAAGTTGAAAAAAAGGAACAAATCCATGTGTATCTGAAGATCTCCTCTGCTACAGTATCAGACTCTGCTGTGTATTACTGTGCTCTGCAGCCCACAGTCACAGGAAACACATCAGCTCTATACAAAAACCTGTTATACTGAGAGACGAGAGAGAATCACAGAGACAGAGAAAATGACAGTGAGAAAAAAAGCTGTAACTGTCAATTACAGTAATATAGAGATGCTTGTTTTTTTTTTCTATTCATTATTACAATATGTGTCTGTGTGACAATATGAAATATGTGTTACATTAAATCCCAATAATACTGCCCTTTAGTTCACAGTGAAATTCAGAATATTAAAAAAAAAAAGTCAATTGTAACAAATATTAAAACATCTCAAATTATTGTAATGCATAATATATATAGTGCAGGTAGGGTCTGCACAATCATATACATAAGGTGTACATAAATTCTAATAGAGAAACATTAAAATTGCGTTATACATATATTTTACAATCTAAAAAATTTTGGATTGTTTCAACACATGGACTAACCCAACCACTGTTAAATTTATGAATTACATTTTTAAACCCAATGGTTGGGTTTGTCCATATTTGACCAAAACATGTTGAAACAACCCAACATTTTATAAACTATATTAAAATTATAAAAATAGAGATTTAAATGTATTCATATTTTTTTAATTTGACAAAAAACACATTAGCTGAATCTCAGCCAAGAAATTTAACATGTGCTTCTCCTGGTCAGATCATAACATTTAGATTTTAAAGGGATCATTTTATACACAATATGTCAAGTCAAGTCAAGTCAAGTTTATTTATATAGCGCTTTTCACAATACAGATTGTATCAAAGCAGCTTCACAGTATTAAATTAAAATAATACATCAAAGTTTGTTTCTAGTGGAAAACGTCCACGTTTGGTAATGCTGATCAATAGTATTGTTGATTGATTAATTAAATTAAATATCCCCAACTGAGCAAGCCAAAGGCAACAGTGGCAAGGAACCGAAAAACTCCATCAGGTGACCTAATGGAGAAAAAAAAAACCTTGGGAGAACCCAGGCTCAGTCGGGGGCCAGTTCTCCTCTGGCGTTTATGAACTAGAGGTCAGATTTAACTGTAAGATTAAAAGTATTATATGAATGCCTGGCTGAAGAGATGCGTCTTTAATCTAGTTTTAAACTGGGAGAGCGAGTCTGAGCAACGAACAGTATCAGGAAGACTATTCCAGAGTTTTGGAGCCAAATGTGAAAATGCTCTCCCTCCTGTGGATCTAGAAATCCTAGGTATGACCAAAAGCCTTGAATTTAGTGATCTTAAAGAGCGCGATGTATTATAGGGCGATAGAAGATCCGTTAAATAGACTGGAGCTAAGCCGTTTAGGGCTTTATAAGTCAGTAGCAATACCTTGTAATTAATACGGAACTTTATAGGTAACCAAAGTAGTGATGACAAAATTGGTGTTATATGATCATATTTTCTTGATCTAGTAAGAACTCTAGCGGCGGCATTTTGGACTAACTGTAGCTTGTTTATTGCTATAATAAACTTTTTTATAGTTTATAATAGCAATAATAACTTTTTTAATAAACAAGTTTATTGCTTGTAATATGCTGTAATAGTGCAATTATTAACACAATTACATACAAACAAATACAATATATTATACAGTATACAGCATATGGATGAAAGTGAGCAGCAGCAGGAAGTTCAGCGAGGAGGAAGTTCCTGTGTGTGTTTCTGTGTGATCTTCAGTGACTTACAGCTCAGAGAACTGAGAGCCTCAACAGAGAACTGAGCTGATCTGATTCAACATGGACAGATGCCTCATACTTATTCTCATTGTGGGAACAGGTACATTATTTATATACTGAGTATTTACTGAGTAACTGATGAAACTCAAATATTTACTTTGTTTTTAATTCTCAAACCCCAAAGGCTAAATTTATATTAATTTAATCATCTGTATTTTTATGAAACATAATGTGAAATGTGTTCTCAGTAATATTTTGTCAACCTTGCTTTCACATTTTGCAAAAAATAACATTTTATTGTTGACAGGTTTGGTGACTGGAAACAACATTGAGTCAGATAAAAATACAGAGACGTCTAAAGAAACAGAAACTGTCAAGCTGAGCTGCTCATATAGTACAAGTAGTGATTATGTTTTTCTTTACTGGTACAGACAGTATCCAAACAAAGAACTGCAATATTTATTACGCAAAGGTGCACGATCATATAGTTATGCACGCACCTCTGACCCTCAGTTTCAGTTGACTGCATCACAAACATCCACTGAACTCACTATTACTGCTGTACGTCTGTCTGATTCAGCTCTCTATTATTGTGCTCTGAGAGTTGAAGCCCAGTGATACAAAACATGAAACAAGTCGTAAAAACCTGAAGCTCTTTTCACTTTGAACCGATCTAGTGAAAACCACAATCAAAACCACAATCTATCCAGCGCCAAATATAATAAAATATGTGGTAACACCTGGAATTAAGTCTTTGTTGTAAGGCATAAATGTAAATTAGAAACTTCAGAAAAGAAGCATTAACAGTATGTCCAGATATCATATTCCTCATTTTCTATATAATCTGCATTCTTTTGCAGAAACATAAATTAACCGCTTTCTCTATTTCTTAGACGTAAATGCAGTTTTTAAAATTCCTTAAAAGTTAATATATTACCTTTGGTTACACTTTATTTTACAGCATCCGTGTTACATATGTTACATGTATTTACTCTAGTAATAACTACATTAGGAATAATTACAAACAACTAACCCTAAACCAAACCCTAATCCTACACTCTTAGAAGAAAAGGTTCTATATTGTATAGAACTTAAAGGTAACTGTCAAGCACATCATATATAGAACATTTTAGGGTTCCCTCGTGGAATCATTTTATTGATTTAATTTAAATCATTAAATTAAAGAATTAAACAGCTTGTAAAGAGTGTAAAGTACATAAAGTACAGCTTGTATTTTATCACGAGAAAAAAAAAAAAATAACCAGTTAAACATGAATCATTTAAGACATTTCTCCTTATATAGAACCTTTTTGGCGTCAATTGAGTCAAGACCCCAAGGGTTCTCTATTGAACCTCATTGAACGTTTGAGAAAGAGTGTTAGTACATTTAGTTAATTAATATAAGGACACCTTAAAATAATGTGTAAATTTAACATTGTCATTCCACTTCCTGATATTCTAATTCCAATTCAGCTTCCAGTGGAGTGTGACTAATTCAATTTAAATTCATGAAAGGGGGCCAGTTTAAGTTCTGAATTTTGTCTAATGCTGTTTGATATAATTTGATTTAATATGCAATAACACAATATATCTAATATCATGTTGGGAATGGAAAATTACAGTAAATAACCAATACAGTAAAAATTTATATTTCTCAAACTTTTCAAACATAGCATTCTTTGTAAATGTATTTTCAGGACAATATATTTCCTATTTAAAACATATTCCAAAATCACACATAAAACACACTAATAGCACATAAACAAGATAGAACACTGATGAGTGTGATTGGCTCTTTCTTCTGTTCCCCATGTGTGAAATATAGACATGATGTTGCTCAGAGAGGAGGGACACAGTGTTCACAGATCTGACATGATCTCATCGTGTCTGAAAGAGACTGAGGACGAAACGATTCAGTCTGACTCTTCTCACAGTGAACACTTGAACAATGGATCTTCTTTCAGTTATTCTGTTCTGTGCCTTAGCTGGTAGGTTATTTGGTTAATTATTATATTTTTTGTTAAAAAATATTTTTTTAATTAAAAACATCTCACTAAAAACATACAAATGTATATTTTCTGTTTCAGCTGCTGTATTTGGAAATGTCATCAAACCAAACAAAACTGATGTTTTTGCTGAGGAGAGTTCAAGTGTTACATTATCCTGTAGTTATTCTGCCTCTGGAACTCAAGATTATCTCCACTGGTATCGTCAGTATGGAAGATCAAAACCTGAATTTCTTGTACACACATACAGTGCTGCAAAAGAAGCTCAGGTGTCTGATGATCAAAGATTCAGTGCTAACATTACAAGAAAAGAACATGTGGATCTGGAGATCTCCTCTGCTACAGTATCAGACTCTGCTGTGTATTACTGTGCTCTGAGGCCCACAGTCACAGGAAACACAGAAACACTGTACAAAAACCTGTTACTGTACAATGAGAGAAACACAGAGATGGTGAAAAGAAAGCTAGTCTAAAAATATGTAATGAATCTAATGCAACAATGTTTAAAACATTACAATTCTAAATTGAATCAAACAGCCAATTACAATGTGAATTTGTGTGGCAGCAAAAAAGATCAATATTAAAACCATACAATGAGGTCCTTCATTCCTCTATGAGATGACTGTTTCAGCTATGCAATACTTGCAGTTGACCATAAGAGGGCAGTAGTTACTCAATATTACCTTTGACTACAGAACCTTTCATGGGTATCCACAAGCTCCTCCTTGGATCATCATTATAATAGCAAAAACAAAACTCTCATATTCACTGATTTACTTCGAGGTGTCTTCAACATAGACACAGTCATGTCACACATGTTGAAGAATATATTTCTCTTCACACTATTCATTTTTGGTATGAATCTTCATTTAATACAGCTACACATTCATTAAATTGCTTAAATGTTGTATTGTATTGTTCATTAAAATAACATTTCTTAAACTTTTGCAGAGTGCAGATCAGAGGACACAGTTGATCAGCCAGA
Organism: Rutilus rutilus; assembly: GCF_951802725.1. Lineage (NCBI taxonomy): Eukaryota > Metazoa > Chordata > Actinopteri > Cypriniformes > Leuciscidae > Rutilus > Rutilus rutilus. Next base: position 15,227,540 of record NC_140214.1, read on the forward strand.
CAAACACCTGACTGAAGCTGAAGGAAGATCTGTGACATTACAGTGTAAATATAAAACAGATTCAGTACAAGAAGATTTATTCTGGTATATCCAGAGAGCAAATGACTTTCCTAAATACATCCTGAGGAGAAGCAAATATGGAGGAGAAAATGGCACTGAGTTCCAGGAGAGATTTCACTCTGAACTTTCATCAAATTCAGTTCCTCTGATGATCAAGGATGTGTGTGTGTCTGACTCTGCTGTGTATTACTGCGCTCTGAAGCCCACTGTGACAAAACTGAAGTCAAACCACATACAACAACTCTGAGGCATAAACATGTGTGTGATTGTTTCTTTACAATAAGCATTCCTGAAATGTAAAAGCTATAATAAAATCATACTGAGGGTAAAAGTGAAATTAGCTAAAATGCTCATCATACAATCAATTTAAAATGATTTATCCATCAATCTCAGAAACATGTATTCTCTGTAGAGTCAAGGCAATTTAATAGTATCTCAATTTTAATTTAATTTAATTGCATTATTTTACTTTAGTTTTAATTTTGCAATAGGGTTCAGACGTTACATTATCCTGTAGTTTTTCCTCCACCGGATTTTCAGATAATCTCCACTGGTATCGTCAGTATGGAAAATCAAAACCTGAATTTCTTGTACTCACCGAAAGTAGCCTACTTCAAAAGATTATCAGTTGTCTGCTGTAGATCCAAGATTCAGTTCACGTAGTATAAGTGCTTAGCGCTTCTGTGTTGTACGTAGGCTCACTATTGGCCGACGCTGGTCATGTGTGTGATGCGTCTGACGTACAACCCAGAAGCGCTACGCAGTTATACTACGTGAACTAACTCGAGGCCCAGAGAGAAGGAAATGAATAGTGGAATAAAGCCGTTATTTTTGTTTGTTTTTTGCGCACAAAAAGTATTCTCGTCGCTTTATAAACTTAAGATTGAGCCACTGTAGTAACTTGGACTACTTTGATGATGTCTTTATTAGCTTTCTGGACATGGACAGTATACCGTGCTTTTATGCTAACATGCTAAAACCATGCTAACTACAATATGACAATATAGGCTTGAAGGTAATTTTGACTGAAAAGTAATTTAATTTGGGCATTTTTGTGTAAAATGAGTCACACCAAAAGACAGCGCAAAAGGGAACTGAAGCAGGAGTGCCGGATATACTTGATTTTTTTTTTAACATGAAGAGAGAAAACTCACATTGTAACTTTCGGTGTCCTTCTGAGGTGCTGTTCTTCCTCCTGAAAGGAGGAGGACCCCCACACCCCAAAGGTCTCCAAACAATTGCACGTTTAAAAAAAGGAATATGGCGTCACACCTAATGATATCCATTTTCGGGACAAAATGTTTTAGTTAAGGGCTGCTTCAAAATATTATGCCAGAACTTTTAGTCAAGCAGACTCACAAGTAGACATCTGGGATATCAATATATGATTGAATAAACAGAAAATGAATTCATTTTCTTGTTTTTATTCAAAATCAAAATTTGTGAAATGATTGATATGAGCTCACGTCATATGAGCTTATTCTGGTTTGGCTGAAAATTGTGCAAAAATGGAAGATTAAACCCATGAATGCTCTGTATGTCCATATAAAACAGCACTTTCTGAACAATATCACCACAGTTTTTGATATATTTTTCTATAATTTACTTAACATTGACACATTGGACCAAAAAAAGGCCATGTCATGTCAACCACCCATTGCTTAATGTCATGCTAAGTACATGAAACCTCATATGGTGTGACACAAAATCATAAGGTGTGACAGGGTTTTCTTGTCACACCATATGATTATTTTGTCAAACTATATGATATGAATTGCATTTAAATACGTAAATAATGCTCTTAGATACATATTTTATAACTAATAGTTAAGTTTATTGAATATTTCGTCCTTTTAACACATTTTGATACTATATTATGTACACATTTAATATCTATACACCAACTCAATTTGGTGAATCCCTACTATCCCATTTTCAAGCTGAATCCATGTTAAACTACAGCATTTTCTCACTCAAATGTTTCCCTTTATTTATTTATTTATTTATTTATTTTTTCAGTTTGAGGTAGATTTCAGTAGATGGCGAGATAATGCGAATAAAGAAAGAACAAGGAAATGATACATCAGCTTGCTGTTCGGTCATTGTTTTACTCATCCTCATTTTGAAATGAATTTATGCATTAAATAAAAAAGATTTTCTATGATTTACTATAAAGATTATTAGAATTCATGTAGTTAATATTCAGCAGATTAAAATAAAAAGTGCAACATCAAATGAATACAGTAAGTGGATTAATGAATGTGTTATAAACATGATTCTTTGCTACTTTGAGTAGAACTCAGTGTTTTAAACAATTTTGTGATTTTTGCTGTAACTGAAACAATGATTCACTTGTCAAACTAAGTTTGGTTGTTTGTTAAATGCAGCTAATACCGATTTTTGCATACAGATTGTTGTGTGGTGTGATATGGCGTGACACCATGTCATTTGGTGTGACATTTAGAATTTTGAAAGATATTAAGGCTTTTTGGTTATTAATCATAAAATCATCAATGTGACAGATGGGGAATAGTGCCAGCAAAGGTTACAAGCATTTTGGTACTTTTATGACAAGGTATTCCCAAATTAATTTGAAGTATATTGAAAGATTACAAGTAAACGTCTGTCTATGAGTGATGATAAAGTAAAATAATGCAAAATGTAACATATTTGCACATAAGAAATGCTATACTTTTATATAGTAATAATAAAGAATTAGGATAAATTGACTTACATTATCACATTATACCCCTTTTTAATTTAATACACAATAACATTCATGTCACACCATATGACATTTTTAGTCACTAAGACAGTAAACTAGTGAATAAATGTAAATTTTAGGACAAAATCTACAAGACCACATATATATTTGGAAATATAAGAGTTGGTAGAATACAACCCAATGAGTTCCATGACTTACATTTGAGATTTAAAAAAAAAAAACTTTTTTTTTAGCCAAATATGAGGGACAGAAAGCTCTCGGACTAAATCTAAAATATCTTAAACTGTTCCGAAGATGAACGGAGGTTTTCATTTTTGGGTGAACTAATACTTTAAACTCCATGACCCATGCCTGGCACTGATTACCTGGACACTGCTGCTTATCATATGGACTATTTATTCAGTCACTCTCCACTCTATCACTGCAAAGTCTTGTTTTGCCCAGCCTGACATTTCTGAGCATTTTCCCTGTTTTTACTGTTTTCTCATTTCCTCATTTCTGACCCTGGACTGCTTTCATTGTGTCGACCCTCTTCTGCATGCCCTTGTGATTCTGCTTTGTTTGCCTGGATATTCTCTACATTGTTTGCTGCCTGCCTTTTGACTATGTTTCTGTACTGTCTTGGATATCTCTATTGCTGGTGTTTGACCCCTGCCTGTTTGTACCACACTTACTGCTGTTATAAAAACTGCACATGGATCCCAACTCCGCTGCCTCTTCGTTACAATATTGTATGAACTGTATTGAAAATATACTTGTATAATAAAAACCTAACCCTATAAATAAAAATGACATATTCTTTATGTAAAATTACATATTCTATATCTAATTTTCATTAGTTAATACATTATGATATGTAAATAAATATAAGGAAACTAGACAAAGTGAAAAATACAGGAATCTAAAACAATATAGTCTTAATAAACTAAGAACATTGGTATAGTATTTCGGTGTACAGTGTGTTTTACTGGCGATAGTTGGACTTTATTGTGGCACTTGACTTTTTTGAACATCCATGTTTTTTTTGTAGAAATACTCCCATTGCATACACTCTATGCACCATCATGGTCATCACTATCATGTTTGCACACACTCAAACAGCAGAACTCCATCAAGACATGTTTAATTCACATTCTTCTCATGTTCTGTGTTATATAGAAAATTCTGTAATATTTAAAATAAAATCATAAACAGCAGCAGGAAGTTCAGTGAGGAGGAAGTTCCTGTGTGTGTTTCTGTGTGATCTTCAGTGACTTACAGCTCAGAGAACTGAGAGCCTCAACAGAGAACTGAGCTGATCTGATTCAACATGGACAGATGCCTCATACTTATTCTCATTGTGGGAACAGGTACATTATTTATCAAATAATTAATGAAATTCTGTACATAAATAATTACTTTGTTTTTAATTCTCAATCCCCAAAGGCTAAATTTATATTAATTTAGTCATTTGTATTCTTGTGAAAGTCATTTGTATTATTTTGTCAACCTTGCTTTCAGAAATCATTTTTTAATTGTTGACAGGTTTGGTGACTGGAGACAACATTGAGCCAGATAAAGGGACAGAAAAAAACTCAAAAGAAACAGAAACTGTCAAGCTGAGCTGCTCATATAGTGCAAGTGGTGAATATGTTTATCTTTACTGGTACAGACAGTATCCAAACAAAGAACCACAGTATTTATTACGCAAAGGTGCACGATCCTGGAGTGCTTATAAACACACCTCTGACCCTCGGTTTCAGTCGACTGCATCACAAACATCCACTGAACTCACTATTACTGCTGTACGTCTGTCAGATTCAGCTCTCTATTATTGTGCTCTGAGAGTTGAAGCCCAGTGATACAAAACATGAAACATGTCGTACAAAAACCTGAAGCTCTTTTCACTTTGAACCACTCTAGTGAAAACCACAATCAAAACCACAATCTATCCAGCCCTGAATATAATAAAATATGTGGTAACACCTGTGTGAGGTTGAATTAGTTAAAAACTTCATGGAAACAGTAGATTTAGATGTCACGTTTCATGTGGTTCCTTAAGCACTTCATACATTCTTAAAATAATTGCTTAATTGTCATCATGCAGTAAAAATAGGGAGCCAGCAGAGAGAGATCAGTTAAACCTATCATTTGTTGTAGGGGTGCTGAGATCTCACACGATATTAGGACTCTTTGTATTTCTTTAAGCGACTGCGTCTCTCAGCACCACTCCTATTGAGTTAATGACTCTCCAACAACATCTAACCAATTGTTGGGTCTGTTGGGTTTATTTTCAAGGCAGTGACTATTGAGCTTCTTCTGACAAGCCACTGTCAATTCTCTAGTTCTTTTAAAAAAACAAAGCCTCATACATTATATATAGCTAAATGTATGTAAAAAAAAATCACTTTAAAGTAATAGGCTTTGCTTTTCCAGTAAATTTATTCATTTAAGACACTTTTATCTAAATTGTCTTTATAATTTCTGTCAATAACATTCTAGAGAACTGCATGCTCTTTAGTTTTTCTGCAGCAGTTTTTTTGGAGGGTCCTTTACTATTTCAGCATGACAAAATATCCATATGTATAAAGAAAAGTCAATCAATAAAGTTTGATACAATTTAAAAATATTTGTTTTCATTGTACAGAAAGTCAGACAATGATTATTTCAGCTTTTGTCTCTCAAAAGAACACTTTAAAATTGAATAAAAACAATGTCATTTCAGAAGTTGGCCACTGTGTTGAGCAGTTTCCACCTCCATCATGGTTGAGATGCTCAATGAAGTTCCTGCTGTATGTGTGTAACCTCTACAAACAGTTGTGCACTGGTAAACTTCAGTCTGATATTTCCTCTTGTACATTGGCTGAGGGATTTACTTTTAATGGCTGCAGTACTTGGTAAGTATAACTTAACTGTTAAAGGTCCTCTAAGCGATCTCACGCGTTTTTAGGCCAAAACATTTTTTTTTTCACATACCGCAAACATCTCCTCACTATCCGCTCGCTGCCTGTCCCCTGAACACACTGTAAAAAAACACGGTCTCTGCAGACAGCCCACGCGCCACAAACTGCAGCAAAAACAAACTGAGCAACAAACAGAGCGACCCGCACCACGAAACATAACAAACTGTTCCAGCCAATAACCGACAAGAATGATGTGGGGGTGAGGTTCGGGGGTTAGTGCGCATGACGGAGGAGGGAGGGTCTAGCTAGCCTCCGTTTTGTTTGATAATAATTCAAACATCAACAAGAGGTTACGCCAACCGAGATCGCTTAGAGGACCTTTAAGTGTAACAAAATTGTATTCTTCTTACAATACAATACAATACAATATTTATTTATAAAGCGCATTTAAAAACAACCAAGGCTGACCAAAGTGCTGTACAGAACAGAAGAAAGAGAAAGAAAAATAAATTTAAAAAAACAATAAAGTAACACAAAACAATAAATAAGCAATAATCATATCTGAATCAAGGAGTATTAAAAGCCAAAGAAAATAAATAAGTCTTTAAAGAAGATTTGAAGGTGGAAACAGAGGGAGCTAATCTAATGTGGAGAGGTAGACTGTTCCAAAGTTTTGGGCCTGCAATCGCAAAAGCGTGATCGCCTCGTTTTTTAAGGCTGGATCTAGGCACAATGAGTAGACAGTCATCACTGGATCTCAGGGTTCTAGAAGGAGTGTACGGACAAAGTAAATCCGTCAGGTACTGAGGGGCCAATTTGTTCAGGGCTTTATTAACAAATAATACAATTTTAAAATCAATTCTAAATTTGACAGGTAGCCAGTGCAGTTTGGATAAAATAGGGGTGATCGACTCATACTTGCGGGTCCCAGTGAGGAGTCTAGCAGCTGCGTTTTGAATTATAATAGTCTAGTCGAGATGTTACGAAAGCATGAATCACTGTTTGGAAATTACTCTGAGTTAAAGAAAAGGTTTCACTTTAGAGAGTTGGTGAAGGTGAAAAAGCATGATTTTACAACAGTACTGATCTGTTTCTCAAATTTTAGGTTGTAATTAAACAGAAAGCCCAGATTTCTAGCGCATTGAGTTTCATATGGGGCAAGAGAACCACGGTCAACATCAAGCACACAGTTTTCCTTGGGCCCAAATAGAATTACATTCTCAATTACATGAGAAGATATGAAAACCGATTTGTTTCTTTACTTTCTTTTATATTTCCTGACAGAGTGCAATACACAAGATTCTGTTAATTAGGCCAACAAGAGTTCAAACAGCTTCTGAACATGACGTGGTTACACTTCACTTGCACCGTTAGCCCGGACAAGTTGAATCTACTTAAAAAATTGGAGCACACTGGTTGCCCTGAAAAAATGTAAGTAATGGTAACTATATGGTTTGTTTACACTCATGAGTTCACAATACTGTCAGTATTTAATTTTAGGTGCCAGCTCACCTTTTCCCAGGCTGAGCATTACCTGCTGAATAAAATTTAATTTGTTTTGCATACAGTTAGGGTCATACAGTAATCAGTCCGAAAAAATGACACAGAAGGCCTGAGGTTGGTCAGTTCATCCATCACCAAACATCCTTCCAAATCGATCCTCACTCTAGATGGGTTTAGCTGAGGACTTTCTTGATCAACGCAGAGGATTCTCACTGGAGTTTGTTTGTATGAGTCCTTGTCAGCTGCATCCTATCAGAGGAAGAAAAAGATAGAAGAAAAGAATAGACATTGTCAGATGTTTCTGTTGTTAAATACTAAATTCCCAGTTTACAGGTTGCAATTACGAGTTCTACGAGAACGGGAGCGTTTTTTTACAAGCTGGAATCCTAAAAGAGGAAGAAAAAAATAGACAAATACATTGTCAGATTTTTCTGTTGTTAAATACTCAAAGTCATAAGCTGCATTCACGCCATGTTGTATTACTGTAAGATGACAAAATGTGACGTTGTACTCTGAGCCGTTCATGTTCTTTGACTGGAAATGATTCATTTTAAAGGCAACACTATCCACGGCTAAATGAATCAGCAGCATTAGGGTGGTACACTGGTCATGTGGTAAAAGTAGGAGCTCTCAGAAAATTCCCAGTTTATAGGTTGCAATTACGAATTCGAGCAGTGTTCGAATTGTGTCAAAGCTCTTAGGGGGTCCCCACAAAAAAAAAAAAAAAAAAACCTAATAATATAGCCTACATATTTTCATTTATTTATTTCATATAATACTATAATTTCATTTACTTAACTTTTAGTGTTTCAGAACATGTTTTTGCAGTTGAGCATTAACTCTGTGCATAATTGATGAACAAAGACTTTTCTCCACCCAAAATCTATGTAATAATCCGGGTTTTTCCTGGGTGCTAAAATCCCGATCATGTATTTTAATAAGATAATTAAATGTGTATTTTTCGTAGACCATCATATAGCCTACTGAGTTTCCCACAGTATTTTTGTGGATTGAGCTCGGTACCTCTAGGGGGGTCCGGGGGCATGCCCTCCCGGAAGAAAATTTTGTACATTTTAAAGATAAATTCATTAATCTGGTGCACTTTGAGTCCCCCGAATCTGCTGTTAAAAATAAATAATCCACCCGCCAACCTCCCGAACCTATGATATTCTCTGATTTAGATATCTGCATCTGATCATCACATTTCAATTATTCAAATTCTCAGTGTTAAGCATGATAATATGATGAAATATCACACTGTAGGCTGATTTAAAATTAAGATTTATTTAAAATAAAAGTTCTTCTTTTGTCAAAATTACATTTCCAGCCTAAACAGAGGCTTTACTCCCTTCAAACTTAAATTGTCAGTGTTTCATTACATCACTGTTGGAAAACACTCTTATCAGAATAATTTTTTTAGCTTTATAAAGGGCATTTCTTTCCCTAATTTGTACTCTCTATACTCTTTCCCTACTCTCAGGGAACTGAGGTTACGTTAGTAGCCTAACCGAGTAGGCCTACGTTATTTCTTATTTTATTTTTTTGATATTGAAAATTGTTTTATTCAGGGCATGTCCGGTTGGGCAAGTAGGCCACAATTCTCTTTCACTTGTCCCTTAAAAAACACACGCACGTGTCCCGGACAACCGTTAATGTCGAAATTCTATTCAGATCAGTAAATTACCAAACAATCATAAAAGAAAGAAATATTATCTTACTGTCATCGTGAGGTGAAAATGAGGATGCACTCTGCCAGACTCTCGTGAAAGTGCTTATCTATAGCACAAAATTTATTTCTCGTACCATTTATTCGCCAAAAATAGTTTTTGCGTGCATATGATACGCACTTTATGGCGTGTAATACGCACGTACTCCACACCCCTAATCCTACCCAAGGGGTTTGCAGTGTGTATCATTTACACGAAAAAAAAAAAAAAAAAAAAACCTATTTTTGGCATATAAATGGCACGATCAATAAAATGTATCTGTTTATAAATTTGAGCGTCTTTTCAGACGCAAATCTAATTTGAATTACTTTCTAATAGGAGCGGCAGCGAAATACTTTGATTAAAAAAATATATATTACCTAATAAATTATGTTTCTATTATTTTAGTTTTAATGAAAAACCAGGGGACCCCCCCGAGGTAATTTTTTTGGGCCTTATGGGGGGTCCCTTGATGTTTATGGGGGGTCCCGGACCCCCCCAGCTCCCCCTCAATTCGAACACTGGTTCTAAGAGAACGGGAGCGCTTTTTTACAAGCTGGAATCTCATAATTATGGTAAATACAATATGGCGTGGATGCACCTATACATACCTGGTTTTCTGTAGAAAGAGCTGACACTTAAAGGACAATTCCAGTATTTAACACTCTATTTTGTAGTTTGTTTTGGATGAACAAGAGTGGTGGACTATTTTAGAATTGCCCATGACCGCTTTAGAATGGGAGTCTATGGCCATGCACAAACATGTCCTTAAAACAACCCTTAACGTTCGTTTTCAAAACTGTTCAACTCACCGAGTGGTTAGTGGTGTTTGTTGATGATTAAAAACAAATATATCGGCGCAATGTATGATTTCAATCCGTTTATTTTTCTATAGTGGAACTATCTTTTCAGATACCTCACAACCGCGTATAAACTTCTGCTCTTCCGCAACTTCCGTTGCTCTGCTCACGCTAGCCTTCTGAGAGACAGAGAACCGAGCGAAAAGAACTAAAAGACTACAACCAAATGTAAACAGCCCCCTTTCCGTTTCCGGTAGCGCAGTAATATCAACGAGCAATGAGTCCTCCAACGGAAATCAATGGGATTTTACAAAATGCCAAATAAAACACGACAGAAACTGCATTTCGCTACGCTACTTGTTTTGGAACATCAACGAACACCACTAACCACTCGTGAGTTGAACAGTTTTGAAAACGAACGTTAAGGGTTGTTTTAAGGGCATGTTTGTGCATGGCCATAGACTCCCATTCTAAAGCGGTCATGGGCAATTCTAAAATAGTCAAAAAGTCGAGACAGGAACCATTGTCAAAATGTCTTTGTCCACCACTCTTGTTCATCCAAAACAAACTACAAAATAGACTCAAAGTGTTAAATACCGGAATTGTCCTTTAAGTATCATCAGGCTGATGTCAAAGCTTGTTGTTGACAACTTTTCTGTGAGGAGAAAACATTAAAGTTATAGTCTTTATAATGGCACCTGACTTTATGGTTTACATGTTATTGTGCACTTTGCAGTATGCAGATGAATAGCCTACACTAATCAGCCTTAGAACAGGTCTCAGTAAACCCACATGACAATCTGGAGTTTTGGTGTGAATGGCAGGATAAGCCTAGCCTGACTACGTCAGACTTCGTACTTCCGCTCAATTTCATTTCGCTTCTGTACTCAGTCTGAGACAGCGTCATAGCTTTCCGTTTGCCTCCGGCCTGAAAACAGCCGGCCAATCAACGAACAGAGGGCGGGCTGAGAGCCGTGACGTAGACGCTGATTGTACCGGATGCGTAGATTTACTTCACATAATCTGCAAAAGTCGTTCACAGCCATGTTCACTCCGGTATTTCGAAGTGATTTAAATGTACATGCATTTCAGAAGTAAACAAGGAAATTGTTCTGTTCATGTATAACTTACATGTTTGAGCCAGAAATCTAGCTATCTAAAAAACAAACAAACACTGATTTTCACTGCTCACAAACGGACTCTCGAGGAAAACAAAGAAACGATAAAAAGGTAAATGTCAAGAAAAAAATTCCATAGAACTTGCTAAAACAAATGTTCCAACTTCTCATTAACAGCTCCTTGAATCCACACACACCACGACAAAAGGGCGTTGACTCGCAGCATCAAACCACTGTGTGGAAGGCGTGGTCAGGAGAAAAACTTCATAATTTGAGTCCATCTAATTTACATTTACTCACACATTCAAATTATGTCCACAAATTAGTAGAATCTACTTATATTTTATTAGTAATGCAAGCAAACTTAAATATTTTAATTAAATTGTAATTAAATTCTTTATTACATAAAAAATCCAGGCTAACAGTACAGTACCAGTGACCAATACCCTTGTCTTTATTGGTACCAACATAAAACCAGTGGATTCCCAGTTCACATGCTCCATAAACTCTCAACTGGATCAAGCAGCAGTGAAAAAGAATTTGAGGAAAGTTTTCATGCAGATCTCAAATCCTCAAGGTCAGTTTCTCTGACAATCAAGGATGTCTGACTCTGTTGTGTACTACCAGAGAATGTCTAATAAGGTGAGAAGTTTCACTCTCAGTACACTTCCAGCTTCTGAAATGGTTGCAGTTCCACTCTGGCCCCATATGAGGGCGCTCACAGGACGAGTGCAGAATGAATGGAGGTCTATGGCGCTATACCAACCAAATCCACTTTTCTCAGGATATAATTTTTTGTCTAGTAATTTAAATATTGTATTCGAAAGGAGATGCAAAGAAATTACACATTGCTGGGTGTTAGAGTTTTTAGAGTCACTTATTTGCTTTAAAAAGTCTTTTAAAGTGTCAATGACGTCATACACATCGTACGACCAGAGATACTGCTTTACTGCAATCCTTCAGTCACTCTGGTGCTTTCGCGCTCTGCACTTTCTTTTCTCTCCAGGCATCGACAACACAGCTGACACAGGTAAATACACGTGCTAGACGAGTTTTTGTTTTGTTTGTTTCTGGTCCCGCTTCGGATGCCACGATGCCATCAAGCGGTATCTCTGGTCGTAATCAGTGCTTCACTGACCAATCAGCGTTCATTAGCAGAATGCTAGCGTGTTATGGGCAACAACAACTCAACCTGTAAGAAATCGAAAGGACATAAGTACTCGTTCATTCAACTTTCGACCTATAACCCATGTTGAACTTGCAAAACCTACTATCGAATCTGAGATTTCTAGGGGTGACCCCGAATAGTCGAAGATTCGATGCTTCGATAGGAGGAGTCTGATTCGACTACCGATCTCATGGTCGAATCTTCGCAGAGGTGTTATGAAACGAGGATCATGCCCCTTTGGCTATATGAGGGCGCTCAATTTCACATAGAACTAGCTTTTATGTCAATACGTTAATATTCAGCCTATTATGATAATGCTGTATATAAAAATGTGCAAAGAAAGAAGCTTTTAATAAATATTTTTTAACGTGCGTGAATAAATCCAAACACCCCGTGACAGATTTAAGTTTCACTTTCGATCCGTGACCGACAGAGGAGCGTCTTGGCGGCAAGGATTTAAATCTTTAACAATGTCTGGGATAAGAAAATCTAAAGTGTGGATGTACACCATCAGAAAGGATATTCTCCAAGGCTGGATTTAGCATCAGGAAAACCATGATCGCACTTCTGCCGGCCAACGTTAACACGTTTCACGCATAGACTGGGTTTCATGTTAGAATGTATTTTATCCGCGCGCACTAAAGACTCCAACGGGGACAGACAGAGTGAAAGACTGGATTTTTTCTCTCGATCAGGTAGGGTACAAGTGATTTCAAAACTTTTCAGCCGGTTCTAATTAGATTTTTGGATGCTGTGAACATTTTTAGCTAAAAAGACTGCCTCTCCAGTTTAGCATTTATTGTTGTTTCTGCAGTTAAAAAGACAAAGTTGAAAATTCGGGCTACTATCGTTATTTTAATAATTTCTTTATTTTTATTTTATTTATTAATCTGTCAGGGTTATCTAATCTAACTATTTGTGGCTTGTGTTTTGAATATATGTTCCTCTGCACTTTAGGCATTTTGCACACATTTGCTCCTCATCTTGTGACTTGATTCTAATTTATTTCGTTTTGTATTTTTTATTTATTAGAAAGGTATATTCTGTTCTAATTTAATTTTAGTAAATTAATTGTTTATTTTTTGGAGTTATGTTATTTCTTAGTTCTATTGATCCAAAATGTTTTTTATACATTTTCTTCTATATCTTTGTGTGATTTTCTGTACATCGCGGCTTTGAAACGTTAAAGCCCCGCCCCCATACACATGATTCGACTATTAGTCGACTATAGGCAAGACATGACGATTCTGATTCGACCATGAAAATCCATAGTCGGGGACAGCCCTAGAGATTTCTCAACGGCAATCGGGTGAAAGAGACAAATTTAGCCGTCTAGCCCCATAGACTCCCATTCATTCTGCACTAATGGGCGATCGCCCCCAGTGGAACTCTGGTGGAACTACAACCAAAATTCGGTACAATAGGACTTAATAGGGAGTGGGCAGGCTCTCCGTAGATGGGCTCTGGTACTACTCTCTAAAGCCCACTGTGACTGAAACACATAAACATCCTGACAGAACTAAGAGCTCTAATTTTTTAACATGAGCAATTTTTTTTCCTACTGTTATAGAATAAACCACTCCAGTGGGTGGAGCTGATTCACACTGTTGAGAGTGTGAGACAGTCAAACAGTTATTCAAATATTTTTGCCATCGCTGTCTGTCTGAAGACACAATGTTTCTCTTTACCTGGATAATAATGCAACTTTGCATGGGTAAGACATATTTTTTCAATCAATATATTTATTATAAAAAAATATAAAGGCTTATAAATTTAAATAGTTAAATTGCACAAATTGTATAAATCTGTTTAATTGTTTGATTAATTGTCATTTGCTTTTTCACAGGAAATACTTTTGGTGATATACAATACAACCATTTACTTCAAAATAAATAGTTTTTGGGGGTGAAAATGTGACTCTCTCCTGTAACTACAGTCTCACTAGTGGCACTAGTGTTACTCTCCATTGGTATCGCCAGTATCTTGGAGCAAACCCAGAATTTTTACTTCTTGTCACTGAATATTATAACAAATCTGAGCCTGATCTTCGTCTGTTTTCAAAAGCTACAAAAGAGATCAAACGTGTGGATCTGAAGATCTCCTCTGCTACAGTATCAGACTCTGCTGTGTATTACTGTGCTCTGCAGCCCACAGTCACAGGAAACACTACAACACTGTACAAAAACCTTTCCTTATCTTATAGTGAAAGAAGAAAGATACACAAAGACAAAGACAAAGAGAGCTGTGATTAACACAGTACATAAAGTAGAATATGTAAATAATTTGATAAATATGTAATGAGTCCAATACCAAGTCTACAGGAACCTATAGTTTAAGTACTTTGTACAAATAACACATTGTGCAGGTATAACGTGCCACAAGATGGCAGTGTTCTCAGACAATAACTAAAGGAACTGCAACAACGAACAACATAACTGAATTTACAGAACAAAACTCATGATGTTGCTCAGAGAGGAGGGACTCAGAGTTCACAGATCTGACATGATCTCATCGTGTCTGAAAGAGACTGAGGACGAAACGATTCAGTCTGACTCTTCTCACAGTGAACACTTGAACAATGGATCTTCATTCAGTTATTCTGTTCTGTACCTCAGCAGGTGTGTTTATTTGGTTAATTAGGATATTATATACATATGGGTTTTATTTAAAATCTCTCACTAAAAAGTTACAAATGTGTTTTTACAAATGTTTTCTTTTTCAGCTGCTGTTTTTGGAAATGTCATCGAGCCAAACAAAACAGATGTTGTTTATGAGGAGGGTTCAAATGTTACAGTATTCTGTAGTCTTTCCCCTGGAGGTTCAGATTATCTCCACTGGTATCGTCAGTATGGAAGATCAAAACCTGAATTTCTTGTACTCATCTTTGGAAGTGCAAAAGAAGCTCAGGTGTCTAAAGTAGATCCAAGATTCTCTGTTGAAGTTGAAAAAAAGGAACAAAACCATGTGGATCTGAAGATCTCCTCTGCTACAGTATCAGACTCTGCTGTGTATTACTGTGCTCTGCAGCCCACAGTCACAGGAAACACATCAGCTCTATACAAAAACCTGTTATAATGAGAGACGAGAGAGAATCACAGAGACAGAGAAAATGACAGTGAGAAAAAAAGCTGTAACTGCCAATAACAACATGTATGTCAGAGAAATAATGGAAACAGGTAGCTACCAAAATCAAAAGGTAGACAAATCATTTAATCAGCTTATTGTAAAAAGGATAAAAATATAAACAAAATAACATTCTAAAGTCGGTGAATATTTGGCAATATAAAGATGAAGCATATTAAAACCCTACAATATTGTCTACTGACCTTGACAAATCAATTTAGAATATCCTGTAATTCAAGAAAATGTCACAAAAAACATTAAAATATCTCAAATGATTCTCATAATATAGAGAATATTTTCAGAGCTCTTGCTTTTTCCAAATTATGGTTATATATAATGTAAAGCTAGCAAAAAACTACACAGTAATTTTTTATATAGCCTATAGTTCCATCAGTTCATATTTCCATGTTCATGAGAAATGAGAGGAAATTAGTCAGACTGACAAACGCAAAGACATCAAGTATATAAGCCTTTATAAATCAGGAAGTTCCTGTGTGTGTTTCTGTGTGATCTTCAGTGACTTACAGCTCAGAGAACTGAGAGCCTCAACAGAGAACTGAGCTGATCTGATTCAACATGGACAGATGCCTCATACTTATTCTCATTGTGGGAACAGGTACATTAATTATGGAGTGAAAACAAATCACTGATGGAACTAAAACAGCATATTTAAATACAATATATAAATACTGTATTTATGCTGGTTTAATTCCATCTTTTTTTTTTTTTTTTTTTTTTTGGTGTGTAAGTGCTGTAAAATGTGTTTGCAATATTATTTTGTCAACCTTGCTTTTACATATAAAATAAATAAAGAAATCACTTTTTTTTTTTTATTGTTGACAGGTTTGGTGACTGGAGACAACATTGAGCCAGATAAAGGGACAGAAAAAAACTCTAAAGAAACAGAAACTGTCAAGCTGAGCTGCTCATATAGTGCAAGTAATGTTTGGCTTTACTGGTACAGACAGTATCCAAACAAAGAACCGCAGTATTTATTACGCAATGGTGCACAATCCACTGATGATCGGTTTCAGTCGACTACATCACAAACATCCACTGAACTCACTATTACTGATGTACGTCTGTCAGATTCAGCTCTCTATTATTGTGCTCTGAGAGTTGTAGCCCAGTGATACAAAACATGAAACCTGTCGTACAAAAACCTGAAGCTCTTTTCACTTTGAACGAATCTAGTGAAAACCACAATCAAAACCCCAATCTAATGTAATAAAATATGTGGTAACACCTGTGTGAGGCTGAATTAGGCCTGTTAAGAAATTGATATGAAATTAAAACTTGTATATAAAATATTCTGCTTTTATTAGTATAAAATTATTTAATAAAATAATATAATTAGAAAAAAGACACAGATTGCAACAAATCTTCCTCTGTTCATAAAGAAAAGAAAATACAATTACATGCATGTTAAAATTTAATATGACAAAGGAGATTGACAACATTTTTAGTTACATTTAGTTTACATAATCAATAATTCCATTGTTGGATATTCTTGACCATTAAATGTCTCACACTGACAAACTAACAGAACATTGTCTTGCTCGAATAGAATTCAAACTTCTCCTCAGCAAATGCAAAACCACGTGTTTTCTACATTCATATGTGACCATATTTTATTCCAATAAAATTAATATACATATTTTCAGTACAGTTCAAAAGATAAAAAAGGTAAAACTTCCACTTTGTCTTTTTTTTTTTTTTTATCTGACAAAAACAATGTAATTTCAGAAGTTGGCCACAGTGTGGCATAATCTGTGATGTTGGTGGGAAATATTAATTTAAGATCCCACTGTATGTGTGTAACGTCTGCAAACATTTCTGCACTGGAATATTTATTAGACTGTTATAATCTATGTTAATCTGGGTGAGGAATTTATTTTAATGGCTGAAGTTCTCGGCATGTAACTTGTTAAATGTAACAAATTTGTATTATCTTTAGCACATATCTGAAAATTGATTTGTTTGCTTTTTTTATATTTATTGACAGTGCAATACACAAGATTCTGGTAAGATTCCCAGTTTACATGCTCTGTAGACTCTCAACTGGTTCAAGCAGCTGCAAAATAGAGTTTAAATCTCAGTTGCACAGGTGGGGCATGTTGTAAAACTGTGTTACATTGTGCCCCTAATAGAATACACAATTCTATTCGGTCCAAACCATGAAAAAAAGGTGAATAAAGACTGAGAGTCAAAGTTCAGAAATTATGAATTATTATTATGTTTTGAACTATGCTGTATAGCTGTGTTTGCAGTGTGTTTGTTGTCAAACTCAAAACTTTGTTTTTAAAAATAAATTCCATTATTTTATATGAAAAAGTTAATTATTGTATTTTATTGACAGAAATGTTTTAGTTTGACTGTATAGATCAGATAAACTGTCATATGTTACAGTGTGACCCTGTTAGAAATGTACCCCAACTATGGGGCATGTCGTCACATTTCACTTACATTATTTTGGGGTATATCAAGAAAAAAAGCATTAATGAACTGTATTAATTGAACCAAAACCACATAATTGTACTAGACATGTGGGAAATGAATGTGGGAAAAAAATGTATTCTCCGAACCCCAAGTGGATTTACACAAACTGAAAGTCAAAAAGGGTCAGGTTGTGCCCCGCTCTCCTACATAGATGTTAAATACTCAAACTCTTTTCTCTGCCAATTCAGAATCTCAGTGTAACTGAGATGTGCTTATGTGCTCTGCTGCCCACTGTAACTGATATATTACATAGACACCCTTACAAAAACTAAGAGCTCTAAAGTGTGCAGTTTCTGACATGAGCCTTTTTTCATGTCAACATCCTCCAGCAGTGGGTGGAGCTGATCCACACGGTTGAGAATGTGAGACAGTCAAACAGTTATTCAAATACAATCTATTCCATCACTGTCTCTCTAAAGACATCATGTTTCTCTTTACCTGGATAATAATACAACTTTGCATGGGTAAGAAATATTCATTCAATATGTTTATTATGAGTAATTGTTATCAATATTATATAACAGTAATATAACAGATAGCTCTGTTATATAATTGTATTGCTTGACTAAAGACTTTTCTTTTCCACAGAAACTGCTTTGGCTGATACAATTCAACCATGGACTTCAGAAAAACATGTTATTGAGGGTAAAAATGTGACTCTCTCTTGTAACTACAGTGCCACTACTGGCAATGTTCAGTCTCTCCAGTGGTATCGCCAGTATCTTGGAGCAAAACCAGAGTTCCTACTTCTTGTCAATGAATATTCAAATAAATCTGAGCCTGGTCTTCGTCTGTTTTCAAAAGCTACAAAAGAGATCAAACGTGTGGATCTGGAGATCTCCTCTGCTGAAGTGTCAGACTCTGCTGTGTATTACTGTGCTCTGAGGCCCACAGTCACAGGAAACACTAGAACACTGTACAAAAACCTGATTCGCAGTATTGCATTTCAGTTACACATAGGTGTCCATTTTTACATGCTATAAAAAACTACACTTAATGGTGGTTTCAACAAATGTTTAGAAGGAGCTTGTTCATTTTGTCCCGTCAATCTACTAAGTAAGAGATAATTTATAGTCAACCATGCATAAATGAATATGTGGATATGAAATTGATTTTACAGTTAAAGTTTGCATTGAATTTATTTTATAATCTGACCTGTATCTATGTCATCTTAAAGTCCACAACAACATACAGAACAATTGGATAGCAACAAGTCAAACACTGCAAAAATATAATAGCAATATTAATGCTGAATTCATCTGAGGTCATTTAACTGCAAGACGATCAATAACTATAAAGTTTAGGCCAGATGATGATGAGAAAGAGTCCCAAAATAGTTCAAATAAACAAAATATTTATTAAACAAACAAACTAATGTAATTCACTGGCAAGAAGGCAACAAAACAGCATGTAGACACGACAATACCTGATAATCAACTGAATACAAGGAGGAACTTAAATATACAATGATAACTAACTAAATGATGAACAGGTTTGTTGATGGCATGAGTGTCCATAACTAATGAGTGGCCGGAAATCAGAACAAAGGGAGCCGGTAACTGAAGAAAAACAAACTAACAGTCCATGAATGAAACTAAACACAAACATGACAATAACTGAGATGCAAGACGGTCCCAGTTTCATCTGTTTGGAAGAGAGTGAGAGTTTGCATTGTGATACGAGTGGCTTGAAAGTAGTGGCAGTTTCAGTTACTCAGATAAGCAGACTGACATACAACACTGCTATGGATGATGGCAAATATTAGCAAATATCAGATTGCTGCTGAATGGAATTCCCAAGTAAATTCGAAGACAATGAAGAGTTCAAGGAGCGATTTCAAGCAAATCTCAGCACAACTTCCTTTCGACTGGCAATCCAGGATGTGTGTGTGTCTGACTCTGTGTACTACAATGTTCTGAAGCACTGTGACTCAAACACACTCAAAAAACTTGCAAATACAGTCCTAAATTAAATATTCTTGATTTGTCTTTGGATTAAGTCTATCATTTTAAAATATTCGACTTCATATCATAAATCGATTTACCTAATTTTTAAATTTGACATTAACTGAAGCCTATAAATTATATTTAGGCATTTCTTGTCAAAAAGATCCACAGTGATCAATATGCTGTCAAAACACATGCATTGAATGTATTTGGTTATTACTATAAATGTATTATGATATGAGCAGAAATCACATTTCAGTGCACATTTCTGTCAAATAATGCATTTGCTATATAAACCTGTTGAGCACCAGAAGAGGGCGATATATCATAACATCATTCAGCTCTTCAAAGCAGGGTTATTATTATATCTTTTAAACTAAAATCATAAAAACACATTTTTGTTACTTGAAATAATAATAAATGTCAACTGAAATAAAATATTTAAAAAACAAAAACAAATACCAATACAATAAACTGCATTTTGTGAATAAACTAAGTGAGATTTCTAGATTTGTTTCATACCAAATATTGATCACACAGATGCAGTTCATGTCAGTGCTGTGTTCTCCTTCTGTGCAGGAGGAGCTTGTGTGGGTTTGAGTAAAAGCAGAGTGATCATTAAACTTCTCACAGAGCAAACATGATGATTCTTTGTGCTTTTCTTCTGGTATTTTTGATTAAAAGTAAGTGAAGCTTACCCATGATTTTTTTTTAATATATATTTTATATATATATATATATATATATATATATATATATATATTTGTACAAACAGTATTTTTAGATATACTTTTGTTTAATGCTATAAAGTTAATGATACAAATTCAGTTTGATGAGATGTTTTATATTTTACGGTTTGCAGGTGACACAATGGCACAGTCAATAACAGCACAGACAAACAGGACACTTGCATCTGTGGGACAAAAAGCCATTCTCTCCTGTAAATATGAAGGAACCATAAATAATCTGCACTGGTATCGCCAATATTCCAGATCCAAACCAGAGTTCCTGGCTTGGATTTACCCACAAGGAGCCACAAGTAACCCTCTTCCTCCTCGCATTTTACCAAAAGTGGACAAAAATCTTGTGAGCCTGGAGATCTTTAATGCTGAAGTATCAGACTCTGCGCTGTACTACTGCGCACTGACGCCCACAGTGACAGGAAACACATCATCACTGTACAAAAACATCCTCAACAATAAATCATGTGTCTTATGATTCTTGAAATCAGTCACTGATGTGAAACAAATTAAAGACTGATTACCTTCTAATTAATGTTTACATTATTTGTAACACTATATTAATATAATTATAACAATAACAAAAGATACATGATAACAGCAAATCATTTCAGCATATTTTCATATTTTTCTACCATTTTTTTTTTTTTAGAACTTTCCCAATCCCAACATAAAATATATGGGGGGTGGTGTGGCGCAATGGATAAGACACATGCCTTTGGTGTGAGGGACCCGGGTTCGAATCCACTGTGAGACACCAATGTGTCCCTGAGCAAGACACTTAACCCCTAGCTGCTCCAGAGGCGTGTGACCTCTGACATATATAGCAATTGTAAGTCGCTTTGGATAAAAGCGTCAGCTAAATGGATAAATGTAAATATCACAGATGCTGCTATTTTCAGTTACCAGTTACAGTAACACAATATTAATATAATTATAACAATAACAAAAGATACATGATAACAGCAAATCATTTCAGCATATTTTCATATTTTTCTACCATTTTATTTTTTTAGAACTTTCCCAATCCCAACATATAGAACAGATGCTGCTATTTTCAGTTACCAGAGTACATCCAAACTTCAGGTATAAATAATATACCTAAATATATTTTCAAAAAAGGGCCTCATTGATTAATTTTGCATGATTGGGGGCTGCTATATTTGCTTAAGCTTTTTGAACGTGTGATAAAGGCGCGATAGGCTGTCAATTTTATGTGGATAAAGGCATATTTTGTACATGACACATGTCCTTATAAGGGCAAAAAAAGATGTCGTTTTAACGACATAATATCTCGTTATTACGAGAAAAAGATGTCGTTTTAACGACATAAGATCTCGTTATTACGAGAAAAGATGTCGTTAAAACGACATAAGATCTCGTTATTACGACATAAGATCTCGTTATTACGACATAAGATCTCGTTATTACGACATAATTGGGAGGAAAAAATAATATGTATGTGGCAGCAATGCGTCACCGTATTATATAATAAATAGTTTCTTTAAAAAAATAAAATAATAATAATTAAAACAATTATCCCCATTACATTCAAATTATTTTCCCTTTCAAGACATTCAAGGTCTGAGTTATATTTACTGGTAGAGGTGTGTCTCTAAGCACTGACTCCTGTGATCTTGTGAAACCCCTTCAGAGTCTGTTACAGTGAACACAGACAATGGAGCTCCTATCTATTATTCCACTCTTTGTCTTTGCATGTAAGTATTTCGTTTTCTTGTACTGCATCTAAATATTCTAAACAACCACAATGTGAGGAGCTTTAATTAGTGTGGTATTTATTATTGAAAAATCACTGATCACACTTGACTCATTATAAATAAAAAAATAATTGAGGATTAAAAGCTGATTTACTTTTGCAGGTGCCACATATGGAGATGAAATTAGACCAACCAAAACTGAAGAGTTTGCTTTTGAGGGTTCAAGTGTTACATTATCCTGCAGTTATTCTTCTGCACTGACTTTATTCTGGTACCGTCAATACCCACGATCAGCTCCTGAATTACTTGTGTTCATTGTATATGGAACAAAAGAAGATAAGAAGTCTGATGTAAATCCCAGATTCACTGCTAAACACAACAAAGAAAAGCAAAATCATGTGGATCTGGAGATCTCCTCTGCTACAGTATCAGACTCTGCTGTGTATTACTGTGCTCTGCAGCCCACAGTCACAGGAAACACAAGAGCACTGTACAAAAACCTGACACATGTGAGAAGAAAAAACTATTTATAGGAGAACATTTATACGAGAATATAAAATCTATAAAGCTGCATTAGTGTGTTTTATTTGCCAGACTACTTACATTATAAACTTCACGTGCTGCCAGTTTGAGAAATCAGAAATATTTATTTATTCATTTATTTATTTATTACGTTCGCAATACAATATTAAATGTCTTTTATGAATATATCTTTATGATTCAAATTAATATTACAAAATATATTAAATAAAAATAAATAAAAGGAAATTTAAGTGACACTGGATAATTAGATGTTTAAAATTGATAGAAATTATATTGTGCTATATTTATTCTCAAATAATAAAATTGATCATAGATCAATTTTCGCAGTAGTACAATACATAAAAAAAAAAACAGACAAAACCATTAGATATTGTAACTGGCTTGTTGTTCTGTCCTCAGGTGTGAAATGTAAAACTTATGATGTGTCTCAGAGAGGAGGGACTACACAGATCTGACACAATCTGATCACTTCAGACTCTATAGAAACAATTCAGTCTGAATCATCTTAAAGTGAACACAGTGCACTGCACAATGGATATTTATTCAGTTATTCTTATATATAGTCTGGCATGTATGTATACGTATATGTTATATAGGCTATGTATTATCTATTGTTAATGATGAGTTTAATTAAAACAAATCTAATTAAAAATTTACCTTTTCTGTATTTTTTCAGCTGCTGTGTCTGGAAACATCACACCGAAGAAAACAGAGCTTTTTGCTGAGGAGGGATCAAATGTTACATTATCCTGTAGTTATTCCTCTGCAGATTATCTATACTGGTACCGTCAGTATCCCAGATCAGCTCCTGAATTTCTTGTGTTCATCTTTGATGGTACAACAATCACCAAAAAGTCTGATGTAGATCCAAGACTGTCTGTTACAATCACTAAAAGTGAACAAACCCATGTGGATCTGGAGATCTCCTCTGCTGAAGTGTCAGACTCTGCTCTGTATTACTGTGCTCTGAGGCCCACAGTCACAGGAAACACATCAGCTGTGTACAAAAACACTTTATCCAGTGAGAGAGAGCAAGAATATCGCTGATACAGTTAAAAATGATATCACATCCATACAACACACAGTACTTTCCTTCACTTTTTCATGCACCAAGTAATCCAGCCTAATAGATTTTGACACAAATATGCTATATAAAGAGTCAAATGATAATCATATTGTGCAGGCACATTTCCACCACTGGGCTGCAGTGTTGTTAAATGTTCTTACAGTTTTTCCTCAGTCTCAGATCACAATTGAAATTCTCAAAACTTGTTCAACCTCCACATCATCTAGTCACTTGTGCACGTCATAAACATATTGCTAATGCTTTGGTATGTGCATGCAAATGATTTTGTACAATTGTCTGCGGTTTCCTACATGAGCAATTACTTTGTCATGTTGATCAAAATTTATTATTCTTGTTCTCTGTTGAATAGTCTTACCCCCCAAAACATCAAGGTAATAGTTAATTGTATAAGTCATTAAATGCAAAATGGTTGAACTAGTTGTCATAATCTATTAAGCATAGTTTCTATACATTTCTAATAGACTTTTTTTATTTTTTATTTTTTTGTCCTGAATTGATGAATAGCACAGGTGAATCTTGAATTTCACTAATAAGGGGAATGTAAAGTGTTAGATCAATCAATGTTCAACCAGTTCTCTAAAATAGCTCAGATGTGCATCTCAAGACCGTTCGGTTGGCAAGCATATAGACAGCGCACAACACAGTGTTATAATTTCTGACAATGGAAGAACAACAAGAAAACAATCAGGGTCAACAGTCAGAAAGAAGATAAGTAAGTGGAAGGGTAGGGAGGCAAAACAGAGGAAGAGGTAAGAGACCAAGGACATATGCATGTTTCTGATGAAATAAGGGCCACTATTGTGGACCATGTTCTCATTCATGGCCTTACAATGGCCGAGGCGGGCCGAACGCCGAAGGGCAGCCGAATGTTGGGAGAACAATGTTGTCCTCAGAAATTCAAATGTTTTGTGGACAGAAAGGTGTACAGAAAAAGTGCATGGTTGTGCACTTTTTTGTATAAAAAAAAAAAAAAAAAATCTAAACTGTCACCATAGTTTACATCAGGAAATACTAGCAGAGTACACTGTTATATTCATAAGATTAATTTTGACTACCTTGCTTGTTAAACTCAAGGACTTGTCATTCTGATGGCACTGATATGTTCATTGATGTAAGTACTTACTTAAAACTAAGGATTTTGAGCAAGTCACAGGCTTTTGCAGGTAATCCATTGTGTGGGGCTGTTTGAATGAATTGCTTTGCAAAATGTTCTTACTGGTTTGCAAATGTTAAGAATGATTCGAGAAATGTCCAAAGCAACTGAGAAAAACTGTAAGAAACTGCACATATTAGTCTATTATTTATTTTATTACTTTGCCTCTTTCTATATTTGCATAAGGAGAAAAACAGCAGCTGCATGGTTGATGCAGTATGAATTGTAAAAAAAAGGACATAAAATATTAGAATATAAAAGACTCACATTACAATACACATATTTCATGTCTGCACTGTAAAAAATGTATTGTCAAATTAACAGTAACTTACTGGCAACAATTATCCAGTAGTTGCTGTATTTCATTCAACAGTAAAATTACTGTAACACTAAATACAGTACTGTTAAGCATACTGTAAAATTAAATACATTATTTTACTGTAATTTTTTCCCACGTTAAAACACAGTATTACACCGTTGATTTTTAATAATACTGTATAGTATTATACAGTTATGAAATGTTATTTTATTACTTTTATAGTGCTACTGTGTTACCTGTAGAATATGTAGACAATCTGTAGGAATATTATTTTAACTGTTAATGGGAAATAGAAAAAAGAACAATTGAAGCTTTAACTGCACAACAAGGTTTATTGTGTATTTTTAAACAAAACATTAGTAATAATAATGTAATATAATACAACAATAAAAATCTGTTTTAAAAGAAGACTAATGAACAATATATATTTAATAATTAAGATCAGTGAACAATTCATGTATTTCAATTCATGCAAAAATGATCCTGAACAGGTCAAAAAGAAACTTAGAAAGAAAGCAAGACAGGTTAGGATGAAGGCCAGGTGAGGAGGGTAGTGATGGTGTCAAGTGGTAGAAGAGCGACAACACTTCTGATAATCCTGCAAGGAATGATAAGCACAAATCAATCAGAGGCAAAACATACAACTAAGAATCAAAAAAACCTAACTCACATTATCAACACCTTTTTAGGAGAATTTTTTTTTCCTATGGTATCCACCTTATTTTTCACGGAAGAGTGGGCATGGCCATTTATAAATGAAATGTGTCTGCGCTTGAAATGCACTTGATTGGGGCTAACAGTAGCTGCTGATCATTTCTCTTCTGTTCGATTCTCGATTTTGAATCAAATTTCATTTAGATATATGCATAGATTTGATTTTAGATTTGATCATAGATTTTAAATCTATTCTATGCATATATCAAAATGAAATTTGATTCAAAAGAGAATTCCCAATTTCAAAAGTACCGCCTCTTTTGAATCAAATCGTGACCCAAAGAATCGATTTGAATCGAATCGTTGAATCAAAAAGATTCCCACCCCTATTACATTTCATTATATTTTAACTTTACCTGTTGTCTTCATTATTTAATGTATGTTTGAGAACATTTAAAACTTAAAATAAATAAATATTTGACATTGATTGTGATAATTATCAATACTGACTGATATGAAACATTTTATCAAGATGATTTTTGACCATATCACTCAACCCTATTTTTTACCATTTCATGTTTTAATTAAAATACTAATTATTTGACTTATACAAGGCATATTTGTTAAATGGAAACTGTGAAGGGAACATTAATTACATTATAAAACAGACTATCAGTTTGAAAAATGTATGGTTTAAGTCAGTGGTTCTCAATCCTGGTCCTGGGGACCCACAGCTCTGCACAGTTTGTATGTCTCCCTCATTTAACACACCTGATTCAGATCATCATCTCGTTAGGAAAGAGCTCTGAACTGAACTGGGTGTGTCAGATAAAGGAGACATATAACATGTGCAGAGTTGTGGGTCCCCAGGACCAGGATTGAGAACCACTGGTTTAAGTCATTTCCACCCTTTTTGGATTTTTCTAAATACAGATTCAGACACAAATCATTTCTACAGATATGGGCTCCACTGCACATCCCTAATATTACTCTTACCTTAATGATTTTGCCAATCATATTCTGCAAAGTCCCTGATGTAAGATGCAACGTGTGCATTCCAGGCCATGGTCTTCCTCCGAACAACCTTCCCACTCTTTCTGCTCACCTGGAACTGTGATGTTCATTTCGAATTTTCAGGATTTATCCTGACAAGAAACCTGTAAACACAAAAAAATATATTTTCCAACTGAATTAAGAGTTATCACAATATGTAGCATCATCTGTAATATGTCACATCACAATAGGGGATAAGCTCTAAACCATCACTTGTGCAAAATAAAAAGCCATTGGTGTTACTAATAGAAGTCAATTTGTAACAAAAGTGTATGAATGAACATAGACTGAGGTAACTACACAAGGTCCTGGCAGATCGCCAGGTCAGGTCCTCACAGACGTGTAAAAGAAATTTCTGATTTAGACAAAAACAAGCGCGAATAAATCAATAAGAGTAATCGAAAATTTAATTGTATAACAAGAATCCGAATCCTAACCTTGGGTATCCGATTTCAGGATACATTGATCGATTTTCAATTCCCAACGGTGTGATATATAAAATAATGAACGCGCAGGCGCTTCCACCGACTTAAAATGGTAAATAACACAATTATTAGATCATTCTGACCTTATAAGAGGCTACATATGCAATCTATGTTTATAAAATTACATTTAATAATCAAGTAGGCTAGCTATCAACATGAGGAAATCCGCGTTACAGGCGTTATAGAACATAAGCCGCGGGCAGTTCTTCTAAACTAACATTAACCTGCTACTATTTAGTTTGCATAAAACAAATATAAAGATTCATCACTAACCAGATATTTATGGCGAAAACTTCGCCGACAGACACAGAGGAGGACTGCAAAGGCCTGCGCTCTCAACGTTACTCAGGGAACTGAAGAGTAAGAGTTATTCATAAAACTGCAGCTTGTGGTTATTTTTCGCGGTCATTTCGTACTAGCCTACTGTAGCCTATTTAAATTTACAGTAACACCAATGTCCCAAACTACATTGAAACCTAGAGTAGCCTATCATATTGTACACAGCTTATAGTAAAATGTTGAGAATAAATTAAATTAAATATCTAAATCCTGGTCATAATCTCTAAATCATTTTAAAGTTATTAGCTAGAATCCATGCATACAAATATTAAGATTTATTACTTACCATATCTGACGAAGTTCCAGGTCGGCAGAAACGACAGGTCTATCGATGAACTGACACAACAGAAAAACTCATTCAAATGCGCTCTCATGCACCCCCCACTGACAGAAATTAAGACTGTTAATGGTCACCCAGTCCTGAAAATGTTTTATGTAAGGGTAACGTTAGTAGGCTAGCAATTTTACTTGTGGAATTGTGAAGTGGTGTTTTTCACGGTCAATTTGCACTGCTGTATTTAGATTTACAGTAACTAATAATTTCCCAGAATGCATTGAAAATCTACAGTAACATACTGTCAACTGTGTGCACAGTACATAACTGTTGAAAATACAAAATAATACTGTGAAAGCAACAAAATCTACAATAACATACTGTACATAGGTTATACAGCAAGCAACTGTTGAGAAAAACAGTATAATGCTGTGAAAACAACAGAAATCATTTACAGTGTGTATATCTCAGAAGGACAGCAAAGATGTAAGCATTTAATGTTATTTCCGACCCCCCCAAAAAAAATTCTGCAAAAAATATATTTGTTATAAATATCCTTGACAGACAGAGAGCGTGTGCCAGTGAGCAGGAAGTTCATGGGTGTCTTTACGTCCTTCAGTGTCTCATAAGCAGTGCAGCAGAACATCGAAAGGCTCAACAAAGAACAGCTGATCTTATTCAACATGGACAGGTGTTTTCTGCTCATAGTAATTATGGGAACAGGTACATTAATTATTTAGCAAATGATGATGAAACCGTGGAGGTTTGAAAACCTAAAAAATGCCAATGTTTCAAAAATCTTATTTTAGTCAGTTTTACTGTTTGCATTGTGTCTTGTATTTGTAATGTTTTTGGTCAGCCTTGCTATGACAAATCAAAAATAATTTTATATTCTGCTTATTGTTCACAGGTTTGGTGTCTGGAGACAATATTGAGCCAGATAAAGAAAAAAATGTTTTCACAGAAGAAAGAGAAGCTGTCAAGCTGAGCTGCTCATATAGTACAACCAGCAATAATGTTCGGCTTTACTGGTACAGACAGTATCCACATGAAGAACCTTTGTTTTTAGCTTATAAAGGTGCACGATCAAATAGTGCTGCACGCACCTCTGATGATCGGTTTCAGTCGACTGCATCACAAACATCGACTGAACTCACTATTACTGATGTACGTCTGTCAGATTCAGCTCTCTATTATTGTGCTCTGTGGAGCCCAGTGATACAAAACATGAAACATGTCGTACAAAAACCTGAAGCTCTTTTCACTTTGAACCGCTCTAGTGAAAACCACAATCAAAACCACAATCTATCCAGTCCCAAATATAATAAAATATGTGGTAACACCTGTGTGAAGTAAATTATTTTAGGCATAAGAGAAAACCAGGCAAAACTATATTTCTAAAAAGTATCATCACTTGTAATTCATGCAATGTAATTTATGTTACACATTGCCCATGTGGATTGTTGTCTGTTGGTGAAACATCAAGAGAAATGAGAGCCTGTATTTGTAAACATTGTAGTGCCATAAGACATGGAGATGTACAGTAAGTAACCCGGTAGCACAATATTTCAAAGAGCATTTACATTCTGTCTGTGAGTTCTTTTATTTTGACATTGAACAAGTTCATTTATCAGGCCGGGGTGGATATGTGAAAATATGTAAAATAAGTTAATCTGGCAGAAGAGTTTACTTCTATTGGCTGCAGTTCTAGGTAAATTAGCCTAACTGCTTTTAGTTAAAATGATTCCTTATTATCCTTACATCAGAATACACTTGAAAACAGATTTGTTTCTTTACTTTCTTTTATATTTCCAGACAGAATGCAATACACAAGATTCTGTTAATCAGCCAACAAGAGTTCAAACAGCTTCTGAACATGACGTGGTTACACTTCACTGCACTTACCAGTGACCAATACCCTTATCTTTATTGGTACCAACATAAAACCAGTGGATTCCCTGCATGCTCAATAAACTCTCAACTGGATCTCAGCAGCAGTGAAAATGAATTCTAAATAATTAATAACAAACTATTTACTTTAAATAGTCTTTTACCAACCATTACACGTAGGTCATATTTCCTCTTTCCACAAAGATGTCTTGCTCAATTATTACAGAATAAAACTCTCCAGCAGTGGGTGGAGCTGATTCGCTGATGTTGACAGAGTGAAATGATGGCAGGGTGAATTAAACAACTAGTTTGGCATCATTGATAATCTCTCTGAGGACAACATGTTTACATTTTACTTGGATAATAATCCAACTTTGCATTGGTAGAGAAATCATTTCAGCGTCATTCAAAAAAAAAAAAAAAAAAGTTTCTGTGACACTGTAATCTGATAATAACTTTATTGTTTGATTAATTGATGCCCTTTGCTTTTTTTTTTTACAGAATCTTCTTTGGCTGATATGATACAACCATTTACTTCAGAAAAAAACATGTTACTGAGGGTGAAAATGTGACTCTCTCCTGTAACTACAGTACAACTGGTGTCACTGTTAACTCTCTCCAGTGGTTTGACCAGAGATTTTACTTCTTGTCAATAAATATTAAATCAAATCTGAGACTGATCTTCATCTATTCAAAAGCTACAAAAGAAATCAAGCCTGTGGATCTGGAGATCTCCTCTGCATCAGACTCTGCTGTGTATTTCTTGACCTGCGTGAGCAGATATGACATTCATTATACTAAATGTAATATTTGTTTTTAAATTGTGTGTATATGTGAGTTTTTTTTTTTTTGTTTGTTTTGTTTTTCATCGAACTGACAGAGGATGAAAGGGGAGGAGTTTAACATCTCAGATGATCTTGTTACATTTGCTAGACTGTCACAAAGCTCAGTCCTGCTGCAGTGAAACACACACACACACACACACACACACACACACACACACACACACACACACACACACACACACACACACACACACACACAATGATACTTCATTCAGTCATTCTGCTCTCTGCCTTGGCATGTAAGTGCATTTGTGCATGTTTTGCGTGCATTTGCATTTCTAATTTTAGAATATACATATATATTTTGTCAAATAATTTTTCATCTTAAATGCTAAATCAGTTTTTTTTTTATTGAAAATGTACAAATATTTACTACATCCTAAAGTAATTTTTTCACAATGACAAAGACAGTAACATTAAAATTGTATATAATTGTTAAGTATTAATTGATTCAAATCCTTGCAAAACTAAAACTATCTGAAAATTAAAATGTTATTTTGTTCTTTTCCAGATGTGAGTTTTGGAGATGAAATCACACCAGACCGCAGTGAAGAGTTTGCTGCAGTGGCTTCAACTGTTACATTATCCTGCAGTTATTCCTCTGCATATTCACTTCTATGGTACCGTCAGTATCCCGGATCAGCTCCTGAATTCCTTGTGCTTATATCAGAGGGTGTGAAAGAGACTAAGCCATCTGAGGTAGATCCCAGGCTCTCTACTAAGACTAGAAAAGAAAAAGAAATCAAACATGTGGATCTGGAGATCTCCTCTGCTGAAGTGTCAGACTCTGCTCTGTATTACTGTGCTCTGGAGCCCACAGTCACAGGAAACACTAGAACACTGTACAAAAACCGGCTTCTGCTCAGGGTGAGGAATCAATGGTCTTCGACAGTTGGGGAGAAGTGGGACCCTTGAATCTTGAATTATTCCCATCCCCTCCAGTATACCAAGAAGCCGCATGCAGCATTTTTTAAATGCAAATGCATATTGTAAGTGAGGAAACTTTTGTCTAAAACATGCATGGCAGAAATATTTACATGTACAAAAGTGGTCAATATACAATCAAGTCCCACTGAATAATCACCAACCCTCATGAAACCTCTTCTTTCCCAACACCACAACCAAAAAAAAAAAAACACATTGATTTTTAAGTCAATGAGTTTGCAACATTTTTGACAAGCCAAAATATCTGATTCTGACATTCCTGCTAATTTTCTGTTCTTGAATGTTCTTTTTTTCATCATTTTTTGCAATAGATACACTGTTAAATGATTGATCTTGAGATGAGTCCCTGTAGTTGTCCAATTTGACTTATTTTGAATGATGTAAAACTATAAACTTGACAGGTGATTTTTATAAATCATAGTTTGATCCCTATCTTCTCAGTTGTTTAAAAGATTAAGGATTTGTTACATTTACTCGCCCCTTAGCAGATTTAGACTCAAACATACTTTTGGAAAACTAACATGTATGCCACTAGTTCCCCTTAAAAAAAAACTTGTTCAGGGTTTTACATTCAGGGTATACATTTTATACCAATCCTATATAGGTAGCTACCTACTTGTTCAGGGTTTACAAAATAAATATCATGTTTAATCATTTCAAACTTTATCCACAAGGGGTCAACATTACTCTCTTCGTGCATGATTATATCATGTGACAGGAAGAAAACATTCATCCTGAACAACAAACACAGTTCTTTATGCTCTTTTACAGCACAGAACAACTATGTTTAAATGGGCTTTGATTTCGCTGTGTCTCACAGCACATTATGATGGTAAGCTCTTTTTTGGTACATTTTAACAGAACAATGTTTACTTACATTTAGGTTACTAAATTATTTAAGTTTACTGATACTTCATATTAATGATTCTCACGAGGGTCCACTCACCGTCGGCCCAGACCCAGACCTTGCCAATACATGGAAGCATATATGCACTTAATGGAAAGCGGATGTTAACATACAGAGAGAAAATACATCAGGCTGTGAGTTTAATTGTATGTCCAATTCCAGACTCACATTTACCCTTTTCTATCTTCTATCCACATGCTGTTGACTTCTTTCCCATGGGAATAACATGCATAAAATAAATAATTTAAATTTGAAATAAATTGTCTAATCTATGTAACTGGGCTTTTTATTTATGATCATTTTGGTCTGCACATCAGCAGTGAGTTCCCTAGATTTAGTCAATTTTGGTCACGTTGTACTTACGCCAACTAACAATAAGCAACTTATCTGATTTAGTGAATCGAGGTATGAATTATTCTATTGTGCACATAATTTAGGCCTATTTAAAATGAGGTAATGAATTATTAAAATGCGTTGACGTACAGTATTATTAAGTCGTGGGAATTAATTGTTCATTTGTATCCACAACATACCTATTTTTCACGCATGTCATGTGCAGGGCTCCTTAGCCTAAAAAGAAAAAAACAATTGTAGAATAAAAGGACATTGCACTCTTTGGTTTATATAAATAAACAATCACATATTATTCCAGTCCTAATAAATGCAATTGCAACTATTTCTAAAGTGCTTATTTTATAATGAACGCCGCTTTCTCACATAACGCAGTGAAGCAGCCCCTGCATGAGAGATTAATTGATTCTCGAGCCATCGATATCAACCAATTCAGCACCATCGCCACGGACAGCACCCGGTAATGTCGCACGTAAGACGGTATATCTTTATTTATTTATTTATTTATTTAAGCAGCTTCTTAAGGTATGGTTCGGGGAACACGCCTAGCAATGGTATACCTTCAGTTAAGTTATACCTTAAGAGTCTTCGTAGCGTGCTAAGAGACAACGTTATCAGGAAACTCAGCCCTGAGCTTTTAACGTAGGCATGAGAAAATTACAAGTGCTTAAAAAAAAAAGATAAGTTACAATCTTTAAGGTATCAAGTGCATCAACAAATGAAAGAGCACCAGGGTAATCTGGAAACTGTTTTACAATGGCCCATAAGACACTTGACTAAAATGATTGTGAAATATTACAAATTTATAATAAAGTTTATCAAATTTACGTAGGCCTATACAGTGCAGATTTACTGTACATACAATTAGGTATGTATAAAATTGTTAAAATATCATTCTAAAATGAATTTTGGCTCCTGTGAAGGTTAAAGTCATCATGAAAACAAAATTGGCATTTATTTTTTATGGAATATTGAAATATTTACTGTATTATAAACGATTTATCCCAACCCATTCTCACTCCCAAGGCGTCAAAAACTGAAGCATGGTCAAGCGCCCCCGGCGTCACAATGCGGACGCCAAAGGCGCCCCTCGGCGTCACTCCTGTCCCAAATGGCACACTCCGAACTTGTGGACTTCCTCAGAGTCCACACTTTGGTGACGTCATGTAGTGCAGGCCTATAGGGCCCTTGGCGCGAGTCCACGAGGGTGCATTGAGAGGTATTTTTGGGACAGACTCGATCGTCACACCAGAAATAACGGTCTGGTTGTTGTTGGACAGGAGAAATCACATTTTTGCGCTCCGACGTTTTTTTTTTTGCTGCTCTTATCTCCATGTCAACTACACAGCCTGCTTTTACAGTTCTATATTTTGATATTGTGCATATCACCTGGGCATTAGACAATAGATACAACATCATGCTTATTTAAATGATGTATACAGCTGTACATAATAAAACATAATGTTCCATTTGAACTAAGATTACAATTTTAACACATAATGAAAATGTGCATGAGTTTCTGATGAATTTACAGGTATCAATATTCATTCTATGTTTACATATGACTCAGTAAAGCCCTTCCATTCGGTTCTATTTACAGTGCTTAATGAATCATAATGTGATTGTATTATCCAACGCACTATTATTATGTTTGAGACATCAACCACTGGTTGATGACCATAATGTTAGTATAAACTGTAGGTAATAACTGGTAAAATGTACATCTAGGTCATAAAAAACGTAATATTTTCTTCTCAGCCATGTCAACAATTATCAGTGAGCGAAATCTCCTCCCATCTGTTGTCTGATTGGACTTTCGCAAGGATTCCTGGGTAGTTAAAGCTACACTGTGTAATTGTTTTAGTTGATTCTTAGCAAAAAACACTTAGTTCTTTCAAAAATATATGTGCTCATTAATGTATATTTACTTCTTTCAAGTAATAAAGTATTCTCGTAAGTTTATAATCTGCCATTGAAAGTACGTATGGGTGAGGGGTTCGAATGCCGGTCGCCATGTTGCCCCTCCATCTTGAAACTACATTAGCCAAAGAGGGACATACCTGTAAATTCAAGCTTCGCCTTTCGCGCTTTACACTCAGTGACTCAGAGACGAATGCGAGGGGGAGATTACTCGCGACTGCCGGCAGATTTGAAAGATTGCTGATGGAGGATCACGCCTATTTTCGAGGACATGTAGCAGAGTCGCCAAGGAAGCGAAAGAGAGAATTAAAACGTCAACGTGACAGGCAAATCAGCAAGACCAAAGTCAATACTGGAGTAACTTTTCCCAGATGGAAAGAGCTCATGAGGAGCAAAGATTTTAAAACGGACGCCGAAGTTGCCTGCTTTTTTTTCTCGACAGGTAATTCAGCCTATTTGTGCTTGTCTAACCATAGCATGGTTGTGCATAACGCCACAACGACCTCTAGTATAACTATTGCGTTACTTTTCCTCACGTCAATGGTGAAAAAGTATTGTTTACCTTGTAGCATAAATCTGTGCTGCGACGGATCAAAGGTGATAGTTTTAAAGGCGCAATTGGACGAAGTCGAACTGGAAGCCATGTTAATCTTGGAATAATACGGCCACCGTAGGAGTTAAAATGCCCTCGAAATTGAAAGGAACAGAAACTAATATTCACTGGGTAGTCATATACAATTTCACCGCTAGATGGGGGAAAATATCACAGTGTACACTGTAAAAAATGTATTGTCAAATTAACAGTAACTTACTGGCAACAATTATCCAGTAGATGCTGTATTTCATTCAACAGTAAAATTACTGTAACACTAAATACAGTACTGTTAAGCATACTGTAAAATTAAATACATTATTTTACTGTAATTTTTTACCACGTTAAAACACAGTATTACACCGTTGATTTTTAATAATACTGTATAGTATTATACAGTTATGAAATGTTATTTTATTTACTTTTATAGGGCTACTGTGTTACCTGTAGAATATGTAGAAAATCTGTAGGAATATTATTTTAACTGTTAATGGGAAATAGAAAAAAGAACAATTGAAGCTTTAACTGCACAACAAGGTTTATTGTGTATTTTTAAACAATACATTAGTAATAATAATAATGTAATATAATACAACAATAACAATCTCTTTAAAAGAAGACTAATGAACAATATATATTTAATAATTAAGATCAGTGAAGAATTCATGTATTTCAATTCATGCAAAAATGATCCTGAACAGGTAAAAAAGAAACTTAGAAAGAAAGCAAGACAGGTGAGGATGAAGGCCAGGTGAGGAGGGTAGTGAAGGTGTCAAGTGGTAGAAGAGTGACAACACTTCTGATAATCCTGCAAGGAATGATAAGCACAAATCAATCAGAGGCAAAAAATACAACTAATAATAGAAAAAACCTAACTCACATTATCAACACCTTTTTAGGAGAGTTTGTTTTTCCTATGGTATCCACCTTATTTTTCACGGAAGAGTGGCACAGCCATTTATAAATGAAATGTGTCTGGCTTCCGGTATCATCCGCTTATAGTTATTTCTAGCTGTACAAAAAAGCTTGTTGTTATGCTTCTTGATATTTTGATGTATTGAATTTGTCATAATTGTAAACACTAGTTTGTAGCACAGAAAATAGCTTAGGTAGGCTACTTTAGTTTTTACATATAAGAAACACGTTCAACATGGACACGCAAGCGGTTTTATGTGGTAACGAACAAATACTCTATAAAAGAGAATGAACATGTCCTGTATCAGAAGCTAAAGTAATAAATATTGAGAAGGCAATGGCCCGTATTCTATATCTCTGACTCCAAACAATCGGCCACTGACCAGGGCTGCGTTTCCCCAAAGTATTGTAACCTTAAATTGATTATAGAGCAATTACCACCAATGGTCTCTACGATCAATTAGGCTTACAATGCTTACGATAGTCAGTTCCTTTCATATATGTCTGTCGACTTGATGCTTACTAATTTTAATGATGAAAAAGACGTGCGTGAGCTCACGCCGTGAGAGGCGAATGTGAACGCTGAGCGGCAGCGGGTTAGATTAAATTAACGCAGATATGAGGTGTGTATAATTTAAACTAAATAACAGTAGCTGCTGATCATTTCTCTTCTGTTCAATTCTCGATTTTGAATTAAATTTCATTTAGATATATGCATAGATTTGATTTTAGATTTGATCAGAGATTTTAAATCGATTCTATGCATATATCAAATTGAAATTTGATTCAAAAGAGAATTCCCAATTTCAAAAGTACCGCCTCTTTTGAAACAAATCGTGACCCAAAGAATCGATTTGAATCCAATCATTGAATCAAAAGATTCCCACCCCTATTACATTTCATTATATTTTAACTTTACCTGTTGTCTTCATTATTTAATGTATGTTTGAGAACATTTACAACTTAAAATAAATAAATATTTGACATTGATTGTGATAATTATCAATACAGACTGATGATTTTTGACCATATCACTCAACCCTATTTTTTACCATTTCATGTTTTAATTAAAACTTATTTAAAGAGATGTTACAATTATAATATAAAAATACAAATTATTTGACTTATACAAGGCATATTTGTTAAATGTAAACTGTGAAGGGAACATAATTACATTTTAAAACAGACTATCAATTTGGAAAATGTATGGTTTAAGTCATTTCCACCCTTTTTGGATTTTTCTAAATACAGATTCAGACACAAATCATTTCTACAGATATGGGCTCCGCTGCACATCCCTAATATTACTCTTACCTTAATGATTTTGCCAATCATATTCTGCAAAGTCCCTGATGTAAGATGCAACGTGTGGATTAAAGGCCATGGTCTTTCTCCGAACAACCTTCCCACTCTTTCTGCTCACCTGGAACTGTGATGTTCATTTAGAATTTTCAGGATTTATCCTGACAAAAAACCTGTAAATACACAGAAAAAAAAAATATATATATATATATATTCCAACTGAATCAAGAGTGATCACAATATCATCTGTAATAAGTCACATCACAATAGGATAAGCTCTAGTCTAAACCATCACTTGTGCAAAATAAAAAGCCATTGGTGTTACTAATAGAAATCAATTTGTAACAAAAGTGTATGAATGAACATAGACTGAGGTAACTGCACAAGGTCCTGGCAGATCGCCAGGTCAGGTCCTCACAGACGTGTAAAAGAAAATTCTGATTTAGACAAAAATAATCGCGAATAAATCAATAAGAGGAATCGAAAATTAAATTTTATAACAAGAATCCGAATCCTAACCTTGGGTATCCGATTTCAGGATACATTTATCGATTTTCAATTCCCAACCGTATGATAAAAAAATAATGTACGCGCAGGCGCTTCCACCGACTTAAAATGGTAAATAACACAATTATTAGATCATTCTGACCTTATAAGAGGCTACATATGCAATCTATGTTTATAAAATTGCATTTATTAATCAAGTAGGCTAGCTATCAACATGAGGAAATCCGCGTTACAGGCGTTATAGAACATAAGCCGCGGGCAGTTCTTCTAAACTAACATTAACCTGCTACTATTTAGTTTGCATAAAACAAATATAAAGATTCATCACTAACCAGATATTTATGGCGAAAACTTGGCCGACAGACACAGCGACAATGCAAAGGCCTGCGCTCTCAACGTTATACTCAGGGAACTGAAGAGTTATTCATAAAACGGCAGCTTGTGGTTATTTTTCGCGGTCATTTCACGCGTAATACTGTATTTAAATTGACAGTAACATGTCCTAATGTCCCAAACTACATTGAAACCTAGAGTAGCCTATCATATTGTACACAGCTTATAGTAAAATGTTGAGAATCAATTAAATTAAATATCTAAATCCTGGTCAGCTACTCTCTAAATAATTTTAAAGTTATTAGCTAGAATCCATGCATACAAATATTAAGATTTATTACTTACCATATGACGAAGTTCCAGGTCGGCAGAAACGACAGGTCTACACGATGCACTGACACAACAGAAAAACTCATTCTGCGCTCTCATGCACCCCCCACTGACAGAAATTAAGGCTGTTAATGGTCACCCAGTCCTGAAAATGTTTTATGTAAGGATAACGTTAGGCTTAGGCTAGCAATTTTACTTGTGGAATTGTGTGTGGTGTTTTTCGCGGTCAATTTGCACTGCTGTATTTAGATTTACAGTAACTAATAATTTCCCAGAATGCATTGAAAATCTACAGTAACATACTGTCAACTGTGTGCACAGTACATAACTGTTGAAAATACACAACAATACTGTGAATGCAACAAAATCTACAGTAACATACTGTACATAGGTTATACAGCAAGAAACTGTTGAGAAAAACAGTATAATGCTGTGAAAACAACAGAAATCATTTACAGTGTAGCTTTAAAGTGTTGTGGAGCCTGTATCTATGCAGGCTTCGCGGAAGACCGCTTCAAGGGTACAAAGCGACAGCTGAGCGTTAAAATGCTGAATGGGAGAGTATGGGGTCTCTGCGGAACAAAAGTGGGCGTTTCTAAATTTGTGGGTGTTTTCAAACTAGTGGGTGTTTATAAATCATGCAATGAAAATGACGTCTCCGCTTTGGGGTGTGCCTGTTGCGAGTGTGTTTAAAGGAGTCATAATGTTGTTTTAACTTTGGTACCCAATGCTCTATTATAGTCTTTCAGGCACTTCTAAAAAAGAAAAGTGGAAAAAAAATCAACACAGAGCCCCTCAGACCCTTATTTCTAAAGGCATTATTGTCTCGCGAGATCTGATGCGATGTTTTGGCTGTCGTGGACGGTCATTATAATAATGCAAATGAGGGGCGCGTTGATTGGTTGCAGGAAGGAGGCGGGTTGACACCGCAGGTAACTTTCAGCATCATTACAAACTGACATGGCGCAAGTTGTCAGAACCCGACCAGGTGTCGTGCCGAAAAGTGATGGTCTGCCGAAAATTGATTGCATTATTTATTGCAATAAGTAGAGGCTTCAATCATTTTGTTGTAAGTAGAATACTGCATTTTATGGGTTGTTTTTGACATTTAAAGGTATTTTAACAGGTAAAAAGGGCTGGATTGGTTGGTACACAGCAGGTAAAATAATGCAGAGTCATTTTTGCAAAAGAGATCATTTCTTTATTTTATATAGGCTACAGCTCAGCAGTAAGTCATGTTATTATATGCTACAGTCTGTTTTCCAAAAAGCCCACAAACACGTATTCCATCGGCAACAACATGCTTCTATTATTTCCTATAATCATGTAAATGTCATACCTGATTAAGCTATAAACTGCAAACACTTATTTGGCCACAATTATTATTATGTTAAAAGAAACGTTAAAGTATCTCACAGACATAGGCCTACCTCTGCTATTACCACGGACATAAACTGATGGTTATTTGCACGTTATGTCTGTTTGATCCAGCTAGACGTAAAGAGACTGGGCGCAATCAGTTTTTGGCGGACCATCACTTTTCGGCACGACACCGGCCGCGACATATGGGATTCAACCGTACATGTTTGAGCCGGACTCTGAACCAGAGCTGGAAAGGGAAGATGTAGAGTTGTTGGATGCACGTCTACATCAAGATGTCTCTGAATGGTAAAGACAATCATTTTGACTGAGACATACATTAACATCAGTTCGAGCAAAAACGTGTGTTGCTATTTTCTCCCACATAAATTTACCTTTTATTTAATGTAGATTACATTAACGGAGATGTAGTTTTTTTTTTTTTAATCAGCTTACAGTGGTTTTGAGATTTTTACTATCATGTGGTGTTTTTGCCTTGTTTCACGTTGTGGTTATTTAGACATTCAATATGTTTCTTCTTTAGACATGCAACGTGATGTTATACTTGCATTTAAACAGTTTTAGCCACTGAGCATGGACTCCTGTACCGTCACTACTGTAGCTGCTAGTGTAAAACAAAGTGGAAAGATGTGGCTAGCATTCGTAGAGTCCATTCCCCGTGTTTACCTCGAAGGTAACGTTACATACAATAGCCGCATTAGCATTTAGCTGCTATTTGTTAACCACAGTAGAGCAATAAAAACACAGTCTTACCTTTTCAATTTCTGGCAAGTCTCTGATGGTTGGGATGGCACCTTTTCCCAAACGGAGCTTCGAGGCCAAGTTCGCCTGATACTGCCCCAAATTTGTAAAAGATTCCGGTGTAAAATGTTTAGCACACACACCTAACGATACGCCACTTGAAAGAGTTGTTGGGACAGCGTCATTAAAAATGAATTTCCTCCACTGTTCCCTGATAGTTTCGTCCGTTTTTGGTAGATAAAACACATTTGCATGTTGTTTGTGGCAGTCACCCACAGAGCATCTCAAGTGTAGGCTACACTCGGTTTCTCCATCTTTCTCGAGTCGACTAAACTGAATCTGAGGGGGAGAGGGGGAGAGGGGCGGGCTTCCCGCGGCATAGGTTTGCGGTGTCCATATTTGGTATATCCTCCCCCGTCTTGACGTCAAGAGGGGGAAGAAATCAAAATCTCGTTTTTTCGTGCGCGTGCACGTGGCCTATTTTACAAACCCTGAGGTAAACAAACGCTTCACTTTTAAATATCGGCTTCCCGGCCAGTGTACAATCATTATGCAATCATAACATACATTGATTCTCGTGGAAAAGTGAAATTTCTACATTATGACTCCTTTAATCTAAAAAAAATTCAACACACGGACAGTATATCATCAGCGATGCACGCGATTACATTTAGAAATAGACAAGCTTTGTTTCCAAAGTTTTCGTTTCCACTACAGCGGCAAAAGTCCGCTCAGTGCCGCTGGCAACGCTGTAACGTCTCCGCTTTGGGGTGTGTCTGTTCCGAGTGTGTTTAATATAAGTTTTTTCAACACACGGACAGTAATCATGATCAGCGATGCACGCGATTACATTTAGAAATAGACAAGCTTTGTTTCCAAATGCCCCAAGCAAAGATCCTTTCAATTTTATAAACCCAGCCAATATAATCACAATGAACACATCCAAAATAAAAATTTTAACATATATATAACAACTGCAAAGCGTCTAATTTGTAAACAAAATGATTTACGCACTAAATCCAGCATAAAATCCGGCACAATTTGCATATTTTTAAACTCTCAAAACAGACGTCACATCCCGAACCTCACAGCAATTGGCTGCCGACCGCGTTTTTCGCTTGATATTTGCATAAAGTCGAGAACTGCCCAACCTTTTGACGCTCTCGGTCGCTCTCAACGCTTTCTCCGGTCCGCTGTCAATCCCAAAATGCACTGCGCGAGCGTGAAGCTCGACTTCCATAGGAATGAATTGAAAACGCTCGCTCCGCTCCGCTCGCAACGCGCCAGTGGAAACGCACCGTAAATGTTTGCTTACTAGGCGTCGGCGATGACCGCCAGGCGAATGAGGATATTCTTCTTGGGGGAGACAGGAGCGAGGAAGACTCGGGCGAGGAAGAGGACATAGTACCCAGGGGCACCACTGTTGTGCGCTTAATTACTTTCTAATTCAAAACAGGGTGAGTAAACATTGTCTGTCACGTGACGTGCTATAGGCCTAGAACAAAATAGGCCAAAACTTTCCAAAAACAAAATAACAAATCCAAAATTTTTATTTTAGACTTGCCATTGTGTTTATAATTTGTTGTTTTGTTTTTGGATTTGTTATTTTGTTTTTGTAATTGTGATTTGTTTTGCACTCTCAGCCACCGTACATTTAGGCTATATGTTTACATAACAATTTTATTGTTAACAAAGTTTTTGAAGCGCATGTGCGCAAGACTCGCCTTAAAGATCAAAGACATCAATCTAAGCGCATGTTTAGACAAATCTACCTAAAATGACAGAAACGATCTTTGGAAAAAAAACTAGATGTAGCCTACCGCATGGCGGTACAAAATATGACCGCCGCTCAGGCCTGCACTGGCTTTCCACAAAAATAAATGACGTGGAGCAATTTGGCTGTATTGCGTGTTTATGTATATACCTAAAAAAAAGTAGTAGTATGTGCATGTGTGTGTGTGTGTGTCTGTGCGTGTATGTATGCGTGCGTACATGTGTGTGCGCGTGTGTGTTTGTGTTGGTGTGTCTGTGCATGTGGATTTGTATGTGTGTGTATGGGTGTGCGTCTGTGCGTGTGGATGTCAGTGTGTGTGCATGCTTACGTTTGTTTGTATTCCTGCATGTGTGTGTGTGACAGTTAGGGTTGCCAACTTCAGAAAAGGAAAATGCGGGACAATTCGTGGTTATTTATAGGAAAATGAGGGACACTCAAAATATTTGTACTGTATCACACAGTGTACGTCATTTCAGTGTCTGCAGTTAAGTTTGTGTTTAAAAGGTTATCACACATTTGTATTGCTTAACCTATTTATGTATTTAATTCTAAAAATAATTTTAATGTCATACATGAAAAAAGTCACATTACAAACAAACCATAGTTCAAATAACAGCATTTATCTAAAATAGAAAGCTTTTTTTAACATTATACACTAGGCTTACAGCTCAAAAGTTTGGGGTTAGTAAGATTATTTTTTGGGGAAAAAAATAAAGTAATTGCCTACTTTTATTCAGCAAGGATGCATTACATTAATCAAAAGTGACAGTAATGTTACAAAAGCTTTCTATGTACTTTCTAAAGGCTTTAAAACATTAATAATAATCAGAAATGTTTTTTGAGCATATTATTCCCTCAGGTAGATTACATGTTTTCTTGCGTGGCTGGATGTTAGACTCATGAACAATAATCACGTTGTTTGCATTCGCCAAAATTGATTAGCCGAAATCAAAACGTGGACAGTGAAAGGAAATTACCGTTAGCGCGAGACGAGTCCGGCTTGAAGCGGAAGCGACCAGACGGCAGAGGATGTTCGCAAATCAAACACCGGTGCTGCCTTCCAGTCCACTTTTAGACACGTTTGCGAACTTCCCTAAGCACTTCCCCTCGGGGGAATCCCCGCCGCCATTTTGAAGTGCGTTCCACTTCGTGAAGTGGACGAGGGAGTTTAGATGGACAGACCCTCGTTCCCTCGATTTTGACCAAGGGAGCGAGTCTACTTCATATGTACACTTCAGGCACCTATATGTCCCACAATGCAGTACGATTGTGACGCCACCACATATCTCGTCTAATCACCACCACAACAAACAACTCTATGATATATTCCAATTTTTTTTATTGAAAACAACCCAAACACCATATGGATGCTGCATTAAACAAATTCTTAAAGGGAAAACAAATGTAAATGATAAATCAAATACATAGCTGATTCCAAGTGATCAAGGGCTTAGGACGTTCCAA
This sequence comes from Rutilus rutilus, assembly GCF_951802725.1. Classification (NCBI taxonomy): domain Eukaryota; kingdom Metazoa; phylum Chordata; class Actinopteri; order Cypriniformes; family Leuciscidae; genus Rutilus; species Rutilus rutilus. Next base: position 15,271,631 of record NC_140214.1, read on the forward strand.
TAGGGGTTATGCGGAACATACTTCCGGGTTCTACAAAACGGGTATAACTACTTCCGGTCGTCAGCTACTGAGGTAAACACAGCGTAGGAATGGCGACCTTTTATAGCCGGTGTTTACAGGAGCTACCCATTCTATCCATTCCAGATGTACATCGTATTGCCAAACGGACTTCCAGAGCCCCGAGTACTTCGGTAGATAAAGGATTTAAGTTTTTACGCCTCCTCATTTATTCATGATTATGAATGAAGGTATGTAAGTTAGTAACGTTATATGTAGCTTTTGCTAATGGCACCCGATGTAGAGTTAGCTAACTATCAGTAAGTTAGTTTAGACTTGTATGCTATCATAGTAGTTTAACCTTTTATATTTGCTTGCAGACGATTAAAACAATCAAATGAAGACTGCATTTTTTTTTTTTTTATACAATTTTATTTTCTGATACTTAAGCATTCGTGACATTTTTATTAAAACAGAAATAAGAATTGTTTTCTAAAAAAAGCGCAAAATAAGTTACCTCAGAGATCACCTACCGCTGCAGATGCGTACGGTAATGCAAACCGGAAATGTTTATACCCGTTTTCCGGTTCGAACGTTGGGCGTTCCGCATAACCCCTATTCAGCCCATTGCCGTTTCCACCAGTAGTGGGCACTCGCAGTCGCAATGACGTACATCCGAGTGAACGAGACTGAGGGAAGTTAGCAAGTGAAGGGCATGACATTAGGCTTGTTTGAGATGAGCAAAATCTGCGCAGAACCGATCACCGGTGATCAGCGCGAGATGCATGCCGGTAAGAAATGTGTCCGAGTGCGGTCCGCCTTGCTCTGATGTCATGCTGACGTATGTCAAAAATCTCTCGCGAGCGCAAGGCGCACCTGTCGGATTCTGCAGTCGAGCGCAGTTGCTCTCCACCGACTGCGCTGATCAAAAGCATGATGGGAAACGACTTGCTGACGACACAGCTTGATGTCCATTGGTTTAAACAACCGTGATGTATTGTTCCCTTTTAAAATGTTTGATTTTAAAACTCTGATCATGTTTTATGTGTCTATTGGCCTACGTTATGTGGTAATATTCCCAAACTATCTCAGTGCGATCTCTATGGGTTATGCAATGTAATTTTTATTTAAAAAAAGAAAGAAAAAAAAACACATCTGTAGGCTAGGCTATTAAAGAAAAAAAGACTGATGTATTTGGAATGGAATTTAAGTAGGCTACTTTGTGTCTTGTTCATTATATTTATTTTCATATAAAAGCAACATAACTTAAATTCCATCAAGTTTAATAGCAACACGTGCACGAGCGTGAATCCCGCGATATCCATCTTTGATCTCGCAGGTGTCAGATCCACTGCGAGAAGAGAGAACTGTCAGGCTTGCCTGCGCTTTTTTCACTCCTCCTCTCACTGCAGCCGCCTACTCTCGCCTACATTTCAGGCGAGGCAAGGCGCATCTCAAACAAGCCTAATTTTGGACTGGAACGCAGCACGGGTGTTTCTCAATATGCGTTCTTCAGCGATCTTGCGTGCTTGTGTTCTCGTTTTACGTCATCATTAACCGTCGAAGTTCAGACCCAATTCTCAAGAACGCAAGTACAGAGGACGCATTAAAGAACCCGGATGTGTTCTTGATACCGATGCTGCGTTCCAGTCCAAAATTGTCATGCCCTTCACTCGCAAACTTCCCTCCGTCTCGTTCACTCGGATGTACGTCATTGCGAGTGCCCACTACTGGCGGAAACTGCAATGGGCTGAATTGGAACGTCCTAAGCCCTTGATCACTTGGAATCAGCTGTGGAGTTGATTTATTATTTACATTTTTTTTCCTTTAAGAATTTGTTTAATGCAGCATCCAAATGTTTATGTGTGTTTGGGTTGTTTTAAACAAAAAATATATATAATTAATATATCATAGAGTTGTCTGTTGTGGTGGTGATTAGATGAGATATGTGGTGACGTCACAATCGTACTGCATTGTGGGACATATAGGTGCCTGAAGTGTACATTTGAAGCAGACTCGCTCCCTCGGTCAAAATCGAGGGAACGAGGGTCTGTCCATATAAACTTACCTCGTCCACTTCACGAAGTGGAACGCACTTCAAAATGGCGGCAGGGATTCCCCCAAGGGGAAGTGCTTAGGGAAGTTCGCAAGTGCGTGTCTAAAAGTGGACTGGAACGCAGCACCAGGATGCATCAAATGCAGACTTGAGCTAGTACTCGCCTGGTGTCCCCGAAGTCATTTGGTCGGTTCCGAGTTCGTTCTTCCAAGGAAGCTTGGCAAGACCGGTCTCCACGAGAACACAAGTCCGTTCTCTGCGTTCTTGGAATTGAGAAACAGCCAATGATTTGTCTCAAAACAGTGATTAAAAAAAGCTGTGATTGGATGATGACAGGTGTCGATGATCATTCTCAAGTGTCGTGGTCAGCACTGCTGCTGTTGCTGTTGTATCAGTCAGTGGTTTATCAGCTTGTCATAGTATCATCCTAAACCAGCAACCCTTCGCTCAACACCACCATCTACAGGCCGATGAGTGTACAGTCACTAAATGTGCACATAAATGAATTTATTTTATACCCCCCCATGGATGAAATTCTAAGAAACTTAGCATACCCCCAGAGGATGTCAAGTTAATCATACACATGAAATATGGTGCAGTTCTGAACATCTCAACTGAAGATAGGGGCGATTAAAGCAGAATAATATTGCATTTTCATTTTTTATGGGAGGGGCGCAAATCACAAATGAGTGATTATGGGCTAGGTTGATGTGGGCCCTTAATTCATATTTTACAAGTATTTACCTTATGTTCCCTTATGATGACTAACAAGTTAACTGAATGTGGTTAATTCCAATTAATAAAGTAACCCCAAGTGAAAGTCTATACATTTTTCTGCTTTGTGTTATTTATTTTTTAGGGTTAGTAAACTTTGCATTAGATATTTATTAAATCTGTTTTAAAATATGGTTAGGGTAAGCAAAAAAAGAAAGAAACAATGCTTTCCATTTCATTTTAAAGCAGAGAGCATGTTTTATATTTCACTAACCCCACCCACATTATCAGTATACAGCAGAACTTCACTCAGTGCATCATTCATCCATGAGCCTTTCATTCATTTTCAGTTAACATGGAAGACATACAGATACTACTCATGATACTCATCACGGTTTCAGGTAAAAATACATTAATCACTAACTAACCCCTACAAGAAATCCGTATTAGATCATGGTATAAAAATGTTATATATTTAATTTCAGGTGGATTTGCTGATAGAATTGGGCCAAGTGAAGGAAATACTAATGTTATAAGAGAAGAAGGAGAGTCTGTGACACTGAGCTGCACATATGAAACTAACAGCAATACTATTAGGCTTTACTGGTACAGACAGTATCCAAACAGTGAACCAATATTTTTACTGTATAAAGGTGCTCGATCATGGCGTAATGAGGATATACCAGATGGATTTCAGTCGACTACATCACAATCATCCACTGAACTCATTATTAACAGTGTAACTCTGTCAGATTCAGCTCTATATTACTGTGCTCTAAGAGTAGGAGCCCAGTGATACAAAATGCCTGAGAAGCTTTACAAAAACTCATACAAAATTAATTCTTTGAAAAAGTCTTTAATCAATCAGTATCAAAACACATCAAGTTTCTGTAAACCGCCAACAGGAAATGTGGTAACAGCTGTGAATTTGGGAGGTAAAAAGGTTACATAAGGGCATGTGTACGTAACTTGTACATAGCTTCTCATGTTATATTGTTTGTTGTTATCTCTTTTTTTCATATTATGTTGTAATTCCAAAAGATGTCATTAAAAAGTATCTTCAAAAACTATACAAACTCACATGTATGAGCAAAATGGCAATACAAAATAAACAGTAAGCTGCACAAACGAAGAACATAAAAAACTAAAACAAAGAAATAAAATAAATAACCATCAATATTTAAACAGCTATGCTCATTTGATCTTTTCTTGGAGGAGAGGAGGAGGAGTTTAGCACAGACACTATACAGCTGTGTAAAGATGAGCTGTACAACACTGTGGAGCAGCTGCTGTTCTTGCCAGTTTAGTGAATGAACATGTTGATCTACATTATGATACTGCTGTCATCAACTGAAGGTATAATATTGTGTAAATGCATTCTATTGTAACGGAAGTGTTTGAAAAATACATTTAATGGCACTTTAGTTTGCAGGCTCCAGAGCCACAGAAGTCATCACTCCAAAAAGTGAGAGAGTATTTGCACTTGAGGGTGACAATGTGACACTCTCTTGTAACTACAGCGGTTCTGTTCGAGCTGTTCACTGGTATTGCCAATATGCAGGCTCACCACCACAGTTCCTTATACTGGAATATTCAGGGGCTGATCCACCCGTTCCAAGAGTAACCATCAGTAACCATTGCTTTTGAGGGTCGGGCATTCCAGTACAAGTTCCTCCCCTTCGGGCCGTCTCTGTCTCCCTGTGTCTTCACGGAGGTCACAGAGGCTGCACTTGCCTTTTGGTCGTTCACGTTCTCAACTATCTCGACGACTGGCTTTTTCCCATAACATTTCCCATAACACCGGCGATAAGAAGAATGGGATCTACGCTATTGTTAGTCTGTCTGTCTCATTCTTATCCCGACAGGATGGCAGTGTACATACACATAAATTCACATATAGAGAAACATAAATTATACAATTACATTATACATTTATATTGTATTATAATAACCCTATAAACAGAAAACATGTCCCTATAAATAGAAATTAAATAATTTGATTACTAGATTATTCATATTTCTTGATATTTCCATGCTTATAAAAACTCTTTAAAGATCGGTGCACTAAGGAATAATGAGTCACTTCACAGACAAATTTAGCTCATACATAAACAAAGAGAAAAAAAAAAAAAAAAAATTTAAATGAAATGGTGCAGGTCTTTTATTACATTAAAGTCAGCGTGAACCGGAAGTTGCAAACGACTTTTCTCCAGTGTTATGACGTATTTCCCAGTGAAATGGAATATTGAACAGAGGGCAGGGTTTTACTCTAGTGCTCCTCCTCTCCATCTCTCGCTCATAGCAGACTAACGGTTTGAGGGGAGTGGTTAAGCGTTTCCCAACCCAAGCCGTCAAACCCATAGATATCCATATAAGGCTAGATGTCTTAAGGCGGAGTCACTTCCGGCATCACCGGCGGCCATCTTGCCACAGGGAAGCTGTGAATTAATGTGAGTGATCAGCACGCACACAAATCCTCTTATCTCGCTGAAATCTTGACGGATTTACAAACGGTTTGGTTTCTTACAAACGTTATTAACAACGTGGCAATAATTCTTTCATATGGAAGTCCATTGTTATAATTATTCATATGTATGCAGTCAGTGTCATAACTATATCTCTGATGTTTATAACAAACCAAACTGTTTGAAAATCGGTAGAAAATTGAGCAAGTTATGGTTATTTAAAAGTACATGCACCATGTTACGAGTGAGCGAGCTCCCTGTGATAAGATTGGCCAGCGCGGACGAGACATCTAGCCTTTATTATATGATATCTATGGTCAAACCTACATAATCAGCCATTCCAGACCGTAAGTAACTTTTCAGACTTTGATTAAAGATTACGACGGCAAACAATCTTTTTCTGTGTATTAACTTGCACGGATTAATTTTTCACCACAAGACTAGTAATATGCGCTAACAAAGTAAATAGGGTCAATTTTGATTTCAGTTGGACTTTAAGATTGAGATCCACTTATGCAATACTTGCAGTTAACCATAAGAGGGCAGTAGTTACTCAATATTACCTTTGACTACAGAACCTTTCATGGGTATCCAAAAGCTCCTCCTTGGATCATCATTATAATAGCAAAAGCAAAACTCTCATATTCACTGATTTACTTCAAGGTGTCTTCAACATAGACACAGTCATGTCACACAGGTTGAAGAATATATTTCTCTTCACACTATTCATTTTTGGTATGAATCTTCATTTAATACAGCAACACATTTATTAAATTGCTTAAATGTTGTATTGTATTGTTCATAAAAAAACATTTCTTAAACTTTTGCAGCGTGCAGATCAGAGGACACAGTTGATCAGCCAGACAAACACGTGACTGAAGCTGAAGGAAGATCTGTGACATTACAGTGTAAATATAAAACAGATTCAGCACAAGAAAATGTATTTTGGTACATCCAGAGAGCAAATGACTTTCCTAAATACATCCTGAGGAGAAGCAAATATGGAGGAGAAAATGGCACTGAGTTCCAGGAGAGATTTCACTCTGAACTTTCATCAAATTCAGTTCCTCTGATGATCAAGGATGTGTGTGTGTCTGACTCTGCTGTGTATTACTGCGCTCTGAAGCCCACTGTGACAAAACTGAAGTCAAACCACATACAAAAACTCATGAGCTGAATCTCAGCCAAGACAGTTTTAACATCCTCTTCAGATCATGAAATTGTGCTTTTGAAGAATCAATTTATTCATAAAATTCTATAATAAATAGTGTAAATGTTAACACAGAGAGGGAGTCAGGAGACGAGCGGTGAGTCAAGTGCAACATGACTAACTCCTGTTTCTCATTGCAGTAATTGGCATGGAGAGACCGGATGTAAGGCCGCTGACTATGTGGGCAAGGGGGAGAGAGACTACGGCAGACTAGTGTGTGGTGTCTGTATTGTTGAAAAAATAAATAAATAAAGCACTAACTATTGTTTGAACTGTCGCTTTATTAAAGATTGTTCAATAAAATAATTTACGAGTTCGCCACAGCAAAGTTCTTCCACAATGAATCTCATCACAAACATATTCCAAAATCACACATAAATACATTAATAGCACAGAGAAAATAAGTGAAAACACTGATGAGTGTGATTGGCTCTTTCTTCTGTTCCCCATGTGTGAAATAGACATGATGTTGCTCAGAGAGGAGGGACTCAGAGTTCACAGATCTGACATGATCTCATCGTGTCTGAAAGAGACTGAGGACGAAACGATTCAGTCTGACTCTTCTCACAGTGAACACTTGAACAATGGATCTTCATTCAGTTATTCTGTTCTGTGCCTCAGCTGGTGTGTGTTTCTTTAATTTATTGATTAATTCTGTTTACAAAGAAATCTTTCAATAAAAGTAACTCATTTCTCTTCTGTTTCAGCTGCTGTCTTTGGAAATACCATCAAATCAGACAAAACAGATGTTGGTGCTGATGAGGGAGAAACTGTTAAGTTGTCCTGTAGTTATTCCTCCACTGGGGTAACAGAATATCTCTTCTGGTATCGTCAGAATGGAAGATCAAAGCCTGAATTTCTTGTATCGACCCACAGTGCTGCAAAAGAGCCTGAGGTGTCTGGTGTAGATTCAAGACTCTCTGTTAATACACTAAAAAAGGATCAAATCCATGTGTATCTGGAGATCTCCTCTGCTACAGTGTCAGACTCTGCTGTGTATTACTGTGCTCTGCAGCCCACAGTCACAGGAAACACAAAAACACTGTACAAAAACCTTTCCTTATTTAATCCAATGAGAACAAGCAATGCAAAGAGACAAAGACTAAAAGAGAATCTGTAAACTGCAGATGTAAGTAATAAGTAGATTACTGAATTAAAATCAAACTGATAAAAAGCTTATGAATCACAGCAGACAGAAAGATGAACTATTTAAATCAAAATGACATTCAAAAGTGAATGAAGCATCCTCACATTGTTAATTATTAAATCCATACACAAGTAGTTTCAATTCATTATCACATGTAACAGATTGTGCAAGTACAATGTGCCACAAGGTGTCAGTGTTCTCAGACATTCTGCAGCAATGAACAACAGAATAAATGTATATTTGTACAAAATTGTAAGTAAAGAGCCTGAAAAGAACGGACTTGAAAAGAACGGACTATTTATTTTTTATAAATAATACTATTAAACATACTATTAATGAAGGTTTAAAGCTTTGGTTTTACCCTCAGAGATCAGGAAGTGTCTGAATGTCTTGATAAGTGAACAGCAGAAAGCATCAGTAACACACAGTAAGAGCACAGAGCACTGAGAGCTTTAACACACAACTGATCTGATCATATTCACCATGAACAAATACATGCTGCTGGTTTTCATTATGGCGTCAGGTGTGTCATTTATGTTTACTTCAGATCATTTAGCAACAGCTTAAAACACTTTTAAAACACTGTCTGTTATTTTATTGATTTCCTTTCAAAACAACTGTACACTTTACTGATATACAATGTTTAACTTAAGACAAAAAGAGTTAATATTGTGCTTAATGTTTGCAGATGTGACGGCTGTGGATAAAATTGAGCCAAACCGAGGGACCGATATCATCAAAACAGAAGGAGAGTCTGTAACGCTGAGCTGCTCGTATGATTCAGACAGTGAATATGTACGTCTGTACTGGTACAGACAATATCCCAAAGGACAGCCTCAATATTTATTACGTGAAGGAGCTCGATCAAACAATGTTAAGGACAGCTCTGATCCTCGATTTCAGTCAAGTACTTCTCGCATAATCACTGAACTCATTATTAGTAGTGTGACTGTGTCAGATTCAGCTCTTTATTACTGTGCTCTAAGAGTTGAGGCCCAGTGATACAAAACATTAAACTACTCGTACAAAAACTTACAGCCTTTTTCACTTTGAAGCTCTTATGAAAACCAAATCAAAACCTCAATGTGAGATAATAACTGCAAACACCTGTGTGAGGTTGAGGTTGGTGAATTTTTTTTTTTTTATAAAAGGAATAAAAGAGCAAACAAAGCTTTTCAAAAACGTGCACATGTATTAAAATAGGCTATAGGTGTTGAACACTTCAGCTGTGTAAAAAAAAACTAAAAAGGGCAATGGCTTCCAGTATTACACTTCATGCACAGATACTGGATTTGAAGGAGAATCATCATTAGAGGGTTCATACAGCACAGATTTAACACAACCGAGCTTCTTCAAGCAAATGACATGGACCTGATGAAAATGGCACGAGTTTCAAGAGAGATTTCACTGTGAAGTGTTATCAAATTCAGCTCCATCGACAATCAACACATTTGGTAATGATACATTGTTAAATAGTAATACTGTTCTGATTAAAAAATAAAATAGAATAACAAGGATTATTTGTGTTGGAAAATGCAAAAAAGAAATGTTACAACTAGTTTATATTTATTTTCAAAGTTGATTAGACATTTTTCATTTGTTTTTTTATTAGATTCTGTAAAGAAATTTTTATTTTATTTTATATAATGGTCCAAAAAAAGAGAGATTTAACACACTGAAAAGTCAGAAATGATTAAATGCTCATGAAAAGGAGGCAAAACCATATAAATTGAAAAAGATTAAAGTGTGACCATTGAACAAGCGCAGGGTCACAAAAAACAGGTTAAGTAGGAAAGATATTAACTGCAAAAGACACCATTGCCACAATTTTACAGAACTGCAACCTTCATGGAGTCTCCAGAAGTACAAGGTGTCAGGTTCTCAGAGACTTTGCTAAGGCAACAAATCCTGAAACATGACCCCCACTTAATAAGCATTACAAGCTGAATTGTTGTAAAATACATGAAGATCAATTTTTTAAGGCTTTATAGACCAATATGTTGAGGTTGAGAGTGACTCTTGAGGTACAGCACCAGTTCCAGTATTGCAAAAGAGGCCAGCTTGGCATGCCAATTTTTCAAATGCAGCTTGAAGTACTTTTAAGTTTTAGCTCCATGTCGCGTTGTTCTATACACCATTTCATGTTGTAGCTATTTTTATTGGCTAGTCATAGATGTACGTCGTGGCAGCAGTGCGATTCATCTTGCTCTATTTGTTTACCACTAGCACATGCTGATGATGCTTTCTTAGCTTGCATCGTAGCCTACGATTCAATAGGTGTCATCATACAGTATACATTCATGTCGTATATATATGCTTTTGTTGGCTATAAAGGACTCTGGATTTTTTATGCACTTGTTGTGCTTTTCTGTGTTAAGTCTGATGCTTATGCATTTGATGAATTACTTGAAGTTTATTACCTGAATGTACCTGTTTTTGCCTTGTTTGAAGAATAAACTTCAGTCCTAAACTAAATAAACTAAATAAAAGTCCATATATCTCCCTGTGGTATCTATATTGTCACAACACTGATGAACAGATACATTAGTTTCACATAATAGCAGTAATGAGCCAGGCCCAAAAATCTCTTCATTCAAAATAATGCTTATTTTGTCTCAAAGTATCAAAAGAGGAGGGACTCCAGATCTGACATGATCTCATCGTGTCTGAAAGAGACTGAGGATGAAATGATTCAGTCTGACTCTTCTCACAGTGAACACTTGAACAATGGATCTTCATTCAGTTATTCTGTTCTGTGTCTCAGTTGGTATGTATTATTTGATTAATTTCTGTATTAAATTAATAAAAACACTAAACCTACAAATGTTCCTCTTTCTTTTCAGCTACTGTCTTTGGAAATGTCATCAAACCAGGCGAAACAAATGTAGTTGCTGAGGAGGGCTCAAATGTTACATTGTCCTGTAGTTATTCCTCTACAACTACAGATAATCTCTACTGGTACCGTCAGTATGGAAGATCAAAACCCGAATATCTTGTACTCACCTACAGTAGTGCAAAAGAAGCTCTGGTGTCTGGTGTAGATCCAAGATTCTCTGTTGAAGTTGAAAAAAAGGAACAAATCCATGTGTATCTGAAGATCTCCTCTGCTACAGTATCAGACTCTGCTGTGTATTACTGTGCTCTGCAGCCCACAGTCACAGGAAACACATCAGCTCTACACAAAAACCTGTTATAATGAGAGAAGAGAGAGAATCACAGAGACAGAGAAAATGACAGTGAGAAAAAAAGCTGTAACTGTCAATTACAGTAATATAGAGATGCTTGTTTTTTTTGTTTTTTTTATTCATTATTACAATATGTGTCTGTGTGACAATATGAAATATGTGTTACATTAAATCCCAATAATACTGCCCTTTAGTTCACAGTGAAATTCAGAATATCTATTTTAAAAAAAAGTCAATTGTAACAAATATTAAAACATCTCAAATTATTGTAATGCATAATATATATAGTGCAGGTAGGGTCTGCACAATCATATACATAAGGTGTACATAAATTCTAATAGAGAAACATTAAAATTGCGTTATACATTTATATTTTACAATCTAAAAAATGTTGGATTGTTCCAACACATGGACTAACCCAACCACTGTTTTAAATTTATGAATTACATTTTTAAACCCAATGGTTGGGTTTGTCCATATTTGACCAAAACATGTTGAAACAACCCACTTATCTATATTAAAATGATAAAAATAGAGATTTAAATGTATTCATATTTTTTTAATTTGACAAAAAACACATTAGCTGAATCTCAGCCAAGAAATTTAACATCTGCTTCTCCTGGTCAGATCATAACATTTAGATTTTAAAGGGATCATTTTATACACAATATGTCAAGTCAAGTCAAGTCAAGTTTATTTATATAGCGCTTTTCACAATACAGATTGTATCAAAGCAGCTTCACAGTATTAAATTAAAATAATACATCAATGTTTGTTTCTAGTGGAAAACGTCCACGTTTGGTAATGCTGATCAATAGTATTGTTGATTGATTAATTAAATTAAATATCCCCAAATATCCCCAACTGAGCAAGCCAAAGGCAACAGTGGCAAGGAACCGAAAAACTCCATCAGGTGACCTAATGGTGTCCTAAAACTCCATCAGGTGACCTAATGGAGAAAAAAAAAACCTTGGGAGAACCCAGGCTCAGTCAGGGGCCAGTTCTCCTCTGGCGTTTATGATGAACTAGAGGTCAGATTTAACTGTAAGATTAAAAGTATTATATGAATGCCTGGCTGAAGAGATGCGTCTTTAATCTAGTTTTAAACTGGGAGAGCGAGTCTGAGCAACGAACAGTATCAGGAAGACTATTCCAGAGTTTTGGAGACAAATGTGAAAATGCTCTCCCTCCTGTGGATCTAGAAATCCTAGGTATGACCAAAAGCCTTGAATTTAGTGATCTTAAAGAGCGCGATGGATTATAGGGCGATAGAAGATCCGTTAAATAGACTGGAGCTAAGCCGTTTAGGGCTTTATAAGTCAGTAGCAATACCTTGTAATTAATACGGAACTTTATATAACCAATGCAGTGATGATAAAATTGGTGTTATATGATCATATTTTCTTGATCTAGTAAGAACTCTAGCGGCGGCATTTTGGACTAACTGTAGCTTGTTTATTGCTATAATAAACTTTTTTATAGTTTATTATAGCAATAATAACTTTTTTTATAAACAAGTTTATTGCTTGTAATATGCTATAATAGTGCAATTATTAACACAGTTACATACAAACAAATACAATATATTATACAGTATACAGCATATGGATGAAAGTGAGTAGCAGCAGGAAGTTCAGTGAGGAGGAAGTTCCTGTGTGTGTTTCTGTGTGATCTTCAGTGACTTACAGCTCAGAGAACTGAGAGCCTCAACAGAGAACTGAGCTGATCTGATTCAACATGGACAGATGCCTCATACTTATTCTCATTGGAACAGGTACATTATTTACTGAGTAAATGATGAAACTCAAATATTTACTTTGTTTTTAATTCTCAAACCCCAAAGGCTAAATTTATATTAATTTAATCATCTGTATTTTTATAAAACATTATGTGAAATGTGTTCTCAGTAATATTTTGTCAACCTTGCTTTCACATTTTGCAAAAATAACATTTTATTGTTGACAGGTTTGGTGACTGGAAACAACATTGAGTCAGATAAAAATACAGAGATGTCTAAAGAAACAGAAACTGTCAAGCTGAGCTGCTCATATAGTACAAGTAGTGATAATGTTTATCTTTACTGGTACAGACAGTATCCAAACAAAGAACTGCAATATTTATTACGCAAAGGTGCACGATCAAATAGTTATGCACACACCTCTGATGATCGGTTTCAGTCGAGTGCATCACGAACATCCACTGAACTCACTATTACTGATGTACGTCTATCAGATTCAGCTCTCTATTATTGTGCTCTGAGAGTTGGAGCCCAGTGATACAAAACATGAAACAAGTCGTACAAAAACCTGAAGCTCTTTTCACTTTGAACCGCTCTAGTGAAAACCACAATCAAAACCACAATCTATCCAGCCCCAAATATAATAAAATATGTGGTAACACCTGGAATTAAGTCTTTGTTGTAAGGCATACAGTACATGTAAATTAGAAACTTCAGAAAAGAAGCATTAACAGTATGCCCAGATATCATATTCCTCATTTTCTATATAATCTGCATTCTTTTGCAAAAACATAAATTAACCGCTTTCTCTATTTCTTAGACGTAAATGCAGTGTTTAAAATTCCTTAAAAGTTAATATATTACCTTTGGTAACACTTTATTTTACAGCATCCGTGTTACATATGTTACATGTATTTACTCTAGTAATAACTACATTAGGAATAATTACAAACAACTAACCCTAAACCAAATCCTAACCCTATACACTCTTAGAAGAAAAGGTTCTATATATAGAACTTTAAAGGGTTCTGTCAAGCACATCATATAGAACATTTTAGGGTTCCTTTGTGGAATCATTTTATTGATTTAAATTAAATCATTAAATTAAAGAATTAAACAGCTTGTAAAGATTGTAAAGTACATAAAGTACAGCTTGTATTTTATCACGAGAAAAAAATTAAATAACCAGTTAAACATGAATCATTTAAGACATTCCTCCTTATATAGAACCTTTTTGGCGTCAATTGAGTCAAGACCCCAAGGGTTCTCTACTGAACCCCATTGAACCTTTGAGAAAGAGTGTTAGTACATTTAGTTAATTAATATAAGGACACCTTAAAATAATGTGTAAATTTAACATTAATTGTATGGATTGTCATTCCACTTCCTGATATTCTAATTCCAATTCAGCTTCCAGTGGAGTGTGACTAATTCAATTTAAATTCATGAAAGCGGGCCAGTTTAAGTTCTGAATTTTGTCTAATGCTGTTTGATATCATTTGATTTAATATGCAATAACACAATATATCTAATATCATGTTGGGAATAGAAAATTACAGTAAATAACCAGAGTAAAAATGTATATTTCTCAAACTTTTCAAACATAGAATTCTTTGTAAATGTATTTTCAGGACAATATATTTCCTATTTAAAACATATTCCAAAATCACACACATTAAAGCCCCACTAGGTAAGATTTCCGTTTTGGTCAAACAACGACCCCTAGAGTCGCTGTGGACTACTTGTATTTAACGTTACTGTCGTAAATACCACTCACGCAGAGCAGTCTCTTCACTCACGGCCTGATCCCCTCCCCCCTGTATACCGGTCCCTGTTCAGTCGGATGGAAGCTGTAACGAGTGGAAATAAGGTGTGGCCCCTTTAAGAGCTGCGCGCGCCCTGTTTAACTGTCGGCAGTCTGTATTGTATGTGTGCCTCGAACACCCCGTAAGCTGGTTGTTTCTATTTGATGCTCATTGTCCTATTTTTGTCTATCAAGTAATGCTGTGGACGGTAGAACGTGTGACAGACAGTTACACGAGTTCGATTGGGGAATAAACACAACGCGTTACAAATCGTCGGACATCGAACAAGCACAGCTAGCCTCCGAAGATGTCTAAGTTACTAATCCATCAACAAGAACGCCAGGTGCTTTTTAGCTCACACCAACGAGTGAAAGCTTGTCCGAGTGATATACAATATAAGCAATATACTTACAAGTCCAACAGCATGTGAGGACGTGTTGGGGCTTCTATACTCTTTGGTTGGGGGAAGTGAGGTAGCCTATGCCGTAAAGCAGTCGAATTGTGTAGTTCTTTTGTGTGCGCGGGGGTTACTACCCGAACCCCGAAGTTTAAAAGTACGATTAAAAACGATACAGACCCCGTCAGGCTATGGCAGACATGTCATTCAACCTATTGTAAGTCGATGTACCATCACAAGAGTCTTGGAAATATATTATGAAGGTTGAAAAGTAACCTAGTGCTGCTTTAATAGCACATAAACAAGAGAAAACACTGATGAGTGTGATTGGCTCTTTCTTCTGTTCCCCATGTGTGAAATAGACATGATGTTGCTCAGAGAGGAGGGACTCAGAGTTCACAGATCTGACATGATCTCATCGTGTCTGAAAGAGACTGAGGACGAAACGATTCAGTCTGACTCTTCTCACAGTGAACACTTGTACAATGGATCTTCATTCAGTTATTCTGTTCTGTGCATCAGTTGGTAGGTTATTTGGTTAATTATTATATTTTTTGTTAAAAAACATTTTTTTAATTAAAAACATCTCACTAAAAACATACAAATGTATATTTTCTGTTTCAGCTGCTGTATTTGGAAATGTCATCAAACCAAACAAAACTGATGTTTTTGCTGAGGAGAGTTCAAGTGTTACATTATCCTGTAGTTATTCTGCCTCTGGAAATCAAGATTATCTCCACTGGTATCGTCAGTATGGAAGATCAAAACCTGAATTTCTTGTACTCACATACAGTGCTGCAAAAGAAGCTCGGGTGTCTGATGATCAAAGATTCAGTGCTAACATTACAAGAAAAGAACATGTGGATCTGAAGATCTCCTCTGCTACAGTATCAGACTCTGCTGTCTATTACTGTGCTCTGCAGCCCACAGTCACAGGAAACACAGAAACACTGTACAAAAACCTGTTACAATGAGAGAAACACAGAGATGGTGAAAAGAAAGCTAGTCTAAAAACATGTAATGAATCTAATGCAACAATGTTTAAAACATTACAATTCTAAATTGAATCAAACAGCCAATTACAATGTGAATTTGTGTGGCAGCATAAAAGATCAATATTAAAACCATACAATGAGGTCCTTCATTCCTCTATGAGATGACTGTTTCAGCTATGCAATACTTGCAGTTGACCATAAGAGGGCAGTAGTTACTCAATATTACCTTTGACTACAGAACCTTTCATGGGTATCCACAAGCTCCTCCTTGGATCATCATTATAATAGCAAAAGCAAAACTCTCATATTCACTGGTTTACTTCAAGGTGTCTTCAACATAGACACAGTCATGTCACACAGGTTGAAGAATATATTTCTCTTCACACTATTCCTTTTTGGTATGAATCTTCATTTAATACAGCTACACATTAATTAAATTGCTTAAATGTTGTATTGTTCATAAAAACATTTCTTAAACTTTTGCAGAGTGCAGATCAGAGGACACAGTTGATCAGCCAGACAAACACGTGACTGAAGCTGAAGGAAGATCTGTGACATTACAGTGTAAATATAAAACAGATTCAGTACAAGAAGATTTATTCTGGTATATCCAGAGAGCAAATGACTTTCCTAAATACATCCTGAGGAGAAGCAAATATGGAGGAGAAAATGGCACTGAGTTCCAGGAGAGATTTCACTCTGAACTTTCA
The DNA here is from genome assembly GCF_951802725.1 of Rutilus rutilus. Taxonomy (NCBI): domain Eukaryota; kingdom Metazoa; phylum Chordata; class Actinopteri; order Cypriniformes; family Leuciscidae; genus Rutilus; species Rutilus rutilus. The sequence continues at coordinate 15,288,050 of NC_140214.1, forward strand.
TCAAATTCAGTTCCTCTGATGATCAAGGATGTGTGTGTGTCTGACTCTGCTGTGTATTACTGCGCTCTGAAGCCCACTGTGACAAAACTGAAGTCAAACCACATACAAAAACTCTGAGGCATAAACATGTGTGATTGTTTCTTTACAATAAGCATTCCTGACATGTAAAAGCTATAATAAAATCATACTGAGGGTAAAAGTGAAATTAACTAAAATGCTCATCATACAATCAATTTAAAATGATTTATCCATCAATCTCAGAAACATGTATTCTCTGTAGAGTCAAGGCAATTTAATATTATCTCAATTTTAATTTCATTTAATTGCATTATTTTACTTTAGTTTTAATTTTGCAATAGGGTTCAGACGTTACATTATCCTGTAGTTTTTCCTCCACCGGATTTTCAGATAATCTCCACTGGTATCGTCAGTATGGAAAATCAAAACATGAATTTCTTGTACTCACCGAAAGTAGCCTACTTCAAAAGATTATCAGTTGTCTGCTGTAGATCCAAGATTCAGTTCACGTAGTATAAGTGCTTAGTGCTTCTGTGTTGTACGTCACACGTAGGCTCACTATTGGCTGACGCTGGTCATGTGTGTGATGCGTCTGACGTACAACCCAGAAGCGCTACGCAGTTATACTACGTGAACTAACTCGAGGCCCAGAGAGAAGGAAATGAATAGTGGAATAAAGTCGTTATTTTTGTTTGTTTTTTTGCGCACAAAAAGTATTCTCGTCGCTTTATAAACTTAAGATTGAGCCACTGTAATCACTTGGACTACTTTGATGATGTCTTTATTAGCTTTCTGGACATGGACAGTATACCGTGCTTTTATGCTAACATGCTAAAACCATGCTAACTACAATATGACAATAGGTTTGAAGGTCATTTTGACTGAAAAGTAATTTCATTTGGGCATTTTTGTGTAAAATGAGTCACACCAAAAGACAGCGCAAAAGGGAACTGAAGCAGGAGTGCCGGATATACTTGATTTTTTTTTAAACATGAAGAGAGAAAACTCACATTGTAACTTTCAGTGTCCTTCTGAGGTGCTGTTCTTCGTCCTGAAAGGAGGAGGACCCCCACACCCCAAAGGTCTCCAAACAATTGCCCGTTTAAAAAAAAGGAATATGGCGTCACACCTAATGATATCCATTTTCTGGACAAAATGTTTTAGTTAAGGGCTGCTTCAAAATATTATGCCTGAACTTTTAGTCAAGCAGACTCACAAGTAGACATCTGGGATATCAATATATGATTGAATAAACAGAAAATGAATTCATTTTCTTGTTTTTATTCAAAATCAAAATTTGTGAAATGTGCTTGGGACAGTCACGCCATATGAGCTTATTCTGGTTTGGCTGAAAATTGTGAAAAAATGGAAGATTAAACCCATGAATGCTCTGTATGTCCATATAAAACAGCACTTTCTGAACAATATCACCACAGTTTTTGATATATTTTTCTATAATTTACTTAACATTGACACATTGGACCAAAAAAAGGCCATGTCATGTCAACCACCCATTGCTTAATGTCATGCTAAGTACATGAAACCTCATATGGTGTGACACAAAATCATAAGGTGTGACAGGGTTTTCTTGTCACACCATATGATTATTTTGTCACACTATATGATATGAATTGCATTTAAATACGTAAATAATGCTCTTAGATACATATTTTATAACTAATAGTTAAGTTTATTGAATATTTCGTCCTTTTAACACATTTTGATACTATATTATGTACACATTTAATATCTATACACCAACTCAATTTGGTGAATCCCTACTATCCCATTTTTTCAAGCTGAATCCATGTTAAACTACAGCATTTTCTCACTCAAATGTTTCCCTTTATTTATTTATTTATTATTATTTTTTTTCAGTTTGAGGTAGATTTCAGTAGATGGCGAGATAATGCGAATAAAGAAAGAACAAGGAAATGATACATCAGCTTGCTGTTCGGTCATTGTTTTACTCATCCTCATTTTGAAATGAATTTATGCATTAAAAAATTTTTTAAAAAATGATTTACTATAAAGATTATTAGAATTCATGTAGTTAATATTCAGCAGATTAAAATAAAAAGTGCAACATCAAATGAATACAGTAAGTGGATTAATGAATGTGTTATAAACATGATTCTTTGCTACTTTGAGAACTCAGTGTTTTAAACAATTTTGTGATTTTTGCTGTAACTGAAACAATGATTCACTTGTCAAACTAAGTTTGGTTGTTTGTTAAATGCAGCTAATACAGATTTTTGCATACAGATTGTTGTGTGGTGTGATATGGCGTGACACCATGTCATTTGGTGTGACATTTAGAATTTTGAAAGATATTAAGGCCTTTTGGTTATTAATCATAAAATCATCAATGTGACAGATGGGAAATAGTGCCAGCAAAGGTTACAAGCATTTTGGTACTTTTATAACAAGGTATTCCCAAATTAATTTGAAGTATATTGAAAGATTACAAGTAAACGTCTGTCTGTGAGCGATGATAAAGTAAAATAATGCAAAATGTAACATATTTGCACATAAAAAATGTTATACTTTTATATAGTAATAATAAAGAATTAGGATAAATTGACTTACATTATCACATTATACCCCTTTTTAATTTAATACACAATAACATTCATGTCACACCATATGACATTTTTAGTCATTAAGTTTTAGGACAAAATCTACAAGACCACATATATATTTGGAAATATAAGAGTTGGTAGAATACAACCCAATGAGTTCCATGACTTACATATATATATATGAGGGACAGAAAGCTCTCGGACTAAATCTAAAATATCTTAAACTGTGTTCCGAAGATGAATGGTCTTACGGGCTTGGAACGACATGAGGGTGAGTCATTAATGACATAACTTTCATTTTTGGGTGAACTAATACTTTAAACTCCATGACCCATGCCTGGCACTGATTACCTGCACACTGCTGCTTATCATATGGACTATTTATTCAGTCACTCTCCACTCTATCACTGCAAAGTCTTGTTTTGCCCAGCCTGACATTTCTGAGCATTTTCCCTGTTTTTACTGTTTTCTCATTTCCTCATTTCTGACCCTGGACTGCTTTCATTGTGTCGACCCTCTTCTGCATGCCCTTGTGATTCTGCTTTGTTTGCCTGGATATTCTCTACATTGTTTGCTGCCTGCCTTTTGACTACGTTTCTGTACTGTCTTGGATATCTCAATTGCTGGTGTTTGACCCCCGCCTGTTTGTACCACACTTACTGCTGTTATAAAAACTGCACATGGATCCCAACTCCGTTGCCTCTTCGTTACAATATTGTCTGAACTGTATTGAAAATATACTTGTATAATAAAAACCTAACCCTATAAATAAAAATGACATATTCTTTATGTAAAATTACATATTCTATATCTAATTTTCATTAGTTAATACATTATGATATGTATGCTTATAATAAATATAAGGAAACTAGACAAAGTGAAAAATACAGGAATCTAAAACAATATAGTCTTAATAAACTAAGAACATTGGTATAGTATTTCGGTGTACAGTGTGTTTTACTGGCGATAGTTGGACTTTATTGTGGCACTTGACTTTTTTGAACATCCATGTTTTTTTTTGTAAATACTCCCATTGCATACACTCTATATGCACCATCATGGTCATCACTATCATGTTTGCACACATTCAAACAGCAGAACTCCATCAAGACATGTTTAATTCACATTCTTCTCATGTTCTGTGTTATATACAAAATTCTGTAATATTTAAAATAAAATCATAAACAGCAGCAGGAAGTTCAGTGAGGAGGAAGTTCCTGTGTGTGTTTCTGTGTGATCGTCAGTGACTTACAGCTCAGAGAACTGAGAGCCTCAACAGAGAACTGAGCTGATCTGATTCAACATGGACAGATGCCTCATACTTATTCTCATTGTGGGAACAGGTACATTATTTATCAAATAATTAATGAAATTCTGTCCATAAATAATTACTTTGTTTTTAATTCTCAATCCCCAAAGGCTAAATTTATATTAATTTAGTCATTTGTATTCTTGTGAAAGTCATTTGTATTATTTTGTCAACCTTGCTTTCAGAAATCATTTTTTAATTGTTGACAGGTTTGGTGACTGGAGACAACATTGAGCCAGATAAAGGGACAGAAAAAAACTCAAAAGAAACAGAAACTGTCAAGCTGAGCTGCTCATATAGTGCAAGTGGTGAATATGTTTATCTTTACTGGTACAGACAGTATCCAAACAAAGAACCACAGTATTTATTACGCAAAGGTGCACGATCCTGGAGTGCTTATGAAGACACCTCTGACCCTCGGTTTCAGTCGACTGCATCACAAACATCCACTGAACTCACTATTACTGCTGTACGTCTGTCAGATTCAGCTCTCTATTATTGTGCTCTGAGAGTTGGAGCCCAGTGATACAAAACATGAAACATGTCGTACAAAAACCTGGAGCTCTTTTCACTTTGAACCGATCTAGTGAAAACCAAAATCAAAACCACAATCTATCCAGCCCTGAATATAATAAAATATGTGGTAACACCTGTGTGAGGTTGAATTAGTTAAAAACTTCATGGAAACAGTAGATTTAGATGTCACGTTTCATGTGGTTCCTTAAGCACTTCATACATTCTTAAAATAATTGCTTAATTGTCATCATGCAGTAAAAATAGGGAGCCAGCAGAGAGAGATCAGTTAAGCCTATCATTTGTTGTAAGGGTGCTGAGATCTCACACGATATTAGGACTCTTTGTATTTCTTTAAGCGACTGCGTCTCTCAGCACCACTCCTATTGAGTTAATGGCTCTGCTGACTCTCCAACAACATCTAACCAATTGTTGGGTCTGTTGGGTTTATTTTCAAGGCAGTGACTATTGAGCTTCTTCTGACAAGCCACTGTCAATTCTCTAGTTCTTTTAAAAAAACAAAGCCTCATACATTATATATAGCTAAATGTATGTAAAAAAAATCACTTTAAAGTAATAGGCTTTGCTTTTCCAGTAAATTTATTCATTTAAGACACTTTTATCTAAATTGTCTTTATAATTTCTGTCAATAACATTCTAGAGAACTGCATGCTCTTTAGTTATTCGGCAGCAGTTTTTTTGGAGGGTCCTTTACTATTTCAGCATGACGAAATACCCATATGTATAAAGAAAAGTCAATCAATAAAGTTTGATACAATTTAAAAACATTTGTTTTCATTGTACAGAAAGTCAGACAATGATTATTTCAGCTTTTGTCTCTCAAAAGAACACTTTAAAATTGAATAAAAACAATGTCATTTCAGAAGTTGCCCACTGTATTGATCAGTTTCCACCTCCATCATGGTTGAGATGCTCAATGAAGTTCCTGCTGTATGTGTGTAACCTCTACAAACAGTTGTGCACTGGTAAACTCCAGTCTGATATTTCCTCTTGTACATTGGCTGAGGAATTTACTTTTAATGGCTGCAGTACTTGGTAAGTATAACTTAACTGTTAAGTGTATAACAAAATTGTATTCTTACAATACAATACAATACAATACAATACAATACAATACAATACAATACAATATTTATTTATAAAGCACATTTAAAAACAACCAAGGCTGACCAAAGTGCTGTACAGAACAGAAGAAAGAGAAAGAAAAATAAAAAATAAAAAACAATAAAGTAACACAAAACAATAAATAAGCAATAATCGTATCTGAATCAAGGAGTATTAAAAGCCAAAGAAAATAAATAAGTCTTTAAAGAAGATTTGAAGGTGGAAACAGAGGGAGCTAATCTAATGTAGAGAGGTAGACTGTTCCAAAGTTTTGGGCCTGCAATCGCAAAAGGGTGATCGCCTCGTTTTTTAAGTCTGGATCTAGGCACAATGAGTAGACAGTCATCACTGGATCTCAGGGTTCTAGAAGGAGTGTACGGACAAAGTAAATCCGTCAGGTACTGAGGGGCCAATTTGTTCAGGGCTTTATTAACAAATAATACAATTTTAAAATCAATTCTAAATTTGACAGGTAGCCAGTGCAGTTTGGATAAAATAGGGGTGATCGACTCATACTTGCGGGTCCCAGTGAGGAGTCTAGCAGCTGCGTTTTGAATTATAATAGTCTAGTCGAGATGTTACGAAAGCATGAATCACTGTTTGGAAATTACTCTGAGTTAAAGAAAAGGTTTCACTTTAGAGAGTTGGTGAAGGTGAAAAAGCATGATTTTACAACAGTACTGATCTGTTTCTCAAATTTTAGGTTGTAATTAAACAGAAAGCCCAGATTTCTAGCGCATTGAGTTTCATATGGGGCAAGAGAACCACGGTCAACATCAAGCACACAGTTTTCCTTGGGCCCAAATAGAATTACATTCTCAATTACATGAGAAGATATGAAAACCGATTTGTTTCTTTACTTTCTTTTATATTTCCTGACAGAGTGCAATACACAAGATTCTGTTAATTAGGCCAACAAGAGTTCAAACAGCTTCTGAACATGACGTGGTTACACTTCACTTACACACTGTTAGCCCGGATAAGTTGAATCTACTTAAAAAATTGGAGCACACTGGTTGCCCTGAAAAAATGTAAGTAATGGTAACTATATGGTTTGTTTACACTCATGAGCTCACAATATTGTCAGTATTTAATTTTAGGTGCCAGTTCACCTTTTCGCAGGCTGAGCATTACCTGCTGAATAACATTTAATTTGTTTTGCATACAGTTAGGGTATTCCAGGGCAGGGCGTAAATCAGTCCGAAAAAATGACACAGAAGGCCTGAGGTTGGTCAGTTCATCCATCACCAAACATCCTTCCAAATCGATCCTCACTCTAGATGGGTTTAGCTGAGGACTTTCTTGATCAACGCAGAGGATTCTCACTGGAGTTTGTTTGTATGAGTTCTTGTCAGCTGCATCCTATCAGAGGAAGAAAAAGATAGAAGAAAAGAATAGACATTGTCAGATGTTTCTGTTGTTAAATACTAAATTCCCAGTTTACAGGTTGCAATTACGAGTTCTACGAGAACGGGAGCGTTTTTTTACAAGCTGGAATCCTAAAAGAGGAAGAAAAAAATAGACAAATACATTGTCAGATTTTTCTGTTGTTAAATACTCAAAATCATAAGCTGCATTCACGCCATGTTGTATTACTGTAAGATGACAAAATGTGACGTTGTACTCTGAGCCGTTCATGTTCTTTGACTGGAAATGATTCATTTTAAAGGCAACACTATCCACGGCTAAATGAATCAGCAGCATTAGGGTGGTACACTGGTCATGTGGTAAAAGTAGGAGCTCTCAGAAAATTCCCAGTTTACAGGTTGCAATTACGAGTTCTAAGAGAACGGGAGCGCTTTTTTACAAGCTGGAATCTCATAATTATGGTAAATACAATATGGCGTGCATGCACCTATACATACCTGGTTTTCTGTAGAAAGAGCTGACACTTAAAGGACAATTCCGGTATTTAACACTCTATTTTGCTGTTTGTTTGGGATGAACAAGAGTGGTGGACAAAGAAATTTTGACAATGGTTCCTGTAGCTGCCAGCAGAGACAGTTGCATAATTTAAGTTCCATAAAAGAATAGTTTTAATTTAATAAGTAACCATGCTTAAATATATCATAATATATTTATATTTATCTGCATTTCTTTTACTTTGAAATATGTGTACAAGCTGACTTGTTTATGTAGGCTTGTATAGCGGAACTATTGTTCTGAGGTTCGGTTGGTTCAGAACTTTATTGATGTCACACCAGCATCGGAGAATGTAGCGCAAGCCGAGCTAACTGCGGCTCGTTAAGTTTTTGGTAATGTTATTACATTTGTAAGTTTATCGAGAGACACACGGAAGAGAAGTTGCCTTTGTTACCTGTTTTTCACTCCCTGGAGTTAACGCGGTCAATGAGGTATGCATAGTTCTTTCAATGTGTAATTATCAATGTAAAGCATAACTGTGTGACGGTTTATTAACAGTCTGTCTAACGTTGTGTTTATTTATTTAATATGCTATTCTCTGTGAGAATATTATTCCTGTAACTTTTATTCTTATTTCTGTGATTTTTATGTTTTTATTTAGTTCTCACGGCATGTTTGATGGCATTAAGGATGACATGGTTTGACCAATAAATGCCCGTAAAAGAGAACGCCTTGTGTCCGTGTCCGTTGACTGAAGGGGGTTACAGTGAGAACTCAGCCTGCTCGACACGAGGTGGAGACGTGGGGGAGATGATGATCCGCGCCTGCCGTCCGTCGACGGAGCTGCACGCACGTTTACATTGAATGTGAGCGTCAAAAGATAAAACTGTGCATACAATGTTAACATATTAAGAGGCAAGCAGAACCCGGGAGCATTGCATGGTTAAACCTACAAGAAGCTGAATATTTAAAACAAGTTAAATATTAAGAAGTGGAATAGCCTTCAACTGCTAAAGGGGCTCTATAAGTGCTAAAAGTTAAATGTTCATTGTGATGTGCATGTTTACATGTTGAAGTGATTACTCTACTCACCAAGTTATTTACTGCTAAGCTATTTGAAGGGTAAATAATTATTTAAAGGGACCAGCATAATATTTCAATTATTTAAAGGGACCAGCATAATATTTCAATTTTTTTTTCCTCTTTCTTTTTTTTATTATTTTGGTGTTAAAGAGAAGTGTTTATTCTGTTTTAAGTGAAAATAAGTTAATTAGAGTGGAAAGTGTTTCTAGCAGAGTACACTGTAAAACATACTTGCTTAAATCTAACGTTAAAGTTAAGGTACATTATTACAATGTAAACAAAAGCTTACTGGTAACATTAAGTTAGGTTTGTCACTTATTTTATTTAGCCCATTTTAAGTTTTAGCTACTGCCAATTCAAAAATATAAAAATGTCTGAGCACGAGTATGAGACAAATGAAAAGGGCTTAGATGCTAATAATGGAGCAACAGGTTTACAGCAGCAGTTTAAAGACCTTGATATAGATGCAAACCCATCAAAAGAGACTGAGGTAGCTGTAGAGACCCAAGCTGCTGTAGAGGAAAGTCTAAGAAGAAGCCAAAGAACCCGAGAGCGTACTGAAAAGGGTCAAGAACTGTATGACAGCCAAACTAAAAAGCTTCAACATCGCTTTACTACCTCTTATGACAAATGGAAAGTTCTTGCTAAAGAGACTAGGAAAGCAATTGATGGAACATTCTCCACTGAAATCCTGCAAACCTACATAACCAAGATCAGTAACGCTTCAACAAGTGTAAAACAAGCTTATCAAGATTTACGCCAACACACTACTCCGGATGGCAAGACGCGCCGCCGAGTAGACACGTGTGATGCTGTCTCAGGAAAGCTATTGGAACATGCAGAGGATTCTCTTGAATTAAGAGAAAGGGTACCAGATACTCACAAAGAACGAGCATACTGGACTGAGACTGGCTCAGTGCTTACACGCACAACCTCCAAAAGGTCTAGTATATGTTCACGAAGTTCAAAGTTTGCAAGCATCAGTTCAAAGCAATCAAGCCTGACCTCTTCAAAGAAACTGGAAGCTGCAGCAGAACTAGCTGCAACTCAAGCCACATTAAAGGTATTAGAGGACATGGAACTTAAGGAACAAGAGCTTGGGAACCTCGAAGTTGAGAACAGAAAGAGGCTTGCACTGCAAGAAGAAGAAAATGCTGCAAGAAAAAATTTATTAGAAGAGAAGCGTAGGCAGTTAGAGCGCTTAGAGACAGTTAAGAAAATGAATGCTGCAAAAGCACGTCTACAGGTCTATGAACAGGAAGTGGGTTCGGACGAAGAGATATCGGAGTTGCTCCATAGCAGTAAGCATGTGAAAAGCGAAGCTAAAACTACTCAAAGAAGTCTTTCTGTGCATCATGTGGCAACACCACAAAACGCCACACATGTACAACCTGCTATGGTGACACAGACTGTTGAAAGTGTGCAACCTGCTGCCATTGCTCATCAAGAAGATAGCACTACAGCTCTTGCCAAAGCAATAACAGAGTCGATCAACGCAAGCCATCTCCCAATACCAGAGCCTTCTGTTTTCAATGGAGATCCACTAAGGTATAAAGACTGGAAAACATCCTTTGAGACATTGATCGGTAGGAAGAATATTCCAGTGAATGAGAAGGTCTACTACCTCCGCAAGTATGTTGGAGGACCTGCAAAGAAAGCTATTGAAGGTTACTTCCTGTTAGGCACGGATGCAGCCTACTATTCAGCATTGGACATCATGGAAGAAAGGTATGGAAGCCCCTTTGTGATTGCCAAGGCCTTCAGGGATAAGATAACTTCATGGCCAAAAATAGGACCCAAGGACAGCATTGAACTAAGAGAATTTTCAGATTTTCTACGAAGCTGTGAAGCAGCAATGTTTCAGATTAAGAGTCTCGCAGTCCTAAATGACTGCGGTGAAAACCAAAGAATGCTCAACAAGCTTCCTGATTGGCTAATAGCAAGATGGAACAGAAAGGTCCTGGAGGTTGAAGAATCAACACATGATTTTCCAAGCTTTAGCGAATTTGTTCAGTTTGTTGCAAGAGAAGCCAAGATAGCATGCAACCCTGTGACATCTCTTCATGCTTTGAAGTCTGGTGATAGTGAAAAGGTTAAGACACCAAAGTTTCGAAATGTTGGTGCAAAGGTGCTGGCAAGCAGCTCAGAAGAAAACCCAGACCCTAAAACATGTGTCTTTTGTGAGAAGTTGCACCATGGCATTCAAACATGTCGAAAGTTCAAAGAAAAGTCAATCTCAGAAAGGGTCAAGTTTGTGCAAACTAAAGGACTGTGTTTTGGATGCTTGAAGACAGGACACCGTTCTAAGAACTGTGAATGGAGGAGTGTCTGCGACACATGTAAAAGGAAGCACCCAACCTGTTTGCATGAAGACCGGGTCAGGGATGATGGAAAGAAGGATCACAGAGATGACGAGAGAAAGGAGAGTTGGAAACAAGCCAAAGAGAAGGAGAGGTCAAAAGAAAGGACGGATTCTAAGCAGTCAAAAGAAGCATCTAAGGAAGCCACCTCCAACCGTGTGCTGCAAAACATGAATGGAACATACACGTCCACCGTTATTCCAGTGTGGTTGTCAACAACAAGTAGCCCAGAGCATGAAGTTCTCGTATATGCTTTACTGGATAACCAAAGTGACACCACCTTTATCCTGAAAGAAAAGGCAGACACTCTGGACACACAGAAGGAGCCAGTGCAACTAAAGCTCTCAACATTGTCATCGAGAAGTACAGTCATTCCAAGTCAGAAAGTAACTGGGTTGCAGATCAGAGGTTTTTATTCAGCGAAGAAAATCACTCTTCCGGTAACCTATTCAAGAGACTTCATTCCTGTCAATATAAGTCACATCCCAACGCCCAAAACAGCAAGAGCATGGCCTCATCTAGAGCATCTTTCAGAAGAGATTGCTCCTTTAATTGACTGTGACGTTGGTCTGCTTATAGGTTACAATTGTTCTCAAGCCCTGTTACCCAGAGAAATTGTGGCAGGCAGAGATGAGGAGCCTTTTGCTCAAAGAACAGACCTCGGCTGGAGTATTGTTGGCCCTGGAAGTTCCTGTGTCGACTACGGAGATGCAATTGGAAGCAGCCACAGAACTATTGTCAAACAAGTAATGCCATGCCTTCAGTCGTCTGCCAATCTGACAAGTGAAGTCCGATACATATGTCGAACACAAGTCAAGGAGTTAGTCACTCCGCCAAATGTTATGAAGATATTGGAGTCAGACTTCAATGAAAGAAGCGTGGAGGATGCTCACTTCTCACAAGAAGATCTTCGCTTCATTTCAATAATGGAGGAAGGAATCAAGATCAAGCCTGATGGTCACTGTGAAATGCCTTTGCCATTTAAAGAAGACAGGCCAAGTCTGCCTGACAACAGGAAATGTGCTGTTCATCGCCTTAAGTGTTTGAGGAGAAGATTTGAGAAAGACAAACAGTACCACAAGGACTACTTAATCTTCATGAACGAAACAATGACGCGTGGAGATGCTGAGAAAGTTCCTGAAGAAGAAATGAACAAGAGCCCTGTTTGGTACATCCCTCATCACGGGGTGTATCACCCACAAAAACCAGGCAAGATACGCGTTGTGTTTGACTGCTCAGCAAAGTTTCAAGGCGTGTCATTGAACGATTATCTGCTTACGGGGCCAGAGCTGACCAATTCATTGATAGGTGTTCTCTGTCGTTTCCGCAAGGGTCCAGTAGCAATAATGTGCGACATAGAGCGCATGTTTCATCAATTTCACGTAAGAGCAGAAGACCAAAACTATCTAAGGTTTCTCTGGTGGGAGAATGGGGACTACGACTTCGAACCATCCGTCTTTCGGATGAAAGTGCACTTGTTTGGTGCAGCATCGTCTCCCGGCTGTGCAAACTACGGCCTCAAACACATTGCTGCACAAGGGCAAGGTCGTTTCAGTGAAGCATCCATCCGCTTCATTGAACGAAACTTTTATGTGGATGATGGGCTGACCAGTGTGTCGACGGAAGAAGAAGCGAAACAGCTAGTCAGTGAAGCAAGACAGCTTTGTAGCGATGGCAAGCTACGCATCCATAAATTTGTTTCTAACAGCCAGGAGGTGCTAGAATCAATCCCCAAAGAAGAGTGTGCTCAAACAGCAATACATCAAGACCTAGCCTTGGGAGAGTACCAAATGGAGAGAGCCCTAGGGGTTAACTGGTGCATTACCTCAGATCAGTTCAGATTCAGAATAGTGGTGAGTGAACAACCGTTCTCTAGAAGAGGAGTGTTATCGACTGTTGCGTCTGTCTATGACCCTCTTGGCTTTGTTGCACCGTTCGTTCTAGTCGGAAAGCAGATGCTTCAGCAAATGTGCCGGGACAAAGTCGGATGGGATGAACCACTGTCAGATGATCTTCGACCACAATGGGAATCCTGGCTCTTGGACCTACAGAATTTAGGTGATCTCAAGATAGACAGATGTTACCTTCCAGCAAGTTTTCCAGAAGACCGGAAATATGAGCTCCATCACTTCTCTGATGCTAGCATCACAGGATATGGAGAGTGCAGCTACCTGAGAGTGACTGGGACATCAGGACAAACTCACTGTGCTTTGGTGATGGGAAAAGCCAGAGTGGCTCCTACGAAAGTCACAACCGTTCCAAGACTTGAGCTTTCAGCAGCTGTTGTTGCTGTGCTCACAAGTGATCTGCTCAGAAAGGAGTTGGATATAGCAGAGGTCCAGGAATTCTTCTGGACTGACTCCAAGGTCGTCCTTGGATACGTCAACAATGATGCAAGAAGATTCCATGTTTTTGTGGCAAACCGGATTCAGCGCATCAAGGACAGTACCAAACCAAGTCAATGGAGATACGTGTCCTCGGAAGAAAATCCAGCTGACCATGCGTCAAGGGGCCTTAAGGCAAAAGAGCTCATTGCTTCTAACTGGGTTAACGGTCCAGATTTTCTTTGGTGTGAAGAGCTTCCCAGTGGAGATAGTAAGGTGGGAGACATTGCAGTTGAAGACCCAGAAGTTCGTAAGGTCATTGTGCATAAAACATTGACAACAGAAGATTCAATGCTTAAACGCTTCCTCAAGTTCTCCAGCTGGACGAGGTTGGTCAAAGCCATCGCTAGACTTAAGCGATGTGTCAAAGAGTTCAAAGGGTTGACATCGAGAACCAACGAAGCCAGCAGCCTGGAAGAGAGAAAAGATGCAGAACTTACCATCATAAGCATCGTCCAGAGGAATAACTTCTCTGTGGAGATTCAAAGTCTTCAGTGCAAGGAGGAAATAACCAAAGGCAACCTGCAAAGGCTAAATCCTTTTGTGGATGGACAAGGCATCCTCAGGGTGGGAGGTCGATTAGAGCATGCTGCTCTGCACCCTCACATCAGGCACCCGGCAGTCTTACCAAAGACCGGTCACATAACAAAGTTATTGGTTGCACACTACCATCAGCGAGTGCAACACCAAGGACGTGGCATTACAATGAATGAGCTAAGGGCTAACGGGATCTGGATACTTGGATGCAGTCATGCGGTGTCGTCCTACATCTACAAGTGTGTCAAGTGTCGAAAGTTCAGAAGGTGTACAGAGGAACAAAGAATGGCAGACTTACCTCGTGAACGTATGGAGACAACGCCCCCCTTTACATATTGTGGGATGGATTGTTTCGGGCCATTCTACGTTAAAGATGGAAGAAGGGAAGTGAAGCGTTATGGCCTGCTATTCACTTGTCTGGGTTCTCGTGCTGTGCACATAGAAGTGCTTGATGATATGACGACCGATGCTTTTATCAATGCTCTTCGTGTTCTCATTGCTCTGCGTGGTAACGTTCGACAACTTCGTTCTGACCAGGGCACCAACTTTGTTGGCGCAAGACGTGAGTTCCTGGAAGCGGTTAAAGAGATGGATCAAGAATGCCTCAAGCAATTGGGCTGTGAGTTTGTCATGAACCCTCCGTCTGCTAGCCACATGGGTGGAGCCTGGGAAAGGCAGATCAGGACAATACGAAGTGTGTTGACTTCCATTCTAGATCAGGCATCCCAAAGACTGGACAGTTCATCTTTGAGAACTTACCTTTACGAAGTAATGACAATTATAAACAGCCGACCTTTAACAGCACATTTGCTGAGTGATCCAGCTGGGCCACAGCCTCTTACGCCCAATCACATTTTGACGATGAAGTCTTCCATAGTCTTGCCACCACCTGGAGACTTCGTGAAAGAAGACCTTTATCTTCGCAAAAGATGGCGTAAAGTTCAGCACTTAGCCAATGAGTTTTGGTCTAGGTGGAAAAAAGAGTACATGTTAAATCTTCAAGAGAGACAAAAATGGCGCAAAACCCGCAGAAATGCGCAGGTCAACGATATCGTGATCGTGCAAGATGACAATGCACCACGAAATGAGTGGAAACTCGCCAAGGTCACTGAAGTGTATCCTGGTGAAGATGGACATGTAAGAAAGCTGCGATTGCTGATCAGTGAATCAGCACTGGATGACCAAGGAAAGCGGGTCACAAAGCAGACTTACCTAGAGCGGCCTATTCACAAGACAGTAACCCTGCTTGAAGCTGATTAATGCAGTCTTGGTTGTTGCTACCTCACTTAAACTCAAGTCTCATAATTTTAATTTGGAATCTTTTGTTTATTAAGTTAATAAGAAATCACCAGTGATTTGGTGGGAGTGTAGCTGCCAGCAGAGACAGTTGCATAATTTAAGTTCCATAAAAGAATAGTTTTAATTTAATAAGTAACCATGCTTAAATATATCATAATATATTTATATTTATCTGCATTTCTTTTACTTTGAAATATGTGTACAAGCTGACTTGTTTATGTAGGCTTGTATAGCGGAACTATTGTTCTGAGGTTCGGTTGGTTCAGAACTTTATTGATGTCACACCAGCATCGGAGAATGTAGCGCAAGCCGAGCTAACTGCGGCTCGTTAAGTTTTTGGTAATGTTATTACATTTGTAAGTTTATCGAGAGACACACGGAAGAGAAGTTGCCTTTGTTACCTGTTTTTCACTCCCTGGAGTTAACGCGGTCAATGAGGTATGCATAGTTCTTTCAATGTGTAATTATCAATGTAAAGCATAACTGTGTGACGGTTTATTAACAGTCTGTCTAACGTTGTGTTTATTTATTTAATATGCTATTCTCTGTGAGAATATTATTCCTGTAACTTTTATTCTTATTTCTGTGATTTTTATGTTTTTATTTAGTTCTCACGGCATGTTTGATGGCATTAAGGATGACATGGTTTGACCAATAAATGCCCGTAAAAGAGAACGCCTTGTGTCCGTGTCCGTTGACTGAAGGGGGTTACAGTTCCTGTCTCGACTTTTTGACTATTTTAGAATTGCCCATGACCGCTTTAGAATGGGAGTCTATGGCCGAGTGGTTAGTGGTTAACTCACCGAGTGGTTAGTGGTGTTCGTTGATGATTAAAAACAAATATATCGGCGCAATGTATGATTTCAATCCGTTTATTTTTCTATAGTGGAACAATTTTTTCAGATACCTCACAACCGCGTATAAACTTCCGCTCTTCCGCAACTTCTGTTGCTCTGCTCACGCTAGCCTTCTGAGAGACAGAGAACTGAGCGAAAAGACCTAAAAGACTACAACCAAATGTAAACAGCCCCCTTTCCGTTTCCGGTAGCGCAGTAATATCAACGAGCAATGAGTCCTCGACTCAAAATAAAACACGACAGAAACTATATTTCGCTACGCTACTTGTTTTGGAACATTAACGAACACCACTAACCACTCGGTGAGTTGAACAGTTTTGAAAACGAACGTTAAGGGTTGTTTTAAGGGCATGTTTGTGCATGGCCATAGACTCCCATTCTAAAGCGGTCATGGGCAATTCTAAAATAGTCAAAAAGTCGAGACAGGAACCATTGTCAAAATTTCTTTGTCCACCACTCTTGTTCATCCAAAACAAACTACAAAATAGACTCAAAGTGTTAAATACCGAAATTGTCCTTTAAGTATCATCAGGCTGATGTCAAAGCTTGTTGTTGACAACTTTTCTGTGAGGAGCAAACATTAAAGTTATAGTCTTTATAATGGCACCTGACTTTATGGTTTACATGTTATTGTGCACTTTGCAGTATGCAGATGAATACACTAATCAGCCTTAGAACAGGTCTCATTAAACCCACATGACAATCTGGAGTTTTGGTGTGAATGGCAGGATAAGCCTATAGCCTGACTATGCCAGACTTCGTACTTCCGCTCAATTTCATTTCGCTTCTGTACTCAGTCTGAGACCGCGTCATAGCTTTCCGTTTTCCTCTGGCCTGAAAACAGCTGGCCAATCAACGAACAGAGGGCGGGCTGAGAGCCGTGACGTAGACGCTGATTGTACCGTGGATGCGTAGATTTACTTCACATAATCTGCAAAAGTCATTCACAGCCATGTTCACTCCGGTATTTCGAAGTGATTTAAATGTCAAGTCAAGTCAAGTCATCTTCATTTATATAGCGCTTTTAACAACGTAGATTGTTTCAAAGCAGCTTCACAGAGATAAGCGTATAATTTAAGGTAACAGATATTGTTTTGGCTTTATAGCAGAGTTAAGTTATTTTCCATCTAAAGTTAGTTTTGACTGATTTGCTTCCGTCGCAATGATCATTTGTTATTAAATTAGGGGCCGCTAAGACGACACCATTCCCTCTACACAGACTTTAAACGCGAACCTGTGAGAAACGCTGATGGCGTTCACATGCGCATTTAGAATGGGTTCTATAGTTATGTGCATTTGAAAATACGCAGGTTTGGAATTCCCTACAAGCCAGGCCTAAACAAAGTACTTGTCTTTCCTTATAAATTTTGATAAAGAATTTTATTTTATTTTGTTGCTTTGGGGTAGGAACGCGAAACAAATTTTCCCGACAACGCCTTATCTGTATAGTGGTAGAGGGATCCTCCATAGGGAGAGACTAGTTGGCACTTCAGCACTGCGTTGTCATCGGTCCAGGCGAAGGTCCTTCGTCAGATCTGGATACGGCCTGGATCCGGCAGGCTGCAGGAAAACCTCGGGATAAACACAGACACTAAAATTAGCGTAGATGCCATTCTTCTCATGATGTAACGAGTACATCAGGAGTTATGGGAAGTGTTCCCGGTTCCGGCTGACCTAATTTATGCAGCCTAACATTAAATTATAGAAGTCTATAATGTATTATGTGAAAGCTAGGTCAAAGAGATGTGTTTTTAGTCTAGCTTTGAACTGACAGAGTGTGTCTGCTTCCCGGACAATGGTAGGAAGACAGTTCCAGAGTTTTGGTGCTAAATAGGAAAAGGATCTACCGCCAGCAGTCGATTTTGATATTCTAGGTATTAGTAACTGGCCGGAATTTTGAGATTGCAATAGACGTGACGGACTATAATGCGTTAAGAGCTCACTCAAGTACTGCGGAGCTAAACCATTTAGTGCTTTGTAAGTAATCAGCAATATTTTAAAATTGATGCGATGTTTAATAGGGAGCCAGTGCAGTTTTGACAGAACCGGGCTAATATGGTCATACTTCCTGGTTCTGGTAAGAACTCGAGCTGCTGTGTTTTGAACCAGCTGTAGTTTGTTTATTAAGCGTGCAGGGCAACCACCCAGTAGAGCATGACAATAATCTAGCCTTGAGGTCATGAACGCATGAACTAATTGTTCCGCATTTGTCAATAAAACCATATGGCGTAATTTAGATATATTTTTAAGATGGAAAAATGCAGTTTTACAGATACTAGACACGTGACTTTCAAATGAAAGATTGGTATCAAAGAGCACACCCAGGTTCCTAACCGACGACGAAGACTTAACAGAGCAGCCATCGAGTGTTAGACAGTATTCTAGGTTATTACGTGAGGAAGTTTTTTGTCCAATAATTAGAAACTCTGTTTTTTCAGAGTTAAGAAGTAGGAAATTACGAGTCATCCAATTTTTTATATCTGCTATGCATTCTGTTAATTTTGTGAATTGATAAGTTTCGTTAGGTTTTGAAGAAATATACAGCTGAGTATCGTCAGCATAACAGTGAAAGCTAATTCCATGTTTCCTAATGATATCTCCTAATGGTAGCATGTACAGAGTGAACAGCAGCGGTCCTAGTACTGAGCCTTGTGGTACGCCATACTGAACTTGTGATCGATGAGACATCTCATCATTTACTGCTACAAACTGATAATGGTCAGATAAGTATGATTTAAACCATGCTAGTGCATTTCCCGTAATGCCAACATAATGTTTTAATCTATTTAAAAGAACGTTGTGGTCAATGGTGTCAAATGCAGCACTAAGATCGAGTAACACTAATAGCGATGTACATGCATTTCAGAAGTAAACAAGGAAATTGTTCTGTTCATGTATAACTTACATGTTTGAGCCAGAAATCTAGCTATCTAAAAAACAAACAAACACTGATTTTCACTGCTCACAAACGGACTCTCGAGGAAAACAAAGAAACGATAAAAAGGTAAATGTCAAGAAAAAATTCCATAGGACTTGCTAAAACAAATGTTCCAACTTCTCATTAACAGCTCCTTGAATCCACACACACCACGACAAAAGGGTGTTGACTCGCAGCATCAAACTGTGTGGAAGGCGTGGTCAGGAGAAAAACTTCATCATTTGAGTCCATCTAATTTACATTTACTCACACATTCAAATTATGTCCACAAATTAGTAGAATCTACTTATATTTTATTAGTAATGCAATCAAACTTAAATATTTTAATTAAATTGTAATTAAATTCTTTATTACATAAAAAATCCAGGCTAACAGTACAGTACAGTACCAGTGACCAATACCCTTGTCTTTATTGGTACCAACATAAAACCAGTGGATTCCCAGTTCACATGCTCCATAAACTCTCAACTGGATCAAGCAGCAGTGAAAAAGAATTTGAGGAAAGTTTTCATGCAGATCTCAAATCCTCAAGGACAGTCTCTCTGACAATCAAGGATGTTTGACTCTGTTGTTTACTACCAGAGAATGTCTTATAAGGCGAGAAGTTTCACTCTCAGTACACTTCCGGCTTCTGAAATGGTTGCAGTTCCACTCTGATTCCATATGAGGGCGCTCACAGGACGAGTGCAGAATGAATGGAGGTCTATGGCGCTATACCCATCAAAATCCACTTTTCTCAGGATATAATTTTTTGTCTAGTAATTTGAATATTGTATTCGAAAGGAGATGCAAAGAAATTACACACTGCTGGGTGTTAGATTTTTTAGAGTCACTTATTTGCTTTAAAAAGTCTTTTAAAGTGTCAATGACGTCATACACATCGTACGACCAGAGCTACTGCTTTATGGCAATCCTTCAGTCACTTTGGTGCTTTCGCGCTCTGCACTTTCTTTTCTCTCCAGGCATCAACAACACAGCGGACACAGGTAAATACACGTGCTAGACGAGTTTTTGTTTTGTTTGTTTCTGGTCCCGGTTCGGATGCCACGATGTCATCAAGCGGTATCTCTGGTCGTAATCAGTCCTTCACTGACCAATCAGCATTCATTAGCAGAATGCTAGCGTGTTATGGGCAACAACAACTCAACCTGTAAGAAATCGAAAGGACATAAGTACTCGTTCATTCAACTTTCGACCTATAACCCATGTTGAACTTGCAAAACCTACTATCGAATCTGAGATTTCTCAACGGTAATCGGGTGAAAGAGACAAATTTAGCCGTCTAGCCCCATAGGCTCCCATTCATTCTGCACTCATGGGCGATCGCCCCCAGTGGAACTCTGGTGGAACTACAACCAAAATTCGGTACAATAGGACTTAATAGGGAGTGGGCAGGCTCTCCGTAGATGGGCTCTGGTACTACTCTCTAAAGCCCACTGTGACTGAAACACATAAACATCCTGACAGAACTAAGAGCTCTAATTTTTTAACATGAGCAAATTTTTTTTCCTACTGTTATAGAATAAACCACTCCAGTGGGTGGAGCTGATTCACACTGTTGAGAGTGTGAGACAGTCAAACAGTTATTCAAATATTATTTTTGCCATCGCTGTCTGTCTGAAGACACAATGTTTCTCTTTACCTGGATAATAATGCAACTTTGCATGGGTAAGACATATTCTTTCAATCAATATATTTATTATAAAAAAATATAAAGGCTTATAAATTTAAATAGTTAAATTGCACAAATTGTATAAATCTGTTTAATTGTTTGATTAATTGTCATTTGCTTTTTCACAGGAAATACTTTTGGTGATACAATACAACCATTTACTTCAAAAGAAATTGTTTTTGGGGGTGAAAATGTGACTCTCTCCTGTAACTACAGTCTCACTAGTGGCACTAGTGTTACTCTCCATTGGTATCGCCAGTTTCTTGGAGCAAACCCAGAATTTTTACTTCTTGTCACTGAATTTTATAACAAATCTGAGCCTGATCTTCGTCTGTTTTCAAAAGCTACAAAAGAGATCAAACGTGTGGATCTGGAGATCTCCTCTGCTGAAGTGTCAGACTCTGCTCTGTATTACTGTGCTCTGGTGCCCACAGTCACAGGAAACACAAGAACACTGTACAAAAACCTTTCCTTATCTTATAGTGAAAGAAGAAAGATACACAAAGACAAAGACTAAGAGAGCTGTGATTAACACAGTACATATAGTAGAATATGTAAATAATTTGATAAATATGTAATGAGTCCATTACCAAGTCTACAGGAACCTATAGATTAAGTACTTTGTACAAATAACACATTGTGCAGGTATAACGTGCCACAAGATGGCAGTGTTCTCAGACAATAACTAAAGGAACTGCAACAAAGAACAACATAACTGAATTTACAGAACATAACTCATGATGTTGCTCAGAGAGGAGGGACTCAGAGTTCACAGATCTGACATGATCTCATCGTGTCTGAAAGAGACTGAGAATGAAACGATTCAGTCTGACTCTTCTCAGAGTGAACACTTGAACAATGGATTTTCATTCAGTTATTCTGTTCTGTACCTCAGCAGGTGTGTTTATTTGGTTAATTAGGATATTATTATTTTTCATATATTAATAGGTTTTATTTAAAATCTCTCACTAAAAAGTTACAAATGTATTTTAACAAATGTTTGCTTTTTCAGCAGCTGTTTTTGGAAATGTCATCGAGCCAAACAAAACAGATGTTGTTTATGAGGAGGGCTCAAATGTTACAGTATTCTGTAGTCTTTCCCCTGGAGGTTCAGATTATCTCCACTGGTATCGTCAGTATGGAAGATCAAAACCTGAATTTCTTGTACTCACCTTTGGAAGTGCAACAGAAGCTCAGGTGTCTAAAGTAGATCCAAGATTCTCTGTTTAAGTTGAAAAAAAAGGAACAAAACCATGTGTATCTGAAGATCTCCTCTGCTACAGTATCAGACTCTGCTGTGTATTACTGTGCTCTGAGGCCCACAGTCACAGGAAACACATCTATACAAAAACCTGTTATAATGAGAGACGAGAGAGAATCACAGAGACAGAGAAAATGACAGTGAGAAAAAAAGCTGTAACTGCCAATAACAACATGTATGTCAGAGAAATAATGGAAACAGGTAGCTACCAAAATCAAAAGGTAGACAAATTAA
The DNA here is from genome assembly GCF_951802725.1 of Rutilus rutilus. NCBI lineage: Eukaryota > Metazoa > Chordata > Actinopteri > Cypriniformes > Leuciscidae > Rutilus > Rutilus rutilus. The sequence goes on from NC_140214.1 coordinate 15,310,085, forward strand.
TTTAATCAGCTTATTGTAAAAAGGATAAAAATATAAACAAAATAACATTCAGTGAATATTTGGCAATATAAAGATGAAGCACATTAAAACCCTACAATATTGTCTACTGTCCTTGACAAATCAATTTAGAATATCCTGTAATTAAAGAAAATGTCACAAAAAACATTAAAATATCTCAAATGATTCTCATAATATAGAGAATATATTCAGAGCTCTTGCTTTTTCCAAATTATGGTTATAAAATATATATAAAGCTAGCTAAATAACTACACAAAGTATTTTTTAATATAGTTCCATCAGTTCATATTTCCATGTTCATGAGAAATGAGAGGAAATTAGTCAGACTGACAAACGCAAAGACATCAAGTATATAAGCCTTTATAAATCAGGAAGTTCCTGTGTGTGTTTCTGTGTGATCTTCAGTGACTTACAGCTCAGAGAACTGAGAGCCTCAACAGAGAACTGAGCTGATCTGATTCAACATGGACAGATGCCTCATACTTATTCTCATTGTGGGAACAGGTATGTTAATTATGGAGTGAAAACAAATCACTGATGGAACTAAAACAGCATATTTAAATACAATATTTAATATATATATAGCAATTTTGTAAGTGCTGTGAAATGTGTTTGCAATATTATTTTGTCAACCTTACTTTCACAAATAAATAAATAAATCACTTTTTATTTTTTATTGTTGACAGGTTTGGTGACTGGAGACAACATTGAGCCAGATAAAGGGACAGAAAAAAACTCTAAAGAAACAGAAACTGTCAGGCTGAGCTGCTCATATAGTACAAGTAGTGATAATGTTTGGCTTTACTGGTACAGACAGTATCCAAACAAAGAACCGCAGTATTTATTACGCAAAGGTGCACGATCATATAGTTCTAAACACACCTCTGACCCTCGGTTTCAGTCGACTACATCACGAACATCCACTGAACTCACTATTACTGCTGTACTTCTGTCAGATTCAGCTCTCTATTATTGTGCTCTGAGAGTTGGAGCCCAGTGATACAAAACATGAAACATGTCGTACAAAAACCTGAAGCTCTTTTCACTTTGAACGAATCTAGTGAAAACCACAATCACAACCCCAATCTAATGTAATAAAATATGTGGTAACACCTGTGTGAGGTTGAATTAGGCCTGTTAAGAAATTGATTTGAAATTAAAACTTATATATAAAATATTCTGCTTTTATTAGTATACAATTATTTAATAAAATAATATAATTTGAAAAAAGACACAGATTGCAACAAATCTTCCTCTGTTCATAAAGAAAAGAAAATACAATTACATGCATGTTAAAATTTAATATGACAAAGGAGATTGTCAAAACTTTTAGTTTACATTTAGTTTACATAATCAATAATTCTATTCTTGGATATTCTTGACCATTAAATCTCACACTGACAAACTAACAGAACATTGTCTTGCTCGAATAGAATTCAAACTCCTCCGCAGCAAATGCAAAACCACATGTGTTTTCTACATTCATATTCATTTCAATAAATATTCATTTCATTTCATTTCAATAAAATTAATATGCATATTTTCAGTACAGTTAAAAAGATAAAAAACCTTCCACTTTGTCTTTTTTTTTTTTATCTGACAAAAACAATGTAATTTCAGAAGTTGGCCACAGTGTGGCATAATCTGTGATGTTGGTGGGAAATATTCATTTAAGATCGCACTGTATGTGTGTAACGTCTGCAAACATTTCTGCACTGGAATATTTATTAGACAGTTATAATCTATGTTAATCTGGGTGAGGAATTTGCTTTTAAAGGAACACTTTGACTTTTTGGGACTTTAGCTTATTCACCGTATCCCCCAGAGTGAGATCAGTCCATACATACCTTTTTCATCTCCGTGTGTGCTTTAAGCCTGTTTGACGCACCCACCGCTAGCCTAGCTTAGCACAAAGACTGGATGTAAATGGCTACAGCTAGCATACTAATCCCAATAAGTGACAAAATAATGGCAACATTTTCCTATTTACATGTTGTGATTTGTATAGTCACAGTGTGTACAAATAACAAGGTCATATGAGAGACAGAAATTTTTTAAACGTTTAAATACTGGGAACTATTTTCTCAGAAGGCGAAGCACTGCTACTTGGGCGGAGTGATTAGCACAGCACCCGAGAAGCGCCGTTCCGTCAACAAAACCAACGTGACTAACTAGCTAGTAGCGAACGTGATTCGTGATCATGGCTGACTTTGATGAATTGTCAGAGGATTTTTATTTGGTATCAAACCAAGATCCAGAACCATATCGTTTTGAGCCAGAATACACAGACGAGGAGTTACAAACTTTGGAAGCTGATAGACAAGATGCCGAACAGACTGAGGTCGAGGGGAGAATCAGAACAGAGTAGCCTACTATTTCACAAACAAGGTCACTGTTTCTCAAAAATGAAAACTGCCCATACCACCCTCCAATTCATTATAAGTTGAAGGCTTCAGTCCTGAAAGTTACCTTTAGCGCCGCTTATTTGTTACTGGGGCGATAGAGCGCGTTTGTGACAACACAATACTAACATTACAGGGGATACATGGAGCCCGGGAACAACTGTAATATATAGTGAGCACCCTATTCATGTAATAGTGTCACGAAGGTTACATTACATCTAACGTTAGCTAATGGCACTGTAACAGTAGGCTAGTCATCTAAAAACATAACGGAACACTTACCGCAGCCGCAGGTGATCCACTTTGTCCTGTCTTTACTATCGATGGGATGGCCGTAATGTTATCCTTCAGCACATGTTTCATGCTCTGTGTGGCAAATTAAATGTTTTCAAAATAGTCGTCCTCAGTGAAATGTTCTGAGCAAACGCGATAGTCCTTGATGATGTCTACAGGTGTTATTGGATCTATATCCAGAGCAAGTATCCATTGATTCATCAGGTCAGCGTTTTTGGTTGGAATTCCCCTGTTTATTGTCGCAGCTCTTTACAATACAGCGAACACCCATGATTGTAAACTTTGCATTTACTATCTAGTAATTGCTGACTCTATTACTCCAACTCTGAGCGAACTCTCTGCTCCTCACCACGGCGCTTCTCGGGTGCTGCGCTAATCACTCCGCCCGAGTAGCAGTGCTTCGCCTTCTGAGAAAATAGTTCCCAGTATTTAAACATTTAAAAAATGTCTGTGTCTCATATGACCTTGTTATTTGTACACACTGTGACTATACAAATCACAACATGTAAATAGGAAAATGTTGCCGTTATTTTGTCACTTATTGGGATTAGTATGCTAGCTGTAGCCATTTACATCCAGTCTTTGTGCTAAGCTAGGCTAGCGGTGGGTGCGTCAAACAGACTTAAAGCACGCACGGAGATGAAAAAGATATGTATGGACTGATCTAACTCTGAGGGATACGGTGAATAAGCTAAAGTCCCAAAAAGTCGAAGTGTTCCTTTAATGGCTGCAGTTCCCTGCATGTAACTTGTTAAATGTAACAAATTTGTATTATCTTTAGCACATATCTGAAGAACATTTATTTGTTTGCTTTTTTATATTCATTGACAGTGCAGTACACAAGATTCTGGTAAGATTCCCAGTTTACATGCTCTGTATTATCTTTAGCACATATCTGAAAATGTATTTGCTTGTCTGCTTGAACCAGACAAGCAAATATAGTTTAAATCCCAGTTGCACAGGTGGGGCATGTTGTAACACTGCGTTACAATGTGCCCCTAATATGATACGCAATTCTATTCTATCCAAACCATGAAAAAAAGGTGAATAAAGACTGAGAGTCAAAGTTCAGAAATTGTGAATTATTTTCTATTTCTATATTTTCTGAATTTTTGTTCTATTATGTTTTGAACTATGCTGTATAGCTGTGTTTGCAGTGTGTTTGTTGTCAAACTCAAAAATTTGTTTTTAAAAATAAATTCCATTATTTTATATGAAAAAGTTAATAATTGTATTTTATTGACAAAATGTTTTAGTTTGTCTGAATATATATTTTTTGATTAGATCAGATAACATTTTAAGCTGTCATTATGGTCATGTTACAGTGTGACCCTCACATGTTAGAAATGTACCCCAACTATGGGGCATGTCGTCACATTTCACTTACATTCTTTTGGGGTATATCAAGAAAAAAAGCATTAATGAACTGTATTAATTGAACCAAAACCACATAATTGTACTAGACATGTGGGAAATTAATGTGGGGAAAAAATGTATTCTCCGAACCCCAAGTGGATTTACACAAACTGAGAAAGTCAAAAAGGGTCAGGTTGTGCCCCGCTCTCCCCTATAAATCCTCAAACTCTTTTCTCTGTCAATTCAGAATCTCAGTGTAACTGACACTGCTGTGCTTACTGTGCTCTGCTGCCCACTGTAACTGATATATTACATAGACATCCTTACAAAAACTAAGAGCTCTAAAGTGTGCAGTTTCTGACATGAGCCTTTTTTCATGTCAACATCCTCCAGCAGTGGGTGGAGCTGATCCATACGGTTGAGAATGTGAGAAAGTCAAACAGTTACAATCTATTCCATCACTGTCTCTCTGAAGACATCATGTTTCTCTTTACCTGGATAATAATACAACTTTGCATGGGTAAGAAATATTCATTCAATATGTTTATTATGAATAATTGTTATCAATATTATATAAAAGTAATATAACAGATAGCTCTGTTATATAATTGTATTGCTTGACTAAAGACTTTTCTTTTCCACAGAAACTGCTTTGGCTGATACAATTCAACCATTGTCTTCAGAAAAACATATTGTTGAGGGTAAAAATGTGACTCTCTCTTGTAAATACAGTGCCACTGGCACTGTTCAGTCTCTCCAGTGGTATCGCCAGTATCTTGGAGCAAAACCAGAGTTCCTACTTTCTGTCAATGAATATACAACATCTGAGCCTGGTCTTCGTCTGTTTTCAAAAGCTACAAAAGAGATCAAACGTGTGGATCTGGAGATCTCCTCTGCTGAAGTGTCAGACTCTGCTGTGTATTACTGTGCTCTGGTGCCCACAGTGACAGGAAACACTAGAACACTGTACAAAAACCTGATTCGCAGTATTGCATTTCAGTTACACAAAGGTGTCCATTTATACATGCTATAAAAAACTACACTTAATGGTGGTTTCAACAAATGTTTAGAAGGAGCTTGTTCATTTAGTCCCGTCAATCTACTAAGTAAGAGATAATTTATAGTCAACCATGTATAAATTAATATGTGGATATGAAATTTATTTAACAGTTAATGTTTGTATTGAATTTATTTTATAATCTGACCTGTATCTATGTCATCTTAAAGTCCACAACAACATACAGAACAATTGGATAGCAACAAGTCAAACACTGCAAAAATATAATAGCAATATTAATGCTGAATTCATCTGAGGTCATTTAACTGCAAGACGATCAATAACTGTAAAGTTTAGGCCAGATGATGATGAGAAAGATTCCCAAAATAGTTCAAATAAACAAAATATTAAACAAACAAACTAATGTAATTCACTGGCAAGAAGGCAACAAAATAGCATGTAGACACGACAATACCTGATAATCAACTAAATGACGAACAGGTTTGTTGATGGCATGAGTGTCCATAGTAACTAATGAGTGGCCGGAAATCAGAACAAAGGGAGCCGGTAACTGAAGAAAAACAAACTAACAGTCCATGAATGAAACAACACAAACATGACAATAACTGAGATGCAAGACGGTCCCAGTTTCATCTGTTTGGAAGAGAGTGAGAGTTCACATTGTGATACGAGTGGCTTGAAAATAGTGGCAGTTTCAGTTACTCAGATAAGCAGACTGACATACAACACTGCTATGGATGATGGCAAATATTAGCAAATATCAGATTGCTGCTGAATGGAATTCCCAAGTAAATTTGAAGACAATGAAGAGTTCAAGGAGCGATTTCAAGCAAATCTCAGCACAACTTCCTTTCGACTGGCAATCCAGGATGTGTGTGTGTGTCTGACTCTGTGTACTACTATGTTCTGAAGCACTGTGACTCAAACACACTCAAAAAACTTGCAAATACAGTCCTAAATTAAATATTCTTGATTTGTCTTTGGATTAAGTCTATCATTTTAAAATATTCCACTTCATATCATAAATCGATTTACCCAATTTTTTTATTTGACATTAACTTAAGCCTATACATTATATTTAGGCATTTCTTGTCAAAAATATCCACAGTGATCAATATGCTGTCAGAACACATGCATTGAATGTATTTGGTTATTACTATAAATGTATTATGATATGAGCAGAAATCACATTTCAGTGCACATTTCTGTCAAATAATGCACTTGCTAAATATAAGCCTATTGAGCACCAGAAGAGGGCGATATATCATAACATCATTCAGCTCTTCAAAGCAGGGTTATTATTATATCTTAAACTAAAATCATAAAAACACATTTTTGTTACTTGAAATATAATAAATGTCAACTGAAATAAAATATTTAAAAAGCAAAAACAAATAGCAATAGAATAAACTGCATTTTGTGAATAAACTAAATGATATTTCTAGATTTGTTTCATACCAAATATTGATCACACAGATGCAGTTCATGTCAGTGCTGTGTTCTCCTTCTGTGCAGGAGGAGCTTGTGTGGGTTTGAGTAAAAGCAGAGTGATCATTAAACTTCTCACAGAGCAAACATGATGATTCTTTGTGCTTTTCTTCTGGTATTTTTGATTAAAAGTAAGTGAAGCTTACCCATGATTTGTACAAACAATATTTTTAGATATACTTTTGTTTAATGCTATAAAGTTAATGATACAAATTCAGTTTGATGAGATGTTTTATATTTTACGGTTTGCAGGTGACACAATGGCACAGTCAATAACAGCACAGACAAACAGGACACTTGCATCTGTGGGACAAAAAGCCATTCTCTCCTGTAAATATGAAGGAACCATAACTAATCTGCACTGGTATCGCCAATATTCCAGATCCAAACCAGAGTTCCTGGCTTGGATTTACCCACAAGGAGCCACAAATAACCCTCTTCCTCCTCGCATTTTACCAAAAGTGGACAAAAATCTTGTGAGCCTGGAGATCTTTAATGCTGAAGTATCAGACTCTGCGCTGTACTACTGCGCACTGACGCCCACAGTAACAGGAAACACATCATCACTGTACAAAAACATCCTCAACAATAAATCATGTGTCTTATGATTCTTGAAATCAGTCACTGATGTGAAACAAATTAAGTACTGATTACCTTCTAATTAATGTTTACATTATTTATAACACTATATTAATATAATTATAACAATAACAAAAGATACATGATAACAGCAAATCATTTCAGCATATTTTTCATATTTTTTCTACCATTTTTTTTTTTTTTTTTTTTTTTACTTTCCCAATCCCAACATAAAATATAGCACATATGCTGCTATTTTCAGTTACCAGAGTACATCCAAACTTCAGGTTTTATGCCAATGGTCATAAGAGTGATGAGTTAATACAATTATTTTAGTTATGTTATTTTTAAGTTATGTTTAACCCAATACTTTTTTATGTCTGTCTTAGGCAGATAAGAGCGTAGTGCTCATACATTTCCACTAGAGGCTGTTGAGATAAAGAGTTCTGGTATTTGAGTGAACCTTACATTTTTCCACCATGAATATCACACCAAACTGAACAGCTCAGGAATGACGACACACTGGCAAAAGGGTTTAGAACCCCTTGTTTTCTACAATTGTTCATAATCAGTATAATTAACTTACATGAGGAAGTTTGTTGTTTTGCATTCATTCATCACAACAGATGCCACAAAAAATACATTTCAAAACCTTCATATGTCTGACTCTGCTGTATTAGGCTACTGCACTAGGAACAGAAATGAGTCCCTAATATATGCGGCCATTTGATAAATAAATAGTTTCTTTAAAAAATAAAATAAAATCCCCATTACATTCAAATTATTTTCCCTTTCAAGACATTCAAGGTCTGAGTTATATTTACTGGAAGAGGTGTGTCTCTAAGCACTGACTCCTGTGATCTTGTGAAACCCCTTCAGAGTCTGTTACAGTGAACACAGACAATGGAGCTCCTATCTATTATTCCACTCTTTGTCTTTGCATGTAAGTATTTCATTTTCTTGTACTGCATCTAAATATTCTAAACAACCACAATGTGAGGAGCTTTAATTAGTGTGGTATTCATATAACTGAAACATCACTGATCACACTTGACTCATTATAAATAAAAAATTCATTGAGGATTAAAAGCTGATTTACTTTTGCAGGTGCCACATATGGAGATGAAATTAGACCAACCAAAACTGAAGAGTTTGCTTTTGATGGTTCAAGTGTTACATTATCCTGCAGTTATTCTTCTGCACTGACTTTATTCTGGTACCGTCAATACCCACGATCAGCTCCTGAATTACTTGTGTTCATTGTATATGGAACAAAAGAAGATAAGAAGTCTGATGTAAATCCCAGATTCACTGCTAAACACAACAAAGAAAAGCAAAATCATGTGGATCTGGAGATCTCCTCTGCTACAGTATCAGACTCTGCTGTGTATTACTGTGCTCTGGAGCCCACAGTCACAGGAAACACAAGAGCACTGTACAAAAACCTGACACATGTGAGAAGAAAAAACTATTTCTAGGAGAACATTTATACGAGAATATAAAATCTATAAAGATGCATTAGTGTGTTTTATTTGCCAGACTACTTACATTATAAACTTCACGTGCTGCCAGTTTGAGAAATCAGAAATATTTATTTATTCATTTATTTATTACATTTGCAATACAATATTAAATGTATTTTATGAATATATCTTTAGGATTAAAATTAATATTACAAAATATAATAAATAAAAAAATTTTACTGTCGTAAATAGCACTCGCGCAGAGCCGTCTCTGCACTCACGGCCTGATCCCTTCCGCCCTCTATACCGGTACCTGTTCAATAGGATGGAAGCTGTAATGAGTGGAAATAAGGTGTGGCCCCTTTAAGAGCTGCGCGCGCCCTGTTGAACTGTCGTCGGCAGTCTGTGTTGTATCATGTGCACCTCGAACACCCGTATGCGGGTTATTTCAGTTTGATGCTCATTCTTATCCTATTTTTGTTTATCAAGTAAAGATGTGGATGGTAGAACGGGTGACAGACAGTTACACGAGTTCGACTGGGGAATAAAGTGCAAGTTGTGAGATGCCAATCGCCTCCGTGAGTCTGTCTGGCTCTCGGTAATAACTTCATCTGTGAGCTATCCCTATTTCTCCTCCTGACAGAACGCGTTACAAAGCGTCGGACATCGAACAGGCACAGATAACATCTGAAGATGTCTACTAGTCCATCAACATGAACGATATTTGTCTGACTCCTTGCTCGGTCAGTCTGCCGTTTCCTTTCTTTCGTCCTCAGACAAAGCTTTCCTAGCTTTGTGTGCAGTGCCGTAAAGCAATTTGTTACATCGCGAGACCTGATATCACGCGATACTTCCTGACGCGACCCGCCGGCCCAAAGTTGCAAGGGTGGTTTTTCCGCTCACAGGCGCTCGGGGGATGCGCGGCGACCACCATTCAACCCGAAACAAGTCATATAACTATTCCAATGACTCCGAAGCTGTTCGGTTAAGGTAAAAAAGTTACTTAGTGCACCTTTAAACCGTGTACTAAGATCGACGGAAAATGAAAAGTTGCGATTTTCTAAGCCTATATGACTAGGAACTACTCTCATTCCGGCGTAATAATCAAGGAACTGTGCGGCTGTACCATGGGTGCAGCAGGCGTAATGATATGACGCAGCGCCTGAAAATAGGTCTAATAGGTTAGACAAACTTAGTCCCGGTCACGTTGGAAGAAGTTACCGAGCTGGGGACTATTTTCAGGCGCTGCGTCATATCATTACGCCTGCTGCACCCATGGTACAGCCGCACAGTTCCTTGATTATTACGCTGGAATGAGAGTAGTTCCTAGTCATATAGGCTTAGAAAATCGCAACTTTTCATTTTCCGTCGATCTTAGTACACGGTTTAACTACAGAAGAGTCAAGTTTTAAATAGGAAAAATATTGAAACTCTTTGGTCATTTTGAAAGAAATGCTACTGGACTCATCAGAATCAATGATCTGTGCTAAGCTATGCTAAAAGTGGTACCGTCAGACCCGGAGTTCGGCTGAATGGATTCTAAAACGGTAAAACTCAACTGTTTAACTCTGGGGGAGATGTAAAATGAGCTTATTTCCGAAAAAAGTGGAGTATCCCTTTAAGGCTGTGATGTAGAGTGTCCTGCTTGGGAATCCTAGTGTCCTCCAAGCGGACTACATGACCTGCCCATCGCAGCTGGTTCTTTATGACCATCGCCTCGATGCTTGTGATCTTGGCTTGCTCGAATACACTAATAGTAGTTTGTTGATCTTGCCATTTAATTCCAAGAATCTTTCATACGCTGCAGTCATGGAATTTCTCCAGGGATTTTAGATTGTGACTAAAGGTTACCCAGGTCTCGGATGCATATAAAAGTGTTGGAAGGATAACAGCTTTGTAGACTTTCATTTTAGTACTCTTATAGATGTCCTTGTTACTGAAGACACGCGTCCGTAGCTTCCCAACAGCTGATCCAGCGGCTTGTAGCCTTCGGTTGATCTCAGCATCAATATTAGCCTTTGCTGATAGATTGCTCCCTAGATAATCTTTTCCAGAGCTTGTCCATTTACCTTGATTGATACATTTGGCTGTCCTTGAGTCTGGGAGTTTGGTTGCTGGTAAACAACCTGTGTCTTTTTGGCATTTAGTTTGAGGCCAAGAGCAGAGTAGGCCCATACACAAAATAAATATATTTGAAATATATTTTCACAATATATTTTTGGAATATATGTATGTATATGTATATGTCATATATGTTCAGATGGGGTGGTGTGGCGCAATGGATAAGACACATGCCTTTGGTGTGAGAGACCTGGGTTTGAATCCACTGTGAGACACCAATGTGTCCCTGAGCAAGACACTTAACCCCTAGTTGCTCCAGAGGCATGTGACCTCTGACATATATAGCAATTGTAAGTCGCTTTGGATAAAAGTGTCAGATAAATGTAAAATGTTCATATATGTTTTAACTTTTGCAAATTGTTTCATTTGAAATATATTTTGACATTTAAAAAGTTAACATTTTCACAAACAAACAACACATTTTCAATTTATGTTTTAGATAGACCACTTCAGCCATGTATGTGGGAATGGGAGAGCAGTGCTCTACCACTTCCCCCACCCACATTTTTCCTACTGGTCAGGGATTGAACTGGCAACCCTTCGGTTACAAGCCCGAAGCCCTAACCAGTAGGCCACGGCTGCCCCTTTACTAATTTTATTGGCCTAAAATGACAATTTTATGTAGGAAATAACACACAGAATGCAGAGTTTTTTCCCCTATTTTTACAGAATTGAATACAGCTATTTAATAGTGTGTGTATGCAGTGTTAGACACTGAGTTCTACAAGGGCGAAATTGTCAATCACACATTGGGGGGGACAGCTGTGTACTTGGTACCTCTGGGGGGGTCCGGGGGCATGCTCCCCAGAAGAAAATTTTGTACATTTTAAAGGTAAATTCATTAATCTGGTGCACTTTGAGTCACCCGAATCCACTGTTAAAAATAAATAATCCACCCGCAAACCGCCCGAACCTATGATATTCTCTGATTTAGATATCTGCATCTGATCATCACATTACAATTATTCAAATTCTTAGTGTTAAGCATGATAATATGGTAACATATCACACTGACATGCTGATTTAAAATGAACATTTATTTAAAATAAAAGTTCTTCTTTTGGCAAAATTATATTTCCTTAATAGCCTAAACAGAGGCTTTACTCCCTTCAAACTTAAAATTGTCCATTTTTCATTACATCACTGTTTGAAAACACAGTTTTTTGTACCTTTATAAAGGGCATTTTCCCCCCTAATTTTATTAACTGTATGCTCCATCTTTCATTTCAAATTCTTAAATTTGATAAATATATCCAATTAAAATAATAAGACACTAGGCTGTTACCAATCAAATTAAATAATTTACATTGAAAAATTATAACTGTATTAAATTAGATTATTTTAAATATTTTTATAACCTCAACAGAACCATCACGGTGGGGAAAGTGTATCTGACCATGTGACTGTCTGTCCGAGTTTTGTCGAGAGCCGGAGGCGGCACGAAATTTGACGGAGGCAGCCGCCTCATAATTCTCTATGCAGGAAAAACTCTGGCAATACCCATAAATGGAAACATAAATTTACAACTGTACTTCGGTTTCTCTGCGAGGACACCGCCGTCACCTGCCATATGAGATTTCACCATGTGAGACGACACCGCCGTCACCTGCTCTGTCAGATTTCGCGCTCCTAACTCTTCTTCTGTTTGGTTTTTCCTAACTCACTGACGGTGCACGAGCTACTAAAGGTATAGGGAAAACATGACATGGATTTCAGGAGAAATAGGTTTTGTTAATGTATAGTGTAAGGCCAGTCGAATGGATTTGGGAAATGGACCGGCCGGGATTTTATATTTTCGGAGCTGGAAAGAAAGACGTATTTGCAATCACATCGATATTGCCCGCATAATCATACAGTATGATCAAATATTGGGGGGGACAAATTGTCCTTCTTTGAATATTGGGGGGGACGTGTCCCCCTGTCCCCCCATAGAATTACGCCTATGGAGTTCTATCTATTGTTTAAGTGCACTTCACTGTTGGAGTGTCACTGTTATACTTGCATCATAAATATTGTGCATATTTTCAATATTTAAATTACTTCAGGAAAAATGTTTTCCTGGGGGGTGGTGTGGCGCAATGGATAAGACACATGCCTTTGGTGTGAGAGACCCGGGTTCAAATCCACTGTGAGACACCAATGTGTCCCTGAGCAAGACACTTAACCCCTAGTTGCTCCAGAGGCGTGCGACCTCTGACATATATAGTAATTGTAAGTCGCTTTGGATAAAAGCGTCAGCTAAATGAATAAATGTAAATGTCAATAAAACAACAATAAATCTAATAATTGCACTTAGTGTTAGGTATGTGCCACAGAATATGGCCTAATAGTCCTAGGAAAGCAACTATCTGTCATTTTACATTGCAGTCATTTAAATGTAAGTAGGGGAGAGTGGGGTGAGTTGTGCCAGTTTTTACTCAAAGTGACTTTAAAGTGAGGCCATGGCAGTAATGCCTTCAACTTAAGGATGTACATATATTTCAGGATGTGGTGCATCCCTGAGAACAATCACTTTGGATCTGAAATAAATTGTTTCAGAAATACAGCTCTTGGGAAAAAAGTGGTCTCATGGCACAACTTGCCCCTGGTGCGGGGGAAGTTGTGCCTTTGGGGGAATACATTGGGGGTAAATTGTGCCAGTGATTTCTGAAGTAAAACAGAACATTTTAATGTTATGAACCGTAATGCTATATGAAAGCAAGATAAATTCAATACAAAATTACTCATTTAAGGTTTATTTAGATATTGTCACCCTGGAATACCATAGCATGCGTTTTTCCTGCTATGGTCAATTGCATAGGGATTTTGTATTGAACATAACTCTGGATCACAGTGTCATAGAGACAAGGGGGTGGGCTCATTTTACTCAGACGACCAATCAGTCTCTCGGGATCATTGTGAAGCTATCAAGCTACGCCCTAGCAACCATTTAGAGCACCATAGCAACACAATATATGATATTTGTGAATCATTTCAGGCAAAAAGGCGTTGGCAATAGATGCCTGTTGACATAGCGCTGTCTGTCAATTATGTAACATATAAGAATAAAGTGACTAGGCTAATTTCTAAACATCCTATTGTGACATAGGCCACTTAAAAACGGAATAAAACTTCTCTTTAATAACATAGTGCAAACTCAAAACTGAAATCAGTGTTGGCTAAATTAAACAGATAACAGGCAGGCCCAAGTAAAACAATGATGAGGCATGCCCATCTCACTTCTCAAGATTATCCCCTGTGAGTATGTAGGTCTAGGTGGTCTGGATCTGGCACAACTTAACCCAGGCCCTTTGGCACAAATCACCCCAGACCCACAAGTTTGAAAAACTAGCATGATCCAGCAGTTAAGAGCCAACATCATGCTAACTGTATAGACTCATTGTGTAGCCTACTAAAGCACTAAAACATGTGTGAAATGTTTTCAAACTTGTCTATAATTGTTCAGACACTACAATCAAAAAACCTTAATCATAGAAATTTTACTTTGAAAGGGAAAAAAATGTTTTTTGCACTAAAATATGCTTAACTCTCATGCCATGTGTCTCTTTTCTTTGGAGGACGAGTAAAAGTGATTGCTTTTCAAAATTATGTGGTCACATGACCAATTTCTTCTATGGTTTTCCAGAAACAAGGGTGGGACAACTTCCCCCCCGGCACAAATCACCCCACTCTCCCCTACAGTATTTATTATAGCTGTGTGTCATAATACAGTAGTGAAATATGGTAGCCTACTGTTGTGTATAGGGGAAAAGGTAGAGGAATTACTATGATCAAAATAAATTTTCGACCCTTCTTTAGCAAGCTAAACATTTTATGACCATATATTTTGTCATATATTTTACATTACATGTTATAAATGTAAATATATTTCACACTTAACATCATATATTTTTGTTATATTTCAGAATATATTTCAAAATGTTAAATATAAGTGAACAACAATGCAAATATATTTCAATGTATTTGGAATATATGCCATATATATTTTTGACACTTTAAAATATATTTCAATAAAAAACATTTTAATGTATGGAAGCACTATTGAAGGCGTCAATCGCATGCTGAAAGTCCTCTTTGGTGTGGGCGATAATGGCATTATCATCTGCATATTGCAGTTCGCACACTGTTGTGATTGTGGTCTTCGTCTTAGCTTTAAGGCGTCGGAGATTGAAGATGTCATCAAATCTGTACCTGAGGCTTATTCCAGTTGGCATATTCTTCCTGACCAAATGCAGCACTGCTGTTAGGAATATTGAGAATAGCGTGGGTGCTATTACACAACCCTGCTTGACTCCAGTTTTCACCTCGAAATTCTTGGTGTGTTCTCCATCAACTAGTACAGATGCTTTCATCCCATCATGTAGTGTACGCACAATGTTGATTCACTTTTCAGGACAACCTATCTTGTTTGAAACCTTCCAAAGGGTTGGACGGTGAACGATGTCAAACGCCTGTAAGGTCAATAAACGCCATATAGAGGTCTTGAATACTTGAATAAACACGAATAAAATTTAAATGATTATTATCGCTGTGTACAAGATCAGGTTCAGTTCCATGCTTATTTTATTTACTCTATAAGCTATTCCACCCGAAAGCTTGTTACTATATAAATATGAACATGTTAGTTTATAAGACAGTGTGTAATATTATGTTTTTAAAAAAGTATTTAATAAGCTACTCAATCAAAATAGTAAACACAAGTACAAGAATACTTAGAATACTTAATTATACCTTTCAACTTTCAATTATTTCAATTATTGCCTATCAACAAGTATAGGCCAAATATACTTAGACTTTTCTGTCAGGATAAGTCAAGTATACTTAAGTGCAATTTGAAGTATATTTCTGAGAACTACATAAAGTATTTTCTGAGAATTACATGAAAAGTAGACTGAAAGTATACTTTCTTATTTTTAGTTTAAAAGAAGTATACTAATAGATCACTTGAATAAACTTCTTTTTTTTGTAAAGAAGTGGCTTCTCTACAGCCACCAACCATTGCTTTTCACAGAAACGCTATGGCTGATAACCATTTATTTTAGAAAAATGTGACTCTCTCCTGTAACTACAGTACAACTGGTGTCACTGGTAACTCTCTCCAGTGGTATCGCCAGAATCTCAGAACAAAACCAGAGATTTTACTCTCGTCACAGAATATTTAAGGAAATCCGAGCCTGGTCTTCATCTGTATTCAAAAGCTACAAAAGAAATCAAACGTGTGGATCTGGAGATCTCCTCTTCTTAAAGGGGTCATATAATGCCATTTTTGTACAAGCTAATATGATTCTTTAGGGTCAAAATTAAAAGTTTGTAATATACTTTAAAGGAGTCATAATGTAGAAATTTCACTTTTCCACGAGAATCAATGTATGTTATGATTGCATAATGATTGTACACTGGCCGGGAAGCCGATATTTAAAAGTGAAGCGTTTGTTTACCTCAGGGTTTGTAAAATAGGCCACGTGCACGCGCACGAAAAAACGAGATTTTGATTTCTTCCCCCTCTTGACGTCAAGACGGGGGAGGATATACCAAATATGGACACCGCAAACCTATGCCGCCGGAAGCCCGCCCCTCTCCCCCTCAGATTCAGTTTAGTCGACTCGAGAAAGATGGAGAAACCGAGTGTAGCCTACACTTGAGATGCTCTGTGGGTGACTGCCACAAACAACATGCAAATGTGTTTTATCTACCAAAAACGGACGAAACTATCAGGGAACAGTGGAGGAAATTCATTTTTAATGACGCTGTCCCAACAACTCTTTCAAGTGGCGTATCGTTAGGTGTGTGTGCTAAACATTTTACACCGGAATCATTTACAAATTTGGGGCAATATCAGGCGAACTTGGCCTCGAAGCTCCGTTTGGGAAAAGGTGCCATCCCAACCATCAGGGACTTGCCAGAAATTGAAAAGGTAAGACTGTGTTTTTATTGCTCTACTGTGGTTAACAAATAGCAGCTAACTGCTAATGCGGCTATTGTATGTAACGTTACCTTCGAGGTAAACACGGGGAATGGACTCTACGAATGCTAGCCACATCTTTCCACTTTGTTTTACACTAGCAGCTACAGTAGTGACGGTACAGGAGTCCATGCTCAGTGGCTAAAACTGTTTAAATGCAAGTATAACATCACGTTGCATGTCTAAAGAAGAAACATATTGAATGTCTAAATAACCACAACGTGAAACAAGGCAAAAACACCACATGATAGTAAAAATCTCAAAACCACTGTAAGCTGATAAAAAAAAACAACTACATCTCCGTTAATGTAATCTACATTAAATAAAAGGTAAATTTATGTGGGAGAAAATAGCAACACACGTTTTTGCTCGAACTGATGTTAATGTATGTCTCAGTCAAAATGATTGTCTTTACCATTCAGAGACATCTTGATGTAGACGTGCATCCAACAACTCTACATCTTCCCTTTCCAGCTCTGGTTCAGAGTCCGGCTCAAACATGTACGGTTGAATCCCATATGTCGCGGCCGGGTCGGGTTCTGACAACTTGCGCCATGTCAGTTTGTAATGATGCTGAAGTTACCTGCGGTGTCAACCCCCCTCCTTCCTGCAACCAATCAACGCGCCCCTCATTTGCATTATTATAATGACCGTCCACGACAGCCAAAACATCGCATCAGATCTCGCGAGACAATAATGCCTTTAGAAATAAGGGTCTGAGGGGCTCTGTGTTGATTTTTTTTCCACTTTTCTTTTTTAGAAGTGCCTGAAAGACTATAATAGAGCATTGGGTACCAAAGTTAAAACAACATTATGACTCCTTTAATTAAAAATTCTCATTAGTATTGTAAGAAAACACTAATTTTACCTGGTCAAAAACAGCTCTGTTTTCAGCACGCCGTTTCAGTGCATGTGTCTTTAAATGATAATGAGCTTTGCTCACCCCGCCCCTCTGTTCTGTGGGTACACCATATTAGACATTCTCTGACCGTATCTAACACAATAACCACGTGTTATTCGTTATAAACGTGGGATTATGAATTATATTGAGAACGTCGTACATAGAAAACATGCCGTAATGTACCCTGAGTGTAAACCTTAGACGCATGCAGCAAGGTTTGCAAATTTCGCAAAGATTAATATAAATACTAATATAAAGGTTAATAAAACATTACACTCACATCTTCTGGAGGTTCAGCAGGAACACGTTGGTACCGACCCGTTTTTTCTCGTTTGTGAAGCTGTCTGGTGTGAAATGATTCGCACAGATGATCGTGGGGAATCCCCGTGAGGGAATCCCCGCGTCAATCCTTTGGGCATATTGCTTCAAAAACAAAACTCAGCCACTGCTTCTTCAACGGCTCGGATTTAGGAACATCCAAATGACTGCTGTGTTCCTTATTACATCTAAGAACAACACCACAATCGCTTAGACGGCATTCTACTCCAGCATATCAACAATGGCGGACTACTATGACGACGGCTGTCACAGCTTGCTCAGGGCGGGTCTTGTGTTGAAACACGGCTGTCAATCACAATAGCGGGAGGGGCGTACGATCTTATGACGTCACAATATCGAACGGCTTGATTTCAGAGATGGTCAAACATATAAGGAGATTAAAACAAAACCACTGGATGGATTTTTATCATGATAGGATGGTTGTGTACAGGCACTGCCAACAGACATTTCAGTGCAATCAACTTGTAAAAGTGCATGTACCATTATATGACCCCTTTAAAGTGTAAGTTGCAGGTTAACCACCACAGCCAATTAATGTGTAAATTAAAGTGCTCTTTATATATATATTTAATTATTTCTGTCTTAAAATGTGTCAAAATAACATTTATTGGGGTTTCTTCAAATGTAGCGTGTTTTTTCAGTTACTGGGTGATGACGTCACAAGAGGAACTCGCAACCCATACTCTGCTAGATTCCTACTGTGCTATGGCTATTTGGAGAACGACTGAGGATGTGGGAAACCATCAAATTCTTTATGGACCACAGCTCTACAATTTTTAACCGGTCAGGCGTGAGAGAGGGGAGCCATGGCACTCAAAGAGTTATTAATGCTTGGTGTGAGGAGAATTAGTGGAGGGCTGGCCAGGTGTCCTGGTGAGTAACGTTAGCTACGTTAGAGCTAGTCTAGCCTGGTGCAAACTTAACCCGGATAATATAACGGAACAAGCAAGTCTTTTCAAAATATTGCCGTCATGTAGAATAGCAAGGAGGGACAACGACTGAAGACATTATATACTTACAGTAGATCAGTCCAAATCAGAGCTGTAGAGATGCACACACTGCACAGGCACCAATCGCTAGTCTCATCGACGCCTCAAACGTCATGTAATACCCTTCCTCAATCCACGCGTTATCAATTTCTCACGATTTAATTAGCGATGTTTATTGTCAGAAAAGAAAAAGCGAGATCGATGTCCCCATCACTGTGTTTGTGTGGGCTATGCCACCCAATTGAATCAGCAGTGGAGAGTATGTGCTGCCGTGAGGTGAACGCGTTTTGGAGTTTAGTGGAACAGCTCGACCTGCAACCGGCTGATCTGACGTGCCTGAACCCGTTTGTTTTGCGAATAGCGTATTATCATTTCAGGCAGGATCACGGTCCCCTTGAAGTCAGCACAAACGAGTATGTTTACAATGTAGTTATTTTATCCATAATTTTTTTTATCAAATAAAACATACAACCAACTTTTCTGAAGTTATGTAAGGCGAATATAGCTGCTAGCGTACGGTAACTCTAAAGTGAGTTCCTCTTATGACGTCACGCCCCATCTAGTGGAAGGGAGCGGGAGCGGTTAAAACCACTGTTAAAAGTGCCAACTTTTCATATTATATCAGCATTTTGGTATAAAAAACAATGGTGGGCGGTTCTTATCTTTATGTTTAATAAACACATTGCATTACTTCGTGAAAAATGTAACCTGCAACTTACACTTTAAGTATCAGACTCTGCTGTGAATTACTGTGCTCTGCAGATCACAGTGCGGGAAACACAACACAAAAAAAACCTGATATTGAATCTGCAGTACATTACACATTCTGCCTATTAATTTAAAAAAGATCAATTTCACTACGAAATTAAATGCAAATCTTTTGTCAAAATCTTTAGATAAAAGATACGCTGTCTTTTTGACATTATGAAGCAACAGTGTGACAGTGATAAACTGATTTTTAGATGCACTCTTTTCCCCAGGAGGTGAGGAAGGAGGAGCTAAACATATTTTACTGAACTTGACAGAGACCGTCATAAGATCATTCAAGCTGAGACTGTAAGCACACACACAATGATCCTCCATTCAGTTATTCTGTTCTCTGCTTTAGTATGTAAGTACCATCACTTCAATGATGTCCTTAAATTATCACAATAAAGTATGTCAAGTAATTTTTTATAATTATATATTGTCCTATTTGTGGCCTTAATATATTAATGTGCACTATAAGTGAATTAACTTCTGAAATGCACACATTTTACCAGCATAGTGATAATATTTGAACCCTCTGAGACTATTTCACTTTTCTTTGCAGGTGCCAGTAATGGAGATACTATTACACGAGACAAAACACAGGAGTTTGCAGCCGAGGGTTCAAGTGTTAAATTATCCTGCAGTTATTCTTCTGCATGGTCTTTACTTTGGTACCGTCAGTATCCCGGATCAGCTCCTGAATACCTTGTGCTCATTTCAGACAGTGTAAAAGATGTGAAGCCATCTGATGTAGATCAAAGATTTACAACTAAGATCAGAAAAGACAATCAAAACCGTGTGGATCTGGAGATCTCTTCTGCTGAAGTATCAGACTCTGCTCTGTATTACTGTGCTCTGACGCCCACAGTCACAGGAAACACAAGAACACTGTACAAAAACCTACTAGTGTTCCACAGTTCAGGAGAAATGGCACCCTTAAATCTTGAATTATATACAGACCCCTCTGGAATAGAAGCATCTTCTTGCCCATTCAAAGCAGCCACATTAACTACAAATGCATGAATATTAGAAAAGTGTTTAGTTTAGTTTAGTTTAAAACATTATGGCAGAAATCACCCATTAGCATCTACACAGTCAAGGCACACCTTCTTCAGATAATTTACAATAATCTTCTGCAAAGAAAAAAGAAAAACAGGTGCATGATGCCCAGTGGTATATACAGTGAGTAAATGGCTTTACAATATACACACCGAGAGATGAGTAGAGGGGATCAAGCATGTGTTCAAAAAATATTTTAGGCTAATCCTACTTTTGTGAAAAATTGTTCTTGGTTTCCAAAAAAAACACATTTTAAGTAATTTTAAACTTTATCCACAAGAGGTCAGAATTGCTCCCTCTGTGTATGAGTAGATCATGTGACATGATGACTCAGTGAGACAGGAACAGAGACACAGAGTTTTTTAAAAGCACTGTTGAGTGAATTTCAGTTCTTTTACCTCCGAGAACAACTATGCTTAAATGGGCTTTGATTTCCCTGTGTTTCATAGCACATTATGATGGTAAGCAAAACATTTGATGAAAGAGTTTACTTTCATTTAGGTTATTAAATGTTTAAGTTTACTTTGCAAATAATTCATGTCAATGACTTTAACTTCTTTCTTTTTCCAGTGTCCTCGGGACAGGACAGGGTTGAACAGTCGTATAGAGAAATGCCTGCAAGTGAAGGAGATCAAGTTATTTTAAGGTGTAATTATACTACCACTAGTAATAATCCATACCTCTTCTGGTATAAACAGCTACCAAACAGATCACCAACATTCATTCTAAATAAATATACATTTAGTGAAGGAACTACTGAGCCTGAATATAAGAAGAGATTTTCTGCTACATTGGACTCCACATCAAGATCTGTTCCTCTGACAATCCAGGATGTGTGTGTGTCTGACTCTGCTGTGTATTACTGTGCTCTGAAGCCCACTGTGACTCAAACACACTCAACACTCATACAAAAACAGAGGAAGTGCTCAATTATATGACAAAGTGCAAATCCACATGCTGTTGACTTCTGTCCCACAGCAATAATATACTGACTGTGTAATTAAAAATATATATATTTAAGAATTTAAAATGATTTCATAATTTCATCCGCTCTATACATTTTAGTTTTATGTAAGGTCTATATGCTAAAATCTATCTTAATTTTTTTGTGTAAACCTGCATAAAAATGCTTATTTATTGACCTGCGTGAGCAGATATGACATTCATTATACTAAATGTAATATTTGTTTTTAAATTGTGTGTATATGAGATTTTGCTTGTTTTGTTTTTCATCAAACTGAGGATGAAAGGGGAGGAGTTTAACATCTCAGATGATCTTGTTACATTTGCTAGATTGTCACAAAGCTCAGTCCTGCTGTAGTGAACACACACACACACACACAATGATACTTCATTCAGTCATTCTGCTCTCTGCCTTGGCATGTAAGTGCATTTGTGCATTTGCATTTCTAATTTTAGAAAATACGTATATATTTTGTCAATAATTTTTCATCTTAAATGCTAAATAATTTTTTTTTATTGAAAATGTACAAATATTTACTACATCCTAAATTTATTTTTCCACAATGACAAAGACAGTAACATTAAAATTTTATATAATTGTTAACTAGTATTAATTGATTCAAATCCTTGTAATCAATCAATTTCAAAACTAAAACTATTTGAAAATTAAAATGTTATTTTGTTCTTTTCCAGGTGTGAGTTTTGGAGATGAAATCACACCAGACCGCAGTGAAGAGTTTGCTGCAGTGGCTTCAACTGTTACATTATCCTGCAGTTATTCCTCTGCATTTTCACTTCTATGGTACCGTCAGTATCCCGGATCAGCTCCTCAATTCCTTGTGCTTATATTAGAGGGTGTGAAAGAGAAGCCATCTGAGGTAGATCCCAGGCTCTCTACTAAGACAAGAAAAGAAAAAGAAATCAAACGTGTGGATCTGGAGATCTCCTCTGCTACAGTATCAGACTCTGCTGTGTATTACTGTGCTCTGAGGCCCACAGTCACAGAAAACACTAGAACACTGTACAAAAACCTGACAAAGCTGAAGGTGTACAACTAATTTCTTTTCATAAATCTATCTAAATTAACAGTATATTATGTTTACATACTATATAACTATCATCAGTGGTATGATAGATTTAGATTTTTTTTTAAATAACTTAATGCTTTTATTGCAGTTCGTTACACACTGCACTCTTAGAATGTTCTCCAAACCACTGACTAGTTGTTGTTTTAAATACAATTTAACTTGTTTTTTTTGTGTCTAAGCAGTGGTGACTGTACAGGACCATAAAATGAATACCTGATATATAGATCTACAGTACTATAACAACCAAACCTTGATGAATGAATCAGATCACATTCTGTTTGTGTTCTGAGCATTTATGTTGTACTAGTTAGTAAGTAACCACAAGAGGGAGCTATGCACTATAGCATATGAATAGTGATGACACTGTGGACTATGAAACAGATCTGATCTGCTCTTTCATTTAGATCTCTGGAAGAGGGAGGGTTTAAAGCTTTGACATCTGATGTGATCTTGTTAAGCGTCTGTTAGAGAGTCTGTTCGACAGAGCATAAGGAACAAAAACAATGATACTCCATTCTGTCATTCTGCTTTCTGCATTTGCATGTAAGTATTGAAGTATTTTGAGGATTACATCTAAAAGTATTACATCTCTGAGCAGAATTGCTCATTTCTGATCAAAATTAAGTACAAATTGTATTTCTTTACATTGTACAGTATATTGTATTTAATACTGGTACGTCTCAAATGACTGATTCAATTTAAACACCAGTTTATTAAAGATTTGATCTTCTTTTGCAGATGCAATATATGGAAATGAAATTAAACCAAACAAAACAGAGGAGTTTGCTGTTGAGGGTTCAAGTGTTATATTATCCTGCAGTTATTCATCTGCATTTACTCTTCACTGGTACCGTCAGTATCCCGGATCAGCTCCTGAATTCCTTGTGCCCATCTCAGAAGGTGTAAAAGAAGCTCAGAAGTCTGATGTAGATTCCAGATTCACTACTGAGATCAGAAAAGAAAAACAAAATTATGTGGATCTGAAGATCTCCTCTGCTGCTCTGAAAGACTCTGCTGTGTATTACTGTGCTCTGGTGCCCACAGTCACAGGAAACACTAGAACACTGTACAAAAACCTGCTTCTGCTCAGGGTGAGGAATCAATGGTCTTTGACAGTTTGGAGAAGTGGGACCCTTGAATCTTGAATTATTCCCAGATCCCCTCCAGTATACCAATTTTTAGCATTTTTGAAATGCAAATGCATTATTATTGTAAGTGAGAAAACTTTTGTCTAAAACATGGCAGAAATATTCACATGTACAAAAGTGGTCAATATACAATCAAGTCCCACCAAATAATCACCAACCCTCATGAAACCTCTTCTTTCCCAACACCACCACCACAAAAAAAAAAAAAAAAAACTTGATTTTTAAGTCAATTTTAAGTTACATTGCAACAGCTGAATGTAAATTTTTTTTTTTTGACCAGACAAAATATCTGATTCTGACATTCCTGCTAATTTCCTGGTCTTGAATGTTCTTTTTTTTTTCATAAATTTTGCAATAGATACACTGTTAAATGATCGATCTTGAGATGAGTCCCTGTAGTCGTCCAATTTGACTCATTTTGATTGATGTAAAATTATAAACGTGACAGGTGATTTTTATAAATCATAGTTTGATCCCTATCTTCTCAGTTGTTTAAAAGATAAGGATTTGTTACATTTACTTGCCCCTTAGCAGATTTAGACTCAAACACACTTTTGGAAAACTAACATGTATGCCACTAGTTCCCCTTAAAAAAAACTTGTTCAGGGTTTTACATTCAGGGTACCAATCCTATATAGGTAGCTACCTACTTGTTCAGGTTTTACAAAACAAATATCATGTTTAATCATTTCAAACTTTATCCACAAGGGGTCAACATTGTCTCTTCGTGCATGATTATATCATGTGATGAAAACATTTAAAGTAGAGCTGTGAGAAGCACAGAGAGAGCACAGTTCTTTCTGCTCTTTTACAGCACAGAACAACTATGTTTAAATGGGCTTTGATTTCCCTGTGTCTCACAGCACATTATGATGGTAAGCTCTTTTTTTGGTGCATTTTAACAGAACAAAGTTTACTTACATTTAGGTTACCAAATGATTTAAGTTTACTGATACTTCATGTTAATGATTTATTGTTAGTGTATTTCACTTTTTTGCCTCATTCTCATGAGGGTCCATTCACCGTCCTGGCCCAGACCCAGACCTTGCCAATACAATAGCATATATGCACTTAATGGAAAGCGAATGTTAACATACAGAGAGAAAATACATCAGGCTGTGAGTTTAATTGTATGTCCAATTCCAGACTCACATTTACCCTTTTCTATCTATTCTTCTAGTGTCTTCGGGACAGGACAAAGTTGAACAGTCTTCAAGAGAAATGTCTGCAAATGAAGGAGATCAAGTTATTTTAAGGTGTAATTACACTACAACTGATCCAAATGCTTATCTCTTCTGGTACAAACAGATCACCAACATTCATTCTAAATAAATATACATTTGGTGAAGGAACTACTGAGCCTGAATTTAAGGAGAGATCTTCAGCTACATTGGACTCCACATCAAGATCAGTTCCTCTGACAATCCAGGATGTGTGTGTGTCTGACTCTGCTGTGTATTACTGTGCACTGCAGCCCACTGTGACAACATGAGATTTAGTGCTAGAACAAAAAACCTTCCTGGGCGGGGTTTCCCGAAACCTTCTTAACGCTACGTCGTTCTTAAGTTACACCTTAAGCTGTACCTTATCGTTAATACGTGTTTCCCGAAACGTTCTTAGTTAAGTATATCTTCTGTAAGTCATACGTTCGGAAGGTTGGTCTGGACCACTCTTAGCTTTATCTTATCACTGTTGCAGGTCTATACGAATATAATTCTGAAGTTTTAATACACCCAGACAGTGTTCATCTATTCTAGGCTAATTCAAGTGTTTTCATGCAAAGAATAAACTTGTCATTACAAGTTTATTCTTGATTGTTGTTAGAATTTTAATTATATTATTATATATATTATATTATTAATTTAATAAAAGAACGCTTTTAAAGGCCAGTGAAAGCATAGGCCACTGTCAGTTAAGTCCTATTCGGACGCTCAATTTTTCTCATGGGCTTGTCCGGTATTTTAAAAATGTACAGGGGTAAGTCAGTGATTTTAGTGCCGTCCGAATCCATAATATCAGTGTTTTTTCTCACCCAACCCGCGTAAAAATCCCTGGCCAAAGTAGTAGGCCTACCTACTGTTTTTTTGACAAACAGGTCGTATGGTAATTTCCGTCTGAATCCACATCTCTGGGTTTACAAGAAGAGATTCAAAATTCACTGTTTAAATCCTTTTTGATCACTGCCGAGCACCGTACGTAAGATGTAGGCTACACCTTTATTACTGAAATGCTGGAAAGTATTTACAAGAACAATATTTTATCGCAGCGCCTCAGCGAACAAAAATGGGAAAGAGAAGAAAGCACGTAAAAATTTGAAATGGTTATCATGGCAGCAATATATGCTATGATACAATTTTAAAATGTGTAGGCTAGGCTATTATAGTTTGGATTATTTTTTTAATCCAAATAAATGCAAGTCCTAATAAATGCAATTTCAACTATTCTAAAGTGCTTCTTTTATAAAGAACACCGCAGCCCCTGCACGATCCGTTCTACGCATGCGTATTAGACGCAGTAGAAAACGCACATGCGCAAATGGTAATTCTGTTTTGCAACGATTTTCAACACTGCACGATCTGTTCCACGTTTATTATGTCGGTGCCTGTAACAGTTTTATACACTGCTGTCACGTTATTTTATCTGTTTCTGGATGAAGGCAGACTGCTGACAGTGAGTCGTGTTGACAGAGTTCAGGGAAAACTTCCTAATAGTGAGTGTATCTGGGTGACTGTGCACCCCACACTCTGCATGTGTTTGTGTGCGTGTGCGTGAGAGAGAGAGACATTTTTTACTCTTAAATAAAGATAAAGATAGGCCTACTCAAAAAGTGTACTTCACTGTCCACCGCTGGTCTCATGTCACTTCTGTGTGCACACATGCTTATTTCAAGTCATTTCCATTGTCAGTTTGAAATACTCTATAACGTTTCCCCAGACTTGTTTGTAGTTCTTTCTTCATGTAAGTGCACACTGTTAGACTTTTCTGTAATTTCTACAGTTATTTACTTTAAATCCCCCAGTATTATACTGCTATTTCTCTTTACAGTAAATAACTGTGATTCCAATTGCATCATGGGAATTTTCTGTGACGTCTAACACCACATACAGAGACTTACTGTATTTTTTAAATTTGCTGTATACTACTGTATTTGACATAACTGCCTCTCTGGCTGGCACCATTCCACCATGCTTTTTATTTCCTAATGTTTGCCTTACACCGCGTGTCTACAACGCTATAGCCAGAGGCTGTCTATATTGGACACATTGAAGCGACCGGACCTTTAAATGCAAACCTGTTTATCCCTTGTAAGAACTAGCGCGAGCGCTTGGACTCGTATCGGACTACGTCTGAAATATAACGGCCGCGGCGCATCACTACACTGTCTGGGATTTGTCGTGTCGCGTCAGACAGACATCCAGTGTAGGTAATGGGGTCTGTCTTTTGTTGGATCGCGACGTTCGTGTCTGGCCCGGGGAAGAGACGGAATTCACTTCACCGAGAGAGAGATCAGCAAGCAAGGTAAAAAACAAAAACAAAAACAAAAAAACATTCTGTGTATGTTGACCATAGACTGGGTGTTGACAGGATTGTGCCCAGTTTAACGTGTGTTATAACGTTAACGTTAGCCTAACGTTACTCGTCGTCAACATGGCGGTAAAGAACTTTACCATGGTAATCTGAGCTAACGTTTCATTTTACACACTTTGTTAGATTATTGAATTGTCCAGTTAAAATATGCCAACGAGCAACGCGTTTACATTAACAATAAATGTGAATAAACTAATGTGAAATTCTGTTTATAGCCTATGTTGGCCTACTGATGAGAACCTTTAGTTTTAGCATTAGTTTGCAAACTATTCCATATTATAGTTTTTTTTTTTTTATGGAATTTAATATTTACTTCCATTTTTGTGTTTAAAGGCAACTGCAACAAAGCGCCAATTCGCGCCAGTGACTTAGCAAGATTCCAGAGGTAAGTTAGGCCAGCCCATTTGTGATATATTTTGAGATAAGTTTGCTGAAATGATTAGCATACGCTATGTGAAAATTGCTTTTGAGCCACTGGTGCAGACTAGGTAGCTTACAATATCTTATAAAATCTCTATAAAATTGGCTAACTTTATATCAAATAAGTGACCTTTGCATTATGTCTAACTTTATTACACAGCAAATGAACCAATCAGAAGATGGACCATTGTCTTTGTTCAGTCTCACCAGATTAAATGTATCCAGGTAAGCACTGCAGTAAAACTCTCACTAATTCATTCAGACCAAATCTAGCATTCTAAACAACTTAAGTTTATATTTTTGCATTATTTTTATATTTTATTAGCCAGAAGACTCTCTACCATTGCAGTCCCACCTGACTAGGAAGGTCCTAATATCAGCGCACAGGTGGGTTAACTACTGTAGGAAGGAGAACGATCATCACACAGTGATTTCTTGCATGTATCTTACTGTGTATTTGTCTCAAACAGGTACTCCTTCACTGCAGACAAGCTGAAATTGAGCGTCAGCGTCAGTTCTGGCAGGCCAGGTAGTCAAGATGCTGCTAATGCTATAGCTTCAACACTGTCCCGCCAGCTGATCTGCTCCAGCTGATCTGCTTCAGCTGAGCTGCATTAGCTGGGTAACTCCCCTTGCTGCTCAATGGCCAAGCTCAAACAAGGCGCCCTATTTAAAGCACATTCAGTTTGCTCATACATGCTTGCTGCTCGCTACTGCTGCCCGCCACCTCCCCAGCTCCTCCTTATGCATAACGTGGCATTTTGCTTTATGTCATGTTGCCTGCTCTGTTCACAGGGGGATATTTTAGCTCTCACAGTCCTAAACTGTGTGAACGTTCCCTAATGCTGCTGCTGCTGTCCTCTGACTCTCTGCTATTTCATGGTGCTCATGAAAGGTCAGAGGACTCCCTGAACAGAGCCATACCGCCAAATTCAATTCAGGAACATCAACCTGTTTGCAATCTATTCAATAAAAATTCTTAATTATTTTTATTGTCTGTGTGTTCCACAGAAATGGGCTAAAATCATCTATTTCAGTCGTTCTTTCTATGGATCTCAGCATTTTTGGACAGAATTTAGGATTTGTAAGTATTAAAATTTAATCTGGCATAATTTAATTTAGTTCTTTTGTAGGCTTTTTATTGACAAAAGCTGTTTACAAATATATATTCTTAAGTTTTTGTGAAAATAATAATAAAAATGAACAAAAAAGGAGGTTAAAAATAATGTGACACTAATATTCTCTCTCTCTCTCTCTCTCTCTCTCTCTCTCTCTCTCTCTCTCTCTCTCTCTCTCTCTCTCTCTCTCTCTCTCTCTCTCTCTCTCTCTCTCTCTCTCTCTCTCTCTCTCTCTCTCTCTCTCTCTCTCTCTCTCTCTCTCTCTCTCTCTCTCTCTCTCTCTCTCTCTCTCTCTCTCTCTCTCTCTCTCTCTCTCATAGTTTTGGAACCGGGATCTCCTCTGAAGGACTGAGTACATTTGTGTTTGTGGGCACGCATGCAGACCAGGGAACACTCTGATGTTGACAATCAAGTTCTGAACAGGAACCAATCTTTGGAGAAGTTCGTTTATTCACAAAGGTGGACAAAAACATTGTGTTGGCTTTTTAAAGATTATTTTGATGATGACTTTTACTCCTATGCTGTAGAAAAGATGGAGTAGACAGTCAGACATTGATAATAATAAGAAATGTTTCTTGAGCATCAAAGAGACTTCTTTCAAAAACATTACGATACTTAAATACTTCTTTTGGCCACCAGTGTACATGAATCCAACACATTTTTGGAAATAAGTGAAATTATTTTTAAGGTGGGGTTATGTGTATGTTGTATTGTGAAAAGAACTGTGTTTTGTCCTGTTTTGGACATTTCCTTTTTGAATGCTTAAAAATGTATTTATATTCTGCAGTTTTATGAATGTAATATTTCATTATAATACTTGTATAAGCTAAACAACCAATGACTCTACATTCATTTAGTCAAATGCTAATGTTTTGTTTATGGTTTTATGTATGTTTTCAAAAATGTTTGCAGTGAAGGACAGCACATAATGTGTTAATTTAACACGTTTACACATCTTTGTGCTAACCTCTCTGATATATTTACTTTGTTAAAATCATTAACACAATGAATGAGTTAAAATTAACAAAAAAAATGTTGTCTCTAAACTCACCCATTAATGTGTAAAAATTTCACACATCATTTCCAGCATTGGCATGTTTATTTTGTGATATATATGAAATGTTTTAAATAAAAAAATTGTATTTTGTGATAACTTTGTCTGATTGGTTTGTATGAAAGTAGTACTTATGTAGGATAAAAATAAAATTAATCATATATCAAAATGATCAAATCTAATTTATATTTAGTACAAATAAAAATAATTACAGTAGTGTACTGATTAGCTTAGTTTTTACAGTAATGCACTGTACTGACTAGCTTCGTTTTTACAGTAATGCACTGTATTACACAAAACTGAAATACGGTTTGGTACTGTAACTCATAATTACAGTAACTTACTGGCAACAGTGTTGCCAGTAAGTTACTGTAAAAAACCCTTGAAAAGTCTAACAGTGCAGATAGTCTAGGCAGAAATGCATGTTCCTTAATAAGGAATGACCAGAAATGAGGTAATATTTTGCTAGTGTTGGCTAGCTACTTCATCATATCTTCTTGCAAAAAATGTGATTTCAAGTTAAAATACAGTTTATAATCCCTTTCATTAACTGAAATTACATTTAGTATCTAGACAATTGAAGAAATATGAACTCTTACCAGATGAAAACGAATCAAACAGAAGAGCTAACATCACTTCTGGACATCTGTCTTCCCATGTTTTCTGCCATTTTGTTTGTATCAAAACTGCCTAAGTCAAAGAGATGACTAAGGCAGATAGTGTTTTTGGATTCTAATAAGTGTTGTGATTGGCTAAGAACATAGGCAGAAAGGCAGGATGATGCAGCAGTGGTTTGACAGTAAAGTTAGGCAGATATCACAATTTGGCCAAAAAATGACTTAGGCAATTATGCTATGAGGCTAACGTTATTGTCTTCTGTAAACAACATTGAATGGATTATTTTCCTCATTTAGCTTATATAGATATACAGTGCTATGCATAAGTTTAGACACCCATGCTAAAGCTGACTAAAAAGAGGAATAAAAAATCATCTTTTGGAAATTGAACTTAATGCCTTGTATGCCATGTATCGTAAATAAATAAATGTTCTTCCTTAAAATACAGGGTGTATAAGTCTGGACACCCCTATGTTAAATTCCCATAGAGGCAGGCAGATTTTTATTTTTAAAGGCCAGTTACTTCATGGATCCAGGATACTATGCATCCTGATAAAGTTCCCTTGGCCTTTGGAATTAAAATAGCCCCACATCATCACATAGCCTTCACCATACCTAGAGATTGGCATGGTTTTATTTCAGTTTGCCTAATAGCTGGTTTGATTTGCATTGAGAGATGATCTTATGGAAAGTACTCCATGCCAATCTCTAGGTATGGTGAAGGCTATGTGATGATGTGGGGCTATTTTAATGCCAAAGGCCAAGGGAACTTTATCAGGATGCATAGTATCCTGGGTCCATGAAGTAACTGGCCTTTAAAAATAAAAATCTGCCTGCCTCTATGGGAATTTAACATAGGGGTGTCCAGACTTATACACCCTGTATTTTAAGGAAGAACATTTATTTATTTACGATACATTATTCATTCACAAAGAAAATTGGTGTCCTTAAAGGTTGGATTTTTCCAAAATTTTTTCATTAAGGCATTAAGTTCAATTTCCAAAAGATGATTTTTTATTCCTATTTTTAGTCAACTTTAGCATGGGTGTCTAAACTTATGCATAGCACTGTATATTAGCTATATAGACCCATACTAATACAAAATTACTCAACTTAAAAGTTAACTAATTATTAATTTAGCTTTTAATAAAAATAAAAAAACCTAACACAAACCATCTTTAACAATACTACTGACCTCAGACCAAAACACGGCAAGTTAAGTAAGTTATACCCTAATACCATGGATCGCAAAGGAGAGTATGGAGGAAACTGATCTTGTATGTTCATGTAACAACTCACAACTCCTTTATTATTTTGGATTGGTAACACATCGTAATGCATAGCGTAAGCTACATTTAAAAGCACCAAAATAGACCCGCTGTGAAATGTTAAACACAATACAACTAACGTTACACAAATATGCCGCAAGTTGTCCCGCCTGGCCGTCAAGTGTTTCATCGCATGCGTGGTACCGATAGTGTAGGAAACCCGTGACGTTTTCTACTACGTAATTACGCGCATGCGTGAAACGGATCGTGTACCGACACCATCGATATCAACCAATTCAGCACCATCGCCACGGACAGCACCGGGTAATGTCGCACGTAAGAAGGTATTTATGTATTTATTTATTTATTTATTTATTTAAGCAGCTTCTTAAGGTATAGTTCGGGGAACACGCCTAGCAATGGTATACCTGCAGTTAAGTTATACCTTAAGAGTCTTCGTAGCGTGCTAAGAGACAACGTTATCGGGAAACTCAGCCCTGAGCTTTTAACGTAGGCATGAGAAAATTACAAGTGCTTAAAAAAAAAGTTAAGTTACAATCTTGAAGGTATCAAGTGCATCAACAAATGAAAGAGCACCAGGGTAATCTGGAAACTGTTTTACAATGGCCCATAAGACACTTAACTAAAATTATTGTGAAATATTACAAATTTATGTAATAAAGTTTATCAAATTTACGTAGGCCTATACAGTACACAGATTTACTGTACATACAATTAGGTATGTATAATTTTTTTAAAATATCATTCTAAATGAATTTTGGTTCCTTTGAAGCTTAAAGTCATCATGAAACAAAATTGGCATTTCTTATTTTTTATGGAATATTGAAACATTTACTGTATTATAAATGATTTATCCCAACCCATTCTCACTCCCAAGGCGTCAAAAACTGAAGCATGGTCAAGCGCCACCGGCGTCAAAATGCCGACGCCAAAGGCGCCCCTCCTGTCCCAAATGGCACACTCCGGACTTGTGGACTTCCTCAGAGTCCACTCTTTGGTGACGTAATGTATAGTGCAGACCTATAGGGCCCTTGGCGCGAGTCCATGAGGGCGCATTGAGAGGTATTTTTGGGACAGACTCGATCGTCACGCTGGAAATAACAGTCTGGTTGTTGTTGGACAGGAGAAATCACATTTTTGCGCTTAGTTTCAGTCTTATCTCCATGTCAGACTACACAGCCTGCTTTTACAGTTCTATATTTTGATATTGTGCATGCCACCTGGGCATTAGACAATAGATACATCATGCTTATTTAAATTATGTATACAGCTGTACATAATACATAGTTCATTTTGAACTAAGATTACAATTTTAACACATAATGAAAATGTGCATGAGTTTCTGATGAATTTACAGGTATCAATATTCATACTATGTTTACATATGACTCAGTAAAGCCCTGCCATTTGGTTCTATTTACTTAATGAATCATAATGTGATCGTATTATCCAACGCACTATTATTATGTTTGAGACATCAACCACTGGTTGATGACCATAATGTTAGTATAAATTGTAGGTAATAACTGGTAAAATGTACATCTATAGGTCATAAAAAACGTAATATTTTCTCCTCAGCCATGTCAAAAATTATCAGTGAGCGAAATCTCCTCCCATCCGTTGTCTGATTGGACTTTTGCAAGGATTCCTGGGTAGTTAAAGTGTGTGGAGCCTGCATCTATGCGGGCTTCGCGGAAGACCGCTTCAAGGGTACAAAGGGGGCGCTGCAGAGCACGCTGCAGAGCACACTTCAGAGCGTTAAAATGCTGAATGGGACGGCCTACGGACTCGTAGACTCGGCGAGCACGCGCAATTTAAGTCCACGAGACCGAAAGTGCGCATGAAGTGCGCCATGGAAACCTGTGGCATCAAAAAGAGACGCGAATTTTAGGAAATCACGCTTAAGATGTTAGGGAGGTGCAGGGACAACAGGAACCCAAGAGCAGATCAATTGATAATAGGATTTATTGTCCAAAAGGTTGAAGGAAAACGATACAAAACACAAAATAATTGTTAGCCGAGCCACCAAGTAAGAGGGCGAAGAGGTGAAATCCAATGGACAGGCTGGGGTCAAAACCAGTAACGGACCAACAGTTTCAAGGAAGAAGCCAAAGGCAATAGTCCAGGACGAAAGCAGGGAGGTCAAAAACAGGTGAGCAAGCTGAGTCGAGATAGGGAACAGGAACTAGGCAAATAAAGAACAAAACAGGATTAAATAATCAGACAAGGCTTTAAAGGTTTAGAAGCAACCAAAACAAGACTTTCGAGCAAGGGGACAGTGGTGAAGCGGATGGAAACCAAGACACACTGACAGAGAACCAAAGAAAGAGAGAAGCATAAGTAGTGGAGAAAATCAGTGCAGAAAATGAGAAACAGGTGTGTGAGTAATGAGAGTGAGAGCACTAATTAGGATGGGATTCAGCAGGTAGAGGGAGGTGAACTGACAATCAAGACATAATTTCTCTTGTGTCGCCACGTATTCGCTTAACTACAATGGGAGCGAGAACTTTTAGTTTTGTGGCGCCTCGGTTGTGGAATTCGCTTCCCCCCAACATACGGAATTGTGACAGTTTTCAAATTTTTAAATCCCGTCTAAAAACTTATCTTTTTACTCAGGCTTACGGGTGAATTGCAGCATTCTTTTCTTTGTGTGATGGATGTAATTATGCTGTAAATTTTATAATTTCATTTTTATATTGTTATTATTTTACTGGTTGTTTGCTGTAAGGTGTCCTTGGGTGTTCAGAAAGGCGCCTTTAAATAAAATGTATTATTATTATTATAAGACAAACACAGCAGAAAGGCTGAAGATCAAACCAGAGTCCTGACAGAAGAAGTCTCATTCCGAACACATTTGGCATCAGTTCACGTGTGCCAGATGTTGGTAAGTAGTGTAAATACGCTGTCCTAGTAATAATGTTTGATATAATGTATGTTCTGTTTGTCGATATTAATCAGATTAGCTCATGTTCAGTCACTGCATTATATCTGGTTTTGCGTTTAATTACTTTCTAATTCAATACAGGGTGAGTAAACATTGTCTGTCACGTGACGTGCTATACAGTAGGCCTAGAACAAAATAGGCCAAAACTTTGTTTTACACGTCTCGGCCACCGTACATTTAGGCTATGTTTAACAATTTTATTGTTAACAAAGTTTTTGAAGCGCATGTGCACGAGACTCGCCTTAAAGATCAAAGACATCAATCTAAGCGCATGTTTAGACAAATATGGAGTTACAATGCAGTGGAACGGGGAAAGGGGTTCTGGGTCCCAGCCCATACTCCCGCAGATTCAATCGCAAGCACAGCTGTCAATCATTACATTACATTCTTTTTATAGCATCGTAACCTAACTAAAACCAAACTTATTGGGAAAACAAACACATGAGCATAGGTCTGCGTGATGAGAACTACCTAAAATGACAGAAACGATCTTTGGAAAAATTTTACCACAGGGGCAACATAATCTCACAAGTTATGTTTAATCCATATTTTACAAGTATTTACCTGATGTTCCCTTATGATGACTAACAAGTTAACTGAATGTGGTTAATTCCAATTAATAATTAATAAAGTAACCCCAAGTGAAAGTCTATACATGTTCTTGCTTTGTGTTATTTATTTTTTTAGGGTTAGTAAACTTTGCATTAGATATATATTAAATCTGTTTTAAAACATGGTTAGGGTAAGCAAAAAAAAAAAGAAAAAAGGAAAAAAAAGAGAAAGAAACAATGCTTTCCATTTCATTTTTAAAGCAGAGAACATGTTTCATATTTCACTAACCACACCCACATTATCAGTATACAGCAGAACTTCACTCAGTGCTTCATTCATCCATCAGCCTTTCATTCATTTTCAGTTAACATGGAAGACATACAGATACTACTCATGATACTCATCACGGTTTCAGGTAAAAATACATTAATCACTAACTAACCCCTACAAGAAATCTGTATTAGATCATGGTATAAAAATGTTATATATTTAATTTCAGGTGGTTTTGCTGATAGAATTGGACCAAGAGAAGGAAATCCCGATATTATAAGAGAAGGAGAGTCTGTGACACTGAGCTGCACATATGAAACTAACAGCAATACTATTTGGCTTTACTGGTACAGACAGTATCCAAACAGTGAACCAATATTTTTACTGTATAAAGGTGCTCGATCATGGAGTAATGAGGATATACCAGATGGATTTCAGTCGACTACATCACAATCATCCACTGAACTCATTATTAACAGTGTAACTCTGTCAGATTCAGCTCTATATTACTGTGCTCTAAGAGTAGCAGCCCAGTGATACAAAATGCCTGAGAAGCTTTACAAAAACTCATACAAAATTAATTATTTGAAAAAGTCTTAAATCAATCGTTATCAAAACACATCAAGTTTCTGTAAACCGCCAACAGGAAATGTGGTAACAGCTGTGAATTTGGGAGGTAAAAAGGTTACATAAGGGCATGTGTACGTAACTTGTACATAGCTTCTCATGTTATCTTGTTTGTTGTTATCTCTTTTTTTCATATTATGTAATTCCAAAAGATGTCATTAAAAAGTATCTTCAAAAACTATACAAACTCACATGTATGAGCAAAATGGCAATACAAAATAAACAGTAAGCTGCACAAACGAAGAACATAAAAAACTATATAAAATAAATAACTATCAATATTTAAACAGCTATGCTCATTTGATCTTTTCTTGGAGGAGAGGAGGAGGAGTTTAGCACAGACACTATACAGCTGTGTAAAGATGAGCTGTACAACACTGTGGAGCAGCTGCTGTTCTTGCCAGTTTAGTGAATAAACATGTTGATCTACATTATGATACTGCTGTCATCAACTGAAGGTATAATATTGAGTAAATGCATTCTATTGTAACGGAAGTGTTTGAAAAATACATTTAATGGCACTTTCATTTGCAGGCTCCAGAGCCACAGAAGTCATCACTCCAAAAAGTGAGAGAGTATTTGCACTTGAGGGTGACAATGTGACACTCTCTTGTAACTACAGCGGTTCTGTTCGAGCTGTTCACTGGTATTGCCAATATGCAGGCTCACCACCACAGTTCCTTATACTGGAATATTCAGGGGCTGATCCACCCGTTCCAAGAGTAACCATCAGTAACCATTGCTTTTAAGGGTCGGGCATTCCAGTACAAGTTCCTCCCCTTCGGGCCGTCTCTGTCTCCCTGTGTCTTCTCGGAGGTCACAGAGGCTGCACTTGCCTTGTGGTCGTTCACGTTCTCAACTATCTCGACGACTGGCTTTTTCCCATAACATTTCCCATAACACCGGCGATAAGAAGAATGGGATCTACGCTATTGTTAGTCTGTCTGTCTCATTCTTATCCCGACAGGATGGCAGTGTACATACACATAAATTCACATATAGAGTAACATAAATTATACAATTACATTATACATTTATATTGTATTATAATAACCCTATAAACAGAAAACATGTCCCTATAAATAGAAATTAAATAATTTGATTACTAGATTATTCATATTTCTTGATATTTCCATGCTTATAAAAACTCTTTAAAGATCGGTGCACTAAGGAATAATGAGTCACTTCACAGACAAATTTAGCTCATACATAAACAAAGAGGAAAAAAATAAATAAAAAAATTTAAATGAAATGGTGCAGGTCTTTTATTACATTAAAGTCAGCGTGAACCGGAAGTTGCAAACGACTTTTCTCCAGTGTTATGACGTATTTCCCAGTGAAACGGAATATTGACCAGAGGGCAGGGTTTTACTCTAGTGCTCCTCCTCTCCATCTCTCACTCATAGCAGACTAACGGTTTGAGGGGAGTGGTTAAGCGTTTCCCAACCCAAGCCGTCAAACCCATAGGTATCCATATAAGGCTAGATGTCTTAAGGCGGAGTCACTTCCGGCATCACCGGCGGCCATCTTGCCACAGGGAAGCTGTGAATTAAGGTGAGTGATCAGCACGCACACAAATCCTCTTATCTCGCTGAAATCTTGACGGATTTACAAACGGTTTGGTTTCTTACAAACGTTATTAACAACATGGCTATAATTCTTTCATATGGAAGTCCATTGTTATAATTATTCATATGTATGCAGTCAGTGTCATAACTACGTCTCTGACGTTTATAACAAACCAAACCGTTTGAAAATCGGTAGAAAATTGAGCAAGTTATGGTTATTTAAAAGTACATGCACCATGTTATGAGTGAGCGAGCTCCCTGTGGCAAGATTGGCCAGCGCGGACGAGACATCTAGCCTTTATTATATGATATCTATGGTCAAACCTTCATAATCAGCCATTCCAGACCGGAAGTAACTTTTCAGACTTTGATTAAAGATTACGACGGCAAACAATCTTTTTCTGTGTATTAACTTGCACGGATTAATTTTTCACCACAAGACTAGTAATATGCGCTAACAAAGTAAATAGGGTCAATTTTGATTTCAGGTGGACTTTAAGATTGAGATCCATTTATGCAATACTTGCAGTTAACCATAAGAGGGCAGTAGTTACTCAATATTACCTTTGACTACAGAACCTTTCATGGGTATCTACAAGCTCCTCCTTGGATCATCATTATAATAGTAAAAGCAAAACTCTCATATTCACTGATTTACTTCAAGGTGTCTTCAACATAGACACAGTCATGTCACACAGGTTGAAGAATATATTTCTCTTCACACTATTCATTTTTGGTATGAATCTTCATTTAATACATCTACACATTCATTAAATTGCTTAAATGTTGTATTGTATTGTTCA
This sequence comes from Rutilus rutilus, assembly GCF_951802725.1. NCBI lineage: Eukaryota > Metazoa > Chordata > Actinopteri > Cypriniformes > Leuciscidae > Rutilus > Rutilus rutilus. The sequence goes on from NC_140214.1 coordinate 15,348,873, forward strand.
TAAAAAAAACATTTCTTAAACTTTTGCAGAGTGCAGATCAGAGGACACAGTTGATCAGCCAGACAAACACGTGACTGAAGCTGAAGGAAGATCTGTGACATTACAGTGTAAATATAAAACAGATTCAGTACAAGAAGATTTATTCTGGTATATCCAGAGAGCAAATGACTTTCCTAAATACATCCTGAGGAGAAGCAAATGTGGAGGAGAAAATGGCACTGAGTTCCAGGAGAGATTTCACTCTGAACTTTCATCAAATTCAGTTCCTCTGATGATCAAGGATGTGTGTGTGTCTGACTCTGCTGTGTATTACTGCGCTCTGAAGCCCACTGTGACAAAGTCAAAGTCAAACCACATACAAAAACTCATGAGCTGAATCTCAGCCAAGACAGTTTTAACATCCTCTTCAGATCATGAAATAGTGCTTTTGAAGAATCAATTTATTCACAAAATTCTATAATAAATAGTGTAAATGTTAACACAGAGAGGGAGTCAGGAGACGAGCGGTGAGTCAAGTGCAACATGACTAACTCCTGTTTCTCATTGCAGTAATTGGCATGGAGAGACCGGATGTAAGGCCGCTGACTATATGGGAAAGGGGGAGAGAGACTACGGCAAACTAGTGTGTGGTGTCTGTATTGTTGAAAAAAATAAAATAAAGCACTAACTATTGTTTGAACTGTTGCTTTATTAAAGATTGTTCAATAAAATAATTTACGAGTTCGCCACAGCCAAGTTCTTCCTTACAATGAATCTCATCACAAACATATTCCAAAATCACACATAAATACATTAATAGCACAGAGAAAATAAGAGAAAACACTGATGAGTGTGATTGGCTCTTTCTTCTGTTCCCCATGTGTGAAATAGACATGATGTTGCTCAGAGAGGAGGGACTCAGAGTTCACAGATCTGACATGATCTCATCGTGTCTGAAAGAGACTGAGGACGAAACGATTCAGTCTGACTCTTCTCACAGTGAACACTTGAACAATGGATCTTCATTCAGTTATTCTGTTCTGTGCCTCAGCTGGTGTGTGTTTCTTTAATTTATTGATTAATTGATTGACTGTTTACAAAGAAATCTTTCAATAAAAGTAACTCATTTCTCTTCTGTTTCAGCTGCTGTCTTTGGAAATACCATCAAATCAGACACAACAGATGTTGGTGCTCATGAGGGAGAAACTGTTAAGTTGTCCTGTAGTTATTCCTCCACTGGGGTAACAGATTATCTCTTCTGGTATCGTCAGAATGGAAGATCAAAGCCTGAATTTCTTGTATCGACCCACGGTGCTGCAAAAGAGCCTGAGGTGTCTAATGTAGATTCAAGACTCTCTGTTAATATACTAAAAAAGGATCAAATCCATGTGGATCTGGAGATCTCCTCTGCTACAGTGTCAGACTCTGCTGTGTATTACTGTGCTCTGCAGCCCACAGTCACAGGAAACACAAGAACACTGTACAAAAACCTTTCCTTATTTAATCCAATGAGAACAAGCAATGCAAAGAGACAAAGACTAAAAGAGAATCTGTAAACTGCAGATGTAAGTAATAAGTAGATTACTGAATTAAAATCAAACTGATAAAAAGCTTATGAATCACAGCAGACAGAAAGATGAACTATTTAAATCAATATGACATTCAAAAGTGAATGAAGCATCCTCACATTGTTAATTATTAAATCCATACACAAGTAGTTTCAATTCATTATCACATGTAACAGATTGTGCAAGTACAATGTGCCACAAGGTGTCAGTGTTCTCAGACATTCTGCAGCAATGAACAACAGAACAAATTTATATTTGTACTAAATTGTAAGTAAAGAGCCTGAAAAGAACTGACAATTTTTTGTGTATTTTTTTTATTTTATTTTTTATAAATAATACTATTAAACATACTATTAATGAAGGTTCAAAGCTTTGGTTTTACCCTCAGAGATCAGGAAGTGTCTGAATGTCTTGATAAGTGAACAGCAGAAAGCATCAGTAACACACAGTAAGAGCACAGAGCACTGAGAGCTTTAACACACAACTGATCTGATCATATTCACCATGAACAAATACATGCTGCTGGTTTTCATTATGGCGTCAGGTGTGTCATTTATGTTTACTTCAGTTCATTTAGCAACAGCTTAAAAACACTTTTAAAACACTGTCTGTTATTTTATTGATTTCCTTTCAAAACAACTGTACACTTTACTGATATACAATGTTTAACTTAAGACAAAAAGAGTTAATATTATGCTTAATGTTTGCAGATGTGACGGCTGTGGATAAAATTGAGCCAAACCGAGGGACCGATATCATCAAAACAGAAGGAGAGTCTGTAACGCTGAGCTGCTCGTATGATTCAGACAGTGAATATGTACGTCTGTACTGGTACAGACAATATCCCAAAGGACAGCCTCAATATTTATTACGTGAAGGAGCTCGATCAAACAATGTTAAGGACAGCTCTGATCCTCGATTTCAGTCAAGTACTTCTCGCATAATCACTGAACTCATTATTAGTAGTGTGACTGTGTCAGATTCAGCTCTTTATTACTGTGCTCTAAGAGTTGAGGCCCAGTGATACAAAACATTAAACTACTCGTACAAAAACTTACAGCCTTTTTCACTTTGAAGCTCTTATGAAAACCAAATCAAAACCTCAATGTGAGATAATAACTGCAAACACCTGTGTGAGGTTGAGGTTGGTGATTTTTTTTTTTTATAAAAGGAATAAAAGAGCAAACAAAGCTTTTCAAATGTGTTAAAACATGCAAATGTGTTAAAATAGGCTATAGGTGTTGAACACCAGGTGTGTAAAAAAAAACTAAAAAGGGCAATGGCTTCCAGTATTACACTTCATGCACAGATACTGGATTTGAAGGAGAATCAGTATCATTAGAGGGTTCATACAGCACAGATTTAACACAACCGAGCTTCTTCAAGCAAATGACATGGACCTGATGAAAATGGCACGAGTTTCAAGAGAGATTTCACTGTGAAGTGTTATCAAATTCAGCTCCATCGACAATCAACACATTTGGTAATGATACATTGTTAAATAGTAATACTGTTCTGATTAAAAAATAAAATAAAATAGAATAACAAGGGTTATTTGTGTTGGAAATTGCAAAAAAGAAATGTTACAACTAGTTTATATTTATTTTCAAAGTTGATTAGACATTTTTCATTTGTTTTTTTATTAGATTCTGTAAAGAAATTTTTATTTTATTTTATATAAAATGGTCCAAAAAAAGAGAGATTTAACACACTGAAAAGTCAGAAATGATTAAATGCTCATGAAAAGGAGGCAAAACCATATAAATTGAAAAAGATTAAAGTGTGACCATTGAACAAGCGCAGGGTCACAAAAAAACAGGTTAAGTAGGAAAGATATTAACTGCAAAAGACACCATTGCCACAATTTTACAGAACTGCAACCTTTACTTGGAGTCTCCAGAAGTACAAGGTGTCAGGTTCTCAGAGACTTTGCTAAGGCAACAAATCCTGAAACATGACCCCCACTTAATAAGCATTACAAGCTGAAGTGTTGTAAAATACATGAAGATCAATTTTTTAAGGCTTTATAGACCAATATGTTGAGGTTGAGAGTTGGTATAGCACCAGTTCCAGTATTGCAATTTTGCAAATGCAGCTTGAAGTACTTTTCAGTTTTAACTCCATGTCGCGTTGATCTACACACCATTTCATGTTGTAGCTATTTTTATTGGCTAGTCATAGATGTACGTCGTGGCAGCAGTGCGATTCATCTTGCTCTTCATCATGCATCAATGCATCTTGCATTCATCAGTGCGATCCAGTCTACATTCATGTCGTATATATATGCTTTTGTTGGCTATAAAGGACTCTGGATTTTTTTGTGCTTTTCTGTGTTAAGTCTGATGCTTATGCATTTGATGAATTACTTGAAGTTTATTACCTGAATGTACCTGTTTTTGCCTTGTTTGAAGAATAAACTTCAGTCCTAAACTAAATAAACTAAATAAAAGTCCATATATCTCCCTGTGGTATATTATTGTCACAACACTGATAAACAAATACATTTGTTTAACAAAAATAATGCTTATTTTGTCTCGAAGTATCAAAAGAGGAGGGACTCCAGATCTGACATGATCTCATCGTGTCTGAAAGAGACTGAGGACGAAACGATTCAGTCTGACTCTTCTCAGAGTGAACACTTGAACAATGGATCTTCTTTCAGTTATTCTGTTCTGTGTCTCAGTTGGTATGTATTATTTGATTAATTTCTGTATCAAATTAATAAAAACACTAAACCTACAAATGTTCCTTTTTCTTTTCAGCTACTGTCTTTGGAAATGTCATCAAACCAGGCGAAACAAATGTAGTTGCTGAGAAGGGCTCAAATGTTACATTGTCCTGTAGTTATTCCTCTACAACTACAGATAATCTCTACTGGTACCGTCAGTATGGAAGATCAAATCCCGAATATCTTGTACTCACCTACAGTAGTGCAAAAGAAGCACGGGTGTCTGGTGTAGATTCAAGACTCTCTGTTGAAGTTGAAAAAAAGGAACAAATCCATGTGGATCTGAAGATCTCCTCTGCTACAGTATCAGACTCTGCTGTGTATTACTGTGCTCTGCAGCCCACAGTCACAGGAAACACATCAGCTCTATACAAAAACCTGTTATAATGAGAGACGAGAGAGAATCACAGAGACAGAGAAAATGACAGTGAGAAAAAAAGCTGTAACTGTCAATTACAGTAATATAGAGATGCTTGTTTTTTTTTTCTATTCATTATTACAATATGTGTCTGTGTGACAATATGAAATATGTGTTACATTAAATCCCAATAATACTGCCCTTTAGTTCACAGTGAAATTCAGAATATCTATTTAAAAAAAAAAGTCAATTGTAACAAATATTAAAACATCTCAAATTATTGTAATGCATAATATATATAGTGCAGGTAGGGTCTGCACAATCATATACATAAGGTGTACATAAATTCTAATAGAGAAACATTAAAATTGCGTTATACATTTATATTTTACAATCTAAAAAATGTTGGATTGTTTCAACACATGGACAAACCCAACCACTGTTTTAAATTTATGAATTACATTTTTAAACCCAATGGTTGGGTTTGTCCATATTTGACCAAAACATGTTGAAACAACCCAACATTTTATAAACTATATTAAAATTATAAAAATAGAGATTTAAATGTATTCATATTTTTTTAATTTGACAAAAAACACATTAGCTGAATCTCAGCCAAGAAATTTAACATGTGCTTCTCCTGGTCAGATCATAACATTTAGATTTTAAAGGGATCATTTATACACAATATGTCAAGTCAAGTCAAGTCAAGTTTATTTATATAGCGCTTTTCACAATACAGATTGTATCAAAGCAGCTTCACAGTATTAAATTAAAATAATACATCAATGTTTGTTTCTAGTGGAAAACGTCCACGTTTGGTAATGCTGATCAATAGTATTGTTGATTGATTAATTAAATTAAATATCCCCAAATATCCCCAACTGAGCAAGCCAAAGGCAACAGTGGCAAGGAACCGAAAAACTCCATCAGGTGACCTAATGGAGAAAAAAAAAACCTTGGGAGAACCCAGGCTCAGTCAGGGGCCAGTTCTCCTCTGGCGTTTATGAACTAGAGGTCAGATTTAACTGTAAGATTAAAAGTATTATATGAATGCCTGGCTGAAGAGATGCGTCTTTAATCTAGTTTTAAACTGGGAGAGCGAGTCTGAGCAACGAACAGTCTCAGGAATTCCAGAGTTTTGGAGCCAAATGTGAAAATGCTCTCCCTCCTGTGGATCTAGAAATCCTAGGTATGACCAAAAGCCTTGAATTTAGTGATCTTAAAGAGCGCGATGGATTATAGGGCGATAGAAGATCCGTTAAATAGACTGGAGCTAAGCCGTTTAGGGCTTTATAAGTCAGTAGCAATACCTTGTAATTAATACGGAACTTTATATAACCAATGCAGTGATGATAAAATTGGTGTTATATGATCATATTTTCTTGATCTAGTAAGAACTCTAGCAGCGGCATTTTGGACTAACTGTAGCTAGTTTATTGCTATAATAAACTTTTTTATAGTTTATTATAGCAATAATAACTTTTTTTATAAACAAGTTTATTGCTTGTAATATGCTATAATAGTGCAATTATTAACACAGTTACATACAAACAAATACAATATATTATACAGTATACAGCATATGGATGAAAGTGAGCAGCAGCAGGAAGTTCAGTGAGGAGGAAGTTCCTGTGTGTGTTTCTGTGTGATCTTCAGTGACTTACAGCTCAGAGAACTGAGAGCCTCAACAGAGAACTGAGCTGATCTGATTCAACATGGACAGATGCCTCATACTTATTCTCATTGTGGGAACAGGTACATTATTTATCAAATAATTAATGAAATTCTGTACATAAATAATTACTTTGTTTTTAATTCTCAATCCCCAAAGGCTAAATTTATATTAATTTAGTCATTTGTATTCTTGTGAAAGTCATTTGTATTATTTTGTCAACCTTGCTTTCAGAAATCATTTTTTAATTGTTGACAGGTTTGGTGACTGGAGACAACATTGAGCCAGATAAAGGGACAGAAAAAAACTCAAAAGAAACAGAAACTGTCAAGCTGAGCTGCTCATATAGTGCAAGTAGTGAATATGTTCTGCTTTACTGGTACAGACAGTATCCAAACAAAGAACCGCAGTATTTATTATACAAACAATCCTGGAGTGCTGATGAAGACACCTCTGATGATCGGTTTCAGTCGACTACATCACAAACATCCACTGAACTCACTATTACTGATGTACGTCTGGCAGATTCAGCTCTCTATTATTGTGCTCTGAGAGTTGGAGCCCAGTGATACAAAACATGAAACCTGTCGTACAAAAACCTGGAGCTCTTTTCACTTTGAACCGATCTAGTGAAAACCAAAATCAAAACCACAATCTATCAAGCCCTGGATATAATAAAATATGTGGTAACACCTGTGTGAGGTTGAATTAGTTAAAAACTTCATGGAAACATCAGTAGATTTAGATGTCACGTTTCATGTGATTCCTTAAGCACTTTATACATTCTTAAAATAATTGCTTAATTGTCATTATGCAGTAAAAATAGGGAGCCAGCAGAGAGAGATCAGTTAAGCCATTTGTTGTAGGGGTTCTGAGATCTCACACGATATTAGGACTCTTTGTATTTCTTTAAGCGACTGCGTCTCTTAGCACCACTCCTATTGAGTTAATGGCTCTGCTGACTCTCCAACAACATCTAACCAATTGTTGGGTCTGTTGGGTTTATTTTCAAGGCAGTGACTATTGAGCTTCTTCTGACAAGCCACTGTCAATTCTCTAGTTCTTTTAAAAAAACAAAGCCTCATACATTATATATAGCTAAATGTATGTAAAAAAAATCACTTTAAAGTAATAGGCTTTGCTTTTCCAGTAAATTTATTCATTTAAGACACTTTTATCTAAATTGTCTTTATAATTTCTGTCAACAACATTCTAGAGAACTGCATGCTCTTTAGTTTTTCTGCAGCAGTTTGTGGAGGGTCCTTTGCTATTTCAGCATGACAAAATATCCATATGTATAAAGAAAAGTCAATCAATAAAGTTTGATACAATTTAAAAACATTTGTTTTCATTGTACAGAAAGTCAGACAATGATTATTTCAGCTTTTGTCTCTCAAAAGAACACTTTAAAATTGAATAAAAACAATGTAATTTCAGAAGTTGCCCACTGCAGTTTCCACCTCCATCATGGTTGAGATGCTCAATGAAGTTCCTGCTGTATGTGTGTAACCTCTACAGACAGTTGTGCGCTGGTAAACTTCAGTCTGATATTTCCTCTTGTACATTGGCTGAGGAATTTACTTTTAATGGCTGCAGTACTTGGTAAGTATAACTTAACTGTTAAGTGTAACAAAATTGTATTCTTACAATACAATACAATACAATACAATACAATACAATACAATACAATACAATACAATACAATACAATATTTATTTATAAAGCACATTTAAAAACAACCAAGGCTGACCAAAGTGCTGTATAGAACAGAAGAAAGAGAAAGAAAAATAAATAAAAAAAACAATAAAGTAACACAAAACAATAAATAAGCAATAATCGTATCTGAATCAAGGAGTATTAAAAGCCAAAGAAAATAAATAAGTCTTTAAAGAAGATTTGAAGGTGGAAACAGAGGGAGCTAATCTAATGTAGAGAGGTAGACTGTTCCAAAGTTTTGGGCCTGCAATCGCAAAAGCGTGATCGCCTCGTTTTTTAAGTCTGGATCTAGGCACAATGAGTAGACAGTCATCACTGGATCTCAGGGTTCTAGAAGGAGTGTACGGACAAAGTAAATCCGTCAGGTACTGAGGGGCCAATTTGTTCAGGGCTTTATTAACAAATAATACAATTTTAAAATCAATTCTAAATTTGACAGGTAGCCAGTGCAGTTTGGATAAAATAGGGGTGATCGACTCATACTTGCGGGTCCCAGTGAGGAGTCTAGCAGCTGCGTTTTGCACTAGCTGTAGACGGGAGAGGGAAGACTGAGAGACACCAAAATAAAGTGAATTATAATAGTCTAGTCAAGATGTTACGAAAGCATGAATCACTGTTTGGAAATTACTCTGAGTTAAAAAAGGTTTCACTTTAGAGAGTTGGTGAAGGTGAAAAAGCATGATTTTACAACAGTACTGATCTGTTTCTCAAATTTTAGGTTGTAATCAAACAGAAAGCCTAGATTTCTAGCGCATTGAGTTTCATATGGGGCAAGAGAACCACGGTCAACATCAAGCACACAGTTTTCCTTGGGCCCAAATAGAATTACATTCTCAATTACATGAGAAGATATGAAAACCGATTTGTTTCTTTACTTTCTTTTATATTTCCTGACAGAGTGCAATACACAAGATTCTGTTAATTAGGCCAACAAGAGTTCAAACAGCTTCTGAACATGACGTGGTTACACTTCACTTACACACCGTTAGCCCGGAGAAGTTGAATCTACTTAAAAAATTGGAGTACACTGGTTGCCCTGAAAAAATGTAAGTAATGGTAACTATATGGTTTGTTTACACTCATGAGTTCACAATACTGTCAGTATTTAATTTTAGGTGCCAGCTCACCTTTTCCCAGGCTGAGCATTACCTGCTGAATAAAATTTAATTTGTTTTACATACAGTTAGGGTACTCCAGGGCAGGGCGTAAATCAGTCCAAAAAATTGACACAGAAGGCCTGAGGTTGGTCAGTTCATCCATCACCAAACATCCTTCCAAATCGATCCTCACTCTAGATGGGTTTAGCTGAGGACTTTCTTGATCAACGCAGAGGATTCTCACTGGAGTTTGTTTGTATGAGTTCTTGTCAGCTGCATCCTATCAGAGGAAGAAAAAGATAGAAGAAAAGAATAGACATTGTCAGATGTTTCTGTTGTTAAATACTAAATTCCCAGTTTACAGGTTGCAATTATGAGTTCTACGAGAACGGGAGCGTTTTTTTACAAGCTGGAATCCTAAAAGATGAAGAAAAAAATATTCAAAATCATAAGCTGCATTCACGCCATGTTGTATTACTGTAAGATGACAAAATGTGACGTTGTACTCTGAGCCGTTCATGTTCTTTGACTGGAAATGATTCATTTTAAAGGCAACACTATCCACGGCTAAATGAATCAGCAGCATTAGGGTGGTACACTGGTCATGTGGTAAAAGTAGGAGCTCTCAGAAAATTCCCAGTTTACAGGTTGCAATTACGAGTTCTACGAGAACGGGAGCGCTTTTTTACAAGCTGGAATCTCATAATTATGGTAAATACAATATGGCGTGGAATGGATGCACCTATACATACCTGGTTTTCTGTAGAAAGAGCTGACACTTAAAGGACAATTCCGGTATTTAACACTCTATTTTGTAGTTTGTTTTGGATGAACAAGAGTGGTGGACAAAGAAATTTTGACAATGGTTCCTGTCTCGACTTTTTGACTATTTTAGAATTGCCCATGACCGCTTTAGAATGGGAGTCTATGGCCATGCACAAACATGTCCTTAAAACAACCCTTAACGTTCGTTTTCAAAACTGTTCAACTCACCGAGTGGTAAGTGGTGTTCGTTGATGATTAAAAACAAATATATCGGCGCAATGTATGATTTCAATCCGTTTATTTTTCTATAGTGGAACTATTTTTTCAGATACCTCACAATCAGTATAATTATAAACTTCCGCTCTTCCGCAACTTCCGTTGCTCTGCTCACGCTAGCCTTCTGAGAGACAGAGAACCGAGCGCAAAGACCTAAAAGACTACAACCATGTTCTACAATCGTTCTACAATCGTTCACAGCCATGTTCACTCCGGTATTTCGAAGTGATTTAAATGTACATGCATTTCAGAAGTAAACAAGGAAATTGTTCTGTTCATGTATAACTTACATGTTTGAGCCAGAAATCTAGCTATCTAAAAAACAAACAAACACTGATTTTCACTGCTCACAAACGGACTCTCGAGGAAAACAAAGAAACGATAAAAAGGTAAATGTCAAGAAAAAAATTCCATAGAACTTGCTAAAACAAATGTTCCAACTTCTCATTAACAGCTCCTTGAATCCACACACACCACGACAAAAGGGCGTTGACTCGCAGCATCAAACCACTGCGTGGAAGGCGTGGTCAGGAGAAAAACTTCATAATTTGAGTCCATCTAATTTACATTTACTCACACATTCAAATTATGTCCACAAATTAGTAGAATCTACTTATATTTTATTAGTAATGCAATCAAACTTAAATATTTTAATTAAATTGTAATTAAATTCTTTATTACATAAAAAATCCTGGCTAACAGTACAGTACCAGTGACCAATACCCTTGTCTTTATTGGTACCAACATAAAACCAGTGGATTCCCAGTTCACATGCTCCATAAACTCTCAACTGGATCAAGCAGCAGTGAAAAAGAATTTGAGGAAAGTTTTCATGCAGATCTCAAATCCTCAAGGTCAGTTTCTCTGACAATCAAGGATGTCTGACTCTGTTGTGTACTACCAGAGAATGTCTAATAAGGCGAGAAGTTTCACTCTCAGTACACTTCCGGCTTCTGAAATGGTTGCAGTTCCACTCTGATTCCATATGAGGGCGCTCACAGGACGAGTGCAGAATGAATGGAGGTCTATGGCGCTATACCCATCAAAATCCACTTTTCTCAGGATATAATTTTTTGTCTAGTAATTTAAATATTGTATTCGAAAGGAGATGCAAAGCAATTACACATTGCTGGGTGTTAGAGTTTTTAGAGTCACTTATTTGCTTTAAAAAGTCTTTTAAAGTGTCAATGACGTCATACACATCGTACGACCAGAGATACTGCTTTACTGCAATCCTTCAGTCACTCTGGTGCTTTCGCGCTCTGCACTTTCTTTTCTCTCCAGGCATCGACAACACAGCTGACACAGGTAAATACACGTGCTAGACGAGTTTTTGTTTTGTTTGTTTCTGGTCCCGCTTCGGATGCCACGATGCCATCAAGCGGTATCTCTGGTCGTAATCAGTGCTTCACTGACCAATCAGCGTTCATTAGCAGAATGCTAGCGTGTTATGGGCAACAACAACTCAACCTGTAAGAAATCGAAAGGACATAAGTACTCGTTCATTCAACTTTCGACCTATAACCCATGTTGAACTTGCAAAACCTACTATCGAATCTGAGATTTCTCAACGGCAATCGGGTGAAAGAGACAAATTTAGCCGTCTAGCCCCATTGACTCCCATTCATTCTGCACTAATGGGCGATCCCAGTGGAACTCTGGTGGAACTACAACCAAAATTCGGTACAATAGGACTTAATAGGGAGTGGGCAGGCTCTCCGTAGATGGGCTCTGGTACTACTCTCTAAAGCCCACTGTGACTGAAACACATAAACATCCTGACAGAACTAAGAGCTCTAATTTTTTAACATGAGCAATTTTTTTTCCTACTGTTATAGAATAAACCACTCCAGTGGGTGGAGCTGATTCACACTGTTGAGAGTGTGAGACAGTCAAACAGTTATTCAAATATTTTTGCCATCGCTGTCTGTCTGAAGACACAATGTTTCTCTTTACCTGGATAATAATGCAACTTTGCATGGGTAAGACATATTCTTTCAATCAATATATTTATTATAAAAAAAATATAAAGGATTATACATTTAAATAGTTAAATTGCACAAATTGTATAAATCTGTTTAATTGTTTGATTAATTGTCATTTGCTTTTTCACAGGAAATACTTTTGGTGATACAATACAACCATTTACTTCAAAAGAAATTGTTTTTGGGGGTGAAAATGTGACTCTCTCCTGTAACTACAGTCTCACTAGTGGCACTAGTGTTACTCTCCATTGGTATCGCCAGTTTCTTGGAGCAAACCCAGAATTTTTACTTCTTGTCACTGAATATTATAACAAATCTGAGCCTGATCTTCGTCTGTTTTCAAAAGCTACAAAAGAGATCAAACGTGTGGATCTGAAGATCTCCTCTGCTACAGTATCAGACTCTGCTGTGTATTACTGTGCTCTGGTGCCCACAGTCACAGGAAACACTAGAGCACTGTACAAAAAACCTTTCCTTATCTTATAGTGAAAGAAGAAAGATACACAAAGACAAAGACTAAGAGAACTGTGATTAACACAGTACATAAAGTAGAATATGTAAATAATTTGATAAATATGTAATGAGTCCATTACCAAGTCTACAGGAACCTATAGTTTAAGTACTTTGTACAAATAACACATTGTGCAGGTATAACGTGCCACAAGATGGCAGTGTTCTCAGACAATAACTAAAGGAATTGCAACAACGAACAACATAACTGAATTTACAGAACAAAACTCATGATGTTGCTCAGAGAGGAGGGACTCAGAGTTCACAGATCTGACATGATCTCATCGTGTCTGAAAGAGACTGAGGACGAAACGATTCAGTCTGACTCTTCTCACAGTGAACACTTGAACAATGGATTTTCATTCAGTTATTCTGTTCTGTGCCTCAGCAGGTGTGTTTATTTGGTTAATTATATATATATAGGTTTTATTTAAAATCTCTCACTAAAAAGTTACAAATGTGTTTTTACAAATGTTTTCTTTTTCAGCTGCTGTTTTTGGAAATGTCACCGAGCCAAACAAGACAGATGTTGTTTATGAGGAGGGCTCAAATGTTACTGTATTCTGTAGTCTTTCCCCTGGAGGTTCAGATAATCTCCACTGGTATCGTCAGTATGGAAGATCAAAACCTGAATTTCTTGTACTCACCTTTGGAAGTGCAAAAGAAGCTGAGGTGTCTAAAGTAGATCCAAGATTCTCTGTTGAAGTTGAAAAAAAGGAACAAATCCATGTGGATCTGAAGATCTCCTCTGCTACAGTATCAGACTCTGCTGTGTATTACTGTGCTCTGAGGCCCACAGTCACAGGAAACACATCAGCTCTATACAAAAACCTGTTATAATGAGAGACGAGAGAGAAACACAGAGACAGAGAAAATGACAGTGAGAAAAAAAGCTGTAACTGCCAATATAACAACATGTATGTCAGAGAAATAATGGAAACAGGTAGCTACCAAAATCAAAAGGTAGACAAATCATTTAATCAGCTTATTGTAAAAAGGATAAAAATATAAACAAAATAACATTCTAAAGTCGGTGAATATTTGGCAATATAAAGATGAAGCACATTAAAACCCTACAATATTGTCTACTGACCTTGACAAATCAATTTAGAATATCCTGTAATTCAAGAAAATGTCACAAAAAACATTAAAATATCTCAAATGATTATCATAATATAGAGAATATATTCAGAGCTCTTGCTTTTTCCAAATTATGGTTATATAATGTAAAGCTAGCAAAAAACTACACAAAGTAATTTTTTATATAGCCTATAGTTCCATCAGTTCATATTTCCATGTTCATGAGACATGAGAGGAAATTAGTCAGACTGACAAATGCAAAGACATCAAGTATATAAGCCTTTATAAATCAGGAAGTTCCTGTGTGTGTTTCTGTGTGATCTTCAGTGACTTACAGCTCAGAGAACTGAGAGCCTCAACAGAGAACTGAGCTGATCTGATTCAACATGGACAGATGCCTCATACTTATTCTCATTGTGGGAACAGGTACATTAATTATGGAGTGAAAACAAATCACTGATGGAACTAAAACAGCATATTTAAATACAATATATAAATATTGTATTTAAATATGCTGGTTTAATTCCATCATTTTTTTTTTTTTTTTTTTTTTTTGGTGTGTAAGTGCTGTAAAATGTGTTTGCAATATTATTTTGTTATATATTTTTTTTTTATTGTTGACAGGTTTGGTGACTGGAGACAACATTGAGCCAGATAAAGGGACAGAAAAAAACTCTAAAGAAACAGAAACTGTCAAGCTGAGCTGCTCATATAGTGCAAGTAATGTTCTGCTTTACTGGTACAGACAGTATCCAAACAAAGAACCGCAGTATTTATTATACAATGGTGCACGATCCACTGATGATCGGTTTCAGTCGACTGCATCACAAACATCCACTGAACTCACTATTACTGATGTACGTCTGTCAGATTCAGCTCTCTATTATTGTGCTCTGAGAGTTGGAGCCCAGTGATACAAAACATGAAACACGTCGTACAAAAACCTGAAGCTCTTTTCACTTTGAACGAATCTAGTGAAAACCACAATCAAAACCCCAATCTAATGTAATAAAATATGTGGTAACACCTGTGTGAGGTTCAATTAGGCCTGTTAAGAAATTGATATGAAATTAAAACTTGTATATAAAATATTCTGCTTTTATTAGTATAAAATTATTTAATAAAATAATATAATTAGAAAAAAGACACAGATTGCAACAAATCTTCCTCTGTTCATAAAGAAAAGAAAATACAATTACATGCATGTTAAAATTTAATATGACAAAGGAGATTGACAACATTTTTAGTTACATTTAGTATACATAATCAATAATTCCATTGTTGGATATTCTTGACCATTAAATGTCTCACACTGACAAACTAACAGAACATTGTCTTGCTCGAATAGAATTCAAACTTCTCCGCAGCAAATGCAAAATCATGTGTGTTTTCTACATTCATATGTGACCATATTTTATTCCAATAAAATTAATATACATATTTTCAGTACAGTTCAAAAAATAAAAAAGGTAAAACTTCCACTTTGTCTTTTTTTTTTTTTATCTGACAAAAACAATGTAATTTCAGAAGTTGCCCACAGTGTGGCATAATCTGTGATGTTGGTGGGAAATATTAATTTAAGATCCCACTGTATGTGTGTAACGTCTGCAAACATTTCTGCACTGGAATATTTATTAGACTGTTATAATCTATGTTAATCTGGGTGAGGAATTTGCTTTTAATGGCTGAAGTTCTCGGCATGTAACTTGTTAAATGTAACAAATTTGTATTATCTTTAGCACATCATGTGAAAATTGATTTGTTTGCTTTTTTTATATTTATTGACAGTGCAATACACAAGATTCTGGTAAGATTCCCAGTTTACATGCTCTGTATTATCTTTAGCACATATCTGAAAATTGATTTGCTTGTCTGCTTGAACCAGACTCTCAACTGGTTCAAGCAGCTGCAAAATAGAGTTTAAATCCCAGTTGCACAGGGGGGGCATGCTGTAACACTGCGTTACAATGTGCCCCTAATAGAAAACACAATTCTATTCTATCCAAACCATGAAAAAAAGGTGAATAAAGACTGAGAGTCAAAGTTCAGAAATTATTAATTATTATTATGTTTTGAACTATGCTGTATAGCTGTGTTTGCAGTGTTGTTGTCAAACTCAAAACTTTGTTTTTAAAAATAAATTCCATTATTTTATATGAAAAAGTTAATTATTGTATTTTATTGACAGAAATGTTTTAGTTTGACTGAATAGATCAGATAAACTGTCATATGTTACAGTGTGACCCTGTTAGAAATGTACCCCAACTATGGGGCATGTTGTCACATTTCACTTACATTCTTTTGGGGTATATCAAGAAAAAAAGCATTAATGAACTGTATTAATTGAACCAAAACCACATAATTGTACTAGACATGTGGGAAATGAATGTGGGAAAAAATGTATTCTCCGAACCCGAAGTGGATTTACACAAACTGAAAGTCAAAAAGGGTCAGATTGTGCCCCGCTCTCCTACATAGATGTTAAATCCTCAAACTCTTTTCTCTGTCAATTCAGAATCTCAGTGTATCTGACACTGCTGTGCTTACTGTGCTCTGCTGCCCACTGTAACTGATATATTACATAGACATCCTTACAAAAACTAGGAGCTCTAAAGTGTGCAGTTTCTGACATGAGCCTATTTTCATGTCAACATCCTCCAGCAGTGGGTGGAGCTGATCCACACGGTTGAGAATGTGAGACAGTCAAACAGTTATTCAAATACAATCTATTCCATCACTGTCTCTCTGAAGACATCATGTTTCTCTTTACCTGGATAATAATACAACTTTGCATGGGTAAGAAATATTCATTCAATATGTTTATTTTGTTATCAATATTATATAACAGTAATATAACAGAAAGCTCTGTTATATAATTTTATTGCTCGACTAAAGACTTTTCTTTTCCACAGAAACTGCTTTGGCTGATACAATTCAACCATGGACTTCAGAAAAACATGTTGTTGAGGGTAAAAATGTGACTCTCTCTTGTAACTACAGTACCACTGGCAATGTTCAGTCTCTCCAGTGGTATCGCCAGTATCTTGGAGCAAAACCAGAGTTCCTACTTCTTGTCAATGAATATTCAAATAAATCTGAGCCTGGTCTTCGTCTGTTTTCAAAAGCTACAAAAGAGATCAAACGTGTGGATCTGGAGATCTCCTCTGCTGAAGTGTCAGACTCTGCTGTGTATTACTGTGCTCTGGTGCCCACAGTGACAGGAAACACTAGAACACTGTACAAAAACCTGATTCGCAGTATTGCATTTCAGTTACACAAAGGTGTCCATTTTTACATGCTATAAAAAACTACACTTAACGGTGGTTTCAACAAATGTTTAGAAGGAGCTTGTTCATTTAGTCTCGTCAATCTACTAAGTAAGAGATAATTTATAGTCAACCATGCATAAATTAATATATGGATATGAAATTGATTTTACAGTTAAAGTTTGCATTGAATTTATTTTATAATCTGACCTGTATCTATGTCATCTTAAAGTCCACAACAACATACAGAACAATTGGATAGCAACAAGTCAAACACTGCAAAAATATAATAACAATATTATTGCTGAAGTCATCTGAGGTCATTTAACTGCAAGACGATCAATAACTGTAAAGTTTAGGCCAGATGATGATGAGAAAGAGTCCCAAAATAATTCAAATAAACAAAATATTTATTAAACAAACAAACTAATGTAATTCACTGGCAAGAAGGCAACAAAACAGCATGTAGACACGACAATATCCGATAATCAACTGAATACAAGGAGGAACTTAAATATACAATGATAACTAAATAAATGATGAACAGGTTTGTTGATGGCATGAGTGTCCATAGTAACTAATGAGTGGCCGGAAATCAGAACAAAGGGAGCCGGTAACTGAAGAAAAACAATCTAACAGTCCATGAATGAAACTAAACACAAACATGACAATAACTGAGATGCAAGACGGTCCCAGTTTCATCTGTTTGGAAGAGTGTGAGAGTTTGCATTGTTATACGAGTGGCTTGAAATAGTGGCAGTTTCAGTTCCTCAGATAAGCAGACTGACATACACTGCTATGGATGATGGCAAATATTAGCAAATATCAGACTTCTGCTGAATGGAATTCCCAAGTAAATTCGAAGACAATGAAGAGTTCAAGGAGCGATTTCAAGCAAATCTCAGCAGAACTTCCTTTCGACTGGCAATCCAGGATGTGTGTGTGTGTCTGACTCTGTGTACAAATTGCTCCCAGTTGTTGGCTTTGATGAAACACTGTTTAAGGCTATGATGTAGAGTGTCCTTGTATCGTTTCATCTGACCTCCCTGTGTGCGCTTGCCAGCCTCCAGCTCCGAGTACATGATCTGCTTGGGAATCCTAGTGTCCTCCAAGCAGACTACATGACCTGCCCATCGCAGCTGGTTCTTTATTACCATCGCCTCGATGCTTGTGGTGTTGGCTTGCTCGAATACACTAATAGTAGTTTGTTGATCTTGCCACTTAATTCCAAGAGTCTTTCGTAAGCTGCGGTCATGGAATTTCTCCAGGGATTTTTGATTGTGACTAAAGGTTACCCAGGTCTCAGATGCATATTAAAGTGTTGGAAGGATAACAGCTTTGTACACTTTCATTTTAGTACTCTTATAGATGTCCTTGTTACTGAAGACACGTGTCTGTAGCTTCACAACAGCTGATGCAGCGGCTTGTAGCCTTCGGTTGATCTCAGCATCAATGTTAGCCTTTGCTGATATGCTTCCTAGATTGTTCTCTATGTTTTCCAGAGCTTGTCCATTTACCTTGATTGATACGTTTGGCTGTCCTTGAGTCTGGGAGTTTGGTTGTGGTTGGTCAAGAACCTGTGTCTTTTTGGCATTCAGTTTGAGGCCAAAAGCAGAGTAAGCACTATTGAAGGCGTCAATTGCATGCTGAAGGTCCTCTTTGGTGTGGGCGACAATGGCATTGCCATCTGCATACTGCAGTTCACACACTGTTGTGATTGTGGTCTTCGTCTTAGCTTTAAAGGTATAGCGGAGGATTTTCCCGAATTCTAGAAAAGAACCGCCCTCTCCACTTTTTAAAAAAAGCACATGCGCAACACTCTACCTGCTCCCGAGAGGGAACGCCTATTAAACGTGTGCACGAGAGAGCACGCACAAGCCTAGTTCTCCTCGTGCATGCTCTGTTTACAAGTTGCTGTTGGCATGGCTCATACAAGCCTACTTTCCTTTACCTGTCGAGTAGAAACTTCGCGACCCTCAGACATTTTGAAAAAACCCGGTGAGAACGGCGAGCTTCAATGAATAGCTGAAACCGTAGCTCCCCACACACATACATCTGAAAGTGCGCATGCGCAGAAAGCGAATACTACCTAGGGACGAGCACGTACGACGGCCTTACGTAAACATATCACCAGAATGATGGACAAATAGGAGGACCAATAGTCTTGATGATCCACCCGGAAAAAGAAAATCCTCCGCTATACCTTTAAGACATCGGAGATTGAAGATGTCATCAAATCTGTACCTGAGGCTTATTCCAGTTGGCATATTCTTCCTGACCAAATGCAGCACTGCTGTTAGGAATATTGAGAATAGAGTGGGTGCTATTACACAACCCTGCTTGACTCCAGTTTTCACCTAGAAATTCTTGTTGTATTCTCCATCAACTAGTACATATGCTTTCATCCCATCATGTAGTGTACGCACAATGTTGATTAGCTTTTCAGGACAACCTATCTTGTTCAAAACCTTCCAAAGGGTTGGACGGTGAACGGTGCAAAACGCCTTGATAAGATCAATAAACGCCATATAGAGGTCTCTGTGTTGTTCTCTGCATTTCTCCTGGATCTGTCTTGCAGCAGATCATGTCTACTGCGATTGGGCCTGAATTCACATGACTTTTAGGTAGACATCTCTCTGTCAGTTCTCCCAATCGGTAGCTTACTATTCTGGCCAGTATTTTTCCAGCGATTGAAAGCAGAGAAATACCCCGATAGCTTCCGCATTCTGCCTTGATTCCCTTCTTGAATATAGTTACAATGTTGGTGTCTCTGAGATCAGTAGGAAGTGTTTCGCTCTCCCATATCTTATCGAATAGATCCAGAAGTTTTTCGGTGAGTTCAGGTCCTCCATTCTTAAAGATCTCGGCAGGGATTCAGGCCCTGCAGCACTCCCTTGCTTGGTCTTTTTGATTGCTTTCTGTAATTCTTTGGTAGGTCTGCTAGACTAATCTTAGTCTTGAGTTGTGGTAATCCATCCAGATCACTGTCATCCACTTGAGCTTCTTGGTTGAGTAGCTTGGAGAAGTGCTCACCCCACCTTTCGCTGATCTGTTCCTTTCTTTTTGTAGATCGTTCCATCTATCGCAGCTATTGGTTGGGCTCCGCTGGAGGATGGTCCATACAGTTTCCATTGATGCATGTCAACTAGTCTCTGCAACTCCTCCGATTTTCTTACCCACCAGTCATTCTTCAGTTTTCTGACTCTGTTCTGAATGTTAGATCTTAAGCTGTGGTTATGTTTCCGTTTCTGTCTATTTCTGAAGTCGCTCTGCCAAACTCTAAAGGTGTGGTTTGGGTGAATGCCTAACATGGTTGTTATCCAAGTTTATCTCCAGTGATCTCCTACTGTAAGTTTTCTTTTGTGGATTATAATAAAGACTGTTTTAGTTTCTATCTCCATCATCATGCGCTTCTCTACAGCCACCAACCATTGCTTTTTCACAGAAACGCTATGGATGATAACCATTTATTTTAGAAAAACATGTTATTGAGGGTGAAAATGGGATTCTCTCCTGTAACTACAGTACAACTGGTGTCACTGTTAACTCTCTCCAGTGGTATCGCCAGAATCTCAGAACAAAACCAGAGATTTTACTCTCGTCACTGAATATTTAAGGAAATCTGAGCCAGGTCTTCATCTGTGTTAAAAAGCTACAAAAAAAAAAAATCAAACGTGTGGATCTGGAGATCTCCTCTGGTGAAGTATCAGACTCTGCTGTGAATTACTGTGCTCTGCAGATCACAGTGCGGGAAACACAAGAACACACACACAAAAAAAACTAATATTGAATCTGCAGTACATTACACATTCTGAAGGAACTGAGCCTGATTTTAAGGAGAGATTTTCTGCAACATTGGACTCCACATCAAGATCAGTTCCTCTGACAATCCAGGATGTGTGTGTGTCTGACTCTGCTGTGTATTATTGCTCTGAGGCCCACTGTGGCTTAAACACACTCAACACACTAATTGAAGTGCTCAATTATATGACAAAGTGCAAATTGATGCTGTTGACTTCTATCCCACAGCAATAATATACTGACTGTGTAATTAAAAATATATATATATATTTAAGAATTTAAAATGATTTCATAATTTCATCCGCTCTATACATTTTAGTTTTCATAAGGTCTATATGCTAAAATCTATCTTAATTTATTTTGTGTAAACCTGCATAAAAATGATTATTTCTTGACGTGAGCAGATATGACATTTATTATACTAAATGTAATATTTGGCTTTAAATTGAATTTAATACAAATTGTATTTGTGAGTTTATTTATTTATTTATTTATTTATTATCAAACTGACAGAGGATGAAAAGGGGAGGAGTGTGACATCTCAGATGATCTTGTTACATTTGCTAGACTGTCACAAAGCTCAGTCCTGCTGTAGTGAACACACACACACACACACGTACAATGATACTTCATTCAGTCATTCTGCTCTCTGCCTTGGCATGTAAGTGCATTTGTGCATGTTTTGCGTGCATTTGCATTTTTTTTATTTTAGAATATATGTATATTTTGTCAAATCATTTTTCACCTTAATGCTAAATTAGTTTTTTTTATTGAAAATGTACAAATATGTACTAGGCTACATCCTAAATGTATTTTTTCACAAAGACAGTAACATTAACATATTAATTGATTGAAATCCTTGTAATCAATCAATTTCAAAACTAAAACTATTTGAAAATTAAAATGTTATTTTGTTCTTTTCCAGGTGTGAGTTTTGGAGATGAAATCACACCAGACCGCAGTGAAGAGTTTGCTGCAGTGGCTTCAACTGTTACATTATCCTGCAGTTATTCCTCTGCATATTCACTTCTATGGTACCGTCAGTATCCTGGATCAGCTCCAGAAATCCTTGTGCTTATAATAGAGGGTGTGAAAGAGACTAAGAAATCTGAGGTAGATCCTGCAGGCTCTCTACTAAGACTAGAAAAGAAAAAGAAATCAACCGTGTGTATCTGGAGATCTCCTCTGCTACAGTATCAGACTCTGCTGTGTATTACTGTGCTCTGGAGCCCACAGTCACAGAAAACACCATTACACTGTACAAAAACCTGACACAGCTGAAGGTGTACAACTAATTTATTTTCATAAATCTGAATTAATGGTATATTTACCATTTACCATTATGTTTACTATATAACTATCAACAGTGGTATGATAGATTAAGATTTTTTTTTAAATAACTTAATGCTATTAATGAAGTTCGTTGCACACTGCACTCTTAGGATGTTCTCCAAACCACTAGTTGTTGTTTTAAATACAATTTAACTTGCTTTTTTGTGTCTAAGCTGTGGTGACTGTACAGGACCATAAAATGAATACCTGATAGATCTACAGTACTATAACAACCAAAGCTTGAAGAAAGTACGGTGTACATTTTAGGACATCCTCAGACCTCAGACATAGGAAGACAAGGCATCATGCCTCAGACTAAAAGGCTTCAGTCATTGGACAAAACGGCATCGCGCCTCAGACTGAAAAGCTTCAGGTCTCAGGAAAAACAATGTCAGGTGTCAGGTCTCGTACAATTAGGCATCAGACGAAACAGCCTCAGACAAAAAGGCATCGGACGAAACGGACGCAGACTAAAAGGCACCAGACATAAAGGCATCGGACGAAACGGACTCAGACTAAAAGGCATCAGACGAAACGGACTTGTATACAGAAGAGAACATGCATTTCGCGATTGTATATATATATATTAATATATATATGCCTAATTAAATGTTACACTAATTACGTTGTATACAGAAGAGAACATGCATTTCGCTAGTTTTATTTGCACATTTAAAAAGTTAGATGACATATTTCAACTAGCTAGCTTGTATGTTGGCAAACTATTTGGAAGTAAAGCCTTCTTTAGAGTTATGAACCGCGTACATGTGACGTTACATGGGGCGGGGCAATGCGAACCTCCAAACTCCATCTGAGTCCGTTTCGTCCGATGCCTTTTAGTCTGAGTCCGTTTCATCCGATTGCTTTTAGTCTGAGTCCGTTTAGTAGTAACCACAAGAGGGAGCTATGCACTATAGCATATGAATAGTGATGACACTGTAGACTATGAAACAGATCTGATCTGCTCTTTCATTTAGATCTCTGGAAGAGGGAGGGTTTAAAGCTTTGACATCTGATGTGATCTTGTTAAGCGTCTGTTAGAGAGTCTGTTCGACAGAGCATAAGGAACAAAAACAATGATATTCCATTCTGTCATTCTGCTTTCTGCATTTGCATGTAAGTATTGAAGTATTTTGAGTATTACATCTAAAAGTATTACATCTTTGAGCAGAATTGCTCATTTCTGATCAAAATGTCAAAATTGTATTTCTTTACATTGTACAGTATATTGTATTTTATACTGGTATACAGTCACTCAAATGTTTTATGTTTAAAAACACCGGTTTATTAAAGATTTGATCTTCTTTTGCAGATGCAACATATGGAAATGAAATGAAACCAAACAAAACAGAGGAGTTTGCTGTCGAGGGTTCAAGTGTTAAATTATCCTGCAGTTATTCATCTGCGTTTACTCTTCACTGGTACCGTCAGTATCCCGGATCAGCTCCTGAATTCCTTGTGCTCATCTCAGACGGTGCAAAAGAAGCTCAGAAGTCTTCCAGATTCACTGCTAAGATCAGAAAAGAAAAACAAAACTATGTGGATCTGGAGATCTCCTCTGCTGCTCTGAAAGACTCTGCTGTGTATTACTGTGCTCTGGTGCCCACAGTCACAGGAAACACTAGAACACTGTACAAAAACCTGCTTCAGGATGAGGAATCAATGGTCTTCGACAGTTCGGGAGAAGTGGGACCCTTGAATCTTGAATTATTCCCAGATCCACTCCAGTATACCAAGAAGCCGCATGCAATTTTGAGCATTTTTGAAATGCAAATGCATTATTATTGTAAGTGAGAAAACTTTTGTCTAAAACATGGCAGAAATATTCACATGTACAAAAGTGGTCAATATACAATCAAGTCACACCAAATAATCACCAACCCTCATGAAACCTTTTCTTTCCCAACACCACCACCACCACCAAAAAAACTAAAAAACTAAAAAAAACTAGATTTTTAAGTCAATGAGTTTGCAACAGCTGAATGTAACATTTTTGACAAGCCAAAATATCTGATTCTGACGTTCCTGCTAATTTTCTGTTCTTGAATGTTCTTTTTTTCATATTTTTTGCAATAGATACACTGTTAAATGATCGATCTTGAGATGAGTCCCTGTAGTTGTCCAATTTGACTCATTTTGATTGATGTAATATTATACACTTGACAGGTGATTTTTATAAATCATAGTTTGATCCCTATCTTCTCAGTTGTTTAAAAGATTAAGGATTTGTTACATTTACTTGCCCCTTAGCAGATTTAGACTTAAACATACTTTTGGAAAACTAACATGTATGCCACTAGTTCCCCTTAAAAAAAACTTGTTCAGGGTTTTAGATTCAGGGTATACATTTTATACCAATCCTATTTAGGTAGCTACCTACTTCAGGTTTGCAAAATAAATATCATGTTTAATCATTTCAAACTTTATCCACAAGGGGTCAACATTGCTCTCATCGTGCATGATTATATGTTGACAGGATGAAAACATTTAAAGGGCACCTATTATGCCAAATTCACTTTTACATGGTGTTTGAACATAAATGTGTGTTGGCAGTGTGTGAGCAAAACCACCCTAGAATGATAAAAATCCACCCAGTGTTTTTTTTACAATCTCAATAAATCATAAGCACTGTCTCAGAACGAGCTGTTCTAAGATTCAATGCAATGTGAGGTAGAATTGCACAGGCCCCTCCCACGACTGTTGATTGACACTGCAGTGTGAGCATAGACACGCCCTGAGGGAGTGGGACACAGTCCTCCATCGTTTCGACGCTAGAGCAGCTGTAGACAAGAATGTCTCCTAAGCAATTGCGGTGTTTTGTTGTTGAATGTAAGAATGAACATAGCAGTCTTCATTTACTTTCGTTGTTACTCGAGGATGGATCTGTACTGTTTGTGATCCAGCTTACAGTCTCCAGAGCGACAGGCCTAACGTTACTGACCACGGCAGAAATGAAAGTGAGAGCGCGCACTTTATGACAGCTCATCGAGTCGTTTTACGGATATACAGTGTACCAGTTTATTAAGCACAGACTGAAAAGGTGTGTATATATTTGTTTACTGTTAGTTGTAACGAGTGTTTTGTGTACTTCGCTGTGTATGTTCCATGCTAACCTTGGATTACTAAACAAGTTAAAAATTCTATTAACTTAAGGAATATTTATTTTAAACAAGGCGATAGTATTCGGTACAAAGAGGCCAATAAACAAGTTAGAAATGAGGTGAAATTAGCAAAATTGCGGTACAAGGAAAAGATAGAAACTATGTTTATGTGGCAGGTCTAATGAAATATATTCTGCCTGCAGGTGGCTGATTAATTCATTTGAGCTCGTCCTATCAGTGAGCTGTAATAGCGCATATAAACAAGCTGGTTAGAGTGTATGGTGTCATGAGGCACCGCCCCTTCCCGTGTCGTCATTCAGGTATGTTGGGTGTTGTGAGCTGGCCGATCAATGGCATACTGTAGCTAACATTAGCTTATTTTCAGGGCGACATGCAAGCTTTCGCGGCTGGCATTCGGCTGAGGTTGTACCCTTGATGGTCAAAGTATGGTTGTTTATACTTCATGTCCGGAATGCTTAGTTATTGCCGACGCGCACGCTGTCCACCTGATAGATGGGATGAGCCCACATGCATGTTGTCTGCCTGACTGAGTTGGTCCTCAGAGATCGCACCTAAAAGGTACAGTATGTAGGTTTAAATTTGCGCCTAGGTTAAATGGCAATCTGTTGAGAGAAACAGCTTTTATTAATGGTTAGCAGTTAAATCACAGAGTTTGTCTGATTGTTTATTTGTAAATTTATAGATGTAGTACGGACCAATGGGTCGCATCTGCACCGCCGATTAGTTTCCGTGCGGTTGACTGCGTGGGACTACTTCTGGAGGCGCTGTTGCTTTGCTGCTTTTGCTGTTGCTTTGCTGCTTTTGCTGTTGCTTTGCTGCTTTTGCTGTTGCTTTGATTCGCTGTGGACAAAGGACTGAAAACACTGTCCTTTGTGTTTATTTTAGTGTGTGTGCCTCCATGTGAGCCCTTTATTTCGGGGTTGTCTCTGTGTCTTGTGACACCAGGAAAGTTTTCTTTTCGTTTGTATTAGTTTTTATTTTGTATTTTGACTCAGAATTTTGTAATATGTTTAACGTGAAACTGAACATCTCTACTCCAATTTCTGTCTCTTGGAGTGACAGTTCTGAGTGTGTTTCAACAGTGACAATTCTGAGTGTGTTTCAACAGTGACAATTCTGAGTGCGTTTCAACAGTGACAATTCTGAGTGCGTTTCAACAGTGACAATTCTGAGTGTGTTTCAACAGTGACATTTCTGTTCCAGGAGCTGAGTGCACAAAGCAGGGGCGGATTGTTGGTGGTGGTCTCCCTCACGAGTGTGGTGTGCTGAGTGGTGTGAGTGTGTACTGGTGTGAGTGTATATGCACAGGCGTACGGAAAAGGTGACTTGTCGTGGAGGCCTTATGTGCCCTTATCCACTGCTCTGCCTCGGCTCCTGTCCTGCTGACTCAGGTCGCTCCATGTGTGCTTGTGGAACCACAAAATTGTCTACATTGAGTGCTGTTGATGTTTGTGCATTTTATATTGATTATTTATCTTTAATAAAACAAATTTATATTTTTGTACCCACGTCTCCTGCCGCCTTACTGTGGACGAACCTGTGTTTCCTTAAATAACAAACTATATTTTATTGTCCCTGGCAAGATTCCAGGGTGGCGTAGTCGTTAGCAGAGATCATTTTATGCTTAAAGTCATTCTATCCCATCCTCGTGCTGCTACATTCTGGCGTAGTCGGCAGGATATATTTCATTAGACCTGCCACAATCTACCCCTCCCTTTTGTATCATCGCCCCGACGATAAGCAACCCTCGCTACTCAATTCCAGGGCCTAAAGAGGGCAGAACCACATTAGACACAGAAGTCACGCACTTAAAATCATTAACGAGAACAAGTGATACACGAGTCCTCCAACATGACAGCTAAGTGACGAGAAACAAGTGATGCACGAGTCCTCTTAACATGACGGCTAAATGACAAGGAACAAGTGATACACAAGTCCTCTAACATGATTAAAAACACGAGTAAGGCACTTGTTACAGGTCCTCTGCCTTTACGGCTACTCATGGCGGCTAAATGACGAGAAACAAGTGATACACGAGTCCTCTTACATGACGGCTAAAATGACGAGAAACAAGTGATACACAAGTCCTCTAACATGACAAAAATCGTGAGTAAGGCACTTGTTACAGGTCCTCTACCTTTACGGCTACTCATGGCGGCTAAATGACGAGAAACAAGTGATACACGAGTCCTCTTACATGACGGCTAAAATGACGAGAAACAAGTGATACACAAGTCCTCAAAAATCGTGAGTAAGGCACTTGTTACAGGTCCTCTGCCTTTACGGCTACTCATGGCGGCTTAATGACGAGAAACAAGTGATACACAAGTCCTCTAACGTGACTAAAATCGTGAGTAAGGCACTGGTTACAGGTCCTCTGCCTTTACGGCTACTCATGGCGGCTAAATGACGAGAAACAAGTGATACACGAGTCCTCAGCCATGACTAAATATGGTTATATTTAAAAACTCAAACCGCTCACCGTGCATGAGCTCGACAAACTTAAATACGCTCCCCGTGTCGATCAACACGGTATTTAAAATCCACCCAACCGTTTAAAAGGATGGGGACCTGACAACCCTACAACCGGGTAACGCCCAGGCCTTTTCTTTAGCACAGCCTCTCCATGTCTGCCTTCTTAACTGAGCCCCAAGTTCCCAGAGTAAACGACACTTACCACCGCCGACAGGAGATCCCGGGTAAAAGGGAAAGTTCTCCACAATCCAGACAGACGCTGCTGCTTTGCTTTACAAAAAAAACACAACGAGAGTAAAATCTCTGGTTTTGTTCTGAGATTCTGGCGATACCACTGGAGAGAGTTACCAGTGACACCAGTTGTACAGGAAAGAGTAACATTTTCACCCTCAATAACATGTTTTTCTAAAACAAATGGTTATCAGCCATAGCCTGGGTTTCCCCATGCTGCCTTTCGTGCAGCAAGATTTTATTCACACTGCTAGGCAGCCGGGACACCATGGACCAGATTTTCCCCTCAAAAAGGGAACCAATCACAGAACGGGGAGGGAGCAGCAAGACGATGATGAGGTCTATGAGACACACCAAAGCAGTTTGTTTATATCTATGGATCCAACATGGCAGCAGATGCGAAGTTACCTTTCGATGCAGCCTTAGATAGTGTTCTAAGTAGTTTAGAACGCAAGTTTATTTCGTCTTCTTCCTCGTCGAATTTCTGTCGCTCTACATATGTCATCTGGTATAACTGAAACGATTTGATCGTGCACCTTTGCGTAATAAATATTGCGGATCTTTGTTTGGATACTGTCTGTACCAGTAAAGCAGAACATATTCACTACTTGCACTATATGAGCAGCTCAGCTTGACAGTTTCTGTTTCTTTAGAGTTTTTTTCTGTCCCTTTATCTGGCTCAATGTTGTCTCCAGTCACCAAACCTGTCAACAATTAAACAAATTATTTCTAAAAAAAACAAGGTTGGCAAAATAATACAAATGACTTTCACAAGAATACAAATGACTAAATTAATATAAATGTAGCCTTTGGGGATTGAGAATTAAAAACAAAGTAAATATTTATGGACAGAATTTAATTAATTATTTGATAAATAATGTACCTGTTCCCACAATGAGAATAAGTATGAGGCATCTGTCCATGTTGAATCAGATCAGCTCAGTTCTCTGTTGAGGCTCTCAGTTCTCTGAGCTGTAAGTCACTGAAGATCACACAGAAACACACACAGGAACTTCCTCCTCACTGAACTTCCTGCTGCTGTTTATGATTTGATTTGAAATATTACAGAATTTTGTATATAACACACAACATGAGAAGAATGTGAATTAAACTGTCTGGATGGAGTTTCGCTTTTTGAATGTGTGCAAACATGATAGTGATGACCATGATGCATAGAGTGTATGCAATGGGAGTATTTCTACAAAAAAAACATGAATGCTCAAAAAAGTTTACTCAATAAGTGCCACAACAAAGTCCAACTATCGGCCAGTAAAACACACTGTACACCGAAATACTATACCAATGTTCTTAGTTTATTAAGACTATATTGGTTTAAATACTTGATTCATGTAAGCTTAGCGTTAAGTTCTGCCAGGAAGACTCAATCAGCGCGTCATGTATTAACTAACTTCTAACCAATCATGTGTTAACACTCTTAGTATAAAAGATTGGTACTTACATCCGTCTGAGTTCGCAGATACTGACGGCGCCAATTACCTCCATCCTCCCCAACCACCTCCAAGATGGTTCTTTCCATCCATCCTCCCCACCACCACCAGGATGGTCCCTTCCTTTACCTCCAGGGGGTTGGCTGCGCCCCTGCCTTCATCTTCAGGCGGGATTTGCAGATTCCGTTACCCTCGCATTGCTTGCTAAGGACGGGGCCTACGCGAAAGACTTTATAAAATTATGCTTGCTGAGCTATTAATACATTTTCACTTGTTATATCATTTTATCTCCCGAGTCTTTCTGGTAGAACTGTATATTTCACTTTGTCTAGTTTCCTTATATTTATTATAAGTATACATTCCATAATATATTAACTAATGAACATTAGATATAGATTATGTAATTTTACATAAAGAATATGACATTTTTATTTATAGGGTTAGGTTTTTATTATACAAGTATTTTCACTACAGTTCATACAATATTGTAAGGAAGAGGCAGCGGATCAGGATAATGTAACGTCTGAACCCTATTGTATAATTAAAACTAAAGTAAAATCATGCAATTAAATGAAATTAAAATTGAGATAATATTAATTTGCCTTGGCTCTACAGAGGATAAGTGTTTCTGAGATTGATGGATAAATCATTTTAAATTGATTGTATGATGAGCATTTTAGTTAATTTCACTTTTACCCTCAGTATGATTTTATTATAGCTTTTACATTTCAGGAATGCTTATTGTAAAGAAACAATCACACATGTTTATGCCTCAGAGTTTTTGTATGTGGTTTGACTTCAGTTTTGTCACAGTGGGCTTCAGAGCGCAGTAATACACAGCAGAGTCAGACACACACACATCCTTGATCATCAGAGGAACTGAATTTGATGAAAGTTCAGAGTGAAATCTCTCCTGGAACTCAGTGCCATTTTCTCCTCCATATTTGCTTCTCCTCAGGATGTATTTAGGAAAGTCATTTGCTCTCTGGATGTACCAGAATACATTTTCTTGTGCTGAATCTGTTTTATATTTACACTGTAATGTCACAGATCTTCCTTCAGCTTCAGTCAGGTGTTTGTCTGGCTGATCAACTGTGTCCTCTGATCTGCACTCTGCAAAAGTTTAAGAAATGTTTTTATGAACAATACAATACAACATTTAAGCAATTTAATAAATGTGTTGCTGTATTAATTGAAGATTCATACCAAAAAGGAATAGTGTGAAGAGAAATATATTCTTCAACCTGTGTGCCATGACTGTGTCTATGTTGAAGACACCTTGAAGTAAATCAGTGAATATGAGAGTTTTGCTTTTGCTATTATAATGATGATCCAAGGAGGAGCTTTTGGATACAAGGTTCTGTAGTCAAAGGTAATATTGAGTAACCACTGTCCTCTTATGGTTAACTGCAAGTATTGCATAGCTGAAACACTGTCATCTCATTGAAGAATAAAGGACCTCATTGTATGGTTTTAATATTTATTGTTCATACTGCCACACAAATTCACATTGCAGTTGGCTGTTTGATTCAATTTAGAATTGTAATGTTTTAAACATTGTTGCATTAGATTCATTACATATTTTTAGACTATAGCTTTCTTTTCACCATCTCTGTGTTTCTCTCATTGTACAGTAACAGGTTTTTGTACAGTGTTTCTGTGTTTCCTGTGACTGTGGGCTCCAGAGCACAGTAATACACAGCAGAGTCTGATACTTTAGCAGAGGAGATCTTCAGATCCACATGTTCTTTTCTTGTAATGTTAGCACTGAATCTTTGATCATCAGACACCCGAGCTTCTTTTGCAGCACTGTATGTGTGTACAAGAAATTCAGGTTTTGATCTTCCATACTGACGATACCAGAAGAGATAATCTTGAGCTCCAGAGGCAGAAAAACTACAGGATAATGTAACACTTGAACTCTCCTCAGCAAAAACATCTGTTTTGTTTGGTTTGATGACATTTCCAAATACAGCAGCTGAAACAGAAAATATATTTGTACGGTTTTAGTGAGATGTTTTTAATAATATATATATTTTTTTTTTTAACAAAAAATATAATAATTAACCAAATAACCTACCAACTGAGGCACAGAACAGAATAACTGAATGAAGATCCATTGTTCAAGTGTTCACTGTGAGAAGAGTCAGACTGAATCGTTGCGTCCTCAGTCTCTTTCAGACACGATGAGATCATGTCAGATCTGTGAACTCTGAGTCCCTCCTCTCTGAGCAACATCATGTCTATATTTCACACATGGGGAACAGAAGAAAGAGCCGATCACACTCATCAGTGTTTTCTCTTGTTTTCTCTGTGCTATTAATGTGTTTATGTGTGATTTTGGAATATGTTTGTGATGCGATTCATTGTAAGGAAGAACTTGGCTGTGGCGAACTCGTAAATTATTTTATTGAACATTATTTAATAAAGCAAAAGTTCAAACAATAGTTCCCTGTTTTTTCAACAATACAGACACCACACACTAGTCTGCCGTAGTCTCTCTCCCCCTTTCCCACATAGTCAGTGGCCTTACATCCGGTCTCTCCATGCCAATTACTGCAATGAGAAACAGGAGTTAGTCGCTGCACTTGACTCACCGCTCGTCTCCTGACTCCCTCTCTGTGTTAACATTTACACTTTTTATTATAGAATTTTGTGTATAAATTGATTTTTTACAAGCACTATTTCATCATCTGAAGAGGATGTTAAACTGTCTTGGCTGAGATTCAGCTCATGAGTTTTTGTATGTGGTTTGACTTCAGTTTTGTCACAGTGGGCTTCAGAGCGCAGTAATACACAGCAGAGTCAGACACACACACATCCTTGATCGTCAGAGGAACTGAATTTGATGAAAGTTCAGAGTGAAATCTCTCCTGGAACTCAGT
This sequence comes from Rutilus rutilus, assembly GCF_951802725.1. Taxonomy (NCBI): domain Eukaryota; kingdom Metazoa; phylum Chordata; class Actinopteri; order Cypriniformes; family Leuciscidae; genus Rutilus; species Rutilus rutilus. The sequence continues at coordinate 15,381,170 of NC_140214.1, forward strand.
GCCATTTTCTCCTCCATATTTGCTTCTCCTCAGGATGTATTTAGGAAAATCATTTGCTCTCTGGATGTACCAGAATACATTTTCTTGTGCTGAATCTGTTTTATATTTACACTGTAATGTCACAGATCTTCCTTCAGCTTCAGTCACGTGTTTGTCTGGCTGGTCAACTGTGTCCTCTGATCTGCACTCTGCTAAAATCAATAAAAAAAAATAAAAAAAAAATGAATGTACAGTACAATACAAAATGTAAGCAATTTAATGAATGTGTAGCTGCATTAAATTAAGATTCATACCAAAAATGAATAGTGTGAAGAGAAATATATTCTTCAACCTGTGTGCCATGACTGTGTCTATGTTGAAGACACCTTGAAGTAAATCAGTGAATATGAGAGTTTTGCTTTTGCTTTTATAATGATGATCCAAGGAGGAGCTTTTGGATACCCATAAAAGGTTCTGTAGTCAAAGGTAATATTGAGTAACTACTGCCCTCTTATGGTTAACTGCAAGTATTGCATAAGTGAAACTCAATCTTAACCTCCTAAGACCCGAGCTTTGGTTTGGCGTGCATTTTCGATTTCTTCTAGCTTTTTGGGGTTAGGACTCAGGAGGGACCAATACATATAATAACCAGATATTATCTTTGACCATGAAGCACTTTTTGAAAAAAATGATGTCCACATATGTGGACACTGGGTCTGTATTCACAGAAAAAAATCAATACACCATTGTGTAACAAAGTGCAAATCTCTTTTATTTACAGCCAGTGCCTGAACATTTTTCGTTGTTACTCTTGTATAACTTCTGAACATAAATACATACATCTTCCGCTTATCCGGGGCCGGGTCGCAGGGGCAGCAGTCTAAGCAGAGATGCCCAGACTTCCCTCTCTCTAGACACTTCCTCCAGCTCTTCCGGGGGGACACTGAGGCGTTCCCAGGCCAGCTGGATGACATAGTCCCTCCAGCATGTCCTAGGTCTTCCCCGGGGTCTCCTCCCAGTGGGACGTGCCCGGAACACCGTCCCGGAAAGGTGTCCAGGAGGCATCCGGAACCTCAGCTGACCCCTCATGATGTAGAGGAGCAGCAGCTCTACTCTGAGCTCCTTCCGAGTGACCGAGCTTCAGTCCTGATCCAGGATATTGTCGATACCAAAATAAATTCTGTACAATGACATCATATTTGCGTGAGAGAATGACTGTTTCCCCTTCAGTATCTTGTGTTCTGCCCTGCAGTGGTGTTATTGTCTGTGCAAAACATTCATATTATTTAATATTTAATAAAACTGGTCTCTTACATAGCCTGTATTACTGTCAGCAGAAGCAGAGAGCACAGGAACATCATGACTGCACTGTAAAACACAAATGATGCTTGTGATTGAGAAATGACAATGTCTCTGAAAGCTCCACCCACACATCTCATCATCTGAGGGTTTAAATGATATTTAAATGAAATTGGCTTTTTGAATGTTAAATTTGGAAGTGACATATTCAATAAGATGTTTTTCATTGTAAATTTAGAACTGTTGCAGATAAACTGATTGATATCAAATGTCAAACCACAAACATTGTTATTTTCATTTAGATTTATATATATTTTTAAATGAAATTTATCTTAGACACCATCAATAGTTATTTAAACCAACATTCATAAATTAACACCACATCATAATTTTTGTACAGTGCCTTTGCATTTCTATTCATTGTCTTCAGAGCGCATGTACAGAGCAGAGTCTGTTACTAAAGGCATTGAAAAATGATTCCTAAAGGTCATATATCTCTTGTATTCGGAGCCACACCCTTATAGTAATAATAATATACTATAGATCCAAAATCAGGTACATTTTAATATTATATTGTGTAACTTAATTTTTTTGTGTACAGTAATGCTTGTTTTTCCTTTGCTTCATGTAAGTGCATTTGTAACCACTTTTAGTGTTTTCCCCTTTGCAAATAGATTGGATAGCTTTAACGTTCATGTCAGACACCTGTAAGTGTTTCCACACACTCATTATGTCCTAATTGTCTGTAAATCAGGTTTGGTGATTCCTCTGCTCTTCAAAGACAGCACTAATATAGACAGAGATGTATATCAGTTCAAACTAGAACTGTGCTAAAAATAAGTTCTTTTTGAACAAGAATCAGCACAGTGACAAACAAAGCCTAGTAAGATGTGGAGACGTCACTTAACAACATTTTACTTTGTACAATAACAACAATAGAGATGAAGCTGGCCATAGGGGCCTGAGGAGAGGACTTGTCTGGTTCTTGTGGTCTTTGCTGAGGATCTGTGCCAATGCCTGTCATATCAACAAGATCTTCACACGGGACTGTCTAGACCCGGTCTCTGCTGATGTTCAGGGCTGCAGTGAGGTCTTGGTGCAGGTCAACCATCTGATGTGCACACGGCCCAGATCCGGCTGGCTATTGTAACCTCAGGATAAGAATGAGATCAACAGACTAACAATAGCATAGATGCCATTCTTCCGGTTGACCTAATTTATGCAGCCTGGGTCTGCCGCTTCCAAAGTACTTGCAAGTTCAATACCTGGTCCCAAAAAGTAGTGGTGGGAACTTTGGGCATATATCCGGGCCTGGGTCTCAGGATTACATGAGAGTAAGACGGTCCAAATTCCAGGCTCTTTTCGCTGAATGAAAATGTCTGCAGGTCCTCCACCCTCTTGATAGATGAGAGCACAATTCAGGAGCACTGTTTTGAGGGCACTCTCTGCAGGGCTGTAAGTTCTACAGAGAGGTCCCACAAAGGAATGAGGCGTAACCAAGGAGGATTTAGTCTCCTGGCCCCTCTCAGGAAACTGAATCTCAAGAGTGAGCTAGAATGAGCCAGTCGTCGAGATAGTTGAGAACGTGAACGACCACAAGGCAAGGGCAGCCTCTGTGACCTCCGTGAAGACACAGGGAGACAGAGACGGCCCGAAGGGGAGGACCTTGTACTGGTATGCCCGACCCTCAAAAGCTATGATTACTGATGGTTATTCTTGGAACGGGTGGATCAGCCCCTGAATATTCCAGTATAAGGAACTGTGGTGGTGAACCTGCGTATTGGCGATATTGAACTCCATGAACAGAACCGCTGTAGTTACAAGAGAGTGTCACATTGTCACCCTCAAGTGCAAATACTCTCTCACTTTTTGGAGTGATGACTTCTGTGGCTCTGGAGCCTGCAAATGAAAGTGCCATTAAATGTAGTTTTCTAGCACTTCCGTTACAATAGAATGCATTTACACAATATTATACCTTCAGTTGATGACAGCAGTATCATAATGTAGATCAACATGTTCATTCACTAAACTGGCAAGAACAGCAGCTGCTCCACAGTGTTGTACAGCTCATCTTTACACAGCTGTATAGTGTCTGTGCTAAACTCCTCCTCCTGTCATGACACTGAATCTGAATTACAAGACACCTAAGAAAAAATCAAATGAGCAAAGCTGTTTAAATATTGATGGTTATTTATTTTATTTCTTTGTTTTAGTTTTTTATGTTCTTCGTTTGTGCAGCTTACTGTTTATATTGTATTGCCATTTTGCTCATACATGTGAGTTTGTATAGTTTTTGAAGATACTTTTTAATGACATCTTTTGGAATTACAACATTATGAAAAAAAGAGATAACAACAAACAAGAAACCATGAGAAGCTATGTACAAGTTACGTACACATGCCCTTATGTAACCTTTTTACCTCTCAAATTCACAGCTGTTACCACATTTCCTGTTGGCGGTTTACAGAAACTTGATGTGTTTTGATATGATTGATTTAAGACTTTTTCAAAGAATTAATTTTGTACGAGTTTTTGTAAAGCTTCTCAGGCAACTTGTATCACTGGGCTGCTACTCTTAGAGCACAGTAATATAGAGCTGAATCTGACAGAGTTACACTGTTAATAATGAGTTCGGTGGACGATTGTGATGTAGTCGACTGAAATCCATCTGGTATATTTTCATTGCTACTCCATGATCGAGCACCTTTATACAGTAAAAATATTGGTTCACTGTTTGGATACTGTCTGTACCAGTAAAGCCAAATAGTATTGCTGTTAGTTTCATATGTGCAGCTCAGTGTCACAGACTCTCCTTCTTCTCTGATAACATTAGTATTTCCTTCACTTGGCCCAATTCTATCAGCAAATCCACCTGAAATTAAATATATAACATTTTTATACCATGATCTAATACGGATTTCTTGTTTGGGTTAGTTAGTGATTAATGTATTTTTACCTGAAACCGTGATGAGTATCATGAGTAGTATCTGTATGTCTTCCATGTTAACTGAAAATGAATTAAAGGCTGATGGAATGAAGCACTAAGTGATGAGTGAGAATGAGAATGAGAATGAAGGATGAGTGAAGGTCTGCTGTATACTAATAATGTGGGTGTGGTTAGCGAAATATAAAACATGCTCTCTGCTTTAAAATGAAATGGAAATCATTGTTTCTTTCTTTCTTTCTTCTTTTTTTTTTTTTTTTTTTTTTTTTGCTTACCCTAACCATATTTTTAAACAGATTTAATATATATCTAATGCAAAGTTTACTAACCTAAAAAATAAATAACACAAAGCAAGAAAATGTATAGCTTTCACTTGGGGTTACTTTATTAATTATTAATTGGAATTCACCACATTCAGTTAACTTGTTAGTCATCATAAGGGAACATATTTGTCTCCACCAGTAAGCTGGTGTGTGGTGGGCGTTCTGGCGCAATATGGCTGCCGTCGCATCATCCAAGTGGATGCTGCACATTGGTGGTGGTTGAGGAGATTCCCCCTTCTATGTAAAGCGCTTTGAGGTCTCAGAAAAAGCGCTATATAAATGTAACAAATTATTATTATTATTATTATAACATCAGATAAATGCTTGTAAAATATGGATACACATAACTTGTGAGATTATGTTGCCCCTGTGGTAAAAATTTTTCCAAAGATCGTTTCTGTCATTTTAGGTAGTTCTCATCACGCAGACCTATGCTCGTGTGTTTGTTTTCCCAATAAGTTTGGTTTTAGTTGCTATAAAAAGGGTGTAATGTCATGATTGACAGCTGTGCTTGCGATTGAGTCTGCGGGAGTATGGGCTGGAACCCAGAACCCTTTTCCCTGTTCCACTGCATTGTAACTCCATATTTGTCAAAACATGCGCTTAGATTGATGTCTTTGATCTTTAAGGCGAGTCTCGTGCACATGCGCTTCAAAAACTTTGTTAACAATAAAATTGTTAAACATAGCCTAAATGTACGGTGGCCGAGACGTGCAAAACAAATCACAATTACAAAAACAAAATAGCTGCAAGCAGCAATTATCGGGGCCAAATAGAATCAAATGACAAGACATGCCAACATGTCTGAAAGTGTCAGACCAACTGCAACAATGAGCAATTAAAGGCATTTAAATAGGATTTTAGGAAAAATGCCTGAAAAATCATAGAAACAGTAAATAAAAATATGATTTAATGGATTATCACTTTCGACCAATAGGTGGCGCAGTTACAAAATTGATGTGATGTGGTCAGAGTGAAGTGACAATGACACATACAAAGTTTGGTGTCAATATGTCAAGGCATTGCAGAGATAAAGCCTGAATAGTGCTTTTAGCATCATGCCTCAAATTTGCTGCTGCGCTATACGAAAACGGTTTCGTATATCGACGCGAAATCCATAACTTTTAGTTGCCATGGTCTGGAGATGATACGATTTGAGTTTGGTGAAAATCGGACAAACGGTCTAGGAGGAGTTAGAAAAAGTAGGTTTTGACTGAAAATCAAGATGGCGGACAGGAAGTTTGGCCAAATAAAGAAAACTTGGTATCTATGTTTTCGGCTTGACCCAAAGAATCTATTAAGACCAGTGGCATTTCAATAGCCAGATTTATTCAAAAGTTATTAGCCTTTTTGGAAATTTTGTTATAACTTGTCTCAAAATATTTTGGGCACCTTCAGGGGATGGTGCTGATGGCACATTCTGAGTTTCGTAATATTACATCTGTGCATTTGTTTAGTATAGCATTTTATTTCACAAAACTGTATTGAAGTCCATGGGAATTTCATGGTTTGTTCTATTATAGCGCAACTGAGTCTCAGTCCCACCATTTTTTTCATGTGTCCTCAGAGTGAGCCCATACATGTGTGTCAATTTTGGTGAAAATATCTCAATTCGCATCGGAGTTATAGACATTTATATGAAAAAACACGTAAAAAATGACTGACACATGACTTTGATTGGATTTTACTACCCCTTACTATCAATATTTTCGCATTTGGGCATTAGTGTTTTGCTATCGACCTATGTTTCCAAACTTCTGACGGTGGTTTCGTCTCGATCGGACTAGCGGTTTCGAAGATATCGGCAAATGTTTTTTAAGCGCTAAATCACAACGCTACACAAACCGTAAGGGGAAACCTAGCATGTTTGATATCATAGGACTCGGCAAGGATTCAGGAGTCTAATGAGATGAGTCTCGTGAAAATAAGGCGACCACACCCAGAGTTATAAGCATTTGAAGAAGAAAAAATTCACCACTAGGTGGCGCTGTTTCGAAACTTCTCACGCTCCTTCAGGGCATCGTGCTGATGACCCATACCAAGTTTCGTAACAATCCTTTCATGTGTTCATAAAATACAGCATTTTAGCACAAAATTCGAAATGGCCGACAGCCAAAATGGCTGATATGGTAAAATTGGATATCAGTCGACTCAACATGTTGGCCTGAATCTAACGAGACCAATTTTATGATTTTTGGGCAAACTGTTCAGAAGTTATAAGCAAAAATAGCCATTTTTCATATCTCCGGACCAGTAGGTGGCGCTGCGCCAAAACGCAGCATGTAGCCTCAGGTCATGGTTGGGATGACATGTACCAAGTTTAGTCTGAATCCAATAAAGCGTTGCGGAGATACAGCCTTACGTCTGTTTTCGCAAGCGGTACGTAAAATTTGTTTGTGGGTTTTTTCAAAAATTGTTCAGCGAATTAACTTGAATTCCATAACTTTTTGTCGGCATGGTCTGTAGATGATCTGGTTCAATTTTCGTGAAAATCGGAGCAACGGACTAGGAGGAGTTCTTTTTGAAAATTCAAAATGGCGGCCATATTTTTATGACGGAAAATTACGACACAGGGTGCAATCGAATCGCCATTAGCTCAGGAATCAGAGGAAAAAATAATTTTGTTGACTGGCCTTACGGTTCAAAAGTTATTGGCAAAATATTAGTGAAACTTTGGACAGGTGGTGGCGCTAGAGGGAATGACTTAGACACACCAAAATTGGTGTAATTAATGTCATGTCCTCTATCAGAATGTCAAACCATTACAACTTTCCCGCAATCGGTTCTATGGGCTGCCATTAGCCTGGCAAGCCAGACCTACATCAAGATGTTGGGCCTGGCAACTCACCATAGACACGGCTCAATCCGAGGGGCGGGATAAACGGCTGTCTTTCAAATTCCCTCTGCACGCAATAGGACAGCGCTTCAACCAACCAGAGCGTTTTCCCTACAGCGGAGCTAACGTTAGCTGATAGATTCAACTTCTGCCATATCTGGCCGGCAAAACTACGAACACATCTTCCTTTTTATAAGAATGACTTAAGTGCCGTTCTATGCTCTTTTCTCAAAGAAAAACTTAACTCCAAGTCCTCCAGAGTCGCGGCCAAAGCCGATTCGAAAGATGTTCTCCAGCAGCAGCCGTCATTCTTTGTTTTCAAGTGGCAGGTAACCGTTGCAACTCTGTCGTCATTATGTTAAGCCCGCCCCGCCTACTCTATAAACGACGTGATTGCCTGACCCAATTTAGGTTTCATTACATAAGGATCATTACATATCGAAACATCAAACAAGTATCCATTCAAAACTTATCAAACGTCCTTGAAGGCTATCTGATCAGCTATCCTTCAAACTGTACAGTCGATGACTTGGTTAATGACTATAACCTGGCCTTGTTGCGTAGTCTGGATTCTGTTGCCCCTCTCATCACTCGATCTGTCTCCTTCTCCTGCCCTGCTCCCTGGTTTACTGCTGAACTCCGCCTTATGAAGGCCACAGGACGGAGGCTGGAGAGGTATCATAAAAAAACTGGCCTCACTGTCCACCGGGAAGCCTACAACGACCATGTTAAGAGCTACAAAGATGCTCTGTCCAAGGCCAAAAACGACTATTTTTCTACACTCATCGGCAACCAACAAATTCAACCTAAACAACTCTTTTCCACCATCAATCGCCTACTCTGCCCACCTGACACGCTTCTGCCATCTGACGTTCCTGGCTTATGCTCCAGATTCCAGGATTACTTCCAGGGAAAGGTAGAATCTATCCACCAGCAATTGCAGCAGTCCAGCCCTTTTCATTCAACGACACTACCGCTGCTTGACACAAACCTCACTACTGCCTTCACGCTGGAGGACTCCCTTTCATCTTTCTCCATGCTAAACACAGCTCAAGTTCTTGAGCTGGTGTCAAAGGCAAAGGCTACAACCAGCAAACAGGATCCAATGCCGACTGCACTGGTTAAGGCATGTCTTCCAACTCTGGCTCCCACCCTTGTCAACATCATCAACACCTCGTTGTTTTCCGGTGTGGTCCCCACCAGCTTTAAAATTGCTGCAGTGATCCCTACACTTAAAAAGCCTGGCCTGAACCAAGATGATCCAAGCCACTACCGCCCAATCTCTAACTTACCATTCATCAGCAAGTTATTGGAAAGGGTCGTGGCTTCCCAACTTAACGATCATATGCTACAACACAACCTTTACGAGCCATTTCAATCTGGTTTCAAAACACAGCACAGTACGGAAACTGCCTTAATTAAAATCACAAATGATCTGCTCATGGCAGCTGATTCTGGGAATGTCTGCATCTTAATACTTCTTGACCTCTCTGCTGCCTTTGATACGGTCTCCCATTCCATTCTTCTCACTCGACTTTTAAATCTCATTGGCCTCACTGGTACTGTGTATTCCTGGTTTAAATCCTATCTCACCAACAGGCAACAATACATCACCATTAAGGATATTTGCTCAGAACTGGCGCCAGTCTCACATGGCGTGCCACAAGGATCGGTGCTTGGCCCACTACTATTCAATGTCTATTTGTTACCTCTTGGGTCGATCATCCGGAAGCATGGATTACATTTCCATTGTTATGCTGATGATACCCAGCTCTACATCAGTACTAAGCCTTCCACTCCTCTTCCACCATTGACACTTATCAACTGCCTGAAGGACATAAAGCTCTGGCTGGACAGTAATTTCCTCAAACTCAACAAAGACAAAACTGAACTCATGGTGTTTGCTCCACAGTCACTTCTTAAAAAAGTTGATGACTTTATACTGGATGTGGATGGCTGTTCAATATCAGCATCTTCCCAAATACGCAACCTGGGCGTCATCATGGACTCCACTCTCTCCTACCTGCAACACATCAAAAACATAACTAAAACAGCATTTTTCCATCTCAAGAACATTTCTAGACTCCGTCAATGCCTCTCCAACTCTGTAGCTGAGACCCTCATCCACTCTTTCATCCCTACCAGACTCGATTACTGCAATGGTATCCTGCTTGGTCTGCCCAGCAAAGCTACTGACAGACTCCAGTACGTACAGAACTCTGCTGCTAGGATGCTTACCCACACTAAACTCGGATCTCACATCACTCCAATCTTGAAGAAGCTTCATTGGCTGCCAGTTAAATCACGGATCAAATATAAAATCCTCCTCCTGACGTACAAATCGCTCCATGGACTTGCACCCCAGTATCTCTCTGATCTACTCCACCCCTACAATCAAGCTCTTAGTACTCTTAGCTCAAGAAGGCTTAGTACTGATGTAGAGCTGGGTATCATCAGCATAACAATGGAAATGTAATCCATGCTTCCGGATGATCGACCCACCATCTTGCTTTATGGTGGCAATGTGACTGTTTTCAATCTATCAAATATCACCCAAATCCTCTTTTTTTCTTCATCTTGCTCCTGGTACCCATGTCAGGGAGCCTCTAACCCAACTTGTTCCATAATATTGAGTGAAGATATTGCTGGAATATCCTCAAAATCTTGTTTGTTTGGAGTGAGGTCTGGAGTAGGCCGAAGCCCTTGAGCTACCCAGGACTTTCTTGGTTTTACACCCAGGGCCCAGGTGGACGCACAGGGTAAGAAACAACATGCCTCCCAGACAACCAAAGGCTATACCACCAGAGGATGAGTCACTGGTGACTATGAGTCTCTTCACTCAGACGCTTGAGCAGCAAAAAGATTTTTACAAAGACATGTTACAACAACAACAGGACAACTTCAAATCTTTTGTGCAGCTCATAATTGATGGCACCAACAAACGCCTAGATGATGTATTTAAGGATGTTCAAGGAATCAAAATCAGCTTGGAATTTACTCAAGACAAAGTTGACAAAATGGCTAAAGCACAAGAGGAAATGAATAAGTCGAAGAAGCTTGAAACGGAAATACTTAAATCAAAGGAGGAGTTGGACAAGATGGCGACAAAGCTGGATTTTATTGAGAACCAGTCACGAAGAAACAACCTTATAGTGGATGGCATTCCTGAGGAAAGAGGAGAGAGCTGGGATGTATCCGAGAAGAAAATCAAGGACATGTTGGTCAGCAAAATGGGTCTAAATGACAACAATATTGAAATTGAACGGGCCCACAGGATTGGCCAGCATCAGGAGGGTGGAAGACCCAGACAGATAATCGTCAAACTCCTGCGATTCAAGGACAAGCAGACCATTTTATTCTCTGCAAAGAAATTAAAAGGCACACGCATCTACATTAATGAGGACTTCTCTGAGGCTGTAATGAAGAAAAGAAAAGAACTGCTACCAAAGCTGCGAGCTGCCCGGGAAAGAGGAGAAATAGCCACTCTGAAATATGATAAACTGGTCATAAAATCCAAGAGTGGAGGAGCCTATAGTTAGAAGTATGTAAACATTCATTTTGTGTTGTTTATTTGTATTTTTGTGTGTTTTTACTTGTAATTTAGATCATGGCTATTGACTTGTGTCATTCAGCTTTTCCAATTAAGGGTATTACAATAGCGCACTTGAATATCTGCAGTTTGAGATACAAAACTAATGACATATATCAGATTTTGCAGTCCAATAGTATTGAAATCCTAGCTTTGTCTGAAACACACTTAGATTCTAGCTTCACGGATGCTGATGTGAAGATAGACGGTTATAGATTATTTAGGAGGGACAGAAATAGACATGGTGGTGGTGTTGCATTCTATGTTAAGGATAACATCCCAGTTAATGTTCGAAATGACTTCATATGGCAGAATATTGAAGCATTATGGGTACAAGTTCATATACCACACATAAAGCCTATCTTAGTTGGGTGTGTATACAGACCTCCCAGTGCCAATACTGAATATTTGGATAACATATGTGAAATGTTTGATGCTGTTTGTGATCAAAACAGAGAGATATTTATTTTAGGTGATCTTAACATTGACTGGCTGTCACCAAACTGTCCAATGTATAAGAAGCTTAAATCTACAGCTACAATATGTGGCCTAAAACAAATCATAACTCAACCCACTAGGGTTGCTACCAGTACACTGATGTTATCTGCAACATGTATAGATCATATATTTACAAACGCTTTTGAACAATGCTCCAAAGCAGTCTCTGTGCCCACTGGTTGTAGTGACCATAATATCATAGGAGTCACAAGGAAAACTAAATTGCCTAAAGGTGGCTGTAAAATAATTCATAAAAGAACTTATAGATATTTCAACCAAGAGCAGTATGTGGGTGAAATTCAAGGTGTGGACTGGTCAGAAGTGTGTGAAGATCGTGACCCTGACTCAGCCCTTAATGGGTTTATGGACATACTAATGCAAATAGTCGACAAGCATGCTCCTCTCAGAAAAAGAGCTGTGAGAAATAAAAGTGCCCCTTGGTTGGACAAAAATCTTAAAAATTTAATGCTGTCTAGAGATAATGCTAAAACAAAAGCTAATATTTCTTGCGAACTAGCTGATCAAAAACAATACCGAACTCTTAGAAATAAAGTAGTCAAAATGAATAGAAAGAAGAAAAAAGAGTACTTTCAGGGAAAGATTAATGAAGCAAAAAATGATGGTAAAAAACTATGGAACACTTTAAATCAAATAATGGGCAGGAGTAAGCACTCAGCTGCTTCATATGTTGAAAATGATGGAGTGTTCATTACAGATCCAGAGGGAATTGCTAATTATTTCAACAATTATTTTATTAGTAAGGTAGAGAAATTTCGATCTGGTATGTGTCCAAATATCTCAGCATCTTATGATGCAATATTAAGTAAGATAATGAGTGAGAAGAACCATTCTGTCACTTTCTCATTTAGTCAAGTTGACAGAGGTTCTGTTGGAAAAATTCTTGCAGCTCTTCCTGATGGAAAGGCATCAGGCATGGACCACTTGGACTCCAGGCTTATCAGGGTGGCAGCTGAAGCTCTGTCCTTTCCCATTGCTCATTTGGTCAATTTAAGTTTGTTGCAGGGCATATTTCCAGAGAAATGGAAGGAGGCTAAAATCATACCATTGCCTAAAAATAAAAGAGCCACATTTACAGGACAGAATAGCCGACCTATCAGTCTATTACCTTTACTCAGCAAAGTCATGGAAAAGATTGCTTTTGAACAAGTTTATAAATATTTTTTTTCTAATAGTCTGATCACCAAGTACCAGCACGCATATCGAGAGGGTCACTCCACATGTACTGCTTTAACTCATATGACCGACAACTGGTTAGAAGAAATCGATGCAAACAGATTAGTAGGAGCAGTGATGTTGGACTTCAGTGCAGCGTTTGACCTGATAGATCACAAAATACTGCTTCAAAAATTAGAATGCTATGGTTTTACACCTTCGTCTATGTCATGGATGGGGAGTTACCTATCTAATAGGAAGCAGCGGGTGTTCTTTAATGGTCAATATTCATCTATTAAGACAATACATTGTGGTGTGCCCCAGGGTAGCTGCCTTGGGCCTTTGCTATACTTGATTTTTACAAATGATTTACCTTTTATTGTGAAACATTCAACTGTTGTCATGTATGCAGATGATTCCACACTGTACTGTTCTGCAAAAACTCCTCATGATGTCTCAAATCTATTAAATCATGACTTGCAGAATATAAGCAAGTGGGTAAAAGATAACAAATTGGTTTTAAATGTAGACAAATCAACATCTATGATATTCTGGAAAAGATCAAAACTAACTACCCAGCCCTCTCTGAACTTGTCAGTCAATGGGTTGCAGCTAAGACAAGTGATGCAAGCCAGGTTACTGGGCGTCACCTTGGATTCTTACTTGTCTTGGTCAGCTCATATTGATGGAATGATAGCTAAAATGGGGAATGGTATTGCAATGTCCAGAAAATGTATGTCATATATTCCTATGTCCATTGCTAAGCAGGTTGTCCAGTCTCTTGTTCTGTGCCATTTAGAAAACTGTCCAATTATATGGTCGTCTGCATCACAAAAAGACCTTCGTAAGCTTCAAGTGGCACAAAATAGGGCAGCGAGGACTGTCCTCCAGTGCTCTCTTAAGGCTAACGTGGCCCTGATGCATACACGCCTTTCTTGGCTTACAGTTGACGACAAAATCAAACTACGATTAACTTTAATATTGTGGAATGCAGTATTTATGAAACAGCCACAGTTTCTCTCTGAGCAGCTTGTTTTTGTAGGAAGTGGACACTTATATGCCACCAGGCAGGCACTAGGTGGTGACATAAAACTTCCGCTTCCCAGGACAAATTTTCTGAAACGCACATCACTTTACAGAGCAATATCTATTTGGAATCGACTCTCTGTCTCATCACGCAGAATTCAGAACAAATACAAATTTAAGAGGACAGTAACCCAAGAACTGCTGCAAATGATCTTGTGAAAGCTGGAAATTGTCATGTTCTTTCATTTCGTAATATTTTGAATGTAATTGCAATGTTTGAATTCTTTTGATTGTAATTTGTGTTGTTATTGCTTTGTGTAATTTTATGTTGTGAATATTTTAAAGAGGACCCCAGGAAGATTAGCTGCCATTAAATGGGCCGCTAATGGGGATCCTAATAAAACAATAAAACAATAAGCTCGGTCTCTGCGGTCCTCAGACAAGGACCTGCTCGCTGTCCCTAAATCCAGGCTACGGACGTTTGGTGATAGAGCGTTCTGTGTGGGTGCGCCATCACTCTGGAACAAACTTCCTCATGCCATCCGCTCTGCACCTACCCTGGCAACTTTCAAAGAACAGCTTAAAACACACCTCTTCGCTGAGGCATATGGGCTATAGCTGCCCTGGTTTTACTCCCCTTTATTACCCCCCCCCCCCCCTCCTCTTTGCTGTTTGTTAAGCGTCCTTGGGCTTTGTGAAAGGCGCTATATAAATTAAAGTTATTATTATTATTATTATTACGTAAATTTGATCAACTTTATTACATACATTTGTAATATTTCACAATAATTTTAGTTAAGTGTCTTATGGGCCATTGTAAAACAGTTTCCACATTACCCTGGTGCTCTTTCATTTGTTGATGCACTTGAGACCTTCAAGATTGTAACTTATCTTTTTTTTTAAGCACTTGTAATTTCCTCATGCCTACCTTAAAAGCTCAGGAAGGTTTTTTTGTTCTAGCACTGAATCTCCTGTTGTCACAGTGGGCTAAGTGAAATAAACTAACAATAAATCATTGCGTAACATGAAGTATCAGTAAACTTAAAGGGGGGGTGAAATACTTTTTCATGCATACTGAGTTTTTTACACTGTTAAAGAGTTGGATTCCCATGCTAAACATGGACAAAGTTTCAAAAATTAAGTTGTACGTTTGATGGAGTAAAAATACTCCTTCCGGTTTGTCACAAGTTTCTGAAAGTTTTTTTCGAGTATGGGCATATGTGACGTCAGACGCGACGGAATTTCCTTATACGGGTCCTAAGGGCACTTCTCCCGGAAGGGCGCGCACGCACCCGTAGACCAGAGCGAGAGGGCGAAAGCAGTACGCCCATCAAAGCGCTGTGCTCGCTGCAGTCACAGGACTTTGTTTGTTCCCTGCATTTCGACGATAATTGTTTTATAAACAAGGCCCAGTTCGACGCCGGATTTGCAGATCATCTAATGCTTAAGGATGGAGCAGTCCCAACGATAAAGGTTCACGGTCGTGCGTTGGAACCGCAGGCGGTGAGTAAAACTGCTTCAAATGTCTGTGTGTTGTTAGCTATTGGCGCGTAAGCACCGCCCACACGGCACGCCTCCAGCCGCTCATTTTTTTCCGGAAAGACTCGGTACAGCCTATTTTTCTTCTATAAATATAATAAAACTAAAGACTTTTTGGAGAAATGAAGGATGCAATATTGCATCCTTCATTTCTCCAAAAAGTCTTCAGTTGAAATAGGTACTATTTTACTTAATAAAATAATTAAGTATTTAATTTATTTAATCTTTACTCTATAGGTACTCAAGATTAACATGAGATTGACTGAAACTGACCCCCCCCCCCCCTCCCTTTAAATAATTTAGTAACCTTAATGTAAGTAAACATTGTTCTGTTAAAATGTACCAAAAAAGAGCTTACCATCATATTGTGCTGTGAGACACAGGGAAATCAAAGCCCATTTAAACATAGTTGTTCTGTGCTGTAAAAGAGCAGAAAGAACTGTGCTCTCTCTGTGCTTCTCACAGCTCTACTTTAAAGGGCACCTATTATGACCCTTTTCACAAGATGTAAAACAAGTCTCTGTCCCCAGAGTATGTATGTGAAGTTTTAGCTCAAAATACCCAACAGATATTTTTTTACAGCATGTTTAAATTGTCATTTTTTGGGGCTCAGAAAAACTTGCCGTTTTAGTGTGTATCCCTTTAAATGCAAATGAACTGCTGCTGCCGCCGGCCCAAAAGGCGGAGCCTCATGAGCTCGCGCTCAGAACCAGGACAATCTCATCTAATGATATCAGACCTGAAACTCTCAGTTGCTGTGTTCATTTCGACTCGGAGTCGGACAATAATGCCCACAGAGCCAGAGAATATATACTGTATGGAGATTGAACAGGTGTAGTTTAGCTTAATTATGGTTATAACTTATTTGCCATCTGCTTTTATCGACTATTAATACAAGCCTGCTGTAGCAGACCTCGTCCGAATGATGACCAAAATATACTGATGAGTTCAATTAAGTTTATTGTACATGACACAAAAGATGAAGCATTAGTTTTACTCCAGAAAATCACTATTCACCTTATTCCGGAAGTAGCACTGGGTGGCGCCATCCGCGTAATCTCACTTCCTGGTTTAGCTACTTAGCGCTTTGTTTGCCCTGGTCCAATCTGTTATCTGTCTTGATATAAGTAGTAGATAGACTATAATATTATAGCCAAATGCGTTGGCCTATGGTTATTAACAGCTGCTGCAACGTACTAAAGTACATTTCACTTGAAGCTTTTGAAACAATGCCACAATCAAATTATTTAATAGCTGTGTATTTCTAATAGCTATTACTTAGTTATGAAGATGTGCACAAACTACATGTAAAGTTTGAAACATTATTACACCACAGTTTGTTTGCTTAATCACCAGATACATTTGCAGTGTATAGCCAACAGATGAGAAAAAAATAGCCACGAACTGGTGTAGAAAGAAAGCCTCAACTAGATGAACAAGAGGGTAACGTTAGCTTAGCTAACTGCAATTTCTTATGCTTTGATCTCTAACACAAGTAATGGCTGTAAAATAAATCCAGCGACTGAATTCTAGAGGACCATAGCTTTCAAACAAGGTATAGCATGTGTATGTGTCCTGTAGTGAGACCATTACAACATTAGATGTTTGTGGCTAATGTAGGCTAAACACTACACATCGGCCGGGCTGCGATCAGACAGGCAGACGGGTCATATAAACACCTAAAAGTCGTTTAAAAATTACCCCGAGAAACAGTGCATTGCTGTGCTGTTGGTACACACGTACATAGCACATTTGGCACAAATTAGCTTATCTTATGTGACATTTTATCAGTGAGACTTCTCTGCAGTTCTCCTCGAAATTGAATGAGGGTCCGCTAAACCGGAAGTTGGTTTACAACGGAAGTACTGGACAGAAGTAAAAGTGGGCGGGGCGGAATAAGGTGAATAAGAGCAGCTAAATAAACACAGTATAAGATGTGAGCATTTAAGTCTTATCCAAAACTCTCTCTCTACCTTTCATTAGTTAGTTAAACTTTATTGTCCTTAAAGGCAATTCTTTGTGTAGACAGCAATAGGAACAGTAGTATACACATACACATATTAACAACACAACACAACACAACACATCAATTACCTTGAATTACAAAAAATCATTTAAAAACTTAATTGCCGCCGGTATGAAAGAATTTCTATATCTATTTGATTTACACAGGGGGAGTCTAAATCTCCGCCCTGAAGGAAGGAGTTGAAATTCAGCACACAATGGATGAGTAACATCAGAAAGCACTACCTGGCCCTTCCTAATTGTCCTGCACTCATAAATCTGTGAGATAGTCCTTAAATCGGTCCCCACTATCTTACTGCACATTGTCACAATGCTTGTCAGCTTCCTCCTGTTCTTTAAATTAAGGTTACCATACCAGCAGACGATGGAAAAACTTAAAATGGCTTCAATGAAGCATGTATAAAACATTTTCATAAAAGAAACATCCATGTTAAAAAGTCGAAGTTTCCTTAAAAAATGCATACGCTGAAGTGCTTTTCCTCTAATTATATCAGTGTTTTCCTCAAATTGTAGTTTATCGTCAATTATAGTCCCTAAATATTTATATTGTTTGACTACTTCTACCTGCTGTCCCTTTATGATCAACCCGTTCTCATCAATCTGCGTATAAATAACACGACTTTACACTTTCAAATTGCGTGCAATGCATACGCCAAAATCCAATTTTGCGTGCATATGATACGCCAATCCTTCCCATTAACTTCGATGGAGAGCAGATGCGTCTAAATACCACGCATCACCTTCAACTGCAATGACGTCACCAGCGAGGCTCAGTTCGACCAGTTTGCCTGCACCTGATGCGCGTACCGTTACACCTTCAAACAGGTAAGTAAGGGCACAAAACCTTTTTTTCTTTCTTTTTTTTATGAGATCACGGTGTTAACTGTATTATTTTAATTATTTCAGTGTTTCTGTGGCCATGTGTCAAAATGGCAGCGTAATGCGTTAAAATGAGTTGTTAGTGGAACCGTGGGCTGCTCCGTTAGCACAGATGGTATCCTACCATTGACATTAGCCTAAGCTAACTTCTACTGTATGCCTGTTGCAGTTTGAAATACATAAAAAAACCGTTTTTAATCATGTTTTGACATGGCTGATGACAGCACTACAAAACAACAGACTGAATTAGTGTTTGCTAACGGTTTTAGCTAAAGTGGTTAGCCTAAGCCTACGGGACCCCCCAGGGGTCAATAATATTGTGGACTAATCAGTGCGCATGGACTTCTAAACCGGATTTATTCCCAAATTGTGGGCAACAGGGACTGGGTGGGTGGGAGGGAGGGAGGGAGGGAGGTGTTTCTCTAACGCAAGATCCAGGAGGCGGGGTTGGATCCAGATCCAACTCCTCCCACCTTACATAAACCTAAACCTACCAATCTACCAATCTCTACCCCCTGGATCTCGTGTACTGCAGTGAGGTGCTACTGGGAACCTCCGGGAGACTTGGGATGTCTGCCATTGTGTCATTCCCACTATTTCACAATAGTTATTGGGTAACATTACTGTCACACAACCTTATCTGTCCTCAAGAATATGGAAGTTCCATTAATTAGAGAAGGTAGTAGTAAGCCAATGCTTCCAAAGTATTACTTAGTGCATTGCTTCAATTTCTACATGGATGTAGTACTGTTATAATGCTACTAATTACACATTTTTGCCAAAAATGTACACATTAATATTACAAAAGTTACTTGTCATTTCCATAAAATAAGTTACTTTGTGATATTACCCTATAATGTGTGTTGTGAAAAGTGCTACCCATACTCACTTTGTATCACACACTTAGCCTACTTTACTTTGCAGTTCAATATCATTAACATCAATTGGAATACTTAAGTTTATATGCAGTTTGTCTGATGTGTTCTATGTCACCCATCCCTAGGTCCAACACAATTTATCCATGGTGGACAATAAAGACAAATTTATGTCGTTTTTTATCTTTATAGCGACATTGGAAAGGCATAGGATATGCTCACATCAATCCCTCCCACAGAATTAAATATTTTGTTACGTGGCATGTCGATAATTATAATTTATTTTTGTTTTGTTTGTAGTGAAAATGCCAGGTGGATCAACTCTTCGACAGTGCACCCATTGCCTGGAAAAGATAAATTGTGCCAATAGAAGATGCACCAAGGTAAATAATGTACAATAGGCTATTGAACTGTCTAACTGCTAACCCCCATTTTCATGCATTAAAGCCAGAGTCATTAAGTCCAAATTAAAATAAACTTTATTGGCATTAAATATCTCAGTATTTGTTTCCCATGCAATAGAGTGACAATAAAACAGGAGTTTGCAGTGGAGACATTAAGTTCATCATACAAAAGACAGAAAGAGTTTTTTTTGTTACTCTATAAATTTGCATCACAGTAGGTATTTTTCAAAATGTTACATTTCCCACCTGATGGAAAGGTACCTGCTGTTATTGAAATTTTGACTATTGGTTCCTTTAAATAACATCCTCTTACAAGGCTACATATTTGACATTGAATCTGTCTATTACAGACAGTACTTAGTATTGCGGTGAATCTCAACTGTGGTCACTCAGTTCTTTTAGATTATCCATATTTTAAGAAAATGGCAAGATCTCCACTAGCGCATATCATAATGACAACTTAAAGGGATAGTTCACCCAAAAATAAAAATTGTCATTGTTTACTCACCCTCAAAGTTGTTCCAAACCTGGATGAGTTTCTTTCTTCTGCTGAACACAAATTAAGATATTTTAAAGAATGTTGGTAATCAAACAGTTGAAGCACCCATTGACTTCCATTGTAGGAAAAAAAAATACAATGGAAGTCAATGGGTGCTTCAACTGTTTGATTACCAACATTCTTTAAAATATCTTCATTTGTGTTCAGCAGAAGAAAGAAACTCATCCAGGTTTGGAACAACTTTGAGGGTCAAAATTGTCATTTTTGGGTGAACTATCCCTTTAAGTTATAATGTCTGTGGCCAGATAATGGACATTCGTATTTTCCATTAAAATATGGATGCATATCTAACTAGGTTTTAGCATTATGCCTTTTAATATTATTAAAATGTGACGGTGCATTGACTCAGCTGCATATTTAGTCTGTCTGTTCAATGAATTGCATAAACTTGATATCCAAGTTATTATTTAGGCCCTTGTAAATAGAGGGCTAGAAAATCAGCATTGCTTGATCAACTGGACCCCAGTTTAGATTATTTTTTTTTTTAATTCCCGTGAGTCATGCCGCTCTCTCTTGTCTCTCTCCCTTACTCAGTGTGGGAAGCTGCTGGACATGAAGCCCAGGCAGACGGCCCGTATGAAAGGATTCCGGGCCAGAGCCAAGGAATGGGCACAAAAAGTCAAAAAGTCCCGCAATCAGGCAAAGATTTTTGACAACAGTGCCCTGCTGGTAATACAATTTTTGTCTTTCTCTTTTGGTCAGGCATTTCAGGTTCCTGTCAACATTACAGAAATATAGAATTGTATTTACATTGTGCAAGGAAGCAGCAACTATGGTAATGTCATGCAGTTATGTGTCATGATGTCATCAACCCAACTGCATTTGCAATATTTCAGATAATAATGAGCTAGTCCATATATAAATATTAAAACAATACACAGAATTTAGCCCTGCCTATAACTTGTATTCATTCAGCCCCAGTATCCAAGGCCACTTTACACTAAGAGGTTTTTCTTTTGGTTCACTGCACTGTAACAAAAAAAAAAAACTGTGAAATGTAAGCCAGCACAGGGTGCCGAACGTTTACCATTAATTAATGAAAATATTGGTTAAAGATCGTTAAAAAAGAAATGGTCAATGACTGCCAGAAGCGTTTGCAAAACAAAAACTGTAAAATTAAGGTAAAATATCCTAATTCATAAGTGTTTTACAAAAAACAGTTATTTTACAGGTAGTTCCAAGATGATTATTGTGAAACATTCTCTATAAAATGTAAATCTCTTGCAGTTAACAATTAGCTAGCAACAGCACATATGAATGAACTGATATAACTATCATTCCATCAGCAACTACAGGACAAATCAGTTATTTCCTGTAAAATTTGGATTTTTTTTTACAGTGTGGTCATGCAGTAGAGTAGGTTAAGACACTTGCTGATGCAGGGGCAGTACAGAATCTTTTAGAGAGAAAGTTTGATTTCTTACAGGAAAAGATACATTTGCATATGCCTCAGTTACTCCAGAAAGGACATTCACCCTTATAAAAACTAGGGGTGTAACAATATATCGTGTCACAATAAATCGCAATACAAAAATGCAACAATATGTATCGTGGATAGTGACAATATGTATTGTGTATAGTTAGTGTTAGTCAGAACTTCATGAAACTACTATATAATGTTGAATATAATGTATAGTGATGCAATGGGAGAATATGTGTGGGTCCTGATAATGTCAAATGTCTGATGTTACCAGTAAAAAGTGGCCAACATTTTTAAATACATCTAGTCAGTAACAGAGTGCAAACATATTCATCTAAAATGATTCTGTATTTTCAGCTTCAGAATCATAAATATTTTTTGTCCTGTGCATCAGCACCAAGGCCAAGCCTATTAATTACATCCACAATATATTAAATTTATCTTTTAATCAACAGCACATTTTTTGTTAACCTTGTACATGTCTTGAAGTATCGCAATAGTATCGTATCGTGAGTTCAGTATCGTGATATGTATTGAATTGTAACATGAGGGTATCGTTACACCCCTAATAAAACCCATACTAACTTTTTTAGACAGCTTGTATGTGTATAATAATAATAACGTCTTTCTTGCCTTTGTAACCCTGTCTTAGAAATATCTGTGTGTTTGCTTATTGTTTTTCTATGTTAAGGTGGAGAAACTGAAGGCCCTTGGGTACTTTCCCCTCCTGCTGTGGGGAAAGTACAGACCACAAAACAAAAAGTGGATGGCCCAGCTCCAGTTCCCCTTTGAGCTGCCAGTGGTAGCGCATGCAGTCCTGGAGAAGATATTGTGCCTATTTGAAGGTTTGTTAGAAGGTAGGTCACATCACAACATCAGTACATTCATGACTCTCTATTAAGATTGATCCTGTATTGTGTACCTATCCAGTTGGATTGGTTTTAAATGTCAGTACAGAGAATTTTTCACACAATCTAGATTGCTGGTGGTGGGTAATTTTGTTCTACTTATCTTTTGTCTTAAACTTTTTATATTTTTCTTTGGTTACTCACATTTTGAACCACATACTGCATCTTAAATGTCTTGTTTTGTTTTATTTTTTTATCACAGCATGTGATCTTGAAAGAGAGGAGGTGGGACAGCAAGAGAGGACAGGAGAAGAAGATGAGGCAGAAAGAGAAATAGATGATGAAGACCAGAGAGGACATGAGGGGCAACGTGAAATAGGAGAGACTGAGAGGAGGGACATGCAGGAGATGGAGATAGAGGCACAGGAAGACAGAGTAGAGAGTGAGAGAGTGAAGAGAGGAGAGATAGAGGTACAGGAAGAGAGAGTAGAGAGAGGAGAGATAGATGTACAGGAAGACCAAGTGGAGAGACAAGAGATGGAGAGACAGGAAGACTTCGAAGAGCTGGGACTGATGGAGACAGACAAGCAGAGAGAACAGGCAGAGGAAATGGGGAAAAAAGAGATTGAGGCGAAGAAGAAAGTAGTAGCAGCAAACAGGTAAGTGTCAATACAGAATAGAAGAGGCAGAGCATTAAGGGCAATCTTGACTATGTAGAATATGAGATACAGAATGGTAAAGAATGTGTCCATGTACAAAAAGAAGTAGCACACCACACTAGACTCGGAAGTCAGATGGTATTTCACAAGTTGCTCTTTTTCTAGTACTTTTTCTAATAACGTGGAGTTATTTGTATGGCAGTAGTTTGGCATCCGGTGTGCCATAATGCAGTGTGGCAATGCCCAATGGTGAAGTCATCAGAGAAAGTGTCAACAGATTGTCCTGCATTGCGGTGTACTCGCAAGCATTCACCTGGTTTGCAAGGCAGACACCACACACCTCTATGGCAATTTACACATGTTTTTTGTTTCTCTATACAGGAAGTCAGCTGTCAAGATTTCTGCTAAAAGGAAAAGTAAAAGAAGCCAAAACAATGATGATGGTAGGAAAAATGCTATGAAGTATTTTTAATTCAAAATTAATTAAATACTAAGTCCTAAACTCTTAACTAATCCTAATCTAATAGCTTTTTGGCCCACAATATAATATCTTTTTATTGCTAGTTTAGTACATTACAGGCCTGATAACAAATTAATAAAAATAAATAAAACTATTAACGTAATATTAGTTGAAAATGTTTTTTACTTGCTTAATTGACTCATTTTACATTGGAGTTTTTGGGGCTTCGGAATAATCCAGGGAAATTATGATGTGCATTTACTTCTGGTCTTATATTTCAAAGAGAAATGCATACAATACCCTTTCTGTGGGTTTATATGGTTACATTGCAATGGTTTGTACTTAATTTGTTAATTTTTCTTTATAGCTTGCCAGTATCACAGCACATTGGACATTTTCCCAGTGCAATATGTGTCCAAGACACGTGAAAAAAAGGTGAGCAGCTATACGGAGAACATTCTGTATGACTGTAAGTGCATAAATTGATACTATACTACACCAGGAGAATAGTGCTGAAATTGTTGCCTTTTGTCAGAAAAGTCTAAATAAAAAGTAGTTAACATGTTAAATCATTTGCTGTTAGAGCATTCTAAATATTAAACCAAAACTTTGATGTTTTGGTAATTATATGGCAATTGATTTTTAGAGGCTGGGACGAAAAATTAAATGAAATATTTAATTATAAAATAAAAGTATGACTTTGGTTTGTCTTTTACCCTCTTCCCAAGGGCTGTAAAGAAGTCTTGGTCCATTGGCTCCCGTGTCCGTCATGGTAACATCAGCTTTCTTGTTTAACTGTCTTATGAGTTGTCCTTAAAGGGACAGTTAACCTAATTAAGAAGCCTGTCTGATTTACCATGAATTGGGAGTTATTTAAGTTTATGTAATAAGCACCTGGACCAGTGTTACATTTCTTTTTGGGAAGTCAGGTGGGCTGCTTAATTCGGATGAACTAAGGCCTCTCCACATGTGGCATCTGTTTTTGCCTACAGAGAGATTAAGCTACACAACTACAACATACATGTACAGTTTAAAATGTCATTACAAAGTGACAATAATTTAATTTGGATATAAATATACATTCTCTTCTGCTTTCTCCACCCCATTCTGTCAGGGAAATATGTAGAAGCCTAACAGGGTTTAGAAACCATGTCAGAGGCTATCCTTATATTTAACCTATTTCAGAAATTAAATACATAATTTCTGTACGTTTTATTTTGCCATTTCTTTCAGCCTAAAGGCCTGGCCCCCATCTTGGGAACCGCAGGAGAACATCAGAATGACTGTGTCATAAAGGAAGGTCTGCTAAAAATACTGTTGTCACATTGATGGTGCAAAGAAACAAATGTTGTGAAACATATGAAATAACACTTATTTTTAACAATAAAAGTTCTGTTGTGGGTTTTGTTGTTGTTGTTTCTCCCTCTCTGAAAACAAGGAATTGACATTGTTACTGGAGTACTTGAGGGTGTATAAATATCTTTTCATCATCCAAAAGGCCAATCGTTGTATTGTGCAGTTTGCCTTTTCACAACCTTCCACCCAGAAAAACTAGTTTGCATTGTCTGGCACTTCCTATGAGCATTTCACAATAAAAGTACTGTTGCAGGTTTTGTTGTTGTTTCTCCCTCTCTGAAAACATGGAATTGTCATTGTTACTGGAGTACTTGAGGGTGTATAAATATCTTTCATTTTGTCCTATGAGAAAGTTTCATTTTCACCTCATTCTGGCCCCATATATTCAAGCTAGTTAATAAAGCACAAGCACACCTGCATGTACAATAGTAACCCCCAAAACCTTCAAATACCAAAATAATAGAACATTACAAACAAATAGATATCCCCCTATATTCATATTGAGCAAAACATATGACATAACACTTATTTTTAACATTTACTGTATTTTAAGTCTGTTGTAACCACTTATTGTAACTCATTCCGTGACTGGGTGTATATATGTGTGTATAATACATTCACATTTATGGGAACAGGTATGTGCAATATATGTACACAATAAAGGATAAAACTTTGTGAAAATTACATGTAATGCTATTTTTGTCTTCATTTATAAATATTTAATATGTATCAATATATAGCCATACATGGTCAATGCATATATTGCAGTGTTTTGACAAATATAAGCACTAGTTGCGCATATGTATATATGAAAGGTATTATGTCATATATTAGGCTATTATATTTTGCAGTATATTCCCATAATTTTTTGTTTCGTAAGGGTAACCTTTTTAATCCTTGTAGTACTCAAGGTATATAGCCAGCTTTGGTGTTAAGAATAACCTTACAGTTGCATTTTGTTTTCATAATCTTCGTTCAGTGAATGCATATTATCTTTAGTTGTATCTTCGTTGCTATGGTGGTTGCTATTGATGTTGCTATCGCTGAAACCACGTAGCTTGCATTACGTAGGCTACTTCCGTCTTCACAGACACCCGCTTTTTTAATGATATCTTCAACATTTCTCCACAGAAAAACAAATTGATAACTCAACAATACGTTATGTTCATGTTAAGGCTATCACTTTTAATAATTTCTCCTTGGAAAATGAGAAAACAGTTTTTTTTTTTTCAGTTTTTGGTAGCATAGGGTTACGGAAGTGCTTTGTGTTGTGGGCGGAGTTTGCGCGTTATACTGTTTTGGCTAAAATATCTGAAATAAACCAACATATCTACTTTTTGTTAACATAGATCATCTAGATGCAGTGTAATTACTAGTTCGGCTGTACTAGATATTTAATATATTCAGTAGATATATCTTTTTACAACCCTATTTTACAACCCTACTTTGCAAACCAGAAGAACTACAACTGTAGAGCTGATTTGTATCAAGCTGCATGGTGTGGATATAAGGGAATTGTAGTTTTTAAAACATTAGTGTTTTTCTTACAATTGGAGGTTGTAAATAGTGAGTTGGGAGTATAGTGGGGGGTTTAGTGGGATGGTAAACACATCTATGTAATCAGATTTTAAATATCTAATTGTTAAATGGGGTCAAATTAATTAACCCATATTTTATCCATATTTGGTTAACTGCCCCCAGTAGTTGACTATACTCAGGTCAAAAGTTCTCTATAACAGTTGGTATGGGACCATAAGGGGATCTGTAGCCCCTTTTGTTGTTGAATTATAAGCCTTCAAACATGCACCGAGGTGAAGTTTCAAAGGTCAGTGTTTCAAAGCAGGAGCCATGTAGAATCTTCATACTAACATATGTTACTCTCCAGGTCACGGCCTTTCCAACGATGTATTTGGTTCAGCTATACAACAAAGTTTTAATTTTCTAATTTTTCTGACACAAGCCATCTCAGGTCTAGTTTCAGGGAGCATGCAGACTCAATATATAAAATAAAGCTTTTTGTTTGTTTCTGACTGTGTAAACATATTTACACACACACGCACACACACACGCACGCACACACACGCACACGTTTGTATCTATCTTTGTGAGGACATTCATTGACAATGCAATCTCTATGTCCTTACCCTAACCTTACCCATCACAACTAAGTGTCTGACCTGAACCCTGACCCTAAACCTGCCCAAATCCTCATTATAACCTGATCCCTAAAACCAGCTCTTGACCCTCAAACTGACCTTTACATGCTCTCAGAAAGTGAGGACCGGTCAAAATGTCCTCACTTTACTCTCTATCCTCACTCCGATGGTCTAAAACTCAAACTGGTCCTCACAAAGATAGTTGTACAAGTACACACACACACACACAGCTTATATGAATATCTATTTATCCTAATGCTGCTATGATGGTTAAAAACACACACACACACACACACACACACACACACACACACACACACACACACACACACACACACACACACACACTAAAAGACCATGGTCTATGATGGGTAGTCGTCTCCTCT
This sequence comes from Rutilus rutilus, assembly GCF_951802725.1. Lineage (NCBI taxonomy): Eukaryota > Metazoa > Chordata > Actinopteri > Cypriniformes > Leuciscidae > Rutilus > Rutilus rutilus. The sequence continues at coordinate 15,408,403 of NC_140214.1, forward strand.
TGTACTTAGAAACATTATTATTGGGATTTAAAAACAAGAGTTCATTGCACATACTGTTGGCCCTGTTGCATCCTCTGTATTTATTTCTGTTTAAAGGTTTTTTTGATCTCTACGAAAAAGGGCAAATAGTTTTCTATTTACATTTTCCTCCTTCCAACACCTGTCACTGTGAGAAACTACAAACCCCATTTCCAGAAAAGTTAGGATATTTGTGCATCAGTGCCCATTGCATGGGTGAGAAGGTAAATTGCATAACTGATTATTAATATTGCCATGTTGTTTGTATTCAAAGCAATCTGACCCAACCCTGCTAACCGATCATCTGTATAACATGTGATTAACTATATGGTTGATATATATTTAGACAATAACTACAATGGTTTTACATAGTCAGTATTTAAGTATATTACACTGCCAGTAACTATCAGATGTATGAAACTTACATACTGTACACTATCTTAATATGTGAGCTGGTGTGACTGTGACCTCTACTGTTCCAAAATGTTGGCACTTCAGGTTGAATCTGAAAGCTCCCAGTTCTCTCTTTTTGTAAGGGTTGATGTGTGATGAGCCAAAGTCAACTCATTAGTCTGATGACAAATCAAATTTGTATTTCTGTTTCCATACACATATATACAGGTATCAGCAAATATTTACAGACATTATCAGTTGCAAACATAACCATGCTTATTACATGAGTATAATCTGAGCATATGTAGCAAAATACAGATAACTGCAGGAACAAACAACTGAGGAGTCACTTTGTCACTTTCAATCTAACTCACTTACAAAAACAGGATCTTTTGTCAAGACTTTAGAAACCTTTTCAAGTCATCAAAGTACAAGTCAAAGCAAAAGGGATTACAACTGTGACTTGAGTCCCAAGTCAAGTGACTTGAGTCCCCACCTCAGCATCATTATCTTCCTCATCATCATCATCATCATCATCATCAGCTGAGGTCACGTTGCCAGTCCATTTCCTCCATTTCCCCTTCATCTTCTTCCACCAGCCTAGGAGTTGGTTCGAGAATGCCTCTGTATGTGCATGCTACAGTCTGCTGCTTGAGTCTGAGGTTATGCAGTCTTCTCTTAAGTAGACTGATGAGGCCTTTGGACGCCTCCTCTGTGAATCCATTGGGATAGCCTATAAGTCCACAAATGAAGAGTAATGGAATTACCGTCACACTAAACATTTTATCAGAGAGAGCTTATTTATGTTAGAACAAATGTTAAATACAAAGTCAAACTGGAAAATAAAAATTGGATAAAATAATCTTTGAAGGCCATATATCCTTAGTTCTTGAGCCAATACTAGCATGATTGCTTTTTCACTTGAAAATAGTTTGACCTATGAATTTTAAAGTGCATAAAGCCATATAGTTTGATTTACACTTACTTCCTGTTTTTATGCAATCTGAAATGGTGGCTATCAGTGTCTGGACCTTTGCAACGGAGTCCTTAAGGTACTGACAGTGCTGCATCATCTCCTTCACAAGGATCTGCTTTTCTTCTGTCAGTCGTGAGACCAGCATTAGTTGGTCAAAAAGCTTCTTCTTGGCGAGAATGTCTATACCATCTGAAGGAATGAAAAGATCATACATTAATAAACTAATTTGATGATGATACATTTTAAATAAACACAAAGTTAAATATTAATACAACACCTGTGTTTTGTTCCTGCCAAGGCCAGATCATGCTCTCTGCAGCTTTGTTGGAGAGTTTCTGCACAACTGAGTGTGTGTCCACAGGATCACCATCAGGTTGTTTGTTGTATCTCTGGATCTCATCTAGCAAGCGCTTCTTTTCTTGGGCAATCTTCTGAGTAATCTTCTGACGCCTTTTGTTGCGATCTGTAATAAGAGCAAAAACAATGGTATTACAAAAGAGCTGCCATGGCATTTAATGAACAGAAACAATATAACTTCCATCTGCATCACATACATTTACTAATACATACCATTCTGTCTATAAAGGTAGTGCTTCTTCTGACAAATGCTCACAAAGAGTGCGTCGATGGAGATCTGCAAACCACGAGCATCAACAGAACTGGCTGCTGCATTTCCTAAATTCAAGTTAAGAAGAAAGAGAAAAGTTTCAAACACCCTTAAAGGTATAGCGGAGGATCTTTCCGAATTTTAGATAAGAACCGCCCTCTCCACTTTTTGAAAAAATGCACATGCGCAACACTCTACCTGCTCCCGAGAGGGAACGCCTATTAAACGTGTGCGAGGTTCTCCTCGTGCACGCTCTGTTTAAAAGTTGCTGTCGGCATCGCTCATACAAGATTACTTTCCAAAAGAAGATTTGCACTTTTTCTCCAAAAAGCATGCCAAACTTTACCTGTCGAGTAGAAACTTCGCGACTGAGGCATCAGTGGGAAGCCCAACCTGTGTTTTCAGAGCACGCCATCGTGTGAAACAATCTCCCAAAAACACTCTGATCTTGTTTCTCTCTTCTGAGGCCTTTCTCTTCTCATACAGTTCGTACAAACTTTTTCTCTTGCGACCCTCAGACATTTTCAAAGGACCCGGTGAAACGGCGAGCTTCAATGAATGGCTTAGCTCTAGCTCACCACACATAAACACCTGAAAGTGCGCATGCGCAGAAAGCGAAAACTAAGGGACGAGCACGTACGACGGCCTTACGTAAACATATCACCAGAATGATTGACACTTAGGTGGACCAATAGTTTACACTACCCACCCGGAAAAAGAAAATCCTCCGCTATACCTTTAAGTTTTCTTAATTGCACATAGTACAGCAGCAACAGACACACTTTAGGACAATGTTTAATTTGGACAGAAATATCTATCTCGTATGTTTTTCTCATACCGTACTGGACACTGACTGCATGTTTCAGCAACAATTAGGGACCAAGCAACATAGGCCAAGAGGCATAGGCATCTAATCTGTGTGATATCTTTATTATCATCACTTTTCAAGAGTCTGTGTTTATGAGAGTCCATAGTCCACAGTCTTTCTTTATGAAAGTCATTGATGGGGGATTATGTCCCCTATCCATTCCACACATCGAATTTGGTGACCCCATGACCTTTATTGTAGCTCCACCAATAGGCCAAACTTAAAAAAAAAAAAAAAAAAAACATCTCCTCTGAACTGACAGAAGTAACACGTGGTGCTCTTGCGGATTAAGAAAAAAGTGAAAACCTTAGGTTCATAGCTTCTCATTGGAAACAGAAACTAGATCTGTAGAAAACTGAGGGAGGGGTTCTAGCAGAACAATCACAGCGTTTGCGTCCGCATAGAATTGACGCGTTGTTACATTTTTGGAGAGGTGCACGTCAGGGTACGCTGAAGGGTACGCGCGCTACACACAGCCTACAACGTAGCTACGGCGGGAGTTCGACGCAGAAGTATAAATTGGGCTTTACTGGCACATTGTGCTTGGTCTGTCATTTCCTACCTCAAATAATATTGTTCCATTTTGGTCTGATTTGCATGAACATGCACCAATCATTCTGTTTTCATTGCTAAAATGTTTACTTTCTTTAAGTCAAAATACTAATTGAAGACTTATGACTTGCAAATAGTGCCCATCCCCACATCATAATTACAACCAAATTACTCCAACAGTGTTTATGTATAAAACAACATTGCCCTTACCGCTACTGGCCCACTGCTTGACATCAACAACCCACTGCTTTAGCATGTCATCACTGCAATGCAACTGGTCCTGCATCTTCTTCAGGTTCTCTGTTGCATCTAAGGTGTTTTCTACTGTCTGCAAAACAGCAATACACAACACACTTATCTCATAAAATACCAAAAAGTATATGTTCTTGCATGATTTAATATAATGACATATTTGACTACATATACATAGCTGAAGTGATACATTTTGGGTGGTCTTTAATTTCAAATTTAACGGTTTAAAATAGTCCATCCTTTTTCAATACATGAACATACCTTTTTGAATCTGGAAGACAAGGCAATGTGGAGGCCGTTCTCTTTACGTTGATTCCACCCAATAGCATGGACAGTAAGCATATCAGTTCTTACTGTAAAGAACAATAGAAAAATCACAATAAATTGTAAAATGTTATTGTGTACATTTACAGGGGAGCAGGGGGCAAAGAAGCTTACAAACCTGACTTGGACATGTACTTTGTGGTCAGGGCACATCTGGAGAGAAAACTATTGACTTGCTCCACTTCTTCACCAAGAGTGGTTCCGGCACCTTCCTGGTTCCTTGCATTCCACAGAATCTACAGGAAGCAGTGGACTTGTTAAACAGGGTGGACAACAGGGTGATCAATATTGATGCATATCCCAAGGTCACCAGCTGTACAGGAAAGCACATAGGGGCTCATGTACAACTCAAAACACACTCCTGGGTTGTTGTTTGGGTCACAACATCATTCATTGTGGTACTTTACATAAATTGTTGGCTACAGCACTCTGAAATGTAAAAGTAGTTAAAAGCATCACCTCGCATTTTGTATTGTGGGCTTTGGCATGCATCACGGACAAGCAATGTTTCATTTTCTTAAGAGGTTGAAGATGAGTCAGGGCCTCTGACACCTTCTCCAGGTATGGCACATAACGGCAGGTCACATCCATGGCCAAAAATGCAGCACCCTGGAACTCTTTTTGGAGAAACATTGGATATGCAAAGATTTCTCCTCTATACATATTCAGACCTTTTGGAAAAAAATAAAAATAAGTAGAGAGCACATTGCACACTGAAGAATAGGCTTCAGATGTTTCATCAACAAATAATTTTCATTGCAATTTATCAAGACCAATACCAACCTTTGAGGAGGAATCCATGCCTGCACACAGCAATTTCTACACCTTCTTCATCTAACTTGTTGGCCTGCTTTGATGTCTCTCTTGCTGCTGTCCAGTGGGATTCCCCACACATCGCTCTTCCTGCCGTCTACCAAAGTAAAAAGTTAAATAGCAGGGCTGCACGCTCAAACACACCAACAATTACAGTCTGATTAGATTTTGTCTTTGATTGCCTGACCCATCTTCCATCTGCAACTCCCTGGAGTATAACAAACCAATTGAAATTATTTGCCATTTAGCATGCAGAAGGATCATTGCAATAGTCTAACTTTGTCAGAAATTGTGTCAGACATACTGTATGTGCGGCAACCAATACTATACTATAGATTTACTGTGCCCTCTGGATTAGAATCTAGTTGTATTTTTTTTCATCCAGCTTTGCAACTTCACTCTTTGTGAAAGTCCGATTGCATCGCTAACCTCAGCAACCTGCCATTGCCATCTCAACACCTGATCAAAGATTCCCTCATCCGAACACATAATAAGGCTACCGTGTTTCCAAATTTACTTCCAATTAGTTATAAAATAAGCCAGAGATACCCGCTGCTCAGCCTGACTGAAAACTTACACTCTTGACAGCCCCCCGGACTTCCTCAACAAAACTGGACACTTCAGAGTCTTGGGATAAAAACACTCCATCAAAGAACCCTGGCTGTTCACTCCTACAACAAAATGTATTCTGGATAACCACTGTAGTAAGAAGTTTTACATAATAATAATGATAATGATAATAATAATAAATTATAATAATTGTATTTATATGACACTTTTTAAAAAAAAACAAGGTTATAAAGTCTAACATGGATATTATATTCAACAGCTACAGTATCAACAGCTTAATTTTAAATAACAAAATGAGAACCATATTATTATGATAATGTTAATAGCAAGTACATACATTAACTACATTGGCTGTTTTTAATGTGTACACAAAACTCACTGGTTTGCTTTCTGGAACCTGTAGAGTTTTCTGTTGCCATCCACTGAAACAGCCACCATTTCAGGACTACAGGCTGGACAGACAAATGGCTCCTTTTCCAGAATTTGGTCCTCTTCAGAGTTGCAGTACACATATTGCAGAAAGCTCCTCTGAAAAGCATCTGCATTCACTTTGCCAGTCTGAAAAAACATTTATAGAACAGCTTTAAATGACAATGAACTACAAGGTCACCCCATTTATGTTTTGTCAATGTACCTTTTCAAACCCAAGAAAGGATGCAATTGGCAATGCTGTCTAATATGGTCTTCAGTTCAGTTAATTTCAGTAACCTGAAATATTACAGCCACTTGTGGACCTTGACTTCATATGTGGGTATATTTAAATTTGCACCCTATTTGGACTCGAACACCCTTTTTGCCATACTGTCCAGCCTTACAGCTACTTATAATAATAACGAATGCATTTGTCTTTCAGCTTCAAATTTTCACTCACTCTTCCAAACCGCTTTGTTCTCTGGTCCAACATTGCTGTGAAGGCTTTCACTGACATTCCTGGAGCTGTTGTCTTCATAGCTTCAAAGGAATGGAACAGATCTTGGTGGAAAAGTGTCTGTGCTTGCATGGTACCGGGCCAGTAACCACTCCTTACAAAGTCACTGACTTCTGGAGCCCATTGCTTATTGCAATGTTTGCATGTTAGCACCGGAACGTGAAGATTATAACGGCCTGAGAGCACATGAAAGACAAATAACTAACAAGGAACTAAAGTAATGTTAGATAAACAATATTTTTTTACCCAATCCTACCATTTATGCAAACCAGTATGATGGATCTACCAACAGAGATTGCAACATCACCAGTGTCACAGGAGCATATATTTTGAGGAAAGGCTGTTGGCAGCAAACAATCTGCAAGAGCAAAGGACAATCAGGATGACATTAAAGAATGTTTGGATTGTTAGCAAGTACTTGGAAAACATAATGAATCATTTAATAATGTTGTGTGTTGATGAAAAAATGCAAATCAACTGAAAAAGAGACACCAACCTTGTTCACAGATGATGTACTTATCATCATGGAGTTTCACAAACTCAGTTGGGGGAATGTATTTATAAAAGCCATACATGGTGGTCTGCCTACTGTGCAGAGTGTGGCGTTTATGTACCAATTGATCACAGTCTGCACAAAACCACTCTGAGGGCAAACATTCCCTGCAACGGATGATGGCTTCTGTCACGTGACAGTGGTTGCACTTCATCTGGACAATGTTCTCAGCAGACAACAAGTTGTGAATGTTTTGTGGCCTCGCCTGTTGCCAACATTGTTGGACCCCTTTCTGTCTTTGACACCAACTGGACAAAGATGGCTGCTGAGCAAAATCTTGCCCATCAATGCTCTCTGAATCTCGTAGAAGGTCCTCAAGCCTCTGCATATTAAAATCTTCAGAGAGAGAAAGAGAAAAATAAAAACATACTAGAAATCCAACATTGCAATTCCACTACCACTGACTTCTTTTGAAGCATTTCCATTGGTTTTAATACAGGGACAGTCCAGTGATAGCAAAGAAGGCAGAGGGTGAAAGGATAGTTGGAAATGGGCAATCAAATCCATGACCCTTAAGATTCTGTGTAGGTGCTGGCTGTCAGTAGTGTTGCCCACTTAATTGTGAAACTAAACAACAACCATGTGATTTTGCTGAGAAACAGTGATGCTATTGTCTAAAGTGTTCCTATTTCTGTCATGTTGACAGGGCTTGATGCACTAAATTGTGGTAACTTTAATATTTGAGGCATGTTAGGGGACTGTGGAAAAAGCATTTAGAAAAGGAACATCGTTAGATGACTAGGCTAGTTACTAAACATAGCAAAAGTGCAGGTATAATGAGGTTTCCTTTTTACGCAACTCCTTGTTTTCATTTGAAGCATACCATAGTATGAAAAGTGTTTTTAAAGTAGTTTTTCTACTTACCAGGATCTTGGTAGCTAGTACATGAAGCTGTGATGGTGGAACTAGCACATGAAGATGTACTGGTACCAACTGTTTGGAAGTAAAAATAACATAAACCACATTAGAATTCTTATTAGAGTACAATTCTTTCAAACTCTTTGCCAGATGTACAAAAATAAAAGCTGAAACCTTTGGCAAATTTGCAACATGGAAACTATCAAACCTATGTATTTGGCATTATAATGTCATTTACATTATGAATGTGCAAGCATACAGAATATTGAGTAACAACAGCATTATCAAACCAGCACCTACTCTAAATCACACATCATCACTCTCCATTTTAAGTATTTGACATAAATTTGATAAGATGTACACTAACCAGCAGATGAACCTTTTTTCCTCCGCTTGCTGGTGGTCACACGCTGCCCATCACGGTCCCTCTTCCACCAGGTCACTTTAGATCGTCCTGTGACTTCAGCCTTCTGAGTTTGAAACTCTGTGTTACGTTTCTTTATGCGCATGTAATGAAAAGTAGATGGGTGAAACATAGGCATTAACTAACTGGAGTTAATTAATTACACATTTGTGTATAACAAGAATGAAACTTGCCTGTATCTCTTCAACAAATGCATCCCCGAGCTGAAGAACAGCTTCTAGTTTGTTCTTATTTCCTCTTGACATTGTGCTTAAACAGAAAATAAAGGTGTCAGTTAGATCTGAGATAACTTGCTGACTACTATAATTGAATGGAAAGTTTGGACCACATCAGTGATATGAGGGTAAAGGTTCATTTTTTTAATTTTCCGGTAGAGGATACTAGTGGTGTCTGACTATTTGCAGGAGAATGCAGATTTTCATTACAACCTTGGGTTGTAACTATAATGATATTTATGTATTCAATTGTTTATTTTACCAAGGCTACAATTGCACACAAAGGGTCTAGTCAAAGGGTCTATTCTAAATCTTGCTTAATTTTCCTTTACATTAATCATTTGATGCTTTTATCTAATGCCACTTACAAATGAAGAGAGCAATAGAAGCAACCAAACCAACAATGTGCAGTTTAGGTAAAATGCACTATATATGATTACATTAGAAATCAAATATCTTGGGGATAGGAGTCTAATCCAACCCTACAGTATCATGCATCTGCAAGCAACTAGTAATGTCTGCGCGTGCCTGAATTATTCCATGCGCACTAATTAATCCACATTATTGACCCCTAGGGGGTCCCGTAGGCTTAGGCTAACCATGCCACTTTAGCTAAAAACGTTAGCAAACACTAATTCAGTCTGTTGCTTTTTAGTGCTGTCATCAGCCATGTCAAAACATGATTAAAAACTGTTTTTTATTTATTTCAATCTGCAACAGGCATACAGTAGAAGTTAGCTTAGGCTAATGTCAATGGTAGGATACCATCTGTGCTAACGGAGCAGCCCACGGTTCCACTAACAACTCATTTTAACGCATTACGCTGCCATTTTGACACATGACCCCATGTAACAGAAACACTGAAATAATTAAAATAATACAGTTAACACCGTAATCTCATTACAAAAAAGGACTGCTGCCCTTACTTACCTGTTTGAAGGTGTAACGGTTACGGTACGCGCATCAGGTGCAGGCGAACTGAGCCTCGCTGGTGACGTCATTGCAGTTGAAGGTGATGCGTGGTATTTAGACGCATCTGCTCTCCATGGAAGTTAATGGGAAGGATTGGCGTATCATATGCACGCAAAATTGGATTTTGGCGTATGCATTGCACGCAATTTGAAAGTGTAAAGTCGTGTTATTTATACGCAGACTGATGAGAACGGGTTGTTATGATAGAAGGCAACACAGGTGCAGAGCTCTTCTTACGGAAGTCAATAAGCATCTCTTTTGTTTTTAAAGCATTAATATTTAAAAATGAATCATCACACCATTGAATAAAATTATCGATCACTGGCCCAACATCTGGCTCAGACTCAGTGAGAAGAGACACAATCACAGAGTCGTCCGCAAATTTAACAATGTGTCTCCCATTAAAAACACTACGACAATCATCGGTGTATAAAGAAAACAAAAGCGGAGACAAAACGCTACCTTGTGGCGTACCCGTGGAGGACATCAAAATATTCGACACCACTCCATTGACCCGTACTCTTTGGGATCTATTTGTTAAAAAATCCACCAACCAGCACACAGTATTTAGATCTAGTTTAAAAGTATCAATCAATTTCTTTGCCAAAATGTGAGGCTGAACACAATTGAAAGCAGAAGAAAAATCTATAAAAAGCAAACGTGCATGACTTTTCTTGCCTTCTAAATGTCCTAAAACCATATTCAACAAAGTACAAGTGGCATCATCAACTCCTCTACCAGATCTATATGCACACTGCATAGGATCAAGTGCTGGCTGTGTTAAGGTTAAAATCTCCTTCCTTACTATTTTTTCAAAAGATTTCATAATCAAGGAGGTTAATGCAACAGGCCTGAAGTCTTTAAGAGAAGAAGAATTTCTTTTTTTCGCAATTGGTACCACAATGGCATCTTTCCATAAACGAGGGACCTTAGAAAATTCCTATATGGGGAGGCTGCAGACCTGGAGCCGGTAGATCTACGCCCCATGGCAGTTTTACGCCCCTGGCAGTTTTACGCCCCTGCTGTTCCTGATGCGTCCAGTAGGGGGATATACTGCGAAATAACACCATTAAATCGACGCTCAAAACTTACACATTAATAACCTTCCCGTTCATAGACTTTGCCCAATTGTGTGTTTTTTGTTAATTTAAAAATAAACGTTACAGTGTAGATCTGCACTATGGATTCAAATATCTGTAGATATTCAGTTGGGCTTCACTCTCTTCACTCAGCCTACAGAAGACTATTTTCTTGTGAATTAAAAAATTAACATGATAAGACTATGTTTTTGTGAATTAAAAAATTAATAATACACATAGTTGGATCAGATGACAAGTAATGATATATGACCTACTGTAGAATAGTTCATTGAATATTGAATATAGAATATATTTTTATAAACAGGAGACTGAGTGAAATATGTTATTGTGAATTTATATAAAGTTACATTTAGATATTAACCATATTTAGCCCATTAGACATACAGCACCGTGTAATCATATAGATCCTCGATTATATATGCTGTACTATTCACTATTGGTCATCATACAGCTACAAAACAGTGTCCTATAGCATTTTATGAAGACAAACACAATTTATCCCTTTTCTAAAATTCCAAGGGCCATTTAAAAGAAATAGACAATATTGTTGTCCACAAAAACATGATTTATCAACACCATTTATGAATTATGATGACTCCCCTATGGCTTGCCACTCTTCTTTAACTGTTTTTCTATCCTCCTGTCAAAGTGTTTCTGCTCACTAATGAAAACATTTTTTAAACATTAAAAAAAAGGACATCCATGGTGAATTTGATCTTGTCAAATTCACACGCAGCAGGACTCACTGTTACATTTTGTATACAATTCCTGAATACTTAATTTTTTATCACAGCTTTGGTACATTTCTCAGATCACTACTGAAATTCTCATAACTACTTTTGAACAAATTGCCAATGCTTTGGTAAATTCATGCAATTGATTATGAATTGCTTTGCTGCTTCCTAATTTATCAATTCATTATTTCCTTCATTAGTGAAATTCTAAATACACCTCTGCAATTCATCAATTCAGGACACATTTACAAAATAAAGTCTAATAGAAATGTATTGAAAACATGCTTGACAGTTTATATAGTCAACCATTTTGCATTTAATGACTTATGCAAGGAACTAATGCCTATGTTTTGAGAAGTATGACAATTCAACAGAGAAATAGTATAATAGGCCTATATTTTGATCAACATGACCTAAAGAGTTGATAATGTAGGAAACAGCAGACAGTTGTACATTATCAATTGCATGAAGGTACTGAAGCATTTGCAATTTGTATAAAATAATGAGAAATTGCTTTTATGATGTGCACAAGTGACAAGATGATGTGATTTCAGTTGTGATCTGAGAAATGCACCAAAGCAACTGAGATAAACTATAAGACTTATTGGAGACCCTGCAAAATCACTGTAGACCCCCTAAAAGTCACAGACCACATAAAAGAAAGTGTTACGAGAACACAAACTGCCTTTTTAATTTGAGTTTCATATCTGTGGGTATTTCATAAAAAAAAAAATAATAATAATAAAAAAAAATAAACATTAAAAAATGTAAAAAGGACATCCATGGTGAATTTGATATTGTCACAGTGTGTGTGGGTGTGCTGCCCAGAATTTATGTCAGGAGAGTGTGGATTGCATCAATTTGCTCCTGATCTTCAAAGTACAACGGCACAGGCACTTGTTGGTGGAACACTTTTGGAAAAAGTGTCAAGACACTTTTATTTCTTTTGGCCACTGATGATGAACTGTGCAGAGAAAATTGAAAATGACATTAAAAACATGTCCATGTATGTCTCTGTAAGTCATTTATTTACTAGAGAAGCTATTGGTTTGGAATGCAGTTAAAAAAAAGATGGGATGCAAGTTAAAGAGAACTTGGTAAAGACAGAGTATGATAATTCCCACATTAAGTTCACACAGACTACATTTTAGTCCAGATCAGTAAACAATTTTAAGAAAAATTTAGATTTAGATTTAAATTAGATAGTTAGATCATCTCATTTATAAGAAACAACTCAAACCAGAAAGGAGTAAACAAAGTCTAACCAGAAGAGGCCATCTCACGCAAGATAAAGACAGGCAACAAAAGAAAATTAATTTTGAAAGTGAGTAGAGAAGACTAGGGCAGCTAAACTTACACGTGGTTAGCTAAGTTTAAGCCAGACAGAACATCAACCTGACCGTCCAGAACTTTTTGCTCTATCAAGCTAATCGTTTATAAATAATAAATGTTGCTTCATTGCTAAACAACAATAACTTTAGCAGATTATTTAATATACCTCAATTCGTGTCGCTGTACAGTCTCCCCCTACTGGACGCATCAGGAACAGCAGGGGCGTAAAACTGCTGGGGCGTAAAACTGCCTGGGGCGTAGATCTACCGGCTCCAGGTCTGCAGCCTCCCCTTACTCGAAAATGTTAATGATTCATTAAAAATAAATGAATAAATCCCTGAAAGCTGCTCTGCACAGTTTTTCAACAACCTACCACCAATGTGGTCAGGGCCTGGACTCTTTCTAACCTTGACCTGACTAAAACAGCTACGTACATCAGCCTCATTAATTTTAATTTTAACAGGAGTATTCTGAGTCACAGAATTTCCCCTATATTCAGACAATTCTCTTGAAAAATCATGATTGTCAAAACGTACATAAAACGAATTAAAAGCATCTGCTAATTCATAATCAGATTTCCCTCCAAAACTAATACATTTTCTCTTCTGTTTAGTTCTGATAATAGACTTCACTCCGTCCCAAGCTACATGAGACTTTCCATTTGTAAATGTAGCAGCACGAGGATGGGATAGAATGACTTTAAGCATAAAATGATCTCTGCTAACGACTACGCCACCCTGGAATCTTGCCAGGGACAATAAAATATAGTTTGTTATTTAAGGAAACACAGGTTCGTCCACAGTAAGGCGGCAGGAGACGTGGGTACAAAAATATAAATTTGTTTTATTAAAGATAAATAATCAATATAAAATGCACAAACATCAACAGCACTCAATGTAGACAATTTTGTGGTTCCACAAGCACACATGGAGCGACCTGAGTCAGCAGGACAGGAGCCGAGGCAGAGCAGTGGATAAGGGCACATAAGGCCTCCACGACAAGTCATTCTATCCCATCCTCGTGCTGCTACATTCTGGCGCAGTCGGCAGGGTTCCACGGTTGTCAGGTGGAGACGTGGGTAATCATATTGGTTTATATTTGGTGTTTTGTGTTTTCTTCCCATATGGAAAAGGTTTGCTAAAAAAACGTGTGATTCTTATATGTTCCAACAGAATATTGTAAGGGACATATATGCTGCAAAAAAAAGCATATATAAATTGCATAATATTAATGTATGTTTAATCATATATGTCCTACATACAACTAAAGCCATAGTTTTTCATGAAGTAAAAACATAGGAAAATAATGCAAATTTAATATGAATGTCCAGCGTATTAAGACTTGTATAAAACAGTGCAGTTTAGCAGCATAAGGCTGTACTTAACTCATGCTCATGTCCTAAATTGAGCCCCTATAATTAAACATGGTCATCTACTGTATCTATCTTAGATAAAACACATTTAAACACACAAGCACACATTTTAATTAGAAAATTATTTATTAGTGTATTCTACAGTTTCATATTTCATATATCAACAGTTTTCATTTTAAATCTTGCATCACCAGATTTTTTATGTTCATTTGTCACAATTTCTCTAAACTTTAGTACTAATTACTAAGTTACGTTACAACAGTTCTATTCTTAACCTACAAACATAAATCTTTCCAAAATGTGAAGTGATTATTATGCATATCACCACCAGTACATGTCACATATACAACAATTTATTCCAGCCAATTTTAAACATTTTAATCACGATTCATGAAACATATTTGACTCAATTCATTTGCAATAATATGTTCTGATTGGTTCACAAATAACAGACCCAAACTGTTCACAGTTTATGTAAATACACGGCCTCACAATGTCATTGCTGTCAACTGCTCTTTCAAATCCTGTAGGAAAATGAACAGTCCGCATAAAGGTCAGTGATATTTTGACAGCAGATCCTCGAACCAGCTTCTGCACTGTACAATTTCCAAATTTGCCAACTGCATACAAGTGATGTTGGTCATCACTGACACAGAGAAAGTGTGAAACCTTGAAAATACTGCCATCTTTCAATATCACAACCGAGTTGTTCCTTTTCTTTGTCTTTGTGTATGTTTGGCTGTGAATGACCTCTCCGTTGACAACTATTCTGTTGTAGTACCTGCCAATAGAGGTCTCAGGTACATCTAGCAATGCATGCAATGCATTCATATCATTTTCAGACACTTGCCTGATCTTTGGCACTCCAAGTGCAGTCACGCTATCATATGTAGCATAGTTATTTACATGATGTTTACCAGAGGTCATTTCAGTGTAGAAAGATTTAATTTCTGGTGAGACATCATTGGATAAGCAGGCCTTAGCTATGCGTGGCAATGCCCGAGACCATGCTACTCTTTTGCAAAGCTGCTGAGGCACTGCATTACTGCTTTTGACTTGCTTGAGCAAATAGCCATTATAGCTCTCAAACATGAAAGCAGACTGGGCCCAGAGAGGACCCAAATTCTCCACAGTCTTAGTCAAATGCAGAAGTGAATGCATATTGTAGGTCATCTACAATACGTCCTTCGGTCATCTACCCTCGTCCTTCGGAAGAGACGTTAAACCGAGGTCCTGACTCTCTGTGGTCATTAAAAATCCCAGGATGTCTTTCGAAAGAGTAGGGGTGTAACCCCGGCATCCTGGCCAAATTTGCCCAGTGGCCTCTGTCCATCATGGCCCCCTAATCATCCCCATATACTGATTGGCTTCATCACTGTCTCCTCTCCACCAGTAAGCTGGTGTGTGGTGGGCGTTCTGGCGCAATATGGCTGCCGTCGCATCATCCAAGTGGATGCTGCACATTGGTGGTGGTTGAGGAGATTCCCCCTTCCATGTAAAGCGCTTTGAGTGCCGAGAAAAGCGCTATATAAATGTAATGAATTATTATTATTATTATCTGATCTTCACCGTACAAAGACTGAACTGATTTAACATAAAACTCAAGAGCCTCATGAGCATGGTCAATATCCTCTTGGCTAATGTCTGAACCTAGCAAAATGCTCACACCCTCGACAAGTAGAGCCCAGTGGCAAAGATACTTGTTTGGAAGTATCCCCTTCAGGACTGGCAAACTGTAATATAAAAGCCAGTTCTGCCATTCGTGAGCCTTCCAAAACCTTCGCTCAACAATAGACCGTGGGATTCTGGAAAAAATGCTTGGAGGCTTGATTGCTAAAAGATTTGCATCCACTGTTGCAGTGTTCAAACCAATATACCATGGTTTACTATAGCTTTTAGAATCAAACCATAAAGTGGCTATTTGCCGGCAAACCCCCAGCAACACACAATGCATGTAATCAGGGACCATGCCATTGATCAGGTCAAAATCTGGCAAGTCCAAAATTGGAGATGGCCCTTTTATGCCCAAAATGCTCTGTTCATTATTTTTGGCAATCTCACCTATTTGCACAGTTGTGTCATGATCTCTAAGGTCTGGCATCTCCTCTAAACAAGGATACACTCGCACAGTCCCATTGCCTTTTCTCACTTGAACACCTGGATGAAGACAGTGCCCACACCCATACTCTCCATTAAACTGTTTGAAATTTTGCAGTAAAGGTCGTGCAACAGCATCACATATGGCACATAATGCATAAACCTTTGTCATTTTGATTGAGTTATCTACTGGATCCTGCCACTGAAGACCTGTTTGTCCAAGACTTTTGCATTCCTCCACAAAAGGTTTGAGGAAGCTAGTCATTTGTGGTTTTGATGACCCAAACCACAAGGCACATAGTATGACATTTTTATCTCTTTCATCTGGGGGTAATTCATTAACAGAGCATAGTAAGGGCCATATGCTATATTTAGATGACTTGAACACTGGCACTCCGTCACAATTGAATGACAGGGAAAAGAATGGATCACTAACTGATTTCAGATATTTGTACAACTTCCCATCTGAAATATCTGTTATTCCATCTCTGTTTTGGTCATTGTAAATATTTGGAATAGGCTCATTCTCCAAAAGAGCTTTAAGTTGATGCCTCAAAGGTATACAAATAAAAAAATTACCCAACTCTAAACTTTGTCTCACAGTTTGGGTTGATGAGCAAATCTGACATTTTAATTCACCGTCCTTTGACACTGAGAGGCCAATGTAAGAGCTGCAAATACCACAATAATGATGGTATTCTGATTTGTCTACATAATCTTTAAACTCCTTCTCTAGCATGTATTTGCTACTTGGGATGCTTAGAGGGTCCCCACTACATAACCTTAACAGCTTCAGTAGGTCCTCCATTAAAGCGCCTGTTACATTGTGCTTCATGGAAAATGCGAGGATGTTCAGCCAACTGGCATCTGTGACATGGTCATTCGAGGGACCTGAAGACGCATGGTTCGATTGGTTGGTATTCTGTAACAAATAAGAAATAATCCAAATATGAGTGATCATAAGCGAAGTGTGTACCAAAAGAAACATGTTTTACTCTAAATGTTGATATTCTTGTTCAACAATATGGCAAACTGTTTTGACTTTTATTAATACCCAGGAAGTTCATCAAGATTAAATCTAGTGGTCACAACCCACCCCAACATCTGCTTGTATGCTCCTTTCACTTTTACAGACAGAATAATAGATTACATTTTAGCATTGCTGTAGGGCTTAAATTTATATTGGTGTCTTTTAGTTGGTATAACATTACTTTTTCAGAGAAGCCACCTCCATAGGCCACAGAGGAATATTGTATTATTACATACGATTATTATCCATGCATAATATTTTACTGACACTAGCTAATGTAACATGTTAAAATACATTTACAGGTATCAAGAATTAACATTTCAACTAGTGAAATTGAGTTATTGATAACAGAAATATATATATTTACTAGTAACAAAGTATCACTATACATTTTTTATTACAATTGCATTTCGGATATGTGAAATTGGAATCAATAATTGATATCAACAACTGATTTTGAATGGCAGCCTATGGTGACATTTAACTAGTGAAAATTCAATTGAACATATCAAGAATTATAGTTTTTACTATTTGCAATTCTAGTCTTGATATCTAGAACTTGTATTTCTGCGAGTAATGACGTCATAGCTGATATCAAGAATTACAAATTTTCTAGTTGAAATCTAATTACTGATATCAAGAATGAGCATTTTTACTATTGAAAATGTAATTGTTGATATCAAGAATTCATATCCTGCGAATGATTAAAAAATCGAAACTGTTATCAACAATGAATTATGCTACGTACTGATTTAAGCATCTGATCTCAAATTCAGCTGTCTCTACACATTTAGGGACAATTGTTATACACATGTACGCAACACAATTTAAACCAAAATGACATACACCATTCCTTATTTACATATAGTCTGGGGTAAATGACTTATTTACCAGTATTTCTGAAGAGGTTCCCTCTTCTGCAGTCTCTGGTGAATGTGACATAGGGCTGTCTTCCTAAAAAGATCAAGACTTTTTAATATATATATATATATATATATATATATATATATATATATATATAATTTGAACTATCAATAGTAAATATAGCAATAAAAATGAATAGAAATTGAACTAAAAAAGAAATAGGCAATGTTTACCTGTATTTCTTTGGACATAACCTGCCCTGTCCTCAGCGGTACATTGACCTGGATGTACTAAATGACAAAATTAACTAATAAATGTGTATGTGAAAGAGAAGGTTCATTAAGAAAAACCATTTGAAGTATTAAGAGTTATTTTCAAAGGAAGAAATCTTACATTAGTGTCTGGTGATTGTGACTGTTCTTTCCTTTCTGGGAGGGGTAACATTTCCTAAAAGAAGACAATAAATCAACTCATAAGAAACAACAGAATAGCTTTTGGTCATCCTCAGTATCCATATGCCTTACTGACAGCTGGAGGACATTTAAACAAAACTTTTCCTCACCTGTTTTTCTATGGATGGCAAATCTCTTGTGGTCTCTGCTTGTAATAATATATGGTCCTGAAAGAGGAGAAAACATTATTAATTTATGTGAAAGAAAAAAACAATAGGCCCATATCAATAGATTAATGTAATTTACTCCAATCATTTCTACCTGTAGATCTATATATGTGAGGGTGGATTCTTCAGTCCCTTTTGGTGAATGTGAAACATCATCCTAATATAGGGCAGAAGGAAATATACAAAAGAGGAAGACAACAGGACAATCAATTTTAATGCGGATAAAGTTGACTTATTTCTTTTAAAAAGATGAGAAACCCTTAAATTTAATTGTGCCTAATAAAACTTGCATCAATTTACAATTGCCACCATTTTTTTTAAATTGTAGCCTCACTTGTGTGATTTATTTTCTGACTTAGTACTTACATCATTATTGGCACTCTGGAAATGTACCTCCTCCAAGTCATGCAGACAGTTTTCAATGTTCCTGTACAGTTTCAGACACAACATAATATAAGAGAGACAGCTTTACAACTCTACACTACTTATTGTTAGTCTAGATCTGTGGTTCTCAACCTTTTTTGAGTAACAACCCCTGAGAATGATAATCAGATTAAGGCTAGTGTTCACAACCCAACCCACCATTTACCTGTATGCTCCTTTCACTTTTACTGACAGAATAAAAAATTATATTTTAGCATTGCTGTTGTGCTTAAAGTTATATTGTTGTCTTGACATGGAAACCACAGATGAATATATTATTATGACATAAAATTATTAGCCGTGCATAATAATTTACTGACAGTACTAATGCCAGGCTGCTAATTTATAGAATGCCTGTAATAATAATCAACAATAATTGTTTGGCAATGCGTATTACAACATTTTAATCAAATAACCTTAAAACTATATAACTAAACATTATTTGTAAAATTATGTTAAACAATAGGCTAAGCATAATGCATATTTATGAATATATTATATCATATTTAATACACACATTTATAGGGAAAAAACTTTGCTGGAAAAACAAGGTTTACCTTCTTTTCCACCTGGTCCGAGTACGAATAGGAATCATTCTTTCTTCTCCTCCGTGGCTGTTAAAGCAATACAATTTTCGTTTCGGCATTTTGTATTAGTCTATTTTCTGAACACATGTATATACCTACATGTAGGCAAGTGAATTAGGTCCATGTGAATCGGTAAAATATGCCGATTGGTTGATGTTTGAACTGCTGCGCGGGATCCAATAGAAATCCAGCTGAGCTCACTGATTAATTTAAGCTCCCAGAGAGCGGTAAAACGGGCCATTGCTCAAGTTTCAACAGAGTTTTTAGATCAAGTAAACGTGGATTTCTAGCGTCACCCGAAGACATACTACACAAGTAAGTTATTACTCAGTCATTTGTGTTGATTCAGGTTGGTTCATTTAGTAATTTCTAAGCAAATTAACAAGTTGGTTTGTTCAAATTTGTTAGCCTATAAGACTTGCAAGAGTTAAGGTTAACTTAACGTTGCTAGGAGCTTATACATCCAGCAACAACTTTGAAATTGCCCTTTCTTCGTGTATGGTAACGTTAACTGAATGTATTTTTGGTTTATGTATTGGTATTAGGCTATACCATTAACATTAGACGACTTTTACTTTTTTATATTATTTCTAACTTTAGGGCTGTCAAGCGATTAAGTTTTGAATCTATTTAATTAACGTTACACAAATCTACCTATTGGTCAGGGGCAGGTGGGCTAATTGAGTTAAAATATTTTAATCGTGTTATTTTCTCACAACTAACGTTAATTAATCAGATTACTGCGTTAAATCGACAGCCTTAATTATCTATTGTAATGATCTTTCACAAATCTGCAGATAACTTGCATGCATCTGACATTTAGCTGGCCTAGCAATATGTCTGTGTCTGGCAAACTGTTATTACACAGCAAAAATGATGCCCATGACGCTACAATCTGACTTACAAGACACAAAAATGTGATCTTCCCATGTGAGATCTGATGAAACAACCTTATATGCCGTAAACAACCTTATCTATCTAAATTCGCTAAAAGCCTAACTCTTTTAATGCCCAAGGTGTGATGAGAAAGTTTGCAGTGGTCCAATGGGTCAGTGGGGAGGATGCAGGGATGTACAGCGAGGTGAAAACCGAAGCCATACGTAAATATGATGACACCAAGATGGATGATGATGGATACCCGCAAACTGACTATTCAGCTGCTGTGGAATGGCAGAAAGGGAAAAAGCCAAAACATGGCTGGCCAGTGTATGCTGCCTCTATCAAGTTTGTGAGCAGTAAGTAGATCTATCTTATGCATTTTTTTTTTTTAAATTTTACAGTGTCAGGTCCAATAAATAATGTGAAGCAGTTATGATGTGTGAAGTTACGACTACTATCACACAATAATATGCACACAAATTATTAAGTGCACTAAATATTGTTTTCTTTACTGTAAAGTGCCTTAATCTGATCTATCCTCCAACTTTGACATTTTCATTTTCAGGCAATCGATTTCATACTAATTCTAAAATTAGGGAATTTCTACGGTTGGAGTCTGACGAAATGAACAACCCAATGCCTAAGAAAAGGCCCTCAGTCCCGCCGTCAAGATATACAGATTCAGATGAAACTGATGTTGAGCATACACCGGTAAGACTGTTTGTATTCTACTGTCACTGAATGAATTTCATGCACATAATCACACACCATTTATTTAAGTACCAATTTACATAATAATACATTTGAAATATTTGCCGACTTAATAAACAAAGAGATCTGGTATTATATCTAGGCTAAGTCCTATTGTTATTTAGAACATTAAACCAACAGTGACAAAAAGCCTATGCAAGGGAAGTCAAGTCAACTTCATTTATATAGCGCTTTTAACAGTATGAATTGTTTCAAAGCAGCTTTACAGTGATAATATGAAATTAAAGTAACATAGATTGTTTAGGCTTTACAGCTGTTCTGGGGCCTGTACCATGATGATAGTTGAACAAACTCAGAGTTACAGGATTAGTTTCGAGTTGACAAAACCAAACCAATCCAACCAGGCTTTTTTGGTACCATGATGCTGATCATCAACTTTCTCTGTCAACTCAGGCTTTAATCCTGCATTTAGGAGTTTAGGTGTGACATCAGTAGCGAACAGCCAATCACATGCTGAGAAATAGTGAAACTGCGATTCATTTCTCACGAGAGAAGCGAAATACACTTAATAAATAAAAGTATTAAAATATTAAATATTTAAACAAATTTACAGCAAGAAGAAAGTTGTCTATAAGAGGAAAGCTAAAGGTAAAGGTCTTGCTACTGTAAATCAGTACAAGTAAAATTTGTGAAGTTATTTTATACAGTTGATAAAGGTATATAGAACATGTAGTCATTTTACATCTTCATCTATTGAATCTAAAGCGTATTTATATTACCTTTATATATGTATACATTTAAACTCTGCGTAATAATAATAATAGATGAACTAAAATTGTACCTGTGATCGTTTAAGGGTATAATAATTACATAAATAATACTTAAATCATACAAATATATTATTCAAAATTAGCATTACTAAAAGCCAGACGATTTTGTCTTTAAAAAATCATTTGCTATGTCGTGACCTTTAATTTGGAGTAGAAACAGGTGAAGTGACTTTATCACATCAGACATGTGTCACTTTGCTCATGGATTGGTCAAACTTCAGTCTGAGATCTTGAATCCAGAACATGACCAGCCCAGGAGCAGGTTAGCCGTGCAGTGTAACACTGGCGACGAACACCGATTAAAGCCAAGCTACTTTCATAGTACCTAAAACTCAGGGTTGGCGGAAACTAAACTGAAACATAGCTGGCTAGCCACCTAAACCAGCTTAGTGGTATAGGCCCCCAGAATAAAGTTATTGTCCAGCTAAAGTTAGTTTTGATTGACTGATTCACTTACAGTACATGCAAAGATCATTAGTTATTAACGACAACGTTTTAACAGAAAACCCTTAACACGCTCTGGCTGCCCATCCGCACAAAACAGAGCCTGGTGGCTCGAGATCGCACTCCCGGAAATAGGTTCCAAGGTGCAAGCGATTATTCGTTATTTATGCTCAAACATACGCAACCTATGCACAAACACCGACGTCGTGGACATGTGTACAAGGCAAGATAACCTTGTTTTTGCTCCTGACTATGTCCAAAATATGCATGCCATTAAGAACTCTGGTAACACTTTATTTTAATAGTCCAGAATTATGCATTAATTAAGCATTAAGCAAGTACACTAGTAATTAATGATTAACAAATAGTAAGGACATATTACCCATTATTAAACATTTGAGGGATGGAATGTACATGGAATGTTTATGTAACATGCACGCAGGAAAAAAAAAACTTTATCCACTTTATCCACGTTCAATTTGTAACTGTAACTAATTACTTTTTTAAAGTAAGATGACCAACACTGGTAGTAATGTACCTCACACTCTGTTATGTTTACTAAACAATTTGAAGCTAGTAACTGCTAGTTTTACATTAATAAATTGCAAAAAGAAAAATAAACATTCTTGTTAGGTCACATTGCAGAATAACTGATAAACAAACCAATAGTGTAAATAAGTGTTTTGCAGCGGAGACAATATCTGTATTTGTAACAATTTCAAAATTATTCTTATCTGTATTCAGATACATCTGGAACTGGGCAGGGCTTTAATATGATTTAAGTAATTTCCAGAACTTGAAAAGTATTGAGAACATGCCCTCAGATGTTCATTCACGTTTATTCTGTAACTATTATGATAGGGGAACAGGTGATCACGCTCACTCGCTCCTGGAGCTGTCGTTCTAACCACACAACTTTGCTATGCAGTTTGCGAATGTTCATTGGAGCGATGTTTTCGGGAAACAACGACTTGTTGAACAATGCTGATAATGACAGAACTTGCGACAATAGTTAGCTAGCGATACTTTCTGGAAACGTACCCCTGGCCAGGAATTTTATGTCAGTCTGTTTACATTTACAGAGGTAAGAAGACAAATATGTATCATCTCCATCTCTCGTTTCTTGTTCCTTGACAGACCCAAAAGAAAAGGAAAATGATTCCCCAAAAACAGAAAAATGTTGCCCAAATGGTTGTGGATAAGTACCAAGACACCACCTTGACGGAGAGTCAGAGGCAGCTAAAAGAAATGGAGGAAGAAAACAAAAAATTGAGAAATGACAACGAACAATTGAGAAAAATGCTCATTCAAGGCATGTATTACAGTTACTCCCTGTTGTGGTGAATCAGCTATCAAACTGTTTGATGGTTTAGATTTGAACTTAACTTGGTTTATTTTTTACTGTCTTTGCACTTAATGGTGGTATCAGTGATTTCAGGCCCAAAAAAAAAATCACATTCATCTAATCTTTCCGAACGATCCGCTAGCTGCCGCCCCATAAGCATGCCGTCAAAAAAACGCTCTCTGTAGGCAGCCTAGGCTCTGAGATCTGCACACAAAACTATTTGTTTTGGTTTTGAGTGGTTGGTGAAACCATTTGTTTTTGTGTGCAGATCTCAGAGTCTAGGCTGCCTACAGAGAGCGTTTTTTGACGGCCTGCTTATGGGGCGGGCAGCTAGCGGATCGTTCGGAAAGATTAGATGAATGTGATTTTTTTTTTGGGCCTGAAATCACTGATACCACCATTAAGACTTTAAATTATTGTTGAACTACCATTCTGTTTCAATATTATTATTTAACTTGGTATGTACAGTTAAGACAAAAATAATAATAACTGGTAATAGTTCATAATTATATTTATATGACAAGAAACCTGAAACATTCAACCTCTGTAACATGCATGAGCATATGTACACATAGGAGTTAGTTGAGTAGGTAAATCGGTATTGCTAATTCTTTATAACTTTTTTTTTTTTCTAGAGCTACCAAATATGATAAATGACGTGAAAATGGCCCTGAAGTCTCAGTGTTCATCAATGTCGTCATCAGTCAGCTCTGACCTTGAAGGTGGACAATGTTTGCCACAGAGTAATGCAGAGCCCTTCCCACCGAAAGGAGTGTCTAAAGAACAGGTAGTGTAGTAGTTTATTCTGGGCAATAAAGACTGCACTTTTCAATAAACCATTTGGTAATCAGTATCTATATAAAACTATTGCAACACTGCATAATTAATTGTTTTCATACTCTTCATAAAAACAGGTGGAAATTTCTCCTGGATCCAATGTATTTGTTGATAGATTGGCTTGGGCTGTGGCCCAAAATGCAAACTCTGCCTCCTGTTTTGTGAGAACGCTCCTGACTGCAGTGTTCCCAATTGATGTGCTACTTGTGAGCAATCTTCGAGGAACATCCAGGGATTCTGGGCCACAACGCCAGGCTCTTGATAAATTGAAAGTTGAAGCTATCTACAGTAAGTTTCAAATCAGTTCAGAGTATTGTAATTATTTAGAAGTGAGTATTTGATCCATATTATATTGCTGCACTACAGGGTTTAACCCTAAAACTGGCAATGTGATCTGGGAGTAACATAGTTTTTGTTGTCTTTTTTGGGGCGTAAGAATGATTTTTTCATCAAATCCTTTTATCATTTATCACAGCCTGGTCTGTCTTGAGTATGCTGGTCACATGATTTGTTTAAAATGTTTTGAGATTAGTCAGCCTGACCTAAATCCAACATGGCTGCCAGTGGTGCAGGACATTCAGATTTTGAAGAAAGTAAATATATATTAAACTTACTTTTCTTTTGAAAAAAAAAATAATACTAACACTGCTAACATTAATTATGAACATTATCTTAAGGTGCTGAAAAAGAAAATTTATAAAAATGTTGTTCATGTGGTTATTTAGCACGTTTTGAAATATATGTTACTCCTGAGTCACATTGCCTGTGTTGGGTATAAAAAAAGGACCAAGTCATTAATCTGTTTTTCCACTGCATGTTTAAAACAATTATATCCTATTCTATCTAAAGTTGACAAATTATATATCATTTGAAAGCTTACAAACTCAGAATTCATCCTGTTGAAATTGACATTGGACGTTGCTTTACCATAGAAACGGTACTCTAAATTATTTTATCTGGCTCCTCCACTTTTGAACATCATCATGTTTCATAATTTATGTTCAATACCTTTTCTAATCTTGACAAAACACATAGCCTATTGTCAGAAAGGTCTGAGTCTCAAGGTTCCATATTTTGTGACAGAAGTGATATTTGTACAGAAATGTATTAATTTGTTATGGCTGAATGCATACATGTGGTATAGTTAGATATTGTGCCTAAACAAAATCTCATGGGATATCAACTTCAAATTTGGAACACAACTTGGTTAGATATATGGATTTGATTTTATATCAATTTTAGAGAAAAAAAAAAAGGTAAAATATATATTTTATATAAAATAAAAAGTATTAGGTACAGTATTTTTGATTTACTTTAAACTTCCATAACTTTTTCATACTTTCATTGAAGTGATTTCACTTCATTAATAAGCTACTGAGTGTTTTCTTTAAAACAAGACCAAACTTGGGTCTAAAGCATTCTTGAATTACAACCATTTAAGTTTGAATAGTGCATTCTCAAAAGAGGGGGTGAGAGTTAAGTGTAAAAGTACCATTTTTGTGATAAAGCAAGGTCCAATTTCAAAACAAGGCTGAATCTTGAGTTCGTAAGCTTTCCAATGATATATAATTTGTTAACATTAGATTAGGTGAAGTATAGGATATAATTGTTTTAATCATGCAGTGGCAAAACAGATTAATGAACTGGTCCCTTTTTATACCCAAAACAGGCAATGTGACTTACAGGTCACACAACTCATACAATCCAAAATATATCAAATATTTCAAAATTTATTTTTTATATGTTTTACTTAAGTCCAGATGATATAAAAAATGACATGAAATTATTTTTTTGCTTTTCATTTTCCACCCTTGCCTTTTTTAAGAGTTAATTAGGGGTTCAACCACCAAGTGCTTAAACCTTAAGTAGCTTGCTCAGGGCCACAATAGTGGCAATCCCTATCAAACACAACTTTCTGGGGTTCCATTTGGAAGCTAAAAAATATAATTTTATTTGGAACCCTAAACACTAGACCACACCCATGCTGCTGATGATTTATCTAACTTGATATGTTGTCATGAACTGTGGGCCACCTTGCTTCCTAACAACATCTATGTTTTGCTTTTTATTAATTTGTCTCACAGGAGCAACGTTGCAAAAGTGGCCTCATGTGGTGCCCTCCAGCATTGGTGCAGCCATCAATGCCAAACTTACTGAAATCAGAGTGAAGAAGAAAACACAAAAACATCCAGAAACCTTAATGCTCTTTGATGACTGATGACCATGACAATGTGTCGAAGGTTTGTTGTTGATGGTTTTTTTTTTTTTTTTTGTTCTGAGCAAAGTTCAGTTTGCTATCAAGGTGGAATTCTTAATTACTCATGTGGAGTATAATTTGATTTGTGTGTTGTTACTTTGATTTTATTGAAATAAACGTGTTTCCATAGCAAATTTGTGCAAGTCATTGACTGAAATCATATATGATTAGTATATGCAAGTCATTGACTGAAATCATATATGATTAATATATGCAGAGGTGTAGTATTATTGAATGAAAATCATGTATTGTAATTATATTATAAATATAGAAATATTATAGCTGTAATATGAGGAATTAGGTAGAAACATATAAAAATCAAAGAGCAGGCACACCATTTTCCTATAAAACAAAACATGAAATCTTTATAAAATACATATAAACAAATTACACAATATATATATATAAATCCTATATGACTTATATTTGACTAGCATATGATTCAATATAAGAACTTTAAATGATTTGTATATGAAAATCATGTTTTTTCTACTAATACCATATACCATTGCATACTTTTTTCATGTAAAAGTCATATAAGACTTCTTACAGTATTCACATATAATGCAAAATTCCCATACAAGTTGTATGTGTGCTTTTTAGTATGAAAGTGGCCATAATCGGTCTGATTTTGTATAGGACATGTATTGTCCTTACATGAAACACAGAGGGTAATTCTATCCGATTTAAGTAAGGAAGATATATGGTTGCTGTATATGAACCATGCAGGTTTTTTTCATATGGGACTGAATATTTAAGGAAATCCGAGCCTGGTCTCTTTTGTCAAAATTTTTAGATAAAAGATACGCTGTCTTTTTGACATTATGAAGCAACAGTGTGACAGTGATAAACTGATTTTTAGATGCACTCCTTTCCCCGGGAGGTGAGGAAGGAGGAGCTAAACATATTTTACTGAACTTGACAGAGACCGTCATAAGATCATTCAAGCTGAGACTGTGAGCACACACACAATGATCCTCCATTCAGTTATTCTGTTCTCTGCTTTAGTATGTAAGTACCATCACTTCAATGATGTCCTTAAATTATCACAATAAAGTATGTCAAGTAGTTTTTTATAATTATATATTGTCCTATTTGTGGCCTTAATATATTAATGTGCACTATAAGTGAATTAACTTCTGAAATGCACACATTTTACCAGTATAGTGATAATATTTGAACCCTCTGAGACTATTTCACTTTTCTTTGCAGGTGCCAGTAATGGAGATACTATTACACCAGCCAAAACACAGGAGTTTGCAGCCGAGGGTTCAAGTGTTAAATTATCCTGCAGTTATTCTTCTGCATGGTCTTTACTTTGGTACCGTCAGTATCCCGGATCAGCTCCTGAATTCCTTGTGCTCATTTCAGAAAGTGCAAAAGATGTGAAGCCATCTGATGTAGATCAAAGATTTACTACTAAGATCAGAAAAGACAATCAAAACCGTGTGGATCTGGAGATCTCCTCTGCTGAAGTATCGGACTCTGCTCTGTATTACTGTGCTCTGACGCCCACAGTCACAGGAAACACAAGAACACTGTTCAAAAACCTACTAGTGTTCCACAGTTCAGGAGAAATGGCACCCTTAAATCTTGAATTATATACAGACCCCTCTGGAATAGAAGCATCTTCTTGTCCATTCAAAGCAGCAACATTAACTACAAATGCATGAATATTAGAAGTGTTTAGTTTAGTTTAAAACATTATGGCAGAAATCACCCATTAGCATCTACACAGTCAAGGCACACCTTCTTCAGATAATTTACAATAATCTTCTGCAAAGAAAAAAGAAAAACAGGTGCATGATGCCCAGTGGTATATACAGTAAATGGCTTTACAATTATACACACCTAGAGATGAGTAGAGGGGATCAAGCATGTGTTCAAAAATATTTTAGGCTAATCCTACTTTTGTGAAAAATTGTTCTTGGTTTCCAAAAAAACACATTTTAAGTAATTTTAAACTTTATCCACAAGAGGTCAGAATTGCTCCCTTCGTGTATGAGTAGATCATGTGACATGATACATTAAAGTAGATCTCAGTGAGACAGGAACAGAGACAGAGTTTTTTAAAAGCACTGTTGAGTGAATTTCAGTTCTTTTACCTCAGAGAACAACTATGCTTAAATGGGCTTTGATTTCCCTGTGTTTCATAGCACATTATGATGGTAAGCTAAACATTTGATGAAAGAGTTTACTTTCATTTAGGTTTTTAAATGTTTAAGTTTACTTTGCAAATAATTCATGTCAATGACTTTAACTTTTTTCTTTTTCCAGTGTCCTCGGGACAGGACAAAGTTGAACAGTCTTATAGAGAAATGCCTGCAAGTGAAGGAGATCAAGTTATTTTAATGTGTAATTATACTACAACTGATCAAAATCCATACCTCTTCTGGTATAAACAGCTACCAAACAGATCACCAACATTCATTCTAAATAAATATACATTTGGTGGAGGAACTACGGAGCCTGAATATAAGAAGAGATTTTCTGCAACATTGGACTCCACATCAAGATCAGTTCCTCTGACAATCCAGGATGTGTGTGTGTCTGACTCTGCTGTGTATTACTGTGCTCTGAGGCCCACTGTGACTCAAACACACTCAACACTCATACAAAAACAGGAAGTGCTCAATTATATGACAAAGTTCAAATCCACATGCTGTTGACTTCTTTCCCATGGGAATAACATGCATAAAATAAATAATTTAAATTTGAAATAAATTGTCTAATTTATAACTGGGCTTTTTATTTATGATCATTTTGGTCTGCACATCAGCAGTGAGATCTTCTCTTGACAATATATATATATATATATATATATATATATATATATATATATATATATATATATATATACACTCACCTAAAGGATTATTAGGAACACCATACTAATACTGTGTTTGACCCCGTTTCACCTTCAGAACTGCCTTAATTCTACGTGGCATTGATTCAACAAGGTGCTGAAAGCATTCTTTAGAAATGTTGGCCCATATTGATAGGATAGCATCTTGCAGTTGATGGAGATTTGTGGGATGCACATCCAGGGCACGAAGCTCCCGTTCCACCACATCCCAAAGATGCTCTATTGGGTTGAGATCTGGTGACTGTGGGGGCCATTTTAGTACAGTGAACTCATTGTCATGTTCAAGAAACCAATTTGAAATGATTCGAGCTTTGTGACATGGTGCATTATCCTGCTGGAAGTAGCCATCAGAGGATGGGTACATGGTGGTCATAAAGGGATGGACATGGTCAGAAACAATGCTCAGGTAGGCCGTGGTATTTAAACGATGCCCAAT
Source organism: Rutilus rutilus (assembly GCF_951802725.1). NCBI lineage: Eukaryota > Metazoa > Chordata > Actinopteri > Cypriniformes > Leuciscidae > Rutilus > Rutilus rutilus. The sequence goes on from NC_140214.1 coordinate 15,438,489, forward strand.
TGGCACTAAGGGGCGTAAAGTGTGCCAAGAAAACATCCCCCACACCATTACACCACTACCACCAGCCTGCACAGTGGTAACAAGGCATGATGGATCCATGTTCTCATTCTGTTTACGCCAAATTCTGACTCTACCATCTGAATGTCTCAACAGAAATCGAGACTCATCAGACCAGGCAACATTTTTCCAGTCTTCAACTGTCCAATTTTGGTGAGCTTGTGTAAATTGTAGCCTCTTTTTCCTATTTGTAGTGGAGATGAGTGGTACCCGGTGGGGTCTTCTGCTGTTGTAGCCCATCCACCTCAAGGTTGTGCGTGTTGTGGCTTCACAATTGCTTTGCTGCATACCTCGGTTGTAACGAGTGGTTATTTCAGTCAAAGTTGCTCTTCTATCAGCTTGAATCAGTCGGCCCATTCTCCTCTGACCTCTAGCATCAACAAGGCATTTTCGCCCACAGGACTGCCGCATACTGGATGTTTTTCTCTTTTCACACCATTCTTTGTAAACCCTAGAAATGGTTGTGCGTGAAAATCCCAGTAACTGAGCAGATTGTGAAATACTCAGACCGGTCCGTCTGGCACCAACAACCATGCCACGCTCAAAATTGCTTAAATCACCTTTCTTTCCCATTCTGACATTCAGTTTGGAGTTCAGGAGATTGTCTTGACCAGGACCACACCCCTAAATGCATTGAAGCAACTGCCATGTGATTGGTTGATTAGATAATTGCATTAATGAGAAATTGAACAGGTGTTCCTAATAATCCTTTAGGTGAGTGTATATATATATATATATATGTATATATATATATATATTGTGCCGTTGAATTAAGAATTTGTTCTCATGTTTTAGTATTTAGGCCTACTAATTCATTCCCTCGTTTTAAGTGAATCAAGTGCAATATATTTAAGTTCCCTAGATTTAGTAAATTTTGGTCACGTTGTACTTACGCCAACTAACAATAAGCAACTTATCTGATTTAGTGAATCGAGGTATGAATTATTCTATTGTGCACATAATTTAGGCCTATTTAAAACAAGGTAACGAATTAGTAAAATGCGTTGATGTACAGTAGGCCTATAATTAAGTTGTGGGAATTAATTGTTAATTTGTATCCATAATATACCTATTTTTCCTGCATGTCATGTGCAGGGCTCCTTAGCCTATAAAGAAAAAAAAAACAATTGTAGAAAAAAGGACATTGCACTGAAGGGGGTGGATTGGAATCCACTGCTGCTTCAATGTATATGTAATGAGTGATTATTATCAAGGTATTAATCAATATTTTTCCTTCTAAATATCAAATGAGTTGAATGACTTCTCTGGAGATTTTACTTTGTTATAGAAGTTACCAGTGTGATCACTGAAATGTTCTTTTCATGTATTCTTTAATGTCAGTATTTGATATCTGAATGCAGTAACAGTGCTTTCTCATTTAACCCGGCTTCCAGAAATAAAATAGGGAAATGTTTTGTGTTTGAGAAAGGTCTTCAACATGTTAAAACACATAGGGGTCGTTGAAGCCAATAGTTTAAGGGACCATTTCTCAGGTAAAGCCTTACTTTCCAGTTAGACTAAAATGTAGCTCTTCTTGAGATAGAATGCATTTTCTTGATGTTTTGAGACGGGACTCCTATTTATAGTTAGAGCCTGGCCAAATCCAACCTTGGAAAAGCTGTGTGTCGGTGTGTGTTAGTCTTCTTGGTTACAGGTTAAGGAACCACTGGCATTGTTGGAGATTGACTGAGTTGTTGTTCGAGACATGCTGGCACCCAGCAACCCAAATCTGCGACCTGAAAGGTCACGGCGTGCCTAACTTCAGGGTCCGAGTGTCAGCTGCATAATCTATGGAGAAATACTTCTGTCTATCTGAATATGTGTGGAAAATTACTATGTTTATCAATTTCTTAGCCAATCAGAATCATTCAACCTGTAAGCAATGACGTAGCTTAGACCATGGAAATGGTATAACTGCTGTGATCTGTAAGCGGGGCGGCCTACAAACTCCTGTGTGAGTCTTGAAGCTGACTTCTGCTGATGAAACTGCAAACTATCTTCAGTAAAACTTTTCTTCAATTTTTTATAATTCTGACTCCGGGTCTTCTTTCAAACATCTGGTCCTTGGGTCCTAAACTGTTAACCCCTAACAGCACTCTTTGGTTTATATAAATAAACAATCACATATTATTCCAGTGGTTACAAAAAACTGGTTAATTCAATTAATTCACCACTAGGGGGAACTATCTCTTAAATTCTGGTGTGACTGTGCAGTTGCTGAAAATAATCAAGAGAAGCTACTAAGGATAGAGAGATTTGCCATAAGGAGAGACTTGCATTAGTTGTTTTTCTCTCACACTCTCCAACTCAGAGCAACAATGTCAAAATTTGCAATAATTACTCTTTTCTTCATGGCACATGATTTAGGTAAGAAGAACAGTCTTTCATCATTTACACTTTAATTGAGTATCTGTAAATGATTGTTAATTTATGCTTCATCTCCTCCAGTGTGCCGGGGACAGGACAGTGTTGATCAGCCTTTGAGAGAAAAGACTTCAGCTGAGAGAAATCAAGTGACTTTATGGTGTAATTATACACTCATGAGTTCTGCAAATGCTTATCCCTTCTGGTACAAACAACTACTAAACAGATCACCAACATTAATTCTGAGTAAATTTACAGTTGGTGAAGGAACTACTGAGGATGAATTTAAGGAGAGATTTTCTGCAACATTGGACTCCACATCAAGATCAGTTCCTCTGACAATCCAGGATGTGTGTGTGTCTGACTCTGCTGTGTATTACTGTGCTCTGAAGCCCACTGTGACAACAGGAGATTCAGTGCTAGAACAAAAAACCTTCCTGGACTGGGTTTCCCGAAACCTTCTTAACGCTACGTCGTTCTTAAGTTACACCTTAAGCTGTACCTTATCGTTAATATGTGTTTCCCGAAACGTTCTTAGTTAAGTATATCTTCTGTAAGTCATACATTCGGAAGGTTGGTCTGGACCACTCCTAGCTTTATCTTATCACTGTTGCAGGTCTATACGAATATAATTCTGAAGTTTTAATACACCCAGACAGTGTTCAATTAGGCTAATTCAAGTGTTTTCACGCAAAGAATAAACTTGTCATTACACTGATTGTTGTTAGAATTTTAATTATATTATTATATATATTATATTATTAATTTAATAAAAGAGCGCTTTTAAGGCCAGTGAAAGCACAGGCCACTGTCAGTTAAGTCCTATTCGGACGCTCAATTTTTCTCATGGGCTTGTCCGGTATTTTAAAAATGTACAGGGGTAAGTTGGTGATTTGCCGTCCGAATCCATAATATCAGTGTTTTTTCTCACCCAACCCGCGTAAAAATCCCTGGCCAAATTAGTACCTACTGTTTTTTTGACAAACAGGTCGTGTGGTAATTTCCGTCTGAATCCACATCTCTGAGTTTACAAGAAGAGATTCAAAATTCACTGTTTAAATCCTTTTTGATCACTGCCGAGCACCGTACGTAAGATGTACACTTTTATTACTGAAATGCTGGAAAGTATTTACAAGAACAATATTTCATCGCAGCGCCTCAGCGAACAAAAATGGGAAAGAGATGAAAGCACGTAAAAATTTGAAATGGTTATCATGGCAGCAATATATGATACAGTTTTAAAATATGTAGGCTAGGCTATAGTTTGGATTATTATTATTTTTTATATCCCATGAGTCCTAATAAATGCAATTTCAACTATTTCTAAAGTGCTTCTTTTATAAAGAACACTGCTTTCTCACATAATGCAGTGAAACAGCCCCTGCACGAGAGATTAATTGATTCTCGACTCGAGCCATCGATATCAACCAATTCAGCACCATCGCCACGGACAGCACCGGGTAACGTCACACGGTATATCTTTATTTATTTATTTATTTATTTAAGCAGCTTATAAGGTATGGTTCGGGGAACACGCCTAGCAATGGTATACCTTCAGTTAAGTTATACCTTAAGAGTCTTCATAGCGTGCTAAGAGACAACGTTATCAGGAAACTCAGCCCTGAGCTTTTAACGTAGGCATGAGAAAATTACAAGTGCTTAAAAAAAAGATAGGTAAAAAAAAAGAACCTCCTTTGAAGGTTAAAGTCATCATGAAAACAAAATTGCCATTTCTTATTTTTTATGTAACATTGAAACATTTACTGTATTATAAACGATTTATCCCAACCCATTCTCACTCCCAAGGCGTCAAAAACTGAAGCATGGTCAAGCTCCCCGGCGTCACAATGCCGACGCCACAGGCGCCCCTCGGCGGCTTTCAATGGGAAACCTGTGGCGTCAAAAACAGACGCGAATTTTAAAACAGACGCGATATTTGCCATCAGTTCACGTGTGCCAGATGTTGGTAAGTAGCCTAGTGTAAATACGCTGTCCTAGTAATAATGTTTGATATATATGTATGTTCTGTTTGTCGATATTAATCAGATTAGCTCATGTTCAGTCACTGCATTATATCTGTCATCTCCACAGTTTTGCGTTTAATTACTTTCTAATTCAAAACAGGGTGAGTAAACATTGTCTGTCACGTGACATAGGCTATAGGCCTAGAACAAAATAGGCCAAAACTTTCCAAAAACAAAATAACACATCCAAAATTTTGATTTTAGACTTTCCATTGTGTTTATAATTTGTTGTTTTGTTTTTGGATTTGTTATTTTGTTTTTGTAATTGTGATTTGTTTTGCACGTCTCGGCCACCTACATTTAGGCTATGTTTACATAACAATTTTATTGTTAACAAAGTTTTTGAAGCGCATGTGGGCGAGACTCGCCTTAAAGATCAAAGACATCAATCTAAGCGCATGTTTAGACAAATATGGAGTTACAATGCAGTGGAACGGGGAGAAGGGTTCTGGGTCCTAGCCCATGCTCCCGCAGACTCAATCGCAAGCACAGCTGTCAATCATGACATTACACCCTTTTTATAGTATCGTAACCTAACTAAAACCCAAACTTATTGGGAAAACAAACACATGAGCATAGGTCTGCGTGATGAGAACTACCTAAAATGACAGAAACGGTCTTTGGAAAAATTTTACCACAGGGGCAACATAATCTCACAAGTTATGTTTAATCCATATTTTACAAGTATTTACCTTATGTTTCCTTATGATGACTAACAAGTTAATTGAATGTGGTTAATTCCAATTAATAATTAATAAAGTAACCCCAAGTGAAAGTTTATAAATTTTCTTGCTTTGTGTTATTTATTTTTTAGGGTTAGTAAACTTTGCATTAGATATATATTAAATCTGTTTTAAAATATGGTTAGGGTAAGCAAAAAAAGAAAAAAGAAAGAAACAATGCTTTCCATTTCATTTTAAAGCAGAGAACATGTTTCATATTTCACTAACCACACCCACATTATCAGTATACAGCAGAACTTCACTCAGTGCTTCATTCGTCCATCAGCCTTTCATTCATTTTCAGTTAACATGGTTAATATGGAGGACAGACAGATACTACTCATGATACTCATCACGGTTTCAGGTAAAAATACATTAATCACTAACTAACCCCTACAAGAAATCTGTATTATCATTGTATAAAAATGTTATATATTTAATTTCAGGTGGATTTGCTGATAGAATTGGACCAAGAGAAGGAAATCCCGATATTATAAGAGAAGAAAGAGAGTCTGTGACACTGAGCTGCACATATGAAACTAACAGCAATGATATTTGGCTTTACTGGTACAGACAGTATCCAAACAGTGAACCAATATTTTTACTGTATAAAGGTGCTCGATCATGGAGTAGCAATGAAAATATACCAGATGGATTTCAGTCGACTACATCACAATCGTCCACCGAACTCATTATTAACAGTGTAACTCTGTCAGATTCAGCTCTATATTACTGTGCTCTAAGAGTAGGAGCCCAGTGATACAAAATGCCTGAGAAGCTTTACAAAAACTCATACAAAATTAATTCTTTGAAAAAGTCTTTAATCAATCAGTATCAAAACACATCAAGTTTCTGTAAACCGCCAACAGGAAATGTGGTAACAGCTGTGAATTTGGGAGGTAAAAAGGTTACATAAGGGCATGTGTACGTAACTTGTACATAGCTTCTCATGTTATCTTGTTTGTTGTTATCTCTTTTTTTCATATTATGTTGTAATTCCAAAAGATGTCATTAAAAAGTATCTTCAAAAACTATACAAACTCACATGTATGAGCAAAATGGCAATACAATATAAACAGTAATCTGCACAAACAAAGAACATAAAAAACTAAAACAAAGAAATAAAATAAATAACCATCAATATTTAAACAGCTATGCTCATTTGATTTTTTCTTCGGTGTCTTGTAATTCAGATTCAGTGTCATGACAGGAGGAGGAGTTTAGCACAGACACTATACAGCTGTGTAAAGATGAGCTGTACAACACTGTGGAGCAGCTGCTGTTCTTGCCAGTTTAGTGAATGAACATGTTGATCTACATTATGATACTGCTGTCATCAACTGAAGGTATAATATTGTGTAAATGCATTCTATTGTAATGGAAGTGTTTGAAAATTACATTTAATGGCACTTTAATTTGCAGGCTCCAGAGCCACAGAAGTCATCACTCCAAAAAGTGAGAGAGTAATTGCACTTGAAGGTGACAATGTGACACTCTCTTGTAACTACAGCGGTTCTGTTCGTGGAGTTCACTGGTATCGCCAATACGCAGGCTCACCACCACAGTTCCTTATACTGGAATATTCAGGGGCTGATCCACCCGTTCCAAGAGTAACCATCAGTAACCATTGCTTTTGAGGGTCGGGCATACCAGTACAAGTTCCTCCCCTTCGGGCCGTCTCTGTCTCCCTGTGTCTTCACGGAGGTCACAGAGGCTGCACTTGCCTTGTGGTCGTTCACGTTCTCAACTATCTCGACGACTGGCTTTTTCCCATAACATTTCCCATAACACCGGCGATAAGAAGAATGGTATCTATGCTATTGTTAGTCTGTCTGTCTCATTCTTATCCTGACAGGATGGCAGTGTACATACACATACATTCACATATAGAGAAACATAAATTACACAATTACATTATACATTTATATTGTATTATAATAACCCTATAAACAGAAAACATGACCCTATAAATAGAAATGAAATAATTAGATTATTAGATTATTCATATTTCCTGATATTTCCATGCTTATAAAAATTCTTTAAAGATCGGTGCACTAAGGAATAATGAGTCGCTTCACAGACAAATTTAGCTCATACATAAACAAAGAGGAACAAAAAAAATTATAAAATTAAATGAAATGGTGCAGGTCTTTTATTACATTAAAGTCAGCGTGAACCGGAAGTTGCAAACGACTTTTCTCCAGTGTTGTGACGTATTTCCCAGTGAAACGGAATATTGAACAGAGGGCAGGGTTTTACTCTAGCGCTCCTCCTCTCCATCTCTCACTCATAGCAGACTAACGGTTTGAGGAGAGTGGTTAAGCGTTTCCCAACCCAAGCCATCAAACCCATAGATATCCATATAAGGCTAGATGTCTTAAGGCGGAGTCACTTCCGGCATCACCGGCGGCCATCTTGCCACAGGGAAGCTGTGAATTAAGGTGAGTGATCAGCACGCACACAAATCCTCTTATCTCGCTGAAATCTTGACGGATTTACAAACGGTTTGGTTTCTTATAAACGTTATTAACGTGGCTATAATTATTTAATATGGAAGTCCATTGTTATAATTATTCATATGTATGCAGTCAGTGTCATAACTACATCTCTGACGTTTATAACAAACCAAACCGTTTGAAAATCGGTAGAAAATTGAGCAAGTTATGGTTATTTAAAAGTACACTGTCACGATCCACACACACAAAAAGGAAAAGGGAAAATCCAAGTGCAGTATGTAATGTTTATTTTAAGGGGTAATCCAAATCATAAACGTCCAGGCAGGGGTCAAAAATCCAAAAAGCAGACCAAAACATAAAACAATAAACAGGAACAAAGCAGAACAGACCTCACGAGTGGTGTGATGAGTAACAAGGACACCGTAACACATACTAAACAGACAGGGTTATATACACAGGGAAAACAAGCTAAACAAGATAACAAGGGGGTGTGGTAAACTGAAACACCTGTGAAGACTAATCAACATAACGGGGAACAACTGAACATGACAAGACACATGGCAGGATCACATGACAAGCAGGGAATAATATGACAGACACTAACAAGGAACAAGACACAAAACCCACACCGTGACATAACCTCCCCTCTACGGAGCGGCTACCAGACGCTACAAGACGTGACAGACCAAACAAAAATCCAGGCGGGAGGTGGAGTGGTGGAGGATCAGGGGGAGGGAAGGGGGGCCAGGTCCATGGAGGGAAACGGGGACAGGGAGTGACAGTTCATCTGGCGGCCAGGGCGGAGCAGACAGTCCATCGGGCGGCCAGGGTGGAGCAGACAGTCCATCGGGCGGCCAGGGCAGAGCAGACTTTCCCTCGGGCGGCCAGGGCGGAGACTTTCCCACGGGCGGCCAGGGCAGAGACTTTCCCTCGGGCGGCCAGGGCGGAGACTTTCCCTCGGGCGGCCAGGGCGGAGACTTTCCCTCGGGCGGCCAGGGCAGAGCAGACAGTCCATCGGGCGGCCAGGGCGGAGACTTTCCCACGGGCGGCCAGGGCAGAGACTTTCCCTCGGGCGGCCAGGGCGGAGACTTTCCCTCGGGCGGCCAGGGCGGAGACTTTCCCTCGGGCGGCCAGGGCGGAGACTTTCCCTCGGGCGGCCAGGGCGGAGACTTTCCCTCGGGCGGCCAGGGCGGAGACTCTCCCTCGGGCGGCCAGGGCACAGGAACAGACACCACCGGCTCAGGAACTGGAACAGACACCACCGGCTCAGGAACAGGAACAGACACCACCGGCTCAGGAACTGGAACAGACACCACCGGCTCAGGAACTGGAACAGACACCACCGGCTCAGGAACTGGAACAGACACCACCGGCTCAGGAACTGGAACAGACACCAATGGCTCAGGAACTGGAACAGACCCCACCGGCTCAGGAACTGGAACAGACACCACCGGCTCAGGAACTGGAACAGACCCCAACGGCTCAGGAACTGGAACAGACCCCACCGGCTCAGGCACAGACACCACCGGCTCAGGCACAGACACCACCGGCTCAGGAACTGGCACAGACACCACCGGCTCAGGAACTGGAACAGACACCACCGGCTCAGGTACTGGAACTGGCACCAACGGCTCAGGCACTGGAACTGGCACCAACGGCTCAGGCACTGGAACTGGCACCAACGGCTCAGGCACTGGAACTGGCACCAACGGCTCAGGCTCAGGAACGGACACCACCGGCTCAGGAACGGACACCACCGGCTCAGGAACAGACACCACCGGCTCAGGAACAGACACAACCGGCTCAGGAACAGACACAGGTTCGACTGCAACCATCTTGTCAGGGGACACAGGCTCGGCAGTCGTGACGTGAACAGCCTCGGCGGCGGCCATCTTGTCCGAAGACACAGGCTCGGCAGGCGTGATGTGAACACTCTCAGCGGCGGCCATCTTGTCCGAAAACCCAGGCTCGGCAGGCGTGACGTGAACAGGCTCAGCGACGGCCATCTTGTCCGAAGACACAGGCTCGGCAGGCGTGACGTGAACAGGCTCGGTGGCGGCCATCTTGTCCGAAGACACAGGCTCGGCAGACGTGATGTGAATACTCCTGGGAAACTAGGATCTTGAATAGCGTCGAAAAATAATCCAAGAGTTTTTCAGCCGCTATGGCAACAGCGGGCTGCTCGAGCACGGCCTCCTGGATGACAGCGGGCTGTTCGGGCACGGCCTCCGGGACGACAGCGGGCTGTTCGGGGACAACCACCGGAACTGGGACCACCGGAACTGGGACCACCGGCACTGGGACCACCGGCACTGGGACCACCGGCACTGGGACCACCGGAACTGGATCCACCGGAACAGTCACGGAGGGAGTCCCTCTTCTCCTCCTCCGTTTCGGGACCACCGGAACTGGGATGCACATCCAGGGCACAAAGCTCCCGTTCCACCACATCCCAAAGACGCTCTATTGGGTTGAGATCTGGTGACTGTGGGGGCCATTTTAGTACAGTAAACTCATTGTCATGTTCAAGAAACCTATTGGGTTGAGATCTGGTGACTGTGGGGGCCATTTTAGTACAGTGAACTCATTGTCATGTTCAAGAAACCAATTTGAAATGATTCGAGCTTTGTGACATGGTGCATTATCCTGCTGGAAGTAGCCATCAGAGGATGGGTACATGGTGGTCATAAAGGGATGGACATGGTCAGAAACAATGCTCAGGTAGGCCGTGGTATTTAAACGATGCCCAATTGGCACTAAGGGGCCTAAAGTGTGCCAAGAAAACATCCCCCACACCATTACACCACCACCACCAGCCTGCACAGTGGTAACAAGGCATGATGGATCCATGTTCTCATTCTGTTTATGCCAAATTCTGACTCTACCATCTGAATGTCTCAACAGAAATCGAGACTCATCAGACCAGGCAACATTTTTCCAGTCTTCGACTGTCCAATTTTGGTGAGCTCGTGCAAATTGTAGCTTCTTTTTCCTATTTGTAGTGGAGATGAGTGGTACCCGGTGGGGTCTTCTGCTGTTGTAGCCCATCCACCTCAAGGTTGTGCGTGTTGTGGCTTCACAAATGCTTTGCTGCATACCTCGGTTGTAACGAGTGGTTATTTCAGTCAAAGTTGCTCTTCTATCAGCTTGAATCAGTCGGCCCATTCTCCTCTGACCTCTAGCATCAACAAGGCATTTTCGCCCACAGGACTGTCGCATACTGGATGTTTTTCCCTTTTCACACCATTCTTTGTAAACCCTAGAAATGGTTGTGCGTGAAAATCCCAGTAACTGAGCAGATTGTGAAATACTCAGACCGGCCCGTCTGGCACCAACAACCATGCCACGCTCAAAATTGCTTAAATCACCTTTCTTTCCCATTCTGACATTCAGTTTGGAGTTCAGGAGATTGTCTTGACCAGGACCACACACCTAAATGCATTGAAGCAACTGCCATGTGATTGGTTGATTAGATAATTGCATTAATGAGAAATTGAACAGGTGTTCCTAATAATCCTTTAGGTGAGTGTACATGCACCATGTTACGAGTGAGCGAGCTCCCTGTGGCAAGATTGGCCAGCGCGGACGAGACATCTAGCCTTTATTATATGATATCTATGGTCAAACCTACATAATCAGCCATTCCAGACCGGAAGTAACTTTTCAGACTTTGATTAAAGATTACGACGGCAAACAATCTTTTTCTGTGTATTAACTTGCACAGATTAATTTTTCACCACAAGACTAGTAATATGCGCTAACAAAGTAAATAGGGTCAATTTTGATTTCAGTTGGACTTTAAGATTGAGATCCATTTATGCAATACTTGCAGTTAACCATAAGAGGGCAGTAGTTACTCAATATTACCTTTGACTACAGAACCTTTCATGGGTATTCACAAGCTCCTCCTTGGATCATCATTATAATAGCAAAAGCAAAACTCTCATATTCACTGATTTACTTCAAGGTGTCTTCAACATAGACACAGTCATGTCACACAGGTTGATGAATATATTTCTCTTCACACTATTCATTTTTGGTATGAATCTTCATTTAATACATCTACACATTCATTAAATTGCTTAAATGTTGTATTGTATTGTTCATAAAAAAACATTTCTTAAACTTTTGCAGCGTGCAGATCAGAGGACACAGTTGATCAGCCAGACAAACACGTGACTGAAGCTGAAGGAAGATCTGTGACATTACAGTGTGAATATAAAACAGATTCAGCACAAGAAAATGTATTTTGGTACATCCAGAGAGCAAATGACTTTCCTAAATACATCCTGAGGAGAAGCAAATATGGAGGAGAAAATGGCACTGAGTTCCAGGAGAGATTTCACTCTGAACTTTCATCAAATTCAGTTCCTCTGATGATCAAGGATGTGTGTGTGTCTGACTCTGCTGTGTATTACTGCGCTCTGCAGCCCACTGTGACAAAACTGAAGTTAAACCACATACAAAAACTCATGAGCTGAATCTCAGCCAAGACAGTTTAACATCCTCTTCAGATCATGAAATAGTGCTTTTGAAGAATCAATTTATTCACAAAATTCTATAATAAATAGTGTAAATGTTAACACAGAGAGGGAGTCAGGAGACGAGCGGTGAGTCAAGTGCTGCATGACTAACTCCTGTTTCTCATTGCAGTAATTGGCATGTAGAGACCGGATGTAAGGCCGCTGACTATGTGGGAAAGGGGGAGAGAGACTACGGCAAACTAGTGTGTGGTGTCTGTATTGTTGAAAAAATAAATAAATAAAGCACTAACTATTGTTTGAACTGTCGCTTTATTAAAGATTGTTCAATAAAATAATTTACGAGTTCGCCACAGCCAAGTTCTTCCTTACAATGAATCTCATCACAAACATATTCCAAAATCACACATAAACACATTAATAGCACAGAGAAAACAAGAGAAAACACTGATGAGTGTGATGTGTCTCTTTCTTCTGTTTCCCATGTGTGAAATATAGACATGATGTTGCTCAGAGAGGAGGGACTCAGAGTTCACAGATCTGACATGATCTCATCGTGTCTGAAAGAGACTGAGGACGAAACGATTCAGTCTGACTCTTCTCACAGTGAACACTTGAACAATGGATCTTCTTTCAGTTATTCTGTTCTGTGCCTCAGCTGGTGTGTGTTTCTTTAATTGATTGATTAATTGATTGACTGTTTACAAAGAAATCTTTCAATAAAAGTAACTAATTTCTCTTCTGTTTCAGCTGCTGTCTTTGGAAATACCATCAAATCAGACAAAACAGATGTTGGTGCTGATGAGGGAGAAACTGTTAAGTTGTCCTGTAGTTATTCCTCCACTGGGGTAACAGAATATCTCTTCTGGTATCGTCAGAATGGAAGATCAAAGCCTGAATTTCTTGTATCGACCCACAGTGCTGCAAAAGAGCCTGAGGTGTCTGGTGTAGATTCAAGACTCTCTGTTAATACACTAAAAAAGGATCAAATCCATGTGTATCTGGAGATCTCCTCTGCTACAGTGTCAGACTCTGCTGTGTATTACTGTGCTCTGCAGCCCACAGTCACAGGAAACACAAAAACACTGTACAAAAACCTTTCCTTATTTAATCCAATGAGAACAAGCAATGCAAAGAGACAAAGACTAAAAGAGAATCTGTAAACTGCAGATGTAAGTAATAAGTAGATTACTGAATTAAAATCAAACTGATAAAAAGCTTATGAATCACAGCAGACAGAAAGATGAACTATTTAAATCAATATGACATTCAAAAGTGAATGAAGCATCCTCACATTGTTAATTATTAAATCCATACACAAGTAGTTTCAATTCATTATCACATGTAACAGATTGTGCAAGTACAATGTGCCACAAGGTGTCAGTGTTCTCAGACATTCTGCAGCAATGAACAACAGAATAAATGTATATTTGTACAAAATTGTAAGTAAAGAGCCTGAAAAGAACGGACTTGAAAAGAACGGACTATTTATTTTTTATAAATAATACTATTAAACATACTATTAATGAAGGTTTAAAGCTTTGGTTTTACCCTCAGAGATCAGGAAGTGTCTGAATGTCTTGATAAGTGAACAGCAGAAAGCATCAGTAACACACAGTAAGAGCACAGAGCACTGAGAGCTTTAACACACAACTGATCTGATCATATTCACCATGAACAAATACATGCTGCTGGTTTTCATTATGGCGTCAGGTGTGTCATTTATGTTTACTTCAGATCATTTAGCAACAGCTTAAAACACTTTTAAAACACTGTCTGTTATTTTATTGATTTCCTTTCAAAACAACTGTACACTTTACTGATATACAATGTTTAACTTAAGACAAAAAGAGTTAATATTGTGCTTAATGTTTGCAGATGTGACGGCTGTGGATAAAATTGAGCCAAACCGAGGGACCGATATCATCAAAACAGAAGGAGAGTCTGTAACGCTGAGCTGCTCGTATGATTCAGACAGTGAATATGTACGTCTGTACTGGTACAGACAATATCCCAAAGGACAGCCTCAATATGTATTACGTGAAGGAGCTCGATCAAACAGTGTTAAGGACAGCTCTGATCCTCGATTTCAGTCAAGTACTTCTCGCATATCACTGAACTCATTATTAGTAGTGTGTCTGTGTCAGATTCAGCTCTTTATTACTGTGCTATAAGAGTTGAGGCCCAGTGATACAAAACATTAAACTACTCGTACAAAAACTTACAGCCTTTTTCACTTTGAAGCTCTTATGAAAACCAAATCAAAACCTCAATGTGAGATAATAACTGCAAACACCTGTGTGAGGTTGAGGTTGGTGAATTTTTTTTTTTTTATAAAAGGAATAAAAGAGCAAACAAAGCTTTTCAAAAACGTGCACATGTATTAAAATAGGCTATAGGTGTTGAACACTTCAGCTGTGTAAAAAAAAACTAAAAAGGGCAATGGCTTCCAGTATTACACTTCATGCACAGATACTGGATTTGAAGGAGAATCATCATTAGAGGGTTCATACAGCACAGATTTAACACAACCGAGCTTCTTCAAGCAAATGACATGGACCTGATGAAAATGGCACGAGTTTCAAGAGAGATTTCACTGTGAAGTGTTATCAAATTCAGCTCCATCGACAATCAACACATTTGGTAATGATACATTGTTAAATAGTAATACTGTTCTGATTAAAAAATAAAATAAAATAGAATAACAAGGGTTATTTGTGTTGGAAAATGCAAAAAAGAAATGTTACAACTAGTTTATATTTATTTTCAAAGTTGATTAGACATTTTTCATTTGTTTTTTTATTAGATTCTGTAAAGAAATTTTTATTTTATTTTATATAATGGTCCAAAAAAAGAGAGATTTAACACACTGAAAAGTCAGAAATGATTAAATGCTCATGAAAAGGAGGCAAAACCATATAAATTGAAAAAGATTAAAGTGTGACCATTGAACAAGCGCAGGGTCACAAAAAACAGGTTAAGTAGGAAAGATATTAACTGCAAAAGACACCATTGCCACAATTTTACAGAACTGCAACCTTCATGGAGTCTCCAGAAGTACAAGGTGTCAGGTTCTCAGAGACTTTGCTAAGGCAACAAATCCTGAAACATGACCCCCACTTAATAAGCATTACAAGCTGAATTGTTGTAAAATACATGAAGATCAATTTTTTAAGGCTTTATAGACCAATATGTTGAGAGTGACTCTTGAGGTACAGCACCAGTTCCAGTATTGCAAAAGAGGCCAGCTTGGCATGCCAATTTTTCAAATGCAGCTTGAAGTACTTTTAAGTTTTAGCTCCATGTCGCGTTGATCTATACACCATTTCATGTTGTAGCTATTTTTATTGGCTAGTCATAGATGTACGTCGTGGCAGCAGTGCGATTCATCTTGCTCTATTTGTTTACCACTAGCACATGCTGATGATGCTTTCTTAGCATGCATCGTAGCCTACGATTCAATAGGTGTCATCATACAGTATACATTCATGTCGTATATATATGCTTTTGTTGGCTATAAAGGACTCTGGATTTTTTATGCACTTGTTGTGCTTTTCTGTGTTAAGTCTGATGCTTATGCATTTGATGAATTACTTGAAGTTTATTACCTGAATGTACCTGTTTTTGCCTTGTTTGAAGAATAAACTTCAGTCCTAAACTAAATAAACTAAATAAAAGTCCATATATCTCCCTGTGGTATCTATATTGTCACAACACTGATGAACAGATACATTAGTTTCACATAATAGCAGTAATGAGCCAGGCCCAAAAATCTCTTCATTCAAAATAATGCTTATTTTGTCTCAAAGTATCAAAAGAGGAGGGACTCCAGATCTGACATGATCTCATCGTGTCTGAAAGAGACTGAGGATGAAATGATTCAGTCTGACTCTTCTCACAGTGAACACTTGAACAATGGATCTTCATTCAGTTATTCTGTTCTGTGTCTCAGTTGGTATGTATTATTTGATTAATTTCTGTATTAAATTAATAAAAACACTAAACCTACAAATGTTCCTCTTTCTTTTCAGCTACTGTCTTTGGAAATGTCATCAAACCAGGCGAAACAAATGTAGTTGCTGAGAAGGGCTCAAATGTTACATTGTCCTGTAGTTATTCCTCTACAACTACAGATAATCTCTACTGGTACCGTCAGTATGGAAGATCAAAACCCGAATATCTTGTACTCACCTACAGTAGTGCAAAAGAAGCTCTGGTGTCTGGTGTAGATCCAAGATTCTCTGTTGAAGTTGAAAAAAAGGAACAAATCCATGTGTATCTGAAGATCTCCTCTGCTACAGTATCAGACTCTGCTGTGTATTACTGTGCTCTGCAGCCCACAGTCACAGGAAACACATCAGCTCTACACAAAAACCTGTTATAATGAGAGAAGAGAGAGAATCACAGAGACAGAGAAAATGACAGTGAGAAAAAAAGCTGTAACTGTCAATTACAGTAATATAGAGATGCTTGTTTTTTTTGTTTTTTTTATTCATTATTACAATATGTGTCTGTGTGACAATATGAAATATGTGTTACATTAAATCCCAATAATACTGCCCTTTAGTTCACAGTGAAATTCAGAATATCTATTTTAAAAAAAAGTCAATTGTAACAAATATTAAAACATCTCAAATTATTGTAATGCATAATATATATAGTGCAGGTAGGGTCTGCACAATCATATACATAAGGTGTACATAAATTCTAATAGAGAAACATTAAAATTGCGTTATACATTTATATTTTACAATCTAAAAAATGTTGGATTGTTTCAACACATGGACTAACCCAACCACTGTTTTAAATTTATGAATTACATTTTTAAACCCAATGGTTGGGTTTGTCCATATTTGACCAAAACATGTTGAAACAACCCACTTATCTATATTAAAATGATAAAAATAGAGATTTAAATGTATTCATATTTTTTTAATTTGACAAAAAACACATTAGCTGAATCTCAGCCAAGAAATTTAACATCTGCTTCTCCTGGTCAGATCATAACATTTAGATTTTAAAGGGATCATTTTATACACAATATGTCAAGTCAAGTCAAGTCAAGTTTATTTATATAGCGCTTTTCACAATACAGATTGTATCAAAGCAGCTTCACAGTATTAAATTAAAATAATACATCAATGTTTGTTTCTAGTGGAAAACGTCCACGTTTGGTAATGCTGATCAATAGTATTGTTGATTGATTAATTAAATTAAATATCCCCAAATATCCCCAACTGAGCAAGCCAAAGGCAACAGTGGCAAGGAACCGAAAAACTCCATCAGGTGACCTAATGGTGTCCTAAAACTCCATCAGGTGACCTAATGGAGAAAAAAAAAACCTTGGGAGAACCCAGGCTCAGTCAGGGGCCAGTTCTCCTCTGGCGTTTATGATGAACTAGAGGTCAGATTTAACTGTAAGATTAAAAGTATTATATGAATGCCTGGCTGAAGAGATGCGTCTTTAATCTAGTTTTAAACTGGGAGAGCGAGTCTGAGCAACGAACAGTATCAGGAAGACTATTCCAGAGTTTTGGAGACAAATGTGAAAATGCTCTCCCTCCTGTGGATCTAGAAATCCTAGGTATGACCAAAAGCCTTGAATTTAGTGATCTTAAAGAGCGCGATGGATTATAGGGCGATAGAAGATCCGTTAAATAGACTGGAGCTAAGCCGTTTAGGGCTTTATAAGTCAGTAGCAATACCTTGTAATTAATACGGAACTTTATATAACCAATGCAGTGATGATAAAATTGGTGTTATATGATCATATTTTCTTGATCTAGTAAGAACTCTAGCGGCGGCATTTTGGACTAACTGTAGCTAGTTTATTGCTATAATAAACTTTTTTATAGTTTATTATAGCAATAATAACTTTTTTTATAAACAAGTTTATTGCTTGTAATATGCTATAATAGTGCAATTATTAACACAGTTACATACAAACAAATACAATATATTATACAGTATACAGCATATGGATGAAAGTGAGTAGCAGCAGGAAGTTCAGTGAGGAGGAAGTTCCTGTGTGTGTTTCTGTGTGATCTTCAGTGACTTACAGCTCAGAGAACTGAGAGCCTCAACAGAGAACTGAGCTGATCTGATTCAACATGGACAGATGCCTCATACTTATTCTCATTGGAACAGGTACATTATTTACTGAGTAAATGATGAAACTCAAATATTTACTTTGTTTTTAATTCTCAAACCCCAAAGGCTAAATTTATATTAATTTAATCATCTGTATTTTTATAAAACATTATGTGAAATGTGTTCTCAGTAATATTTTGTCAACCTTGCTTTCACATTTTGCAAAAATAACATTTTATTGTTGACAGGTTTGGTGACTGGAAACAACATTGAGTCAGATAAAAATACAGAGATGTCTAAAGAAACAGAAACTGTCAAGCTGAGCTGCTCATATAGTTCAAGTAGTGATAATGTTTATCTTTACTGGTACAGACAGTATCCAAACAAAGAACTGCAATATTTATTACGCAAAGGTGCACGATCAAATAGTTATGCACACACCTCTGATGATCGGTTTCAGTCGAGTGCATCACGAACATCCACTGAACTCACTATTACTGATGTACGTCTGTCAGATTCAGCTCTCTATTATTGTGCTCTGAGAGTTGGAGCCCAGTGATACAAAACATGAAACAAGTCGTACAAAAACCTGAAGCTCTTTTCACTTTGAACCGCTCTAGTGAAAACCACAATCAAAACCACAATCTATCCAGCCCCAAATATAATAAAATATGTGGTAACACCTGGAATTAAGTCTTTGTTGTAAGGCATACAGTACATGTAAATTAGAAACTTCAGAAAAGAAGCATTAACAGTATGCCCAGATATCATATTCCTCATTTTCTATATAATCTGCATTCTTTTGCAAAAACATAAATTAACCGCTTTCTCTATTTCTTAGACGTAAATGCAGTTTTTAAAATTCCTTAAAAGTTAATATATTACCTTTGGTAACACTTTATTTTACAGCATCCGTGTTACATATGTTACATGTATTTACTCTAGTAATAACTACATTAGGAATAATTACAAACAACTAACCCTAAACCAAATCCTAACCCTATACACTCTTAGAAGAAAAGGTTCTATATATAGAACTTTAAAGGGTTCTGTCAAGCACATCATATAGAACATTTTAGGGTTCCTTTGTGGAATCATTTTATTGATTTAAATTAAATCATTAAATTAAAGAATTAAACAGCTTGTAAAGATTGTAAAGTACATAAAGTACAGCTTGTATTTTATCACGAGAAAAAAATTAAATAACCAGTTAAACATGAATCATTTAAGACATTTCTCCTTATATAGAACCTTTTTGGCGTCAATTGAGTCAAGACCCCAAGGGTTCTCTACTGAACCCCATTGAACCTTTGAGAAAGAGTGTTAGTACATTTAGTTAATTAATATAAGGACACCTTAAAATAATGTGTAAATTTAACATTAATTGTATGGATTGTCATTCCACTTCCTGATATTCTAATTCCAATTCAGCTTCCAGTGGAGTGTGACTAATTCAATTTAAATTCATGAAAGCGGGCCAGTTTAAGTTCTGAATTTTGTCTAATGCTGTTTGATATCATTTGATTTAATATGCAATAACACAATATATCTAATATCATGTTGGGAATGGAAAATTACAGTAAATAACCAGAGTAAAAATGTATATTTCTCAAACTTTTCAAACATAGAATTCTTTGTAAATGTATTTTCAGGACAATATATTTCCTATTTAAAACATATTCCAAAATCACACACATTAAAGCCCCACTAGGTAAGATTTCCGTTTTGGTCAAACAACGACCCCTAGAGTCGCTGTGGACTACTTGTATTTAACGTTACTGTCGTAAATACCACTCACGCAGAGCAGTCTCTTCACTCACGGCCTGATCCCCTCCCCCCTGTATACCAGTCCCTGTTCAGTCGGATGGAAGCTGTAACGAGTGGAAATAAGGTGTGGCCCCTTTAAGAGCTGCGCGCGCCCTGTTTAACTGTCGGCAGTCTGTATAGAGATCGCTAAGACATGTGACCAAATGGGCGGCAACCTCTTCAGAACGTAAAGAATTATGGGTATGTTTGGCCAGGCTGGCATAGCCAAGGGTGCAGCGATTTGTATTATTTTGAAGCACCCCCGGACGCCGCCATTGGCTAACGGAACCCCACCTGCTGTTAGCATCCCATTGACTCCCATTCATTTTGGCGTCACTTTGACAGCGCATAACTTTACATCTGAGGCGTTTAAAGACTCCATTTGTCCATTATTTATTTCTAAAGAAACACGAAAATGTATAAAAGGCTCCATTACCTTGTAGCTTACGTTATGGCCCTGTAGAAGCAGTTTTTGTAAAAGTAGGCTAACGATTGCGTCACAGCCACGCGACTCTCTGTCGCACAGTAGGAAATTACCGTATGGACAGGAGGAGAAGCTCGCGGGCAATCGGAAGGACGTCGAGGCAAAATGACAAAGTAATTAATCAGAACACCTACAAAAAGTTTCTCCTGCTCCAAGATCATGGACAGCTCCTACTCACGCTCTCCGTCTCTGCGAGTTTCGGAAGGTAATGATTCAGATTGATCTTGGCACAGCTACTAGAAGACAGACGGTTTGCTCACGTCACATCTACGTCGTCGAGCTCAGTTTGAGTCTGCGCAGTACGCTGGACCCCCAGGAAGTAAACGTTTCTAATGGGCTTCACTTTGTCTCCGTTGAATCCAATGGGGTCGCTGTGTCCATTTCTTTTACTGTCTATGGGCATAGCAGGCAAGTGTTCTGGCATGAAAATAATGAAAAATTAGCGTGAAAAACAGAATATAATCCTACAAAATGCAGGCATCTTGAACACTGCGTTCTTCCCTCCATGCAATGAAGTTTGGCACCTTATGTTTGTGCCGCGGATTCCCAAAATGCTTTGCGTTCACCACAGGGAATACGTCATGATGATGTCACATTAGCAATCCTTATTGTATGTGTGCCTCGAACACCCCGTAAGCTGGTTGTTTCTATTTGATGCTCATTGTCCTATTTTTGTCTATCAAGTAATGCTGTGGACGGTAGAACGTGTGACAGACAGTTACACGAGTTCGATTGGGGAATAAACACAACGCGTTACAAATCGTCGGACATCGAACAAGCACAGCTAGCCTCCGAAGATGTCTAAGTTACTAATCCATCAACAAGATGGTGCTTTTTAGCTCACACCAACGAGTGAAAGCTTGTCCGAGTGATATACAATATAAGCAATATACTTACAAGTCCAACAGCATGTGAGGACGTGTTGGGGGAAGTGAGGTAGCCTATGCCGTAAAGCAGTCGAATTTTGTAGTTCTTTTGTGTGCGCGGGGGTTATACCCGAACCCCGAAGTTTAAAAGTACGATTAAAAACGATACAGACCCCGTCAGGCTATGGCAGACATGTCATTCAACCTATTGTAAGTCGATGTACCATCACAAGAGTCTTGGAAATATATTATGAAGGTTGAAAAGTAACCTAGTGCTGCTTTAATAGCACATAAACAAGAGAAAACACTGATGAGTGTGATTGGCTCTTTCTTCTGTTCCCCATGTGTGAAATAGACATGATGTTTCTCAGAGAGGAGGGACTCAGAGTTCACAGATCTGACATGATCTCATCGTGTCTGAAAGAGACTGAGGACGAAACGATTCAGTCTGACTCTTCTCACAGTGAACACTTGTACAATGGATCTTCATTCAGTTATTCTGTTCTGTGCATCAGTTGGTAGGTTATTTGGTTAATTATTATATTTTTTGTTAAAAAATATTTTTTTAATTAAAAACATCTCACTAAAAACATACAAATGTATATTTTCTGTTTCAGCTGCTGTATTTGGAAATGTCATCAAACCAAACAAAACTGATGTTTTTGCTGAGGAGAGTTCAAGTGTTACATTATCCTGTAGTTATTCTGCCTCTGGAAATCAAGATTATCTCCACTGGTATCGTCAGTATGGAAGATCAAAACCTGAATTTCTTGTACTCACATACAGTGCTGCAAAAGAAGCTCGGGTGTCTGATGATCAAAGATTCAGTGCTAACATTACAAGAAAAGAACATGTGGATCTGAAGATCTCCTCTGCTACAGTATCAGACTCTGCTGTGTATTACTGTGCTCTGCAGCCCACAGTCACAGGAAACACAGAAACACTGTACAAAAACCTGTTACAATGAGAGAAACACAGAGATGGTGAAAAGAAAGCTAGTCTAAAAACATGTAATGAATCTAATGCAACAATGTTTAAAACATTACAATTCTAAATTGAATCAAACAGCCAATTACAATGTGAATTTGTGTGGCAGCATAAAAGATCAATATTAAAACCATACAATGAGGTCCTTCATTCCTCTATGAGATGACTGTTTCAGCTATGCAATACTTGCAGTTAACCATAAGAGGGCAGTAGTTACTCAATATTACCTTTGACTACAGAACCTTTCATGGGTATCCACAAGCTCCTCCTTGGATCATCATTATAATAGCAAAAGCAAGCAAAACTCTCATATTCACTGGTTTACTTCAAGGTGTCTTCAACATAGACACAGTCATGTCACACAGGTTGAAGAATATATTTCTCTTCACACTATTCCTTTTTGGTATGAATCTTCATTTAATACAGCTTCACATTAATTAAATTGCTTAAATGTTGTATTGTTCATAAAAACATTTCTTAAACTTTTGCAGAGTGCAGATCAGAGGACACAGTTGATCAGCCAGACAAACACGTGACTGAAGCTGAAGGAAGATCTGTGACATTACAGTGTAAATATAAAACAGATTCAGTACAAGAAGATTTATTCTGGTATATCCAGAGAGCAAATGACTTTCCTAAATACATCCTGAGGAGAAGCAAATATGGAGGAGAAAATGGCACTGAGTTCCAGGAGAGATTTCACTCTGAACTTTCATCAAATTCAGTTCCTCTGATGATCAAGGATGTGTGTGTGTCTGACTCTGCTGTGTATTACTGCGCTCTGAAGCCCACTGTGACAAAACTGAAGTCAAACCACATACAAAAACTCTGAGGCATAAACATGTGTGATTGTTTCTTTACAATAAGCATTCCTGACATGTAAAAGCTATAATAAAATCATACTGAGGGTAAAAGTGAAATTAACTAAAATGCTCATCATACAATCAATTTAAAATGATTTATCCATCAATCTCAGAAACATGTATTCTCTGTAGAGTCAAGGCAATTTAATATTATCTCAATTTTAATTTCATTTAATTGCATTATTTTACTTTAGTTTTAATTTTGCAATAGGGTTCAGACGTTACATTATCCTGTAGTTTTTCCTCCACCGGATTTTCAGATAATCTCCACTGGTATCGTCAGTATGGAAAATCAAAACATGAATTTCTTGTACTCACCGAAAGTAGCCTACTTCAAAAGATTATCAGTTGTCTGCTGTAGATCCAAGATTCAGTTCACGTAGTATAAGTGCTTAGCGCTTCTGTGTTGTACGTCACACGTAGGCTCACTATTGGCCGACGCTGGTCATGTGTGTGATGCGTCTGACGTACAACCCAGAAGCGCTACGCAGTTATACTACGTGAACTAACTCGAGGCCCAGAGAGAAGGAAATGAATAGTGGAATAAAGTCGTTATTTTTGTTTGTTTTTTTGCGCACAAAAAGTATTCTCGTCGCTTTATAAACTTAAGATTGAGCCACTGTAATCACTTGGACTACTTTGATGATGTCTTTATTAGCTTTCTGGACATGGACAGTATACCGTGCTTTTATGCTAACATGCTAAAACCATGCTAACTACAATATGACAATAGGTTTGAAGGTCATTTTGACTGAAAAGTAATTTCATTTGGGCATTTTTGTGTAAAATGAGTCACACCAAAAGACAGCGCAAAAGGGAACTGAAGCAGGAGTGCCGGATATACTTGATTTTTTTTTAAACATGAAGAGAGAAAACTCACATTGTAACTTTCAGTGTCCTTCTGAGGTGCTGTTCTTCGTCCTGAAAGGAGGAGGACCCCCACACCCCAAAGGTCTCCAAACAATTGCCCGTTTAAAAAAAGGAATATGGCGTCACACCTAATGATATCCATTTTCTGGACAAAATGTTTTAGTTAAGGGCTGCTTCAAAATATTATGCCTGAACTTTTAGTCAAGCAGACTCACAAGTAGACATCTGGGATATCAATATATGATTGAATAAACAGAAAATGAATTCATTTTCTTGTTTTTATTCAAAATCAAAATTTGTGAAATGTGCTTGGGACAGTCACGCCATATGAGCTTATTCTGGTTTGGCTGAAAATTGTGAAAAAATGGAAGATTAAACCCATGAATGCTCTGTATGTCCATATAAAACAGCACTTTCTGAACAATATCACCACAGTTTTTGATATATTTTTCTATAATTTACTTAACATTGACACATTGGACCAAAAAAAGGCCATGTCATGTCAACCAACCATTGCTTAATGTCATGCTAAGTACATGAAACCTCATATGGTGTGACACAAAATCATAAGGTGTGACAGGGTTTTCTTGTCACACCATATGATTATTTTGTCACACTATATGATATGAATTGCATTTAAATACGTAAATAATGCTCTTAGATACATATTTTATAACTAATAGTTAAGTTTATTGAATATTTCGTCCTTTTAACACATTTTGATACTATATTATGTACATAATAATATCTATACACCAAATCAATTTGGTGAATCCCTACTATCCCATTTTCAAGCTGAATCCATGTTAAACTACAGCATTTTCTCACTCAAATGTTTCCCTTTATTTATTTTTTATTTTTTTCAGTTTGAGGTAGATTTCAGTAGATGGCGAGATAATGCGAATAAAGAAAGAACAAGGAAATGATACATCAGCTTGCTGTTCGGTCATTGTTTTACTCATCCTCATTTTGAAATGAATTTATGCATTAAATAAAAAAAAAGTTCTATGATTTACTATAAAGATTATTAGAATTCATGTAGTTAATATTCAGCAGATTAAAATAAAAAGTGCAACATCAAATGAATACAGTAAGTGGATTAATGAATGTGTTATAAACATGATTCTTTGCTACTTTGAGTAGAACTCAGTGTTTTGTGATTTTTGCTGTAACTGAAACAATGATTCACTTGTCAAACTAAGTTTGGTTGTTTGTTAAATGCAGCTAATACAGATTTTTGCATACAGATTGTTGTGTGGTGTGATATGGCGTGACACCATGTCATTTGGTGTGACATTTAGAATTTTGAAAGATATTAAGGCTTTTTGGTTATTAATCATAAAATCATCAATGTGACAGATGGGGAATAGTGCCAGCAAAGGTTACAAGCATTTTGGTACTTTTATAACAAGGTATTCCCAAATTAATTTGAAGTATATTGAAAGATTACAAGTAAACGTCTGTCTATGAGTGATGATGAAGTAAAATAATGCAAAATGTAACATATTTGCACATAAGAAATGCTATACTTTTATATAGTAATAATAAAGAATTAGGATAAATTGACTTACATTATCACATTATACCCCTTTTTAATTTAATACACAATAACATTCATGTCACACCATATGACATTTTTAGTCACTAAGACAGTAAACTAGTGAATAAATGTAAATGTTAGGACAAAATCTACAAGACCACATATATATTTGGAAATATAAGAGTTGGTAGAATACAACCCAATGAGTTCCATGACTTACATTTGAGATTTTTTAAAAAAAACTTTTTTTTAGCCAAATATGAGGGACAGAAAGCTCTCGGACTAAATCTAAAATATCTTAAACTGTGTTCCGAAGATGAACGGAGGTCTTACGGGCTTGGAACGACATGAGGGTGAGTCATTAATGACATAATTTTCATTTTTGGGTGAACTAATACTTTAAACTCCATGACCCATGCCTGGCACTGATTACCTGCTGCTGCTTATCATATGGACTATTTATTCAGTCACTCTCCACTCTATCACTGCAAAGTCTTGTTTTGCCCAGCCTGACATTTCTGAGCATTTTCCCTGTTTTTACTGTTTTCTCGTTTCCTCATTTCTGACCCTGGACTGCTTTCATTGTGTCGACCCTCTTCTGCATGCCCTGCTTTGTTTGCCTGGATATTCTCTACATTGTTTGTTGCCTGCCTTTTGACTACGTTTCTGTACTGTCTTGGATATCTCAATTGCTGGTGTTTGACCCCCGCCTGTTTGTACCACACTTACTGCTGTTATAAAAACTGCACATGGATCCCAACTCCGTTGCCTCTTCGTTACAATATTGTCTGAACTGTATTGAAAATATACTTGTATAATAAAAACCTAACCCTATAAATAAAAATGACATATTCTTTATGTAAAATTACATATTCTATATCTAATTTTCATTAGTTAATACATTATGATATGTATGCTTATAATAAATATAAGGAAACTAGACAAAGTGAAAAATACAGGAATCTAAAACAATATAGTCTTAATAAACTAAGAACATTGGTATAGTATTTCGGTGTACAGTGTGTTTTACTGGCGATAGTTGGACTTTATTGTGGCACTTGACTTTTTTGAACATCCATGTTTTTTTTTGTAAATACTCCCATTGCATACACTCTATGCACCATCATGGTCATCACTATCATGTTTGCACACATTCAAACAGCAGAACTCCATCAAGACATGTTTAATTCACATTCTTCTCATGTTCTGTGTTATATACAAAATTCTGTAATATTTAAAATAAAATCATAAACAGCAGCAGGAAGTTCAGTGAGGAGGAAGTTCCTGTGTGTGTTTCTGTGTGATCTTCAGTGACTTACAGCTCAGAGAACTGAGAGCCTCAACAGAGAACTGAGCTGATCTGATTCAACATGGACAGATGCCTCATACTTATTCTCATTGTGGGAACAGGTACATTATTTATCAAATAATTAATGAAATTCTGTACATAAATAATTACTTTGTTTTTAATTCTCAATCCCCAAAGGCTAAATTTATATTAATTTAGTCATTTGTATTCTTGTGAAAGTCATTTGTATTATTTTGTCAACATTGCTTTCAGAAATCATTTTTTTATTGTTGACAGGTTTGGTGACTGGAGACAACATTGAGCCGGATAAAGGGACAGAAAAAAACTCAAAAGAAACAGAAACTGTCAAGCTGAGCTGCTCATATAGTGCAAGTAGTGAATATGTTCGGCTTTACTGGTACAGACAGTATCCAAACAAAGAACCGCAGTATTTATTATACAAAGAATCCTGGAGTGCTTATGAAGACACCTCTGATGATCGGTTTCAGTCGACTACATCACAAACATCCACTGAACTCACTATTACTGATGTACGTCTGTCAGATTCAGCTCTCTATTATTGTGCTCTGAGAGTTGGAGCCCAGTGATACAAAACATGAAACATGTCGTACAAAAACCTGAAGCTCTTTTCACTTTGAACCGATCTAGTGAAAACCACAATCAAAACCACAATCTATCCAGCCCTGAATATAATAAAATATGTGGTAACACCTGTGTGAGGTTGAATTAGTTAAAAACATCATGGAAACAGTAGATTTAGATGTCACGTTCCATGTGGTTCCTTAAGCACTTTATACATTCTTAAAATAATTGCTTAATTGTCATCATGCAGTAAAAATAGGGAGCCAGCAGAGAGAGATCAGTTAAGCCTATTATTTGTTGTAGGGGTTCTGAGATCTCACATGATATTAGGACTCTTTGTATTTCTTTAAGCGACTGCGTCTCTCAGCACCACTCCTATTGAGTTAATGGCTCTGCTGACTCTCCAACAACATCTAACCAATTGTTGGGTCTGTTGGTTTTATTTTCAAGGCAGTGACTATTGAGCTTCTTCTGACAAGCCACTGTCAATTCTCTAGTTCTTTTAAAAAAACAAAGCCTCATACATTATATATAGCTAAATGTATGTAAAAAAAAATCACTTTAAAGTAATAGGCTTTGCTTTTCCAGTAAATTTATTTAAGACACTTTTATCTAAATTGTCTTTATAATTTCTGTCAACAACATTCTAGAGAACTGCATGCTCTTTAGTTTTTCTGCAGCAGTTTTTTTGGAGGGTCCTTTACTATTTCAGCATGACAAAATATCCATATGTATAAAGAAAAGTCAATCAATAAAGTTTGATACAATTTAAAAATATTTGTTTTCATTGTACAGACAATGATTATTTCAGCTTTTGTCTCTCAAAAGAACACTTTAAAATTGAATAAAAACAATGTCATTTCAGAAGTTGCCCACTGTGTTGATCAGTTTCCACCTCCATCATGGTTGAGATGCTCAATGAAGTTCCTGCTGTATGTGTGTAACCTCTACAAACAGTTGTGCACTGGTAAACTTCAGTCTGATATTTCCTCTTGTACATTGGCTGAGGGATTTACTTTTAATGGCTGCAGTACTTGGTAAGTATAACTTAACTGTTAAAGGTCCTCTAAGCGATCTCACGCGTTTTTAGGCCAAAACATTTTTTTTTTCACATACCGCAAACATCTCCTCACTATCCGCTCGCTGCCTGTCCCCTGAACACACTGTAAAAAAACACGGTCTCTGCAGACAGCCCACGCGCCACAAACTGCAGCAAAAACAAACTGAGCAACAAACAGAGCGACCCGCACCACGAAACATAACAAACTGTTCCAGCCAATAACCGACAAGAATGATGTGGGGGTGAGGTTCGGGGGTTAGTGCGCATGACGGAGGAGGGAGGGTCTAGCTAGCCTCCGTTTTGTTTGATAATAATTCAAACATCAACAAGAGGTTACGCCAACCGAGATCGCTTAGAGGACCTTTAAGTGTAACAAAATTGTATTCTTCTTACAATACAATACAATACAATATTTATTTATAAAGCGCATTTAAAAACAACCAAGGCTGACCAAAGTGCTGTACAGAACAGAAGAAAGAGAAAGAAAAATAAATTTAAAAAAACAATAAAGTAACACAAAACAATAAATAAGCAATAATCATATCTGAATCAAGGAGTATTAAAAGCCAAAGAAAATAAATAAGTCTTTAAAGAAGATTTGAAGGTGGAAACAGAGGGAGCTAATCTAATGTGGAGAGGTAGACTGTTCCAAAGTTTTGGGCCTGCAATCGCAAAAGCGTGATCGCCTCGTTTTTTAAGGCTGGATCTAGGCACAATGAGTAGACAGTCATCACTGGATCTCAGGGTTCTAGAAGGAGTGTACGGACAAAGTAAATCCGTCAGGTACTGAGGGGCCAATTTGTTCAGGGCTTTATTAACAAATAATACAATTTTAAAATCAATTCTAAATTTGACAGGTAGCCAGTGCAGTTTGGATAAAATAGGGGTGATCGACTCATACTTGCGGGTCCCAGTGAGGAGTCTAGCAGCTGCGTTTTGCACTAGCTGTAGATGGGAGAGGGAAGACTGAGAGACACCAAAATAAAGTGAATTATAATAGTCTAGTTGAGATGTTACGAAAGCATGAATCACTGTTTGGAAATTACTCTTGAGTTAAAAAAGGTTTCACTTTAGAGAGTTGGTGAAGGTGAAAAAGCATGATTTTACAACAGTACTGATCTGTTTCTCAAATTTTAGGTTGTAATCAAACAGAAAGCCCAGATTTCAGATTTAAGTTTTAATCTACTTAAAAAATTGGAGCACACTGGTTGCCCTTAAAAAATTTAAGTAATGGTAACTATATGGTTTGTTTACACTCATGAGTTCACAATATTGTCAGTATTTAATTTTAGGTGCCAGCTTACCTTTTCCCAGGCTGAGCATTACCTGCTGAATAAAATTTAATTTGTTTTGCATACAGTTAGGGTACTCCAGGGCAGGGCGTAAATCAGTCCAAAAAAATGATACAGAAGGCCTGAGGTAGGTCAGTTCATCCATCACCAAACATCCTTCCAAATCGATCCTCACTCTAGATGGGTTTAGCTGAGGACTTTCTTGATCAACGCAGAGGATTCTCACTGGAGTTTGTTTGTATGAGTTCTTGTCAGCTGCATCCTATCAGAGGAAGAAAAAGATAGAAGAAAAGAATAGACATTGTCAGATGTTTCTGTTGTTAAATACTAAATTCCCAGTTTACAGGTTGCAATTACGAGTTCTACGAGAACGGGAGCGTTTTTTTACAAGCTGGAATCCTAAAAGAGGAAGAAAAAAATAGACAAATACATTGTCAGATTTTTCTGTTGTTAAATACTCAAAGTCATAAGCTGCATTCATGCCATGTTGTATTACTGTAAGATGACAAAATGTGACGTTGTACTCTGAGCCGTTCATGTTCTTTGACTGGAAATGATTCATTTTAAAGGCAACACTATCCACGGCTAAATGAATCAGCAGCATTAAGCCTGTTTTATGCTTCTGCGTCGAATCGACGGCGTACCCCCGCAGACCCCTCTGCGTCGCCGCGAACCCCTCTCCCACCCCTCCGCCGTAGCTCGACGTGCACCTCCAAAAAATTGTAACTACGCGTCGAGGCGACGCAGACCGCAAGGGCTGTGATTGGTGTATGAGAGCAGAGAGCAAGACTGAACATTTGCATCCTCGTGATTCAGTGCACTTTTGTAACTATTTGTAAATAGTTCATTTTCTTAGATAATGTTTTATATTACGGTTAACTTATGTGTTTCTTGTTTCTTTTATATTGTGTTTCTTGTACCGATTACTCTTATATTTTTTTTATTGTACTTTGAAGGGAGTGGATTGGAATCCACTGCTGCTTCAATGTATATGTAATGAGTGATTATAATCAAGGTATTAATCAACACTTTTCCTTCTAAATATCAAATGAGTTGAATGACTTCTCTGGAGATTTTACTTTGTTATAGAAGTTACCAGTGTGATTACTGAAATGTTCTTTTCATGTATTCATTAATGTCAGTATTTGATATTTGAATGCAGTAACGTTGCTTGCCTATTTATCCCAGCTTCCAGAAATTAAATAGGGACTGGTTTTGTGTTTGAGAAAGGTCTTCAACATGTTAAAACACATAGGGGTCATTTAAGTCTATAGTTTAAGGGACCATTTCTCAGTTAAAGCCTATAGTTTCCATTTAGACTAAAGTGTCCTATTCTGAGAGAAAGAACTTGTTATCTTGATGTTTTGAGACGAGACTCCTGTTTATAGTTAGAGCCTGGCCAAATCCAACCTTGGGAAAGCTGTGTGTCGGTGTGTGTGTTAGTCTTCTTGCTTACAGGTTAAGGAACCACTGGCATTGTTGGAGATTGACTGAGTTGTTGTTCGAGACATGCTGGCACCCAGCAACCCAAATTTGCGACCTGGAAGGTCATGACGTGCCTAACTTCAGGGTCCGAGTGTCAGCGGCATAATCTATGGAGATATGCTTCTGTCTATCTGTATATGTGTGGAAAATTACTATGTTTATCAATTTCTTGGCCAATAAGAATCATTCAGCCTGTAAGCAATGACGTAGCTTAGACCTTGGAAACGGTATAACTGCTGTGATCTTTGTAACTGTAAGCGGGGCGGCCTACGAACTCCTGTGTGAGTCTTGAAGCTGACTTCTGCTGATGAAACTGCAAATTATCTTCAGTAAAACTTTTCTTCAATTTTTTATAATTCTGACTCCGGGTCTTCTTTTCAAACATCTGGTCCTTGGGTCCTAAACTGTTAACCCCTAACAACTTAAACCTTTGCCCTTTGTTCTTGCCGTGCTTTTTTACTCATTGCACATTAATAGATCAACGGTTGTTTTGAAAAAAAGTTTATTTACATTTGTTGTTCAACGTCGATTAGCTCCAGCTGCAACAACCATAGACGGGCAACAACACTCTCTCTCTTTCGCTCGCCATTGTCGGAAATGAAAAAGCGGAACCGGCGCACGGAACCAAAACAAACTAGCAAAGAGATTTGCGAACCACACACCCCCCTAGCGTTCTGGCGGTGAAATGCACCGCGATGCAATGCAACCCGACGCAGAACCATAAAACGGCCACGACGCCGTAGGAGTGACGACGTAGCTACGCCGTGGAGTTTAAAGGCAACACTATCCACGGCTAAATGAATCAGCAGCATTAAGCCTGTTTTATGCTTCTGCGTCGAATCGACGGCGTACCCCCGCAGACCCCTCTGCGTCGCCGCGAACCCCTCTCCAACCCAACTTAAAGGCCTCATTATGCTTCTGCGTCATCTCCACGGTGTAGCTACGTCGTCACTCCTACGGCGTCGTGGCCGTTTTATGGTTCTGCGTGGTACACTGGCTTTAGGGTGGTACACTGGTCATGTGGTAAAAGTAGGAGCTCTCAGAAAATTCCCAGTTTACAGGTTGCAATTACGAGTTCTAAGAGAACGGGAGCGCTTTTTTACAAGCTGGAATCTCATAATTATGGTAAATACAATATGGCGTGGATGCACCTATACATACCTGGTTTTCTGTAGAAAGAGCTGACACTTAAAGGACAATTCCAGTATTTAACACTCTATTTTGTAGTTTGTTTTGGATGAACAAGAGTGGTGGACTATTTTAGAATTGCCCATGACCGCTTTAGAATGGGAGTCTATGGCCATGCACAAACATGTCCTTAAAACAACCCTTAACGTTCGTTTTCAAAACTGTTCAACTCACCGAGTGGTTAGTGGTGTTCGTTGATGATTAAAAACAAATATATCGGTGCAATGTATGATTTCAATCCGTTTATTTTTCTATAGTGGAACTATTTTTTCAGATACCTCACAACCGCGTATAAACTTCTGCTCTTCCGCAACTTCCGTTGCTCTGCTCACGCTAGCCTTCTGAGAGACAGACTACAACCAAATGTAAACAGCCCCCTTTCCGTTTCCGGTAGCGCAGTAATATCAACGAGCAATGAGTCCTCCAACGGAAATCAATGGGATTTTACAAAATGCCAAATAAAACACGACAGAAACTGTATTTCGCTACGCTACTTGTTTTGGAACATCAACGAACACCACTAACCACTCGGTGAGTTGAATAGTTTTGAAAACGAACGTTAAGGGTTGTTTTAAGGGCATGTTTGTGCATGGCCATAGACTCCCATTCTAAAGCGGTCATGGGCAATTCTAAAATAGTCAAAAAGTCGAGACAGGAACCATTGTCAAAATGTCTTTGTCCACCACTCTTGTTCATCCAAAACAAACTACAAAATAGACTCAAAGTGTTAAATACCGGAATTGTCCTTTAAGTATCATCAGGCTGATGTCAAAGCTTGTTGTTGACAACTTTTCTGTGAGGAGCAAACATTAAAGTTATAGTCTTTATAATGGCACCTGACTTTATGGTTTACATGTTATTGTGCACTTTGCAGTATGCAGATGAATAGCCTACACTAATCAGCCTTAGAACAGGTCTCAGTAAACCCACATGACAATCTGGAGTTTTGGTGTGAATGGCAGGATAAGCCTAGCCTGACTACGTCAGACTTCGTACTTCCGCTTAATTTCATTTCGCTTCTGTACTCAGTCTGAGACAGCGTAATAGCTTTCTGTTTTCCTCCGGCCTGAAAACAGCCGGCCAATCAACGAACAGAGGGCGGGCTGAGAGCCGTGACGTAGACGCTGATTGTACCGTGGATGCGTAGATTTACTTCACATAATCTGCAAAAGTCGTTCACAGCCATGTTCACTCCGGTATTTCGAAGTGATTTAAATGTCAAGTCAAGTCAAGTCATCTTCATTTATATAGCGCTTTTAACAACGTAGATTGTTTCAAAGCAGCTTCACAGAGATAAGCGTATAATTTAAGGTAACAGATATTGTTTTGGCTTTATAGCAGAGTTAAGTTATTTTCCATCTAAAGTTAGTTTTGACTGATTTGCTTCCATCGCAACGATCATTTGTTATTAAATTAGGGGCCGCTAAGACGACACCATTCCCTCTACACAGACTTTAAACGCGAACCTGTGAGAAACGCTGATGGCGTTCACATGCGCATTTAGAATGGGTTCTATAGTTATGTGCATTTGAAAATACGCAGGTTTGGAATTCCCTACAAGCCAGGCCTAAACAAAGTACTTGTCTTTCCTTATAAATTTTGATAAAGAATTTTATTTTATTTTGTTGCTTTGGGGTAGGAACGCGAAACAAATTTTCCCGACAACGCCTTATCTGTATAGTGGTAGAGGGATCCTCCATAGGGAGAGACTAGTTGGCACTTCAGCACTGCGTTGTCATCGGTCCAGGCGAAGGTCCTTCGTCAGATCTGGATACGGCCTGGATCCGGCAGGCTGCAGGAAAACCTCGGGATAAACACAGACACTAAAATTAGCGTAGATGCCATTCTTCTCATGATGTAACGAGTACATCAGGAGTTATGGGAAGTGTTCCCGGTTCCGGCTGACCTAATTTATGCAGCCTAACATTAAATTATAGAAGTCTATAATGTATTATGTGAAAGCTAGGTCAAAGAGATGTGTTTTTAGTCTAGCTTTGAACTGACAGAGTGTGTCTGCTTCCCGGACAATGGTAGGAAGACAGTTCCAGAGTTTTGGTGCTAAATAGGAAAAGGATCTACCGCCAGCAGTCGATTTTGATATTCTAGGTATTAGTAACTGGCCGGAATTTTGAGATCGCAATAGACGTGACGGACTATAATGCGTTAAGAGCTCACTCAAGTACTGCGGAGCTAAACCATTTAGTGCTTTGTAAGTAATCAGCAATATTTTAAAATTGATGCGATGTTTAATAGGGAGCCAGTGCAGTTTTGACAGAACCGGGCTAATATGGTCATACTTCCTGGTTCTGGTAAGAACTCGAGCTGCTGTGTTTTGAACCAGCTGTAGTTTGTTTATTAAGCGTGCAGGGCAACCACCCAGTAGAGCATGACAATAATCTAGCCTTGAGGTCATGAACGCATGAACTAATTGTTCCGCATTTGTCAATAAAAGCATATGGCGTAATTTAGATATATTTTTAAGATGGAAAAATGCAGTTTTACAGATACTAGACACGTGACTTTCAAATGAAAGATTGGTATCAAAGAGCACACCCAGGTTCCTAACCGACGACGAAGACTTAACAGAGCAGCCATCGAGTGTTAGACAGTATTCTAGGTTATTACGTGAGGAAGTTTTTTGTCCAATAATTAGAAACTCTGTTTTTTCAGAGTTAAGAAGTAGGAAATTACGAGTCATCCAATTTTTTATATCTGCTATGCATTCTGTTAATTTTGTGAATTGATAAGTTTCGTTAGGTTTTGAAGAAATATACAGCTGAGTATCGTCAGCATAACAGTGAAAGCTAATTCCATGTTTCCTAATGATATCTCCTAATGGTAGCATGTACAGAGTGAACAGCAGCGGTCCTAGTACTGAGCCTTGTGGTACGCCATACTGAACTTGTGATCGATGAGACATCTCATCATTTACTGCTACAAACTGATAACGGTCAGATAAGTATGATTTAAACCATGCTAGTGCATTTCCCGTAATGCCAACATAATGTTCTAATCTATTTAAAAGAACGTTGTGGTCAATGGTGTCAAATGCAGCACTAAGATCGAGTAACACTAATAGCGATGTACATGCATTTCAGAAGTAAACAAGGAAATTGTTCTGTTCATGTATAACTTACATGTTTGAGCCAGAAATCTAGCTATCTAAAAAACAAACAAACACTGATTTTCACTGCTCACAAACGGACTCTCGAGGAAAACAAAGAAACGATAAAAAGGTAAATGTCAAGAAAAAATTCCATAGGACTTGCTAAAACAAATGTTCCAACTTCTCATTAACAGCTCCTTGAATCCACACACACCACGACAAAAGGGTGTTGACTCGCAGCATCAAACTGTGTGGAAGGCGTGGTCAGGAGAAAAACTTCATAATTTGAGTCCATCTAATTTACATTTACTCACACATTCAAATTATGTCCACAAATTAGTAGAATCTACTTATATTTTATTAGTAATGCAATCAAACTTAAATATTTTAATTAAATTGTAATTAAATTCTTTATTACATAAAAAATCCAGGCTAACAGTACAGTACAGTACCAGTGACCAATACCCTTGTCTTTATATACCAACATAAAACCAGTGGATTCCCAGTTCACATGCTCCATAAACTCTCAACTGGATCAAGCAGCAGTGAAAAAGAATTTGAGGAAAGTTTTCATGCAGATCTCAAATCCTCAAGGTCAGTCTCTCTGACAATCAAGGATGTCTGACTCTGTTGTTTACTACCAGAGAATGTCTAATAAGGCGAGAAGTTTCACTCTCAGTACACTTCCGGCTTCTGAAATGGTTGCAGTTCCACTCTGATTCCATATGAGGGCGCTCACAGGACGAGTGCAGAATGAATGGAGGTCTATGGCGCTATACCCATCAAAATCCACTTTTCTCAGGATATAATTTTTTGTCTAGTAATTTGAATATTGTATTCGAAAGGAGATGCAAAGAAATTACACACTGCTGGGTGTTAGATTTTTTAGAGTCACTTATTTGCTTTAAAAAGTCTTTTAAAGTGTCAATGACGTCATACACATCGTACGACCAGAGCTACTGCTTTATGGCAATCCTTCAGTCACTTTGGTGCTTTCGCGCTCTGCACTTTCTTTTCTCTCCAGGCATCAACAACACAGCGGACACAGGTAAATACACGTGCTAGACGAGTTTTTGTTTTGTTTGTTTCTGGTCCCGGTTCGGATGCCACGATGCCATCAAGCGGTATCTCTGGTCGTAATCAGTCCTTCACTGACCAATCAGCATTCATTAGCAGAATGCTAGCGTGTTATGGGCAACAACAACTCAACCTGTAAGAGATCGAAAGGACATAAGTACTCGTTCATTCAACTTTCGACCTATAACCCATG
Source organism: Rutilus rutilus (assembly GCF_951802725.1). Classification (NCBI taxonomy): domain Eukaryota; kingdom Metazoa; phylum Chordata; class Actinopteri; order Cypriniformes; family Leuciscidae; genus Rutilus; species Rutilus rutilus. Next base: position 15,475,391 of record NC_140214.1, read on the forward strand.
TTGAACTTGCAAAACCTACTATCGAATCTGAGATTTCTCAACGGCAATCGGGTGAAAGAGACAAATTTAGCCGTCTAGCCCCATAGACTCCCATTCATTCTGCACTAATGGGCGATCGCCCCCAGTGGAACTCTGGTGGAACTACAACCAAAATTCGGTACAATAGGACTTAATAGGGAGTGGGCAGGCTCTCCGTAGATGGGCTCTGGTACTACTCTCTAAAGCCCACTGTGACTGAAACACATAAACATCCTGACAGAACTAAGAGCTCTAATTTTTTAACATGAGCAATTTTTTTTCTTACTGTTATAGAATAAACCACTCCAGTGGGTGGAGTTGATTCACACTGTTGAGAGTGTGAGACAGTCAAACAGTTATTCAAATATTATTTTTGCCATCGCTGTCTCTCTGAAGACACAATGTTTCTCTTTACCTGGATAATAATGCAACTTTGCATGGGTAAGACATATTCTTTCAATCAATATATTTATTATAAAAAAATATAAAGGCTTATAAATTTAAATAGTTAAATTGCACAAATTGTATAAATCTGTTTAATTGTTTGATTAATTGTCATTTGCTTTTTCACAGGAAATACTTTTGGTGAAACAATACAACCATTTACTTCAAAAGAAATTGTTTTTGGGGGTGAAAATGTGACTCTCTCCTGTAACTACAGTCTCACTAGTGGCACTAGTGTTACTCTCCATTGGTATCGCCAGTTTCTTGGAGCAAACCCAGAATTTTTACTTCTTGTCACTGAATATTATAACAAATCTGAGCCTGATCTTCGTCTGTTTTCAAAAGCTACAAAAGAGATCAAACGTGTGGATCTGAAGATCTCCTCTGCTGAAGTATCAGACTCTGCTGTGTATTACTGTGCTCTGAGGCCCACAGTCACAGGAAACACAAGAACACTGTACAAAAACCTTTCCTTATCTTATAGTGAAAGAAGAAAGATACACAAAGACAAAGACTAAGAGAGCTGTGATTAACACAGTACATAAAGTAGAATATGTAAATAATTTGATGTAATGAGTCCATTACCAAGTCTACAGGAACCTATAGTTTAAGTACTTTGTACAAATAACACATTGTGTAGGTATAACGTGCCACAAGATGGCAGTGTTCTCAGACAATAACTAAAGGAACTGCAACAACGAACAAAATAACTGAATTTACAGAACATAACTCATAATGTTGCTCAGAGAGGAGGGACTCAGAGTTCACAGATCTGACATGATCTCATCGTGTCTGAAAGAGACTGAGGACGAAACGATTCAGTCTGACTCTTCTCACTGTGAACACTTGAACAATGGATTTTCATTCAGTTATTCTGTTCTGTGTCTCAGCAGGTGTGTTTATTTGGTTAATTAGGATATTATTATTTTTATATATATTAATAGGTTTTATTTAAAATCTCTCACTAAAAAGTTACAAATGTATTTGAACAAATGTTTGCTTTTTCAGCTGCTGTTTTTGGAAATGTCATCGAGCCAAACAAAACAGATGTTGTTTATGAGGAGGGCTCAAATGTTACTGTATTCTGTAGTCTTTCCCCTGGAGGTTCAGATAATCTCCACTGGTATCGTCAATATGGAAGATCAAAACCTGAATTTCTTGTACTCACCTTTGGAAGTGCAACAGAAGCTCAGGTGTCTAAAGTAGATCCAAGATTCTCTGTTTAAGTTGAAAATAAAAGGAACAAAACCATGTGGATCTGAAGATCTCCTCTGCTACAGTATCAGACTCTGCTGTGTATTACTGTGCTCTGAGGCCCACAGTCACAGGAAACACATCTATACAAAAACCTGTTATAATGAGAAACACAGAGACAGAGAAAATGACAGTGAGAAAAAAAGCTGTAACTGCCAATATAACAACATGTATGTCAGAGAAATAATGGAAACAGGTAGCTACCAAAATCAAAAGGTAGACAACTTAATTTAATCAGCTTATTGTAAAAAGGATAAAAATATAAACAAAATAACATTCAGTGAATATTTGGCAATATAAAGATGAAGCACATTAAAACCCTACAATATTGTCTACTGTCCTTGATAAATCAATTTAGAATATCCTGTAATTAAAGAAAATGTCACAAAAAACATTAAAATATCTCAAATGATTCTCATAATATAGAGAATATATTCAGAGCTCTTGCTTTTTCCAAATTATGGTTATATAATATATAAAAAGCTAGCTAAATAACTACACAAAGTATTTTTTTTAATATAGTTCCATCAGTTAATATTTCCATGTTCATGAAATGAGAGGAAATTAGTCAGACTGACAAATGCAAAGACATCAAGTATATAAGCCTTTATAAATCAGGAAGTTCCTGTGTGTGTTTCTGTGTGATCTTCAGTGACTTACAGCTCAGAGAACTGAGAGCCTCAACAGAGAACTGAGCTGATCTGATTCAACATGGACAGATGCCTCATACTTATTCTCATTGTGGGAACAGGTAAACTACATTAATTATGGACTGAAAACAAATCACTGATGGAACTAAAACAGCATAATTAAATACAATATTTAATGTATATATATAGCAATTTTGTAAGTGCTGTGAAATGTGTTTGCAATATTATTTTGTCAACCTTACTTTCACAAATAAAATCACTTTTTATTTTTTATTGTTGACAGGTTTGGTGACTGGAGACAACATTGAGCCAGATAAAGGGACAGAAAAAAACTCTAAAGAAACAGAAACTGTCGAGCTGAGCTGCTCATATAGTACAAGTAGTGATAATGTTTGGCTTTACTGGTACAGACAGTATCCAAACAAAGAACCGCAGTATTTATTACGCAAAGGTGCACGATCATCTAGTTCTAAACACACCTCTGATGATCGGTTTCAGTCGACTACATCACGAACATCCACTGAACTCACTATTACTGATGTACGTCTGTCAGATTCAGCTCTCTATTATTGTGCTCTGAGAGTTGGAGCCCAGTGATACAAAACATGAAACATGTCGTACAAAAACCTGAAGCTCTTTTCACTTTGAACGAATCTAGTGAAAACCACAATCAAAACCCCAATCTAATGTAATAAAATATGTGGTAACACCTGTGTGAGGTTGAATTAGGCCTGTTAAGAAATTGATATGAAATTAAAACTTATATATAAAATATTCTGCTTTTATTAGTATAAAATTATTTAATAAAATAATATAATTTGAAAAAAGACACAGATTGCAACAAATCTTCCTCTGTTCATAAAGAAAAGAAAATACAATTACATGCATGTTAAAATTTAATATGACAAATGAGATTGGTAAAACTTTTAGTTTACATTTATTTTACATAATCAATAATTCCATTCTTGGATATTCTTGACCATTAAATGTCTCACACTGACAAACAGAACATTGTCTTGCTCGAATAGAATTCAAACTTCTCCGCCGCAAATGCAAAACCACATGTTTTCTACATTCATTTGTGACCATATTTTATTTCAATAAAATTAATATACATATTTTCAGTACAGTTCAAAAGATAAAAAAAGGTAAAAACCTTCCACTTTGTCTTTTTTTTTTATCTGACAAAAACAATGTAATTTCAGAAGTTGGCCACAGTGTGGCATAATCTGTGATGTTGGTGGGAAATATTAATTTAAGATCGCACTGTATGTGTGTAACGTCTGCAAACATTTCTGCACTGGAATATTTATTAGACTGTTATAATCTATGTTAATCTGGGTGAGGAATTTATTTTAATGGCTGAGGTTCTCGGCATGTAACTTGTTAAATGTAACAAATTTGTATTATCTTTAGCACATATCTGAAAATTGATTTGTTTGCTTTTTTTATATTTATTGACTAGGGCTGTGAAAAGATTAATCGTGATTAATCGCATCCAAAATAAAAGTTTGTGTTTACATAATAAATGTGTGTGTACTGTGTATAATTATTTTGTATATATAAATACACACACATGCATGTATATATTTAAGAAAAATGTGTTATTTATATATACAAATATTTATATATATATATAAATAAAATTATATGTTAATATATACAGTATATACATGCAAATATTTCTTAAATATATACATGTGTGTGTATTTATATGTACAAAATAATTATACACAGTACACACACATTTATTATGTAAACACAAACTTTTATTTTGGATGCGATTAATCACGATTAATCTTTTCACACCCCTATTATTGACAGTGCAATACACAAGATTCTGGTAAGATTCCCAGTTTACATGCTTTGTAGACTCTCAACTGGTTCAAGCAGCTGCAAAATAGAGTTTAAATCTCAGTTGCACAGGTGGGGCATGTTGTAAAACTGTGATACACAATTCTATTCTGTCCAAACCATGAAAAAAAGGTGAATAAAGACTGAGATTTCGACATCGAGTTAAAGTTCAGAAATTATGAATTATTATTATGTTTTGAACTATGCTGTATAGCTGTGTTTGCAGTGTTTTTGTTGTCAAACTCAAACATTTGTTTTTACGAATAAATTCCATTAAAGTTAATAATTGTATTTTATTGACAAAATGTAGTTTGTCTGTATATTCTTTTGATTAGATCAGATAACATTTTAAGCTGTCATTATGGTCATGTTACAATGTGACCCTCACATGTTAGAAATGTACCCCAACTATGGGGCATGTCGTCACATTTCACTTACATTCTTTTGGGGTATATCAAGAAAAAAAGCATTAATGAACTGTATCAATTGAACCAAAACCACATAATTGTTCTAGACATGTGTGAAATGAATGTGGGGAAAAAATGTATTCTCCCCTATATAGATGTTAAATCCTCAAACTCTTTTCTCTGTCAATTCAGAATCTCAGTGTATCTGACACTGCTGTGCTTACTGTGCTCTGCTGCCCACTGTAACTGATATATTACATAGACATCCTTACAAAAACTAGGAGCTCTAAAGTGTGCAGTTTCTGACATGAGCCTTTTTTCATGTCAACATCCTCCAGCAGTGGGTGGAGCTGATCCACACGGTTGAGAATGTGAGACAGTCAAACAGTTATTCAAATACAATCTATTCCATCACTGTCTCTCTGAAGACATCATGTTTCTCTTTACCTGGATAATAATACAACTTTGCATGGGTAAGAAATATTCATTCAATATGTTTATTATGAATAATTGTTATCAATATTATATAAAAGTAATATAACAGATAGCTCTGTTATATAATTGTATTGCTTGACTAAAGACTTTTCTTTTCCACAGAAACTGCTTTGGCTGATACAATTCAACCATGGACTTCAGAAAAACATGTTATTGAGGGTAAAAATGTGACTCTCTCTTGTAACTACAGTGCCACTACTGGCAATGTTAACTTTCTCCAGTGGTATCGCCAGTATCTTGGAGCAAAACCAGAGATCCTACTTTCTGTCACTGAATATAGAAATACATCTGAGCCTGGTCTTCGTCTGTTTTCAAAAGCTACAAAAGAGATCAAACGTGTGGATCTGGAGATCTCCTCTGCTGAAGTGTCAGACTCTGCTGTGTATTACTGTGCTCTGGTGCCCACAGTCACAGGAAACACTAGAACACTGTACAAAAACCTGATTCGCAGTATTGCATTTCAATTCCACAAAGGTGTCCAAAAAAACTACACTTAATGGTGGTTTCAACAAATGTTTAAAAGGAGCTTGTTCATTTAGTCCCGTCAATCTACTAAGTAAGAGATAATTTATAGTCAACCATGTATAAATTAATATGTGGATATGAAATTTATTGTACAGTTAAAGTTTGCATTGAATTTATTTTATAATCTGACCAGTATATGTCATCTTAAAGTCCACAACAACATACAGAACAATTGGATAGCAACAAGTCAAACACTGCAAAAATATAATAGCAATATTAATGCTAAAGGCATCTGAGGTCATTTAACTGCAAGACGATCAATAACTGTAATGTTGATGATGATGATGAGAAAGAGTCCCAAAATAGTTCAAATAAACAAAATATTTATTAAACAAACAAACAAAATTTAAGTAATTCACTGGCAAGAAGGCAACAAAACAGCATGTACACGACAATATCCAATAATCAACTGAATACAAGGAGGAACTTAAATATACAATGATAACTAACTAAATGATGAACAGGTTGTTGATGGCATGAGTGTCCATAGTAACTAATGAGTGGCCGGAAATCAGAACAAAGGGAGCCGGTAACTGAAGAAAAACAAACTAACAGTCCATGAATGAAACTAAACACAAACATGACAATAACTGATGCAAGACGGTCCCAGTTTCATCTGTTTGGAAGAGAGTGAAAGTTTGCATTGTGATACGAGTGGCTTGAAATAGTGGCAGTTACTCAGATAAGCAGACATACAACACTGCTATGGATGATGGCAAATATTAGCAAATATCAGATTGCTGCTGAATGGAATTCCCAAGTAAATTCGAAGACAATGAAGAGTTCAAGGAGCGATTTCAAGCAAATCTCAGCACAACTTCCTTTCGACTGGCAATCCAGGATGTGTGTGTGTCTGACTCTGTGTACTACTATGTTCTGAAGCCCACTGTGACTCAAACAACTTGCAAATACAGTCCTAAATTAAAATTTGTTTTTGGATTAAGTCTATCATTTTAAAATATTCCACTTCATTTCATAAATCGATTTTCACAATTTTAAAATTTGACATTAACTTAAGCCTATAAATTATATTTAGGCATTTCTTGTAAAAAAAAATCCATAGTGATCAATATGCTGCAAAACACATGCACTGAATGTATTTGGTTATTACTATAAATGTATTATGATATGAGCAGAAATCACATTTCAGTGCACATTTCTGTCAAATAATGCATTTGCTATATATAAGCCTATTGAGCACCAGAAGAGGGCGATATATCATAACATCATTCAGCTCTTCAAAGCAGGGTTATTATTATATCTTAAACTAAAATCATAAAAACACATTTTTGTTACTTGAAATATAATAAATGTCAACTGAAATAAAATATTTAAAAAACAAAAACAAATAGCAATACAATAAACTGCATTTTGTGAATAAACTAAATGAGATTTCTAGATTTGTTTCATACCAAATATTGATCACACAGATGCAGTTCATGTCAGTGCTGTGTTCTCCTTCTGTGCAGGAGGAGCTTGTGTGGGTTTGAGTAAAAGCAGAGTGATCATTAAACTTCTCACAGAGCAAACATGATGATTCTTTGCGCTTTTCTTCTGGTATTTTTGATTAAAAGTAAGTGAAGCTTATTTTTAGATATACTTTTGTTTAATGCTATAAAGTTAATGATACAAATTCAGTTTGATGAGATGTTTTATATTTTACGGTTTGCAGGTGACACAATGGCACAGTCAATAACACCACAGACAAACAGGACACTTGCATCTGTGGGACAAAAAGCCATTCTCTCCTGTAAATATGAAGGAACCATAAATAATCTGCACTGGTATCGCCAATATTCCATATCCAAACCAGAGTTCCTGGCTTGGATTTACCCACAAGGAGCCACAAGTAACCCTCTTCCTCCTCGCATTTTACCAAAAGTGGACAAAAATCTTGTGAGCCTGGAGATCTTTAATGCTGAAGTATCAGACTCTGCGCTGTACTACTGCGCACTGACGCCCACAGTGACAGGAAACACATCATCACTGTACAAAAACATCCTCAACAATAAATCATGTGTCTTATGATTCTTGGAACTGCACTGACTTTATTCTGGTACCGTCAATACCCACGATCAGCTCCTGAATTACTTGTGTTCATCGTATATGGAGCAAAAGAAGATGAGAAGTCTGATGTAAATCCCAGATTCACTGCTAAACACAACAAAGAAAAGCAAAATCATGTGGATCTGGAGATCTCCTCTGCTGAAGTATCAGACTCTGCTGTGTATTACTGTGCTCTGAGGCCCACAGTCACAGGAAACACAAGAGCACTGTACAAAAATCTGACACATGTGAGAAGAAAAAACTATTTGAGAACATTTATACAAGAATATAAAATCTATAAAGGTGCATTAGTGTGTTTTATTTGCCAGACTACTTACATTATAAACTTCATGTGCTGCCAGTTTGAGAAATCTGAAATATTTATTTATTTATTATGTTTGCAATACAATATTAAATGTATTTTATGAATATATCTTTATGATTAAAATTAATATTACAAAATATATTAAATAAAAAAAATTTAAGGAAACTGAAGTGACATTGGATAATTAGATGTTTAAAATTGATATAAATTATATTTCTCAAATAATCAAATTGATCATAGATCAATTTTCGCTGTAGTACAATACATAAGAAAAAAACAGACAAAACCATTAGAGATTGTAACTGGATCGTTGTTCTGTCCTCAGATGTGAAATGTAAAACTTATGATGTGTCTCAGAGAGGAGGGACTACACAGATCTGACACAATCTGATCACTTCAGACTCTATAGAAACAATTCAGTCTGAATCATCTTAAAGTGAACACAGTGCACTGCACAATGGATATTTATTCAGTTATTCTCATATACAGTCTGGCATGTATGTACGTATATGTTATATATGTATTATCTATTGTTAATGATGAGTTTAATTAAAACAAATCTAATGAAAAAATTAACTTTTCCTAATTTTTTCAGCTGCTGTGTCTGGAAACATCACACCGAAGAAAACAGAGCTTTTTGCTGAGGAGGGATCAAATGTTACATTATCCTGTAGTTATTCCTCTGCAGATTATCTATACTGGTACCGTCAGTATCCCAGATCAGCTCCTGAATTTCTTGTGCACATCTTTGATGGTACAACAATCACCAAAAAGTCTGATGTAGATCCAAGACTGTCTGTTAAAATCACTAAAAGGGAACAAACCCATGTGGATCTAGAGATCTCCTCTGCTGAAGTGTCAGACTCTGCTCTGTATTACTGTGCTCTGAGGCCCACAGTCACAGGAAACACATCAGCTCTATACAAAAACACTTTACCCAGTGAGAGAGAGCAAGAATATCGCTGATACAGTTTTAAGTTGAAAATGATATCACATCCATACAACACACAGTATTTCCTTCACTTTTTCATGCACCAAGTAATCCAGCCTAATAGATTTTGAAACGCCACTGGGCTGCAGTGTTGTTAAATGTTCTTACAGTTTTTCCTCAGTCTCAGATCACAATTGAAATTCTCAAAACTTGTTCAACCTCCACATCATCTAGTCACTTGTGCACGTCATAAAAGCCAGTTATCATTCTTTTGAACATATTGCTAATGCTTTGGTATGTTCATGCAATTGATTTTGTACAATTGTCTGCGGTTTCCTACATAATTACTTTGTCATGTTGATCAAAATGTATTCTGGTTCTCTGTTAAATAGTCTAACCCCCCAAAACATCAAGGTAATAGTTAATTGTATAAGTCATTAAATGCAAAATGGTTAAACTAGTTGTCACAATCTATTAAGCATTTTCTATACATTTCTATTAGACTTTTTTTTGTAAATGTGTCCTGAATTGATGAATAGCACAGGTGAATATTGAATTTCACTAATAAAGGGAATGTAAAGTGTTAGATCAATCAATGTTCAACCAGTTCTCTAAAATAGCTCAGAGGTGCATCTCAAAACCGTTCGGTTGGCAAGCATATAGACAGCGCACAACACAGTGTTATAATTTCTGACAAATGGAAGAACAACAAGAAAACAAACAGGGTCAACAGTCAGAAAGAAGAAGATAAGTGAGTGGAAGGGTAGGGAGGCAAAACAGAGGAAGAGGTAAGAGACCAAGGACATATGCATGTTTCTGATGAAATAAGGGCCACTATTGTGGATCATGTTCTCATTCATGGCCTTACAATGGCCGAGGCGGGCCGAAGGGCAGCCGGATGTTGGGAGAACAATGTGTCCTCAAAAATTCAAATGTTTTGTGGGCAGAACAGGTGTGTAATCCAACAATGTTGTGCTGTAATACTGTACACTTTCTATAACAGTTCATATTACTGTATTGCATTATACAGTATATATACATTCATACTATACTGCTACACATAATGTATGTACAGTATATATATATATATATATATATATATATATGAAGAAAAATTATCATTTTTATCAAGCTCGTATATTTAAGTTCAGTAATTTCACTTAAATGGCAATGAAAATTACCTATGAATTGACATTTAAGTAAAATTACTGAACTTAAATATACAAGCTTGATAAAAATGATCATTCTAGAAGAAAATTTCAGATGGCTCTTAGAGGCTTTTGCATCTGAACTCTTCATATATATATACAGTGCTATGCATAAATTTAGACACCCTTACTAAAGTTGACTAAAAAGAGGAATAAAAAATCATCTTTTGGAAACTGAACTTAATGCCTTAATTTAAAAAATTAGGAAAAATCCAACCTTTAAGGACACCAGTTTTCTTTGTGAATGAATAATGCATCGTAAATAAATAAATGTTCTTCCTTAAAATACAGGGTGCATAAGTCTGGACACCCCTATGTTAAATTCCCATAGAGGCAGGCAGATTTTTATTTTTAAAGGCCAGTTACTTCATGGATCCAGGATACTATGCATCCTGATAAAGTTCCCTTGGCCTTTGGAATTAAAATAGCCCCACATCATCACATAGCCTTCACCATACCTAGAGATTGGCATGGTTTTATTTCAGTTAGCCTAATACTGTAGCTAGTTTGATTTGCATTGAGAGATGATCTTATGGAAAGTACCCCATGCCAATCTCTAGGTATGGTGAAGGCTATGTGATGATGTGGGGCTATTTTAATTCCAAAGGCCAAGGGAACTTTATCAGGATGCATAGTATCCTAAACAAAAAATTAAAAATTAAAATTAAAAATAAAAATCTGCCTGCCTCTATGGGAATTTAACATATGGGTGTCCAAACTTATTCACCCTGTATTTTAAGGAAGAACATTTATTTATTTACGATACATTATTCATTCACAAAGAAAATTGGTGTCCTTAAAGGTTGGATTTTTTTTTATCTAAACTGTCACCATAGTTTACATCAGGAAATACTAGCAGAGTACACTCTTATATTAATAAGATTAATTTTGACTACCTTGCTTGTTAAACTCAAGGACTTGTCATTCTGATGGCACTGATATGTTCATTGATGTAAGTACTTACTTAAAACTAGTGAGCTAAAACTAGTGACTTAAAACTAGTAACTTTTGAGCAAGTCACAGGTTTTTGCAGGTAATCCATTGTGTGGGGCTGTTTGTATGGATTGCTTTGCAAAATGTTCTTACTGGTTTGCAAATAGAATGATTCGAGAAATGTCCAAAGCAACTGAGAAAAACTGTAAGAAACTGCACATATTAGTCTATTATTTATTTTTCTCTTTCTTTGCCTCTTTCTTTATTTGCATAAGGAGAAAAACAGCAGCTGCATGGTTGATGCAGTATGAATTGTAAAAAAAAAAAAAAGGACATAAAATATTATGATATAAAAGACTCACATTACAATACACATATTTCATGTCTGTATATCTCAGAAGGACAGAAAAGATATAAGCATTTACTTTTAATTTCGACCCCCCCCCCCCAAAAAAAAATTCTGCAAAAAATATTTGTTATAAATATCCTTGACAGACAGAGAGCGTGTGCCAGTGAGCAGGAAGTTCATGGGTGTCTTTACGTCCTTCAGTGTCTCATAAGCAGTGCAGCAGAACATCGAAAGGCTCAACAAAGAACAGCTGATCTTATTCAACATGGACAGGTGTTTTCTGCTCATAGTAATTATGGGAACAGGTACATTAATTATTTAGCAAATGATGATTAAACAGTGGAGGTTTGAAAGCCTGAAAAATGCCAATGTTTCAACAATCTTATTTTAGTCAATTTTACTATTTGCATTGTGTCTTGTATTTGTAATGTTTTTGGTCAGCCTTGCTATGACAAATCAAAAATAATTTTATATTCTGCTTATTGTTCACAGGTTTGGTGTCTGGGGACAATATTGAGCCAGATAAAGAAAAGAAAAAATTCACAGAAGAAAGAGAAACTGTCAAGCTGAGCTGCTCATATAGTACAACCAACAATTATGTTCGGCTTTACTGGTACAGACAGTATCCACATGCAGCAGAACTTTTGTTTTTAGCATATAAAGGTGCACGATCATATAGTGCTGCACGCACCTCTGATGATCGGTTTCAGTCGACTACATCACAAACATCCACTGAACTCACTATTACTGATGTACGTCTGTCAGATTTTAGCTCTCTATTATTGTGCTCTGAGAGTTGGAGCCCAGTGATACAAAACATGAAACACGTCGTACAAAAACCTGAAGCTCTTTTCAGTTTGAACCGCTCTAGTGAAAACCACAATCACAACCACAATCTATCCAGCCCCAAATATAATAAAATATGTGGTAACACCTGTGTGAAGTAAATTATTTTAGGCATAAAAGAAAACCAGGCAAAAATATATTTCTAAAAAGTATCATCACTTGTAATTCATGCAATGTCATTTATGTTACACATTGCCCATGTGGATTATTGTATGTTGGTGAAACATCAAGAGAAATGAGAGCCTGTATTTGTAAACATTGTAGTGCCATAAGACATGGAGATGTACAGTAAGTAACCCGGTAGCACAATATTTCAAAGAGCATTTACATTCTGTCTGTGAGTTCTTTTATTTTGACATTGAACAAGTTCATTTATCAGGCTGGGGAGGAGATGTGAAAATATGTAAAATAAGTTAATCTGGCAGAAGAGTTTTCTTCTATTGGCTGCAGTTCTAGGTAAAGTAGCCTAACTGCTTTTAGTTAAAATGATTCCTTATTATCCTTACATCAGAATACACTTGAAAACAGATTTGTTTCTTTACTTTCTTTTATATTTCCTGACAGAGTGCAATGCACAAGATTCTGTTAATCAGCCAACAGGAGTTCAAACAGCTTCTGAACATGACGTGGTTACACTTCACTGCACTTACCAGTGACCAATACCCTTATCTTTATTGGTACCAACTAGCCTGGGTTTCCCCATGTTGCCTTGAGCACAGCGCAATTTTATTCACGCTGCTAGGCAGCCTGGACACCATGGACCAAATTTTCCCCTCAAAAAGGGAACCAATCACAGAACGGGGAGGGAGCAGCAAGACGATGACGACGTCTATGCAACACACCGAAGCAGTTTGTTTATATCTATGGAATATGCCTGTATTTCAAGTTGATAAAATAATTTAAAATCCACATCAGTTTATTTGTGCCGACGCCCCACGCCCTCCCAGGATCTATAACGTTACCTAGGCTACTTTCACTTTTAAAAATTCATCATAACCGCGCGCGCGATCTGCTTGCAGTCATCGAGATGGATGCTGAGGAGTTGAAGAAAAGAATAGCTAGTGGAGACTGTAAAGTTGTCGACAATACGTCATCAAAAATCAAGTCCAGTGTGTGGGAGAAATTTGGAGTTATCTGAAGAAAATATTGTGAAAGGCTTTGCTGCAAACATTTTTGTGTTGGATAGCCGCAAATGTGGAACTTCATCCTCGAGGAAGCACGCAGATAACTGCATGTGGTAACAAAGCAGTTCTATCGAACGGTATTTTTAAAATTTAACACTGTTAAGTATGTGTGGTGTGCAGGGCGTGTTTGAGCCCAAAATGGTCAGATGTAGGCTAGACGAAATTGCGTGGCATATAGTGTTGTAGCCGCGTCTGTTCGACTGGTAAAATGTTAAGGCTACTCAGTTTTGTGGTAACGTTAGCCATGTTCTTCATGTACCGGCCTTTTGACAGCTTCGGATGAAGTTGTCCTTGTGTTAATTGTCGTGTAATAACTTCTGTATGACCTGGCAATAAACATTTTTGTAAGTGTGTCTATAATGTGATAGTCTAAACTGATTTTATTTCGGGTGCAGATTTTAATTAGTGCTGCTGTGGGAAAACGGGTCGGGTGCGGTTTTAAGCACTGCGGGTACGGGTGGGTGCGGATTTACAAAATCGGACCCGTGCAGGACTCTGGTGTACACATAAATCTCTGACCCATCGTCTTCTTCTTCGTCGAATATCTGTCGCTCTACATACGTCATCTGGTATAATTGAAACGATTGGCTATGAGCTATGTACAGGCGCATTTGATAGAAATTCGTAGCGACATTCGTAAACCACGCCTCAAATACGAGAAAATGAACATGTGAAAGAAAGTGAGAAAATCAATGAGAAAGTGGTCTGACGTTAGCCAGGCTAGGTACCAACCTAAAACAAGTGGATTCCCAGTTTACATGCTCAATAAACTCTCAACTGGATCAAGCAGCAGTGAAAATGAATTCTAAATAATTAATAACAAACTATTTACTTTTCTTTAAATGCATCAATGTGACATTAGTAAACATTTGCAATGTCTATAAAGTGCTGCTGACTGCTAATGCAAAAATGTATGACAATGTTTGATATAATGTATAATGATTTTTCTTATGACACGAATACTGTCAGGATTATGTTTTGTTCATTGTGTTGTTCTGTTTCCCTGCCATGTGTTCTCTGACCTATAGTTTCCCAGTGTGTACCAGCTTGTTTCCTTAATTACTGATTTGATTCACCTGTTGTTCTATTAGTTACTCATTACCCATACACAAAAGAAATATATTTTCTGTATATGTTTTGGAATATATGCACATATTTGAAATTGGCCCAATAAATATATTTCATACTTATATTTCATATATTTTTGTTATATTTCAGAATATATTTCAATGTATTTTTTTCTGTACGGGTCCCCAAAAGTGTCAAAAATATATGTGGCATATATTCCAAATACATTGAAATATATTCTGAAATATAACAAAAATATATGAAATATAAGTATGAAATATATTTATTTGGCCAATTTCAAATATGTGCATATATTCCAAAACATATCCAGAAAATATATTTCAAATACAATTCTTTTGTGTATGGGTAGTTCTCCCTGTTATTTAAACCCTGTGACTCCTCAGTTACTTTGTCCAGTCGTCGTTTGCTATCCCTCGTTAGTCGAGTATGATGTCTGCTTGCATTAGTTGTGTATTTTCAGATGATTGACAAGTCCAATCCGAGATCGGCATATCTTATGGCAGTGAGGGCAGGTGTTGCTCGGATCAGCTACAGCAGGTGTCAGACTCAGGACAGCAGCACTTTGCCTAGCTTTACGAGCTGCCCTCTTTTCTTCTCTTTTGTTTCTCAGTTGCTCTTCAAATATTTTAACACCACAATGGATAGTGCTCCTCCATAATTTCCTGTCCCGAGCTTGTTGCTCCCAGTTGTTGGCTTTGATGAAACACTGCTTAAGGCTGTGATGTAGAGTGTCCTTGTATCGTTTCATCTGACCTCCCTGTGTGCGCTTGCCAGCCTCCAGCTCTGAGTCCATGATCTGCTTGGGAATCCTAGTGTCCTCCAAGCGGACTACATGACCTGCCCATCGCAGCTGGTTCTTTATTACCATCGCCTCGATGCTTGTGGTCTTGGCTTGCTTGAATACACTAATAGTAGTTTGTTGATCTTGCCACTTAATTCCAAGAGTCTGTTGTAAGCTGCAGTCATGGAATTTCTCCAGGGATTTTAGATTGTGACTAAAGGTTACTCAGGTCTCGGATGCATATGAAAGTGTTGGAAGAATAACAGCTTTGTACACTTTCATTTTAGTACTCTTATAGATGTCCTTGTTACTGAAGACACGTGTCTTCCCAACAGCTGATCCAGCGGCTTGTAGCCTTCGGTTGATCTCAGCATCAATATTAGCCTTTGCTGATAGATTGCTTCCTAGATAATGAAGTTCTCTACGTTTTCCAGAGCTTGTCCATTTACCTTGATTGATACATTTGGCTGTCCTTGAGTCTGGGAGTTTGGTTGCTGGTAAACAACCTGTGTCTTTTTGGCATTTAGTTTGAGGCCAAGAGCAAGCACTATTGAACGCGTCAATCACATGCTGAAGGTCCTACGGACCTTTGGTGAGGGCGACAATGGCATTGTCATCTGCATACTGCAGTTCGCACACTGTTGTGATTGAGGTCTTCGTCTTAGCTTTAAGGCGTCGGATATTGACGATGTCATCAAATCTGTACCTGAGGCTTATTCCAGTTGGCATATTCTTCCTGACCAAATGCAGCAGTGCTGTTAGGAATATTGAGAATAGCGTGGGTGCTATTACACAACCCTGCTTGACTCCAGTTTTCACCTCAAAATTATTGGTGTATTCTCCATCAACTAGTACAGATGCTTTCATCCCATCATGTAGTGTACGCACAATGTTGATTAGCTTTTCAGGACAACCTATCTTGTTCAAAACCTTTTGTGGCCTTAATATATTAATGTGCACTATAAGTGAATTAACTTCTGAAATGTACACATTTTACCAGCATAGTGATAATATTTGAACCCTCTGAGACTATTTCATTTTTCTTTGCAGGTGCCAGTAATGGAGATACTATTACACCAGTCAAAACACAGGAGTTTGCAGCCGAGGGTTCAAGTGTTAAATTATCCTGCAGTTATTCTTCTGCATGGTCTTTACTTTGGTGCCGTCAGTATCCCGGATCAGCTCCTGAATACCTTGTGCTCATTTCAGACAGTGCAAAAGATGTGAAGCCATCTGATGTAGATCAAAGATTCACAACTAAGATCAGAAAAGACAATCAAAACTGTGTGGATCTGGAGATCTCCTCTGCTGAAGTATCAGACTCTGCTGTGTATTACTGTGCTCTGAGGCCCACAGTCACAGGAAACACAACAACACTGTACAAAAACCTATAGTGTTCCACAGTTCAGGAGAAATGGCACCCTTAAATCTTGAATTATATACAGACCCCTCTGGAATAGAAGCATCTTCTTGTCCATTCAAAGCAGCCACATTAACTACAAATGCATGAATATTGTAGGTAGAAAAGGGTTTAGTTTAGTTTAAAGCATTATGGCATAAATGACCCATTAGCATCTACACAGTCAAGGCACACCTTCTTCAGATAATTTACAATAATCTTCTGCAAAGAAAAATCTTCTGCCCAGTGGTATATACAGTGAGTAAATGGCTTTACAATTTGCACACCTAGAGATGAGTAGAGGGGATCAAGCATGTGTTCAAAAAATATTTTAGGCTAATCCTACTTTTGTGAAAAATTGTTCTTGGTTTCCAAAAAAAACTAATTTTAAGTAATTTTAAACTTTATCCACAAGAGGTCAGAATTGCTCCCTTTGTGTAT
Source organism: Rutilus rutilus (assembly GCF_951802725.1). Taxonomy (NCBI): domain Eukaryota; kingdom Metazoa; phylum Chordata; class Actinopteri; order Cypriniformes; family Leuciscidae; genus Rutilus; species Rutilus rutilus. Next base: position 15,492,570 of record NC_140214.1, read on the forward strand.
GAGTAGATCATGTGACATGATACATTACAGTTTTTTACAATCGCTATGACAGATTTTTCAATACATTTAACAAGTTTCCTAAACTCTTAACGCACCAACACACCTAAAACACACAATTGGCAAAACGGTTAATTTCATGCTCAAAATCACACATTATAAACTAAACTGCAAAACCAATTTTCAGAATACAATAATACACTAACACAATACACTATGTCTACCAAAACATTAACACATGTTCTCTTCCACCAGGAACATTTAGTCAATCATAGCACAATGTCATAAAAAACACTAACATCAGATGGAATTACAGAAACTGCATTATTTTATATGTGTCAGGTCTGCCCTTATACAACAGACATATTATTCTATAGGTATATTATACTATATCTATTATATCTATAGATATTGTATTGATCATAGATTGTGTTTTGCACTGCAGTTTCTTTTGAAGTCTCTCTACATTTTTGTTTTGTTTGTAATGTAAATGCATTTTGTTGTTGTTTTTTTTGCAGCAGAAATTCAATACAACAAAATAAATGACCCTTCTTAGAGTAGCTTTATGGAATGTATGGTTTATGAAACAAAGAAGACAGAATTACTGCTGTAACGGCTTTATTTGCAACAGGACATTTCTGCAAGATAACAAAAATATGCAATATAGCTGCCATTTACAGTATTACTGTATGTGAAAATATAAAATATACAAACAGAAAAGGTCATCTTCTAATCTGCCCGGTCTTCTGCATTTGTCCACATGTTCTCATCCACATCACACCTGATATCTTCCCTGGCAAGGTATCTTGGGAAGAATCTTTTACAGTAACATGCCTTATCCACCCCTGGCAGTGTTCAGCTGTGATGTCTTGGTATACAGCATCTTTTGCATACAGGAGGGACATTTGGTCCTGTGGATGATGGTCAAAAACCTTTCATCTCCAGGCTGAGAAAACTCCTCAATGGGGTTGAGGAAAGGGAAGTAAGGGGCAAGGAAAATGGTCATCATCCTCTGATGGGCGTCAAACCAGGCTGTGACTGCACGGGAATGGTGGAATGCCACATTGTCCCATATTTGCATAACTTCAATCAGCTGTTTCTCACTAGCAATGGAATAATGTGAAAATACAAAATATACGAACAGAAAAAGCAGAAGAATAAAAAAAATAAAAAGATCTTCTAATTATTTGCATAATTCAATCAGCTGTTTCTCAGTAAGAACAGAATAAAATACAGGGGATATATTTGTGTTTCAATTCACAATATAAGCAGCTGTTTACTTTGACTTTAGCATGTAAGGTTAGGTTTAGAACATGGTGTTATCTGTTCTGACATACAGTGTTACAGCATTGGTAAATTTGGCAGTAAAAATCCATTGTTTTGGTCTTGTTTGAGCTTGTGTGTAAAAGAAGTTCAAGCATTTTAAATGTGTGTTAATTGTATGCATTTTGTGTTAAAGCAACAAGAAATGTGTTAATAGTATAGCTTACGCAGGCGGATGTAGTGCTAACTGTGTTAAGAGTTTTGGAAAATTGTTAAATGTATTGAAAAATCTGTCATAGCAATTGTTAAAAACTGTAAAGTAGATCTCAGTGAGACAGGAACAGAGACACAGAGTTTTTTAAAAGCACTGTTGAGTGAATTTCAGTTATTTTACCTCAGAGAACAACTATGCTTGGATGGGCTTTGATTTCCCTGTGTTTCATAGCACATTATGATGGTAAGCAAAACATTTGATGAAAGAGTTTACTTTCATTTAGGTTATTAAATGTTTAAGTTTACTTTGCAAATAATTCATGTCAATGACTTTAACTTTTTTCTTTTTCCAGTGTCCTCGGGACAGGACAGGGTTGAACAGTCTTATAGAGAAATGCCTGCAAGTGAAGGAGATCTAGTTATTTTAATGTGTAATTATACTACAACTGATACAAGTCCATACCTCTTCTGGTATAAACAGCTACCAAACAGATCACCAACATTCATTCTAAATAAATATACATTTGGTGAAGGAACTACTGAGCCTGAATATAAGAAGAGATTTTCTGCAACATTGGACTCCACATCAAGATCAGTTCCTCTGACAATCCGGGATGTGTGTGTGTCTGACTCTGCTGTGTATTACTGTGCTCTGAAGCCCACTGTGACTCAAACACACTCAATGCTCATACAAAAACAGAGGAAGTGCTCAATTATATGACAAAGTGCAAATCCACATGCTGTTGACTTCTGTCCCACAGCAATAATATACTGACTGTGTAATTAAAAATATATATATTTAAGAATTTAAAATGATTTCATAATTTCATCCGCTCTATACATTTTAATTTTATGTAAGGTCTATATGCTAAAATCTATCTTAATTGTTTTGTGTAAACCTGCATAAAAATGATTATTTCTTGACCTGCGTGAGCAGATATGGCATTTATTATACTAAATGTAATATTTGTTTTTAAATTGGGTGTATATGTGAGTTTTTGTTTTTTGTTTTTCATCAAACTGAGGATGAAAGGGGAGGAGTTTAACATCTCAGATGATCTTGTTACATTTGCTAGATTGTCACAAAGCTCAGTCCTGCTGTAGTGAACACACACACACACACACATACAATGATACTTCATTCAGTCATTCTGCTCTCTGCCTTGGCATGTAAGTGCATTTGTGTATGTTTTGCGTGCATTTGCATTTCTAATTTTAGAATATACGTATATATTTTGGCAAATAATTTTCTCATATTAAATGCTAAATGAGTTTTTTTTTTTAAATATACAAATATTTATTACTTCCTAAATATATATATTTTTTTTCAAAATGACAAAGTAATATTAAAATTTTAAATAATTGTTAACTAGTATTAATTGATTCAAATCCTTGTAATCAATCAACTTCAAAACTAAAACTATTTGAAAATTAAAATGTTATTTTGTTCTTTTCCAGGTGTGAATTTTGGAGATGAAATCACACCAGACCGCAGTGAAGAGTTTGCTGCAGTGGCTTCAACTGTTACATTATCCTGCAGTTATTCCTCTGCATATTCACTTCTATGGTACCGTCAGTATCCCGGATCAGCTCCTCAATTCCTTGTGCTTATATCAGAGGGTGTGAAAGAGACTAAGCCATCTGAGGTAGATCCCAGGCTCTCTACTAAGACAAGAAAAGAAAAAGAAATCAAACGTGTGGATCTGGAGATCTCCTCTGCTACAGTGTCAGACTCTGCTGTGTATTACTGTGCTCTGAGGCCCACAGTCACAGGAAACACTAGAACACTGTACAAAAACCTGACAAAGCTGAAGGTGTACAACTAATTTCTTTTCATAAATTTATCTGAATTAACAGTATATTATGTTTACATACTATATAACTATCATCAGTGGTATGATAGATTTAGATTTTTTTTTAAATAACTTAATGCTTTTAATGCAGTTCGTTACACACTGCACTCTTAGGATGTTCTCCAAACCACTAGTTGTTGTTTTAAATACAATTTAACTTGCTTTTTTGTGTCTAAGCTGTGGTGACTGTACAGGACCATAAAATGAATACCTGATATATAGATCTACAGTACTATAACAACCAAAGCTTGAGGAATGAATCAGATCACATTCTGTTTGTGTTCTGAGCATTTATGTTGTACAAGTTAGTAAGTAACCACAAGATGGAGCTATGCACTATAGCATATGAATAGTGATGACACTGTGGACTATGAAACAGATCTGATCTGCTCTTTCATTTAGATCTCTGGAAGAGGGAGGGTTTAAAGCTTTGACATCTGATGTGATCTTGTTAAGCATCTGTTAGAGAGTCTGTTCGACAGAGCATAAGGAACAAAAACAATGATACTCCATTCTGTCATTCTGCTTTCTGCATTTGCATGTAAGTATTGAAGTATTTTGAGTATTACATCTAAGTATTCTGAGCAGCCAGAATTGCTAATGTCTGCTCAAAATTAAGTATAAAGTCTATTTATTTACATTGTACAGTATATTGTATTTTATGCTGGTACGTCTAAATGACTGATTCAATTTAAACACCAGTTCATTAAAGATTTGATCTTCTTTTGCAGATGCAACGTATGGAAATGAAATTAAACCAACCGAAACAGAGGAGTTTGCTGTCGAAGGTTCAAGTATTATTTTATCCTGCAGTTATTCATCTGCACTTACTCTTTACTGGTACCGTCAGTTTCCCGGATCAGCTCCTGAATTCCTTGTGCCCATCTCAGACAGTGCAAAAAAAGCTCAGATGTCTGCTGTAGATTCAAGATTCACTACTGAGATCAGAAAAGAAAAACAAAACCATGTGGATCTGGAGATCTCCTCTGCTACAGTATCAGACTCTGCTGTGTATTACTGTGCTCTGGTGCCCACAGTCACAGGAAACACTAGAACACTGTACAAAAACCTGCTTCTGCTCTGAGGAATCAATGGTCTTTGACAGTTCGGGAGAACCCTTGAATCTTGAATTATTCCCAGATCCCAGTATACCAAGAAACCGCATGCAATTTTGAGCATTTATGAAATGCAAATGCATTATTTTGGTAAGTGAAAAAGTGTTTGTCTAAAACATGGCAGAAAAAATCACATGTACAAAAGTGCTCAATATAAAATCAAGTCACACCAAATAATCACCAACCCTCATGAAATCTCTTCTAGAACTAGAACTAGAACTAAACACATCGACATATAGGCCCTGTCCCAAATGGCACCCTAAGCACTCGCGGTCTTCCTACGACTCCGAGTCCGCACTTTCGTGACGTAATGCCGCTTTGACTGTCGGGAAGAAGTCTGCTGCGGGGCTCGCATCAGTGCGGGCTCGGCAAAAGTGTGCATCGGGTGCGCATATAGGCCGCAAAGGGGGGCGAGCACCCTTCTGAAACCTAAAATGACAAATGGGACACCCTAAGATTTCATGGACTTAACTGACACGTGAAGTGTAAGTCCTCAAGACCGAAAGTGCATTTGAAGTGTGCCATTTGGGACAGGTCCATATGCTCATGGGCATCAATCACTTCACTGAATACTTGCCAGCTAAGAAATAAATTATTATTACCTCACGATCCATCTTTTTTCAGATCCACTTCATTTGGATTTCACAATATCAATGTCTGTCAAAAAAAATTATGTGCACAAACACAGTAGTAGCCTATTTACGAGAAGCAGAGGTCCAGGCAGCGACATGCATTTCCTGGAAAAACCACTACCAGATGTTAGATGTCTGACATTCCTGCTCATTTTCTGTTCTTTAATGTTCTTTTTTTTCTTCATAATTTTGGCAATAGATACACTAAATGAGTGATCTTGAGATGAGTGGGCTACCTGTAGTTGTCCAATTTGACTCTCATATGTTTATTGATGTATTATTATAGACTTGACAGGTGATTTTTTATAAAATGTAGTTTGAAATGTAGTCTTCTCATTCGTTTAAAGGAACACTCCACCGTTTTTTGAAATAGGGCTTATTCACCTTCTTTCCTAGATAGGTGGGCAAATGCATTTTTGTCTCAGTGCATGCATTGTTTTAGTTTGACAGGGTCGGCGCTAGCTTAGCTTAGCTTAATGAATGGAATCCTTTGTTGCCAGCTAGCATGTCCTGAGTAAAAGTGATTAAAAAAAACCCCCACCTAATTACTTCTTGTGGCCTGCGTATTCACAACGAGTACAAATAGCGATGCAGATTAACACTAGGCGACTTCCTTGGCAGATATTGAATTGGGACTATATTAGGGGGAAGCACAGGCGAAGCACTGCTACTTGGGCGCAGAGATATCATGCAACACATGAAATGTGAATATGTGGTATAATATGTGAATGTGAATAGAGGGTCGATCTATACATGCGTCATGTTTAAAATAATCACAGCTGTCCATTTGGTCCATTCGGCATGGTGCGTTTTTTCCAGTTCACTTTATCACACCGGGAAAAACAAATCGAGTACTGCAGGATGGATCAACGCCGTGAAATCCGCTGTGACACAACTGCGGGCACGCTGATCTTGATCTGACGCGTTGAGCCTGGTCATCGATGGCAGTAACTTGTCCCACTCGCCACAGCACAGACACTCTATTTCAGTCGGCATAGATTGGCATATTCCCCCACAGTCACACCACCAGTTCGTGTTGGCTCTCATCCTCACGTCCTCAGGCTGTTGAGCGATTGCAACCTCTTCCTCCTGTCGTTCTATTTCCAAAGCACGCAGCTCATCTTCTGAAAACTCTGGTTCATAGAGGTAAGTTGTAGTTCTAGATCTTGACTGTCTGAGAAGTCACCCTCTTCGTCTCTCACAAAATCAGCCATGTTCATCGCCATTCATGTACTGTAGGAAAAATAGCCAGCTACTATTCACGCCGGTATGTTGATGGAAGTCGTGGGATTTCATGTGTTGCGTGATATCTCTGCGCCCAAGTAGCAGTGCTTCGCCTGTGCTTCCCCCCAATATAGTCCCAAGTCAATATCTGCCAAGGATATCGCCTAGTGTTAATCTGCATCGCTATTTGTAATCGTTGTGAATACGCAGGCCACAAGAAGTAATTAGGTGTTTTTTTTTGTTGTTTTTGGATCACTTTTACTCAGGACATGCTAGCTAGCAACAAAGGATTCCATTCATTAAGCTAAGCTAAGCTAGCGGCGACCCTGTCAAACTAAACAAAAATGAGACAAAAAATGCATTTGCTCACCTATCTAAATGTAGGAAAGAAGGTGAATAAGCCCTATTTAAAAAAAACGGTGGAGTGTTCCTTGATTAAGATTAAAGGGGTGGTTGATTACGATTTCACTTTTCTAACTTTAGTTAGTGTGTAATGTTGCTGTTTGAGTATAAACAGCATCTGCAAAGTTACAAAGCTCAAAGTTCAAAGCAAAGGAAGATATTTGCTTTTAAATAAATTGTTTACAATTTACTGCAACAAACGGCTGGTAGGGACTATACAGCATTCCTCCCGGGTTAGTGACATCACTAACCCTAAAATTTACATAAACCCCGCCCCCGGGGGAGTCCATTTTGTTGTAGAATAGAATAGAATAGAATAGAATAGAATCGGGCATTTATATAGCGCTTTCATAAGTACTACTGTACACCCAAAGCGCTTTACAATCATGTCAGGGGATCTCTCCTCAACCACCACCAGAGTGCAGCATCCACTTGGATGATGCGACGGCAGCCACAGTACAACGGCGCCAGTGCGCTCACCACACACCGGATATAGGTGGAGAGAGGAGAGAGAGTGATAGAGCCAATTCAATGTAAGGGGATTATTAGGAGGCCATGATTGGTAAGGGCCAATGGTGTGTGGCCATGACACCGGGGTTACACCCCTACTCTTTACGAGAAATGCCATGGGATTTTGAATGACCACAGAGAGTCAGGACCTCGGTTTAACGTCTCATCCGAAGGACGGTGCTCTTTGACAGTATAGTGTCCCCGTCACTACACTGGGGCGTTAGGACCCACACAGACCACAGGGTGAGCACCCCCTGCTGGCCTCACTAACACCTCTTCCAGCAGCAACCTGGTTTTCTCAGGAGGTCTCCCATCCAGGTACTAACCAGGCTCAGCCCTGCTTAGCTTCAGTGGGCAACCAGTCTTGGGCTACAGGGAGATATAGTTGTAGTAGAGCACATTTGTGAGTCTGCTCAAGCTGTCGCATCCGTCTTTTCACATGCAATACAGTACGTAACACAAAAGCAATAGCATGTCACTCTGTAGGCATCCTACAACAGTTCCCACATGAGCGATTTTATAGATTATCATGACAGAATATGCTAATTGAAGATAGTTAACTCCACATCAGCAACATAAATTCATCAACTAAACATTCAGAAACGTCCTGTTCATTCTACATGTCACTTCTTCATTTTATACCAATCCTACCTTTATAGGTATATAGCTACTTGTTCAGGGTTTACAAAATAATATCATGTTTAATCATTTCAAACTTTATCCACAAGGGGTCAACATTGCTCTCTTCGTGCATGATTATATCATGTGACAGGATGAAAACATTTAAAGTAGAGCTGTGAGAAGCACAGAGAGAGCACAGTTCTTTCTGCTCTTTTACAGCACAGAACAACTATGTTTAAATGGGCTTTGATTTTCCCTGTGTCTCACAGCACATTATGATGGTAAGCTCTTTTTTGGTACATTTTAACAGAACAAAGTTTACTTACATTTAGGTTACTAAATTATTTAAGTTTACTTTATAAATACCTCATGACATGTTAATGATTTATTGTTAGTTTATTTCACGGTGTGCCTCATTCTCACGAGGGTCCACTCACCATCCTGGCCCAGACCCAGACCTTGCCAATTCATGGAAGCATGGAAGCATATATGCACTTAATGGAAAGCGAATGTTAACATACAGAGAGAAAATACATCAGGCTGTGAGTTTAATTGTATGTCCAATTCCAGGCTCACATTTACCCTTTTCTATCTATTCTTCTAGTGTCTTCGGGACAGGACAAAGTTGAACAGTCTTCAAGAGAAATGCCTGCAAGTGAAGGAGATCAAGTTATTTTAATGTGTAATTACACTACAACTGATCCAAATCCGTATCTCTTCTGGTACAAACAGCTACCAAACAGATCACCAACATTCATTCTGAGTGAATTTTCCTTTGGTGAAGGAACTACAGAGCCTGAATATAAGAAGAGATTTTCTGCAACATTGGACTCCACATCAAGATCAGTTCCTCTGACAATCCAGGATGTGTGTGTGTCTGACTCTGCTGTGTATTACTGTGCTCTGAGGCCCACAGTGACTCAAACACACTCAACACTCATACTAAAACAGTAGTGCTCAATGATATGACAAAGTGCAAATCCACATGCTTTTGATTTCTGTCCCACAGCAATAACATGCATATAAAAAATCATTTAAATTTGAAATAAATTGTATAATTTGTGTAACTTGGCTTTTTATGTATGATCATTTTGGTCTGCACATCAGTTTTTGTACTCTTGTTTTAGTATTTTAGCCTACTAATTCGTTCCCTCGATTTAGTAAATTGTGGTCACATTGTACTAATGCTTACCATCGTTTTGATTTAACTATAACCCATGATTTAGTGAAGCGAGAGAACAAATTTTATCGTGCGCACAATTTAGTAAAACGAGGTCACGAATTATTCTTTTGTGTGCATAATATAGGCCTACTTAAAACGAGGTAACAAATTAGTAAAATGTGCTGACGGATTATTAAGCAGTGGGAATGAATTGTTAATTTTTGTCCACAATATACATATTTGTCCTGCATGTCATGTGCAGGGCTCCTTAGCCTACAGCCACTGAACAAAGAAAACCTAAATAATAATTCTACATTAGGCCTAATATAGACTCTGATAATATGAAATGTGTGATCTTGGATTATAAAACTAATTACATGGGGGGGGGGGGGGAGAGAGAGAAACTTAAGGATCATTCTAGGTCAACAGTAAATACACAACGATTTCAGACGCTCTTAAATAAAATCTATTTTCAGTGTAAATCAGTAAATGTGACCACAAGGTGGCAGCATCTCTCATATTCATATTGAAGGCTTTGCCACATATGAGCTGCAAATTTCAAGACTTGAAATGATACAGACATTCAAGAGAAAGACATGCACTGTTAAAATCTCTTTTCTATAAGGCACAATGACAAACTGGCTGATAATAGCTCTATTCTTCACTGAACACTGCATATTTGGTAAGAGCATTCATTACTTACACTTTAATGTATGTGTTGCTCTTATTTTTAAATTTTAAAAATGTTAAATGTTTTTTCCAGAGTGCTGGGGACAGGAGAGAGTTGAGCAGTCTACAAGAGAAATTACTTTAAATGAACAAGCTCAAGTTACTCTAATGTGCAATTACACATCCACCATCACAAATGTAAATCTCTTCTGGTACAAAAAATTGCCAAACAGATCACCACAGTTCATTTTGAGCAAATTAATCTATGGAAAAGGAATCACTGAACCTATTTTTGAGACAAGATTTTCTGCAACATTGGACTCCACATCAAGAACAGTTCCACTGCTGATTCAGGATGTGTGTGTGTCTGACTCTGCTGTGTATTACTGCGCTCTGAAGCCCACTGTGATCACATGTGCCTCACTTTCACTCAAAAACAGGCAGCTCTACTACAGACCAGTTCCTGTCATATATTATATACTGCACAATAAATATATTGTCAGAGAAGATCTCACTGCTGATGTGCAGACCAAAAAGATCATAAATTAAAAGCCCAGTTACATAAATTACACATAATGAATATGTTACACTTTACTGGCACTTTCAGATTAATCACTAAAGATTCAAATGTTCTGCAAAAATTCTGCAAAACATTTTTAGCTGAACACAATCACAATGATTTTAGGGAATATGATCAAGTAATATCCTATGATATTATTAATAATAACAGAATATATAATGGTAGAGTTGTCAATTTTTGGTGAATGGTTTCTTGAACCGGAAGTGTCTTATAAAAACAACGAATTCTTTCACTTAACACATTATTAACTTTTCTTGGGCTGCACAAATCTGATGAAACACATCATCAAAGTAGATAGACATGCAAATGCAGGGCAGCATTTCACAGAGAGCATGGAGTTCTTTAGTGTCAAAGACATGAATTGCAGAGAGTCACTGTAAGAAACTGACCAGCAGAACAGAGGACTGAGAGCTCCAACAAACTCATCTTTTTAACATACCATGGAAAAACACCTGAGTTTGATTTTAATCATGTCCTGTAGTAAGGAACCAAACTTTTTCACTACATTATAGCAATATAGATAATTCAAATGTAATGTGTATCATTTATATGCATGATCTCACATGTTTGTAACACGTTTCTGTCTGTTCATGTTTGCAGGAGTGATAGCTGAGGACCTGATTTGGCCAAATATGGGTTCGAATCTCATCATGAGAGAAGGAGAGTCTGTGACCCTGAGCTGCTCATATAAACAAGCAGCAGTAATGTTAGACTTTACTGGTACAGACAGTATCCTAATAGAGAGCTTCAGTATTTAATGATGCAGGCGGCTGTATCCCAATCATCCAGTGAACTCATTAATAATGATCTGGCTCTGTCAGATGCAGCTGTATATTATTGTGCTCTAAGAGTAGAGGCCGAGTAATACAAAGTCTACCTGAAGCTGTACAAAAACTAAAATTCATTTTTCACTTTGAACATTACTGTAACTGCTACCCATAATATTTCATGCAACACCTGTTTATGGTAATGTAAGAGATTATTACTGACTACAAAGCATTTTAAAAGTGCAAATTCAAGTGTAAAACTGATCATCAGTGTTGATGAAGACCTGTGGCCTCTGTTCTGTTTTTAACTGTGACAACTGCTGATTTATTTCATTTCACTGCATTTCCTCAAATGACTGCAAACAGCATGATGTCACAGTCATGTTCTAGGTGTGTTCGACTTGAAGCGGCGCTGGAAAGACTGATCAGTGTGTGACATCAAACTCAAAGTACCACGAGAGCGATAAGAGAGCAGACGGCTCTGTATGCTTTTGAAACGCTCTCGCGGTACTTTGATGTCATACACCGATCGTTCTACACAGTGCTGCTTTAAGTCGAACCCGTTTTCTAGTCTTAGATTTCATTGTCTGTATTTGCCTGTGTTTGAGTCATTGATTAGTTGTCGTGGTTTTCTCATTTGTTCTCACCTTTTCTTCGATTGCCAATGCCATCCTCCTAAGCCCTCTGGGTCTCCAGTTCATTGTTAAAGTTACATAGTTATGTGTAGGCTATGCTATCGCTCTTTGTTAAACTTATATTATTATTGTTCATCCTGCATCATGCATTATCCTTGGACTTCTATACCCAACCCATGACAAATGACTCTTTTGAAAAGGGCAGATTTACTAAACAAGGCCAATTAGACCACAGTTCTATTAAAGTGGATATGGGATTGGAAAGTTCCGGGGTGATTTACAGACAATGCGCAAATTTAAAGGTACACTGTATAGGAATTTCTCCCATCTAGCGGTGAAATTGTATTTTGCATTCAAATGAATAGTGCTGTAGCACCTCGCTTTTCAAATGCGTGTTGCAACTACGGTAGCCGTTATGTACCAATAAGCTATGACAACGTATGTATGTCTTACAATAGCACGTCATCGAGTTTAACTATGTTCTACTGTTATGCTGCCTATATAATGAATTACACAACCAAGCAATGAAAAAAAGCTTGTAATTTAGGCCGTAACATTGACTTACCTGTCGAGAAGAAAGCAGGCAACTTCAGTGTCCCTTTCAAAGTCTTTCTCCTTCATTAGCTCTTTCCACCTGGGAAAAGCTATCCCAATATTTTTTCCCTCTCGGTTATTGAGTTCGCTTTAGTAAATCACCTTGCATGATTTATTTAAATGCTCCGATCCCCACATTTTGCGTCTGAAAGGAAAGCTCCTCTAAAAGCACATGCAATGAGGTCAGCTGCAAAAATAACTGTCCACACCCTTTCTTTGCTAATTTTTCACTGCATGTCTTAGGAAATCCTGACGTTTTTTAACGCCAAAAGAGGGTTTGCGCTAGTCCACGCTGTTAGTAAATCTAACCCTATGGCATTATTTCAAAAAGTGTGTCGTCTGTATGTCCACTGCTACAAAATGTATAGGCCTACATAAAGTGGTTATGTGTTAGAGATACATAATTTCACCACTGGGGGGCAGCATCCTTTAAAAGTGCCATCAACTGTGCATGTGAGGACCTACTTGAAGACTTGAAATATCAAGAGAAGAGCAGCAGAGAGGAAACAGAGAGCTTCAGTAAAGACAGAGAGACGCATTCATTAGAATATATTAAAATAATCTCTTTATCTCAGCGATGCAAAAACTGATTATTATTACTCTTTTCTTCACAACACAGGACTTTGGTAAGAAAGACAATCAATTCACCTCAGTATCTGTTTTAGTTACAGTACTCAATATAGGCTATGTAAATTATAAATAGTTAAATCTTTTTTTCAGTGTGCCATGGACAAGACAATGTTGAACAGTCTTCAAGAGAAATGAATGCAAATGAACAAGATCAAGTTACTATACTGTGCAATTATTCTACCACAGCTACAAATGCTTATATCTTCTGGTACAAACAGCTATCAAACAGATCACCAACATTCATTCTGAGTGAATTTTCCTTTGGTGAAGGAACTACTGAGCCTAAATATAAGGAGAGATTTTCTGCAACATTGGACTCCACATCAAGAACAGTTCCACTGCTGATTCAGGATGTGAGTGTGTCTGACTCTGCTGTGTATTACTGTGCTCTGAAGCCCACTGTGACTCAAACACACTCAACACTCATACAAAAACATTAAATAGATAATAACTTGTTTAAAACTGCCACTGGATCAGCATTCATGTCCTGTGGTGAATCTGGGATTCAAATATTAATTTAGATCTTGAAGTAGACTATTCACACTTTGGAAATAAAAAACAAGAAGTTTTATGACAAAAATAAATAAAAATAAATTAAGATTCAGAACTATTTTTAAGTCCCTAATCAAATTTGTGATAAAAAAAATCATAGATGTAGACATATAACAAACCATAAACAAACATATTTTAAGATTAAATGACAAAAACAAATTAAGAAACCTTTGTTGAAGCATGAAAATATGTAATGTAGACTGTCCAGCTCAGCAAACGTAAGGGGAATGTGCTATTTCTCCAATTCTTAAGGCTGAACCTTATGAAGAATCTAAAACTACTAAGAAGAAAAAGAGATGTTTGATTGAAAATCACATTATCCTGTCATCTCATCTATAACTACATCTCAATTTAGATACATAGAGATGTATGCAACAGCTTTTTACAGTAATGTCATATTATGCACAATTTGTAGAAAAAGGGACATTGCACTCTTTGGTTTATAGAAATAAATAATCACAAATTATTCCAAAGGTTACAAAAAACTGAGGTGGTTAATTCAATGAATTCAATGAATTCACCACCAGGGGGAAGTACCTCTTAAATTCTGGTGTGACTGTGCAGTTGCTGAAAATAATCAAGAGAAGCTACTAAGGATAGAGAGATTTGCCATAAGGAGAGACTTGCATTAGTTGTTTCTCTCTCACACTCTCCAACTCAGACCAACAATGTCAAAATTTGCAATAATTACTCTTTTCTTCATGGCACATGATTTAGGTAAGAACAGTCTTTCATCATTTACACTTTATTTGAGTATCTGTAAATGATTGTTAATTTATGCTTCATCTCCTCCAGTGTGCCGGGGACAGGACAGTGTTGATCAGCCTTTGAGAGAAAAGACTTCAGCTGAGGGAAATCAAGTGACTTTACACTCTTAGAAGAAAAGGTTCTATATAGAACCTTAAAAGGTTCTATCAGGCGCTACGTATTTGGAACCCCTAAAAGGTTCTATATTGAACCCTTTTTAAGGGTTCAATCAAAAGAACCCTTTAGAAGGGTTCAATCAAAAAGTTTGTAACCAGGAAAAAGGTTCTATACGCTGATTTCACGCAGCCGTTATTTTGAAATCGAAAGCGAGGCTCCGGTGGGAAGAAAACCGGAAGTGCCGCTTTTAATCATAGGAGAGTCGTGAATGCGATGGCGTATTGTTGTGTTTAATGATGTTGTGTCAATTCTAAAACTGTACATACATTTCTTTCATACTTTAGACTATATACAGTGAAATTCATTTATAAATAATTTTTTTTTTTCAATATATAATTCAGAGAGTAAAAAATGAAGCAGGAATGAACTATATACATATCCTATATTGGATATTAACTTCCAATTGTGTAAATCGCGGCAGCAGCTTCAGGTTGGTAGTCCAAGGCATTGTTGTTTATCTGTACTTCCAGGGTTCTTCCCACCGGAGCCTCACTTTCGATTTCAAAATGGCGGCTGCGTGAAATCAGCTATATGGAACCTTTTAGGGGTTCATTCATTTTCATTTGTTTTGTCCTTTCCGGATTAAATATTTAATATTAAATAATTAAAAATCATCAAGACCCTAAAATGTAAAAATGTAATTCACATAAAAAAGTCACCCATGAATACTGAAAAAAAGCACACCCAAAGTGCATAGAACTAGTAATTTATTTATATTAATAAAAATAATTACTATTACTGAAAGAATGCTACTGTAATTTCAAGTATTCAAGGCTTTAAATGTACAAATCAACATTAAAACATCAACCATTTAAAAAATATCTCATAATGAAAATAGAGTTTCACCTACATCTACATATTACAAAATAAGTCCATAAAATGTACAAAATTACATTAATCTATCACTAATAAATAATGCAAATATACAAGGAAATATACAGATATAGAAGTACTTCAAATCTACAAATTCATATTAATATCACTCATAAAGAATGTGAATACATAGATTAAAATTCAGATCAGCTGCTGGAGAGTTAAAACAGGTAGTGCTCAACCAAATTCATTGTGTGAGTGATGTGCTTGGGGTATTCCACACTGAATCCAAAAGAGCAAAGAGGCACTCCATTGCCTCCATCACTGGTTGATGGTTTGGATCCATTTGCAGACATCATCTGTAATCTTGAAAAGGAAAACAGAAAGTTACTATTAATTTCACATCATGTACATGTCACTACTTTATTAACCTCTTAATCTACCATGAAAAAAAGTAAAGTTGTATTCTGTAAATGTAAATATTAAAGTAAGTATTAGTTAAATTTCTAAATAATTTATTGATTATTGATTGATTGATTTGAACAGGCAATTTAAAAATGTTGCTGAGGGAAGAAGGCTCCAGCCTCCCCACAACCCTAAAGAGGAAAAGTGATTTAGGGAATTAATGGGTGAAGGGAGATAAGAACATGTGAATAGACCCTAATTGTACAGTCTACAAGCAAGTGCATTCCAAGTAAAGATACAGTGTCAGTTTAATACACTTGTTATCAAGGCTGATTAATTGTAGTTAAAGGGATAGTTCACTTTACAGTTTTTTTCAATTGTTTACACACAATTTTGAAAACCGGGTTCTTTTTTTCAAAACAGAATAACAATTATCCAAACACCACACTCAATTTGCATAATTCCTAGATTGTTTGCAAAATGACACACTTCAGTCAAAACATACACACTTTAGTCAAAACATATACACATATTTGTGAAAATGCTATTAGTTTTCATTTGACCAACACAGTCCTCAATGATCAGACACTATTGCAGCCAGTTACACACAGCTGTGATAAATATAAAACACATTTGTAAAAAAAACTAATTTTAGGAAATAGCATGTGCCAGATTTTTGGCCAGACATTTTTATGTAAGGGATAATTTAGATGACAAAAAAAAAAAAAAAAAAAAATTAGTGACATACCCACAACATTCTTCATGATTAGTTTGAGATATAGGGAGAATGTACACAAATAGGCCTACTATAAATTTACAAAGCACTGCACAACAGTGATGCTGTGACTGAATATTTCAAGTATTTATTTCAATACTTACACAGTATTTCTTACCATAATCAGTTACAGTAATCAACCAACAATGAAATCAATGAAACAAATAAAATCTGTAGACAAATAAAAATTACTGCATGAAGTACATACACTTTGACTCTGAAGAAAAACTACTGTAAAAGCAACAAGAATACTGTAACTATTCATCATCTCTCCGTCTGGCTGGATCAGGCCATAAGATTTCATCCACATCACAGGCTATGTCTTCAATGGCATAAGTCCTTCCCCACCTCTTCCTCTACCTAGGCCTCTTCCTCTACCTCCTTCTCCTCTTCCTCTACCTCCTTCTCCTCTTCCTCTACCTCCTTCATCTCCTCTTTGAGCTCCCCCTCTCATTCTCACTCTTCTTCTTTTTCTGTTCCCCCTATGTTTCTTACACAATGAGGTTCTAATATTTATCACATTGCAGTTAAATTCTAAATCCAATAGCCTAGTGGTCAGTACACTCTATTCTGGGATTCATTGCTTTTCAGCTTATTGCGACCCGAGTTCAAGTCCACGTTCGTCAAACTTTCTTGATACTATACTGTCCTATCATAATAAAAGGCAAAAAAATATATTCTTTAAACTGATGCAAGTTAAGCTCCATCTAAACACAAAAATAAAATCAGCATTTTTTAAGCCATTACATCAACAACTCTCATAATGGGAGTGGGGGAACGGATTCCGACAGCTGTGTTTTTGCCGTCGGATTCCGTTCCCCCTATGTTTCTTACACAATAAGGTTCTAATATTTATTAAATTGTAGCATTTTGTTAGCCTCAATAGCCTAGTGGTCAGTCCCTTGACAATTTTTTTTTTTAGCTTTGGGGCGACCCGAGTTCAAGTCCCGGGTCATCGAACTTTCTTGATACTATACTTTCCTATCATAATAAAAGGCAATAAATATATTCTTTAAACTGTTGCAAGTTAAGCTCCATCCACACTCAAACTAGAATCAGCATTTTTTAAGCCATTACATCAACACCTCTCATAATGGGAGTGGGGGAACAGATTCTAACAACTGTTTTTCTTTTTGCCGTCGGATTCTGTTCCCCCCATATTTCTGACACACTGAGGTTCTTATATTTATCAAACTGATGCTGTTTAAGCTCCATACACTCACAAAAATAGAATCAGCATTTTTTAAGCCATTACATCAACACCTCTCATAATGGGAGTGGGGGAACGGATTTCGACAGCTGAACAATTTGCCGTCGGATTCCGTTCCCCCTATGTTTCTTACACAATAAGGTTCTAATATTTAACAAATTGAAGGAAGTTACTAGTCTCAATAGCCTAGTTGTCAGTACCCTGACAATATTTTTTTTAGCTTTGGGCAACCCGAGTTCAAGTCCAGGGTCGTCGAACTTTCTTGATACTATACTTTCCTATCATAATAAAAGGCAAAAAATATATTCTTTAAACTGTTGCAAGTTAAGCTCCATACACTCACAAAAATAGAATCAGCATTTTTTAAGCCATTACATCAACACCTCTCATAATGGGAGTGGGGGAACGGATTTCGACAGCTGAACTATTTGCCGTCGGATTCCGTTCCCCCTATGTTTCTTACACAGTAAGGTTCTAATATTTTTTAAATTATAGCATTTAGCTAGCCTCAATAGCCTAGTGGTCAGTCCCCTGACAATATTTTTTTTTAGCTTTGGGGCGACCCGAGTTCAAGTCCCGAGTCATCGAACTTTCTTGATACTATACTTTCCTATCATAATAAAAGGCAAAAAATATATTCTTTAAACTGTTGCAAGTTAAGCTCCATCCACAAACAAAATAGAATCAGCATTTTTTAAGCCATTACATCAACACCTCTCATAATGGGATTGGGGAACGGATTCTGACAACGGTTTTTCTTTTTGCCGTCGGATTCTGTTCCCCCCATATTTCTGACACACTGAGGTTCTTATATTTATCAAACTGATGCTGTTTAAGCTCCATACACTCACAAAAATAGAATCAGCATTTTTTAAGCCATTACATCAACAACTCTCATAATGGGAGTGGGGGAACGGATTTCGACAGCTGAACTATTTGCCGTCGGATTCCGTTCCCCCTATGTTTCTTACACAGTAAGGTTCTAATATTTATTAAATTGTAGCATTTTGCTAGCCTCAATAGCCTAGTGGTCAGTCCCCTGACAATATTTTTTTTTAGCTTTGGGGCGACCCGAGTTCAAGTCCCGGGTTATCGAACTTTCTTGATACTATACTTTCCTATCATAATAAAAGGCAAAAAATATATTCTTTAAACTGTTGCAAGTTAAGCTCCATCCACACACAAAATAGAATCAGCATTTTTTAAGTCATTACATCAACACCTCTCATAATGGGAGTGGGGGAACGGATTCCGACAGCTGGTTTTTTGCCGTCGGATTCCGTTCCCCCTATGTTTCTTACACAATAAGGTTCTAATATTTATTAAATTGTAGCATTTAGTTAGCCTCAATAGCCTAGTGGTCAGTCCCTTGACAATATTTTTTTTTAACTTTGGGGCAACCCGAGTTCAAGTCCCGGGTCATCGAACTTTCTTGATACTATACTTTCCTATCATAATAAAAGGCAAAAAATATATTCTTTAAACTGTTGCAAGTTAAGCTCCATCCACACACAAAATAGAATCAGCATTTTTTAAGCCATTACATCAACACCTCTCATAATGGGAGTGGGGGAACGGATTCTGACAACTGTTTTTCTTTTTTCTGTCGGATTCTGTTCCCCCCATATTTCTGACACACTGAGGATCTTATATTTATCAAACTGATGCTGTTTAAGCTCCATTCACTCACAAAAATAGAATCAGCATTTTTTAAGCCATTACATCAACACCTCTCATAATGGGAGTGGGGGAACGGATTTCGACAGCTGAACTATTTGCCGTCGGATTCCGTTCCCCCTATGTTTCTTACACAATAAGGTTCTAATATTTATTAAATTGTAGCATCTTTTTAGCCTCAATAGCCTAGTGGTCAGTCCCCTGACAATATTTTTTTTAGCTTTGGGGCGACCCGAGTTCAAGTCCCGGGTCATCGAACTTTCTTGATACTATACTTTCCTATCATAATAAAAGGCAAAAAATATATTCTTTCTGTTGCAAGTTAAGCTCCATCCACACACAAAATAGAATCAGCATTTTTTAAGCCATTACATCAACACCTCTCATAATGGGAGTGGGGGAACGGATTCTGACAACTGTTTTTCTTTTTGCCGTCGGATTCTGTTCCCCCCATATTTTTGACACACTGAGGTTCTTATATTTATCAAACTGATGCTGTTTAAGCTCCATACACTCACAAAAATAGAATCAGCATTTTTTAAGCCATTACATCAACACCTCTCATAATGGGAGTGGGGGAACGGATTTCGACAGCTGAACTATTTGCCGTCGGATTCCGTTCCCCCTATGTTTCTTACACAATAAGGTTCTAATATTTATTAAATTGTAGCATTTTGTTAGCCTCAATAGCCTAGTGGTCAGTCCCCTGACAATATTTTTTTTTAGCTTTGGGGCGACCCGAGTTCAAGTCCCGGGTCATCGAACTTTCTTGATACTATACTTTCCTATCATAATAAAAGGCAAAAAATATATTCTTTAAACTGTTGCAAGTTAAGCTCCATCCACACACAAAATAGAATCAGCATTTTTTAAGCCATTACATCAACACCTCTCATAATGGGAGTGGGGGAACGGATTCCGACAGCTGGACTATTTGCCGTCGGATTCCGTTCCCCCTATGTTTCTTACACAGTAAGGTTCTAATATTTATTAAATTTTAGCACTTTGTTAGCCTCAATAGCCTAGTGGTCAGTCCCCTGACAATATTTTTTTTTAGCTTTGGGGCGACCCGAGTTCAAGTCCCGGGTCATCGAACTTTCTTGATACTATACTTTCCTATCATAATAAAAGGCAAAAAATATATTCTTTAAACTGTTGCAAGTTAAGCTCCATCCACACACAAAATAGAATCAGCATTTTTTAAGCCATTACATCAACACCTCTCATAATGGGAGTGGGGGAACGGATTCCGACAGCTGTACTATTTGCCGTCGGATTCCGTTCCCCCCATATTTCTGACACACTGAGGTTCTTATATTTATCAAACTGATGCTGTTTAAGCTCCATACACTCACAAAAATAGAATCAGCATTTTTTAAGCCATTACATCAACACCTCTCATAATGGGAGTGGGGGAACGGATTCCGACAGCTGTTTTTTTGCCGTCGGATTCCGTTCCCCCTATGTTTCTTACACAATAAGGTTCTAATATTTATTAAATTGTAGCATTTTGTTAGCCTCAATAGCCTAGTGGTCAGTCCCCTGACAATATTTTTTTTTAGCTTTGGGGCGACCCGAGTTCAAGTCCCGGGTCATCGAACTTTCTTGATACTATACTTTCCTATCATAATAAAAGGCAAAAAATATATTCTTTAAACTGTTGCAAGTTAAGCTCCATCCACACACAAAATAGAATCAGCATTTTTTAAGCCATTACATCAACACCTCTCATAATGGGAGTGGGGGAACGGATTCCGACAGCTGTTTTTTTGCCGTCGGATTCCGTTCCCCCTATGTTTCTTACACAATAAGGTTCTAATATTTATTAAATTGTAGCATTTTGTTAGCCTCAATAGCCTAGTGGTCAGTCCCCTGACAATATTTTTTTTTAGCTTTGGGGCGACCCGAGTTCAAGTCCCGGGTCATCGAACTTTCTTGATACTATACTTTCCTATCATAATAAAAGGCAAAAAATATATTCTTTAAACTGTTGCAAGTTAAGCTCCATCCACACACAAAATAGAATCAGCATTTTTTAAGCCATTACATCAACACCTCTCATAATGGGAGTGGGGGAACGGATTCCGACAGCTGTTTTTTTGCCGTCGGATTCCGTTCCCCCTATGTTTCTTACACAATAAGGTTCTAATATGTATTAAATTGTAGCATTTTGTTAGCCTCAATAGCCTAGTGGTCAGTCCCCTGACAATATTTTTTTTTAGCTTTGGGGCGACCCGAGTTCAAGTCCCGGGTCATCGAACTTTCTTGATACTATACTTTCCTATCATAATAAAAGGCAAAAAATATATTCTTTAAACTGTTGCAAGTTAAGCTCCATCCACACACAAAATAGAATCAGCATTTTTTAAGCCATTACATCAACACCTCTCATAATGGGAGTGGGGGAACGGATTCTGACAACTGTTTTTCTTTTTTCTGTCGGATTCTGTTCCCCCCATATTTCTGACACACTGAGGATCTTATATTTATCAAACTGATGCTGTTTAAGCTCCATTCACTCACAAAAATAGAATCAGCATTTTTTAAGCCATTACATCAACACCTCTCATAATGGGAGTGGGGGAACGGATTTCGACAGCTGAACTATTTGCCGTCGGATTCCGTTCCCCCTATGTTTCTTACACAGTAAGGTTCTAATATTTATTAAATTATTGCATTTTGTTAGCCTCAATAGCCTAGTGGTCAGTCCCCTGACAATATTTTTTTTTAGCTTTGGGGCAACCCGAGTTCAAGTCCCGGGTCATCGAACTTTCTTGATACAATACTTTCCTATCATAATAAAAGGCAAAAAATATATTCTTTAAACTGTTGCAAGTTAAGCTCCATCCACACACAAAATAGAATCAGCATTTTTTAAGCCATTACATCAACACCTCTCATAATGGGAGTGGGGGAACGGATTCCGACAGCTGTTTTTTTGCCGTCGGATTCCGTTCCCCCTATGTTTCTTACACAATAAGGTTCTAATATTTATTAAATTGTAGCATTTTGTTAGCCTCAATAGCCTAGTGGTCAGTCCCCTGACAATATTTTTTTTTAGCTTTGGGGCGACCCGAGTTCAAGTCCCGGGTCATCGAACTTTCTTGATACTATACTTTCCTATCATAATAAAAGGCAAAAAATATATTCTTTAAACTGTTGCAAGTTAAGCTCCATCCACACACAAAATAGAATCAGCATTTTTTAAGCCATTACATCAACACCTCTCATAATGGGAGTGGGGGAACGGATTCCGACAGCTGTTTTTTTGCCGTCGGATTCCGTTCCCCCTATGTTTCTTACACAATAAGGTTCTAATATTTATTAAATTGTAGCATTTTGTTAGCCTCAATAGCCTAGTGGTCAGTCCCCTGACAATATTTTTTTTTAGCTTTGGGGCGACCCGAGTTCAAGTCCCGGGTCATCGAACTTTCTTGATACTATACTTTCCTATCATAATAAAAGGCAAAAAATATATTCTTTAAACTGTTGCAAGTTAAGCTCCATCCACACACAAAATAGAATCAGCATTTTTTAAGCCATTACATCAACACCTCTCATAATGGGAGTGGGGGAACGGATTCCGACAGCTGTTTTTTTGCCGTCGGATTCCGTTCCCCCTATGTTTCTTACACAATAAGGTTCTAATATGTATTAAATTGTAGCATTTTGTTAGCCTCAATAGCCTAGTGGTCAGTCCCCTGACAATATTTTTTTTTAGCTTTGGGGCGACCCGAGTTCAAGTCCCGGGTCATCGAACTTTCTTGATACTATACTTTCCTATCATAATAAAAGGCAAAAAATATATTCTTTAAACTGTTGCAAGTTAAGCTCCATCCACACACAAAATAGAATCAGCATTTTTTAAGCCATTACATCAACACCTCTCATAATGGGAGTGGGGGAACGGATTCTGACAACTGTTTTTCTTTTTTCTGTCGGATTCTGTTCCCCCCATATTTCTGACACACTGAGGATCTTATATTTATCAAACTGATGCTGTTTAAGCTCCATTCACTCACAAAAATAGAATCAGCATTTTTTAAGCCATTACATCAACACCTCTCATAATGGGAGTGGGGGAACGGATTTCGACAGCTGAACTATTTGCCGTCGGATTCCGTTCCCCCTATGTTTCTTACACAGTAAGGTTCTAATATTTATTAAATTATTGCATTTTGTTAGCCTCAATAGCCTAGTGGTCAGTCCCCTGACAATATTTTTTTTTAGCTTTAGGGCGACCCGAGTTCAAGTCCCGGGTCATCGAACTTTCTTGATACTATACTTTCCTATCATAATAAAAGGCAAAAAATATATTCTTTAAACTGTTGCAAGTTAAGCTCCATCCACACACAAACTAGAATCAGCATTTTTTAAGCCATTACATCAACACCTCTCATAATGGGAGTGGGGGAACGGATTCCGACAGCTGTTTTTTTGCCGTCGGATTCCGTTCCCCCTATGTTTCTTACACAATAAGGTTCTAATATTTATTAAATTGTAGCATTTTGTTAGCCTCAATAGCCTAGTGGTCAGTCCCCTGACAATATTTTTTTTTAGCTTTGGGGCGACCCGAGTTCAAGTCCCGGGTCATCGAACTTTCTTGATACTATACTTTCCTATCATAATAAAAGGCAAAAAATATATTCTTTAAACTGTTGCAAGTTAAGCTCCATCCACACACAAAATAGAATCAGCATTTTTTAAGCCATTACATCAACACCTCTCATAATGGGAGTGGGGGAACGGATTCCGACAGCTGTTTTTTTGCCGTCGGATTCCGTTCCCCCTATGTTTCTTACACAATAAGGTTCTAATATTTATTAAATTGTAGCATTTTGTTAGCCTCAATAGCCTAGTGGTCAGTCCCCTGACAATATTTTTTTTTAGCTTTGGGGCGACCCGAGTTCAAGTCCCGGGTCATCGAACTTTCTTGATACTATACTTTCCTATCATAATAAAAGGCAAAAAATATATTCTTTAAACTGTTGCAAGTTAAGCTCCATCCACACACAAAATAGAATCAGCATTTTTTAAGCCATTACATCAACACCTCTCATAATGGGAGTGGGGGAACGGATTCCGACAGCTGTTTTTTTGCCGTCGGATTCCGTTCCCCCTATGTTTCTTACACAATAAGGTTCTAATATGTATTAAATTGTAGCATTTTGTTAGCCTCAATAGCCTAGTGGTCAGTCCCCTGACAATATTTTTTTTTAGCTTTGGGGCGACCCGAGTTCAAGTCCCGGGTCATCGAACTTTCTTGATACTATACTTTCCTATCATAATAAAAGGCAAAAAATATATTCTTTAAACTGTTGCAAGTTAAGCTCCATCCACACACAAAATAGAATCAGCATTTTTTAAGCCATTACATCAACACCTCTCATAATGGGAGTGGGGGAACGGATTCTGACAACTGTTTTTCTTTTTTCTGTCGGATTCTGTTCCCCCCATATTTCTGACACACTGAGGATCTTATATTTATCAAACTGATGCTGTTTAAGCTCCATTCACTCACAAAAATAGAATCAGCATTTTTTAAGCCATTACATCAACACCTCTCATAATGGGAGTGGGGGAACGGATTTCGACAGCTGAACTATTTGCCGTCGGATTCCGTTCCCCCTATGTTTCTTACACAGTAAGGTTCTAATATTTATTAAATTATTGCATTTTGTTAGCCTCAATAGCCTAGTGGTCAGTCCCCTGACAATATTTTTTTTTAGCTTTGGGGCAACCCGAGTTCAAGTCCCGGGTCATCGAACTTTCTTGATACAATACTTTCCTATCATAATAAAAGGCAAAAAATATATTCTTTAAACTGTTGCAAGTTAAGCTCCATCCACACACAAAATAGAATCAGCATTTTTTAAGCCATTACATCAACACCTCTCATAATGGGAGTGGGGGAACGGATTCCGACAGCTGTTTTTTTGCCGTCGGATTCCGTTCCCCCTATGTTTCTTACACAATAAGGTTCTAATATTTATTAAATTGTAGCATTTTGTTAGCCTCAATAGCCTAGTGGTCAGTCCCCTGACAATATTTTTTTTTAGCTTTGGGGCGACCCGAGTTCAAGTCCCGGGTCATCGAACTTTCTTGATACTATACTTTCCTATCATAATAAAAGGCAAAAAATATATTCTTTAAACTGTTGCAAGTTAAGCTCCATCCACACACAAAATAGAATCAGCATTTTTTAAGCCATTACATCAACACCTCTCATAATGGGAGTGGGGGAACGGATTCCGACAGCTGTTTTTTTGCCGTCGGATTCCGTTCCCCCTATGTTTCTTACACAATAAGGTTCTAATATTTATTAAATTGTAGCATTTTGTTAGCCTCAATAGCCTAGTGGTCAGTCCCCTGACAATATTTTTTTTTAGCTTTGGGGCGACCCGAGTTCAAGTCCCGGGTCATCGAACTTTCTTGATACTATACTTTCCTATCATAATAAAAGGCAAAAAATATATTCTTTAAACTGTTGCAAGTTAAGCTCCATCCACACACAAAATAGAATCAGCATTTTTTAAGCCATTACATCAACACCTCTCATAATGGGAGTGGGGGAACGGATTCCGACAGCTGTTTTTTTGCCGTCGGATTCCGTTCCCCCTATGTTTCTTACACAATAAGGTTCTAATATGTATTAAATTGTAGCATTTTGTTAGCCTCAATAGCCTAGTGGTCAGTCCCCTGACAATATTTTTTTTTAGCTTTGGGGCGACCCGAGTTCAAGTCCCGGGTCATCGAACTTTCTTGATACTATACTTTCCTATCATAATAAAAGGCAAAAAATATATTCTTTAAACTGTTGCAAGTTAAGCTCCATCCACACACAAAATAGAATCAGCATTTTTTAAGCCATTACATCAACACCTCTCATAATGGGAGTGGGGGAACGGATTCTGACAACTGTTTTTCTTTTTTCTGTCGGATTCTGTTCCCCCCATATTTCTGACACACTGAGGATCTTATATTTATCAAACTGATGCTGTTTAAGCTCCATTCACTCACAAAAATAGAATCATCATTTTTTAAGCCATTACATCAACACCTCTCATAATGGGAGTGGGGGAACGGATTTCGACAGCTGAACTATTTGCCGTCGGATTCCGTTCCCCCTATGTTTCTTACACAGTAAGGTTCTAATATTTATTAAATTATTGCATTTTGTTAGCCTCAATAGCCTAGTGGTCAGTCCCCTGACAATATTTTTTTTTAGCTTTAGGGCGACCCGAGTTCAAGTCCCGGGTCATCGAACTTTCTTGATACTATACTTTCCTATCATAATAAAAGGCAAAAAATATATTCTTTAAACTGTTGCAAGTTAAGCTCCATCCACACACAAAATAGAATCAGCATTTTTTAAGCCATTACATCAACACCTCTCATAATGGGAGTGGGGGAACGGATTCCGACAGCTGTTTTTTTGCCGTCGGATTCCGTTCCCCCTATGTTTCTTACACAATAAGGTTCTAATATTTATTAAATTGTAGCATTTTGTTAGCCTCAATAGCCTAGTGGTCAGTCCCCTGACAATATTTTTTTTTAGCTTTGGGGCGACCCGAGTTCAAGTCCCGGGTCATCGAACTTTCTTGATACTATACTTTCCTATCATAATAAAAGGCAAAAAATATATTCTTTAAACTGTTGCAAGTTAAGCTCCATCCACACACAAAATAGAATCAGCATTTTTTAAGCCATTACATCAACACCTCTCATAATGGGAGTGGGGGAACGGATTCCGACAGCTGTTTTTTTGCCGTCGGATTCCGTTCCCCCTATGTTTCTTACACAATAAGGTTCTAATATGTATTAAATTGTAGCATTTTGTTAGCCTCAATAGCCTAGTGGTCAGTCCCCTGACAATATTTTTTTTTAGCTTTGGGGCGACCCGAGTTCAAGTCCCGGGTCATCGAACTTTCTTGATACTATACTTTCCTATCATAATAAAAGGCAAAAAATATATTCTTTAAACTGTTGCAAGTTAAGCTCCATCCACACACAAAATAGAATCAGCATTTTTTAAGCCATTACATCAACACCTCTCATAATGGGAGTGGGGGAACGGATTCCGACAGCTGTTTTTTTGCCGTCGGATTCCGTTCCCCCTATGTTTCTTACACAATAAGGTTCTAATATTTATTAAATTGTAACATCTTTTTAGCCTCAATAGCCTAGGGGTCAGTCCCCTGACAATATTTTTTTTAGCTTTGGGGCGACCCGAGTTCAAGTCCCGGGTCATCGAACTTTCTTGATACTATACTTTCCTATCATAATAAAAGGCAAAAAATATATTCTTTAAACTGTTGCAAGTTAAGCTCCATCCACACACAAAATAGAATCAGCATTTTTTAAGTCATTACATCAACACCTCTCATAATGGGAGTGGGGGAACGGATTCTGACAACGTTTTTTCTTTTTGCCGTCGGATTCTGTTCCCCCCATATTTCTGACACACTGAGGTTCTTATATTTATCAAACTGATGCTGTTTAAGCTCCATACTATCACAAAAATAGAATCAGCATTTTTTAAGCCATTACATCAACACCTCTCATAATGGGAGTGGGGGAACGGATTTCGACAGCTGAACTATTTGCCGTCGGATTCCGTTCCCCCTATGTTTCTTACACAATAAGGTTCTAATATTTATTAAATTGTAGCATTTTGTTAGCCTCAATAGCCTAGTGGTCAGTCCCCTGACAATATTTTTTTTTAGCTTTGGGGCGACCCGAGTTCAAGTCCCGGGTCATCGAACTTTCTTGATACTATACTTTCCTATCATAATAAAAGGCAAAAAATATATTCTTTAAACTGTTGCAAGTTAAGCTCCATCCACACACAAAATAGAATCAGCATTTTTTAAGCCATTACATCAACACCTCTCATAATGGGAGTGGGGGAACGGATTCCGACAGCTGTACTATTTGCCGTCGGATTCCGTTCCCCCCATATTTCTGACACACTGAGGTTCTTATATTTATCAAACTGATGCTGTTTAAGCTCCATACACTCACAAAAATAGAATCAGCATTTTTTAAGCCATTACATCAACACCTCTCATAATGGGAGTGGGGGAACGGATTTCGACAGCTGAACTATTTGCCGTCGGATTCCGTTCCCCCTATGTTTCTTACACAGTAAGGTTCTAATATTTATTAAATTGCAGCATTTTACTAGCCTCAATAGCCTAGTGGTCAGTCCCCTGACAATATTATTTTTTTGCTTTGGGGCGACCCGAGTTCAAGCCCCGGGTCATTGAACTTTCTTGATACTATACTTTCCTATCATAATAAAAGGCAAAAAATATATTCTTTAAACTGTTGCAAGTTAAGCTCCATCCACACACAAAATAGAATCAGCATTTTTTAAGCCATTACATCAACACCTCTCATAATGGGAGTGGGGGAACGGATTTCGACAGCTGAACTATTTGCCGTCGGATTCCGTTCCCCCTATGTTTCTTACACAGTAAGGTTCTAATATTTATTAAATTGTAGCATTTTGCTAGCCTCAATACCCTAGTGGTCAGTCCCCTGACAATATTTTTTTTTAGCTTTGGGGCGACCCGAGTTCAAGTCCCGGGTCATCGAACTTTCTTGATACTATACTTTCCTATCATAATAAAAGGCAAAAAATATATTCTTTAAACTGTTGCAAGTTAAGCTCCATCCTCACACAAAATAGAATCAGCATTTTTTAAGCCATTACATCAACACCTCTCATAATGGGAGTGGGGGAACGGATTCTGACAACTGTTTTTCTTTTTTCCGTCGGATTCTGTTCCCCCCATATTTCTGACACACTGAGGTTCTTATATTTATCAAACTGATGCTGTTTAAGCTCCATACACTCACAAAAATAGAATCAGCATTTTTTAAGCCATTACATCAACACCTCTCATAATGGGAGTGGGGGAACGGATTTCGACAGCTGAACTATTTGCCGTCGGATTCCGTTCCCCCTATGTTTCTTACACAGTAAGGTTCTAATATTTATTAAATTATTGCATTTTGTTATCCTCAATAGCCTAGTGGTCAGTCCCCTGACAATATTTTTTTTTAGCTTTGGGGCGACCCGAGTTCAAGTCCCGGGTCATCGAACTTTCTTGATACTATACTTTCCTATCATAATAAAAGGCAAAAAATATATTCTTTAAACTGTTGCAAGTTAAGCTCCATCCACACACAAAATAGAATCAGCATTTTTTAAGCCATTACATCAACACCTCTCATAATGGGAGTGGGGGAACGGATTCTGACAACTGTTTTTCTTTTTTCCGTCGGATTCTGTTCCCCCCATATTTCTGACACACTGAGGTTCTTATATTTATCAAACTGATGCTGTTTAAGCTCCATACACTCACAAAAATAGAATCAGCATTTTTTAAGCCATTACATCAACACCTCTCATAATGGGAGTGGGGGAACGGATTTCGACAGCTGAACTATTTGCCGTCGGATTCCGTTCCCCCTATGTTTCTTACACAGTAAGGTTCTAATATTTATTAAATTATTGCATTTTGTTATCCTCAATAGCCTAGTGGTCAGTCCCCTGACAATATTTTTTTTTAGCTTTGGGGCGACCCGAGTTCAAGTCCCGGGTCATCGAACTTTCTTGATACTATACTTTCCTATCATAATAAAAGGCAAAAAATATATTCTTTAAACTGTTGCAAGTTAAGCTCCATCCACACACAAAATAGAATCAGCATTTTTTAAGCCATTACATCAACACCTCTCATAATGGGAGTGGGGGAACGGATTCCGACAGCTGTTTTGTTGCCGTCGGATTCCGTTCCCCCTATGTTTCTTACACAATAAGGTTCTAATATTTATTAAATTGTAGCATTTTGTTAGCCTCAATAGCCTAGTGGTCAGTCCCCTGACAATATTTTTTTTAGCTTTGGGGCGACCCGAGTTCAAGTCCCGGGTCATCGAACTTTCTTGATACTATACTTTCCTATCATAATAAAAGGCAAAAAATATATTCTTTAAACTGTTGCAAGTTAAGCTCCATCCACACACAAAATAGAATCAAGCATTTTTTAAGCCATTACATCAACACCTCTCATAATGGGAGTGGGGGAATGGATTCCGACAGCTGTTTTGTTTCCGTCGGATTCCGTTCCCCCTATGTTTCTTACACAATAAGGTTCTAATATTTAATAAATTGTAGCATTTTGTTAGCCTCAATAGCCTAGTGGTCAGTCCCCTGACAATATTTTTTTTAGCTTTGGGGCGACCCGAGTTCAAGTCCCGGGTCATCGAACTTTCTTGATACTATACTTTCCTATCATAATAAAAGGCAAAAAATATATTCTTTAAACTGTTGCAAGTTAAGCTCCATCCACACACAAAATAGAATCAGCATTTTTTAAGCCATTACATCAACACCTCTCATAATGGGAGTGGGGGAACGGATTCCGACAGCTGTTTTTTTGCCGTCGGATTCCGTTCCCCCTATGTTTCTTACACAATAAGGTTCTAATATTTATTAAATTGTAGCATTTTGTTAGCCTCAATAGCCTAGTGGTCAGTCCCCTGACAATATTTTTTTTTAGCTTTGGGGCGACCCGAGTTCAAGTCCCGGGTCATCGAACTTTCTTGATACTATACTTTCCTATCATAATAAAAGGCAAAAAATATATTATTTAAACTGTTGCAAGTTAAGCTCCATCCACACACAAAATAGAATCAGCATTTTTTAAGACATTACATCAACACCTCTCATAATGGGAGTGGGGGAACAGATTCCGACAGCTGTTTTTTTGCCGTCGGATTCCGTTCCCCCTATGTTTCTTACACAATAAGGTTCTAATATTTATTAAATTGTAGCATTTTGTTAGCCTCAATAGCCTAGTGGTCAGTCCCCTGATAATATTTTTTTTTAGCTTTGGGGCGACCCGAGTTCAAGTCCCGGGTCATCGAACTTTCTTGATACTATACTTTCCTATCATAATAAAAGGCAAAAAATATATTCTTTAAACTGTTGCAAGTTAAGCTCCATCCACACACAAAATAGAATCAGCATTTTTTAAGCCATTACATCAACACCTCTCATAATGGGAGTGGGGGAACGGATTCCGAGAGCTGTTTTTTTTGCCGTCGGATTCCGTTCCCCCTATGTTTCTTACACAATAAGGTTCTAATATTTATTAAATTGTAGCATTTTGTTAGCCTCAATAGCCTAGTGGTCAGTCCCCTGACAATATTTTTTTTTAGCTTTGGGGCGACCCGAGTTCAAGTCCCGGGTCATCGAACTTTCTTGATACTATACTTTCCTATCATAATAAAAGGCAAAAAATATATTCTTTAAACTGTTGCAAGTTAAGCTCCATCCACACACAAAATAGAATCAGCATTTTTTAAGCCATTACATCAACACCTCTCATAATGGGAGTGGGGGAACGGATTCCGACAGCTGTACTATTTGCCGTCGGATTCCGTTCCCCCCATATTTCTGACACACTGAGGTTCTTATATTTATCAAACTGATGCTGTTTAAGCTCCATACACTCACAAAAATAGAATCAGCATTTTTTAAGCCATTACATCAACACCTCTCATAATGGGAGTGGGGGAACGGATTCCGACAGCTGTTTTTTTGCCGTCGGATTCCGTTCCCCCTATGTTTCTTACACAATAAGGTTCTAATATTTATTAAATTGTAGCATTTTGTTAGCCTCAATAGCCTAGTGGTCAGTCCCCTGACAATATTTTTTTTTAGCTTTGGGGCGACCCGAGTTCAAGTCCCGGGTCATCGAACTTTCTTGATACTATACTTTCCTATCATAATAAAAGGCAAAAAATATATTCTTTAAACTGTTGCAAGTTAAGCTCCATCCACACACAAAATAGAATCAGCATTTTTTAAGCCATTACATCAACACCTCTCATAATGGGAGTGGGGGAACGGATTCCGACAGCTGTTTTTTTGCCGTCGGATTCCGTTCCCCCTATGTTTCTTACACAATAAGGTTCTAATATTTATTAAATTGTAGCATTTTGTTAGCCTCAATAGCCTAGTGGTCAGTCCCCTGACAATATTTTTTTTTAGCTTTGGGGCGACCCGAGTTCAAGTCCCGGGTCATCGAACTTTCTTGATACTATACTTTCCTATCATAATAAAAGGCAAAAAATATATTCTTTAAACTGTTGCAAGTTAAGCTCCATCCACACACAAAATAGAATCAGCATTTTTTAAGCCATTACATCAACACCTCTCATAATGGGAGTGGGGGAACGGATTCCGACAGCTGTTTTTTTGCCGTCGGATTCCGTTCCCCCTATGTTTCTTACACAATAAGGTTCTAATATGTATTAAATTGTAGCATTTTGTTAGCCTCAATAGCCTAGTGGTCAGTCCCCTGACAATATTTTTTTTTAGCTTTGGGGCGACCCGAGTTCAAGTCCCGGGTCATCGAACTTTCTTGATACTATACTTTCCTATCATAATAAAAGGCAAAAAATATATTCTTTAAACTGTTGCAAGTTAAGCTCCATCCACACACAAAATAGAATCAGCATTTTTTAAGCCATTACATCAACACCTCTCATAATGGGAGTGGGGGAACGGATTCTGACAACTGTTTTTCTTTTTTCTGTCGGATTCTGTTCCCCCCATATTTCTGACACACTGAGGATCTTATATTTATCAAACTGATGCTGTTTAAGCTCCATTCACTCACAAAAATAGAATCAGCATTTTTTAAGCCATTACATCAACACCTCTCATAATGGGAGTGGGGGAACGGATTTCGACAGCTGAACTATTTGCCGTCGGATTCCGTTCCCCCTATGTTTCTTACACAGTAAGGTTCTAATATTTATTAAATTATTGCATTTTGTTAGCCTCAATAGCCTAGTGGTCAGTCCCCTGACAATATTTTTTTTTAGCTTTGGGGCAACCCGAGTTCAAGTCCCGGGTCATCGAACTTTCTTGATACAATACTTTCCTATCATAATAAAAGGCAAAAAATATATTCTTTAAACTGTTGCAAGTTAAGCTCCATCCACACACAAAATAGAATCAGCATTTTTTAAGCCATTACATCAACACCTCTCATAATGGGAGTGGGGGAACGGATTCCGACAGCTGTTTTTTTGCCGTCGGATTCCGTTCCCCCTATGTTTCTTACACAATAAGGTTCTAATATTTATTAAATTGTAGCATTTTGTTAGCCTCAATAGCCTAGTGGTCAGTCCCCTGACAATATTTTTTTTTAGCTTTGGGGCGACCCGAGTTCAAGTCCCGGGTCATCGAACTTTCTTGATACTATACTTTCCTATCATAATAAAAGGCAAAAAATATATTCTTTAAACTGTTGCAAGTTAAGCTCCATCCACACACAAAATAGAATCAGCATTTTTTAAGCCATTACATCAACACCTCTCATAATGGGAGTGGGGGAACGGATTCCGACAGCTGTTTTTTTGCCGTCGGATTCCGTTCCCCCTATGTTTCTTACACAATAAGGTTCTAATATTTATTAAATTGTAGCATTTTGTTAGCCTCAATAGCCTAGTGGTCAGTCCCCTGACAATATTTTTTTTTAGCTTTGGGGCGACCCGAGTTCAAGTCCCGGGTCATCGAACTTTCTTGATACTATACTTTCCTATCATAATAAAAGGCAAAAAATATATTCTTTAAACTGTTGCAAGTTAAGCTCCATCCACACACAAAATAGAATCAGCATTTTTTAAGCCATTACATCAACACCTCTCATAATGGGAGTGGGGGAACGGATTCCGACAGCTGTTTTTTTGCCGTCGGATTCCGTTCCCCCTATGTTTCTTACACAATAAGGTTCTAATATGTATTAAATTGTAGCATTTTGTTAGCCTCAATAGCCTAGTGGTCAGTCCCCTGACAATATTTTTTTTTAGCTTTGGGGCGACCCGAGTTCAAGTCCCGGGTCATCGAACTTTCTTGATACTATACTTTCCTATCATAATAAAAGGCAAAAAATATATTCTTTAAACTGTTGCAAGTTAAGCTCCATCCACACACAAAATAGAATCAGCATTTTTTAAGCCATTACATCAACACCTCTCATAATGGGAGTGGGGGAACGGATTCTGACAACTGTTTTTCTTTTTTCTGTCGGATTCTGTTCCCCCCATATTTCTGACACACTGAGGATCTTATATTTATCAAACTGATGCTGTTTAAGCTCCATTCACTCACAAAAATAGAATCAGCATTTTTTAAGCCATTACATCAACACCTCTCATAATGGGAGTGGGGGAACGGATTTCGACAGCTGAACTATTTGCCGTCGGATTCCGTTCCCCCTATGTTTCTTACACAGTAAGGTTCTAATATTTATTAAATTATTGCATTTTGTTAGCCTCAATAGCCTAGTGGTCAGTCCCCTGACAATATTTTTTTTTAGCTTTAGGGCGACCCGAGTTCAAGTCCCGGGTCATCGAACTTTCTTGATACTATACTTTCCTATCATAATAAAAGGCAAAAAATATATTCTTTAAACTGTTGCAAGTTAAGCTCCATCCACACACAAAATAGAATCAGCATTTTTTAAGCCATTACATCAACACCTCTCATAATGGGAGTGGGGGAACGGATTCCGACAGCTGTTTTTTTGCCGTCGGATTCCGTTCCCCCTATGTTTCTTACACAATAAGGTTCTAATATTTATTAAATTGTAGCATTTTGTTAGCCTCAATAGCCTAGTGGTCAGTCCCCTGACAATATTTTTTTTTAGCTTTGGGGCGACCCGAGTTCAAGTCCCGGGTCATCGAACTTTCTTGATACTATACTTTCCTATCATAATAAAAGGCAAAAAATATATTCTTTAAACTGTTGCAAGTTAAGCTCCATCCACACACAAAATAGAATCAGCATTTTTTAAGCCATTACATCAACACCTCTCATAATGGGAGTGGGGGAACGGATTCCGACAGCTGTTTTTTTGCCGTCGGATTCCGTTCCCCCTATGTTTCTTACACAATAAGGTTCTAATATGTATTAAATTGTAGCATTTTGTTAGCCTCAATAGCCTAGTGGTCAGTCCCCTGACAATATTTTTTTTTAGCTTTGGGGCGACCCGAGTTCAAGTCCCGGGTCATCGAACTTTCTTGATACTATACTTTCCTATCATAATAAAAGGCAAAAAATATATTCTTTAAACTGTTGCAAGTTAAGCTCCATCCACACACAAAATAGAATCAGCATTTTTTAAGCCATTACATCAACACCTCTCATAATGGGAGTGGGGGAACGGATTCCGACAGCTGTTTTTTTGCCGTCGGATTCCGTTCCCCCTATGTTTCTTACACAATAAGGTTCTAATATTTATTAAATTGTAACATCTTTTTAGCCTCAATAGCCTAGGGGTCAGTCCCCTGACAATATTTTTTTTAGCTTTGGGGCGACCCGAGTTCAAGTCCCGGGTCATCGAACTTTCTTGATACTATACTTTCCTATCATAATAAAAGGCAAAAAATATATTCTTTAAACTGTTGCAAGTTAAGCTCCATCCACACACAAAATAGAATCAGCATTTTTTAAGTCATTACATCAACACCTCTCATAATGGGAGTGGGGGAACGGATTCTGACAACGTTTTTTCTTTTTGCCGTCGGATTCTGTTCCCCCCATATTTCTGACACACTGAGGTTCTTATATTTATCAAACTGATGCTGTTTAAGCTCCATACTATCACAAAAATAGAATCAGCATTTTTTAAGCCATTACATCAACACCTCTCATAATGGGAGTGGGGGAACGGATTTCGACAGCTGAACTATTTGCCGTCGGATTCCGTTCCCCCTATGTTTCTTACACAATAAGGTTCTAATATTTATTAAATTGTAGCATTTTGTTAGCCTCAATAGCCTAGTGGTCAGTCCCCTGACAATATTTTTTTTTAGCTTTGGGGCGACCCGAGTTCAAGTCCCGGGTCATCGAACTTTCTTGATACTATACTTTCCTATCATAATAAAAGGCAAAAAATATATTCTTTAAACTGTTGCAAGTTAAGCTCCATCCACACACAAAATAGAATCAGCATTTTTTAAGCCATTACATCAACACCTCTCATAATGGGAGTGGGGGAACGGATTCCGACAGCTGTACTATTTGCCGTCGGATTCCGTTCCCCCCATATTTCTGACACACTGAGGTTCTTATATTTATCAAACTGATGCTGTTTAAGCTCCATACACTCACAAAAATAGAATCAGCATTTTTTAAGCCATTACATCAACACCTCTCATAATGGGAGTGGGGGAACGGATTTCGACAGCTGAACTATTTGCCGTCGGATTCCGTTCCCCCTATGTTTCTTACACAGTAAGGTTCTAATATTTATTAAATTGCAGCATTTTACTAGCCTCAATAGCCTAGTGGTCAGTCCCCTGACAATATTATTTTTTTGCTTTGGGGCGACCCGAGTTCAAGCCCCGGGTCATTGAACTTTCTTGATACTATACTTTCCTATCATAATAAAAGGCAAAAAATATATTCTTTAAACTGTTGCAAGTTAAGCTCCATCCACACACAAAATAGAATCAGCATTTTTTAAGCCATTACATCAACACCTCTCATAATGGGAGTGGGGGAACGGATTTCGACAGCTGAACTATTTGCCGTCGGATTCCGTTCCCCCTATGTTTCTTACACAGTAAGGTTCTAATATTTATTAAATTGTAGCATTTTGCTAGCCTCAATACCCTAGTGGTCAGTCCCCTGACAATATTTTTTTTTAGCTTTGGGGCGACCCGAGTTCAAGTCCCGGGTCATCGAACTTTCTTGATACTATACTTTCCTATCATAATAAAAGGCAAAAAATATATTCTTTAAACTGTTGCAAGTTAAGCTCCATCCACACACAAAATAGAATCAGCATTTTTTAAGCCATTACATCAACACCTCTCATAATGGGAGTGGGGGAACGGATTCTGACAACTGTTTTTCTTTTTTCCGTCGGATTCTGTTCCCCCCATATTTCTGACACACTGAGGTTCTTATATTTATCAAACTGATGCTGTTTAAGCTCCATACACTCACAAAAATAGAATCAGCATTTTTTAAGCCATTACATCAACACCTCTCATAATGGGAGTGGGGGAACGGATTTCGACAGCTGAACTATTTGCCGTCGGATTCCGTTCCCCCTATGTTTCTTACACAGTAAGGTTCTAATATTTATTAAATTATTGCATTTTGTTATCCTCAATAGCCTAGTGGTCAGTCCCCTGACAATATTTTTTTTTAGCTTTGGGGCGACCCGAGTTCAAGTCCCGGGTCATCGAACTTTCTTGATACTATACTTTCCTATCATAATAAAAGGCAAAAAATATATTCTTTAAACTGTTGCAAGTTAAGCTCCATCCACACACAAAATAGAATCAGCATTTTTTAAGCCATTACATCAACACCTCTCATAATGGGAGTGGGGGAACGGATTCTGACAACTGTTTTTCTTTTTTCCGTCGGATTCTGTTCCCCCCATATTTCTGACACACTGAGGTTCTTATATTTATCAAACTGATGCTGTTTAAGCTCCATACACTCACAAAAATAGAATCAGCATTTTTTAAGCCATTACATCAACACCTCTCATAATGGGAGTGGGGGAACGGATTTCGACAGCTGAACTATTTGCCGTCGGATTCCGTTCCCCCTATGTTTCTTACACAGTAAGGTTCTAATATTTATTAAATTATTGCATTTTGTTATCCTCAATAGCCTAGTGGTCAGTCCCCTGACAATATTTTTTTTTAGCTTTGGGGCGACCCGAGTTCAAGTCCCGGGTCATCGAACTTTCTTGATACTATACTTTCCTATCATAATAAAAGGCAAAAAATATATTCTTTAAACTGTTGCAAGTTAAGCTCCATCCACACACAAAATAGAATCAGCATTTTTTAAGCCATTACATCAACACCTCTCATAATGGGAGTGGGGGAACGGATTCCGACAGCTGTTTTGTTGCCGTCGGATTCCGTTCCCCCTATGTTTCTTACACAATAAGGTTCTAATATTTATTAAATTGTAGCATTTTGTTAGCCTCAATAGCCTAGTGGTCAGTCCCCTGACAATATTTTTTTTAGCTTTGGGGCGACCCGAGTTCAAGTCCCGGGTCATCGAACTTTCTTGATACTATACTTTCCTATCATAATAAAAGGCAAAAAATATATTCTTTAAACTGTTGCAAGTTAAGCTCCATCCACACACAAAATAGAATCAAGCATTTTTTAAGCCATTACATCAACACCTCTCATAATGGGAGTGGGGGAATGGATTCCGACAGCTGTTTTGTTTCCGTCGGATTCCGTTCCCCCTATGTTTCTTACACAATAAGGTTCTAATATTTAATAAATTGTAGCATTTTGTTAGCCTCAATAGCCTAGTGGTCAGTCCCCTGACAATATTTTTTTTAGCTTTGGGGCGACCCGAGTTCAAGTCCCGGGTCATCGAACTTTCTTGATACTATACTTTCCTATCATAATAAAAGGCAAAAAATATATTCTTTAAACTGTTGCAAGTTAAGCTCCATCCACACACAAAATAGAATCAGCATTTTTTAAGCCATTACATCAACACCTCTCATAATGGGAGTGGGGGAACGGATTCCGACAGCTGTTTTTTTGCCGTCGGATTCCGTTCCCCCTATGTTTCTTACACAATAAGGTTCTAATATTTATTAAATTGTAGCATTTTGTTAGCCTCAATAGCCTAGTGGTCAGTCCCCTGACAATATTTTTTTTTAGCTTTGGGGCGACCCGAGTTCAAGTCCCGGGTCATCGAACTTTCTTGATACTATACTTTCCTATCATAATAAAAGGCAAAAAATATATTATTTAAACTGTTGCAAGTTAAGCTCCATCCACACACAAAATAGAATCAGCATTTTTTAAGACATTACATCAACACCTCTCATAATGGGAGTGGGGGAACAGATTCCGACAGCTGTTTTTTTGCCGTCGGATTCCGTTCCCCCTATGTTTCTTACACAATAAGGTTCTAATATTTATTAAATTGTAGCATTTTGTTAGCCTCAATAGCCTAGTGGTCAGTCCCCTGATAATATTTTTTTTTAGCTTTGGGGCGACCCGAGTTCAAGTCCCGGGTCATCGAACTTTCTTGATACTATACTTTCCTATCATAATAAAAGGCAAAAAATATATTCTTTAAACTGTTGCAAGTTAAGCTCCATCCACACACAAAATAGAATCAGCATTTTTTAAGCCATTACATCAACACCTCTCATAATGGGAGTGGGGGAACGGATTCCGAGAGCTGTTTTTTTTGCCGTCGGATTCCGTTCCCCCTATGTTTCTTACACAATAAGGTTCTAATATTTATTAAATTGTAGCATTTTGTTAGCCTCAATAGCCTAGTGGTCAGTCCCCTGATAATATTTTTTTTTAGCTTTGGGGCGACCCGAGTTCAAGTCCCGGGTCATCGAACTTTCTTGATACTATACTTTCCTATCATAATAAAAGGCAAAAAATATATTCTTTAAACTGTTGCAAGTTAAGCTCCATCCACACACAAAATAGAATCAGCATTTTTTAAGCCATTACATCAACACCTCTCATAATGGGAGTGGGGGAACGGATTCCGACAGCTGTTTTTTTGCCGTCGGATTCCGTTCCCCCTATGTTTCTTACACAATAAGTTTCTAATATTTATTAAATTGTAGTATTTTGTTAGCCTCAATAGCCTAGTGGTCAGTCCCCTGACAATAATTTTTTTTAGCTTTGGGGCGACCCGAGTTCAAGTCCCGGGTCATCGAACTTTCTTGATACTATACTTTCCTATCATAATAAAAGGCAAAAAATATATTCTTTAAACTGTTGCAAGTTAAGCTCCATCCACACACAAAATAGAATCAGCATTTTTTAAGCCATTACATCAACACCTCTCATAATGGGAGTGGGGGAACGGATTTCGACAGCTGAACTATTTGCCGTCGGATTCCGTTCCCCCTATGTTTCTTACACAGTAAGGTTCTAATATTTATTAAATTGTAGCATTTTGCTAGCCTCAATACCCTAGTGGTCAGTCCCCTGACAATATTTTTTTTTAGCTTTGGGGCGACCCGAGTTCAAGTCCCGGGTCATCGAACTTTCTTGATACTATACTTTCCTATCATAATAAAAGGCAAAAAATATATTCTTTAAACTGTTGCAAGTTAAGCTCCATCCACACACAAAATAGAATCAGCATTTTTTAAGCCATTACATCAACACCTCTCATAATGGGAGTGGGGGAACGGATTCCGACAGCTGTTTTTTTGCCGTCGGATTCTGTTCCCCCTATGTTTCTTACACAGTAAGGTTCTAATATTTATTAAATTATTGCATTTAGTTAGCCTCAATAGCCTAGTGGTCAGTCCCCTGACGATATTTTTTTTTAGCTTTGGGGCGACCCGAGTTCAAGTCCCGGGTCATCGAACTTTCTTGATACTATACTTTCCTATCATAATAAAAGGCAAAAAATATATTCTTTAAACTGTTGCAAGTTAAGCTCCATCCACACACAAAATAGAATCAGCATTTTTTAAGCCATTACATCAACACCTCTCATAATGGGAGTGGGGGAACGGATTCCGACAGCTGTTTTTTTGCCGTCGGATTCCGTTCCCCCTATGTTTCTTACACAATAAGGTTCTAATATTTATTAAATTGTTGCATTTTGTTAGCCTCAATAGCCTAGTGGTCAGTCCCCTGACAATATTTTTTTTTAGCTTTGGGGCGACCCGAGTTCAAGTCCCGGGTCATCGAACTTTCTTGATACTATACTTTCCTATCATAATAAAAGGCAAAAAATATATTCTTTAAACTGTTGCAAGTTAAGCTCCATCCACACACAAAATAGAATCAGCATTTTTTAAGCCATTACATCAACACCTCTCATAATGGGAGTGGGGGAACGGATTCTGACAACTGTTTTTCTTTTTTCCGTCGGATTCTGTTCCCCCCATATTTCTGACACACTGAGGATCTTATATTTATCAAACTGATGCTGTTTAAGCTCCATACACTCACAAAAATAGAATCAGCATTTTTTAAGCCATTACATCAACACCTCTCATAATGGGAGTGGGGGAACGGATTTCGACAGCTGAACTATTTGCCGTCGGATTCCGTTCCCCCTATGTTTCTTACACAGTAAGGTTCTAATATTTATTAAATTATTGCATTTTGTTAGCCTCAATAGCCTAGTGGTCAGTCCCCTGACAATATTTTTTTTTAGCTTTGGGGCGACCCGAGTTCAAGTCCCGGGTCATCGAACTTTCTTGATACAATACTTTCCTATCATAATAAAAGGCAAAAAATATATTCTTTAAACTGTTGCAAGTTAAGCTCCATCCACACACAAAATAGAATCAGCATTTTTTAAGCCATTACATCAACACCTCTCATAATGGGAGTGGGGGAACGGATTCCGACAGCTGTTTTTTTGCCGTCGGATTCCGTTCCCCCTATGTTTCTTACACAATAAGGTTCTAATATTTATTAAATTGTAGCATTTTGTTAGCCTCAATAGCCTAGTGGTCAGTCCCCTGACAATATTTTTTTTTAGCTTTGGGGCGACCCGAGTTCAAGTCCCGGGTCATCGAACTTTCTTGATACTATACTTTCCTATCATAATAAAAGGCAAAAAATATATTCTTTAAACTGTTGCAAGTTAAGCTCCATCCACACACAAAATAGAATCAGCATTTTTTAAGCCATTACATCAACACCTCTCATAATGGGAGTGGGGGAACGGATTCTGACAACTGTTTTTCTTTTTTCCGTCGGATTCTGTTCCCCCCATATTTCTGACACACTGAGGATCTTATATTTATCAAACTGA
This sequence comes from Rutilus rutilus, assembly GCF_951802725.1. Lineage (NCBI taxonomy): Eukaryota > Metazoa > Chordata > Actinopteri > Cypriniformes > Leuciscidae > Rutilus > Rutilus rutilus. The sequence goes on from NC_140214.1 coordinate 15,534,636, forward strand.
TGCTGTTTAAGCTCCATACACTCACAAAAATAGAATCAGCATTTTTTAAGCCATTACATCAACACCTCTCATAATGGGAGTGGGGGAACGGATTTCGACAGCTGAACTATTTGCCGTCGGATTCCGTTCCCCCTATGTTTCTTACACAGTAAGGTTCTAATATTTATTAAATTATTGCATTTTGTTAGCCTCAATAGCCTTGTGGTCAGTCCCCTGACAATATTTTTTTTTTAGCTTTGGGGCGACCCGAGTTCAAGTCCCAGGTCATCGAACTTTCTTGATACTATACTTTCCTATCATAATAAAAGGCAAAAAATATATTCTTTAAACTGTTGCAAGTTAAGCTCCATCCACACACAAAATAGAATCAGCATTTTTTAAGACATTACATCAACACCTCTCATAATGGGAGTGGGGGAACAGATTCCGACAGCTGTTTTTTTGCCGTCGGATTCCGTTCCCCCTATGTTTCTTACACAATAAGGTTCTAATATTTATTAAATTGTAGCATTTTGTTAGCCTCAATAGCCTAGTGGTCAGTCCCCTGATAATATTTTTTTTTAGCTTTGGGGCGACCCGAGTTCAAGTCCCGGGTCATCGAACTTTCTTGATACTATACTTTCCTATCATAATAAAAGGCAAAAAATATATTCTTTAAACTGTTGCAAGTTAAGCTCCATCCACACACAAAATAGAATCAGCATTTTTTAAGCCATTACATCAACACCTCTCATAATGGGAGTGGGGGAACGGATTCCGAGAGCTGTTTTTTTTGCCGTCGGATTCCGTTCCCCCTATGTTTCTTACACAATAAGGTTCTAATATTTATTAAATTGTAGCATTTTGTTAGCCTCAATAGCCTAGTGGTCAGTCCCCTGATAATATTTTTTTTTAGCTTTGGGGCGACCCGAGTTCAAGTCCCGGGTCATCGAACTTTCTTGATACTATACTTTCCTATCATAATAAAAGGCAAAAAATATATTCTTTAAACTGTTGCAAGTTAAGCTCCATCCACACACAAAATAGAATCAGCATTTTTTAAGCCATTACATCAACACCTCTCATAATGGGAGTGGGGGAACGGATTCCGACAGCTGTTTTTTTGCCGTCGGATTCCGTTCCCCCTATGTTTCTTACACAATAAGTTTCTAATATTTATTAAATTGTAGTATTTTGTTAGCCTCAATAGCCTAGTGGTCAGTCCCCTGACAATAATTTTTTTTAGCTTTGGGGCGACCCGAGTTCAAGTCCCGGGTCATCGAACTTTCTTGATACTATACTTTCCTATCATAATAAAAGGCAAAAAATATATTCTTTAAACTGTTGCAAGTTAAGCTCCATCCACACACAAAATAGAATCAGCATTTTTTAAGCCATTACATCAACACCTCTCATAATGGGAGTGGGGGAACGGATTTCGACAGCTGAACTATTTGCCGTCGGATTCCGTTCCCCCTATGTTTCTTACACAGTAAGGTTCTAATATTTATTAAATTGTAGCATTTTGCTAGCCTCAATACCCTAGTGGTCAGTCCCCTGACAATATTTTTTTTTAGCTTTGGGGCGACCCGAGTTCAAGTCCCGGGTCATCGAACTTTCTTGATACTATACTTTCCTATCATAATAAAAGGCAAAAAATATATTCTTTAAACTGTTGCAAGTTAAGCTCCATCCACACACAAAATAGAATCAGCATTTTTTAAGCCATTACATCAACACCTCTCATAATGGGAGTGGGGGAACGGATTCCGACAGCTGTTTTTTTGCCGTCGGATTCTGTTCCCCCTATGTTTCTTACACAGTAAGGTTCTAATATTTATTAAATTATTGCATTTTGTTAGCCTCAATAGCCTAGTGGTCAGTCCCCTGACGATATTTTTTTTTAGCTTTGGGGCGACCCGAGTTCAAGTCCCGGGTCATCGAACTTTCTTGATACTATACTTTCCTATCATAATAAAAGGCAAAAAATATATTCTTTAAACTGTTGCAAGTTAAGCTCCATCCACACACAAAATAGAATCAGCATTTTTTAAGCCATTACATCAACACCTCTCATAATGGGAGTGGGGGAACGGATTCCGACAGCTGTTTTTTTGCCGTCGGATTCCGTTCCCCCTATGTTTCTTACACAATAAGGTTCTAATATTTATTAAATTGTAGCATTTTGTTAGCCTCAATAGCCTAGTGGTCAGTCCCCTGACAATATTTTTTTTTAGCTTTGGGGCGACCCGAGTTCAAGTCCCGGGTCATCGAACTTTCTTGATACTATACTTTCCTATCATAATAAAAGGCAAAAAATATATTCTTTAAACTGTTGCAAGTTAAGCTCCATCCACACACAAAATAGAATCAGCATTTTTTAAGCCATTACATCAACACCTCTCATAATGGGAGTGGGGGAACGGATTCTGACAACTGTTTTTCTTTTTTCCGTCGGATTCTGTTCCCCCCATATTTCTGACACACTGAGGATCTTATATTTATCAAACTGATGCTGTTTAAGCTCCATACACTCACAAAAATAGAATCAGCATTTTTTAAGCCATTACATCAACACCTCTCATAATGGGAGTGGGGGAACGGATTTCGACAGCTGAACTATTTGCCGTCGGATTCCGTTCCCCCTATGTTTCTTACACAGTAAGGTTCTAATATTTATTAAATTATTGCATTTTGTTAGCCTCAATAGCCTAGTGGTCAGTCCCCTGACAATATTTTTTTTTAGCTTTGGGGCGACCCGAGTTCAAGTCCCGGGTCATCGAACTTTCTTGATACAATACTTTCCTATCATAATAAAAGGCAAAAAATATATTCTTTAAACTGTTGCAAGTTAAGCTCCATCCACACACAAAATAGAATCAGCATTTTTTAAGCCATTACATCAACACCTCTCATAATGGGAGTGGGGGAACGGATTCCGACAGCTGTTTTTTTGCCGTCGGATTCCGTTCCCCCTATGTTTCTTACACAATAAGGTTCTAATATTTATTAAATTGTAGCATTTTGTTAGCCTCAATAGCCTAGTGGTCAGTCCCCTGACAATATTTTTTTTTAGCTTTGGGGCGACCCGAGTTCAAGTCCCGGGTCATCGAACTTTCTTGATACTATACTTTCCTATCATAATAAAAGGCAAAAAATATATTCTTTAAACTGTTGCAAGTTAAGCTCCATCCACACACAAAATAGAATCAGCATTTTTTAAGCCATTACATCAACACCTCTCATAATGGGAGTGGGGGAACGGATTCTGACAACTGTTTTTCTTTTTTCCGTCGGATTCTGTTCCCCCCATATTTCTGACACACTGAGGATCTTATATTTATCAAACTGATGCTGTTTAAGCTCCATACACTCACAAAAATAGAATCAGCATTTTTTAAGCCATTACATCAACACCTCTCATAATGGGAGTGGGGGAACGGATTTCGACAGCTGAACTATTTGCCGTCGGATTCCGTTCCCCCTATGTTTCTTACACAGTAAGGTTCTAATATTTATTAAATTATTGCATTTTGTTAGCCTCAATAGCCTAGTGGTCAGTCCCCTGACAATATTTTTTTTTAGCTTTGGGGCGACCCGAGTTCAAGTCCCGGGTCATCGAACTTTCTTGATACAATACTTTCCTATCATAATAAAAGGCAAAAAATATATTCTTTAAACTGTTGCAAGTTAAGCTCCATCCACACACAAAATAGAATCAGCATTTTTTAAGCCATTACATCAACACCTCTCATAATGGGAGTGGGGGAACGGATTCCGACAGCTGTTTTTTTGCCGTCGGATTCCGTTCCCCCTATGTTTCTTACACAATAAGGTTCTAATATTTATTAAATTGTAGCATTTTGTTAGCCTCAATAGCCTAGTGGTCAGTCCCCTGACAATATTTTTTTTTAGCTTTGGGGCGACCCGAGTTCAAGTCCCGGGTCATCGAACTTTCTTGATACTATACTTTCCTATCATAATAAAAGGCAAAAAATATATTCTTTAAACTGTTGCAAGTTAAGCTCCATCCACACACAAAATAGAATCAGCATTTTTTAAGCCATTACATCAACACCTCTCATAATGGGAGTGGGGGAACGGATTCTGACAACTGTTTTTCTTTTTTCCGTCGGATTCTGTTCCCCCCATATTTCTGACACACTGAGGATCTTATATTTATCAAACTGATGCTGTTTAAGCTCCATACACTCACAAAAATAGAATCAGCATTTTTTAAGCCATTACATCAACACCTCTCATAATGGGAGTGGGGGAACGGATTTCGACAGCTGAACTATTTGCCGTCGGATTCCGTTCCCCCTATGTTTCTTACACAGTAAGGTTCTAATATTTATTAAATTATTGCATTTTGTTAGCCTCAATAGCCTTGTGGTCAGTCCCCTGACAATATTTTTTTTTTAGCTTTGGGGCGACCCGAGTTCAAGTCCCAGGTCATCGAACTTTCTTGATACTATACTTTCCTATCATAATAAAAGGCAAAAAATATATTCTTTAAACTGTTGCAAGTTAAGCTCCATCCACACACAAAATAGAATCAGCATTTTTTTAAGCCATTACATCAACACCTCTCATAATGGGAGTGGGGGAACGGATTCCGACAGCTGTTTTTTTGCCGTCGGATTCCGTTCCCCCTATGTTTCTTACACAATAAGGTTCTAATATTTATTAAATTGTATCATTTTGTTAGCCTCAATAGCCTAGTGGTCAGTCCCCTGACAATATTTTTTTTTAGCTTTGGGGCGACCCGAGTTCAAGTCCCGGGTCATCGAACTTTCTTGATACTATACTTTCCTATCATAATAAAAGGCAAAAAATATATTCTTTAAACTGTTGCAAGTTAAGCTCCATCCACACACAAAATAGAATCAGCATTTTTTAAGCCATTACATCAACACCTCTCATAATGGGAGTGGGGGAACGGATTCCGACAGCTGTTTTTTTGCCGTCGGATTCCGTTCCCCCTATGTTTCTTACACAATAAGGTTCTAATATGTATTAAATTGTAGCATTTTGTTAGCCTCAATAGCCTAGTGGTCAGTCCCCTGACAATATTTTTTTTTAGCTTTGGGGCGACCCGAGTTCAAGTCCCGGGTCATCGAACTTTCTTGATACTATACTTTCCTATCATAATAAAAGGCAAAAAATATATTCTTTAAACTGTTGCAAGTTAAGCTCCATCCACACACAAAATAGAATCAGCATTTTTTAAGCCATTACATCAACACCTCTCATAATGGGAGTGGGGGAACGGATTCTGACAACTGTTTTTCTTTTTTCTGTCGGATTCTGTTCCCCCCATAGTTCTGACACACTGAGGATCTTATATTTATCAAACTGATGCTGTTTAAGCTCCATTCACTCACAAAAATAGAATCAGCATTTTTTAAGCCATTACATCAACACCTCTCATAATGGGAGTGGGGGAACGGATTTCGACAGCTGAACTATTTGCCGTCGGATTCCGTTCCCCCTATGTTTCTTACACAGTAAGGTTCTAATATTTATTAAATTATTGCATTTTGTTAGCCTCTATAGCCTAGTGGTCAGTCCCCTGACAATATTTTTTTTTAGCTTTGGGGCGAGCCGAGTTCAAGTCCCGGGTCATCGAACTTTCTTGATACTATACTTTCCTATCATAATAAAAGGCAAAAAATATATTCTTTAAACTGTTGCAAGTTAAGCTCCATCCACACACAAAATAGAATCAGCATTTTTTAAGCCATTACATCAACACCTCTCATAATGGGAGTGGGGGAACGGATTTCGACAGCTGAACTATTTGCCGTCGGATTCCGTTCCCCCTATGTTTCTTACACAGTAAGGTTCTAATATTTATTAAATTGTAGAATTTTGCTAGCCTCAATACCCTAGTGGTCAGTCCCCTGACAATATTTTTTTTTAGCTTTGGGGCGACCCGAGTTCAAGTCCCGGGTCATCGAACTTTCTTGATACTATACTTTCCTATCATAATAAAAGGCAAAAAATATATTCTTTAAACTGTTGCAAGTTAAGCTCCATCCACACACAAAATAGAATCAGCATTTTTTAAGCCATTACATCAACACCTCTCATAATGGGAGTGGGGGAACGGATTCCGACAGCTGTTTTTTTGCCGTCGGATTCCGTTCCCCCTATGTTTCTTACACAATAAGGTTCTAATATTTATTAAATTGTAGCATTTTGTTAGCCTCAATAGCCTAGTGGTCAGTCCCCTGACAATATTTTTTTTTAGCTTTGGGGCGACCCGAGTTCAAGTCCCGGGTCATCGAACTTTCTTGATACTATACTTTCCTATCATAATAAAAGGCAAAAAATATATTCTTTAAACTGTTGCAAGTTAAGCTCCATCCACACACAAAATAGAATCAGCATTTTTTAAGCCATTACATCAACACCTCTCATAATGGGAGTGGGGGAACGGATTCCGACAGCTGTTTTTTTGCCGTCGGATTCCGTTCCCCCTATGTTTCTTACACAATAAGGTTCTAATATTTATTAAATTGTAGCATTTTGTTAGCCTCAATAGCCTAGTGGTCAGTCCCCTGACAATATTTTTTTTTAGCTTTGGGGCGACCCGAGTTCAAGTCCCGGGTCATCGAACTTTCTTGATACTATACTTTCCTATCATAATAAAAGGCAAAAAATATATTCTTTAAACTGTTGCAAGTTAAGCTCCATCCACACACAAAATAGAATCAGCATTTTTTAAGCCATTACATCAACACCTCTCATAATGGGAGTGGGGGAACGGATTCCGACAGCTGTTTTTTTGCCGTCGGATTCCGTTCCCCCTATGTTTCTTACACAATAAGGTTCTAATATTTATTAAATTGTAGCATTTTGTTAGCCTCAATAGCCTAGTGGTCAGTCCCCTGACAATATTTTTTTTTAGCTTTGGGGCGACCCGAGTTCAAGTCCCGGGTCATCGAACTTTCTTGATACTATACTTTCCTATCATAATAAAAGGCAAAAAATATATTCTTTAAACTGTTGCAAGTTAAGCTCCATCCACACACAAAATAGAATCAGCATTTTTTAAGCCATTACATCAACACCTCTCATAATGGGAGTGGGGGAACGGATTCCGACAGCTGTTTTTTTGCCGTCGGATTCCGTTCCCCCTATGTTTCTTACACAATAAGGTTCTAATATTTATTAAATTGTAGCATTTTGTTAGCCTCAATAGCCTAGTGGTCAGTCCCCTGACAATATTTTTTTTTAGCTTTGGGGCGACCCGAGTTCAAGTCCCGGGTCATCGAACTTTCTTGATACTATACTTTCCTATCATAATAAAAGGCAAAAAATATATTCTTTAAACTGTTGCAAGTTAAGCTCCATCCACACACAAAATAGAATCAGCATTTTTTTAAGCCATTACATCAACACCTCTCATAATGGGAGTGGGGGAACGGATTCCGACAGCTGTTTTTTTGCCGTCGGATTCCGTTCCCCCTATGTTTCTTACACAGTAAGGTTCTAATATTTATTAAATTGTAGCATTTTGCTAGCCTCAATACCCTAGTGGTCAGTCCCCTGACAATATTTTTTTTTAGCTTTGGGGCGACCCGAGTTCAAGTCCCGGGTCATCGAACTTTCTTGATACTATACTTTCCTATCATAATAAAAGGCAAAAAATATATTCTTTAAACTGTTGCAAGTTAAGCTCCATCCACACACAAAATAGAATCAGCATTTTTTAAGCCATTACATCAACACCTCTCATAATGGGAGTGGGGGAACGGATTCCGACAGCTGTTTTTTTGCCGTCGGATTCCGTTCCCCCTATGTTTCTTACACAATAAGGTTCTAATATTTATTAAATTGTAGTATTTTGTTAGCCTCAATAGCCTAGTGGTCAGTCCCCTGACAATAATTTTTTTTAGCTTTGGGGCGACCCGAGTTCAAGTCCCGGGTCATCGAACTTTCTTGATACTATACTTTCCTATCATAATAAAAGGCAAAAAATATATTCTTTAAACTGTTGCAAGTTAAGCTCCATCCACACACAAAATAGAATCAGCATTTTTTAAGCCATTACATCAACACCTCTCATAATGGGAGTGGGGGAACGGATTTCGACAGCTGAACTATTTGCCGTCGGATTCCGTTCCCCCTATGTTTCTTACACAGTAAGGTTCTAATATTTATTAAATTGTAGCATTTTGCTAGCCTCAATACCCTAGTGGTCAGTCCCCTGACAATATTTTTTTTTAGCTTTGGGGCGACCCGAGTTCAAGTCCCGGGTCATCGAACTTTCTTGATACTATACTTTCCTATCATAATAAAAGGCAAAAAATATATTCTTTAAACTGTTGCAAGTTAAGCTCCATCCACACACAAAATAGAATCAGCATTTTTTAAGCCATTACATCAACACCTCTCATAATGGGAGTGGGGGAACGGATTCCGACAGCTGTTTTTTTGCCGTCGGATTCTGTTCCCCCTATGTTTCTTACACAGTAAGGTTCTAATATTTATTAAATTATTGCATTTTGTTAGCCTCAATAGCCTAGTGGTCAGTCCCCTGACGATATTTTTTTTTAGCTTTGGGGCGACCCGAGTTCAAGTCCCGGGTCATCGAACTTTCTTGATACTATACTTTCCTATCATAATAAAAGGCAAAAAATATATTCTTTAAACTGTTGCAAGTTAAGCTCCATCCACACACAAAATAGAATCAGCATTTTTTAAGCCATTACATCAACACCTCTCATAATGGGAGTGGGGGAACGGATTCCGACAGCTGTTTTTTTGCCGTCGGATTCCGTTCCCCCTATGTTTCTTACACAATAAGGTTCTAATATTTATTAAATTGTAGTATTTTGTTAGCCTCAATAGCCTAGTGGTCAGTCCCCTGACAATAATTTTTTTTAGCTTTGGGGCGACCCGAGTTCAAGTCCCGGGTCATCGAACTTTCTTGATACTATACTTTCCTATCATAATAAAAGGCAAAAAATATATTCTTTAAACTGTTGCAAGTTAAGCTCCATCCACACACAAAATAGAATCAGCGTTTTTTAAGCCATTACATCAACACCTCTCATAATGGGAGTGGGGGAACGGATTCTGACAACTGTTTTTCTTTTTTCCGTCGGATTCTGTTCCCCCCATATTTCTGACACACTGAGGATCTTATATTTATCAAACTGATGCTGTTTAAGCTCCATACACTCACAAAAATAGAATCAGCATTTTTTAAGCCATTACATCAACACCTCTCATAATGGGAGTGGGGGAACGGATTCCGACAGCTGTTTTTTTGCCGTCGGATTCCGTTCCCCCTATGTTTCTTACACAGTAAGGTTCTAATATTTATTAAATTATTGCATTTTGTTAGCCTCAATAGTCTAGTGGTCAGTCCCCTGACGATATTTTTTTTTAGCTTTGGGGCGACCCGAGTTCAAGTCCCGGGTCATCGAACTTTCTTGATACTATACTTTCCTATCATAATAAAAGGCAAAAAATATATTCTTTAAACTGTTGCAAGTTAAGCTCCATCCACACACAAAATAGAATCAGCATTTTTTAAGCCATTACATCAACACCTCTCATAATGGGAGTGGGGGAACGGATTCCGACAGCTGTTTTTTTGCCGTCGGATTCCGTTCCCCCTATGTTTCTTACACAATAAGGTTCTAATATTTATTAAATTGTTGCAGATTTTTAGCCTCAATAGCCTAGTGGTCAGTCTCCTGACAATATTTTTTTTTACCTTTGGGGCGACCCGAGTTCAAGTCCCGGGTCATCGAACTTTCTTGATACTATACTTTCCTATCATAATAAAAGGCAAAAAATATATTCTTTAAACTGTTGCAAGTTAAGCTCCATCCACACACAAAATAGAATCAGCATTTTTTAAGCCATTACATCAACACCTCTCATAATGGGAGTGGGGGAACGGATTCCGACAGCTGTTTTTTGCCGTCGGATTCCGTTCCCCCTATGTTTCTTACACAATAAGGTTCTAATATTTATTAAATTGTAGCATTTTGTTAGCCTCAATAGCCTAGTGGTCAGTCCCCTGACAATATTTTTTTTTAGCTTTGGGGCGACCCGAGTTCAAGTCCCGGGTCATCGAACTTTCTTGATACTATACTTTCCTATCATAATAAAAGGCAAAAAATATATTCTTTAAACTGTTGCAAGTTAAGCTCCATCCACACACAAAATAGAATCAGCATTTTTTAAGCCATTACATCAACACCTCTCATAATGGGAGTGGGGGAACGGATTCCGACAGCTGTTTTTTTGCCGTCGGATTCTGTTCCCCCTATGTTTCTTACACAGTAAGGTTCTAATATTTATTAAATTATTGCATTTTGATAGCCTCAATAGCCTAGTGGTCAGTCCCCTGACGATATTTTTTTTTAGCTTTGGGGCGACCCGAGTTCAAGTCCCGGGTCATCGAACTTTCTTGATACTATACTTTCCTATCATAATAAAAGGCAAAAAATATATTCTTTAAACTGTTGCAAGTTAAGCTCCATCCACACACAAAATAGAATCAGCATTTTTTAAGCCATTACATCAACACCTCTCATAATGGGAGTGGGGGAACGGATTCCGACAGCTGTTTTTTTGCCGTCGGATTCTGTTCCCCCTATGTTTCTTACACAGTAAGGTTCTAATATTTATTAAATTATTGCATTTTGATAGCCTTAATAGCCTAGTGGTCAGTCCCCTGACGATATTTTTTTTTAGCTTTGGGGCGACCCGAGTTCAAGTCCCGGGTCATCGAACTTTCTTGATACTATACTTTCCTATCATAATAAAAGGCAAAAAATATATTCTTTAAACTGTTGCAAGTTAAGCTCCATCCACACACAAAATAGAATCAGCATTTTTTAAGCCATTACATCAACACCTCTCATAATGGGAGTGGGGGAACGGATTCCGACAGCAGTTTTTTTGCCGTCGGATTCCGTTCCCCCTATGTTTCTTACACAATAAGGTTCTAATATTTATTAAATTGTAGCATTTTGTTAGCCTCAATAGCCTAGTGGTCAGTCCCCTGACAATATTTTTTTTTAGCTTTGGGACGACCCGAGTTCAAGTCCCGGGTCATCGAACTTTCTTGATACTATACTTTCCTATCATAATAAAAGGCAAAAAATATATTCTTTAAACTGTTGCAAGTTAAGCTCCATCCACACACAAAATAGAATCAGCATTTTTTTAAGCCATTACATCAACACCTCTCATAATGGGAGTGGGGGAACGGATTCCGACAGCTGTTTTTTTGCCGTCGGATTCCGTTCCCCCTATGTTTCTTACACAATAAGGTTCTAATATTTATTAAATTGTAGCATTTTGTTAGCCTCAATAGCCTAGTGGTCAGTCCCCTGATAATAATTTTTTTTAGCTTTGGGGCGACCCGAGTTCTAGTCCCGGGTCATCGAACTTTCTTGATACTACACTTTCCTATCATAATAAAAGGCAAAAAATATATTCTTTAAACTGTTGCAAGTTAAGCTCCATCCACACACAAAATAGAATCAGCATTTTTTAAGCCATTACATCAACACCTCTCATAATGGGAGTGGGGGAACGGATTCTGACAACTGTTTTTCTTTTTTCCGTCGGATTCTGTTCCCCCCATATTTCTGACACACCGAGGATCTTATATTTATCAAACTGATGCTGTTTAAGCTCCATACACTCACAAAAATAGAATCAGCATTTTTTAAGCCATTACATCAACACCTCTCATAATGGGAGTGGGGGAACGGATTTCGACAGCTGAACTATTTGCCGTCGGATTCCGTTCCCCCTATGTTTCTTACACAGTAAGGTTCTAATATTTATTAAATTATCGCATTTTGTTAGCCTCAATAGCCTTGTTGTCAGTCCCCTGACAATATTTTTTTTTTAGCTTTGGGGCGACCCGAGTTCAAGTCCCAGGTCATCGAACTTTCTTGATACTATACTTTCCTATCATAATAAAAGGCAAAAAATATATTCTTTAAACTGTTGCAAGTTAAGCTCCATCCACACACAAAATAGAATCAGCATTTTTTTAAGCCATTACATCAACACCTCTCATAATGGGAGTGGGGGAACGGATTCCGACAGCTGTTTTTTTGCCGTCGGATTCCGTTCCCCCTATGTTTCTTACACAATAAGGTTCTAATATTTATTAAATTGTAGCATTTTGTTAGCCTCAATAGCCTAGTGGTCAGTCCCCTGACAATATTTTTTTTTAGCTTTGGGGCGACCCGAGTTCAAGTCCCGGGTCATCGAACTTTCTTGATACTATACTTTCCTATCATAATAAAAGGCAAAAAATATATTCTTTAAACTGTTGCAAGTTAAGCTCCATCCACACACAAAATAGAATCAGCATTTTTTAAGCCATTACATCAACACCTCTCATAATGGGAGTGGGGGAACGGATTCTGACAACTGTTTTTCTTTTTGCCGTCGGATTCTGTTCCCCCCCATATTTCTAACACACTGAGGTTCTTATATTTATCAAACTGATGCTGTTTAAGCTCCATACACTCACAAAAATAGAATCAGCATTTTTTAAGCCATTACATCAACACCTCTCATAATGGGAGTGGGGGAACGGATTTCGACAGCTGAACTATTTGCCGTCGGATTCCGTTCCCCCTGTTTCTTACACAGTAAGGTTCTAATATTTATTAAATTATTGCATTTTGTTTTCCTCAATAGCCTAGTGGTCAGTCCCCTGACAATTTTTTTTTTTAGCTTTGGGGCGACCTGAGTTCAAGTCCCGGGTCATCGAACTTTCTTGATACTATACTTTCCTATCATAATAAAAGGCAAAAAATATATTCTTTAAACTGTTGCAAGTTAAGCTCCATCCACACACAAAATAAAATCAGCATTTTTTAAGCCATTACATCAACACCTCTCATAATGGGAGTGGGGGAACGGATTCCGACAGCTGTTTTTTTGCCGTCGGATTCTGTTCCCCCTATGTTTCTTACACAGTAAGGTTCTAATATTTATTAAATTATTGCATTTTGTTAGCCTCAATAGCCTAGTGGTCAGTCCCCTGACGATATTTTTTTTTAGCTTTGGGGCGACCCGAGTTCAAGTCCCGGGTCATCGAACTTTCTTGATACTATACTTTCCTATCATAATAAAAGGCAAAAAATATATTCTTTAAACTGTTGCAAGTTAAGCTCCATCCACACACAAAATAGAATCAGCATTTTTTAAGCCATTACATCAACACCTCTCATAATGGGAGTGGGGGAACGGATACCGACAGCTGTTGTTTTGCCGTCGGATTCCGTTCCCCCTATGTTTCTTACACAATAAGGTTCTAATATTTATTAAATTGTGGCATTTTGTTAGCCTCAATAGCCTAGTGGTCAGTCCCCTGACAATATTTTTTTTAGCTTTGGGGCGACCCGAGTTCAAGTCCCGGGTCATCGAACTTTCTTGATACTATACTTTCCTATCATAATAAAAGGCAAAAAATATATTCTTTAAACTGTTGCAAGTTAAGCTCCATCCACACACAAAATAGAATCAGCATTTTTTAAGCCATTACATCAACACCTCTCATAATGGGAGTGGGGGAACGGATTCTGACAACTGTTTTTCTTTTTTCCGTCGGATTCTGTTCCCCCCATATTTCTGACACACTGAGGATCTTATATTTATCAAACTGATGCTGTTTAAGCTCCATACACTCACAAAAATAGAATCAGCATTTTTTAAGCCATTACATCAACACCTCTCATAATGGGAGTGGGGGAACGGATTTCGACAGCTGAACTATTTGCCGTCGGATTCCGTTCCCCCTATGTTTCTTACACAGTAAGGTTCTAATATTTATTAAATTATCGCATTTTGTTAGCCTCAATAGCCTTGTGGTCAGTCCCCTGACAATATTTTTTTTTTAGCTTTGGGGCGACCCGAGTTCAAGTCCCAGGTCATCGAACTTTCTTGATACTATACTTTCCTATCATAATAAAAGGCAAAAAATATATTCTTTAAACTGTTGCAAGTTAAGCTCCATCCACACACAAAATAGAATCAGCATTTTTTTAAGCCATTACATCAACACCTCTCATAATGGGAGTGGGGGAACGGATTCCGACAGCTGTTTTTTTGCCGTCGGATTCCGTTCCCCCTATGTTTCTTACACAATAAGGTTCTAATATTTATTAAATTGTAGCATTTTGTTAGCCTCAATAGCCTAGTGGTCAGTCCCCTGACAATATTTTTTTTTAGCTTTGGGGCGACCCGAGTTCAAGTCCCGGGTCATCGAACTTTCTTGATACTATACTTTCCTATCATAATAAAAGGCAAAAAATATATTCTTTAAACTGTTGCAAGTTAAGCTCCATCCACACACAAAATAGAATCAGCATTTTTTAAGCCATTACATCAACACCTCTCATAATGGGAGTGGGGGAACGGATTCTGACAACTGTTTTTCTTTTTTCCGTCGGATTCTGTTCCCCCCATATTTCTGACACACTGAGGATCTTATATTTATCAAACTGATGCTGTTTAAGCTCCATACACTCACAAAAATAGAATCAGCATTTTTTAAGCCATTACATCAACACCTCTCATAATGGGAGTGGGGGAACGGATTTCGACAGCTGAACTATTTGCCGTCGGATTCCGTTCCCCCTATGTTTCTTACACAGTAAGGTTCTAATATTTATTAAATTATCGCATTTTGTTAGCCTCAATAGCCTTGTGGTCAGTCCCCTGACAATATTTTTTTTTTAGCTTTGGGGCGACCCGAGTTCAAGTCCCAGGTCATCGAACTTTCTTGATACTATACTTTCCTATCATAATAAAAGGCAAAAAATATATTCTTTAAACTGTTGCAAGTTAAGCTCCATCCACACACAAAATAGAATCAGCATTTTTTTAAGCCATTACATCAACACCTCTAATAATGGGAGTGGGGGAACGGATTCCGACAGCTGTTTTTTTGCCGTCGGATTCCGTTCCCCCTATGTTTCTTACACAATAAGGTTCTAATATTTATTAAATTGTAGCATTTTGTTAGCCTCAATAGCCTAGTGGTCAGTCCCCTGACAATATTTTTTTTTAGCTTTGGGGCGACCCGAGTTCAAGTCCCGGGTCATCGAACTTTCTTGATACTATACTTTCCTATCATAATAAAAGGCAAAAAATATATTCTTTAAACTGTTGCAAGTTAAGCTCCATCTAAACACAAAATAGAATCAGCATTTTTTAAGCCATTACATCAACACCTCTCATAATGGGAGTGGGGGAACGGATTCTGACAACTGTTTTTCTTTTTGCCGTCGGATTCTGTTCCCCCCCATATTTCTAACACACTGAGGTTCTTATATTTATTAAACTGATGCTGTTTAAGCTCCATACACTCACAAAAATAGAATCAGCATTTTTTAAGCCATTACATCAACACCTCTCATAATGGGAGTGGGGGAACGGATTTCGACAGCTGAACTATTTGCCGTCGGATTCCGTTCCCCCTGTTTCTTACACAGTAAGGTTCTAATATTTATTAAATTATTGCATTTTGTTAGCCTCAATAGCCTAGTTGTCAGTCCCCTCACAATTTTTTTTTTTAGCTTTGGGGCGACCTGAGTTCAAGTCCCGGGTCATCGAACTTTCTTGATACTATACTTTCCTATCATAATAAAAGGCAAAAAATATATTCTTTAAACTGTTGCAAGTTAAGCTCCATCCACACACAAAATAGAATCAGCATTTTTTAAGCCATTACATCAACACCTCTCATAATGGGAGTGGGGGAACGGATTTCGACAGCTGAACTATTTGCCGTCGGATTCCGTTCCCCCTATTTTTCTTACACAGTAAGGTTCTAATATTTATTAAATTATTGCATTTTGTTAGCCTCAATAGCCTAGTGGTCAGTCCCCTGACAATATTTTTTTTTAGCTTTGGGGCGACCCGAGTTCAAGTCCCGGGTCATCGAACTTTCTTGATACTATACTTTCCTATCATAATAAAAGGCAAAAAATATATTCTTTAAACTGTTGCAAGTTAAGCTCCATCCACACACAAAATAGAATCAGCATTTTTTAAGCCATTACATCAACACCACTCATAATGGGAGTTGGGGAACGGATTCCGACAGCTGTTTTTTTGCCGTCGGATTCCGTTCCCCCTATGTTTCTTACACAATAAGGTTCTAATATTTATTAAATTGTAGCATTTTGTTAGCCTCAATAGCCTAGTGGTCAGTCCCCTGACAATATTTTTTTTTAGCTTTGGGGCGACCCGAGTTCAAGTCCCGGGTCATCGAACTTTCTTGATACTATACTTTCCTATCATAATAAAAGGCAAAAAATATATTCTTTAAACTGTTGCAAGTTAAGCTCCATCCACACACAAAATAGAATCAGCATTTTTTAAGCCATTACATCAACACCTCTCATAATGGGAGTGGGGGAACGGATTCCGACAGCAGTTTTTTTGCCGTCGGATTCCGTTCCCCCTATGTTTCTTACACAATAAGGTTCTAATATTTATTAAATTGTAGCATTTTGTTAGCCTCAATAGCCTAGTGGTCAGTCCCCTGACAATATTTTTTTTTAGCTTTGGGGCGACCCGAGTTCAAGTCCCGGGTCATCGAACTTTCTTGATACTATACTTTCCTATCATAATAAAAGGCAAAAAATATATTCTTTAAACTGTTGCAAGTTAAGCTCCATCCACACACAAAATAGAATCAGCATTTTTTAAGCCATTACATCAACACCTCTCATAATGGGAGTGGGGGAACGGACTCTGACAACTGTTTTTCTTTTTTCTGTCGGATTCTGTTCCCCCCATATTTCTGACACACTGAGGATCTTATATTTATCAAACTGATGCTGTTTAAGCTCCATTCACTCACAAAAATAGAATCAGCATTTTTTAAGCCATTACATCAACACCTCTCATAATGGGAGTGGGGGAACGGATTTCGACAGCTGAACTATTTGCCGTCGGATTCCGTTCCCCCTATGTTTCTTACACAGTAAGGTTCTAATATTTATTAAATTATTGCATTTTGTTAGCCTCAATAGCCTAGTGGTCAGTCCCCTGATAATATTTTTTTTTAGCTTTGGGGCAACCCGAGTTCAAGTCCCGGGTCATCGAACTTTCTTGATACAATACTTTCCTATCATAATAAAAGGCAAAAAATATATTCTTTAAACTGTTGCAAGTTAAGCTCCATCCACACACAAAATAGAATCCGCATTTTTTAAGCCATTACATCAACACCTCTCATAATGGGAGTGGGGGAACGGATTCCGACAGCTGTTTTTTTGCCGTCGGATTCCGTTCCCCCTATGTTTCTTACACAATAAGGTTCTAATATTTATTAAATTGTAGCGTTTTGTTAGCCTCAATAGCCTAGTGGTCAGTCCCCTGACAATATTTTTTTTTAGCTTTGGGGCGACCCGAGTTCAAGTCCCGGGTCATCGAACTTTCTTGATACTATACTTTCCTATCATAATAAAAGGCAAAAAATATATTCTTTAAACTGTTGCAAGTTAAGCTCCATCCACACACAAAATAGAATCAGCATTTTTTAAGCCATTACATCACCACCTCTCATAATGGGAGTGGGGGAACGGATTCCGACAGCTGTTTTTTTGCCGTCGGATTCCGTTCCCCCTATGTTTCTTACACAATAAGGTTCTAATATTTATTAAATTGTAGCATTTTGTTAGCCTCAATAGCCTAGTGGTCAGTCCCCTGACAATATTTTTTTTTAGCTTTGGGGCGACCCGAGTTCAAGTCCCGGGTCATCGAACTTTCTTGATACTATACTTTCCTATCATAATAAAAGGCAAAAAATATATTCTTTAAACTGTTGCAAGTTAAGCTCCATCCACACACAAAATAGAATCAGCATTTTTTAAGCCATTACATCAACACCTCTCATAATGGGAGTGGGGGAACGGATTCCGACAGCTGTTTTTTTGCCGTCGGAATCCGTTCCCCCTATGTTTCTTACACAATAAGGTTCTAATATTTATTAAATTGTAGCATTTCGTTAGCCTCAATAGCCTAGTGGTCAGTCCCCTGACAATATTTTTTTTTAGCTTTTGGGCGACCCGAGTTCAAGTCCCGGGTCATCGAACTTTCTTGATACTATACTTTCCTATCATAATAAAAGGCAAAAAATATATTCTTTAAACTGTTGCAAGTTAAGCTCCATCCACACACAAAATAGAATCAGCATTTTTTTAAGCCATTACATCAACACCTCTCATAATGGGAGTGGGGGAACGGATTCCGACAGCTGTTTTTTTGCCGTCGGATTCCGTTCCCCCTATGTTTCTTACACAATAAGGTTCTAATATTTATTAAATTGTAGCATTTTGCTAGCCTCAATAGCCTAGTGGTCAGTCCCCTGACAATATTTTTTTTTAGCTTTGGGGCGACCCGAGTTCAAGTCCCGGGTCATCGAACTTTCTTGATACTATACTTTCCTATCATAATAAAAGGCAAAAAATATATTCTTTAAACTGTTGCAAGTTAAGCTCCATCCACACACAAAATAGAATCAGCATTTTTTAAGCCATTACATCAACACCTCTCATAATGGGAGTGGGGGAACGGATTCCGACAGCTGTTTTTTTGCCGTCGGATTCCGTTCCCCCTATGTTTCTTACTGTTAATGAAAAATTCATTGTTCTTGTGTCCATTCATTTAAACTTGTTGATTTCAATTGAGTGTGTGTAAAAGCATCTGACCATATATATTTCTGTGAGGGTTTTCTAACAGCTGAAGAAGGGACAGGAAGACAGGGTGATAAAAACTTACACCTGAGCACGAGAAAGGATCCAGCCAGGAGAATACAGGGGTCGTTTAACAATAAACAAGGGGTCCCATGCCATCCCCTTAGGGGATAAAGAACAGCAGGAGGTCATCTAGATTGTAAATGAAGGCCTTTTGGCTTCTCAGGGATAAAGATTGTAAATGAAGGCCTTTTGGCTTCTCAGGGACAAAGAACAGCATAACCTGCCCAGGGGGGGGGGTAGAACCAGTCCATACTAGATGTCTTTAAGGAAATTTACAGAGACTATGGAAAGGAGGAGTCAAGAATGTCAGAAACCTGTATAAAATGTCTCAGTTTTATTATGTCAGTAGGCTTTCTGTTTCACATCTGGGTGGCTGCGGTTGCGAAAAGATTCCTCAAAGAATAAAGGCCTTTTCTTCTTTATTACAATTTTGCCTTTTGAGTGTTCCTTAACCCTGTGATGCTGTTTTTCCCAGTGAGATAAAAAATTGCTATTACAGCTGGTGTCAAGAAGAGGGATCCTGTGCGGACGCTTCTTCTCCTGGTCCTGAGAACGGATTTGACGGGAAAGTGCACAACCTCGGCAGCTCTAGGCAGCCGTCTTATACCTCGACGGTTTGAGATAGAAACTCAACAGATTACGAGAGAGAGAGGCAAATACCCCACACTCAGGACCAGTGAAAGAAAAACTCCCACCAGGATTAAAAAAAATCCGCGACGATTGCGGGAAAAACAGAAAAGCATCTCTGGGTAAGACACGGCAAATTGTTTTATTGAAGTTGAGTGTAATTTGATAATTGTGAGTGAACGTGAACCATATTGGCTGAGTTTTGCTTTTTGGTACGGGCGAAAGTTGATTCAGGGGAATCACAATTTTTTTGGGGGTAAGGGAATTGATCTGAGGAATTCGAATCAGTTTCTACCTCACTTAGCTCGTTGGTGGACGGAAAGCCCACAGGTGATTCAGGGGAATCACAGATTCAGGGGAATCACAGATTCAGGGGAATCACAGTTATTGATTAATTAGTTTCACTCAAAAGTGCTAGTAACCAAAAAAAAAAAAAAAAAAATTAATCGATTTAGGTGGACGGAAGAGCCACGTCAAATCAGAATTAATCGAGCGCTGGAAAGTGCTTATAGGAAGTTTTTGAGTGAAACGTAATTACAAACCACCCGACCGATCTTGGGGTAAGGGAAAGATCGGGTCTGTTGAAGACGTTTGACAGATACTGTAAGACACGTGTCGAAATTGTGAAATCCAGAAGGGAGATTCAGCCAAAATGGGGTCATCTAACAGTAAAGTAGATCATTTTTATACACCAATTTTCTGTTAAAAGAGAAATAGGCCTAATGATGGTGGTAAATGTAAATGTATTTCCCCGAGGCGGGAACCTTGAGTAAGATAAGACTCAATGTTGTAAAAGAATCAATAGAAAAGAACGAGGGAAAACAGAATGGTTGTTGTGTGTGTGTTAAACGTGTGTAAAGGATCTTTATGTGTGGCTGATGAAACTTTGAGCAAAGCAATGACTGATAATTTGAGCAGTGTTGTGAATGATGAGCATATGAGATTGTACAAAGTAGTCTACAGGGTTTTCTGAAATGCTAACTTATCCGTTACTAGTCAGAAAGGGTTGTTGAAGTTTGTTCATGAGTGTAAAACTGTGAACGGACAGTGAATTGTTGGATGGGAAAGAAGCAGATAAAAGAGAACAGAGTCGATGCAGAAGGAACTGACATGTAGGGGAAGATAGGATGTTTTTTTTCCTGATGGAAACAGTGAATTGTTGGATTGAGCACATGCAGAAGGAACTGACATGTAGGGAACGATAGAGTTCATGGAACTATTTATGAATGCCTGATTAAGTCAAATTAAGTTGAAATGGTACGAAAGGTGAGTTTTAGATGGAAATGGGGCGTTGAGTATGATTAACAGGGATTGGCATGATATAAGGATAAGGAATGTTTCATTAAGTAAAACGATTGTCTTTTGAACCTAAAGGGTCCAGCTATGCTGGGAGTACAGCAACAGCGCTTGCTTGTTCAAACCAGCTTCTGAATGTTAAATGTATACTTGTTTTGTAATCAGTGTTGTTGATGATAATATCAAATTAGAAAATGTCCAGAGATTGGATATTTTGTTGATATTAAGCCATTTAAGGAAAATATATTGTTTTATAAAGGAAATTATGGGTTGGAGATAATTTCCCTAGACACGTGTGACCAAAGTTAATCAGAAACTTTGTGAAACCCGTTTAGAATATTTAGATTTTCCGTGTCGCTTATGAAAATTAATGTTCTGCCAATAATGACGATGTGAATGCTTTATTGTATTAATGTTATGAAAACAAGGGTATTGAAGAATAGATTGCCATACTTTTGTAACAAGAGTTGAAGGTGCAAGCGGCTAAGATAGCTGTCTGTGTAATTTAGAGACTGAGAAGATTTAGAGAATCTTGTGGTTTCTGTGAAACAGTAGAGATAAGTGGGACTGAATAATTATAATACAATTTTGTGATTTAAGTTGAATCTGCATACTAATCATTTGAATAAGCTATCAAACCAGTGTTAATGAAATTAATGACATGCTAAATTTCTTTATACTGTATGAAGAGTAACTGAATAGTCCTGATACAAAAGAGAGCTAATGCTGTAAGCAGATTAATTTGCAGATTATGTTTTTGTAGAAGTTTGATTCTGATTGGAAAGATAAATAGTAACTTGACTGGCTCCAAACAAAGAAAGTGCCAAACTAACACAAATTTAAAGAAAAGTCTGTGTTAATATGAGTTAGAAAGTAGATCAGTGTTAATATGATGAAGATTGTGATTCGGCTGTTGTAATTGAATTTGCAGCTGGGACAGTGGGGGGAAAATGCAGAGAACTTATCAGTGGCTCTGTTTGCATTTCCTGAATAGGAACGCTCTGCTTCAGGGGCGTAAAGTAGGGTGGAGATGTTAAAAAGATCACAGTGATGTAGGTAGAATAACAGAGAGTGTTTTACTGCGGTCAGCGAGGTCATTCAGTGACTGTAAAATGACAACTGTATAACTGTAAAAGTAGATGAGGGAGAAAAGAAAGTTGATAGATAAACTTTTGAAAGTTGTTAAGAAGATTGAAAGATATTAAGTGTAAGGAATTCCTTTTGAAAGGAAAAGAACTATAAAAAGTACCGGTGGACGTAAAATTACAGATGAGCTAAATGAGTTGCAAAATATTTTAAAAGTACCGGTCACTAAAAGGATGATTGTGTTTTGAATGAAATGCTCTGATAAGGTTTTAGATGATATGGAGAGACAAATCTAATGAATGATTTATAATGATAATCAAAAAATGTATCACAAGCAGGGAGCAGCCTCAAAAGTGAATCATAGAAGCAGATTGATAAACTCCTAGGGAAAACATTGAAGTAAAATTGAAATGAAATTGTTATTAAGAACTAGAATAATTCGTATTATTTCTTTAAGATAAAATAAACAGAAGCAGTGTTACAGGATTAACAGTTGCTAAATGTAAAATGTGTAAAAGGCATTTGATTAAACAAAGGCTTGTTAATGTTGATTTTAAAAGATAAGAATGTGATTTGGCCAAAACAGGTTTGCTTATCTAAATCTGGCATGTGCTGTAACTGAAACTGCCACAGTTTCAGTGCAACAGAGACTCATTCGGAGTGGATATTTGTAATGTCTAAATTACAATACATGTAATTTATGGAAAAGATGCCTTAAGATGGGCTACAGTTAAAGAAAAGATGGCAGATAAAGTCTGAAGTTAAAGGTTTATGAGAATGCAGTGTACCAGTCCTGATGCCTCAAGAGTCTCTCTCTCATTCAATGTCAGCTGAAAACTGTTGTCTGAGGCTGTGTAAAGCACAGTGTTTCAGTTGAACAGATTCATAGATGCGGAAGAGCTAAAACAAATCATGCTACAGGCAGTTCAGATTTGACAAATTTAGAGGACAATTTGTAAATGTTTTAAAAGTAAAACTGAATGATTTTAAAGAAGTCTTTAAAATAATAATGCAGACCTTAAATGATAGAAGTGACATTTTTGACTAGTTTATTTTAGGACCGCTTCTTTGTCTGATTTTAGCCTCCACCATAAAACAGGGCCGATGGCTCCGGCTACAGAAGTAACAGTACACTGAATGTCAATATTAAATGTTCCAAGTGGATATGATGGTTCTTGATTACCTCGATTAAAAAAAAAAATAAAAAAAAATAAAAAAAAAAAAAAAATAAATAAAAAAAAAAAATTTTCAATACCACAAACTATGATAATTTTGCTCAAGTGAAGTAGAGCCATAACTCAGTGTGCAGGAGGCGTAGATCCCAAAGACGGGTAAGATTCTCTGATGGCCATAGATGGGAACAACCTAAGGCAGGGATTATTGCCGCCACTGGGGCACCTGCCCACCAGGTTCGGGAGGTGTTACCTACAAGAAGGGAGTGGTTGTGATGCTACTTGGGGCCAAGAGCATCAAAGAGGGGTCTGTTCCCTACAACTTCCACTCCAATATATATATATCAAAATGTTCCTTCACTTAAAAGAGCTTAATTATCATATAGAGACAATTACATCCAATCTCAGTAATATGTAAATAGAATCACAGAGCACAACCAACAACCATCTTGATTACGGGGACTTCGAATAGCTTGTCACCTTAAACATTTGACCGTTCTGTTTTAACAGAAGATCAAAGATGTGACATAAGGAACATGATGTTGGTTGCCTTATGGGCAAAGAAAAATGTTTGATATTGAACTAGTTTTTAACTCCTGAAGGTCATTAGACATGGTGGTGGCTAAAGATGAGAACAGCTTGTGATGAGTCAAGAGAAATTTCAGAAAAACGAAGGTTAGGTGAATTGAGTATTTAAACTAAAAATAACCTTAGAAAAAAGATCATAGCATAATGTATTTTAGATTATTGTAACGGTTCTAATTTGAGTCAAACATTATTTTTTTGACATTTGTGAACTATTAAGGATTGAATATGACTATGATTATTTTAGTTACAGTCCTAGGAGGCTGTTGAAAAGATTATTTGCTTATAATGAGAGAGAAAGAGACTGCTTGAGTGGAGGAAGAGGATGGTACTCTGTCTGTTCTTCTGTTATCAGTCAGCCAAAGAAAGCTGGAGCAAAATAAGATAATGAACCAAACCAATCCAGCTGACTTTTCTAAAATCAGATGGATAATGAACAGACATGTTTTGAAACTGGTTAAGAGGCCATAAAAACATTAGATAAAAGATACAGGAAAATGTAAGGTTAAAATGTCATTTAAAATTTGAATCCTTTTAGATAAAAAGATATTAATAAGAAATATGAGCGGTTCATAGTCAGGGAAGAGTGTGAGTGTGAATTCATGTTTTGTACAGTATGTGTTAGTTTAGGACAACTGTTCTGTCTGAATAGTGTGTATAAATTTGTCATTAACCTCTGGAAAAAGTGTTTTAGCATTATAGATGGGTTAAGGCGAATGACAAATTTGAAATTTTGAAATTGAAATTTCACAAAGCTGAGGATTGTGAGTCAATCTGATGAGAAGGCAACACAGAACAGGATGAGCTTTAAGTTGATTGATCATCGAGCTCTGTCTATTAATTATTATTTTGGTCATTCATGATGTGCAGTAGATTTGAATTACTTTCTGGACAGGTTTAAGTATTGATAAATTAGAATTGTGAAGTCGTAGATAGCCGTCAGTCATGTGTTGAGAAAAAGTTATAAATTTGACAGCAACAAACACGTACAGTAGGCTAAGTAAATATCAGATTATCCAGAGAGCCCTTAACAGTTATGTATTGTAAAAAGGGGAAGATTGTTATTCGACTGACGTTGACGAAGTGTAGTGACGTTGACAAAGTGTACACGACCTGACCTGACCAATTGATGACCTGGAGAATGTTCGTAGATGACAGCTGATTAAGAGACCAAACAATAGGGTTTAGGGGCCATTGCCTTAAAACAATTTGATAAGAAGATGAAATTGTGGTTTTAAGTAATATTTTTATTTCAGAGGCAGAGAAAGATGTCTAAAAGAAATTTGGCTTAAGGACAACGTTTGGGTTAGCAAACTTTATCCAAACAAATGTCACCAAATAAATATTAACAAATATTGCAGTTTTCTATAGCTCAAACAGTAGAGCGTTAGCGCTTGTAACGCCAAAGTCATGGGTTCAATTTCCGAGGGAAAGCAAGAATTGATAAGAATGTAAATGTGTACCTTGAAATGTAAGTCGCTTTGGATAAAAGCGTCTGATAAAAGTAAGAGAATTTTATTATGTTAGATTTATGCACGAGATGGGTGTTGGGCATCAAGAGGAGGATGAATATGCTCATGGCGGGAACAAGAGAACGCACAGTAAAACAAGTGGTCAGATGAGTCCTTGAACTTTTTAGTATGGATAATTTGTATTCAGGCCACAAACAAAGACATTTCGGCCTCACAGGTGGGAAAAACAGTAAATCCAGGGGGGAAGGGCTAAACCCATTGTCTTCACAGCAGGCTGAGAGGTTATCTAGCTTTGACCTCATCGGTATATGAGGACAGTAAAAGTCCAGGAGGGGTTTATTTGAAGAACTTTATTTGTATTAACCAGCTAGATCTGGTTTACTAAGGGGTTCACATTTGCTGAAAGCCATCGCACAGGTGGGAAGATAAATGTTGGGAGGACATTGGGTTTAATTGTGTGTATTGTTTGTATTTTAAGTGTGCTAATAACAAGAATTGTTTTGACAGAAAACGCCGGAGCAGAAGTGGCAGCACAGCAGACAAAAGAAAACTATGTGACAATAACCTCAACATTTGTTTTTCTTTACAGAAGATGCAGACTTTTGCGCATGGCATGAGCAAAGTGAAGAAACAGTGCCTCACCCTGTGTAATGCCTAACTTAAAATTTTCATTTTGCAGGATGTCAGGATGGATTGAACCAAACAGAACTGATTCTGTATTGTTTTGTTAACATGAACAACATGGGTTGAATGTTTTTTTCAGGGGAACAAGGACCCTGAGTGCTATTCAATGAGCAAAAATTATCTGGTGACAATAGTGTTTCAGGCTGTTGAATCCACAGGTCACACCAAAGGGACGACAAGACAAGCGGTCACTAACAAAATCACTTAAGGCCTTCCATTCGCAGGTGACAGTAGACAGTAAATGACTCAAGGATATGCGCTAGAACATACCTCTCCTGCCAACGTTGGAAAAAGACCATTTCAACAGCACACAAAGTATCATATTGGTGAAGATGGAACGTCCATGAGGCAACGAGATGATCAACATATCTGGAGAAAATGTTGACCAATTAATGGTTGAAGAAAAGTTTTGCGATTTTATTTGATTGAATCAAATTAGGGCTTAGTATTGATATACATGAAGGGTATAACTGTTCTTGAATTAAGACTTGAATTAATTCTATTCTTAAGGATTCAATAGTAAAATGGGTTTGATTGATTTTAGAAAATAGAAATGAATTTTTATTATTTTATTGGTTATCAGAGAATGATAAACAGGGGGGAGATGTTAATGAAAAATTCATTGTTCTTGTGTCCATTCATTTAAACTTGTTGATTTCAATTGAGTGTGTGTAAAAGCATCTGACCATATATATTTCTGTGAGGGTTTTCTAACAGCTGAAGAAGGGACAGGAAGACAGGGTGATAAAAACTTACACCTGAGCACGAGAAAGGATCCAGCCAGGAGAATACAGGGGTCGTTTAACAATAAACAAGGGGTCCCATGCCATCCCCTTAGGGGATAAAGAACAGCAGGAGGTCATCTAGATTGTAAATGAAGGCCTTTTGGCTTCTCAGGGATAAAGATTGTAAATGAAGGCCTTTTGGCTTCTCAGGGACAAAGAACAGCATAACCTGCCCAGGGGGGGGGGTAGAACCAGTCCATACTAGATGTCTTTAAGGAAATTTACAGAGACTATGGAAAGGAGGAGTCAAGAATGTCAGAAACCTGTATAAAATGTCTCAGTTTTATTATGTCAGTAGGCTTTCTGTTTCACATCTGGGTGGCTGCGGTTGCGAAAAGATTCCTCAAAGAATAAAGGCCTTTTCTTCTTTATTACAATTTTGCCTTTTGAGTGTTCCTTAACCCTGTGATGCTGTTTTTCCCAGTGAGATAAAAAATTGCTATTACATTACACAATAAGGTTCTAATATTTATTAAATTGTAGCATTTTGTTAGCCTCAATAGCCTAGTGGTCAGTCCCCTGACAATATTTTTTTTTAGCTTTGGGGCGACCCGAGTTCAAGTCCCGGGTCATCGAACTTTCTTGATACTATACTTTCCTATCATAATAAAAGGCAAAAAATATATTCTTTAAACTGTTGCAAGTTAAGCTCCATCCACACACAAAATAGAATCAGCATTTTTTAAGCCATTACATCAACACCTCTCATAATGGGAGTGGGGGAACGGATTCTGACAACTGTTTTTCTTTTTTCCGTCGGATTCTGTTCCCCCCATATTTCTGACACACTGAGGATCTTATATTTATCAAACTGATGCTGTTTAAGCTCCATACACTCACAAAATAGAATCAGCATTTTTTAAGCCATTACATCAACACCTCTAATAATGGGAGTGGGGGAACGGATTTCAACAGCTGAACTATTTGCCGTCGGATTCCGTTCTCCCTATGTTTCTTACACAGTAAGGTTCTAATATTTATTAAATTATTGCCTTTTGTAAGCCTCAATAGCCTAGTGGTCAGTCCCCTGACAATATTTTTTTTTAGCTTTGGGGCGACCCGAGTTCAAGTCCCGGGTCATCGAACTTTCTTGATACTATACTTTCCTATCATAATAAAAGGCAAAAAATATATTCTTTAAACTGTTGCAATTTAAGCTCTATCCACACACAAAATAGAATCAGCATTTTTTAAGCCATTACATCAACACCTCTCATAATGGGAGTGGGGGAACGGATTTCGACAGCTGAACTATTTGCCGTCGGATTCCGTTCCCCCTATGTTTCTTACACAGTAAGGTTCTAATATTTATTAAATTATTGCATTTTGTTAGCCTCAATAGCCTAGTGGTCAGTCCCCTGACAATATTTTTTTTTAGCTTTGGGGCGACCCGAGTTCAAGTCCCGGGTCATCGAACTTTCTTGATACAATACTTTCCTATCATAATAAAAGGCAAAAAATATATTCTTTAAACTGTTGCAAGTTAAGCTCCATCCACACACAAAATAGAATCAGCATTTTTTAAGCCATTACATCAACACCTCTCATAATGGGAGTGGGGGAACGGATTCCGACAGCTGTTTTTTTGCAGTCGGATTCCGTTCCCCCTATGTTTCTTACACAATAAGGTTCTAATATTTATTAAATTGTTGCATTTTGTTAGCCTCAATAGCCTAGTGGTCAGTCCCCTGACAATAATTTTTTTTAGCTTTGGGGCGACCCGAGTTCAAGTCCCGGGTCATCGAACTTTCTTGATACTATACTTTCCTATCATAATAAAAGGCAAAAAATATATTCTTTAAACTGTTGCAAGTTAAGCTCCATCCACACACAAAATAGAATCAGCATTTTTTAAGCCATTACATCAACACCTCTCATAATGGGAGTGGGGGAACGGATTCTGACAACTGTTTTTCTTTTTTCCGTCGGATTCTGTTCCCCCCATATTTCTGACACACTGAGGATCTTATATTTATCAAACTGATGCTGTTTAAGCTCCATACACTCACAAAAATAGAATCAGCATTTTTTAAGCCATTACATCAACACCTCTCATAATGGGAGTGGGGGAACGGATTTCGACAGCTGAACTATTTGCCGTCGGATTCCGTTCCCCCTATGTTTCTTACACAGTAAGGTTCTAATATTTATTAAATTATTGCATTTTGTAAGCCTCAATAGCCTAGTGGTCAGTCCCCTGACAATATTTTTTTTTAGCTTTGGGGTGACCCGAGTTCAAGTCCCGGGTCATCGAACTTTCTTGATACTATACTTTCCTATCATAATAAAAGGCAAAAAATATATTCTTTAAACTGTTGCAAGTTAAGCTCCATCCACACACAAAATAGAATCAGCATTTTTTAAGCCATTACATCAACACCTCTCATAATGGGAGTGGGGGAACGGATTCTGACAACTGTTTTTCTTTTTTCCGTCGGATTCTGTTCCCCCCATATTTCTGACACACTGAGGATCTTATATTTATCAAACTGATGCTGTTTAAGCTCCATACACTCACAAAAATAGAATCAGCATTTTTTAAGCCATTACATCAACACCTCTCATAATGGGAGTGGGGGAACGGATTTCGACAGCTGAACTATTTGCCGTCGGATTCCGTTCCCCCTATGTTTCTTACACAGTAAGGTTCTAATATTTATTAAATTATTGCATTTTGTTAGCCTCTATAGCCTAGTGGTCAGTCCCCTGACAATATTTTTTTTTAGCTTTGGGGCGAGCCGAGTTCAAGTCCCGGGTCATCGAACTTTCTTGATACTATACTTTCCTATCATAATAAAAGGCAAAAAATATATTCTTTAAACTGTTGCAAGTTAAGCTCCATCCACACACAAAATAGAATCAGCATTTTTTAAGCCATTACATCAACACCTCTCATAATGGGAGTGGGGGAACGGATTTCGACAGCTGAACTATTTGCCGTCGGATTCCGTTCCCCCTATGTTTCTTACACAGTAAGGTTCTAATATTTATTAAATTGTAGCATTTTGCTAGCCTCAATACCCTAGTGGTCAGTCCCCTGACAATATTTTTTTTTAGCTTTGGGGCGACCCGAGTTCAAGTCCCGGGTCATCGAACTTTCTTGATACTATACTTTCCTATCATAATAAAAGGCAAAAAATATATTCTTTAAACTGTTGCAAGTTAAGCTCCATCCACACACAAAATAGAATCAGCATTTTTTAAGCCATTACATCAACACCTCTCATAATGGGAGTGGGGGAACGGATTCCGACAGCTGTTTTTTTGCCATCGGATTCCGTTCCCCCTATGTTTCTTACACAATAAGGTTCTAATATTTATTAAATTGTAGCATTTTGTTAGCCTCAATAGCCTAGTGGTCAGTCCCCTGACAATATTTTTTTTTAGCTTTGGGGCGACCCGAGTTCAAGTCCCGGGTCATCGAACTTTCTTGATACTATACTTTCCTATCATAATAAAAGGCAAAAAATATATTCTTTAAACTGTTGCAAGTTAAGCTCCATCCACACACAAAATAGAATCAGCATTTTTTTAAGCCATTACATCAACACCTCTCATAATGGGAGTGGGGGAACGGATTCCGACAGCTGTTTTTTTGCCGTCGGATTCCGTTCCCCCTATGTTTCTTACACAATAAGGTTCTAATATTTATTAAATTGTAGCATTTTGTTAGCCTCAATAGCCTAGTGGTCAGTCCCCTGACAATAATTTTTTTTAGCTTTGGGGCGACCCGAGTTCAAGTCCCGGGTCATCGAACTTTCTTGATACTATACTTTCCTATCATAATAAAAGGCAAAAAATATATTCTTTAAACTGTTGCAAGTTAAGCTCCATCCACACACAAAATAGAATCAGCATTTTTTAAGCCATTACATCAACACCTCTCATAATGGGAGTGGGGGAACGGATTCCGACAGCTGTTTTTTTGCCGTCGGATTCCGTTCCCCCTATGTTTCTTACACAATAAGGTTCTAATATTTATTAAATTGTAGCATTTTGCTAGCCTCAATACCCTAGTGGTCAGTCCCCTGACAATATTTTTTTTTAGCTTTGGGGCGACCCGAGTTCAAGTCCCGGGTCATCGAACTTTCTTGATACTATACTTTCCTATCATAATAAAAGGCAAAAAATATATTCTTTAAACTGTTGCAAGTTAAGCTCCATCCACACACAAAATAGAATCAGCATTTTTTTAAGCCATTACATCAACACCTCTCATAATGGGAGTGGGGGAACGGATTCCGACAGCTGTTTTTTTGCCGTCGGATTCTGTTCCCCCTATGTTTCTTACACAGTAAGGTTCTAATATTTATTAAATTATTGCATTTTGTTAGCCTCAATACCCTAGTGGTCAGTCCCCTGACGATATTTTTTTTTAGCTTTGGGGCGACCCGAGTTCAAGTCCCGGGTCATCGAACTTTCTTGATACTATACTTTCCTATCATAATAAAAGGCAAAAAATATATTCTTTAAACTGTTGCAAGTTAAGCTCCATCCACACACAAAATAGAATCAGCATTTTTTAAGCCATTACATCAACACCTCTCATAATGGGAGTGGGGGAACGGATTCCGACAGCTGTTTTTTTGCCGTCGGATTCCGTTCCCCCTATGTTTCTTACACAATAAGGTTCTAATATTTATTAAATTGTAGCATTTTGTTAGCCTCAATAGCCTAGTGGTCAGTCCCCTGACAATAATTTTTTTTAGCTTTGGGGCGACCCGAGTTCAAGTCCCGGGTCATCGAACTTTCTTGATACTATACTTTCCTATTATAATAAAAGGCAAAAAATATATTCTTTAAACTGTTGCAAGTTAAGCTCCATCCACACACAAAATAGAATCAGCATTTTTTAAGCCATTACATCAACACCTCTCATAATGGGAGTGGGGGAACGGATTCTGACAACTGTTTTTCTTTTTTCCGTCGGATTCTGTTCCCCCCATATTTCTGACACACTGAGGATCTTATATTTATCAAACTGATGCTGTTTAAGCTCCATACACTCACAAAAATAGAATCAGCATTTTTTAAGCCATTACATCAACACCTCTCATAATGGGAGTGGGGGAACGGATTTCGACAGCTGAACTATTTGCCGTCGGATTCCGTTCCCCCTATGTTTCTTACACAGTAAGGTTCTAATATTTATTAAATTATTGCATTTTGTAAGCCTCAATAGCCTAGTGGTCAGTCCCCTGACAATATTATTTTTTAGCTTTGGGGTGACCCGAGTTCAAGTCCCGGGTCATCGAACTTTCTTGATACTATACTTTCCTATCATAATAAAAGGCAAAAAATATATTCTTTAAACTGTTGCAAGTTAAGCTCCATCCACACACAAAATAGAATCAGCATTTTTTAAGCCATTACATCAACACCTCTCATAATGGGAGTGGGGGAACGGATTCTGACAACTGTTTTTCTTTTTTCCGTCGGATTCTGTTCCCCCCATATTTCTGACACACTGAGGATCTTATATTTATCAAACTGATGCTGTTTAAGCTCCATACACTCACAAAAATAGAATCAGCATTTTTTAAGCCATTACATCAACACCTCTCATAATGGGAGTGGGGGAACGGATTCCGACAGCTGTTTTTTTGCCGTCGGATTCCGTTCCCCCTATGTTTCTTACACAGTAAGGTTCTAATATTTATTAAATTATTGCATTTTGTTAGCCTCAATAGCCTAGTGGTCAGTCCCCTGACAATATTTTTTTTTAGCTTTGGGGCGACCCGAGTTCAAGTCCCGGGTCATCGAACTTTCTTGATACAATACTTTCCTATCATAATAAAAGGCAAAAAATATATTCTTTAAACTGTTGCAAGTTAAGCTCCATCCACACACAAAATAGAATCAGCATTTTTTAAGCCATTACATCAACACCTCTCATAATGGGAGTGGGGGAACGGATTTCGACAGCTGAACTATTTGCCGTCGGATTCCGTTCCCCCTATGTTTCTTACACAGTAAGGTTCTAATATTTATTAAATTGTAGCATTTTGCTAGCCTCAATACCCTAGTGGTCAGTCCCCTGACAATATTTTTTTTTAGCTTTGGGGCGACCCGAGTTCAAGTCCCGGGTCATCGAACTTTCTTGATACTATACTTTCCTATCATAATAAAAGGCAAAAAATATATTCTTTAAACTGTTGCAAGTTAAGCTCCATCCACACACAAAATAGAATCAGCATTTTTTAAGCCATTACATCAACACCTCTCATAATGGGAGTGGGGGAACGGATTCCGACAGCTGTTTTTTTGCCGTCGGATTCTGTTCCCCCTATGTTTCTTACACAGTAAGGTTCTAATATTTATTAAATTATTGCATTTTGATAGCCTCAATAGCCTAGTGGTCAGTCCCCTGACGATATTTTTTTTTAGCTTTGGGGCGACCCGAGTTCAAGTCCCGGGTCATCGAACTTTCTTGATACTATACTTTCCTATCATAATAAAAGGCAAAAAATATATTCTTTAAACTGTTGCAAGTTAAGCTCCATCCACACACAAAATAGAATCAGCATTTTTTAAGCCATTACATCAACACCTCTCATAATGGGAGTGGGGGAACGGATTTCGACAGCTGAACTATTTGCCGTCGGATTCCGTTCCCCCTATGTTTCTTACACAGTAAGGTTCTAATATTTATTAAATTGTAGCATTTTGCTAGCCTCAATACCCTAGTGGTCAGTCCCCTGACAATATTTTTTTTTAGCTTTGGGGCGACCCGAGTTCAAGTCCCGGGTCATCGAACTTTCTTGATACTATACTTTCCTATCATAATAAAAGGCAAAAAATATATTCTTTAAACTGTTGCAAGTTAAGCTCCATCCACACACAAAATAGAATCAGTATTTTTTAAGCCATTACATCAACACCTCTCATAATGGGAGTGGGGGAACAGATTCCGACAGCTGTTTTTTTGCCGTCGGATTCTGTTCCCCCTATGTTTCTTACACAGTAAGGTTCTAATATTTATTAAATTATTGCATTTTGTTAGCCTCAATAGCCTAGTGGTCAGTCCCCTGACGATATTTTTTTTTAGCTTTGGGGCGACCCGAGTTCAAGTCCCGGGTCATCAAACTTTCTTGATACTATACTTTCCTATCATAATAAAAGGCAAAAAATATATTCTTTAAACTGTTGCAAGTTAAGCTCCATCCACACACAAAATAGAATCAGCATTTTTTAAGCCATTACATCAACACCTCTCATAATGGGAGTGGGGGAACGGATTCCGACAGCTGTTTTTTTGCC
The DNA here is from genome assembly GCF_951802725.1 of Rutilus rutilus. Classification (NCBI taxonomy): domain Eukaryota; kingdom Metazoa; phylum Chordata; class Actinopteri; order Cypriniformes; family Leuciscidae; genus Rutilus; species Rutilus rutilus. The sequence continues at coordinate 15,568,358 of NC_140214.1, forward strand.
GTCGGATTCCGTTCCCCCTATGTTTCTTACACAATAAGGTTCTAATATTTATTAAATTGTAGCATTTTGTTAGCCTCAATAGCCTAGTGGTCAGTCCCCTGACAATATTTTTTTTTAGCTTTGGGGCGACCCGAGTTCAAGTCCCGGGTCATCGAACTTTCTTGATACTATACTTTCCTATCATAATAAAAGGCAAAAAATATATTCTTTAAACTGTTGCAAGTTAAGCTCCATCCACACACAAAATAGAATCAGCATTTTTTAAGCCATTACATCAACACCTCTCATAATGCGAGTGGGGGAACGGATTCTGACAACTGTTTTTCTTTTTTCCGTCGGATTCTGTTCCACCCATATTTCTGACACACTGAGGATCTTATATTTATCAAACTGATGCTGTTTAAGCTCCATACACTCACAAAAATAGAATCAGCATTTTTTAAGCCATTACATCAACACCTCTCATAATGGGAGTGGGGGAACGGATTTCGACAGCTGAACTATTTGCCGTCGGATTCCGTTCCCCCTATGTTTCTTACACAGTAAGGTTCTAATATTTATTAAATTATTGCATTTTGTTAGCCTCAATAGCCTAGTGGTCAGTCCCCTGACGATATTTTTTTTTAGCTTTGGGGCGACCCGAGTTCAAGTCCCGGGTCATCGAACTTTCTTGATATTATACTTTCCTATCATAATAAAAGGCAAAAAATATATTCTTTAAACTGTTGCAAGTTAAGCTCCATCCACACACAAAATAGAATCAGCATTTTTTAAGCCATTACATCAACACCTCTCATAATGGGAGTGGGGGAACGGATTCCGACAGCTGTTTTTTTGCCGTCGGATTCCGTTCCCCCTATGTTTCTTACACAATAAGGTTCTAATATTTATTAAATTGTAGCATTTTGTTAGCCTCAATAGCCTAGTGGTCAGTCCCCTGACAATATTTTTTTTTAGCTTTGGGGCGACCCGAGGTCAAGTCCCGGGTCATCGAACTTTCTTGATACTATACTTTCCTATCATAATAAAAGGCAAAAAATATATTCTTTAAACTGTTGCAAGTTAAGCTCCATCCACACACAAAATAGAATCAGCATTTTTTAAGCCATTACATCAACACCTCTCATAATGGGAGTGGGGGAACGGATTCCGACAGCTGTTTTTTTGCCGTCGGATTCTGTTCCCCCTATGTTTCTTACACAGTAAGGTTCTAATATTTATTAAATTATTGCATTTTGTTAGCCTCAATAGCCTAGTGGTCAGTCCCCTGACGATATTTTTTTTTAGCTTTGGGGCGACCCGAGTTCAAGTCCCGGGTCATCGAACTTTCTTGATACTATACTTTCCTATCATAATAAAAGGCAAAAAATATATTCTTTAAACTGTTGCAAGTTAAGCTCCATCCACACACAAAATAGAATCAGCATTTTTTAAGCCATTACATCAACACCTCTCATAATGGGAGTGGGGGAACGGATTCCGACAGCTGTTTTTTTGCCGTCGGATTCCGTTCCCCCTATGTTTCTTACACAATAAGGTTCTAATATTTATTAAATTGTAGCATTTTGTTAGCCTCAATAGCCTAGTGGTCAGTCCCCTGACAATTTTTTTTTTTAGCTTTGGGGCGACCCGAGTTCAAGTCCCGGGTCATCGAACTTTCTTGATACTATACTTTCCTATCATAATAAAAGGCAAAAAATATATTCTTTAAACTGTTGCAAGTTAAGCTCCATCCACACACAAAATAGAATCAGCATTTTTTAAGCCATTACATCAACACCTCTCATAATGGGAGTGGGGGAACGGATTCTGACAACTGTTTTTCTTTTTTCCGTCGGATTCTGTTCCCCCCATATTTCTGACACACTGAGGATCTTATATTTATCAAACTGATGCTGTTTAAGCTCCATACACTCACAAAAATAGAATCAGCATTTTTTAAGCCATTACATCAACACCTCTCATAATGGGAGTGGGGGAACGGATTTCGACAGCTGAACTATTTGCCATTCGGAATCCGTTCACCCTATGTTTCTTACACAGTAAGGTTCTAATATTTATTAAATTATCGCATTTTGTTAGCCTCAATAGCCTTGTGGTCAGTCCCCTGACAATATTTTTTTTTTAGCTTTGGGGCGACCCGAGTTCAAGTCCCAGGTCATCGAACTTTCTTGATACTATACTTTCCTATCATAATAAAAGGCAAAAAATATATTCTTTAAACTGTTGCAAGTTAAGCTCCATCCACACACAAAATAGAATCAGCATTTTTTTAAGCCATTACATCAACACCTCTCATAATGGGAGTGGGGGAACGGATTCCGACAGCTGTTTTTTTGCCGTCGGATTCCGTTCCCCCTATGTTTCTTACACAATAAGGTTCTAATATTTATTAAATTGTAGCATTTTGTTAGCCTCAATAGCCTAGTGGTCAGTCCCCTGACAATATTTTTTTTTAGCTTTGGGGCGACCCGAGTTCAAGTCCCGGGTCATCGAACTTTCTTGATACTATACTTTCCTATCATAATAAAAGGCAAAAAATATATTCTTTAAACTGTTGCAAGTTAAGCTCCATCCACACACAAAATAGAATCAGCATTTTTTAAGCCATTACATCAACACCTCTCATAATGGGAGTGGGGGAACGGATTCTGACAACTGTTTTTCTTTTTGCCGTCGGATTCTGTTCCCCCCCATATTTCTAACACACTGAGGTTCTTATATTTATCAAACTGATGCTGTTTAAGCTCCATACACTCACAAAAATAGAATCAGCATTTTTTAAGCCATTACATCAACACCTCTCATAATGGGAGTGGGGGAACGGATTTCGACAGCTGAACTATTTGCCGTCGGATTCCGTTCCCCCTGTTTCTTACACAGTAAGGTTCTAATATTTATTAAATTATTGCATTTTGTTAGCCTCAATAGCCTAGTGGTCAGTCCCCTGACAATTTTTTTTTTTAGCTTTGGGGCGACCTGAGTTCAAGTCCCGGGTCATCGAACTTTCTTGATACTATACTTTCCTATCATAATAAAAGGCAAAAAATATATTCTTTAAACTGTTGCAAGTTAAGCTCCATCCACACACAAAATAGAATCAGCATTTTTTAAGCCATTACATCAACACCTCTCATAATGGGAGTGGGGGAACGGATTTCGACAGCTGAACTATTTGCCGTCGGATTCCGTTCCCCCTATGTTTCTTACACAGTAAGGTTCTAATATTTATTAAATTGTAGCATTTTGCTAGCCTCAATACCCTAGTGGTCAGTCCCCTGACAATATTTTTTTTTAGCTTTGGGGCGACCCGAGTTCAAGTCCCGGGTCATCGAACTTTCTTGATACTATACTTTCCTATCATAATAAAAGGCAAAAAATATATTCTTTAAACTGTTGCAAGTTAAGCTCCATCCACACACAAAATAGAATCAGCATTTTTTAAGCATTTACATCAACACCTCTCATAATGGGAGTGGGGGAACGGATTCTGACAGCTGTTTTTTTGCCGTCGGATTCCGTTCCCCCTATGTTTCTTACACAATAAGGTTCTAATATTTATTAAATTGTAGCATTTTGTTAGCCTCAATAGCCTAGTGGTCAGTCCCCTGACAATATTTTTTTTTAGCTTTGGGGCGACCCGAGTTCAAGTCCCGGGTCATCGAACTTTCTTGATACTATACTTTCCTATCATAATAAAAGGCAAAAAATATATTCTTTAAACTGTTGCAAGTTAAGCTCCATCCACACACAAAATAGAATCAGCATTTTTTAAGCCATTACATCAACACCTCTCATAATGGGAGTGGGGGAACGGATTCCGACAGCTGTTTTTTTGCCGTCGGATTCCGTTCCCCCTATGTTTCTTACACAGTAAGGTTCTAATATTTAATAAATTATTGCATTTTGTTAGCCTCAATAGCCTAGTGGTCAGTCCCCTGACGATATTTTTTTTTAGCTTTGGGGCGACCCGAGTTCAAGTCCCGGGTCATCGAACTTTCTTGATACTATACTTTCCTATCATAATAAAAGGCAAAAAATATATTCTTTAAACTGTTGCAAGTTAAGCTCCATCCACACACAAAATAGAATCAGCATTTTTTAAGCCATTACATCAACACCTCTCATAATGGGAGTGGGGGAACGGATTCCGACAGCTGTTTTTTTGCCGTCGGATTCCGTTCCCCCTATGTTTCTTACACAATAAGGTTCTAATATTTATTAAATTGTAGCATTTTGTTAGCCTCAATAGCCTAGTGGTCAGTCCCCTGACAATATTTTTTTTTAGCTTTGGGGCGACCCGAGGTCAAGTCCCGGGTCATCGAACTTTCTTGATACTATACTTTCCTATCATAATAAAAGGCAAAAAATATATTCTTTAAACTGTTGCAAGTTAAGCTCCATCCACACACAAAATAGAATCAGCATTTTTTAAGCCATTACATCAACACCTCTCATAATGGGAGAGGGGGAACGAATTCCGACAGCTGTTTTGTTGCCGTCGGATTCCGTTCCCCCTATGTTTCTTACACAATAAGGTTCTAATATTTATTAAATTGTAGCATTTTATTAGCCTCAATAGCCTAGTGGTCAGTCCCCTGACAATATTTTTTTTTAGCTTTGGGGCGACCCGAGTTCAAGTCCCGGGTCATCGAACTTTCTTGATACTATACTTTCCTATCATAATAAAAGGCAAAAAATATATTCTTTAAACTGTTGCAAGTTAAGCTCCATCCACACACAAAATAGAATCAGCATTTTTTAAGCCATTACATCAACACCTCTCATAATGGGAGTGGGGGAACGGATTCTGACAACTGTTTTTCTTTTTTCCGTCGGATTCTGTTCCCCCCATATTTCTGACACACTGAGGATCTTATATTTATCAAACTGATGCTGTTTAAGCTCCATACACTCACAAAAATAGAATCAGCATTTTTTAAGCCATTACATCAACACCTCTCATAATGGGAGTGGGGGAACGGATTTCGACAGCTGAACTATTTGCCGTCGGATTCCGTTCCCCCTATGTTTCTTACACAGTAAGGTTCTAATATTTATTAAATTATTGCATTTTGTTAGCCTCAATAGCCTAGTGGTCAGTCCCCTGACAATATTTTTTTTTAGCTTTGGGGCGACCCGAGTTCAAGTCCCGGGTCATCGAACTTTCTTGATACAATACTTTCCTATCATAATAAAAGGCAAAAAATATATTCTTTAAACTGTTGCAAGTTAAGCTCCATCCACACACAAAATAGAATCAGCATTTTTTAAGCCATTACATCAACACCTCTCATAATGGGAGTGGGGGAACGGATTCTGACAACTGTTTTTCTTTTTTCCGTCGGATTCTGTTCCCCCCATATTTCTGACACACTGAGGATCTTATATTTATCAAACTGATGCTGTTTAAGCTCCATACACTCACAAAAATAGAATCAGCATTTTTTAAGCCATTACATCAACACCTCTCATAATGGGAGTGGGGGAACGGATTCCGACAGCTGTTTTTTTGCCGTCGGATTCCGTTCCCCCTATGTTTCTTACACAATAAGGTTCTAATATTTATTAAATTGTAGCATTTTGTTAGCCTCAATAGCCTAGTGGTCAGTCCCCTGACAATATTTTTTTTTAGCTTTGGGGCGACCCGAGTTCAAGTCCCGGGTCATCGAACTTTCTTGATACTATACTTTCCTATCATAATAAAAGGCAAAAAATATATTCTTTAAACTGTTGCAAGTTAAGCTCCATCCACACACAAAATAGAATCAGCATTTTTTTAAGCCATTACATCAACACCTCTCATAATGGGAGTGGGGGAACGGATTCCGACAGCTGTTTTTTTGCCGTCGGATTCCGTTCCCCCTATGTTTCTTACACAATAAGGTTCTAATATTTATTAAATTGTAGCATTTTGTTAGCCTCAATAGCCTAGTGGTCAGTCCCCTGACAATAATTTTTTTTAACTTTGGGGCGACCCGAGTTCAAGTCCCGGGTCATCGAACTTTCTTGATACTATACTTTCCTATCATAATAAAAGGCAAAAAATATATTCTTTAAACTGTTGCAAGTTAAGCTCCATCCACACACAAAATAGAATCAGCATTTTTTAAGCCATTACTGTACATCAACACCTCTCATAATGGGAGTGGGGGAACGGATTCCGACAGCTGTTTTTTTGCCGTCGGATTCCGTTCCCCCTATGTTTCTTACACAATAAGGTTCTAATATTTATTAAATTGTAGCATTTTGTTAGCCTCAATAGCCTAGTGGTCAGTCCCCTGACAATATTTTTTTTTAGCTTTGGGGCGACCCGAGTTCAAGTCCCGGGTCATCGAACTTTCTTGATACTATACTTTCCTATCATAATAAAAGGCAAAAAATATATTCTTTAAACTGTTGCAGGTTAAGCTCCATCCACACACAAAATAGAATCAGCATTTTTTTAAGCCATTACATCAACACCTCTCATAATGGGAGTGGGGGAACGGATTCCGACAGCTGTTTTTTTGCCGTCGGATTCCGTTCCCCCTATGTTTCTTACACAATAAGGTTCTAATATTTATTAAATTGTAGCATTTTGTTAGCCTCAATAGCCTAGTGGTCAGTCCCCTGACAATAATTTTTTTTAGCTTTGGGGCGACCCGAGTTCAAGTCCCGGGTCATCGAACTTTCTTGATACTATACTTTCCTATCATAATAAAAGGCAAAAAATATATTCTTTAAACTGTTGCAAGTTAAGCTCCATCCACAAACAAAATAGAATCAGCATTTTTTAAGCCATTACATCAACACCTCTCATAATGGGAGTGGGGGAACGGATTCCGACAGCTGTTTTTTTGCCGTCGGATTCCGTTCCCCCTATGTTTCTTACACAATAAGGTTCTAATATTTATTAAATTGTAGCATTTTATTAGCCTCAATAGCCTAGTGGTCAGTCCCCTGACAATATTTTTTTTTAGCTTTGGGGCGACCCGAGTTCAAGTCCCGGGTCATCGAACTTTCTTGATACTATACTTTCCTATCATAATAAAAGGCAAAAAATATATTCTTTAAACTGTTGCAAGTTAAGCTCCATCCACACACAAAATAGAATCAGCATTTTTTAAGCCATTACATCAACACCTCTCATAATGGGAGTGGGGGAACGGATTTCGACAGCTGAACTATTTGCCGTCGGATTCCGTTCCCCCTATGTTTCTTACACAGTAAGGTTCTAATATTTATTAAATTGTAGCATTTTGCTAGCCTCAATACCCTAGTGGTCAGTCCCCTGACAATATTTTTTTTTAGCTTTGGGGCGACCCGAGTTCAAGTCCCGGGTCATCGAACTTTCTTGATACTATACTTTCCTATCATAATAAAAGGCAAAAAATATATTCTTTAAACTGTTGCAAGTTAAGCTCCATCCACACACAAAATAGAATCAGCATTTTTTAAGCCATTACATCAACACCTCTCATAATGGGAGTGGGGGAACGGATTCCGACAGCTGTTTTTTTGCCGTCGGATTCTGTTCCCCCTATGTTTCTTACACAGTATGGTTCTAATATTTATTAAATTATTGCATTTTGTTAGCCTCAATAGCCTAGTGGTCAGTCCCCTGACGATATTTTTTTTTAGCTTTGGGGCGACCCGAGTTCAAGTCCCGGGTCATCGAACTTTCTTGATACTATACTTTCCTATCATAATAAAAGGCAAAAAATATATTCTTTAAACTGTTGCAAGTTAAGCTCCATCCACACACAAAATAGAATCAGCATTTTTTAAGCCATTACATCAACACCTCTCATAATGGGAGTGGGGGAACGGATTCCGACAGCTGTTTTTTTGCCGTCGGATTCCATTCCCCCTATGTTTCTTACACAATAAGGTTCTAATATTTATTAAATTGTAGCATTTTGTTAGCCTCAATAGCCTAGTGGTCAGTCCCCTGACAATAATTTTTTTAGCTTTGGGGCGACCCGAGTTCAAGTCCCGGGTCATCGAACTTTCTTGATACTATACTTTCCTATCATAATAAAAGGCAAAAAATATATTCTTTAAACTGTTGCAAGTTAAGCTCCATCCACACACAAAATAGAATCAGCATTTTTTAAGCCATTACATCAACACCTCTCATAATGGGAGTGGGGGAACGGATTCTGACAACTGTTTTTCTTTTTTCCGTCGGATTCTGTTCCCCCCATATTTCTGACACACTGAGGATCTTATATTTATCAAACTGATGCTGTTTAAGCTCCATACACTCACAAAAATAGAATCAGCATTTTTTAAGCCATTACATCAACACCTCTCATAATGGGAGTGGGGGAACGGATTTCGACAGCTGAACTATTTGCCGTCGGATTCCGTTCCCCCTATGTTTCTTACACAGTAAGGTTCTAATATTTATTAAATTATTGCATTTTGTTAGCCTCAATAGCCTAGTGGTCAGTCCCCTGACAATATTTTTTTTTAGCTTTGGGGCGACCCGAGTTCAAGTCCCGGGTCATCGAACTTTCTTGATACAATACTTTCCTATCATAATAAAAGGCAAAAAATATATTCTTTAAACTGTTGCAAGTTAAGCTCCATCCACACACAAAATAGAATCAGCATTTTTTAAGCCATTACATCAACACCTCTCATAATGGGAGTGGGGGAACGGATTCTGACAACTGTTTTTCTTTTTTCCGTCGGATTCTGTTCCCCCCATATTTCTGACACACTGAGGATCTTATATTTATCAAACTGATGCTGTTTAAGCTCCATACACTCACAAAAATAGAATCAGCATTTTTTAAGCCATTACATCAACACCTCTCATAATGGGAGTGGGGGAACGGATTTCGACAGCTGAACTATTTGCCGTCGGATTCCGTTCCCCCTATGTTTCTTACACAGTAAGGTTCTAATATTTATTAAATTATTGCATTTTGTTAGCCTCAATAGCCTAGTGGTCAGTCCCCTGACAATATTTTTTTTAGCTTTGGGGCGACCCGAGTTCAAGTCCCGGGTCATCGAACTTTCTTGATACAATACTTTCCTATCATAATAAAAGGCAAAAAATATATTCTTTAAACTGTTGCAAGTTAAGCTCCATCCACACACAAAATAGAATCAGCATTTTTTAAGCCATTACATCAACACCTCTCATAATGGCGAGTGGGGGAACGGATTCCGACAGCTGTTTTTTTGCCGTCGGATTCCGTTCCCCCATTGTTTCTTACACAATAAGGTTCTAATATTTATTAAATTGTTGCAGATTGTTAGCCTCAATAGCCTAGTGGTCAGTCCCCTGACAATATTTTTTTTTACCTTTGGGGCGACCCGAGTTCAAGTCCCGGGTCATCGAACTTTCTTGATACTATACTTTCCTATCATAATAAAAGGCAAAAAATATATTCTTTAAACTGTTGCAAGTTAAGCTCCATCCACACACAAAATAGAATCAGCATTTTTTAAGCCATTACATCAACACCTCTCATAATGGGAGTGGGGGAACGGATTCCGACAGCTGTTTTTTTGCCGTCGGATTCCGTTCCCCCTATGTTTCTTACACAATAAGGTTCTAATATTTATTAAATTGTAGCATTTTGTTAGCCTCAATAGCCTAGTGGTCAGTCCCCTGACAATATTTTTTTTTAGCTTTGGGGCGACCCGAGTTCAAGTCCCGGGTCATCGAACTTTCTTGATACTATACTTTCCTATCATAATAAAAGGCAAAAAATATATTCTTTAAACTGTTGCAAGTTAAGCTCCATCCACACACAAAATAGAATCAGCATTTTTTTAAGCCATTACATCAACACCTCTCATAATGGGAGTGGGGGAACGGATTCCGACAGCTGTTTTTTTGCCGTCGGATTCCGTTCCCCCTATGTTTCTTACACAATAAGGTTCTAATATTTATTAAATTGTAGCATTTTGTTAGCCTCAATAGCCTAGTGGTCAGTCCCCTGACAATATTTTTTTTTAGCTTTGGGGCGACCCGAGTTCAAGTCCCGGGTCATCGAACTTTCTTGATACTATACTTTCCTATCATAATAAAAGGCAAAAAATATATTCTTTAAACTGTTGCAAGTTAAGCTCCATCCACACACAAAATAGAATCAGCATTTTTTTAAGCCATTACATCAACACCTCTCATAATGGGAGTGGGGGAACGGATTCCGACAGCTGTTTTTTTGCCGTCGGATTCCGTTCCCCCTATGTTTCTTACACAATAAGGTTCTAATATTTATTAAATTGTAGCATTTTGTTAGCCTCAATAGCCTAGTGGTCAGTCCCCTGACAATATTTTTTTTTAGCTTTGGGGCGACCCGAGTTCAAGTCCCGGGTCATCGAACTTTCTTGATACTATACTTTCCTATCATAATAAAAGGCAAAAAATATATTCTTTAAACTGTTGCAAGTTAAGCTCCATCCACACACAAAATAGAATCAGCATTTTTTAAGCCATTACATCAACACCTCTCATAATGGGAGTGGGGGAACGGATTCTGACAACTGTTTTTCTTTTTGCCGTCGGATTCTGTTCCCCCCCATATTTCTAACACACTGAGGTTCTTATATTTAATAAATTATTGCATTTTGTTAGCCTCAATAGCCTAGTGGTCAGTCCCCTGACGATATTTTTTTTTAGCTTTGGGGCGACCCGAGTTCAAGTCCCGGGTCATCGAACTTTCTTGATACTATACTTTCCTATCATAATAAAAGGCAAAAAATATATTCTTTAAACTGTTGCAAGTTAAGCTCCATCCACACACAAAATAGAATCAGCATTTTTTAAGCCATTACATCAACACCTCTCATAATGGGAGTGGGGGAACGGATTCCGACAGCTGTTTTTTTGCCGTCGGATTCCGTTCCCCCTATGTTTCTTACACAATAAGGTTCTAATATTTATTAAATTGTAGCATTTTGTTAGCCTCAATAGCCTAGTGGTCAGTCCCCTGACAATATTTTTTTTTAGCTTTGGGGCGACCCGAGTTCAAGTCCCGGGTCATCGAACTTTCTTGATACTATACTTTCCTATCATAATAAAAGGCAAAAAATATATTCTTTAAACTGTTGCAAGTTAAGCTCCATCCACACACAAAATAGAATCAGCATTTTTTAAGCCATTACATCAACACCTCTCATAATGGGAGTGGGGGAACGGATTCTGACAACTGTTTTTCTTTTTGCCGTCGGATTCTGTTCCCCCCCATATTTCTAACACACTGAGGTTCTTATATTTATCAAACTGATGCTGTTTAAGCTCCATACACTCACAAAAATAGAATCAGCATTTTTTAAGCCATTACATCAACACCTCTCATAATGGGAGTGGGGGAACGGATTTCGACAGCTGAACTATTTGCCTTCGGATTCCGTTCCCCCTATGTTTCTTACACAGTAAGGTTCTAATATTTATTAAATTATTGCATTTTGTTAGCCTCAATAGCCTAGTGGTCAGTCCCCTGACGATATTTTTTTTTAGCTTTGGGGCGACCCGAGTTCAAGTCCCGGGTCATCGAACTTTCTTGATATTATACTTTCCTATCATAATAAAAGGCAAAAAATATATTCTTTAAACTGTTGCAAGTTAAGCTCCATCCACACACAAAATAGAATCAGCATTTTTTAAGCCATTACATCAACACCTCTCATAATGGGAGTGGGGGAACGGATTCTGACAACTGTTTTTCTTTTTTCCGTCGGATTCTGTTCCCCCCATATTTCTGACACACTGAGGATCTTATATTTATCAAACTGATGCTGTTTAAGCTCCATACACTCACAAAAATAGAATCAGCATTTTTTAAGCCATTACATCAACACCTCTCATAATGGGAGTGGGGGAACGGATTTCGACAGCTGAACTATTTGCCATTCGGAATCCGTTCACCCTATGTTTCTTACACAGTAAGGTTCTAATATTTATTAAATTATCGCATTTTGTTAGCCTCAATAGCCTTGTGGTCAGTCCCCTGACAATATTTTTTTTTTAGCTTTGGGGCGACCCGAGTTCAAGTCCCAGGTCATCGAACTTTCTTGATACTATACTTTCCTATCATAATAAAAGGCAAAAAATATATTCTTTAAACTGTTGCAAGTTAAGCTCCATCCACACACAAAATAGAATCAGCATTTTTTTAAGCCATTACATCAACACCTCTCATAATGGGAGTGGGGGAACGGATTCCGACAGCTGTTTTTTTGCCGTCGGATTCCGTTCCCCCTATGTTTCTTACACAATAAGGTTCTAATATTTATTAAATTGTAGCATTTTGTTAGCCTCAATAGCCTAGTGGTCAGTCCCCTGACAATATTTTTTTTTAGCTTTGGGGCGACCCGAGTTCAAGTCCCGGGTCATCGAACTTTCTTGATACTATACTTTCCTATCATAATAAAAGGCAAAAAATATATTCTTTAAACTGTTGCAAGTTAAGCTCCATCCACACACAAAATAGAATCAGCATTTTTTAAGCCATTACATCAACACCTCTCATAATGGGAGTGGGGGAACGGATTCTGACAACTGTTTTTCTTTTTGCCGTCGGATTCTGTTCCCCCCCATATTTCTAACACACTGAGGTTCTTATATTTATCAAACTGATGCTGTTTAAGCTCCATACACTCACAAAAATAGAATCAGCATTTTTTAAGCCATTACATCAACACCTCTCATAATGGGAGTGGGGGAACGGATTTCGACAGCTGAACTATTTGCCGTCGGATTCCGTTCCCCCTGTTTCTTACACAGTAAGGTTCTAATATTTATTAAATTATTGCATTTTGTTAGCCTCAATAGCCTAGTGGTCAGTCCCCTGACAATTTTTTTTTTTAGCTTTGGGGCGACCTGAGTTCAAGTCCCGGGTCATCGAACTTTCTTGATACTATACTTTCCTATCATAATAAAAGGCAAAAAATATATTCTTTAAACTGTTGCAAGTTAAGCTCCATCCACACACAAAATAGAATCAGCATTTTTTAAGCCATTACATCAACACCTCTCATAATGGGAGTGGGGGAACGGATTTCGACAGCTGAACTATTTGCCGTCGGATTCCGTTCCCCCTATGTTTCTTACACAGTAAGGTTCTAATATTTATTAAATTGTAGCATTTTGCTAGCCTCAATACCCTAGTGGTCAGTCCCCTGACAATATTTTTTTTTAGCTTTGGGGCGACCCGAGTTCAAGTCCCGGGTCATCGAACTTTCTTGATACTATACTTTCCTATCATAATAAAAGGCAAAAAATATATTCTTTAAACTGTTGCAAGTTAAGCTCCATCCACACACAAAATAGAATCAGCATTTTTTAAGCATTTACATCAACACCTCTCATAATGGGAGTGGGGGAACGGATTCTGACAGCTGTTTTTTTGCCGTCGGATTCCGTTCCCCCTATGTTTCTTACACAATAAGGTTCTAATATTTATTAAATTGTAGCATTTTGTTAGCCTCAATAGCCTAGTGGTCAGTCCCCTGACAATATTTTTTTTTAGCTTTGGGGCGACCCGAGTTCAAGTCCCGGGTCATCGAACTTTCTTGATACTATACTTTCCTATCATAATAAAAGGCAAAAAATATATTCTTTAAACTGTTGCAAGTTAAGCTCCATCCACACACAAAATAGAATCAGCATTTTTTAAGCCATTACATCAACACCTCTCATAATGGGAGTGGGGGAACGGATTCCGACAGCTGTTTTTTTGCCGTCGGATTCCGTTCCCCCTATGTTTCTTACACAGTAAGGTTCTAATATTTAATAAATTATTGCATTTTGTTAGCCTCAATAGCCTAGTGGTCAGTCCCCTGACGATATTTTTTTTTAGCTTTGGGGCGACCCGAGTTCAAGTCCCGGGTCATCGAACTTTCTTGATACTATACTTTCCTATCATAATAAAAGGCAAAAAATATATTCTTTAAACTGTTGCAAGTTAAGCTCCATCCACACACAAAATAGAATCAGCATTTTTTAAGCCATTACATCAACACCTCTCATAATGGGAGTGGGGGAACGGATTCCGACAGCTGTTTTTTTGCCGTCGGATTCCGTTCCCCCTATGTTTCTTACACAATAAGGTTCTAATATTTATTAAATTGTAGCATTTTGTTAGCCTCAATAGCCTAGTGGTCAGTCCCCTGACAATATTTTTTTTTAGCTTTGGGGCGACCCGAGGTCAAGTCCCGGGTCATCGAACTTTCTTGATACTATACTTTCCTATCATAATAAAAGGCAAAAAATATATTCTTTAAACTGTTGCAAGTTAAGCTCCATCCACACACAAAATAGAATCAGCATTTTTTAAGCCATTACATCAACACCTCTCATAATGGGAGAGGGGGAACGAATTCCGACAGCTGTTTTGTTGCCGTCGGATTCCGTTCCCCCTATGTTTCTTACACAATAAGGTTCTAATATTTATTAAATTGTAGCATTTTGTTATCCTCAATAGCCTAGTGGTCAGTCCCCTGAAAATATTTTTTTTTAGCTTTGGGGCGACCCGAGTTCAAGTCCCGGGTCATCGAACTTTCTTGATACTATACTTTCCTATCATAATAAAAGGCAAAAAGTATATTCTTTAAACTGTTGCAAGTTAAGCTCCATCCACACACAAAATAGAATCAGCATTTTTTAAGCCATTACATCAACACCTCTCATAATGGGAGTGGGGGAACGGATTCCGACAGCTGTTTTTTTGCCGTCGGATTCCGTTCCCCCTATGTTTCTTACACAATAAGGTTCTAATATTTATTAAATTGTAGCATTTTGTTAGCCTCAATAGCCTAGTGGTCAGTCCCCTGACAATATTTTTTTTTAGCTTTGGGGCGACCCGAGTTCAAGTCCCGGGTCATCGAACTTTCTTGATACTATACTTTCCTATCATAATAAAAGGCAAAAAATATATTCTTTAAACTGTTGCAAGTTAAGCTCCATCCACACACAAAATAGAATCAGCATTTTTTAAGCCATTACATCAACACCTCTCATAATGGGAGTGGGGGAACGGATTTCGACAGCTGAACTATTTGCCGTCGGATTCCGTTCCCCCTATGTTTCTTACACAGTAAGGTTCTAATATTTATTAAATTGTAGCATTTTGCTAGCCTCAATACCCTAGTGGTCAGTCCCCTGACAATATTTTTTTTTAGCTTTGGGGCGACCCGAGTTCAAGTCCCGGGTCATCGAACTTTCTTGATACTATACTTTCCTATCATAATAAAAGGCAAAAAATATATTCTTTAAACTGTTGCAAGTTAAGCTCCATCCACACACAAAATAGAATCAGCATTTTTTAAGCCATTACATCAACACCTCTCATAATGGGAGTGGGGGAACGGATTCCGACAGCTGTTTTTTTGCCGTCGGATTCTGTTCCCCCTATGTTTCTTACACAGTAAGGTTCTAATATTTATTAAATTATTGTATTTTGTTAGCCTCAATAGCCTAGTGGTCAGTCCCCTGACGATATTTTTTTTTAGCTTTGGGGCGACCCGAGTTCAAGTCCCGGGTCATCGAACTTTCTTGATACTATACTTTCCTATCATAATAAAAGGCAAAAAATATATTCTTTAAACTGTTGCAAGTTAAGCTCCATCCACACACAAAATAGAATCAGCATTTTTTAAGCCATTACATCAACACCTCTCATAATGGGAGTGGGGGAACGGATTCCGACAGCTGTTTTTTTGCCGTCGGATTCCGTTCCCCCTATGTTTCTTACACAATAAGGTTCTAATATTTATTAAATTGTAGCATTTTGTTAGCCTCAATAGCCTAGTGGTCAGTCCCCTGACAATATTTTTTTTTAGCTTTGGGGCGACCCGAGTTCAAGTCCCGGGTCATCGAACTTTCTTGATACTATACTTTCCTATCATAATAAAAGGCAAAAAATATATTCTTTAAACTGTTGCAAGTTAAGCTCCATCCACACACAAAATAGAATCAGCATTTTTTTAAGCCATTACATCAACACCTCTCATAATGGGAGTGGGGGAACGGATTCCGACAGCTGTTTTTTTGCCGTCGGATTCCGTTCCCCCTATGTTTCTTACACAATAAGGTTCTAATATTTATTAAATTGTAGCATTTTGTTAGCCTCAATAGCCTAGTGGTCAGTCCCCTGACAATAATTTTTTTTAACTTTGGGGCGACCCGAGTTCAAGTCCCGGGTCATCGAACTTTCTTGATACTATACTTTCCTATCATAATAAAAGGCAAAAAATATATTCTTTAAACTGTTGCAAGTTAAGCTCCATCCACACACAAAATAGAATCAGCATTTTTTAAGCCATTACATCAACACCTCTCATAATGGGAGTGGGGGAACGGATTCCGACAGCTGTTTTTTTGCCGTCGGATTCCGTTCCCCCTATGTTTCTTACACAATAAGGTTCTAATATTTATTAAATTGTAGCATTTTGTTAGCCTCAATAGCCTAGTGGTCAGTCCCCTGACAATATTTTTTTTTAGCTTTGGGGCGACCCGAGTTCAAGTCCCGGGTCATCGAACTTTCTTGATACTATACTTTCCTATCATAATAAAAGGCAAAAAATATATTCTTTAAACTGTTGCAGGTTAAGCTCCATCCACACACAAAATAGAATCAGCATTTTTTTAAGCCATTACATCAACACCTCTCATAATGGGAGTGGGGGAACGGATTCCGACAGCTGTTTTTTTGCCGTCGGATTCCGTTCCCCCTATGTTTCTTACACAATAAGGTTCTAATATTTATTAAATTGTAGCATTTTGTTAGCCTCAATAGCCTAGTGGTCAGTCCCCTGACAATAATTTTTTTTAGCTTTGGGGCGACCCGAGTTCAAGTCCCGGGTCATCGAACTTTCTTGATACTATACTTTCCTATCATAATAAAAGGCAAAAAATATATTCTTTAAACTGTTGCAAGTTAAGCTCCATCCACAAACAAAATAGAATCAGCATTTTTTAAGCCATTACATCAACACCTCTCATAATGGGAGTGGGGGAACGGATTCCGACAGCTGTTTTTTTGCCGTCGGATTCCGTTCCCCCTATGTTTCTTACACAATAAGGTTCTAATATTTATTAAATTGTAGCATTTTATTAGCCTCAATAGCCTAGTGGTCAGTCCCCTGACAATATTTTTTTTTAGCTTTGGGGCGACCCGAGTTCAAGTCCCGGGTCATCGAACTTTCTTGATACTATACTTTCCTATCATAATAAAAGGCAAAAAATATATTCTTTAAACTGTTGCAAGTTAAGCTCCATCCACACACAAAATAGAATCAGCATTTTTTAAGCCATTACATCAACACCTCTCATAATGGGAGTGGGGGAACGGATTTCGACAGCTGAACTATTTGCCGTCGGATTCCGTTCCCCCTATGTTTCTTACACAGTAAGGTTCTAATATTTATTAAATTGTAGCATTTTGCTAGCCTCAATACCCTAGTGGTCAGTCCCCTGACAATATTTTTTTTTAGCTTTGGGGCGACCCGAGTTCAAGTCCCGGGTCATCGAACTTTCTTGATACTATACTTTCCTATCATAATAAAAGGCAAAAAATATATTCTTTAAACTGTTGCAAGTTAAGCTCCATCCACACACAAAATAGAATCAGCATTTTTTAAGCCATTACATCAACACCTCTCATAATGGGAGTGGGGGAACGGATTCCGACAGCTGTTTTTTTGCCGTCGGATTCTGTTCCCCCTATGTTTCTTACACAGTATGGTTCTAATATTTATTAAATTATTGCATTTTGTAGCCTCAATAGCCTAGTGGTCAGTCCCCTGACGATATTTTTTTTTAGCTTTGGGGCGACCCGAGTTCAAGTCCCGGGTCATCGAACTTTCTTGATACTATACTTTCCTATCATAATAAAAGGCAAAAAATATATTCTTTAAACTGTTGCAAGTTAAGCTCCATCCACACACAAAATAGAATCAGCATTTTTTAAGCCATTACATCAACACCTCTCATAATGGGAGTGGGGGAACGGATTCCGACAGCTGTTTTTTTGCCGTCGGATTCCATTCCCCCTATGTTTCTTACACAATAAGGTTCTAATATTTATTAAATTGTAGCATTTTGTTAGCCTCAATAGCCTAGTGGTCAGTCCCCTGACAATAATTTTTTTTAGCTTTGGGGCGACCCGAGTTCAAGTCCCGGGTCATCGAACTTTCTTGATACTATACTTTCCTATCATAATAAAAGGCAAAAAATATATTCTTTAAACTGTTGCAAGTTAAGCTCCATCCACACACAAAATAGAATCAGCATTTTTTAAGCCATTACATCAACACCTCTCATAATGGGAGTGGGGGAACGGATTCTGACAACTGTTTTTCTTTTTTCCGTCGGATTCTGTTCCCCCCATATTTCTGACACACTGAGGATCTTATATTTATCAAACTGATGCTGTTTAAGCTCCATACACTCACAAAAATAGAATCAGCATTTTTTAAGCCATTACATCAACACCTCTCATAATGGGAGTGGGGGAACGGATTTCGACAGCTGAACTATTTGCCGTCGGATTCCGTTCCCCCTATGTTTCTTACACAGTAAGGTTCTAATATTTATTAAATTATTGCATTTTGTTAGCCTCAATAGCCTAGTGGTCAGTCCCCTGACAATATTTTTTTTTAGCTTTGGGGCGACCCGAGTTCAAGTCCCGGGTCATCGAACTTTCTTGATACAATACTTTCCTATCATAATAAAAGGCAAAAAATATATTCTTTAAACTGTTGCAAGTTAAGCTCCATCCACACACAAAATAGAATCAGCATTTTTTAAGCCATTACATCAACACCTCTCATAATGGGAGTGGGGGAACGGATTCTGACAACTGTTTTTCTTTTTTCCGTCGGATTCTGTTCCCCCCATATTTCTGACACACTGAGGATCTTATATTTATCAAACTGATGCTGTTTAAGCTCCATACACTCACAAAAATAGAATCAGCATTTTTTAAGCCATTACATCAACACCTCTCATAATGGGAGTGGGGGAACGGATTCCGACAGCTGTTTTTTTGCCGTCGGATTCCGTTCCCCCTATGTTTCTTACACAATAAGGTTCTAATATTTATTAAATTGTAGCATTTTGTTAGCCTCAATAGCCTAGTGGTCAGTCCCCTGACAATATTTTTTTTTAGCTTTGGGGCGACCCGAGTTCAAGTCCCGGGTCATCGAACTTTCTTGATACTATACTTTCCTATCATAATAAAAGGCAAAAAATATATTCTTTAAACTGTTGCAAGTTAAGCTCCATCCACACACAAAATAGAATCAGCATTTTTTTAAGCCATTACATCAACACCTCTCATAATGGGAGTGGGGGAACGGATTCCGACAGCTGTTTTTTTGCCGTCGGATTCCGTTCCCCCTATGTTTCTTACACAATAAGGTTCTAATATTTATTAAATTGTAGCATTTTGTTAGCCTCAATAGCCTAGTGGTCAGTCCCCTGACAATAATTTTTTTTAACTTTGGGGCGACCCGAGTTCAAGTCCCGGGTCATCGAACTTTCTTGATACTATACTTTCCTATCATAATAAAAGGCAAAAAATATATTCTTTAAACTGTTGCAAGTTAAGCTCCATCCACACACAAAATAGAATCAGCATTTTTTAAGCCATTACATCAACACCTCTCATAATGGGAGTGGGGGAACGGATTCCGACAGCTGTTTTTTTGCCGTCGGATTCCGTTCCCCCTATGTTTCTTACACAATAAGGTTCTAATATTTATTAAATTGTAGCATTTTGTTAGCCTCAATAGCCTAGTGGTCAGTCCCCTGACAATATTTTTTTTTAGCTTTGGGGCGACCCGAGTTCAAGTCCCGGGTCATCGAACTTTCTTGATACTATACTTTCCTATCATAATAAAAGGCAAAAAATATATTCTTTAAACTGTTGCAGGTTAAGCTCCATCCACACACAAAATAGAATCAGCATTTTTTTAAGCCATTACATCAACACCTCTCATAATGGGAGTGGGGGAACGGATTCCGACAGCTGTTTTTTTGCCGTCGGATTCCGTTCCCCCTATGTTTCTTACACAATAAGGTTCTAATATTTATTAAATTGTAGCATTTTGTTAGCCTCAATAGCCTAGTGGTCAGTCCCCTGACAATAATTTTTTTTAGCTTTGGGGCGACCCGAGTTCAAGTCCCGGGTCATCGAACTTTCTTGATACTATACTTTCCTATCATAATAAAAGGCAAAAAATATATTCTTTAAACTGTTGCAAGTTAAGCTCCATCCACAAACAAAATAGAATCAGCATTTTTTAAGCCATTACATCAACACCTCTCATAATGGGAGTGGGGGAACGGATTCCGACAGCTGTTTTTTTGCCGTCGGATTCCGTTCCTCCTATGTTTCTTACACAATAAGGTTCTAATATTTATTAAATTGTAGCATTTTATTAGCCTCAATAGCCTAGTGGTCAGTCCCCTGACAATATTTTTTTTTAGCTTTGGGGCGACCCGAGTTCAAGTCCCGGGTCATCGAACTTTCTTGATACTATACTTTCCTATCATAATAAAAGGCAAAAAATATATTCTTTAAACTGTTGCAAGTTAAGCTCCATCCACACACAAAATAGAATCAGCATTTTTTAAGCCATTACATCAACACCTCTCATAATGGGAGTGGGGGAACGGATTTCGACAGCTGAACTATTTGCCGTCGGATTCCGTTCCCCCTATGTTTCTTACACAGTAAGGTTCTAATATTTATTAAATTGTAGCATTTTGCTAGCCTCAATACCCTAGTGGTCAGTCCCCTGACAATATTTTTTTTTAGCTTTGGGGCGACCCGAGTTCAAGTCCCGGGTCATCGAACTTTCTTGATACTATACTTTCCTATCATAATAAAAGGCAAAAAATATATTCTTTAAACTGTTGCAAGTTAAGCTCCATCCACACACAAAATAGAATCAGCATTTTTTAAGCCATTACATCAACACCTCTCATAATGGGAGTGGGGGAACGGATTCCGACAGCTGTTTTTTTGCCGTCGGATTCTGTTCCCCCTATGTTTCTTACACAGTATGGTTCTAATATTTATTAAATTATTGCATTTTGTTAGCCTCAATAGCCTAGTGGTCAGTCCCCTGACGATATTTTTTTTTAGCTTTGGGGCGACCCGAGTTCAAGTCCCGGGTCATCGAACTTTCTTGATACTATACTTTCCTATCATAATAAAAGGCAAAAAATATATTCTTTAAACTGTTGCAAGTTAAGCTCCATCCACACACAAAATAGAATCAGCATTTTTTAAGCCATTACATCAACACCTCTCATAATGGGAGTGGGGGAACGGATTCCGACAGCTGTTTTTTTGCCGTCGGATTCCATTCCCCCTATGTTTCTTACACAATAAGGTTCTAATATTTATTAAATTGTAGCATTTTGTTAGCCTCAATAGCCTAGTGGTCAGTCCCCTGACAATAATTTTTTTTAGCTTTGGGGCGACCCGAGTTCAAGTCCCGGGTCATCGAACTTTCTTGATACTATACTTTCCTATCATAATAAAAGGCAAAAAATATATTCTTTAAACTGTTGCAAGTTAAGCTCCATCCACACACAAAATAGAATCAGCATTTTTTTAAGCCATTACATCAACACCTCTCATAATGGGAGTGGGGGAACGGATTCTGACAACTGTTTTTCTTTTTGCCGTCGGATTCTGTTCCCCCCCATATTTCTAACACACTGAGGTTCTTATATTTAATAAATTATTGCATTTTGTTAGCCTCAATAGCCTAGTGGTCAGTCCCCTGACGATATTTTTTTTTAGCTTTGGGGCGACCCGAGTTCAAGTCCCGGGTCATCGAACTTTCTTGATACTATACTTTCCTATCATAATAAAAGGCAAAAAATATATTCTTTAAACTGTTGCAAGTTAAGCTCCATCCACACACAAAATAGAATCAGCATTTTTTAAGCCATTACATCAACACCTCTCATAATGGGAGTGGGGGAACGGATTCCGACAGCTGTTTTTTTGCCGTCGGATTCCGTTCCCCCTATGTTTCTTACACAATAAGGTTCTAATATTTATTAAATTGTAGCATTTTGTTAGCCTCAATAGCCTAGTGGTCAGTCCCCTGACAATATTTTTTTTTAGCTTTGGGGCGACCCGAGTTCAAGTCCCGGGTCATCGAACTTTCTTGATACTATACTTTCCTATCATAATAAAAGGCAAAAAATATATTCTTTAAACTGTTGCAAGTTAAGCTCCATCCACACACAAAATAGAATCAGCATTTTTTAAGCCATTACATCAACACCTCTCATAATGGGAGTGGGGGAACGGATTCTGACAACTGTTTTTCTTTTTGCCGTCGGATTCTGTTCCCCCCCATATTTCTAACACACTGAGGTTCTTATATTTATCAAACTGATGCTGTTTAAGCTCCATACACTCACAAAAATAGAATCAGCATTTTTTAAGCCATTACATCAACACCTCTCATAATGGGAGTGGGGGAACGGATTTCGACAGCTGAACTATTTGCCGTCGGATTCCGTTCCCCCTGTTTCTTACACAGTAAGGTTCTAATATTTATTAAATTATTGCATTTTGTTAGCCTCAATAGCCTAGTGGTCAGTCCCCTGACAATTTTTTTTTTTAGCTTTGGGGCGACCTGAGTTCAAGTCCCGGGTCATCGAACTTTCTTGATACTATACTTTCCTATCATAATAAAAGGCAAAAAATATATTCTTTAAACTGTTGCAAGTTAAGCTCCATCCACACACAAAATAGAATCAGCATTTTTTAAGCCATTACATCAACACCTCTCATAATGGGAGTGGGGGAACGGATTTCGACAGCTGAACTATTTGCCGTCGGATTCCGTTCCCCCTATGTTTCTTACACAGTAAGGTTCTAATATTTATTAAATTGTAGCATTTTGCTAGCCTCAATACCCTAGTGGTCAGTCCCCTGACAATATTTTTTTTTAGCTTTGGGGCGACCCGAGTTCAAGTCCCGGGTCATCGAACTTTCTTGATACTATACTTTCCTATCATAATAAAAGGCAAAAAATATATTCTTTAAACTGTTGCAAGTTAAGCTCCATCCACACACAAAATAGAATCAGCATTTTTTAAGCCATTACATCAACACCTCTCATAATGGGAGTGGGGGAACGGATTCTGACAGCTGTTTTTTTGCCGTCGGATTCCGTTCCCCCTATGTTTCTTACACAATAAGGTTCTAATATTTATTAAATTGTAGCATTTTGTTAGCCTCAATAGCCTAGTGGTCAGTCCCCTGACAATATTTTTTTTTAGCTTTGGGGCGACCCGAGTTCAAGTCCCGGGTCATCGAACTTTCTTGATACTATACTTTCCTATCATAATAAAAGGCAAAAAATATATTCTTTAAACTGTTGCAAGTTAAGCTCCATCCACACACAAAATAGAATCAGCATTTTTTAAGCCATTACATCAACACCTCTCATAATGGGAGTGGGGGAACGGATTCCGACAGCTGTTTTTTTGCCGTCGGATTCCGTTCCCCCTATGTTTCTTACACAGTAAGGTTCTAATATTTAATAAATTATTGCATTTTGTTAGCCTCAATAGCCTAGTGGTCAGTCCCCTGACGATATTTTTTTTTAGCTTTGGGGCGACCCGAGTTCAAGTCCCGGGTCATCGAACTTTCTTGATACTATACTTTCCTATCATAATAAAAGGCAAAAAATATATTCTTTAAACTGTTGCAAGTTAAGCTCCATCCACACACAAAATAGAATCAGCATTTTTTAAGCCATTACATCAACACCTCTCATAATGGGAGTGGGGGAACGGATTCCGACAGCTGTTTTTTTGCCATCGGATTCCGTTCCCCCTATGTTTCTTACACAATAAGGTTCTAATATTTATTAAATTGTAGCATTTTGTTAGCCTCAATAGCCTAGTGGTCAGTCCCCTGACAATATTTTTTTTTAGCTTTGGGGCGACCCGAGGTCAAGTCCCGGGTCATCGAACTTTCTTGATACTATACTTTCCTATCATAATAAAAGGCAAAAAATATATTCTTTAAACTGTTGCAAGTTAAGCTCCATCCACACACAAAATAGAATCAGCATTTTTTAAGCCATTACATCAACACCTCTCATAATGGGAGAGGGGAACGAATTCCGACAGCTGTTTTTTTGCCGTCGGATTCCGTTCCCCCTATGTTTCTTACACAATAAGGTTCTAATATTTATTAAATTGTAGCATTTTGTTATCCTCAATAGCCTAGTGGTCAGTCCCCTGAAAATATTTTTTTTTAGCTTTGGGGCGACCCGAGTTCAAGTCCCGGGTCATCGAACTTTCTTGATACTATACTTTCCTATCATAATAAAAGGCAAAAAGTATATTCTTTAAACTGTTGCAAGTTAAGCTCCATCCACACACAAAATAGAATCAGCATTTTTTAAGCCATTACATCAACACCTCTCATAATGGGAGTGGGGGAACGGATTCCGACAGCTGTTTTTTTGCCGTCGGATTCCGTTCCCCCTATGTTTCTTACACAATAAGGTTCTAATATTTATTAAATTGTAGCATTTTGTTAGCCTCAATAGCCTAGTGGTCAGTCCCCTGACAATATTTTTTTTTAGCTTTGGGGCGAACCGAGTTCAAGTCCCGGGTCATCGAACTTTCTTGATACTATACTTTCCTATCATAATAAAAGGCAAAAAATATATTCTTTAAACTGTTGCAAGTTAAGCTCCATCCACACACAAAATAGAATCAGCATTTTTTAAGCCATTACATCAACACCTCTCATAATGGGAGTGGGGGAACGGATTTCGACAGCTGAACTATTTGCCGTCGGATTCCGTTCCCCCTATGTTTCTTACACAGTAAGGTTCTAATATTTATTAAATTGTAGCATTTTGCTAGCCTCAATACCCTAGTGGTCAGTCCCCTGACAATATTTTTTTTTAGCTTTGGGGCGACCCGAGTTCAAGTCCCGGGTCATCGAACTTTCTTGATACTATACTTTCCTATCATAATAAAAAGGCAAAAAATATATTCTTTAAACTGTTGCAAGTTAAGCTCCATCCACACACAAAATAGAATCAGCATTTTTTAAGCCATTACATCAACACCTCTCATAATGGGAGTGGGGGAACGGATTCCGACAGCTGTTTTTTTGCCGTCGGATTCTGTTCCCCCTATGTTTCTTACACAGTAAGGTTCTAATATTTATTAAATTATTGCATTTTGTTAGCCTCAATAGCCTAGTGGTCAGTCCCCTGACGATATTTTTTTTTAGCTTTGGGGCGACCCGAGTTCAAGTCCCGGGTCATCGAACTTTCTTGATACTATACTTTCCTATCATAATAAAAGGCAAAAAATATATTCTTTAAACTGTTGCAAGTTAAGCTCCATCCACACACAAAATAGAATCAGCATTTTTTAAGCCATTACATCAACACCTCTCATAATGGGAGTGGGGGAACGGATTCCGACAGCTGTTTTTTTGCCGTCGGATTCCGTTCCCCCTATGTTTCTTACACAATAAGGTTCTAATATTTATTAAATTGTAGCATTTTGTTAGCCTCAATAGCCTAGTGGTCAGTCCCCTGACAATATTTTTTTTTATCTTTGGGGCGACCCGAGTTCAAGTCCCGGGTCATCGAACTTTCTTGATACTATACTTTCCTATCATAATAAAAGGCAAAAAATATATTCTTTAAACTGTTGCAAGTTAAGCTCCATCCACACACAAAATAGAATCAGCATTTTTTTAAGCCATTACATCAACACCTCTCATAATGGGAGTGGGGGAACGGATTCCGACAGCTGTTTTTTTGCCGTCGGATTCCGTTCCCCCTATGTTTCTTACACAATAAGGTTCTAATATTTATTAAATTGTAGCATTTTGTTAGCCTCAATAGCCTAGTGGTCAGTCCCCTGACAATAATTTTTTTTAGCTTTGGGGCGACCCGAGTTCAAGTCCCGGGTCATCGAACTTTCTTGATACTATACTTTCCTATCATAATAAAAGGCAAAAAATATATTCTTTAAACTGTTGCAAGTTAAGCTCAATCCACAAACAAAATAGAATCAGCATTTTTTAAGCCATTACATCAACACCTCTCATAATGGGAGTGGGGGAACGGATTCCGACAGCTGTTTTTTTGCCGTCGGATTCTGTTCCCCCTATGTTTCTTACACAGTAAGGTTCTAATATTTATTAAATTATTGCATTTTGTTAGCCTCAATAGCCTAGTGGTCAGTCCCCTGACGATATTTTTTTTTAGCTTTGGGGCGACCCGAGTTCAAGTCCCGGGTCATCGAACTTTCTTGATACTATACTTTCCTATCATAATAAAAGGCAAAAAATATATTCTTTAAACTGTTGCAAGTTAAGCTCCATCCACACACAAAATAGAATCAGCATTTTTTAAGCCATTACATCAACACCTCTCATAATGGGAGTGGGGAAACGGATTCCGACAGCTTTTTTTTTTGCCGTCGGATTCCGTTCCCCCTATGTTTCTTACACAATAAGGTTCTAATATTTATTAAATTGTAGCATTTTGTTAGCCTCAATAGCCTAGTGGTCAGTCCCCTGACAATAATTTTTTTTAGCTTTGGGGCGACCCGAGTTCAAGTCCCGGGTCATCGAACTTTCTTGATACTATACTTTCCTATCATAATAAAAGGCAAAAAATATATTCTTTAAACTGTTGCAAGTTAAGCTCCATCCACACACAAAATAGAATCAGCATTTTTTAAGCCATTACATCAACACCTCTCATAATGGGAGTGGGGGAACGGATTCTGACAACTGTTTTTCTTTTTTCCGTCGGATTCTGTTCCCCCCATATTTCTGACACACTGAGGATCTTATATTTATCAAACTGATGCTGTTTAAGCTCCATACACTCACAAAAATAGAATCAGCATTTTTTAAGCCATTACATCAACACCTCTCATAATGGGAGTGGGGGAACGGATTTCGACAGCTGAACTATTTGCCGTCGGATTCCGTTCCCCCTATGTTTCTTACACAGTAAGGTTCTAATATTTATTAAATTATTGCATTTTGTAAGCCCCAATAGCCTAGTGGTCAGTCCCCTGACAATATTTTTTTTTAGCTTTGGGGTGACCCGAGTTCAAGTCCCGGGTCATCGAACTTTCTTGATACTATACTTTCCTATCATAATAAAAGGCAAAAAATATATTCTTTAAACTGTTGCAAGTTAAGCTCCATCCACACACAAAATAGAATCAGCATTTTTTAAGCCATTACATCAACACCTCTCATAATGGGAGTGGGGGAACGGATTCTGACAACTGTTTTTCTTTTTTCCGTCGGATTCTGTTCCCCCCATATTTCTGACACACTGAGGATCTTATATTTATCAAACTGATGCTGTTTAAGCTCCATACACTCACAAAATAGAATCAGCATTTTTTAAGCCATTACATCAACACCTCTCATAATGGGAGTGGGGGAACGGATTCCGACAGCTGTTTTTCTTTTTTCCATCGGATTCTGTTCCCCCCATATTTCTGACACACTGAGGATCTTATATTTATCAAACTGATGCTGTTTAAGCTCCATCCACACACAAAATAGAATCAGCATTTTTTAAGCCATTACATCAACACCTCTCATAATGGGAGTGGGGGAACGGATTCCGACAGCTGTTTTTTTGCCGTCGGATTCTGTTCCCCCTATGTTTCTTACACAGTAAGGTTCTAATATTTATTAAATTATTGCATTTTGTTAGCCTCAATAGCCTAGTGGTCAGTCCCCTGATGATATTTTTTTTTAGCTTTGGGGCGACCCGAGTTCAAGTCCCGGGTCATCGAACTTTCTTGATACTATACTTTCCTATCATAATAAAAGGCAAAAAATATATTCTTTAAACTGTTGCAAGTTAAGCTCCATCCACACACAAAATAGAATCAGCATTTTTTAAGCCATTACATCAACACCTCTCATAATGGGAGTGGGGAAACGGATTCCGACAGCTTTTTTTTTTGCCGTCGGATTCCGTTCCCCCTATGTTTCTTACACAATAAGGTTCTAATATTTATTAAATTGTAGCATTTTGTTAGCCTCAATAGCCTAGTGGTCAGTCCCCTGACAATAATTTTTTTTAGCTTTGGGGCGACCCGAGTTCAAGTCCCGGGTCATCGAACTTTCTTGATACTATACTTTCCTATCATAATAAAAGGCAAAAAATATATTCTTTAAACTGTTGCAAGTTAAGCTCCATCCACACACAAAATAGAATCAGCATTTTTTAAGCCATTACATCAACACCTCTCATAATGGGAGTGGGGGAACGGATTCTGACAACTGTTTTTCTTTTTTCCGTCGGATTCTGTTCCCCCCATATTTCTGACACACTGAGGATCTTATATTTATCAAACTGATGCTGTTTAAGCTCCATACACTCACAAAAATAGAATCAGCATTTTTTAAGCCATTACATCAACACCTCTCATAATGGGAGTGGGGGAACGGATTTCGACAGCTGAACTATTTGCCGTCGGATTCCGTTCCCCCTATGTTTCTTACACAGTAAGGTTCTAATATTTATTAAATTATTGCATTTTGTAAGCCCCAATAGCCTAGTGGTCAGTCCCCTGACAATATTTTTTTTTAGCTTTGGGGTGACCCGAGTTCAAGTCCCGGGTCATCGAACTTTCTTGATACTATACTTTCCTATCATAATAAAAGGCAAAAAATATATTCTTTAAACTGTTGCAAGTTAAGCTCCATCCACACACAAAATAGAATCAGCATTTTTTAAGCCATTACATCAACACCTCTCATAATGGGAGTGGGGGAACGGATTCTGACAACTGTTTTTCTTTTTTCCGTCGGATTCTGTTCCCCCCATATTTCTGACACACTGAGGATCTTATATTTATCAAACTGATGCTGTTTAAGCTCCATACACTCACAAAAATAGAATCAGCATTTTTTAAGCCATTACATCAACACCTCTCATAATGGGAGTGGGGGAACGGATTTCGACAGCTGAACTATTTGCCGTCGGATTCCGTTCCCCCTATGTTTCTTACACAGTAAGGTTCTAATATTTATTAAATTATTGCATTTTGTTAGCCTCAATAGCCTAGTGGTCAGTCCCCTGACAATATTTTTTTTTAGCTTTGGGGCGACCCGAGTTCAAGTCCCGGGTCATCGAACTTTCTTGATACTATACTTTCCTATCATAATAAAAGGCAAAAAATATATTCTTTAAACTGTTGCAAGTTAAGCTCCATCCACACACAAAATAGAATCAGCATTTTTTAAGCCATTACATCAACACCTCTCATAATGGGAGTGGGGGAACGGATTCCGACAGCTGTTTTTTTGCCGTCGGATTCCGTTCCCCCTATGTTTCTTACACAATAAGGTTCTAATATTTATTAAATTGTAGCATTTTGTTAGCCTCAATAGCCTAGTGGTCAGTCCCCTGACAATATTTTTTTTTAGCTTTGGGGCGACCCGAGTTCAAGTCCCGGGTCATCGAACTTTCTTGATACTATACTTTCCTATCATAATAAAAGGCAAAAAATATATTCTTTAAACTGTTGCAAGTTTAGCTCCATCCACACACAAAATAGAATCAGCATTTTTTAAGCCATTACATCAACACCT
Source organism: Rutilus rutilus (assembly GCF_951802725.1). Classification (NCBI taxonomy): domain Eukaryota; kingdom Metazoa; phylum Chordata; class Actinopteri; order Cypriniformes; family Leuciscidae; genus Rutilus; species Rutilus rutilus. Next base: position 15,597,964 of record NC_140214.1, read on the forward strand.
CTCATAATGGGAGTGGGGGAACGGATTCTGACAACTGTTTTTCTTTTTGCCGTCGGATTCTGTTCCCCCCCATATTTCTAACACACTGAGGTTCTTATATTTATCAAACTGATGCTGTTTAAGCTCCATACACTCACAAAAATAGAATCAGCATTTTTTAAGCCATTACATCAACACCTCTCATAATGGGAGTGGGGGAACGGATTTCGACAGCTGAACTATTTGCCGTCGGATTCCGTTCCCCCTGTTTCTTACACAGTAAGGTTCTAATATTTATTAAATTATTGCATTTTGTTAGCCTCAATAGCCTAGTGGTCAGTCCCCTGACAATTTTTTTTTTTAGCTTTGGGGCGACCTGAGTTCAAGTCCCGGGTCATCGAACTTTCTTGATACTATACTTTCCTATCATAATAAAAGGCAAAAAATATATTCTTTAAACTGTTGCAAGTTAAGCTCCATCCACACACAAAATAGAATCAGCATTTTTTAAGCCATTACATCAACACCTCTCATAATGGGAGTGGGGGAACGGATTTCGACAGCTGAACTATTTGCCGTCGGATTCCGTTCCCCCTATGTTTCTTACACAGTAAGGTTCTAATATTTATTAAATTATAGCATTTTGCTAGCCTCAATACCCTAGTGGTCAGTCCCCTGACAATATTTTTTTTTAGCTTTGGGGCGACCCGAGTTCAAGTCCCGGGTCATCGAACTTTCTTGATACTATACTTTCCTATCATAATAAAAGGCAAAAAATATATTCTTTAAACTGTTGCAAGTTAAGCTCCATCCACACACAAAATAGAATCAGCATTTTTTAAGCCATTACATCAACACCTCTCATAATGGGAGTGGGGGAACGGATTCCGACAGCTGTTTTTTTGCCGTCGGATTCCGTTCCCCCTATGTTTCTTACACAATAAGGTTCTAATATTTATTAAATTGTAGCATTTTGTTAGCCTCAATAGCCTAGTGGTCAGTCCCCTGACAATATTTTTTTTTAGCTTTGGGGCGACCCGAGTTCAAGTCCCGGGTCATCGAACTTTCTTGATACTATACTTTCCTATCATAATAAAAGGCAAAAAATATATTCTTTAAACTGTTGCAAGTTAAGCTCCATCCACACACAAAATAGAATCAGCATTTTTTAAGCCATTACATCAACACCTCTCATAATGGGAGTGGGGGAACGGATTCTGACAACTGTTTTTCTTTTTTCCATCGGATTCTGTTCCCCCCATATTTCTGACACACTGAGGATCTTATATTTATCAAACTGATGCTGTTTAAGCTCCATACACTCACAAAAATAGAATCAGCATTTTTTAAGCCATTACATCAACACCTCTCATAATGGGAGTGGGGGAACGGATTTCGACAGCTGAACTATTTGCCGTCGGATTCCGTTCCCCCTATGTTTCTTACACAGTAAGGTTCTAATATTTATTAAATTGTAGCATTTTGTTAGCCTCAATAGCCTTGTGGTCAGTCCCCTGACAATATTTTTTTTTTAGCTTTGGGGCGACCCGAGTTCAAGTCCCGGGTCATCGAACTTTCTTGATACTATACTTTCCTATCATAATAAAAGGCAAAAAATATATTCTTTAAACTGTTGCAAGTTAAGCTCCATCCACACACAAAATAGAATCAGCATTTTTTAAGCCATTACATCAACACCTCTCATAATGGGAGTGGGGGAACGGATTCTGACAGCTGTTTTTTTGCCGTCGGATTCCGTTCCCCCTATGTTTCTTACACAATAAGGTTCTAATATTTATTAAATTGTAGCATTTTGTTAGCCTCAATAGCCTAGTGGTCAGTCCCCTGACAATATTTTTTTTTAGCTTTGGGGCGACCCGAGTTCAAGTCCCGGGTCATCGAACTTTCTTGATACTATACTTTCCTATCATAATAAAAGGCAAAAAATATATTCTTTAAACTGTTGCAAGTTAAGCTCCATCCACACACAAAATAGAATCAGCATTTTTTAAGCCATTACATCAACACCTCTCATAATGGGAGTGGGGGAACGGATTCCGACAGCTGTTTTTTTGCCGTCGGATTCCGTTCCCCCTATGTTTCTTACACAGTAAGGTTCTAATATTTATTAAATTATTGCATTTTGTTAGCCTCAATAGCCTAGTGGTCAGTCCCCTGACGATATTTTTTTTTAGCTTTGGGGCGACCCGAGTTCAAGTCCCGGGTCATCGAACTTTCTTGATACTATACTTTCCTATCATAATAAAAGGCAAAAAATATATTCTTTAAACTGTTGCAAGTTAAGCTCCATCCACACACAAAATAGAATCAGCATTTTTTAAGCCATTACATCAACACCTCTCATAATGGGAGTGGGGGAACGGATTCTGACAGCTGTTTTTTTTGCCGTCGGATTCCGTTCCCCCTATGTTTCTTACACAATAAGGTTCTAATATTTATTAAATTGTAGCATTTTGTTAGCCTCAATAGCCTAGTGGTCAGTCCCCTGACAATATTTTTTTTTAGCTTTGGGGCGACCCGAGTTCAAGTCCCGGGTCATCGAACTTTCTTGATACTATACTTTCCTATCATAATAAAAGGCAAAAAATATATTCTTTAAACTGTTGCAAGTTAAGCTCCATCCACACACAAAATAGAATCAGCATTTTTTAAGCCATTACATCAACACCTCTCATAATGGGAGTGGGGGAACGGATTCCGACAGCTGTTTTTTTGCCGTCGGATTCCGTTCCCCCTATGTTTCTTACACAGTAAGGTTCTAATATTTATTAAATTATTGCATTTTGTTAGCCTCAATAGCCTAGTGGTCAGTCCCCTGACGATATTTTTTTTTAGCTTTGGGGCGACCCGAGTTCAAGTCCCGGGTCATCGAACTTTCTTGATACTATACTTTCCTATCATAATAAAAGGCAAAAAATATATTCTTTAAACTGTTGCAAGTTAAGCTCCATCCACACACAAAATAGAATCAGCATTTTTTAAGCCATTACATCAACACCTCTCATAATGGGAGAGGGGAACGAATTCCGACAGCTGTTTTTTTGCCGTCGGATTCCGTTCCCCCTATGTTTCTTACACAATAAGGTTCTAATATTTATTAAATTGTAGCATTTTGTTATCCTCAATAGCCTAGTGGTCAGTCCCCTGAAAATATTTTTTTTTAGCTTTGGGGCGACCCGAGTTCAAGTCCCGGGTCATCGAACTTTCTTGATACTATACTTTCCTATCATAATAAAAGGCAAAAAGTATATTCTTTAAACTGTTGCAAGTTAAGCTCCATCCACACACAAAATAGAATCAGCATTTTTTAAGCCATTACATCAACACCTCTCATAATGGGAGTGGGGGAACGGATTCCGACAGCTGTTTTTTTGCCGTCGGATTCCGTTCCCCCTATGTTTCTTACACAATAAGGTTCTAATATTTATTAAATTGTAGCATTTTGTTAGCCTCAATAGCCTAGTGGTCAGTCCCCTGACAATATTTTTTTTTAGCTTTGGGGCGAACCGAGTTCAAGTCCCGGGTCATCGAACTTTCTTGATACTATACTTTCCTATCATAATAAAAGGCAAAAAATATATTCTTTAAACTGTTGCAAGTTAAGCTCCATCCACACACAAAATAGAATCAGCATTTTTTAAGCCATTACATCAACACCTCTCATAATGGGAGTGGGGGAACGGATTTCGACAGCTGAACTATTTGCCGTCGGATTCCGTTCCCCCTATGTTTCTTACACAGTAAGGTTCTAATATTTATTAAATTGTAGCATTTTGCTAGCCTCAATACCCTAGTGGTCAGTCCCCTGACAATATTTTTTTTTAGCTTTGGGGCGACCCGAGTTCAAGTCCCGGCTCATCGAACTTTCTTGATACTATACTTTCCTATCATAATAAAAAGGCAAAAAATATATTCTTTAAACTGTTGCAAGTTAAGCTCCATCCACACACAAAATAGAATCAGCATTTTTTAAGCCATTACATCAACACCTCTCATAATGGGAGTGGGGGAACGGATTCCGACAGCTGTTTTTTTGCCGTCGGATTCTGTTCCCCCTATGTTTCTTACACAGTAAGGTTCTAATATTTATTAAATTATTGCATTTTGTTAGCCTCAATAGCCTAGTGGTCAGTCCCCTGACGATATTTTTTTTTAGCTTTGGGGCGACCCGAGTTCAAGTCCCGGGTCATCGAACTTTCTTGATACTATACTTTCCTATCATAATAAAAGGCAAAAAATATATTCTTTAAACTGTTGCAAGTTAAGCTCCATCCACACACAAAATAGAATCAGCATTTTTTAAGCCATTACATCAACACCTCTCATAATGGGAGTGGGGGAACGGATTCCGACAGCTGTTTTTTTGCCGTCGGATTCCGTTCCCCCTATGTTTCTTACACAATAAGGTTCTAATATTTATTAAATTGTAGCATTTTGTTAGCCTCAATAGCCTAGTGGTCAGTCCCCTGACAATATTTTTTTTTATCTTTGGGGCGACCCGAGTTCAAGTCCCGGGTCATCGAACTTTCTTGATACTATACTTTCCTATCATAATAAAAGGCAAAAAATATATTCTTTAAACTGTTGCAAGTTAAGCTCCATCCACACACAAAATAGAATCAGCATTTTTTTAAGCCATTACATCAACACCTCTCATAATGGGAGTGGGGGAACGGATTCCGACAGCTGTTTTTTTGCCGTCGGATTCCGTTCCCCCTATGTTTCTTACACAATAAGGTTCTAATATTTATTAAATTGTAGCATTTTGTTAGCCTCAATAGCCTAGTGGTCAGTCCCCTGACAATAATTTTTTTTAGCTTTGGGGCGACCCGAGTTCAAGTCCCGGGTCATCGAACTTTCTTGATACTATACTTTCCTATCATAATAAAAGGCAAAAAATATATTCTTTAAACTGTTGCAAGTTAAGCTCAATCCACAAACAAAATAGAATCAGCATTTTTTAAGCCATTACATCAACACCTCTCATAATGGGAGTGGGGGAACGGATTCCGACAGCTGTTTTTTTGCCGTCGGATTCTGTTCCCCCTATGTTTCTTACACAGTAAGGTTCTAATATTTATTAAATTATTGCATTTTGTTAGCCTCAATAGCCTAGTGGTCAGTCCCCTGACGATATTTTTTTTTAGCTTTGGGGCGACCCGAGTTCAAGTCCCGGGTCATCGAACTTTCTTGATACTATACTTTCCTATCATAATAAAAGGCAAAAAATATATTCTTTAAACTGTTGCAAGTTAAGCTCCATCCACACACAAAATAGAATCAGCATTTTTTAAGCCATTACATCAACACCTCTCATAATGGGAGTGGGGAAACGGATTCCGACAGCTTTTTTTTTGCCGTCGGATTCCGTTCCCCCTATGTTTCTTACACAATAAGGTTCTAATATTTATTAAATTGTAGCATTTTGTTAGCCTCAATAGCCTAGTGGTCAGTCCCCTGACAATAATTTTTTTTAGCTTTGGGGCGACCCGAGTTCAAGTCCCGGGTCATCGAACTTTCTTGATACTATACTTTCCTATCATAATAAAAGGCAAAAAATATATTCTTTAAACTGTTGCAAGTTAAGCTCCATCCACACACAAAATAGAATCAGCATTTTTTAAGCCATTACATCAACACCTCTCATAATGGGAGTGGGGGAACGGATTCTGACAACTGTTTTTCTTTTTTCCGTCGGATTCTGTTCCCCCCATATTTCTGACACACTGAGGATCTTATATTTATCAAACTGATGCTGTTTAAGCTCCATACACTCACAAAAATAGAATCAGCATTTTTTAAGCCATTACATCAACACCTCTCATAATGGGAGTGGGGGAACGGATTTCGACAGCTGAACTATTTGCCGTCGGATTCCGTTCCCCCTATGTTTCTTACACAGTAAGGTTCTAATATTTATTAAATTATTGCATTTTGTAAGCCCCAATAGCCTAGTGGTCAGTCCCCTGACAATATTTTTTTTTAGCTTTGGGGTGACCCGAGTTCAAGTCCCGGGTCATCGAACTTTCTTGATACTATACTTTCCTATCATAATAAAAGGCAAAAAATATATTCTTTAAACTGTTGCAAGTTAAGCTCCATCCACACACAAAATAGAATCAGCATTTTTTAAGCCATTACATCAACACCTCTCATAATGGGAGTGGGGGAACGGATTCTGACAACTGTTTTTCTTTTTTCCGTCGGATTCTGTTCCCCCCATATTTCTGACACACTGAGGATCTTATATTTATCAAACTGATGCTGTTTAAGCTCCATACACTCACAAAAATAGAATCAGCATTTTTTAAGCCATTACATCAACACCTCTCATAATGGGAGTGGGGGAACGGATTTCGACAGCTGAACTATTTGCCGTCGGATTCCGTTCCCCCTATGTTTCTTACACAGTAAGGTTCTAATATTTATTAAATTATTGCATTTTGTTAGCCTCAATAGCCTAGTGGTCAGTCCCCTGACAATATTTTTTTTTAGCTTTGGGGCGACCCGAGTTCAAGTCCCGGGTCATCGAACTTTCTTGATACTATACTTTCCTATCATAATAAAAGGCAAAAAATATATTCTTTAAACTGTTGCAAGTTAAGCTCCATCCACACACAAAATAGAATCAGCATTTTTTAAGCCATTACATCAACACCTCTCATAATGGGAGTGGGGGAACGGATTCCGACAGCTGTTTTTTTGCCGTCGGATTCCGTTCCCCCTATGTTTCTTACACAATAAGGTTCTAATATTTATTAAATTGTAGCATTTTGTTAGCCTCAATAGCCTAGTGGTCAGTCCCCTGACAATATTTTTTTTTAGCTTTGGGGCGACCCGAGTTCAAGTCCCGGGTCATCGAACTTTCTTGATACTATACTTTCCTATCATAATAAAAGGCAAAAAATATATTCTTTAAACTGTTGCAAGTTTAGCTCCATCCACACACAAAATAGAATCAGCATTTTTTAAGCCATTACATCAACACCTCTCATAATGGGAGTGGGGGAACGGATTCTGACAACTGTTTTTCTTTTTGCCGTCGGATTCTGTTCCCCCCCATATTTCTAACACACTGAGGTTCTTATATTTATCAAACTGATGCTGTTTAAGCTCCATACACTCACAAAAATAGAATCAGCATTTTTTAAGCCATTACATCAACACCTCTCATAATGGGAGTGGGGGAACGGATTTCGACAGCTGAACTATTTGCCGTCGGATTCCGTTCCCCCTGTTTCTTACACAGTAAGGTTCTAATATTTATTAAATTATTGCATTTTGTTAGCCTCAATAGCCTAGTGGTCAGTCCCCTGACAATTTTTTTTTTTAGCTTTGGGGCGACCTGAGTTCAAGTCCCGGGTCATCGAACTTTCTTGATACTATACTTTCCTATCATAATAAAAGGCAAAAAATATATTCTTTAAACTGTTGCAAGTTAAGCTCCATCCACACACAAAATAGAATCAGCATTTTTTAAGCCATTACATCAACACCTCTCATAATGGGAGTGGGGGAACGGATTTCGACAGCTGAACTATTTGCCGTCGGATTCCGTTCCCCCTATGTTTCTTACACAGTAAGGTTCTAATATTTATTAAATTATAGCATTTTGCTAGCCTCAATACCCTAGTGGTCAGTCCCCTGACAATATTTTTTTTTAGCTTTGGGGCGACCCGAGTTCAAGTCCCGGGTCATCGAACTTTCTTGATACTATACTTTCCTATCATAATAAAAGGCAAAAAATATATTCTTTAAACTGTTGCAAGTTAAGCTCCATCCACACACAAAATAGAATCAGCATTTTTTAAGCCATTACATCAACACCTCTCATAATGGGAGTGGGGGAACGGATTCCGACAGCTGTTTTTTTGCCGTCGGATTCCGTTCCCCCTATGTTTCTTACACAATAAGGTTCTAATATTTATTAAATTGTAGCATTTTGTTAGCCTCAATAGCCTAGTGGTCAGTCCCCTGACAATATTTTTTTTTAGCTTTGGGGCGACCCGAGTTCAAGTCCCGGGTCATCGAACTTTCTTGATACTATACTTTCCTATCATAATAAAAGGCAAAAAATATATTCTTTAAACTGTTGCAAGTTAAGCTCCATCCACACACAAAATAGAATCAGCATTTTTTAAGCCATTACATCAACACCTCTCATAATGGGAGTGGGGGAACGGATTCTGACAACTGTTTTTCTTTTTTCCGTCGGATTCTGTTCCCCCCATATTTCTGACACACTGAGGATCTTATATTTATCAAACTGATGCTGTTTAAGCTCCATACACTCACAAAAATAGAATCAGCATTTTTTAAGCCATTACATCAACACCTCTCATAATGGGAGTGGGGGAACGGATTTCGACAGCTGAACTATTTGCCGTCGGATTCCGTTCCCCCTATGTTTCTTACACAGTAAGGTTCTAATATTTATTAAATTGTAGCATTTTGTTAGCCTCAATAGCCTTGTGGTCAGTCCCCTGACAATATTTTTTTTTTAGCTTTGGGGCGACCCGAGTTCAAGTCCCGGGTCATCGAACTTTCTTGATACTATACTTTCCTATCATAATAAAAGGCAAAAAATATATTCTTTAAACTGTTGCAAGTTAAGCTCCATCCACACACAAAATAGAATCAGCATTTTTTAAGCCATTACATCAACACCTCTCATAATGGGAGTGGGGGAACGGATTCTGACAGCTGTTTTTTTGCCGTCGGATTCCGTTCCCCCTATGTTTCTTACACAATAAGGTTCTAATATTTATTAAATTGTAGCATTTTGTTAGCCTCAATAGCCTAGTGGTCAGTCCCCTGACAATATTTTTTTTTAGCTTTGGGGCGACCCGAGTTCAAGTCCCGGGTCATCGAACTTTCTTGATACTATACTTTCCTATCATAATAAAAGGCAAAAAATATATTCTTTAAACTGTTGCAAGTTAAGCTCCATCCACACACAAAATAGAATCAGCATTTTTTAAGCCATTACATCAACACCTCTCATAATGGGAGTGGGGGAACGGATTCCGACAGCTGTTTTTTTGCCGTCGGATTCCGTTCCCCCTATGTTTCTTACACAGTAAGGTTCTAATATTTATTAAATTATTGCATTTTGTTAGCCTCAATAGCCTAGTGGTCAGTCCCCTGACGATATTTTTTTTTAGCTTTGGGGCGACCCGAGTTCAAGTCCCGGGTCATCGAACTTTCTTGATACTATACTTTCCTATCATAATAAAAGGCAAAAAATATATTCTTTAAACTGTTGCAAGTTAAGCTCCATCCACACACAAAATAGAATCAGCATTTTTTAAGCCATTACATCAACACCTCTCATAATGGGAGTGGGGGAACGGATTCTGACAGCTGTTTTTTTTGCCGTCGGATTCCGTTCCCCCTATGTTTCTTACACAATAAGGTTCTAATATTTATTAAATTGTAGCATTTTGTTAGCCTCAATAGCCTAGTGGTCAGTCCCCTGACAATATTTTTTTTTAGCTTTGGGGCGACCCGAGTTCAAGTCCCGGGTCATCGAACTTTCTTGATACTATACTTTCCTATCATAATAAAAGGCAAAAAATATATTCTTTAAACTGTTGCAAGTTAAGCTCCATCCACACACAAAATAGAATCAGCATTTTTTAAGCCATTACATCAACACCTCTCATAATGGGAGTGGGGGAACGGATTCCGACAGCTGTTTTTTTGCCGTCGGATTCCGTTCCCCCTATGTTTCTTACACAGTAAGGTTCTAATATTTATTAAATTATTGCATTTTGTTAGCCTCAATAGCCTAGTGGTCAGTCCCCTGACGATATTTTTTTTTAGCTTTGGGGCGACCCGAGTTCAAGTCCCGGGTCATCGAACTTTCTTGATACTATACTTTCCTATCATAATAAAAGGCAAAAAATATATTCTTTAAACTGTTGCAAGTTAAGCTCCATCCACACACAAAATAGAATCAGCATTTTTTAAGCCATTACATCAACACCTCTCATAATGGGAGTGGGGGAACGGATTCCGACAGCTGTTTTTTTGCCGTCGGATTCCGTTCCCCCTATGTTTCTTACACAATAAGGTTCTAATATTTATTAAATTGTAGCATTTTGTTAGCCTCAATAGCCTAGTGGTCAGTCCCCTGACAATATTTTTTTTTAGCTTTGGGGCGACCCGAGGTCAAGTCCCGGGTCATCGAACTTTCTTGATACTACACTTTCCTATCATAATAAAAGGCAAAAAATATATTCTTTAAACTGTTGCAAGTTAAGCTCTATCCACACACAAAATAGAATCAGCATTTTTTAAGCCATTACATCAACACCTCTCATAATGGGAGTGGGGGAACGGATTTCGACAGCTGAACTATTTGCCGTCGGATTCCGTTCCCCCTATGTTTCTTACACAGTAAGGTTCTAATATTTATTAAATTATAGCATTTTGCTAGCCTCAATACCCTAGTGGTCAGTCCCCTGACAATATTTTTTTTTAGCTTTGGGGCGACCCGAGTTCAAGTCCCGGGTCATCGAACTTTCTTGATACTATACTTTCCTATCATAATAAAAGGCAAAAAATATATTCTTTAAACTGTTGCAAGTTAAGCTCCATCCACACACAAAATAGAATCAGCATTTTTTAAGCCATTACATCAACACCTCTCATAATGGGAGTGGGGGAACGGATTCCGACAGCTGTTTTTTTGCCGTCGGATTCCGTTCCCCCTATGTTTCTTACACAATAAGGTTCTAATATTTATTAAATTGTAGCATTTTGTTAGCCTCAATAGCCTAGTGGTCAGTCCCCTGACAATATTTTTTTTTAGCTTTGGGGCGACCCGAGTTCAAGTCCCGGGTCATCGAACTTTCTTGATACTATACTTTCCTATCATAATAAAAGGCAAAAAATATATTCTTTAAACTGTTGCAAGTTAAGCTCCATCCACACACAAAATAGAATCAGCATTTTTTAAGCCATTACATCAACACCTCTCATAATGGGAGTGGGGGAACGGATTCTGACAACTGTTTTTCTTTTTTCCGTCGGATTCTGTTCCCCCCATATTTCTGACACACTGAGGATCTTATATTTATCAAACTGATGCTGTTTAAGCTCCATACACTCACAAAAATAGAATCAGCATTTTTTAAGCCATTACATCAACACCTCTCATAATGGGAGTGGGGGAACGGATTTCGACAGCTGAACTATTTGCCGTCGGATTCCGTTCCCCCTATGTTTCTTACACAGTAAGGTTCTAATATTTATTAAATTGTAGCATTTTGTTAGCCTCAATAGCCTTGTGGTCAGTCCCCTGACAATATTTTTTTTTTAGCTTTGGGGCGACCCGAGTTCAAGTCCCGGGTCATCGAACTTTCTTGATACTATACTTTCCTATCATAATAAAAGGCAAAAAATATATTCTTTAAACTGTTGCAAGTTAAGCTCCATCCACACACAAAATAGAATCAGCATTTTTTAAGCCATTACATCAACACCTCTCATAATGGGAGTGGGGGAACGGATTCTGACAGCTGTTTTTTTGCCGTCGGATTCCGTTCCCCCTATGTTTCTTACACAATAAGGTTCTAATATTTATTAAATTGTAGCATTTTGTTAGCCTCAATAGCCTAGTGGTCAGTCCCCTGACAATATTTTTTTTTAGCTTTGGGGCGACCCGAGTTCAAGTCCCGGGTCATCGAACTTTCTTGATACTATACTTTCCTATCATAATAAAAGGCAAAAAATATATTCTTTAAACTGTTGCAAGTTAAGCTCCATCCACACACAAAATAGAATCAGCATTTTTTAAGCCATTACATCAACACCTCTCATAATGGGAGTGGGGGAACGGATTCCGACAGCTGTTTTTTTGCCGTCGGATTCCGTTCCCCCTATGTTTCTTACACAGTAAGGTTCTAATATTTATTAAATTATTGCATTTTGTTAGCCTCAATAGCCTAGTGGTCAGTCCCCTGACGATATTTTTTTTTAGCTTTGGGGCGACCCGAGTTCAAGTCCCGGGTCATCGAACTTTCTTGATACTATACTTTCCTATCATAATAAAAGGCAAAAAATATATTCTTTAAACTGTTGCAAGTTAAGCTCCATCCACACACAAAATAGAATCAGCATTTTTTAAGCCATTACATCAACACCTCTCATAATGGGAGTGGGGGAACGGATTCCGACAGCTGTTTTTTTGCCGTCGGATTCCGTTCCCCCTATGTTTCTTACACAATAAGGTTCTAATATTTATTAAATTGTAGCATTTTGTTAGCCTCAATAGCCTAGTGGTCAGTCCCCTGATAATATTTTTTTTTAGCTTTGGGGCGACCCGAGGTCAAGTCCCGGGTCATCGAACTTTCTTGATACTATACTTTCCTATCATAATAAAAGGCAAAAAATATATTCTTTAAACTGTTGCAAGTTAAGCTCCATCCACACACAAAATAGAATCAGCATTTTTTAAGCCATTACATCAACACCTCTCATAATGGGAGTGGGGGAACGGATTCCGACAGCTGTTTTTTTGCCGTCGGATTCTGTTCCCCCTATGTTTCTTACACAGTAAGGTTCTAATATTTATTAAATTATTGCATTTTGTTAGCCTCAATAGCCTAGTGGTCAGTCCCCTGACGATATTTTTTTTTAGCTTTGGGGCGACCCGAGTTCAAGTCCCGGGTCATCGAACTTTCTTGATACTATACTTTGCTATCATAATAAAAGGCAAAAAATATATTCTTTAAACTGTTGCAAGTTAAGCTCCATCCACACACAAAATAGAATCAGCATTTTTTAAGCCATTACATCAACACCTCTCATAATGGGAGTGGGGGAACGGATTCCGACAGCTGTTTTTTTGCCGTCGGATTCCGTTCCCCCTATGTTTCTTACACAATAAGGTTCTAATATTTATTAAATTGTAGCATTTTGTTAGCCTCAATAGCCTAGTGGTCAGTCCCCTGACAATATTTTTTTTTAGCTTTGGGGCGACCCGAGTTCAAGTCCCGGGTCATCGAACTTTCTTGATACTATACTTTCCTATCATAATAAAAGGCAAAAAATATATTCTTTAAACTGTTGCAAGTTAAGCTCCATCCACACACAAAATAGAATCAGCATTTTTTAAGCCATTACATCAACACCTCTCATAATGGGAGTGGGGGAACGGATTCTGACAACTGTTTTTCTTTTTTCCGTCGGATTCTGTTCCCCCCATATTTCTGACACACTGAGGATCTTATATTTATCAAACTGATGCTGTTTAAGCTCCATACACTCACAAAAATAGAATCAGCATTTTTTAAGCCATTACATCAACACCTCTCATAATGGGAGTGGGGGAACGGATTTCGACAGCTGAACTATTTGCCGTCGGATTCCGTTCCCCCTATGTTTCTTACACAGTAAGGTTCTAATATTTATTAAATTATTGCATTTTGTTAGCCTCAATAGCCTAGTGGTCAGTCCCCTGACAATATTTTTTTTTAGCTTTGGGGCGACCCGAGTTCAAGTCCCGGGTCATCGAACTTTCTTGATACTATACTTTCCTATCATAATAAAAGGCAAAAAATATATTCTTTAAACTGTTGCAAGTTAAGCTCCATCCACACACAAAATAGAATCAGCATTTTTTAAGCCATTACATCAACACCTCTCATAATGGGAGTGGGGGAACGGATTCCGACAGCTGTTTTTTTGCCGTCGGATTCCGTTCCCCCTATGTTTCTTACACAATAAGGTTCTAATATTTATTAAATTGTAGCATTTTGTTAGCCTCAATAGCCTAGTGGTCAGTCCCCTGACAATATTTTTTTTTAGCTTTGGGGCGACCCGAGTTCAAGTCCCGGGTCATCGAACTTTCTTGATACTATACTTTCCTATCATAATAAAAGGCAAAAAATATATTCTTTAAACTGTTGCAAGTTTAGCTCCATCCACACACAAAATAGAATCAGCATTTTTTAAGCCATTACATCAACACCTCTCATAATGGGAGTGGGGGAACGGATTCTGACAACTGTTTTTCTTTTTGCCGTCGGATTCTGTTCCCCCCCATATTTCTAACACACTGAGGTTCTTATATTTATCAAACTGATGCTGTTTAAGCTCCATACACTCACAAAAATAGAATCAGCATTTTTTAAGCCATTACATCAACACCTCTCATAATGGGAGTGGGGGAACGGATTTCGACAGCTGAACTATTTGCCGTCGGATTCCGTTCCCCCTGTTTCTTACACAGTAAGGTTCTAATATTTATTAAATTATTGCATTTTGTTAGCCTCAATAGCCTAGTGGTCAGTCCCCTGACAATTTTTTTTTTTAGCTTTGGGGCGACCTGAGTTCAAGTCCCGGGTCATCGAACTTTCTTGATACTATACTTTCCTATCATAATAAAAGGCAAAAAATATATTCTTTAAACTGTTGCAAGTTAAGCTCCATCCACACACAAAATAGAATCAGCATTTTTTAAGCCATTACATCAACACCTCTCATAATGGGAGTGGGGGAACGGATTTCGACAGCTGAACTATTTGCCGTCGGATTCCGTTCCCCCTATGTTTCTTACACAGTAAGGTTCTAATATTTATTAAATTATAGCATTTTGCTAGCCTCAATACCCTAGTGGTCAGTCCCCTGACAATATTTTTTTTTAGCTTTGGGGCGACCCGAGTTCAAGTCCCGGGTCATCGAACTTTCTTGATACTATACTTTCCTATCATAATAAAAGGCAAAAAATATATTCTTTAAACTGTTGCAAGTTAAGCTCCATCCACACACAAAATAGAATCAGCATTTTTTAAGCCATTACATCAACACCTCTCATAATGGGAGTGGGGGAACGGATTCCGACAGCTGTTTTTTTGCCGTCGGATTCCGTTCCCCCTATGTTTCTTACACAATAAGGTTCTAATATTTATTAAATTGTAGCATTTTGTTAGCCTCAATAGCCTAGTGGTCAGTCCCCTGACAATATTTTTTTTTAGCTTTGGGGCGACCCGAGTTCAAGTCCCGGGTCATCGAACTTTCTTGATACTATACTTTCCTATCATAATAAAAGGCAAAAAATATATTCTTTAAACTGTTGCAAGTTAAGCTCCATCCACACACAAAATAGAATCAGCATTTTTTAAGCCATTACATCAACACCTCTCATAATGGGAGTGGGGGAACGGATTCCGACAGCTGTTTTTTTTGCCGTCGGATTCCGTTCCCCCTATGTTTCTTACACAGTAAGGTTCTAATATTTAATAAATTATTGCATTTTGTTAGCCTCAATAGCCTAGTGGTCAGTCCCCTGACAATATTTTTTTTTAGCTTTGGGGCGACCCGAGGTCAAGTCCCGGGTCATCGAACTTTCTTGATACTATACTTTCCTATCATAATAAAAGGCAAAAAATATATTCTTTAAACTGTTGCAAGTTAAGCTCCATCCACACACAAAATAGAATCAGCATTTTTTAAGCCATTACATCAACACCTCTCATAATGGGAGTGGGGGAACGGATTCCGACAGCTGTTTTTTTGCCGTCGGATTCCGTTCCCCCTATGTTTCTTACACAATAAGGTTCTAATATTTATTAAATTGTAGCATTTTGTTAGCCTCAATAGCCTAGTGGTCAGTCCCCTGACAATATTTTTTTTTAGCTTTGGGGCGACCCGAGTTCAAGTCCCGGGTCATCGAACTTTCTTGATACTGTACTTTCCTATCATAATAAAAGGCAAAAAATATATTCTTTAAACTGTTGCAAGTTAAGCTCTATCCACACACAAAATAGAATCAGCATTTTTTAAGCCATTACATCAACACCTCTCATAATGGGAGTGGGGGAACGGATTTCGACAGCTGAACTATTTGCCGTCGGATTCCGTTCCCCCTATGTTTCTTACACAGTAAGGTTCTAATATTTATTAAATTGTAGCATTTTGCTAGCCTCAATACCCTAGTGGTCAGTCCCCTGACAATATTTTTTTTTAGCTTTGGGGCGACCCGAGTTCAAGTCCCGGGTCATCGAACTTTCTTGATACTATACTTTCCTATCATAATAAAAGGCAAAAAATATATTCTTTAAACTGTTGCAAGTTAAGCTCCATCCACACACAAAATAGAATCAGCATTTTTTAAGCCATTACATCAACACCTCTCATAATGGGAGTGGGGGAACGGATTCCGACAGCTGTTTTTTTGCCGTCGGATTCTGTTCCCCCTATGTTTCTTACACAGTAAGGTTCTAATATTTATTAAATTATTGCATTTTGTTAGCCTCAATAGCCTAGTGGTCAGTCCCCTGACGATATTTTTTTTTAGCTTTGGGGCGACCCGAGTTCAAGTCCCGGGTCATCGAACTTTCTTGATACTATACTTTCCTATCATAATAAAAGGCAAAAAATATATTCTTTAAACTGTTGCAAGTTAAGCTCCATCCACACACAAAATAGAATCAGCATTTTTTAAGCCATTACATCAACACCTCTCATAATGGGAGTGGGGGAACGGATTCCGACAGCTGTTTTTTTGCCGTCAGATTCCGTTCCCCCTATGTTTCTTACACAATAAGGTTCTAATATTTATTAAATTGTAGTATTTTGTTAGCCTCAATAGCCTAGTGGTCAGTCCCCTGACAATATTTTTTTTTAGCTTTGGGGCGACCCGAGTTCAAGTCCCGGGTCATCGAACTTTCTTGATACTATACTTTCCTATCATAATAAAAGGCAAAAAATATATTCTTTAAACTGTTGCAAGTTAAGCTCCATCCACACACAAAATAGAATCAGCATTTTTTTAAGCCATTACATCAACACCTCTCATAATGGGAGTGGGGGAACGGATTCCGACAGCTGTTTTTTTGCCGTCGGATTCCGTTCCCCCTATGTTTCTTACACAATAAGGTTCTAATATTTATTAAATTGTAGCATTTCGTTAGCCTCAATAGCCTAGTGGTCAGTCCCCTGACAATAATTTTTTTTAGCTTTGGGGCGACCCGAGTTCAAGTCCCGGGTCATCGAACTTTCTTGATACTATACTTTCCTATCATAATAAAAGGCAAAAAATATATTCTTTAAACTGTTGCAAGTTAAGCTCCATCCACACACAAAATAGAATCAGCATTTTTTAAGCCATTACATCAACACCTCTCATAATGGGAGTGGGGGAACGGATTCTGACAACTGTTTTTCTTTTTTCCGTCGGATTCCGTTCCCCCCATATTTCTGACACACTGAGGATCTTATATTTATCAAACTGATGCTGTTTAAGCTCCATACACTCACAAAAATAGAATCAGCATTTTTTAAGCCATTACATCAACACCTCTCATAATGGGAGTGGGGGAACGGATTTCGACAGCTGAACTATTTGCCGTCGGATTCCGTTCCCCCTATGTTTCTTACACAGTAAGGTTCTAATATTTATTAAATTATTGCATTTTGTAAGCCTCAATAGCCTAGTGGTCAGTCCCCTGACAATATTTTTTTTTAGCTTTGGGGTGACCCGAGTTCAAGTCCCGGGTCATCGAACTTTCTTGATACTATACTTTCCTATCATAATAAAAGGCAAAAAATATATTCTTTAAACTGTTGCAAGTTAAGCTCCATCCACACACAAAATAGAATCAGCATTTTTTAAGCCATTACATCAACACCTCTCATAATGGGAGTGGGGGAACGGATTCTGACAACTGTTTTTCTTTTTTCCGTCGGATTCTGTTCCCCCCATATTTCTGACACACTGAGGATCTTATATTTATCAAACTGATGCTGTTTAAGCTCCATACACTCACAAAAATAGAATCAGCATTTTTTAAGCCATTACATCAACACCTCTCATAATGGGAGTGGGGGAACGGATTTCGACAGCTGAACTATTTGCCGTCGGATTCCGTTCCCCCTATGTTTCTTACACAGTAAGGTTCTAATATTTATTAAATTATTGCATTTTGTTAGCCTCAATAGCCTAGTGGTCAGTCCCCTGACAATATTTTTTTTTAGCTTTGGGGCGACCCGAGTTCAAGTCCCGGGTCATCGAACTTTCTTGATACAATACTTTCCTATCATAATAAAAGGCAAAAAATATATTCTTTAAACTGTTGCAAGTTAAGCTCCATCCACACACAAAATAGAATCAGCATTTTTTAAGCCATTACATCAACACCTCTCATAATGGGAGTGGGGGAACGGATTCCGACAGCTGTTTTTTTGCCGTCGGATTCCGTTCCCCCTATGTTTCTTACACAATAAGGTTCTAATATTTATTAAATTGTAGCATTTTGTTAGCCTCAATAGCCTAGTGGTCAGTCCCCTGACAATAATTTTTTTTAGCTTTGGGGCGACCCGAGTTCAAGTCCCGGGTCATCGAACTTTCTTGATACTATACTTTCCTATCATAATAAAAGGCAAAAAATATATTCTTTAAACTGTTGCAAGTTAAGCTCCATCCACACACAAAATAGAATCAGCATTTTTTAAGCCATTACATCAACACCTCTCATAATGGGAGTGGGGGAACGGATTCTGACAACTGTTTTTCTTTTTTCCGTCGGATTCTGTTCCCCCCATATTTCTGACACACTGAGGATCTTATATTCATCAAACTGATGCTGTTTAAGCTCCATACACTCACAAAAATAGAATCAGCATTTTTTAAGCCATTACATCAACACCTCTCATAATGGGAGTGGGGGAACGGATTCCGACAGCTGTTTTTTTGCCGTCGGATTCTGTTCCCCCTATGTTTCTTACACAATAAGGTTCTAATATTTATTAAATTGTTGCAGTTTGTTAGCCTCAATAGCCTAGTGGTCAGTCCCCTGACAATATTTTTTTTTACCTTTGGGGCGACCCGAGTTCAAGTCCCGGGTCATCGAACTTTCTTGATACTATACTTTCCTATCATAATAAAAGGCAAAAAATATATTCTTTAAACTGTTGCAAGTTAAGCTCCATCCACACACAAAATAGAATCAGCATTTTTTAAGCCATTACATCAACACCTCTCATAATGGGAGTGGGGGAACGGATTCCGACAGCTTTTTTTTTGCCGTCGGATTCCGTTCCCCCTATGTTTCTTACACAATAAGGTTCTAATATTTATTAAATTGTAGCATTTTATTAGCCTCAATAGCCTAGTGGTCAGTCCCCTGACAATATTTTTTTTTAGCTTTGGGGCGACCCGAGTTCAAGTCCCGGGTCATCGAACTTTCTTGATACTATACTTTCCTATCATAATAAAAGGCAAAAAATATATTCTTTAAACTGTTGCAAGTTAAGCTCCATCCACACACAAAATAGAATCAGCATTTTTTAAGCCATTACATCAACACCTCTCATAATGGGAGTGGGGGAACGGATTCCGACAGCTGTTTTTTTGCCGTCGGATTCTGTTCCCCCTATGTTTCTTACACAGTAAGGTTCTAATATTTATTAAATTATTGCATTTTGTTAGCCTCAATAGCCTAGTGGTCAGTCCCCTGACGATATTTTTTTTTAGCTTTGGGGCGACCCGAGTTCAAGTCCCGGGTCATCAAACTTTCTTGATACTATACTTTCCTATCATAATAAAAGGCAAAAAATATATTCTTTAAACTGTTGCAAGTTAAGCTCCATCCACACACAAAATAGAATCAGCATTTTTTAAGCCATTACATCAACACCTCTCATAATGGGAGTGGGGGAATGGATTCCGACAGCTGTTTTTTTGCCGTCGGATTCCGTTCCCCCTATGTTTCTTACACAATAAGGTTCTAATATTTATTAAATTGTAGCATTTTGTTAGCCTCAATAGCCTAGTGGTCAGTCCCCTGACAATATTTTTTTTTAGCTTTGGGGCGACCCGAGTTCAAGTCCCGGGTCATCGAACTTTCTTGATACTATACTTTCCTATCATAATAAAAGGCAAAAAATATATTCTTTAAACTGTTGCAAGTTAAGCTCCATCCACACACAAAATAGAATCAGCATTTTTTAAGCCATTACATCAACAGCTCTCATAATGGGAGTGGGGGAACGGATTTCGACAGCTGAACTATTTGCCGTCGGATTCCGTTCCCCCTATGTTTCTTACACAGTAAGGTTCTAATATTTATTAAATTATTGCATTTTGTTAGCCTCAATAGCCTTGTGGTCAGTCCCCTGACAATATTTTTTTTTTAGCTTTGGGGCGACCCGAGTTCAAGTCCCAGGTCATCGAACTTTCTTGATACTATACTTTCCTATCATAATAAAAGGCAAAAAATATATTCTTTAAACTGTTGCAAGTTAAGCTCCATCCACACACAAAATAGAATCAGCATTTTTTTAAGCCATTACATCAACACCTCTCATAATGGGAGTGGGGGAACGGATTCCGACAGCTGTTTTTTTGCCGTCGGATTCCGTTCCCCCTATGTTTCTTACACAGTAAGGTTCTAATATTTAATAAATTATTGCATTTTGTTAGCCTCAATAGCCTAGTGGTCAGTCCCCTGACAATATTTTTTTTTAGCTTTGGGGCGACCCGAGGTCAAGTCCCGGGTCATCGAACTTTCTTGATACTATACTTTCCTATCATAATAAAAGGCAAAAAATATATTCTTTAAACTGTTGCAAGTTAAGCTCCATCCACACACAAAATAGAATCAGCATTTTTTAAGCCATTACATCAACACCTCTCATAATGGGAGTGGGGGAACGAATTTCGACAGCTGTTTTTTTGCCGTCGGATTCCGTTCCCCCTATGTTTCTTACACAATAAGGTTCTAATATTTATTAAATTGTAGCATTTTGTTAGCCTCAATAGCCTAGTGGTCAGTCCCCTGAAAATATTTTTTTTTAGCTTTGGGGCGACCCGAGTTCAAGTCCCGGGTCATCGAACTTTCTTGATACTATACTTTCCTATCATAATAAAAGGCAAAAAGTATATTCTTTAAACTGTTGCAAGTTAAGCTCCATCCACACACAAAATAGAATCAGCATTTTTTAAGCCATTACATCAACACCTCTCATAATGGGAGTGGGGGAACGGATTCCGACAGCTGTTTTTTTGCCGTCGGATTCCGTTCCCCCTATGTTTCTTACACAATAAGGTTCTAATATTTATTAAATTGTAGCATTTTGTTAGCATCAATAGCCTAGTGGTCAGTCCCCTGAATATATTTTTTTTTAGCTTTGGGGCGACCCGAGTTCAAGTCCCGGGTCATCGAACTTTCTTGATACTATACTTTCCTATCATAATAAAAGGCAAAAAATATATTCTTTAAACTGTTGCAAGTTAAGCTCTATCCACACACAAAATAGAATCAGCATTTTTTAAGCCATTACATCAACACCTCTCATAATGGGAGTGGGGGAACGGATTTCGACAGCTGAACTATTTGCCGTCGGATTCCGTTCCCCCTATGTTTCTTACACAGTAAGGTTCTAATATTTATTAAATTGTAGCATTTTGCTAGCCTCAATACCCTAGTGGTCAGTCCCCTGACAATATTTTTTTTTAGCTTTGGGGCGACCCGAGTTCAAGTCCCGGGTCATCGAACTTTCTTGATACTATACTTTCCTATCATAATAAAAGGCAAAAAATATATTCTTTAAACTGTTGCAAGTTAAGCTCCATCCACACACAAAATAGAATCAGCATTTTTTAAGCCATTACATCAACACCTCTCATAATGGGAGTGGGGGAACGGATTCCGACAGCTGTTTTTTTGCCGTCGGATTCTGTTCCCCCTATGTTTCTTACACAGTAAGGTTCTAATATTTATTAAATTATTGCATTTTGTTAGCCTCAATAGCCTAGTGGTCAGTCCCCTGACGATATTTTTTTTTAGCTTTGGGGCGACCCGAGTTCAAGTCCCGGGTCATCGAACTTTCTTGATACTATACTTTCCTATCATAATAAAAGGCAAAAAATATATTCTTTAAACTGTTGCAAGTTAAGCTCCATCCACACACAAAATAGAATCAGCATTTTTTAAGCCATTACATCAACACCTCTCATAATGGGAGTGGGGGAACGGATACCGACAGCTGTTTTTTTGCCGTCGGATTCCGTTCCCCCTATGTTTCTTACACAATAAGGTTCTAATATTTATTAAATTGTGGCATTTTGTTAGCCTCAATAGCCTAGTGGTCAGAACCCTGACAATATTTTTTTTAGCTTTGGGGCGACCCGAGTTCAAGTCCCGGGTCATCGAACTTTCTTGATACTATACTTTCCTATCATAATAAAAGGCAAAAAATATATTCTTTAAACTGTTGCAAGTTAAGCTCCATCCACACACAAAATAGAATCAGCATTTTTTAAGCCATTACATCAACACCTCTCATAATGGGAGTGGGGGAACGGATTCTGACAACTGTTTTTCTTTTTTCCGTCGGATTCTGTTCCCCCCATATTTCTGACACACTGAGGATCTTATATTTATCAAACTGATGCTGTTTAAGCTCCATACACTCACAAAAATAGAATCAGCATTTTTTAAGCCATTACATCAACACCTCTCATAATGGGAGTGGGGGAACGGATTTCGACAGCTGAACTATTTGCCATCGGATTCCGTTCCCCCTATGTTTCTTACACAGTAAGGTTCTAATATTTATTAAATTATCGCATTTTGTTAGCCTCAATAGCCTTGTGGTCAGTCCCCTGACAATATTTTTTTTTTAGCTTTGGGGCGACCCGAGTTCAAGTCCCAGGTCATCGAACTTTCTTGATACTATACTTTCCTATCATAATAAAAGGCAAAAAATATATTCTTTAAACTGTTGCAAGTTAAGCTCCATCCACACACAAAATAGAATCAGCTTTTTTTAAGCCATTACATCAACACCTCTCATAATGGGAGTGGGGGAACGGATTCCGACAGCTGTTTTTTTGCCGTCGGATTCCGTTCCCCCTATGTTTCTTACACAATAAGGTTCTAATATTTATTAAATTGTAGCATTTTGTTAGCCTCAATAGCCTAGTGGTCAGTCCCCTGACAATATATTTTTTTAGCTTTGGGGCGACCCGAGTTCAAGTCCCGGGTCATCGAACTTTCTTGATACTATACTTTCCTATCATCATAAAAGGCAAAAAATATATTCTTTAAACTGTTGCAAGTTAAGCTCCATCCACACACAAAATAGAATCAGCATTTTTTAAGCCATTACATCAACACCTCTCATAATGGGAGTGGGGGAACGGATTCTGACAACTGTTTTTCTTTTTGCCGTCGGATTCTGTTCCCCCCCATATTTCTAACACACTGAGGTTCTTATATTTATCAAACTGATGCTGTTTAAGCTCCATACACTCACAAAAACAGAATCAGCATTTTTTAAGCCATTACATCAACACCTCTCAAATTACAATCCGGCCTCTAGTTAATAAACGCCAGAGGAGAACTGGCCCCCGACTGAGCCTGGGTTCTCCCAAGGTTTTTTTTTTCTCCATTGGGTCACCTGATGGAGTTTTAGGACACTATTAGGTCACTTGATGGAGTTTTTCGGTTCCTTGCCACTGTTGCCTTTGGCTTGCTCAGTTGGGGATATTCTGGGGATATCTAATTTGATTTTATCAATAAATTCCACTAGAAACAAACCTTGTTGTATTATTTTAATTTAATACTGTGAAGCTGCTTTGATACAATCTGTATTGTGAAAAGCGCTATACAAATATACTTGACTTGACTTGACTTGACTCTCATAATGGGAGTGGGGGAACGGATTTCGACAGCTGAACTATTTGCCGTCGGATTCCGTTCCCCCTGTTTCTTACACAGTAAGGTTCAAATATTTATTAAATTATTGCATTTTGTTAGCCTCAATAGCCTAGTGGTCAGTCCCCTGACAATTTTTTTTTTTAGCTTTGGGGCGACCTGAGTTCAAGTCCCGGGTCATCGAACTTTCTTGATACTATACTTTCCTATCATAATAAAAGGCAAAAAATATATTCTTTAAACTGTTGCAAGTTAAGCTCCATCCACACACAAAATAGAATCAGCATTTTTTAAGCCATTACATCAACACCTCTCATAATGGGAGTGGGGGAACGGATTTCGACAGCTGAACTATTTGCCGTCGGATTCCGTTCCCCCTATGTTTCTTACACAGTAAGGTTCTAATATTTATTAAATTGTAGCATTTTGCTAGCCTCAATACCCTAGTGGTCAGTCCCCTGACAATATTTTTTTTTAGCTTTGGGGCGACCCGAGTTCAAGTCCCAGGTCATCGAACTTTCTTGATACTATACTTTCCTATCATAATAAAAGGCAAAAAATATATTCTTTAAACTGTTGCAAGTTAAGCTCCATCCACACACAAAATAGAATCAGCATTTTTTAAGCCATTACATCAACACCTCTCATAATGGGAGTGGGGGAACGGATTCTGACAGCTGTTTTTTTGCCGTCGGATTCCGTTCCCCCTATGTTTCTTACACAATAAGGTTCTAATATTTATTAAATTGTAGCATTTTGTTAGCCTCAATAGCCTAGTGGTCAGTCCCCTGACAATATTTTTTTTTAGCTTTGGGGCGACCCGAGTTCAAGTCCCGGGTCATCGAACTTTCTTGATACTATACTTTCCTATCATAATAAAAGGCAAAAAATATATTCTTTAAACTGTTGCAAGTTAAGCTCCATCCACACACAAAATAGAATCAGCATTTTTTAAGCCATTACATCAACACCTCTCATAATGGGAGTGGGGGAACGGATTCCGACAGCTGTTTTTTTGCCGTCGGATTCCGTTCCCCCTATGTTTCTTACACAGTAAGGTTCTAATATTTAATAAATTATTGCATTTTGTTAGCCTCAATAGCCTAGTGGTCAGTCCCCTGACGATATTTTTTTTTAGCTTTGGGGCGACCCGAGTTCAAGTCCCGGGTCATCGATCTTTCTTGATACTATACTTTCCTATCATAATAAAAGGCAAAAAATATATTCTTTAAACTGTTGCAAGTTAAGCTCCATCCACACACAAAATAGAATCAGCATTTTTTAAGCCATTACATCAACACCTCTCATAATGGGAGTGGGGGAACGGATTCCGACAGCTGTTTTTTTGCCGTCGGATTCCGTTCCCCCTATGTTTCTTACACAATAAGGTTCTAATATTTATTAAATTGTAGCATTTTGTTAGCCTCAATAGCCTAGTGGTCAGTCCCCTGACAATATTTTTTTTTAGCTTTGGGGCGACCCGAGGTCAAGTCCCGGGTCATCGAACTTTCTTGATACTATACTTTCCTATCATAATAAAAGGCAAAAAATATATTCTTTAAACTGTTGCAAGTTAAGCTCCATCCACACACAAAATAGAATCAGCATTTTTTAAGCCATTACATCAACACCTCTCATAATGGGAGAGGGGGAACGAATTCCGACAGCTGTTTTTTTGCCGTCGGATTCCGTTCCCCCTATGTTTCTTACACAATAAGGTTCTAATATTTATTAAATTGTAGCATTTTGTTATCCTCAATAGCCTAGTGGTCAGTCCCCTGAAAATATTTTTTTTTAGCTTTGGGGCGACCCGAGTTCAAGTCCCGGGTCATCGAACTTTCTTGATACTATACTTTCCTATCATAATAAAAGGCAAAAAGTATATTCTTTAAACTGTTGCAAGTTAAGCTCCATCCACACACAAAATAGAATCAGCATTTTTTAAGCCATTACATCAACACCTCTCATAATGGGAGTGGGGGAACGGATTCCGACAGCTGGTTTTTTGCCGTCGGATTCCGTTCCCCCTATGTTTCTTACACAATAAGGTTCTAATATTTATTAAATTGTAGCATTTTGTTAGCCTCAATAGCCTAGTGGTCAGTCCCCTGACAATATTTTTTTTTAGCTTTGGGGCGACCCGAGTTCAAGTCCCGGGTCATCGAACTTTCTTGATACTATACTTTCCTATCATAATAAAAGGCAAAAAATATATTCTTTAAACTGTTGCAAGTTAAGCTCCATCCACACACAAAATAGAATCAGCATTTTTTAAGCCATTACATCAACACCTCTCATAATGGGAGTGGGGGAACGGATTTCGACAGCTGAACTATTTGCCGTCGGATTCCGTTCCCCCTATGTTTCTTACACAGTAAGGTTCTAATATTTATTAAATTGTAGCATTTTGTTAGCCTCAATACCCTAGTGGTCAGTCCCCTGACAATATTTTTTTTTAGCTTTGGGGCGACCCGAGTTCAAGTCCCGGGTCATCGAACTTTCTTGATACTATACTTTCCTATCATAATAAAAGGCAAAAAATATATTCTTTAAACTGTTGCAAGTTAAGCTCCATCCACACACAAAATAGAATCAGCATTTTTTAAGCCATTACATCAACACCTCTCATAATGGGAGTGGGGGAACGGATTCCGACAGCTGTTTTTTTGCCGTCGGATTCTGTTCCCCCTATGTTTCTTACACAGTAAGGTTCTAATATTTATTAAATTATTGCATTTTGTTAGCCTCAATAGCCTAGTGGTCAGTCCCCTGACGATATTTTTTTTTAGCTTTGGGGCGACCCGAGTTCAAGTCCCGGGTCATCGAACTTTCTTGATACTATACTTTCCTATCATAATAAAAGGCAAAAAATATATTCTTTAAACTGTTGCAAGTTAAGCTCCATCCACACACAAAATAGAATCAGCATTTTTTAAGCCATTACATCAACACCTCTCATAATGGGAGTGGGGGAACGGATTCCGACAGCTGTTTTTTTGCCGTCGGATTCCGTTCCCCCTATGTTTCTTACACAATAAGGTTCTAATATTTATTAAATTGTGGCATTTTGTTAGCCTCAATAGCCTAGTGGTCAGTCCCCTGACAATATTTTTTTTAGCTTTGGGGCGACCCGAGTTCAAGTCCCGGGTCATCGAACTTTCTTGATACTATACTTTCCTATCATAATAAAAGGCAAAAAAATATATTCTTTAAACTGTTGCAAGTTAAGCTCCATCCACACACAAAATAGAATCAGCATTTTTTAAGCCATTACATCAACACCTCTCATAATGGGAGTGGGGGAACGGATTCTGACAACTGTTTTTCTTTTTTCCGTCGGATTCTGTTCCCCCCATATTTCTGACACACTGAGGATCTTATATTTATCAAACTGATGCTGTTTAAGCTCCATACACTCACAAAAATAGAATCAGCATTTTTTAAGCCATTACATCAACACCTCTCATAATGGGAGTGGGGGAACGGATTTCGACAGCTGAACTATTTGCCGTCGGATTCCGTTCCCCCTGTTTCTTACACAGTAAGGTTCTAATATTTATTAAATTATTGCATTTTGTTAGCCTCAATAGCCTAGTGGTCAGTCCCCTGACGATATTTTTTTTTAGCTTTGGGGCGACCCGAGTTCAAGTCCCGGGTCATCGAACTTTCTTGATACTATACTTTCCTATCATAATAAAAGGCAAAAAATATATTCTTTAAACTGTTGCAAGTTAAGCTCCATCCACACACAAAATAGAATCAGCATTTTTTAAGCCATTACATCAACACCTCTCATAATGGGAGTGGGGGAACGGATTCCGACAGCTGTTTTTTTGCCGTCGGATTCCGTTCCCCCTATGTTTCTTACACAATAAGGTTCTAATATTTATTAAATTGTAGCATTTTGTTAGCCTCAATAGCCTAGTGGTCAGTCCCCTCACAATATTTTTTTTTAGCTTTGGGGCGACCCGAGTTCAAGTCCCGGGTCATCGAACTTTCTTGATACTATACTTTCCTATCATAATAAAAGGCAAAAAATATATTCTTTAAACTGTTGCAAGTTAAGCTCCATCCACACACAAAATAGAATCAGCATTTTTTAAGCCATTACATCAACACCTCTCATAATGGGAGTGGGGGAACGGATTTCGACAGCTGAACTATTTGCCGTCGGATTCCGTTCCCCCTATGTTTCTTACACAGTAAGGTTCTAATATTTATTAAATTGTAGCATTTTGCTTGCCTCAATACCCTAGTGGTCAGTCCCCTGACAATATTTTTTTTTAGCTTTGGGGCGACCCGAGTTCAAGTCCCGGGTCATCGAACTTTCTTGATACTATACTTTCCTATCATAATAAAAGGCAAAAAATATATTCTTTAAACTGTTGCAAGTTAAGCTCCATCCACACACAAAATAGAATCAGCATTTTTTAAGCCATTACATCAACACCTCTCATAATGGGAGTGGGGGAACGGATTCCGACAGCTGTTTTTTTGCCGTCGGATTCTGTTCCCCCTATGTTTCTTACACAGTAAGGTTCTAATATTTATTAAATTATTGCATTTTGTTAGCCTCAATAGCCTAGTGGTCAGTCCCCTGACGATATTTTTTTTTAGCTTTGGGGCGACCCGAGTTCAAGTCCCGGGTCATCGAACTTTCTTGATACTATACTTTCCTATCATAATAAAAGGCAAAAAATATATTCTTTAAACTGTTGCAAGTTAAGCTCCATCCACACACAAAATAGAATCAGCATTTTTTAAGCCATTACATCAACACCTCTCATAATGGGAGTGGGGGAACGGATTCCGACAGCTGTTTTTTTGCCGTCGGATTCCGTTCCCCCTATGTTTCTTACACAATAAGGTTCTAATATTTATTAAATTGTAGCATTTTGTTAGCCTCAATAGCCTAGTGGTCAGTCCCCTCACAATATTTTTTTTTAGCTTTGGGGCGACCCGAGTTCAAGTCCCGGGTCATCGAACTTTCTTGATACTATACTTTCCTATCATAATAAAAGGCAAAAAATATATTCTTTAAACTGTTGCAAGTTAAGCTCCATCCACACACAAAATAGAATCAGCATTTTTTAAGCCATTACATCAACACCTCTCATAATGGGAGTGGGGGAACGGATTCTGACAACTGTTTTTCTTTTTTCCGTCGGATTCTGTTCCCCCCATATTTCTGACACACTGAGGATCTTATATTTATCAAACTGATGCTGTTTAAGCTCCATACACTCACAAAAATAGAATCAGCATTTTTTAAGCCATTACATCAACACCTCTCATAATGGGAGTGGGGGAACGGATTTCGACAGCTGAACTATTTGCCGTCGGATTCCGTTCCCCCTATGTTTCTTACACAGTAAGGTTCTAATATTTATTAAATTATTGCATTTTGTTAGCCTCAATAGCCTTGTGGTCAGTCCCCTGACAATATTTTTTTTTTAGCTATGGGGCGACCCGAGTTCAAGTCCCAGGTCATCGAACTTTCTTGATACTATACTTTCCTATCATAATAAAAGGCAAAAAATATATTCTTTAAACTGTTGCAAGTTAAGCTCCATCCACACACAAAATAGAATCAGCATTTTTTAAGCCATTACATCAACACCTCTCATAATGGGAGTGGGGGAACGGATTCCGACAGCTGTTTTTTTGCCGTCGGATTCCGTTCCCCCTATGTTTCTTACACAATAAGGTTCTAATATTTATTAAATGGTAGCATTTTGTTAGCCTCAATAGCCTAGTGGTCAGTCCCTTGACAATATTTTTTTTTAGCTTTGGGGCGACCCGAGTTCAAGTCCCGGGTCATCGAACTTTCTTGATACTATACTTTCCTATCATAATAAAAGGCAAAAAATATATTCTTTAAACTGTTGCAAGTTAAAGGTGCTGTATGTAGGATCCAGCGGCCTCTAGCGGTGATGTTTCAGATTGCAACAACAGCGCTCGTGCTCGTGAAAAGCAATAAAGTTACATCTGTAGTCTTTCACATCAGATAACGTTAGCAAATGGTCGGCGTTACCTGGCGAACTAATGATGTCTAACTTGAGCCAACTAAAGCACAAAATCACAATATATTTTACATGCTTTGAAGTAACTTATTGTTAGCTTACCTGTCCAAAAGGATGAAAGCCAACTCAGGGTCTGTTTTTATACCTAAAACAAAGCGGAGGTCTCTCCATAATTCAAACGCTCTGCCAATGTTGATCCGTGTTTTCGTCCTGAGTCGATCCGATTGACGTTTGGCCTGACGAGCTTCAGCAGAAATTTTTTTTTTTGGGGAGTTTGTGTTGGAGTCTGTGTTGTGCTGGAGGCAGGTCGTTTTTTGGTGTTATCAGACTCCATGTCGTTAGCTGCAGTGCCGTCGCAATAGACTGTATATATAAAACGGAGAGGCTCGGGAGCGCGCATGCACGTCACATCCGGTGGATTTCGCAGAAAATCCGACCCGGAGACTTCACATAAAAATAGGAATACTGGCCTTCAGAGGTAATAGCAAAACGCGAAAAGTGGATCATTGTAATGTGTGATTACAACCCCTTCACAGACGGGCAATAAAAAAAGGATTCATTTTATAAAAAAAGTTACATACAGCACCTTTAAGCTCCATCCACACACAAAATAGAATCAGCATTTTTTAAGCCATTACATCAACACCTCTCATAATGGGAGTGGGGGAACGGATTCTAACAACTGTTTTTCTTTTTGCCGTCGGATTCTGTTCCCCCCATATTTCTGACACACTGAGGTTCTTATATTTATCAAACTGATGCTGTTTAAGCTCCATACACTCACAAAAATAGAATCAGCATTTTTTAAGTCATTACATCAACATTACATAACATTTTGCTAGCCTCAATAGCCTAGTGGTCAGTCCCCTGACAATATTTTTTTTTAGCTTTGGGGCGACCCGAGGT
The DNA here is from genome assembly GCF_951802725.1 of Rutilus rutilus. Classification (NCBI taxonomy): domain Eukaryota; kingdom Metazoa; phylum Chordata; class Actinopteri; order Cypriniformes; family Leuciscidae; genus Rutilus; species Rutilus rutilus. Next base: position 15,628,562 of record NC_140214.1, read on the forward strand.
CAAGTCCCGGGTCATCGAACTTTCTTGATACTATACTTTCCTATCATAATAAAAGGCAAAAAGTATATTCTTTAAACTGTTGCAAGTTAAGCTCCATCCACACACAAAATAGAATCAGCATTTTTTAAGCCATTACATCAACACCTCTCATAATGGGAGTGGGGGAACGGATTCCGACAGCTGTTTTTTTGCCGTCGGATTCCGTTCCCCCTATGTTTCTTACACAATAAGGTTCTAATATTTATTAAATGGTAGCATTTTGTTAGCCTCAATAGCCTAGTGGTCAGTCCCTTGACAATATTTTTTTTTAGCTTTGGGGCGACCCGAGTTCAAGTCCCGGGTCATCGAACTTTCTTGATACTATACTTTCCTATCATAATAAAAGGCAAAAAATATATTCTTTAAACTGTTGCAAGTTAAGCTCCATCCACACACAAAATAGAATCAGCATTTTTTAAGCCATTACATCAACACCTCTCATAATGGGAGTGGGGGAACGGATTCTAACAACTGTTTTTCTTTTTGCCGTCGGATTCTGTTCCCCCCATATTTCTGACACACTGAGGTTCTTATATTTATCAAACTGATGCTGTTTAAGCTCCATACACTCACAAAAATAGAATCAGCATTTTTTAAGTCATTACATCAACATTACATAACATTTTGCTAGCCTCAATAGCCTAGTGGTCAGTCCCCTGACAATATTTTTTTTTAGCTTTGGGGCGACCCGAGTTCAAGTCCCGGGTCATCGAACTTTCTTGATACTATACTTTCCTATCATAATAAAAGGCAAAAAATATATTCTTTAAACTGTTGCAAGTTAAGCTCCATCCACACACAAAATAGAATCAGCATTTTTTAAGCCATTACATCAACACCTCTCATAATGGGAGTGGGGGAACGGATTCCGACAGCTGTTTTTTTGCCGTCGGATTCCGTTCCCCCTATGTTTCTTACACAATAAGGTTCTAATATTTATTAAATTGTAGCATTTTGTTAGCCTCAATAGCCTAGTGGTCAGTCCCTTGACAATATTTTTTTTTAGCTTTGGGGCGACCCGAGTTCAAGTCCCGGGTCATCGAACTTTCTTGATACTATACTTTCCTATCATAATAAAAGGCAAAAAATATATTCTTTAAACTGTTGCAAGTTAAGCTCCATCCACACACAAAATAGAATCAGCATTTTTTAAGCCATTACATCAACACCTCTCATAATGGGAGTGGGGGAACGGATTCCGACAGCTGTTTTTCTTTTTGCCGTCGGATTCTGTTCCCCCCATATTTCTGACACACTGAGGTTCTTATATTTATCAAACTGATGCTGTTTAAGCTCCATACACTCACAAAAATAGAATCAGCATTTTTTAAGTCATTACATCAACATTACATAACATTTTGCTAGCCTCAATAGCCTAGTGGTCAGTCCCCTGACAATATTTTTTTTTAGCTTTGGGGCGACCCGAGTTCAAGTCCCGGGTCATCGAACTTTCTTGATACTATACTTTCCTATCATAATAAAAGGCAAAAAATATATTCTTTAAACTGTTGCAAGTTAAGCTCCATCCACACACAAAATAGAATCAGCATTTTTTAAGCCATTACATCAACACCTCTCATAATGGGAGTGGGGGAACGGATTCCGACAGCTGTTTTTTTGCCGTCGGATTCCGTTCCCCCTATGTTTCTTACACAATAAGGTTCTAATATTTATTAAATTGTAGCATTTTGTTAGCCTCAATAGCCTAGTGGTCAGTCCCTTGACAATATTTTTTTTTAGCTTTGGGGCGACCCGAGTTCAAGTCCCGGGTCATCGAACTTTCTTGATACTATACTTTCCTATCATAATAAAAGGCAAAAAATATATTCTTTAAACTGTTGCAAGTTAAGCTCCATCCACACACAAAATAGAATCAGCATTTTTTAAGCCATTACATCAACACCTCTCATAATGGGAGTGGGGGAACGGATTCCGACAGCTGTTTTTCTTTTTGCCGTCGGATTCTGTTCCCCCCATATTTCTGACACACTGAGGTTCTTATATTTATCAAACTGATGCTGTTTAAGCTCCATACACTCACAAAAATAGAATCAGCATTTTTTAAGTCATTACATCAACATTACATAACATTTTGCTAGCCTCAATAGCCTAGTGGTCAGTCCCCTGACAATATTTTTTTTTAGCTTTGGGGCGACCCGAGTTCAAGTCCCGGGTCATCGAACTTTCTTGATACTATACTTTCCTATCATAATAAAAGGCAAAAAATATATTCTTTAAACTGTTGCAAGTTAAGCTCCATCCACACACAAAATAGAATCAGCATTTTTTAAGCCATTACATCAACACCTCTCATAATGGGAGTGGGGGAACGGATTTCGACAGCTGAACTATTTGCCGTCGGATTCCGTTCCCCCTATGTTTCTTACACAATAAGGTTCTAATATTTAACAAATTGAAGGAAGTTGCTAGTCTCAATAGCCTAGTTGTCAGTACCCTAACAATATTTTTTTTAGCTTTGGGCAACCCGAGTTCAAGACCAGGGTCGTCGAACTTTCTTGATACTATACTTTCCTATAGTAATAAAAGGCAAAAAATATATTCTTTAAACTGATGCAAGTTAAGCTCCATACACTCACAAAAATAGAATCAGCATTTTTTTTAAGTCATTACATCAACACCTCTCATAATGGGAGTGGGGGAACGGATTCCGACAGCTGTTTCTTTGCCGTCGGATTCCGTTCCCCCTATGTTTCTTACACAATAAGGTTCTAATATTTATTAAATTGTAACATTTTGCTAGCCTCAATAGCCTAGTGGTCAGTCCCCTGACAATATTTTTTTTTAGCTTTGGGGCGACCCGAGTTCAAGTCCCGGGTCATCGAACTTTCTTGATACTATACTTTCCTATCATAATAAAAGGCAAAAAATATATTCTTTAAACTGTTGCAAGTTAAGCTCCATCCACACACAAAATAGAATCAGCATTTCTTAAGCCATTACATCAACACCTCTCATAATGGGAGTGGGGGAACGGATTCCGACAGCTGTTTTTTTTGCCGTCGGATTCTGTTCCCCCTATGTTTCTTACACAATGCGGTTCTAATATTTATCACATTGCAGCTAAATTCTAAACCCAATAGCCTAGTGGTCAGTACACTCTATACTGGGATTCATTGCTTTTCAGCTTATTGCGACCCGAGTTCAAGTCCACGTTCGTCAAACTTTCTTGATACTATACTGTCCTATCATAATAAAAGGCAAAAAAATATATTCTTTAAACTGATGCAAGTTAAGCTCCATCTAAACACAAAAATAATATCAGCATTTTTTAAGCCATTACATCAACAATTCTCATAATGGGAGTGGGGGAACAGATTTCGACAGCTGTTTTTTTTTTCCCGTCGGATTCTGTTCCCCCCATATTTCTGACACACTGAGCTTCTAATATTTATCAAATTGATGCTGTTTAAGCTCCATCCACACACAGAATAGAATAAGCTTATTTTAAACCGATACATCAACTTCTCTCATCATTGGGGTGAGGGAACGGATTTCGACAGCTGAACTATTTGTCGTCGGATTCTGTTCCTCCTATGTTTCTTACACAATGAGGTTCTAATATTTATCACATTGTAGCTAATTTCTAAACCCAATAGCCTAGTGGTCAGTGCACTCTGCACTGGCAATCATTGTTTTTCAGCTTATTACGACCCGAGTTCAATTCCCGGTTCGTCAAACTTTCTTGATACTACTGTCCTATCATAATAAAAGGCAAAAAAATATATTCTTTAAACTGATGCAAGTTAAGCTCCATCTAAACACAAAAATAAAATCAGCATTTTTTAAGCCATTACATCAACAACTCTCATAATGGGAGTGGGGGAACGGATTCCAACAGCTGTTTTTTTTGCCGTCGGATTCTGTTCCCCCCATATTTCTGACACACTGAGCTTCTAATATTTATCAAATTGATGCTGTTTAAGCTCCATCCACACACAGCACAGAATAAGCTTATTTTAAGCCGATACATCAACATCTCTCATCACTGGGGTGGGGGAACGGATTTCGACAGCTGAACTATTTGCCGTCGGATTCTGTTTCCCCTATGTTTCTTACACAATGAGGTTCTAATATTTATCACATTGCAGCTAATTTCTAAACCCAATAGCCTAGTGGTCAGTGCATTCTGCACTGGCATTCCTTGTTTTTCAGCTTATTACGACCTGAGTTCATGTCCCGGTTCGTCAAACTTTCTTGATACTACTGTCCTATCATAATAAAAGGCAAAAAAATATATTCTTTAAACTGATGCAAGTTAAGCTCGATCTAAACACAAAAATAAAATCAGCATTTTTTAAGCCATTACATCAACAACTCTCATCATTGGGGTGGGGGAACGGATTTCGACAGCTGAACTATTTGCCGTCGGATCTGTTCCCCCTATGTTTCTTACACAATGAGGTTCTAATATTTATCACATTGAAGCTAATTACTAAACCCAATATCCTAGTAGTCAGTACACTCTGCACTGGCATTCATTGTTTTTCAGCTTATTACGACCAGGGCTGGACTGGGACAAAAAATCGGCCCGGGCATTTTTGCCCAGACCGGCCCACTATATGATCATAAACACCACCCATCTTTACACGACCTTAATTATGCATACCAACTCCAATTAATTAAAATCACTAATGATGTAATGGGTGATTGTAGGAACGAGTGAGAGTTAACAGATGAAATAAGTCCAAATTTGATATTTATTAATACAGTTGAACTATAACTCCAGTGGTGAATCCTAAAACAAGCCATAAGTGGCTCTGGCATAGCAATACAAGTGTTTCTTACAGGATTTTTTGTTAAAACTATGGTGGTGTGACCCCGTTCCTTCTAGGGGGGTTTGGGGGCATGCCCCCCCGTGAGATTTTTTTTTTGCATTTTAATGTTAAATTCATCAATCTGGTGCACTTTGAGAGTTCAAAATTAAAAGCTCCAACCCATATTCAGTGTGCAAATTAAACAAAGAAAAATTCAAACCTCTTTTAGTTGGTCTATTAGTGTCTATTTACATTACACCTACTACATAATAATAGTTATAATATTAATCCAATGACAGTAATAGCCATATTTTGTAAAACAAATGCACTAAAAAATAAATAAATACACGTGCTAGACAAGTTTTTGTTTTGTTTGTTTCTGGTCCCGCTTCGGATGCCACGATGCCATCAAGTGGTATCTCTGGTCGTAATCAGTCCTTCACTGACCAATCAGCGTTCATTAGCAGAATGCTAGCGTTGCTAGCTCAGCGTTATGGGCAACAACAACTCAACCTGTAAGAAATCGAAAGGACATAAGTACTCGTTCATTCAACTTTCGACCTATAACCCATGTTGAACTTGCAAAAATCTACACTCAAATGTGAGATTTCTCAACGGCAATCGGGTGAAAGAGACACATTTAGCCGTCTAGCCCCATAGACTCCCATTCATTTTGCACTCATGGCGAGCGCCCCCAGTGGAACTCTGGTGGAACTACAACCAAAATTCGGTACAATAGGACTTAATAGGGAGTGGGCAGGCTCTCCGTAGACGGGCTCTGGCTTCAGTAAAGACAGAGAGACGCATTCATTAGAATATATTAAAATAATCTCTTTATCTCAGCAATGCAAAAACTGATTATTATTTTTATTACTCTTTTCGTCACAAACAGGACTTTGGCAAGAAAGACAATCAATTACACCTCAGTATCTGTTTTAGTTACAGTACTCAATATATGTAAATTATAAATAGTTAAATCTTTTTTCCAGTGTGCCATGGACAAGACAATGTTGAACAGTCTTCAAGAGAAATGAATGCAAATGAACAAGATCAAGTTACTATACTATGCAATTATTCTACCACAGCTACAAATGCTTATCTTCTGGTACAAACAGCTATCAAACAGATCACCACCATTCATTCTGAGTGAATTTTCCTTTGGGAAAGGAACTACTGAGCCTGAATTTAAGGAGAGATTTTCTGCAACATTGGATTCCATATCAAGATCAGTTCCTCTGACAATCCAGGATGTGAGATAGATAATAACTTGTGTTCAAAACTGCCACTGGATCAGCATTCATGTCCTGCGGTGAATCTGGGATTCAAATATGAATTTAGATCTTGAAGTAGGCTATTCAACACTTTGAAAATAAAAAACAAGAAGTTTTATGACAAAAAATAAATAAAGTCCCTATTCAAATTTGTGATAAAAAAGATTATAGATATAGACATATAGCAAATAAACAAACATATTTTAAGATTAAATGACAAAAACAAATTAAGAAACCATGGCAGCATGAAAATATGTAATGTAGACTGTCCAGCTCAGCAAACGTAAGGGGAATGTGCTATTTCTCCAATTCTTATATAAGGCTGAACCTTATGAAGAATCTAAAACTACTAAGAAAAAAAGAGATGTTTGATTGAAAATCACATTAGCCTGTCATCTCATCTAACTCAATTTAGATACATAGATGCAACCTTTTGCAATCTTATGCAATCTTTTTACAGTAATGTCATATTATGCACAATTTGTACAAAAAAAAAAGGGACATTGCACTCTTTGGTTTATATAAATAAATAATCACAAATTATTCCAAAGGTTACAAAAACTGAGGTGGTTAATTCAATGAATTCACCACCAGGGGGAAGTACCTCTTAAATTCTGGTGTGACTGTGCAGTTGCTGAAAATAATCAAGAGAAGCTACTAAGGATAGAGAGATTCTCCATAAGGAGTCGCATTAGTTGTTTCTCTCTCACACTCTCCAACTCAGACCAACAATGTCAAAATGGGCAATTATTACTATTTTCTTTACGGCACATGATTTAGGTAAGAAGAACAGTCTTTCATCATTTACACTTTATTTGAGTATCTGTAAATTATTGTTAATTTATGTTTCATCTCCTCCAGTGTGCCGGGGACAGGACAGTGTTGATCAGCCTTTGAGTGAAAAGACTTCAGCTGAGAGAAATCAAGTGACTTTACAGTGTAATTATACACTCGTGAGTTCTGCAAATGCTTATCTCTTCTGGTACAAACAACAACTAAACAGATCACCAACATTACAGTTTTTTTCAGTCGCTAACAAGCGTTTGTCCAATCAGTGTTCACATTTTCAAAACTCTAAACACAATTAGCACAGCATCGGTCTTTTGTGGCCATACCATTCACACATTTCTTGTCGTTTTCACACAATATGCAGTCAGTGAACACATTTCCATAATGCTTACATTTTCTTAACAGACAAGCTATACCTCCCAACAAAATGATGGATTGTTTTTGTAGTATTTACAAATGTTAACACACAACATCCCACAATAGCAAAAACAATATTCCAAACCTTAGATACAGTATGGACTGCATTTATTTATTTACCATTTACATTAACTTTTACCATTTTTGTACATTTCATGATTTTAGCAAAATGTGATTTTGATTGCTAGCAAAATGTGTTGCTTTTGAACAATGTCATGAAGAAACAAGCTTTTCGAGTCCATATGCATCTTCCTGGAGTAATGATGCTGAAAATTCAGCTTTTCATCACAGGAATAAATTACATTTTACACAATTTATTACATGACATACATATTTTTAAACAGAATTCACAATATGAAAGTATATCAAATTTCACAATATGAAAGTTTATAAAAACCTCTGCTTCTGCAATGATATCAGTTCAAAAACAATATATCAGTGAGAGTCAAGGAGCTACGACGACAATATGTCCAGGTATAGTGTACTGTATATTCAATTCAATGTCCAGTTCTATAAGCTTTGCACTTTGCAAGTAGGTAACCTACACAGTAATAGGTTACAGTATAGTATACAGTAATGACATGATTTACATAAACTTTGTTTTGAGAGTTATGGAATTGGAGGCCAGCCAGGCCCCTCATGAATTCATATACATATAGATGAGGCAGGATTCAATCTGGCCAAAAGGCGTCAACCTGGACAAAATGTAATGTGAAGGTGGAAGGTTTACTGTATGACCATCAGCCACATGACCAGATGTCCCTCCTTGAAGCCATGGATGCTGGCTCCAAGGGTGGATCCGACATACCAAGCAGTTTTATCCCAGGTGCATCGCCTTGGATGATATCAGATGTGATCTTGATGAAAACATGTGGCCTAACCCTAAAGATCGCAGAGATTAGATACAGTAATTTTGTGGGGGGTTTTGTCCTCCCCCCCCCCCCCCCCCCTCTTGTGTGTTTCATGGATATTTTGTTCACTGTAAGCAATACTGTAAAACTTTTTCTGTTCTATCAAACCGTGTTTCTACTGTACCTCCTGTAGTAAACAGTAAAGGAATAAAAACTGATTTGCTTTTTACTGGAATGCTTATGAATGTGAACAGTACTGTACATGTGGACATACAGTTCCCAACCAAGAATTTAGTGTAAAACGGTGGATTGCACGTTTTGCATGCAAATACCTGTAAAACTGAAACATAAAAGTCTATGCAGTTTTAGTAATGTCAACAATAGCCAGTATTTTGAAACCTGGTGTACTCTGATTGAGTGCATGTACCTTGTGAAGTGAAAACAAGTGTTATTCTTTGACAGAAAATTTTTATTTTGAGTCAGATTTCCAGTGTTTTGGTAAAGTTAGTGTGTGCAGAGAAACATGTGTTCTGTTTTGAAATGAAGAGTTAGTATATATTTAACAAAATGTGTTTTTGAGAAGAAAATTAACCATTTGGCCAATTGTGTTTTGTAGGTGTGAGTCTGTGTTAAGAGTTTAGAAAAAGTATCTGAAGTATGGGTAAGCGCTTGTTAGCGATTGAAAAAAACTGTAATTCTGATTGAATCTACAGTTAGTAAAGGAACTACTGAGGATAAATTTAAGGAGAGATTTTCTGCAACATTGGACTCCACATCAAGAACAGTTCCACTGCTGATTCAGGATGTGTGTGTGTCTGACTCTGCTGTGTATTACTGCGCTCTGAAGCCCACTGTGACTCAAACACACTCAACACTCATACAAAAACACATTTCTCTGACATATATTGGTGACAAACCATAATGAATCAATACTCAATAGTAATTAAATTATAGTAAAAACAATAGTAGTTGAGCAACATTAAATACAATCTTTTAATGTACAAGTCTCTTATTTTTCAGATATACCTACTGTAAGTACAATAATGTTAAGTGCTCCATCTTCTATCTTCTAGAAAAATAGTTGATCTGTGCTGACCTGTTGAACCAAAAACTGTGAAGAGACTGAGAAAACAAACATCAGAACATTGAAAAGTCTCAAAAACAGACCAAAAATTCTTAAGGAGGAGGAGACATTCAATGTTCAGGAACTGTGGTGCAGTCAGACTCCTCCTGCAGTTCTCTGCATGTGTGACAGTGTTAGTTCAACCTTATCAAAGAGAGGCTGAAACAAGAGTCTACTGTAGATTTCAACAAGTTTTTGTTTCAAACAAGTATTATTTAACAATTAATGTGATGGCAAACTGGCACAAAATTGTAGTCTTCTTTCTCACATATTTCTGGGGTAAGTCAAATTCTGTAAGTATATACAGTACATGCTGTAATAATCCTCTAATATGAATATGAGATCCTCATCAGTGATGTTATACATTACAGGATGTGATTCTCAGGACAGTGTTGAACAAAGTACATTTCAAACTGCTGTTGAAGGAGCAGCTGTAACAATCAACTGTCGATATGAAACCACTGATGTTTCACCATATCTCTTCTGGTACCAGCAAAAAGTGAATGGATTTCCAGAATACATGCTGAGCAGATTCGGTACTGATGACAACCAGTTCAAGGATAGATTTAACAGCGATCTCGACACAACTTCAAAATCATTTCCATTGACAATCCAAGATGTGCGTGTGTCTGACTCTGCTGTGTATTACTGTGCTCTGAGGCCCACAGTCACAGGAAACACAAGAACACTGTACAAAAACCTGACAGCTGAACGTGCACAACTAATTTCCTACCATAAAATCTATCTGAATTAAAGGTAGATTATGAATTTATAATATATAAATAAATATGTGACCCTGGATCACAAAAGCAGTCACAAGTAGCACGGGTATATTTGTAGCAATAGCCAATAATACATTGTATGGGTCAAAATGATATTTTTCTTTTATGCCAAAAATCATTAGGTTATTACAGTTTTTTACAATCGCTATGACAGATTTTTCAATACATTTAACAAGTTTCCTAAACTCTTAACGCACCAACACACCTAAAACACACAATTGGCAAAACGGTTAATTTCATGCTCAAAATCACACATTATAAACTAAACTGCAAAACTAATTTTCAAAATACAATACAGTTTTTTACAATCGCTATGACAGATTTTTCAATACATTTAACAAGTTTCCTAAACTCTTAACGCACCAACACACCTAAAACACACAATTGGCAAAACGGTTAATTTCATGCTCAAAATCACACATTATAAACTAAACTGCAAAACTAATTTTCAAAATACAATACAGTTTTTTACAATCGCTATGACAGATTTTTCAATACATTTAACAAGTTTCCTAAACTCTTAACGCACCAACACACCTAAAACACACAATTGGCAAAACGGTTAATTTCATGCTCAAAATCACACATTATAAACTAAACTGCAAAACTAATTTTCAAAATACAATAATACACTAACACAATACACCATGTCTACCAAAACATTAACACATGTTCTCTTCCACCAGGAACATTTAGTCAATCATAGCACAATGTCATAAAAAACACTAACAGATGGAATTACAGAAACTGCATTATTTTATATGTGTCAGGTCTGCCCTTATACAACAGACATATTATTCTATATATATATTATACTATATCTATTATATCTATAGATATTGTATTGATCATAGATTGTGTTTTGCACTGCAGTTTCTTTTGAAGTCTCTCTACATATTTGTTTTGTTTGTAATGTAAATGCATTTTGTTGTTTTTTTTGCAGCAGAAATTCAATACAACAAAATAAATGACCCTTCTTAGAGTAGCTTTATGGAATGTATGGTTTATGAAAAAAAGAAGACAGAGACAGAATTACTGCTGTAACGGCTTTATTTGCAACAGGACATTTCTGCAAGATAACAAAAATATGCAATATAGCTGCCATTTACAGTATTACTGTATGTGAAAATACAAAATATACAAACAGAAAAGGCCATCTTCTAATCTGCCCGGTCTTCTGCATTTGTCCACATGTTCTCATCCACATCACACCTGATATCTTCCCTGGCAAGGCATCTTGGGATGAATCTTTTACAGTAACATGCCTTATCCACCCCTGGCAGTATTCAGCTGTGATGTCTTGTATGCAGCATCTTTTGCATACAGGAGGGACATTTGGTCCTGTGGACTATGGTCAAAAACCTTTCATCTCCAGGCTGAGGAAACTCCTCAATGGGTTTGAGGAAAGGGAAGTAAGGGGCAAGGGAAATGGACATCATCCTCTGATGGGCGTCAAACCAGGCTGTGACTAGACGGGAATGGTGGAATGTCACATTGTCCCATATTTGCATAACTTTAATCAGCTGTTTCTCACTAGCAATGGAATAATGTGAAAATACAAAATATACGAACAGAAAAAGCACCAGAAGAATAATAAAAAAAAAAAAAAAGATCTTCTAATTATTTGCATAATTCAATCAGCTGTTTCTCAGTAAGAATATAATAAAATACAGGGGATATATTTGTGTTTCAGTTCACAATATAAACAGCGGTTTACCTTGACTTTAGCCTGTAAGGTTAGGTTTAGAACATGGTGTTATCTGTTCTGACATACAGTGTGAAAGCATTGGTAAATTTGGCAGTAAAAATCCATTGTTTTGGTCTTGTTTGAGCTTGTGTGTAAAAGAAGTTCAAGCATTTTAAATTTGTGTTAATTGTATGCATTTTGTGTTAAAGCAACAAGAAATGTGTTAATAGTATAGCTTACACAGGCGGATGTAGTGCTAACTGTGTTAAGAGTTTTGGAAAATTGTTAAAAGTATTGAAAAATCTGTCATAGCAATCGTAAAAAACTGTAATACACTAACACAATACACCATGTCTACCAAAACACTAACACATGTTCTCTTACACCAGGAACATTTAGTCAATCATAGCACAATGTCATAAAAAACACTAACATCAGATGGAATTACAGAAACTGCATTATTTTATATGTGTCAGGTCTGCCCTTATACAACAGACATATTATTCTATAGATATATTATACTATATCTATTAAATCTATAGATATTGTATTGATCATAGATTGTGTTTTTCACTGCAGTTTCTTTTGAAGTCTCTCTACATTTTTGTTTTGTTTGTAATGTAAATGCATTTTGTTGTTGTTTTTTTGCAGCAGAAATTCAATACAACAAAATAAATGACCCTTCTTAGAGTAGCTTTATGGAATGTATGGTTTATGAAAAAAAGATGACAGAGACAGAATTACTGCTGTAACGGCTTTATTTGCAACAGGACATTTCTGCAAGATAACAAAACCTTTCATCTCCAGGCTGAGAAAACTCCTCAATGGGGTTGAGGAAAGGGAAGTAAGGGGCAAGGAAAATGGACATCATCCTCTGATGGGCGTCAAACCAGGCTGTGACTATAGACGGGAATGGTGGAATGCCACATTGTCCCATATTTGCATAACTTCAATGAGCTGTTTCTCACTAGCAATGGAATACAGTAATGTGAAAATACAAAATATACGAACAGAAAAGGCACCAGAAGAATAAAAATAAAAAATAAAAATAAAAAAAAGATCTTCTAATTATTTGCATAATTCAATCAGCTGTTTCTCAGTAAGAATAGAATAAAATACAGGGGATATATTTGTGTTTCAATTCACAATATAAGCAGCTGTTTACCTTGACATTAGCCTGTAAGGTTAGGTATAGCACATGGTGTTATCTGTTCTGACATACAGTGTTAAAGCATTGGTAAATTTGGCAGTAAAAATCCATTGTTTTGGTCTTGTTTGAGCTTGTGTGTAAAAGAAGTTCAAGCATTTTAAATTTGTGTTAATTGAATGCATTTTGTGTTAAAGCAACAAGAAATGTGTTAATAGTATAGCTTACACAGACGGATGTAGTGCTAACTGTGTTAAGAGTTTTGGAAAATTGTTAAAAGTATTGAAAAATCTGTCATAGCAATCGTAAAAAACTGTAAGTAAAGATCATGTTCCATGAAGATATTTTCTAAATTTCCTACTGTAAATATATAAAACATTTATTTTTGTGATTTAATGCAGCACAATCGTGAACATAAATGGACAACTTTAAAGGCGATTTTCTCAATGTTTCAATATTTCTTGCACCCTCAGATTACAGATTTTCAAATAGTTGTATCTCGGCCAAATATTATCCTATCCTCCTAACAAACCATACATCAGTAAAACACGTATTCAGCTTTCAGATGATGTATATAAATCTCAATTTAAAAAAATTTACCCATGTGACTGGTTTTGTGGTCCAGGGTCACATGTGAAGGTGAAAACTATTGAAGCAGTGATATGATAAAGTATGCTTATTTTTCTTAATACTATTAATGATATTTATTCACACTGTACTCTAGGATGTAAATCACTGACTATAACAGTTCAACTTGCTTTTTTGTCTATGTTGTGCCAACTATACAGAACCAGATGAATACCTGTTTTAGCACCACTAAAAATATATCCCTAAATTTGTGCTGTGTACATACACATCTAAACTGAGAATCTGCTGATGGTTTATGTATCTAAAATACTGTAACAGCCGAAGTATGAGCAAAATAAGGCAGATCATATTCTGTAGGTTGAGATCTGTGGAATTATATTGCAATAACCACAAGAGGGTGTTATTCACTATTGCAGTATGACACTGTGGACTACATGAAACTGATCTGCTCTCTCATATAGAGCTCTCTGGAAGAGGGAGGGTTTAAAGCTTTGATATTTGGTGAGATATTGTTAAACTTAAGACAGACCATAAGAAACACACACAATGATACTCCATTCTATCATTCTGCTTTCTGCCTTTTCATGTAAGTAATAAAGTGTTTTGTGTTTTGCATCTACATCAATTATTCTGAGCAGCCAGAATACATGTCAAGTATAAAGTATATTCCTTTATGTTGTATATTGCATTGTATGCTGATACATCTCAAATAGATTCAATTGAAACAACAGTTCATTAAAGATTTGATCTACTTTTGCAGATGCAACGTATGGAAATGAAATTAAACCAACCGAAACAGAGGAGTTTGCTGTCGAAGGTTCAAGTGTTAAATTATCCTGCAGTTATTCATCTGCTCGTACTCTTCACTGGTACCGTCAGTTTCCCGGATCAGCTCCTGAATTCCTTGTGCTCATCTCAGACGGTGCAAAAGAAGCTCAGAAGTCTTCCAGATTCACTGCTGAGATCAGAAAAGCAAAACAAAACTATGTGGATCTGGAGATCTCCTCTGCTGCTCTGAAAGACTCTGCTGTGTATTACTGTGCTCTGGTGCCCACAGTCACAGGAAACACATCATCACTGTACAAAAACCTGACACAACTGAAAAGGCATTTATGCCTTCTACTTAACAGACTGAAGCACATCATTAAAATAATAACATTCCCTGCCAATTCAGACACTTACAACAAGAGTGATAGAACACATTCAAAGGCCAATGTTTAAAATTAGATATAATAACTTTGTACAAACCTAACATTAAAGTCATTATTATGTGCTGTAAGTGAAAGTGAAAATTTCACATTGTAACTTCTACCACCATTTATAAAAAAAAAAAAAAACAACACAAAAAAAATATGCAGGGAGAGAAGAAACAGTATGCAGACTTTATTTTCTTAGGAGGAAAAATTCAACTTGATTCTCATTTTGTAATGCTTTTGGGTAACCATATGCACCACATATTCATTATCAAGCCTCATTACAGGATCATTAGCTCCTCCTTTGGACAGTGGACTCCACATCAAGATCAGTTCCTCTGACAATCGTACTACTGTGTTCTGCAGCCCACTGTGGGTGACAGAATTATTTAAGATTCATATAACTATTTGTAGGTCACTATTATCAAATTTGTGACACTGACCTTGCTAACTATTATAATTATACTTTTTAATACACCTCTACTCTAGATCAGTACTAGACATGTTAAGATCTTATATCATAGCACTAATATTATTATTGGCTCATTAATCATTCATATTTGTATTTTTCTTATGAAAAATCATCTGATAAATAAATAAATAAATAAATATATATATATATATATATATATATATATATATATATATATAAAATTTATCGCAGTTGCACAAGTTTTCCTCTAGGCAATGGCAGAGCAAAAACATGAGACGCGGATCGTCACACTGAAAGCAGTTCCGGTGTGTTTATGAGTGAAACTGCAGAAGCTCAGTAACACAAAGCTACAGCTCAGAGCAGAGAGAAAATTAACACACAACTGATCTGACCTATAAACATGGAAAAACACCTTTTTCTGATTTTAATTCTAATTTCTGGTACAATATCACTCTTAATTACTTACAGTGGTATTCAGAATTATCCAAATTATTGACTTACAAATTATTTTATTATTTAATTATTTACAAAGTCTATGTGAAGCTGTACAAAAACTCATATTAATTTTCCCCCTTTGATGTCAAGCCACATCAAACCCACAATCTATAATTCACATAATATAATTACACTTGTTGAAACACCTGTGTGTGGTTACTGTAAGGGAAATGAAAAACTTAATATAGTAGAATACTTACTGAATTACTGTTGTTCATCACAACCATTTTGATAAATTTGACTAGAGTAACTACTACGAGTATTAGAACACGATTGGTTAGATGAAAAGGTAATAAGTGACGTACTTACGCTAAAGCTTTCATTTCTTGGAAAGTGAATTCTGTAAAATAAAGTTTCTCCCTTTGGAGTGGACTTTGAGCTTTGTAACCTTGCAGATCTTTTTTATGCTCAAACAGCAACATTACACACTAACTAAGGTTGAACAAGTAAAAAAGCACAATAGGACCCCTTTAAATACAGTGCCTAGTTTCTTTTGTTTGACACAATCTTTAAAACACTGCAATATCCAAAAACAGCCTCCACACCTCCTCCGGGATTATGCTACAGGGTATTCTGGTGTATTGTGTTAATGCTTTGGTTTATTGCTTTGATTTTATTTCACATTGTCACTTTGGAAAAAAATGTTAGAAATATATAAATTCACCACAGGGAGGCAGTATTCCTCAAAGTGTCTTCAGAGACATGACTTGAAGACCTGAAATATCAACAGAAAAGCAGTACAGAGGAAACAGAGATCTACAGTCAGAAGACTGAGAGACACATTCATTACAACACGTTAAAATATTAATATCTTTATCTCAACAATGGAAAAATGGGTGATTAGTATTCTTTTCCTCACAGCACAGATTTTTGGTAAGAAAGATAATTTACACTTTAATATTTTAGTTTATATGTGAGTTAATTAATATATGTAAATGAGTAATAGTTAAATGTTTTTTCCAGAGTGCTGGGGACAAGACAGAGTTGTACAACCTTCACGAAAACTGACTGCAAATGAAGAGGATCAAATGATTTTAATGTGTAATTACACTACCACAGCTGCAGATGTTTATCTCTTCTGGTACAAACAGCTCCCAAACAAATCACCAACGTTCATTCTGAATAAATATACATTTGGTGAAGGAACTACTGAGGATGAATTTAAGAAGAGATTTTCTGCAACATTGGACTCCACATCAAGATCAGTTCCTCTGACAATCCAGGATGTGTGTGTGTCTGACTCTGCTGTGTATTACTGTGCTCTGAAGCCCACTGTGACTCAAACACACTCAACACTCATACAAAAACATGCAAAAAATAAAAACTCTCCAACTTTGCCAAAGTAACACTAATCCATTAAACAATTTTATTTCAGAAAGTAAGAATCCTATCAGTAATAAATAAATAAATAATGTGAACTTGTATAGTGTAATATGTGACATTCTACTAAAGCAGAGCAGATCCGTAAAATTATTTTCATTATTTTTATCTCTTCAGTTTTTTTATTTTTTTTTAACAGAGTGCAGTTCTATTATCCATGGATGTGTTGGTGTGTCTGGTTTTTAATCAGCAGCACATACAGTATGTCTCCATCACACACGTTCTGAGTGTTTTCTTTTCAGGCTTGTGTTTGTGTTTAAAACTGTCACCTGCAACCAATCACCTGCGTCTGAAACCAAAAAAGGTCTGAAACACACCTCTTCTGTGAGCACTGAACTAAAGCATTAGCATCTGAGCACAGAGAACATTAATACACTGATATGACATAGTAAACATGGAAAAACAACTGTTTCTAATTTTAATTCTGACTTCAGGTACAAAATGACTCCCTTTATTGATTGTAGTGATGTAGAAGAACAGATAATTTTGTGAAACTTGACTCAGTAATTTTCTTTTTTCTTTGTTTTAGGTGTGATGACTGCAGATCAGATTGGGCCAAATAAAGAAACTCTCATCATAAAGAAGGAAGACGAGACTGTGACTCTCAGCTGCTCATATGATACTAGCAGCAATTATGTTAGACTTTACTGGTACAGACAGTATCTTAATGAAGAACCTCAGTATTTAATGTGGAAAGATGCTCGTTCATGGACCGATACTGGGAAGCCCTCTGACCCTCGCTTTCAGTCGACTACATCACAATCATCCACTGAACTCATTATTAACGGAGTAACTCTGTCAGATTCAGCTCTCTATTACTGTGCTCTAAGAGTTGGAGCCCAGTGATACAAAGTCTATGTGAAGCTGTACAAAAACTCATAATAATTTTCCCCCTTTGATGTCAAGCCACATCAAACCCACAATCTATAATTCACATAATATAATTACACTTGTTGAATCACCACCTGTGTGTGGTTGTAAGGGAAATGAAAAGTAAAAAACTTAATATAGTAGAATACTTACTGAATTACAGTTGTTCATTACAACCATTTTGATAAATTTGACTAAATATTATATTATCATCTGATATCTCCTCTGCAAAGTCTCTTGTGTGAAGTCTGCCTAAAGTATCTTCATATAGTGCAAACTAACATGTCCAATAAATGTCATTTTATTTCTTATTTGTAAGAACTGATTTTCCTGCTAAAACAAAACGCACCCTGCAATAAAGCCATAAAATGCACCCTGGACAGCAGATAGCAAAGACAGAGCACAGGACCTTGTCCTGCCCAAACTTATCTCCTTGTCTCCTTGTTTGACTTCAACTCATCCCCCCTCTCCTTCCTCAAGTCACTGAAAGTTCATTAAGAATGTCTATATATCACATATGGTGTATCTTGTGAATATGTTGGTAAAATGCTCTTAATTTCATTGCAGTCATTGGTTTAATGAGAAAGGTTGAGAACTTAGGAGAATCTGGTTCCCCTCTCTGGGTGATACCTCTTTACGATATCTCAAAAAACCAGGTGCTACCCCCCTGGGGCACATGGATTGGCCCAAACAACTCTAAACAATATTTGTATATCCCTTTTTGTTCTGGTCTGGATATTTAAGGCGAGGTGACAGAGCAGTCTTTGGGACTCTTTACCAGGAACCCCCATACAGTGATGTTTCAGTGTTTTCCTGTTGGAAGGCCCTGACACATCACCGTGTGTCTTTGTCAGGAAAACATTACTTACTTTTAGAGTCATCTTTGAGTAAATGATGTCATGTATTTATTATTTCTGAATTGGCTTTTAATCATTTACTTCTGTAATTGGCATTATACATTTTTACCTGACAAATAAATGTTACATCTTGATTTATTCTGAAATCATTATTTTAGTAGATTATGAGGAGGCTGGCGCTACCACAGCTCTGTGTCCAGGATAGGTCAAACTAAAGGCGTGTAAAGGAATTTTCCCTTAACCTAACTATCCAAAATAAAACTGTTGCGTCTACTCATCGACACAGAGCGTCTACTAATCGACACTTAATAAATAATAAAACTGTTGCGTCTACTCATCGACACAGAGCGTCTACTAATCGACACTTAATAACCTTTATACTCCAGCTCTTGCGTCTTCAGTCGACATCTGGCCGAGTCTACTAACCTAACTTACTTGATTCCCTAAACTGACCTGCTGCGCAGCAGAAATAACAGACAGACTTTCAGCAAATGTCCTCTAAATGCTTTAATAACGGCCGGGATAGTCTTCGAGCAGTTCTCAGAGAACTCTCCCAAGAAGAATCAAGGCCGGAGGATCTCTTGCAAATTCCATTGAGAATCCCACCGTAAAACACATATACAACAGTTTTTATAGTATAGAGGTATGGCATAAATGTCAGGCTGCATTACATAATTTCCCCACTATTTGATTGGTTCTTCATATGCAAACCCCTCTGTTACTAGGTAAAGCAAACTCTGATCTTGTGGTGACTTCATCTGTAATCACAAGATCCTAACAGACTGTCTAGTTTCATTTCCCAAAACTGTGTTATTTTTACATACATACGCACACAGTCAAAGACACAAGTTTTCCATTGGTTTCGTACAGTACATCCTGTTCCAATGTTAGATGTTAAATAAGGTTAGATGTTAGAAACATGATTAGTTTAATATACAGTTTAAAATCTCCACGACAGGCGCATACTGTATGAACGGAGCAGTAGGCACGTCATCTGAAGACCTTTTGATTTCTGTCTATCAATGACTTGTTGTATGGAAGTGGCTAAATAAACTACACTTTTTTGTATGCGTAAGCAGTAGGCAACCGACTTAAGAGGTATTAGCAAACCCTGCACCCTCTGACCAAGATCAGACTGGCGAGGCTGTGTCCGTGAGATCCACGTAAACCCGGGGCGTGTGACTCTGTGCGGCATCGGTCCCTTAATTAATTAATAATTGAAAGTATGGGATACTCAGAATAATTAAAGATCTAAATTAATTCATAAGCAATATTTATGATTATTTTCTAATCAGAAACACGATCTAAATTTGATTATCATTTGAAATTGGAGTCAGATTACGCATAGAGCTAAAGTAATACTAAAACTAAATTCCAATAAATTAAGTGAACTTCACTGGAGTGCTGAAAAGACAAACACGCATTATACCTTCGCCAGGCCGTTGGATTCCGTCCTTGGGCCAATGGGTGGTCCTTCCAATTTATTCTGATTAATTGGTTCTGACATTAGTCTTACTGTGACTTGTGTCAGAATATGAATGGAATTTAAATGGTTCAGCTCAGCAAACTCTATTCAAACTCACCACAAGGAGGCATCATTCCTCAAATTCTTATATAAGGCTGAACCTTATGAAGATTCTGAAACTATAAAGAGAAACAGAGACAGAAAATACCTTCTGGGAATTTCTGTTAAAATAGTCTCCCTTTTTAACTTGAATCGACAATGGCAAAATGGGTGATTATTTCTCTTTTCATTTTTGGTAAGAACATTATTTCATAATTCACACTGTGATACTCAATATATATGCACATGAATAATGTAAATCTATTTTCCAGTGTGCCGGGCACAAGACAATGTTGAACAGCCTTCAGGAGAAATGACTGCAAATGAACAAGATCAAGTCACTCTACTGTGCAATTACTCTACCATATATACAAATGCATATCTTTACTGGTACAAACAGCTATCAAACAGATCACCAACACTCATTCTGAGTGAATTTACAGTTGGTAAAGGAACTACTGAGGATGAATTTAAGGAGAGATTTTCTGCAACATTGGACTCCACATCAAGAACAGTTCCACTGCTGATTCAGGATGTGTGTGTGTCTGACTCTGCTGTGTATTACTGCGCTCTGAAGCCCACTGTGACTCAAACACACTCAACACTCATACAAAAACACATTTCTCTGACATATATTGGTGACAAACCATAATGAATCAATACTCAATAGTAATTAAATTATAGTAAAAACAATTGTAGTTGAGCAACATTAAATACAATCTTTTAATGTACAAGTCTCTTATTTTTCAGATATACCTACTGTAAGTACAATAATGTTAAGTGCTCCATCTTCTATCTTCTAGAAAAATAGTTGATCTGTGCTGACCTGTTGAACCAAAAACTGTGAAGAGACTGAGAAAACAAACATCAGAACATTGAAAAGTCTCAAAAATAGACCAAGAATTCTTAAGGAGGAGGAGACATTCAATGTTCAGGAACTGTGGTGCAGTCAGACTCCTCCTGCAGTTCTCTGCATGTGTGACAGTGTTAGTACAACTTTATCAAAGAGAGGCTGAAACAAGAGTCTGCTGTAGATTTCAACAAGTTTTTGTTTCAAACAAGTATTATTTAACAATTAATGTGATGGCAAACTGGCACAAAATTGTAGTCTTCTTTCTCACATATTTCTGGGGTAAGTCAAATTCTGTAAGTAAATACAGTACATGCTGTAATAATCCTCTAATATGAATATGAGATCCTCATCAGTGATGTTATACATTACAGGATGTGATTCTCAGGACAGTGTTGAACAAAGTACATTTCAAACTGCTGTTGAAGGAGCAGCTGTAACAATCAACTGTCGATATGAAACCACTGGTGTTTCACCATATCTCTTCTGGTACCAGCAAAAAGTGAATGGATTTCCAGAATACATGCTGAGCAGATTCGGTACTGATGACAACCAGTTCAAGGATAGATTTAACAGCGATCTCGACACAACTTCAAAATCATTTCCATTGACAATCCAAGATGTGCGTGTGTCTGACTCTGCTGTGTATTACTGTGCTCTGAGGCCCACAGTCACAGGAAACACAAGAACACTGTACAAAAACCTGACAGCTGAACGTGCACAACTAATTTCCTACCATAAAATCTATCTGAATTAAAGGTAGATTATGAATTTATAATATATAAATAAATATGTGACCCTGGCTGGATCACAAAACCAGTCACAAGTAGCACGGGTATATTTGTAGCAATAGCCAACAATTGTATGGGTCAAAATTAAAAAAAAATCTTTTATGCCAAAAATCATTACGATATTAAGGAAAGATCATGTTCCATGAAGATATTTTGTAAATTCCCTACCGTAAATATATAATTAAGATATATTAAATATTAATATATTAATTATATTAAAATAAGATATTTTGTGAGTGAATGCAGCACAATCGTGAGCATAAATGGACAACTTTAAAAGCGATTTTCTCAATGTTTCAATTTTTCTTGCACCCTCAGATTACAGATTTTCAAATAGTTGTATCTCGGCCAAATATTATCCTATCCTCCTAACAAACCATACATCAGTAAAACGCGCATGTATTCAGCTTTCAGATGATGTATAAATCTCATTTAAAAAAAAAAAAAAAGACCCATGTGACTGGTTTTGTGCTCCAGGGTCACATGTGAAGGTGAAAACTATTGAAGCAGTGATATGATAAAGTATGCTTATTTATCTTAATACTATTAATGATATTTAGTCACACTGTACTCTAGGATGTAAATCACTGACTAAACAGTTCAACTTGCTTTTTTTGTCTATGCTGTGCCAACTATACAGAACCAGATGAATACCTGTTTTAGCACCACTAAAAATAAATCCCTACATTTGTGCTGTGTACATATACACTGAGAATATCTGCTGATGGTTTATGTATCTAAAATACTGTAACAGCCAAAGTATGAGCAAAATAAGGCAGATCATATTCTGTAGGTTGAGATCTGTGGATTTATATTATACGACAGAGATTGCAATAACCACAAGAGGGTGTTATTCACTATTGCAGTAGTGATGACACTGTGGACTACATGAAACTGATCTGCTCTCTCTCATAGAGCTCTCTGGAAGAGGGAGGGTTTAAAGCTTTGATATTTGGTGAGATATTGTTAAACTTAAGACAGACCATAAGAAACACACACAATGATACTCTATTCTATCATTCTGCTTTCTGCCTTTTCATGTAAGTAATACAGTGTTACTTGTCAAGTATAAAGTATATTCCTTTATGTTGTATATTGCATTGTATGCTGATACATCTCAAATAGATTCAATTGATACACCAGTTCATTAAAGATTTGATCTACTTTTGCAGATGCAACGTATGGAAATGAAATTAAACCAACCGAAACAGAGGAGTTTGCTGTTGAAGGTTCAAGTGTTAAATTATCCTGCAGTTATTCATCTGCTCGTACTCTTCATTGGTACCGTCAGTTTCCCGGATCAGCTCCTGAATTCCTTGTGCTCATCTCAGAAGGTGTAAAAGAAGCTCAGAAGTCTTCCAGATTCACTGCTGAGATCAGAAAAGCAAAACAAAACTATGTGGATCTGGAGATCTCCTCTGCTACAGTATCAGACTCTGCTGTGTATTACTGTGCTCTGGAGCCCACAGTCACAGGAAACACATCATCACTGTACAAAAACCTGACACAACTGAAAAGGCATTTATGCCTTCTACTTAACAGACTGAAGCACATAACAATTAAAATAATAACATTCCCTGCCAATTCAGACACTTACAACAAGAGTGATAGAACACATTCAAAGGCCAATGTTTAAAATTAGATATAATAACTTTGTACAAACCTAACATTAAAGTCATTATTATGTGCTGTAAGTGAAAGTGAAAATTTCACATTGTAACTTCTACCAGCATTTATAAAAAATAAATAAAACAACACACAAAAAATATGCAGGGAGAGTAGAAACAGTATGCAGACTTTATTTTCTTAGGAGGAAAAATTCAACTTGATTCTCATTTTGTAATGCTTTTGGGTAACCATATGCACCACATATTCATTATCAAGCTTCATTACAGGATCATTAGCTCCTCCTTTGGACAGTGGACTCCACATCAAGATCAGTTCCTCTGACAATCGTACTACTGTGTTCTGCAGCCCACTGTGGGTGACAGAATTATTTAAGATTCATATAACTATTTGTAGGTCACTATTATCAAATTTGTGACACTGACCTTGCTAACTATTATAATTATGCTTTTTAATACACCTCTACTCTAGATCAGTACTAGACATGTTAAGATCTTATATCATAGCACTAATATTATTATTGGCTCATTAATCATTCATATTTGTATTTTTCTTATGAAAAATCATCTGATAAATAAATTATATTTATATATATTTAAATATTTATATATAATTTATTATATATATATAATTTATCGCAGTTGCACAAGTTTTCCTCTAGGCAATGGCAGAGCAAAAACATGAGATGCGGATCGTCACACTGAAAGCAGTTCCGGTGTGTTTATGAGTGAAACTGCAGAAGCTCAGTAACACAAAGCTACAGCTCAGAGCAGAGAGAAAATTAACACACAACTGATCTGACCTATAAACATGGAAACACACCTTTTTCTGATTTTAATTCTAATTTCTGGTACAATATCACTCTTAATTACTTACAGTGGTATTCAGAATTATCCAAATTATTGACTTACAAATTATTTTGCTTTTTATTGTTTTAGGTGTAATGACTGCAGATCAGATTGGGCCAAATAAAGAAACTCTCATAATGAAGAAGGAAGACGAGACTGTGACTCTCAGCTGCTCATATGATACTAGCAGCAGTTATGTTTATCTTTACTGGTACAAACAGTATGCTAATAGTGAACCTCAGTATTTAATATTTAAACCTGCCCGATCAGCTACTACAACTGGGAGACCCTCTGATCCTCGCTTTCAGTCGACTACATCACAAACATCCACTGAACTCGAGATTACCGGAGTAACTCTGTCAGATTCAGCTCTCTATTACTGTGCTCTAAGAGTTGGAGCCCAGTGATACAAAGTCTATGTGAAGCTGTACAAAAACTCATATTAATTTTCCCCCTTTGATGTCAAGTTACATCAAACCCACAATCTATAATTCACATAATATAATTACACTTGATGAAACACCTGTGTGTGGTTACTGGAAGGGAAATGAAAAACTTAATATAGTAGAATACTTACTGAATTACTGTTGTTCATCACAACCATTTTGATAAATTTGACTAGAGTAATTACTACGAGTATTAGAACACGATTGGTTAGATGAAAAGGTAATAAGTGACGTAACATTTGAGTCTTCCTGCAGAACTTACGCTAAAGCTTTCATTTCTTGGAAAGTGAATTCTGTAAAATAAAGTTTCTCCCTTTGGAGTGGACTTTGAGCTTTGTAACCTTGCAGATCTTTTTTATGCTCAATCAGCAACATTACACACTAACTAAGGTTGAAAAAGTAAAAAAGCACAATAGGACCCCTTTGAATACAGTCCCAAATCTTGTTTGTATGTCACAATCTTTAAAACACTGCAATATCCAAAAACAACCTCCACACCTCCTCCGGGAGCATGCTACAGGGTATTCTGGTGTATTGTGTTAATGCTTTGGTTTATTGCTTTGATTTTATCTCACATTGTCACTCTGGATAAAAATGTTAGAAATATATAAATTCACCACAGGGAGGCAGTATTCCTCAAAGTGTCTTCAGAGACATGACTTGAAGACCTGAAATATCAACAGAAAAGCAGTACAGAGGAAACAGAGATCAGTCAGAAGACAGAGACACATTCATTACAACACGTTAAAATATTAATATCTTTATCTCAACAATGGAAAAATGGGTGATTAATATTCTTATCCTCACAGCACAGATTTTTGGTAAGAAAGATCTTAATTTACACTTAAATATTTTAGTTTATATGTGAGTTAATTAATATATGTAAATGAGTAATAGTTAAATGTTTTTTCCAGAGTGCTGGGGGCAAGACAGAGTTGAACAACCTTCACAAAAACTGACTGCAAATGAAGAGGGTCAAATAACTTTAATGTGTAATTACACTACCACAGCTGCAGATGTTTATCTCTTCTGGTACAAACAGCTCCCAAACAAATCACCAACGTTCATTCTGAATAAATATACATTTGGTGAAGGAACTACTGAGGATGAATTTAAGGAGAGATTTTCTGCAACATTGGACTCCACATCAAGATCTGTTCCTCTGACAATCCAGGATGTGTGTGTGTCTGACTCTGCTGTCTATTACTGTGCTCTGAGGCCCACTGTGACTCAAACACACTCAACACTCATACAAAAAGCTCGTCTTGTCTTCAACGAGCCCAAGAGGGCCCACGTCACCCCTCTGTTAATCTCTCTGCACTGGCTACCTCTCGCTGCTCGCATCAAGTTCAAGGCATTGACGCTTGCTTACAGATCTATCACACGCTCAGCTCCCTCCTACCTTCACTCACTCCTACGAGCCTACATCCCCACCAGACGCCTACGATCAATCAACGAGCGACGTCTCGTGGTTCCATCACAGAAAGCCACAAAATCACTTTCCAGATCATTCTCATTCACAGTTCCATGCTGGTGGAACACTCTCCCCACCCTCATCCGGAATGCAGAATCCCTGACAACATTCAAAAAACAGCTGAAAACCCATCTCTTCCGTGAGCACCTAAACTCATAAAAAAATTAAAAAAAAAACCTTTCCCTTAAAATCCCACTTATCATGCTTATGCTACTCTGAATAATGCATGAACTTCGTATTCTGAACACTTCTTGCGTTGTTGTTGTCTTTTGCCTCTTCATGATGACTCGCTTAATTTAGTCCTGATTTGTAAGTCGCTTTGGATAAAAGCGTCTGCTAAATGACTAAATGTAAATGTAAATGTAAAAACATGCAAAAAATAAAAACTCTCTAACTTTGCCAAAGTAACACTAATCCATTAAAAAAATGTATTTCAGAAAGTAAGAATCCTATCAGTGATAAATAAATAAATAATGTGAACTTGTATAGTGTAATGTGACGTTCTACTAAAGCAGAGCAGGTCCGTATTTAAATTATTTTCATTATTTTTATCTCTTCAGTTTTTTTTTTTTTTTTACAGAGTGCAGTTCTATTATCCATGGATCTGTTGGTGTGTCTGGTTTTTAATCAGCAGCACATACAGTATGTCTCCATCACACACGTTCTGAATGCTTTCTTTTAAGGCTTGTGTTTGTGTTTAAAACTGTCACCTCCAACCAATCACCTGCGTCTGAAACCGAAAAAGGTCTGAAACACACCTCTTCTGTGAGCACTGAACTAAAGCATTAGCATCTGAGCACAGAGAACATTAATACACTGATATGACATAGTAAACATGGAAAAACAACTGTTTCTAATTTTAATTCTGACTTCAGGTACAAAATGACTCTCTTTATTCATTGTAGTGATGTAGAAGAACAAATCATTTTGTGCAAATTGACTCAGTAATTTTATTTTTTCTTTGTTTTAGGTGTGCTGACTGCAGATCAGATTGGGCCAAATAAAGAAAATAGCCTCATAAAGAAGGAAGACGAGACTGTGACTCTCAGCTGCTCATATGATACTAGCAGCAATTATGTTACACTTTACTGGTACAGACAGTATCTTAATGAAGAACCTCAGTATTTAATGTGGAAAGAGGCTCGTTCATGGAGCAGTACTGGGAACCCCTCTGATCCTCGCTTTCAGTCGACTACATCACGAACATCCACTGAACTCAAGATTAACGGAGTAACTCTGTCAGATTCAGCTCTCTATTACTGTGCTCTGGAGCCCAGTGATACAAAGTCTATGTGAAGCTGTACAAAAACTCATAATAATTTTCCCCCTTTGATGTCAAGCCACATCAAACCCACAATCTATAATTCACATAATATAATTACACTTGTTGAAACACCACCTGTGTGTGGTTACTGGAAGGGAAATGAAAAGTAAAAAACTTAATATAGTAGAATACTTACTGAATTACAGTTGTTCATCACAACCCTTTTGATAAATTTGACTAAATATTATATTATCATCTGATATCTCCTCTGCAAAGTCTCTTGTGTGAAGTCTGCCTAAAGTATCTTCATATAGTGCAAACTAACATGTCCAATAATAGCATTTTTTTTTTCTTATTTGTAAGAACTGATTTTCCTGCTAAAACAAAACGCACCCTGCAATAAAGCCATAAAATGCACCCTGGACAGCAGATAGCAAAGACAGAGCACAGAACCTTGTCCTGCCCAAACTTATCTCCTTGTCTCCTTGTTTGACTTCAACTCATCCCCCCTCTCCCTCCTCAAGTCACTGAAAGTTCATTAAGAATGTCTATATATCACATATGGTGTATCTTGAGAATATGTTGTTCCCTTTCGAAAGGGAACTCTACACTACGTCAGAATGACGCTATGGGGAACGCCTCAGGCGTGACAGGTGTCTGAAATAAATATCAACTCACGTCAATTATGTTGACCGGCGACAGCCCGTGAATCATCAGCTTGATTGATTAACGCGCAACCTGGATGTATAAAGGGAAGCCTTGCATACATGACAACATCTTTTCGTCTTCAGGGACTGTTTGTCTGTATTGAGAATATCGCTGAAGCACGCGGGAGGCTCTCGAGAGAGCCTCTTGTGCAAACTGTGAGCGTTTTTTATTTAAAAATGCTCCGCTTTCGCGGACCCTTTTCTCGAGGGAGGAGGGTTCAGCATCTGAGCTGTGGTGCGTGCGATCTGTGAAACAATACTGTTTGGGTACGAGGCGTTCACAGTCAGTTCCTGAGGGTGCTGGCAGTGTTCATTAAGAAATATCTCGGCGCGCGTGAGAAAGAAAAAATCCGTGCGCTGTCGGATGTTTCAACCTCGCAACTGTTGACTTTCTTCTCGAGGGATGAAAGCCAAATATTTTTTAACGGCTCTTTTCTCGCGCTTGCCGAGGCAGTGTGTAGATTACGAGAACGTATAAATGTTAAAACAGTATTGTCTGGTGAGTATGGCTGCATTTAATTCTATGAATTAAAATGATGGAATATTATCTGACTTTTAAGAAGTTAGATATTTAGTAATTCAGCCTATCATCCAGATCGCGTTACCCAGTGTTTTTGGCTGCATTTTAATTGAAAAATGAGCAGTGAACAAAAAGAGCAGGTGTAATTCTGGTCTTTTTGTAAAATGTGAAATTAACATATTTCTGTTTCTTTTCAGACCACATCTCCTGTTTTAGAGTCTGGGGCAAAATGTTATGGGAGTAAATCTAAAGATTTTTTTTCGATGGTCAGGTAGTAGGTCTTAACAGGCCTCCTTGACCAGACAGTCCCCATTTTGCAACCGGACAGTGCTTGGGCCTCCCTGAGGTGAGCTCCCAGGAATTGACTGTCAAGGAGTAATGTGGTTATCAGGTTATAGGCCTCACTAGGCCTTCCTGAAGATGAGCTCCCACATACTGTGGTTGAATATGAGCTCCCACATTCTGTGGTTATCAAGTTATAGGCTTCACCAAGCCTTCTTGAATATGAGCTCCCACATACTGTGGTTATCAGGTCATAGGCCTCACCAGGCCTTCCTGAGTATGAGCTCCCACATACTGTGGTTGAATATGAGCTCCCACATACTGTGGTTATCAGGTCAGAGGCCTCACCAGGCCTTCTTGAAAATGAGCTCCCACATACTGTAGTTGCCAGGTTATAGGCCTCACCAGGCCTTCCTGGTTATGAGCTTCCACATGTCAGGTTACAGGCCTCACCGGCCTTCCTGAATGTGAGCTCCCACATACTGTGGTAATCAGGTTACAGGCCTCATCAGGCCTTCCTGGTTATGAGCTCCCACATACTGTGGTCGCCAGGTTACAGGCCTCATCCGGCCTTCCTGGTTATGAGCTCCCACATACTGGGATATCAGGTTACAGGCCTTTCTAGGCCTTCCTGAATATGAGCTCCCATACACGGTGGTCGCCACGTTACAGGCCTCGCCAGGCCTTCCTGGTTATGAGCTCCCACATACTGTGGCGCCAGGTTACAGGCCTCACCGGCCTTCCTGGTGATGGGCTTCTACATGTCAGGTTGCAGGCCTCACCCGGCCTTCCTGAATGTGAGCTCCCACATACTGTGGTCATCAGGTTACAGGCCTCATCCGACCTTCCTGGTTATGAGCTCCCACATACTGTAGTCGCCAGGTTATAGGCCTCACCAGGCCTTCTTGGTTAGGAGTTTTTTCACATGTCAGGTTTCGGGCCTCGCCGGCCTTCCTGAATGTGAGCTCCCTCATACTGTGGTTGTACATGAGCTCCCACATACTGTAGTCGCCAGGTTATAGGCCTCACCAGGCCTTCTTGGTTAGGAGTTTTCACATGTCAGGTTTCGGGCCTCACCGGCCTTCCTGAATGTGAGCTCCTACATACTGTGAGCTTCCACTTACTGTGGTTATTAAGTTATAGGCCTTACCAGGCCTTCTTGATTATGAGCTCCCACATACTGTGGTTGAATATGAGCTCCCACATTCTGTGGTTATCAAGTTTTAGGCCTCACCAGGCCTTCTTGAATATGAGCTCCCACATACTGTGGTTATCAGGTCATCGGCCTCACTAGGCCTTCCTGAGTATAGCTCTCACATACTGTGGTTGAATATGAGCTCCCACATTCTGTGGTTATCAAGTTTTAGGCCTCACCAGGCCTTCTTGAATATGAGCCCCCACATTCTGTGGTTATCAGGTCAGAGGCCTCACCAGGCCTTCCTGAATGAGAGCTTCCACATATTTTGGTTGAATATGAGCTCCCACTTACTGTGGGTATCAAGTTATAGGCCTCACCAGGCCTTCTTGAATATGAGCTCCCACATATTGTGGTTATCAGGTCATAGGCCTCACTAGGCCTTCCTGAGTATAGCTCTCACATACTGTGGTTGAATATGAGCTCCCACATTCTGTGGTTATCAAGTTTTAGGCCTCACCAGGCCTTCTTGAATATGAGCCTCCACATTCTATGGTTATCAGGTCAGAGGCCTCACCAGGCCTTCCTGAATGAGAGCTTCCACATATTTTGGTTGAATATGAGCTCCCACATGCTGTGGTTGTCAGGTCACAGGCCTCACTAGGCCTTCCTGAGTATGAGCTCCCACATACTGTGGTTGAATATGAGCTCCCACATACTGTAGTTGCCAGGTTATTGGCCTCACCAGGCCTTCCTGGTTACGAGCCTCCACATGTTAGGTTACAGGCCTCACTGGCCTTCCTGAATGTGAGCTCCCACATACTGTGGTGAATATGAGCTCCCATGTTATATGGTTATCAGGTCAGAGGCCTCACTAGGCCTTCCTGATTTGAGCTCCCACATGCTGTGGTCGCCAGGTTAGAGGCCTCACCGGCCTTCCTGAGTATGAGTTCCCCCCATGCTGTGGTTGTATATGAGCTCCCACATACTATAGTCGCCAGGTTATAGGCCTTAACAGGCCTTCTTGGTTAAGAGCCTCCACATGTCAGGTTACAGGCCTCACCGGCCTTCCTGAATGTGAGCTCCTACATACTGTGGTCATCAGGTTACAGGCCTCATCTGGCCTTCCTGGTTATGAGCTCCCACATTCTGTGGTTATCAGGTCAGAGGCCTCACCAGGCCTTTCTGAGTATGAGCTCCCACATACTGTGGTTGTATATGAGCTCCCACATACTGTAGTCGCCAGGTTATAGGCCTCACCAGGCCTTCTTGGTTAGGAGTCTTCACATGTCAGGTTACAGGCCTCGCCGGCCTTCCTGAATGTGAGCTCCTACATGCTGTGAGCTTCCACTTACTGTGATTATCAAGTTATAGGCCTCACCAGGCCTTCTTGAATTTGAGCTCCCACGTGCGGTGGTCGTTAGGTCACAGGCCTCACCGGCCTTCCTGAGTTTTAACCTTCCACAATTAGTGGTCACCAGGCTTTAGGCCTCTGCGGCCTTCCTGGTTATGAGTTCTTTCATGTCAGGCAGGCCTCACCAGGCCTTACTGAATGAGAACTCCCACGTATTGTGTCTATCAGGTTGCAGGATTCTTCTGGCTTTCCTGATTATAGGTTCCCACGTACGGTGGTTCCCTGGTTACAGGCCTCACCAGGCCTTCCTGGGTTTGAGCTTTTACATGTCAGGTTACAGGCCTCATCCGGCCTTCCCGAATGTGGGCTCACACATACTGTGTTTTTAGAGTGATGAAGTACGAGCAAACCTTTACTTCATTCCTTTTTGGTACATACGTTCCGTACCTTTTTTAAACCATGCTTATGGTAAGTCACACGACTTATGTCTTGTGTATTTTCTATATCCATTTTCTATGGTAAGGGTCATGCGCGTATCGCTTCTGTCCCTTCCTATGTGGCTCAGACCCTGGTCTTTCACTTCGGGTCCCATTCTAGATACTTCCTGTCGTCACTTTATTACGACAGATGTTTTTCTCTAGCTAACTTCCACATTCTGATGAGCTCCCACACACTGTGGTCACCGTGTTACAGGCCTCACCGGCCTTCCCGAGTATGAGCTCCCACATGCTGTGGTCGCCAGGTTAGAGGCCTCATCAGGCCTTCTTGGGTTCAGAATGGCTAAGTACATGCACTTTCTTTCATGTACTTTCTATTTCCATTTTCTATGGTAAGGGTTGTGCGCTGTACGCTTTATTCCCTTTCTGAAAGTGAGCTCCCACATCCTGTGGTCGCCAGGTTAGAGGCCTCACCGGCCTTCCTGATATGAGCTCCCACATGACGTGGTCGCCAGGTTAGAGGCCTCACCGGCCTTCCTGATAGGAGCTCCCACATGCTGTGGTCGCCAGGTTAGAGGCCTCACCGGCCTTCCTGATAGGAGCTCCCACATGCTGTGGTCACCAGGTTAGAGGCCTCACCGGCCTTCCTAATATGAGCTCCCACATGTTGTGGTTGCCAGGTCAGAGGCCTCACCGGCCTTCCTGAAGGTAAGCTCCCACATATTGTGGTTGAATACAAGCTCCCCCATGTTGTGGTCGCCAGGTTAGAGGTCCTACCAGGCCTTCCTGGAGGTAGCTCCCTTTAGGCCCTCACAGGCCTCCTCAGTGTTTTGAAACACAAACACTGGGTAGATCCATGGATCGAGTAGAGAGACTCCCCTCGCTGGCAAGGGTTGTAAAGCACTATGCTGAGTCATACTCTCCAGGGTTTCCCGTCTCTGAGATCCGGGCTGAGTGGTTCACTGCCTGTTTTGCAGTCCCTCGGGTTGGATGCCTTCTTAAGGCAAGTGTCCAGAGGCTCTGTCTTCAGACAGACAGGAAGTGGCCAGACTCTAGTGTCTTATGTAGTGACACCAGGTCAGGCCTGCCTGGTGGTATTTCAGGTGGCACGCTCCCCTGAATAGTGACTGGCTGGGAGTCCCTTGGGCCCCCTAGCCACACTCCCTAGAAGGGACCCCTTCTTTTGGAAGCTGTGGTCCTAAGCCTTTGAGCTGGCCCAGATATACCCCCCATTAACTATGTTCTGGCGGTTTCTTGGTTCATTAGCTTGGGTGATGACCGGTAGGGAGTGCTGTCACTGACAGCCCGATGTGACCTAAGGGTGAGTGGTTCCAGTGTTTTCTGAATTACTGGTTCGGACAGTTGTCACTGCCTTTGGGCATGCACTCCCCTCAGCATGGTGGCGTTGGTATATCGTTCCCCATAGCGTCATTCTGACGTAGTGTAGAGTTCCCTTTCGAAAGGGAACGTCTCAGGTTACGACTGTAACCTATGTTCCCTGAGAACAGGGAACGAGACACTACGTCTTCCTGCCATGCCTCGGGGCCTGCCTGCAACAGTCCCTTCAGACGATAGGATGTTGTCATGTATGCAAGGCTTCCCTTTATACATCCAGGTTGCGCGTTAATCAATCAAGCTGATGATTCACGGGCTGTCGCCGGTCAACATAATTGACGTGAGTTGATATTTATTTCAGACACCTGTCACGCCTGAGGCGTTCCCCATAGCGTCATTCTGACGTAGTGTCTCGTTCCCTGTTCTCAGGGAACATAGGTTACAGTCGTAACCTGAGACGTTTTTTCCTTCATGTTTGGTATCATTTTAGTATCTCAGTGCGATTGGTAAAATGCTCTTAATTTCATTGCAGTCATTGGTTTATGAGAAAGGTTGAGAACTTAGGAGAATCTGGTTCCCCTCTCTGGGTGATACCTCTTTACGATATCTCAAAAAACCAGGTGCTACCCCCCTGGGGTAAATGGATTGGCCCAAACAACTCTAAACAATATTTGTATAACCCTTTTTGTTCTGGTCTGGATATGTAAGGCGAGGTGACAGAGCAGTCTTTGGGACTCTTTACCAGGAACCCCCATACAGTGATGTTTCAGTGTTTTCCTGTTGGAAGGCCCTGACACATCACTGTGTGTCTTTGTCAGGAAAACATTACTTACTTTTAGAGTCATCTTTGAGTAAATGATGTCATGTATTTATTATTTCTGAATTGGCTTTTAATCATTTACTTCTGTAATTGGCATGATACATTTTTACCTGACAAATAAATGTTACATCTTGATTTATTCTGAAATCATTATTTTAGTAGATTATGAGGAGGCTGGCGCTACCACAGCTCTGTGTCCAGGATAGGTCAAACTAAAGGCGCATATGAACGGAGCAGTAAGCACGTCATCTGAAGACCTTTTGATTTCTGTCTATCAATGACTTGGCAAGTTGTACGGAAGTGGCTAAATAAACTACACTTTTTTGTATGCGTGAGCAGTAGGCAACCGACTTAAGAGGTATTAGCAAACCCTGCACCCTCTGACCAAGATCAGACTGGCGAGGCTGTGTCCGTGAGATCCACGTAAACCCGGGGCGTGTGACTCTGTGCGGCATCGGGTCCCTTAATGAATTAATAATTGAAAGTATGGGATACTCAGAATAATTAAAGATCTAAATTAATTCATAAGCAATATTTATGATTATTTTCTAATCAGAAACACGATCTAAATTTGATTAGCCTATCATTTGAAATTGGAGTCAGATTACGCATAGAGCTAAAGTAATACTAAAACTAAATTCCAATAAATTAAGTGAACTTCACTGGAGTGCTGAAAAGACAAACACGCATTATACCTTCGCCAGGCCGTTGGATTCCGTCCTTGGGCCAATGGGTGGTCCTTGCAATTTATTCTGATTAATTGGTTCTGACATTAGTCTCACTGTGACTTGTGTCAGAATATGAATGGAATTTAAATGGTTCAGCTCAGCAAACTCTATTCAAACTCACCACAAGGAGGCATCATTCCTCAAATTCTTATATAAGGCTGAACCTTATGAAGAATCTGAAACTGTAAAGAGAAACAGAGACAGAAAATACTTCTGGGAATTTCTGTTAAAATAGTCTCAATTTTAAACTTGAATCGACAATGGCAAAATGGGTGATTATTTCTCTTTTCATTTTTGGTAAGAACATTATTTCATAATTCACACTGTGATACTCAATATATATGCACATGAATAATGTAAATCTATTTTCCAGTGTGCCGGGCACAAGACAATGTTGAACAGCCTTCAGGAGAAATGACTGCAAATGAACAAGATCAAGTCACTCTACTGTGCAATTACTCTACCATATATACAAGTGCATATCTTTACTGGTACAAACAGCTATCAAACAGATCACCAACACTCATTCTGAGTGAATTTACAGTTGGTAAAGGAACTACTGAGGATGAATTTAAGGAGAGATTTTCTGCAACATTGGACTCCACATCAAGAACAGTTCCACTGCTGATTCAGGATGTGTGTGTGTCTGACTCTGCTGTGTATTACTGTGCTCTGAAGCCCACTGTGATCACATGTGCCTCACTTTCACTCAAAAACAGGCAGCTCTACTACAGACCAGTTCCTGTCATATATTATATACTGCACAATAAATATATTGTCAGAGAAGATCTCACTGCTGATGTGCAGACCAAAAAGATCATAAATTAAAAGCCCAGTTACATAAATTACACATAATGAATATGTTACACTTTACTGGCACTTTCAGATTAATCACTAAAGATTCAAATGTTCTGCAAAGATTCTGCAAAACATTTTTAGCTGAACACAATCACAATGATTTTAGGGAATATGATCAAAGTAATAGCCTATGATATTATTAATAATAACAGAATATATAATGGTAGAGTTGTCAATTTTTGGTGAATGGTTTCTTGAATCGGAAGTGTCTTATAAAAACAATGAATTATTTCACTTAACACATTATTCACTTTTCTTGGGCTGCACAAATCTGATGAAACACATCATCAAAGAAGATAGACATGCAAATGCAGGGCAGCATTTCACAGAGAGCATGAAGTTCTTTAGTGTCAAATACATGAATTGCAGAGAGTCACTGTAAGAAACTGACCAGCAGAACAGAGGACTAAGAGCTCCAACAAACTCATCTTTTTAACATACCATGGAAAAACACCTGAGTTTGATTTTAATCATGTCCTGTAGTAAGGAACCAAACTTTTTCACTACATTATAGCAATATAGATAATTCAAATGTAATGTGTATCATTTATATGCATGATCTCACATGTTTGTAACACGTTTCTGTCTGTTCATGTTTGCAGGAGTGATAGCTGAGGACCTGATTTGGCCAAATATGGGTTCGAATCTCATCATGAGAGAAGGAGAGTCTGTGACCCTGAGCTGCTCATATAAACAAGCAGCAGTAATGTTAGACTTTACTGGTACAGACAGTATCCTAATAGAGAGCTTCAGTATTTAATGATGCAGGCGGCTGTATCCCAATCATCCAGTGAACTCATTAATAATGATCTGGCTCTGTCAGATGCAGCTGTATATTATTGTGCTCTAAGAGTAGAGGCCGAGTACAAAGTCTACCTGAAGCTGTACAAAAACTCAAATTCATTTTTCACTTTGAACATTACTGTAACTGCTACCCATAATATTTCATTCAACACCTGTTTATGGAAATGTAAGAGATTATTACTGACTACAAAGCATTTTAAAAGTGCAAATTCAAGTGTAAAACTGATCGTCAGTGTTGATGAAGACCTGTGGCCTCTGTTCTGTTTTTAACTGTGACAACTGCTGATTTATTTCATTTCACTGTATTTCCTCAACCGACTGCAAACAGCCTGATGTCACAGTAATGTTCTAGGTGTGTTCGACTTGAAGCGGCGCTGGAAAGACTGATCAGTGTGTGACATCAAAGTACCGCAAGAGCGATAAGAGCAGACGGCTCTGCATGCTTTTGAAACGCTCTCGCGGTACTTTGATGTCATACACCGATCGTTCTACACAGTGCTGCTTTAAGTCGAACCCGTTTTCTAGTCTTAGATTTCATTGTCTGTATTTGCCTGTGTTTGAGTCATTGATTAGTTGTCGTGGTTTTCTCATTTGTTCTCACCTTTTCTTCGATTGCCAATGCCATCCTCCTAAGCCCTCTGGGTCTCCAGTTCATTGTTAAAGTTACATAGTTATGTGTAGGCTATGCTATCGCTCTTTGTGTTTATTAAACTTCTATTATTATTGTTCATCCTGCATCATGCATTATCCTTGGACTTCTACACCCAACCCATGCCAAATGACTCTTTTGAAAAGGGCAGGGCCAATTAGACCACAATTCTATTAAAGTGGATATGGGACTGGAAAGTTCCGGGGTGATTTACTGACAATGCGCAAATTTAAAGGTAAACTGTATAGGAATTTCTCCCATCTAGCGGTGAAATTGTATTTTGCATTCAAATGAATAGTGCTGTAGCACCTCGCTTTTCAAATGCGTGTTGCAACTACGGTAGCCGTTATGTACCAATAAGCTATGACAACGTATGTATGTCTTACAATAGCACGTCATCGAGTTTAACTATATGTTCTACTGTTATGCTGCCTATATAATGAATTACACAACCAAGCAATGAAAAAAAGCTTGTAATTTAGGCCGTAACATTGATTTACCTGTCGAGAAGAAAGCAGGCAACTTCAGCGTCCCTTTCAAAGTCTTTCTCCTTCATTAGCTCTTTCCACCTGGGAAAAGCTATCCCAATATTTTTTCCCTCTCGGTTATTGAATTCGCTTTAGTAAATCACCTTGCATGATTTATTTAAATGCTCCGATCCCCACATTTTGCGTCTGAAAGGAAAGCTCCTCTAAAAGCTCATGCAATGAGGTCAGCTGCAAAAATAACTGTCCACACCCTTTCTGTGCTAATTTTTCACTGCATGCCTTAGGAAATCCTGACGTTTTTTTAACACCAAAAGAGGGTTTGCGCTAGTCCACGCTGTTAGTAAATCTAACCCTATGGCATTATTTCAAAAAGTGTGTCGTCTGTATTCACTGCTACAAAATGTATAGGCCTACATAAAGTGGTTATGTGTTAGAGATACATAATTTCACCACTGGGGGGCAGCATCCTTTAAAAGTGCCATCAACTGTGCATGTGAGGACCTACTTGAAGACTTGAAATATCAAGAGAAGAGCAGCAGAGAGGAAACAGAGAGCTTCAGTAAAGACAGAGAGACGCATTCATTAGAATATATTAAAATAATCTCTTTATCTCAGCGATGCAAAAACTGATTATTATTACTCTTTTCTTCACAACACAGGACTTTGGTAAGAAAGACAATCAATTCACCTCAGTATCTGTTTTAGTTACAGTACTCAATATATGTAAATTATAAATAGTTAAATCTTTTTTCCAGTGTGCCATGGACAAGACAATGTTGAACAGTCTTCAAGAGAAATTAATGCAAATGAACAAGATCAAGTTACTATACTATGCAATTATTCTACCACAGCTACAAATGCTTATATCTTCTGGTACAAACAGCTATCAAACAGATCACCAACATTCATTCTGAGTGAATTTACAGTTGGTAAAGGAACTACTGAGCCTGAATATAAGGAGAGATTTTCTGCAACATTGGACTCCACATCAAGATCAGTTCCTCTGACAATCCAGGATGTGAGTGTGTCTGACTCTGCTGTGTATTACTGTGCTCTGAAGCCCACTGTGACTCAAACACACTCAACACTCATACAAAAACATTAAATAGATAATAACTTGTTTAAAACTGCCACTGGATCAGCATTCATGTCCTGTGGTGAATCTGGGATTCAAATATTAATTTAGATCTTGAAGTAGACTATTCACACTTTGAAAATAAAAAACAAGAAGTTTTATGACAAAAATAAATTAATTAATTAAGATTCAGAACTATTTTTAAGTCCCTAATCAAATTTGTGATAAAAAAAATCATAGATGTAGACATATAACAAACCATAAACAAACATATTTTAAGATTAAATGACAAAAACAAATTAAGAAACCTTTGTTGAAGCATGAACATATGTAATGTAGACTGTCCAGCTCAGCAAACGTAAGGGGAATGTGCTATTTCTCCAATTCTTATATAAGGCTGAACCTTATGAAGAATCTAAAACTACTAAGAAGAAAAAGAGATGTTTGATTGAAAACATTATCCTGTCATCTCATCTATAACTATAT
Source organism: Rutilus rutilus (assembly GCF_951802725.1). Taxonomy (NCBI): domain Eukaryota; kingdom Metazoa; phylum Chordata; class Actinopteri; order Cypriniformes; family Leuciscidae; genus Rutilus; species Rutilus rutilus. The sequence continues at coordinate 15,667,800 of NC_140214.1, forward strand.
CTCAATTTAGATACATAGAGATGTATGCAACAGCTTTTTACAGTAATGTCATATTATGCACAATTTGTAGAAAAAGGGACATTGCACTCTTTGGTTTATATAAATAAATAATCACAAATTATTCCAAAGGTTACAAAAAACTGAGGTGGTTAATTCAATGAATTCACCACCAGGGGGAAGTACCTCTTAAATTCTGGTGTGACTGTGCAGTTGCTGAAAATAATCAAGAGAAGCTACTAAGGATAGAGAGATTTGCCATAAGGAGAGACTTGCATTAGTTGTTTCTCTCTCACACTCTCCAAATCAGAGCAACAATGTCAAAATTTGCAATAATTACTCTTTTCTTCATGGCACATGATTTAGGTAAGAACAGTCTTTCATCATTTACACTTTACTTGAGCATCTGTAAATGATTGTTAATTTATGTTTCATCTCCTCCAGTGTGCCGGGGACAGGACAGTGTTGATCAGCCTTTGAGTGAAAAGACTTCAGCTGAGGGAAATCAAGTGACTTTATGGTGTGATAAATAGATCAAGAGATCATGAGATCAAGAACTCATGATACACTCATGAGTTCTGCAAATGCTTATCTCTTCTGGTACAAACAACAACTAAACAGATCACCAACATTAATTCTGAGTGAATCTACAGTTAGTGAAGGAACTACTGAGGATGAATTTAAGGAGAGATTTTCTGCAACATTGGACTCTACATCAAGATCAGTTCCTCTAACAATCCAGGATGTGTGTGTGTCTGACTCTGCTGTGTATTACTGTGCTCTGAAGCCCACTGTGACTCAAACACACTCAACACTCATACAAAAACACATTTCTCTGACATATATTGGTGACAAACCATAATGAATCAATACTCAATAGTAATTAAATTATAGTAAAAACAATAGTAGTTGAGCAACATTAAATACAATCTTTTAATGTACAAGTCTCTTATTTTTCACATATACCACATATCATTTCACATATATAAGTACAATAATGTTAAGTGCTCCATCTTCTATCTTCTAGAAAAATAGTGGATCTGTGCTTGAACCAAAAACTGTGAAGAGACTGAGAAAACAAACATCAGAACATTGAAAAGTCTCAAAAACAGACCAAAAATTCTTAAGGAGGAGGAGACATTCAATATTCAGGAACTGTGGTGCAGTCAGACTCCTCCTGCAGTTCTCTACATGTTTGACAGTGTTAGTACAACCTTATCACAGATTGGCTGAAACAAGAGTCTGCTGTAGATTTCAACAAGTTTTTGTTTCAAACAAGTATTATTTAACAATTAATGTGATGGCAAACTGGCACAAAATTGTAGTCTTCTTTCTCACATATTTCTGGGGTAAGTCAAATTCTGTAAGTATATACAGTACATGCTGTAATAATCCTCTAATATGAATATGAGATCCTCATCAGTGATGTTATACATTACAGGATGTGATTCTCAGGACAGTGTTGAACAAAGTACATTTCAAACTGCTGTTGAAGGAGCAGCTGTAACAATCAACTGTCGATATGAAACCACTGGTGTTTCACCATATCTCTTCTGGTACCAGCAAAAAGTGAATGGATTTCCAGAATACATGCTGAGCAGATTCGGTACTGATGACAACCAGTTCAAGGATAGATTTAACAGCGATCTCGACACAACTTCAAAATCATTTCCATTGACAATCCAAGATGTGCGTGTGTCTGACTCTGCTGTGTATTACTGTGCTCTGAAGCCCACAGTCACAGGAAACACAAGAACACTGTACAAAAACCTGACAGCTGAACGTGCACAACTAATTTCCTACCATAAAATCTATCTGAATTAAAGGTAGATTATGAATTTATAATATATAAATAAATATGTGACCCTGGCTGGATCACAAAACCAGTCACAAGTAGCACGGGTATATTTGTAGCAATAGCCAACAATACATTGTATGGGTCAAAATGATACATTTTTCTTTTATGATAAAAATCATTAGGATATTAAGTAAAGATTATGTTCCATGAAGATATTTTGTATATTCCCTACCGTAAATATATAAAACATTTATTTTTGTGAGTGAATGCAGCACAATCGTGAACATAAATGGACAACTTTAAAGGCGATTTTCTCAATGTTTCAATTTTTTTTTTGCACCCTCAGATTCCAGATTTTCAAATAGTTGTATCTCGGCCAAATATTATCCTATCCTAACAAACCATACATCAGTAAAACGCGCATTTATTCAGCTGATGTATAAATCTCAATTAAAAAAAAATTACCCATGTGACTGGTTTTGTGCTCCAGGGTCACATGTGAAGGTGAAAACTATTGAAGCAGTGATATGATAAAGTATGCTTATTTTTCTTAATACTAGTCATGATATTTAGTCACACTGTACTCTAGGATGTAAATCACTGACTAAACAGTTCAACTTGCTTTTTTTTGTCTATGCTGTGCCAACTATACAGAACCAGATGAATACCTATTTTAGCACCACTAAAAATAAATCCCTACATTTGTGCTGTGTACATATACACATCTAAACTGAGAATATCTGCTGATGGTTTATGTATCTAAAATACTGTAATAGCCAAAGTATGAGCAAAATAAGGCAGATCATATTCTGTAGGTTGAGATCTGTGAATTTATATTATACGACAGAGATTGCAATAACCACAAGAGGGTGTTATTCACTATTGCAGTAGTGATGACACTGTGGACTACATGAAACTGATCTGCTCTCTCTCATAGAGCTCTCTGGAAGAGGGAGGGTTTAAAGCTTTGATATTTGGTGAGATATTGTTAAACTTAAGACAGACCATAAGAAACACACACAATGATACTCCATTCTATCTTTCTGCTTTCTGCCTTTTCATGTAAGTAATAAAGTGTTTTGTGTTTTGCATCTACATCAATTATTCTGAGCAGCCAGAATACATGTCAAGTATAAAGTATATTCCTTTATGTTGTATATTGCATTGTATGCTGATACATCTCAAATAGATTCAATTGAAACAACAGTTCATTAAAGATTTGATCTACTTTTGCAGATGCAACGTATGGAAATGAAATTAAACCAACCGAAACAGAGGAGTTTGCTGTCGAAGGTTCAAGTGTTAAATTATCCTGCAGTTATTCATCTGCATTTACTCTTCATTGGTACCGTCAGTTTCCCGGATCAGCTCCTGAATTCCTTGTGCTCATCTCAGACGGTGCAAAAGAAGCTCAGAAGTCTTCCAGATTCACCACTGAGATCAGAAAAGCAAAACAAAACTATGTGGATCTGGAGATCTCCTCTGCTGCTCTGAAAGACTCTGCTGTGTATTACTGTGCTCTGGTGCCCACAGTCACAGGAAACACATCATCACTGTACAAAAACCTGACACAACTGAAAAGGCATTTATGCCATCTACTTAACAGACTGAAGCACATAACAATTAAAATAATAACATTCCCTGCCAATTCAGACACTTACAACAAGAGTGATAGAACACATTCAAAGGCCCATGTTTAAAATTAGATATAATAACTTTGTACAAACCTAACATTAAAGTCATTATTATGTGCTGTAAGTGAAAGTGAAAATTTCACATTGTAACTTATACCACCATTTATATTAAAAAAAAAAACACAAAAAAAAAGGAACGGGAGGAACGGGAGGAACGGGAGGAACGGGAGGAACGGGAGGAACGGGAGGAACGGGAGGAACGGGAGGAACGGGAGGAAGAGGAATCGGAATCAACAGAGGAAGAGGAAGAGATGGAGGCCATGCTGGAGGTAGAGGTAGAGGAAGAGGAAGAAGAAGAGGAAGAGGAAGAGGAAGACAAGAAGGTGCTCAAAGAGGGCCGAATCTGACAAATGAGATCCGTGCAACACTGGTTGACCACGTTGTCATAACTTGTCAACCACGGCCTGACGCTGAGGGAGGCTGGACTGCGAGTACAGCCAAATCTAAGCCGATACACAGTGGCAAGTGTGATAAGAACATTTCGACTGGAAAATATGTATTGTAAAAATATCATCATATCAAAAACATCTGCATGGTTTCAGTAACTGCTTACAGTACTGTATTCTATGCACTATCAGCACTTCTGTTACCTTTTCCTGTGAAATTACTGTACTATTGTATACTGTTTTTTTTTTCTACATAGGATTGAGGGTCAGGAACGACAAGGGGGAAGGCCTCCTATGTTCACAGAACAGCAAGAGAGGGAGATAGTAAACATGGTTTTGGCCAACAATGCTATAACACTAATGGCGCTTTTCCACTACACAGTACCAGCTCGGCTCGGCTCGGCTCGACTCGACTCGGCTCTGTTTGGTTTTCCACTGTGTAAAAGTTGTACCTGTACCTGCTTCCAGATACTTTTTTTCGTACCACCTCCGGCGCGGTTCTAAGCGGGCTGAGGCGAGCTGAGGCGATACTAAAATGTGACGTGAAATCATGGCAGACTGCTGATTGGTCAGAGAGAATCGTCACTATTCACTGCGTCATCATTGCACGCGCCAGACGCAGTATCCTGAATAAAAAACAGCAAAAACTAAAACAAAAACATCCAAAAACAGCATACACTCAATTTCCTCCATTGCCCTGTGTGTGTAGGTAGCGGGTGTGTCTCGCGCGTCTCGCGTAAAAGATTAAGTCACGGCAGTTTCCTGCGGTGTCACTATGACGACCAGGTACTATTGTGGAGGTACTATCTGCAATGGAAAACGGAGCGAAAAGCGAGCCGAGCCGAGCTGAGTCGAGGCGAGGCGAGTCGAGTCGAGCTGGTACTGGTAATGGAAAAGCGCCATAAATCAGCTCCAAGCTAACATTGTCAATAACCACGCCAGTTTTAACGATATCCATCAGGTCTCAACATCAACACTGGCACGCATCCTAAAAAAAAAACATATTCAAATGAAGCAAATTTATCGAGTGCCTTTCGAGCGCAATTCTGAAAGGGTGAAACGACTGCGGCATGATTATGCAGAGGTATGTATTCACTTTAGCAGTGTGATCTTGCATACTGTCTCATAATCTTTTACTGTACTGTAATATGTATACTAGATCTACACTGAACTACACAATTTTGCCTGACACTGTTCTTCAGAGAGTTTTACGAATGGATGGAGAGGAGATCCAGCATGAGTTAATTTACGTAGATGAGGCTGGGTTCCACCTGACGAGAACACGAATGAGGGGAAGAAACATCATTGGCCACAGGGCTATAGTCAATGTCCCAGGGCAACGTGGGGGTAATATAACACTCTGTGCAGCCGTTACACAGAATGGGGTCCTCCACCGCCATGCCCATATGGGCCCTTACAACACAGCACTCATACTTACATTCTTGGACCAATTGCACAACATAACAGCAGCAAATCAAATCGATCATATGCAATACATTGTTGTCTGGGACAATGTGTCTTTCCACCGCTCTGCTCTGGTTCAGAACTGGTTTCGGCAACATCCACATTTCACCGTCCTATATCTTCCACCATACTCTCCATTCCTCAACCCTATAGAAGAGTTTTTCTCGGCATGGCGGTGGAAGGTATATGATCTCCGTCTCCAGGCTGAGGTACCCCTCATCTAAGCCATGGAGGAGGCCTGTGACCAGATGGAGGTAGCAGCAATGCAAGGATGGATTCGTCATTCAAGACGTTTCTTTCCAAGGTGTCTTGCTAATGACAACATTGCCTGCGATGTTGATGAAATTCTCTGGCCAGATCCAGCTAGGCGACGAGACAATGTCTAGTTTTTTTTTTTTTTAAACAGTAAACTTACAGTACAATATGTAAAGTGACATTTTGTTACAGTATTATGAATCTCCATGTCAACATTTTGGGCGTGTTGAGAAATAAATGAGTTTCTTCAGTCTGCAACATTGGTCTTGTGTAGTGTTTGGTGAATTTACATTATATTTGTACTTTGTTGATGGTAGCCTACTCTAATCATAGGGAAGTAGAAGTGCTAAAAGTGTTTTAGGTTTATCACAGCAGAGTGTAACTCGTGCAAACAGAGTATAGTAATGTGAAACGTGTGTGTTTCATATGGTAACAAAGTGTGGTTTTTAAACAGAAGTGTATAGTTTTTACAAGAGTGTTTAATTATGCAAAGGATCTGTAGTGTTTTGCTAATTGGGTGTGTGGTTGTGCTAATTGTGTGTAGTGTTTTGAAAACATGGGCCCTGTTTTGAAAATCGTGCTTAAGCAATCCAAAAAAACTGTAAATACAGTGCCTAGTTTCTTTTGTTTGACACAATCTTTAAAACACTGCAATATCCAAAAACAACCTCCACACCTCCTCCGGGATTATGCTACAGGGTATTCTGGTGTATTGTGTTAATGCTTTGGTTTATTGCTTTGATTTTATTTCACATTGTCACTTTGGATAAAAATGTTAGAAATATATAAATTCACCACAGGGAGGCAGTATTCCTCAAAGTGTCTTCAGAGACATGACTTGAAGACCTGAAATATCAACAGAAAAGCAGTACAGAGGAAACAGAGATCTACAGTCAGAAGACAGAGAGACACATTCACAACACGTTAAAATATTAATATCTTTATCTCAACAATGGAAAAATGGGTGATTAATATTCTTATCCAGATTTTTGGTAAGAAATATCTTAATTTACACTTTAATATTTTAGTTTATATGTGAGTTAATTAATATATGTAAATAAGTAATAGTTAAATGTTTTTTCCAGAGTGCTGGGGGCAAGACAGAGTTGAACAACCTTCACGAAAACTGACTGCAAATGAAGAGGGTCAAATAACTTTAATGTGTAATTACACTACCAGAGCTGCAAATACAGATGTGTATCTCTTCTGGTACAAACAGCTCCCAAACAAATCACCAACATTCATTCTGAATAAATATATATTTGGTGAAGGAACTACTGAGGATGAATTTAAGAAGAGAATGTCTGCAACATTGGACTCCACATCAAGATCAGTTCCTCTGACAATCCAGGATGTGTGTGTGTCTGACTCTGCTGTGTATTACTGTGCTCTGAAGCCCACTGTGACTCAAACACACTCAATGCTCATACTAAAACATGCAAAAAAAAAAAAATCTCCAACTTTGCCAAAGTAACACTAATCCATTAAAAAATATATATTTCAGAAAGTAAGAATCCTATCAGTAATAAATAAATAAATAATGTAAACTTGTATAGTGTAATAATGTGACGTTCTACTAAAGCAGAACAGATCAGTATTTAAATTATTTTCATTATTTTTATCTCTTCAGGTTTTTTTTTAACAGAGTGCAGTTCTATTATCCATGGATGTGTTGGTGTGTCTGGTTTTTAATCAGCAGCACATACAGTATGTCTCCATCACACACGTTCTGAATGCTTTCTTTTAAGGCTTGTGTTTGTGTTTAAAACTGTCACCTCCAACCAATCACCTGCGTCTGAAACCAAAAAAGGTCTGAAACACACCTCTTCTGTGAGCACTGAACTAAAGCATTAGCATCTGAGCACAGAGAACATTAATACACTGATATGACATAGTAAACATGGAGAAACAACTGTTTCTAATTTTAATTCTGACTTCAGGTACAAAATTACTCCCTTTATTCATTGTAGTAATGTAGAAGAACAAATCATTTTGTGCAAATTGACTCAGTAATTTTATTTTTTCTTTGTTTTAGGTGTGCTGACCGCAGATCAGATTGGGCCAAATAAAGAAAATAGCCTCATAAAGAAGGAAGACGAGACTGTGACTCTCAGCTGCTCATATGATACTAGCAGCAATTATGTTACACTTTACTGGTACAGACAGTATCTTAATGAAGAACCTCAGTATTTAATGTGGAAAGATGCTCGTTCACGGACCGATACTGGGAGCCCCTCTGATCCTCGATTTCAGTCGACTACATCACAATCATCCACTGAACTCATTATTAAAGGAGTAACTCTGTCAGATTCAGCTCTCTATTACTGTGCTCTGGAGCCCAGTGATACAAAGTCTATGTGAAGCTGTACAAAAACTCATAATAATTTTCCCCCTTTGATGTCAAGCCACATCAAACCCACAATCTATGATTCACATAATATAATTACACTTGTTGAAACACCACCTGTGTGTGGTTGTAAGGGAAATGAAAAGTAAAAACTGAATATAGTAGAATACTTACTGAATTACAGTTGCTCATCGTAACCATTTTGATAAATTTGACTAAATATTATATTATCATCTGATATCTCCTCTGCAAAGTCTCTTGTGTGAAGTCTGCCTAAAGTATCTTCATATAGTGCAAACTAACATGTCCAATAATAGCATTTTTTTTCTTATTTATTCTGATTGGTTCTGACATTAGTCACACTGTGAGTGTGCCACCGTTGGAGGCACCGTTGGAGGTGCGACAGGCCTAAGGCCCAGCAGAAAGACCATCTCGCTGTAATGAATAACATTATCATTTGATATCTACATCTGCTTGAGTCTGCCTGAAAAAGTATGATTTATCCAATAAATGTATTAAGAGTAATGTATAATTCCTAAAATTCTTTTATAAGGCTGAACCTTATGAAGAATCTAAAACTACTAAGAGAAACAGAGATGTTTGACTGAAAATCACATGATCTCACCTGATTACTCATCTTGATTCAAATACACAGAAATTGATTATGTGTGTATATCTGGACATTGCACTCCATGGTTTATATAAAAAAAAACAAAAAAAAACAAACAAATTATTTCAAAGGTTACAAATTAACATCAAAAGCGAGGTGTTTAATTCAATGAATTCACCACCAGGGGGAACCATCCCTTACAATCTTGTGTGACTGAGCAGTTGCTGAAAATATCAAGAGAGATTCGCCATAAGGAGAGACTCAGATGTCGGATCAGTTGTTTTTCTCATCACTCTCTTAAACTCAAGAGCAACAATGTCAAAATGGGTGATAATTACTCTTTTCTTTACGGCACATGATTTAGGTAAGAACAGCCTTTCGTCATTTACACTTTATTTGAGTATCTGTAAATGATTATTAATTTATGCTTCATCTCCTCCAGTGTGCCGGGGACAGGACAGTGTTGATCAGCCTTTGAGAGAAAAGACTTCAGATGAGGGAAATCAAGTGACTTTATGGTGTAATTATACACTCATGAGTTCTGCAAATGCTTATCTCTTCTGGTACAAACAACTACAAAACAGATCACCAACATTCATTCTGAGTAACTTTTCCATTGGGAAAGGAACGACACAGCCTGAATTTAAGGAGAGATTTCATTCAAAAATGGATTCCACATTAGGAACAATTCCTCTGACAATCCAGGATGTGAGTGTGTCTGACTCTGCTGTGTATTACTGTGCTCTGCAGCCCACTGTGACTCAAACACACTCAACACAAACACAAAAACCCTGTGTGAGGGTCTGAGTGTTGCTTAACCTCCTATGTGACTACTTCCACTGTTATAAGGCCTATGTGAGCCTAAATACTTATTACCCTAAAAAACCACAGATGCCACAAATGCTATACAACTGCTTTGCCAATTGCTACGTAATATATTCTTTACTTTAAACCTCTTAAAACAACATAAACGTACAGTACTATTTAAAACTTTTCTTTAATTCATATTCAGGTGTACTTTCAAGTCAGCATTGACAAACAAAACAAAAAGCAATTGAGAAGTCATTGTTGCTTTTTAGTTGATACTGTGATCTGATCTATACTAACAACTGCTGTTTATTATATTTTAAAATGTTTTTGGATTTTATGTTACTATTCTGCTGGAAGTTGGGACACAGAAGGTAAGATATTTTTTAACCTGAAGATGGCGATATCTATACACAGGACATCACCTCATATTTACAATTGTAAGCCTTGATTGAAAAGAAAATCTGCTGTTGAACATCATCACTACATCAACATGACAAGCAGGAAACAAAGCTTCTCCTCCAGCGCTGGAACACTGCTTTCAATGACATTTTCTATTTCATTTAAGATAAACAAAGATGACTCACAGAATGCCCGTTTTATTCATTTTTGCCTTTAATTTCAATAGTAAGTAATCAAACCTTTGTTGTTGTAAATAACTGCATTATTAAAATGACATTGCTTGTATAATTATGCTATTATGCATTCACAGGAAGCTTTGGGAAAGACACTGTTAATCAGCCAAGTGAGACACAAACTGGCACCGAAGGACATCAGGTTACCCTGAGCTGTGAATATGAAACGCTTCAGTCTGCTCCATATCTTTTCTGGTACATTCAGCGCTCTAATGGCCTTCCTGAATATATACTGATGAAATACAAATATGGATCAAGTAGCAGTTCTGAATTTGAAGACAGATTTAATGCCAAATTGGACTCAAACTCAGTTATACTCACAATCCAGGATGTGTGTGTGTCTGACTCTGCTGTGTATTACTGTGCTCTGACATCCACTGTGACTCAAACACACTCAAAAAAAATCCTGCATAAGCACCTGAATAGTGTTGAATTGCTTATTACTTCCACGATTATAATGCCTCTATGAACCTAAATGCTTAGTACACAGAACGAGAAGTTATTATTGCTTTAACACATGGCCTATTTTCTGCAAAAGCTAAGAAACTGCTTTGTCAATTGCTCACCCATAACAGAATTTTCAGTTTTGAGCGTGAAAGTTTTGATTACATTTAGTTATTAAACTCTGAATTAAAAAGGAATAAAGATATTCATATGAGTTACAGTTTTTCTCGATTGTTTACACACATTTTCTTGTACTTGAGACACAATAAACACAACATGTAAGTCATTCACCAACCCCCTGAGCCAATTCTGCTAAACTACAAGCACAATTCCTGCTTTACACTCAGATTGCAGTTCTAAAACACACTTTTTTCAAAACACTACACACACTTCTCTGCTTTTGGCACAATTTTCATGCAGAAAATCTCTTGTTTTCACAAGGAACACACTGCCATTTAAATATGCACACTGACTCATCACATGGGCAAACACCCGTCACACAGTTTTACAATTAGCAATCAGAGCTTTAGCATAAAAGGGCAACAGGTGAGCTCTTCAATGGTGCAATGGATGCCAACATTGGATTTTTTTTTTATTACTGTAACTGTATACAGTAAATTCTTCTGTTGTTTTGTATGTAGACCACTGTATGTCCTACTTTGTGTTGGTAACTTGGGATGTACACTGTGTACATTGTTTTTGTGGGAAAAATAAAATATATTTGTTACCGTGTATTTGTGTGTTCTGAGTATAAAAACAATATTCTCAGATATTTTACAACACACTTATGTATGTACTGTCTGTAGAAAGTGTAACACTGAACAAAAAAAGGCCTAAATCATTATGATGAATGGAGAAGAAGTGTTTTCCATTCATCATAGTGTTTTACATTGAGCACATCAGTGTTCAACTGGTTCTTATAAATGTCTATTCATATGATGGTTTGTGTGTGTCATTTGAAAACAAAATACCATTTTGAGAAGAAATAACATTGTTTTGTATGTAAAGTTTCATTTTGCAGGAGAATTGAGGGGTTTTGCCCATTGTGTGTGTGTTTTTGGATTTGTGTGTAGAGTTCTGAGAATATGAGGCATGCTTTCAGAAAATGTGTGTAAACAATCGAGAAAAACTGTAAACAGACATTGTTCCTGGTTATATTTTACAATATCGGGCCGTGTATTGATTGTGAAGTCACTAACTACACACACACTATTCATAACAGCAGAGCCCCTCCCACTGCAGTCATTTATCTATCCAATCATTTTTATCATTTATCACATTTAGTTTAGTGCACATGTATATACCTCAAAGAAAGACACATAGCTAACCATAAAACCATTATCAAAACCCATTTAAACTGAGGAATCAACATGAACAGATGTCTACTAGTGATCGCCATAACAGTTTCAGGTGTATATAATAAGCACTTTTAACATTACATGGTGGTTTTGGCAATAGTGACTGGCTGATGGTTTAATGTTCTTTATTGTGATGTCTCAAATTTTATTGCAGGAGCATTTGCTGATAGAATTGGTCCAATCAACAAGGATACTAATATGATCAGAAGAGAAGGAGAGTCTGTGACACTGAGCTGCTCATATGATACAAGCAGCAATTATGTCTATCTTTACTGGTACAGACAGTATCCAAACAGAGAACCAAAATATTTACTGTATAAAGGTGCTCGAGCATACAACGGACAGTCTCTTATACCAGACCGTCGGTTTCAGTCAACAACATCCCAAACATCCACTGAACTCATTATTGGTAAAGCAGCTCTGTCAGATTCAGCTCTCTATTACTGTGCTCTAAGAGTTGTAGCCCAATGATACAAAATGCCTGAGAGGCTTTACAAAAACTCACATACACTATTACTGCTTTGAACAAAAGCAATCACATGAGTACCAAACCATGGACATATCTTTTGTAAACCACAGAGATGATAATAAATGAGAGGATATGTAAACACCTGTTGAACATCAAAAAGGGGTTCCCCACAGTACAGTATATGCTTACCTATAGTATATCCACTGTTTATGTTTTATGCTGTATTAATGGGAATACATTTTAATTGTAAATTAAGGAAGAATTATTAACTGATTGTGAAAAAACAGACATTAAAAATAAATAATGAAACAGTGTCAAATTATATGTTGATTTATGTTTCAAATAACATTCTGGAATAACTTCTGGTTTAAGTATGGCCTATCATTGACCTACAATTCATTGACAGTTTTCATTTTATTATTTAAATATTTGTGTATTTATACAAAACAATGGAAAGTGTAATGTCCATATGTTTTATTATTTGACTGTATTACATTCAGCCCCATGTGTTGGAAATCCTCCCTGGAAACCAATAATTTTCAAAGGTAAAGCAGCTATCAGTATTAATATGTGATGTGTTACCAAAAATAAATAATTGAATAAGTAATGTCACAGTAGGGGCATGTTTACAGTGAGAACATTTCAACCTTTTGCAATTTACCATAAAAACCCAGGAGAGGGTGCACTCTGTAAGTATATTGTTAACCAAGTGCATCTGACAGTGCAGTGAGATCCTCCTAACTACCAGTAACAAACCAATGCTTTGAATAACAGACTTCGCTCTCAGACCTATACTGGAACAAACTGCTTGGATACCACTCTATCAAACAATGCAACTATTGTTGGCAGCGTTAATATTTGCATTATTTATTCTTGGTATGTAAACTTACTACATGTACATTTACGTTATTTTTTATTGAATAATACCATTTTTGTAACATTATTATCATATATTTTCAGAATGCAGACCAGAGGATACTGTTGATCAGCCAGATAAACATGTAACTAAACCTGAAGGAGGATCAGTCACATTACAATGCAAATATACTGCATCTACAACAACATCAGACCTTTTCTGGTATATCAAGAGAGCAAATGACATTCCTAAATACATGATGAGGAAAAACAAATATGGAGGAGATCAGGACATTGAGTTGCAGGAAAGATTTCTCTCTAAAGTGTCATCAGAATCATTTCCACTGACAATCCAGGATGTGTGTGTGTCTGACTCTGCTGTGTATTACTGTGCTCTGAGGCCCCGGGTCTTTTATCACAAGCCACACCCACATTATTAATATAAAGCATATCAGTTCTCTAGGGCATTCATACCTATAATTTATGTACAGTATTAAATATGGTATAATTTATCTTTCAAAACAACATAGTACAATTTTCCACACTTTCAAAAACAGTTCAGATCTGAAATATCAACATGGAGATGTATTTATTGATCCTCATAATTATATCAGGTAAAATCACACTTTTAACAATTCTTAAATACATGTTAAGCAGTGCATCATATCAATGAGTACAGAGTAAATTGTACATCAATTATATGCATATGTGTTTGTATGTCTCCTTTGTAGTTTCATTGAAATAATTGGATTTGTGAAGTGTCTTATATTACTTCCAGGTGTGTTTGCTGACAGCATTGGGCCAAGTGACGAAGATACGAATATAACCAAGAGAGAAGGAGAGTCTGTGACACTGAGCTGCTCATATGATACAAGCAGCAATAATGTTTGGCTTTACTGGTTCAGACAGTCTCCTAATAGAGAACCTCAGTATTTACTGTGGAAAGGTGCTCGATCATTCAGCAGAAATGATAATATACCAGACCGTCGGTTTCAGTCGACTACATCCCAAACCTCCACTGAACTCATTATTGACAGTGTAACTCTGTCAGATTCAGCTCTCTATTACTGTGCTCTAAGAATTGGATCACAGTGATAGAAAATGCCTGAGAGGCTTTACAAAAACTCTCACACACAATTCTTGGTTTAAAACTCAGTTATCAAATGTGTATTATACCACATGTACCACTGAGATTGTAAATATCATAATGTGGTAACACCTGCTGAACAGTTTAGAAGTGCGTGAAGAGAGAAGAGGTGACATGATAATGAACTAGAACAAGTTGCTGTACATGCGCGTTACAGCTAAATAAATTAGACATTTACAACCTTTACTTTTGTTTTTAAGTTTAAATTAAAAACATGCAATACATATATCCATACAAAACTAGCACTGTGTTATCTGACTTCTTATATTTGAACTAATATATAATAAATAAGAAAGGGGAATTATAGAAGCTGTTTCAAATTGATTTAATATGAACTGCAGGGAAGAACAATGATTGTTTAATACAAACTGGAAGACAGCCATTTGCCTTGTAGATTATTCTAAGATCCACAGTAAGAAAAAATTGCATTAAAGAGTCACCGTATCATAAGATTGATAAGTATTGATTACATTTACAGTAATTCACATTAGTTAAAATGACACTTGCTCTGTATATTTACATTATAAAAGAAAAATGGATAGATGATTGGCTCTGATGTCACTAACCACACCCACACTATTCATAAACAGCTGAGCACCTCCCACTGCAGTATAAATACATGCATCAATCTACATCAATTTCATTTATCAAAAGTTTATGGGTGTGCATAATATGAATCTCAAAAATGATAAATAGCAAAACCTCCTAAAGCTGTGATCAAAACCCACTTGAAACATATTTAAACTAAGGTACAGTATTAGCATGGAGGCCTGTCTGCTAGTGATTGTCATGACAATTTCAGGTGAATATATTTCCTGCTTTAAAGATCAAATGGTGTTTTTAACAAGAATTATTTTTTTGATTAATGGAAAAGGGCTGATGGTTTAGTGTGCAATTGCTCTATGTTATTGCAGGTGTGTTTGCTGACAGCATTGGACCAAATGACAAGGATACTAATATGATCAGAGGAGAAGGAGAGTCTGTGACACTGAGCTGCTCATATGATACAAGCAGCAATTATGTCTATCTTTACTGGTTCAGACAGTATCCTAATACAGAACCTCAGTATTTACTGTGGAAAGGTGCTCGATCATACGGAGGAGGGGATAAAACAGATGATCGGTTTCAGTCGACTACATCCCAAACCTCCACTGAACTCACTATTAATGGTGTAACTCTGTCAGATTCAGCTCTCTATTACTGTGCTCTAAGAGTAGGAGCCCAGTGATACAAAATGCTTGAGAGGCTTTACAAAAACCTTAAAAGCCAGCTATCAAATGTTTATCACACCACATGTATATTTTGTAAACCACTGAGACTGTAAATAACAGAATGTGGTAACACCTGTTGAACAATTTTAAAGTACATGAACAGAGTTGAGAAGAGAGGATATACTATAAGAACTTGCCGTATGGGATGTTTATCCACCTTTTTTTTGCAATGTGGAATTAAGCTATTTTCTGTGAATGTGTGTAAACTTCCAACGCTTTAGCCGCTGTAGATAAATAACTGGAAAACAAACAGAAATGATTTCAATGGTCAAATAATTTGCGCTACAAACTAGCATTTAGGATTATGATAACAAATTAAAATAATATTATAACAAATAACAGTTTGCAATATCAAGCAGCATAACTGTCACGGGCAGGTTGAAGCAGGGAAGGATGCATGATCTAAACTGCAGCAATGTTTATTAACCAAACTCAAACTCACAAACAGGCTCAAAGAAACGCGGATGAGACCGGAAGCCAGACATATTCAAGTTACAAATGGCCATACCCACTTTTTACATAAAAAATAAGGTGGATACAATTTGTTTATATCATGTTTTAAAGTTTTTCCTGAGCATAGTAGCTTGATACGGTAATGTAGATGACCAAAAGTTAATTATATGTTCAATCTCAACTGTTAACATCAAAATGGGGCCAATCCATCTCAAAAGGTTTGATATTATAAAGTTGATTGCTTGGCCATTTTTTATTTTCCTTTTCTATATATTACTACTGCAGAACCACCAGCTTAATTAATTTTGCTTTGGTTTTACCACAGCAGGTGTCTTTGTGTCATGGCCCACAAGTTACTAATGTTGGTTACACAGGGGTGTACAACTACCTCAATATCTCAATTGGTCT
Source organism: Rutilus rutilus (assembly GCF_951802725.1). Taxonomy (NCBI): domain Eukaryota; kingdom Metazoa; phylum Chordata; class Actinopteri; order Cypriniformes; family Leuciscidae; genus Rutilus; species Rutilus rutilus. Next base: position 15,684,198 of record NC_140214.1, read on the forward strand.
GAGCTCCCTGGAACAAAATTCTCTAGAGCACATTTCAAGGTGCATTTCAATTTTGCAGAATCTATTGCACATTCTTGTTTCTTAGAATTAGTCCAAACATAATGATATATTGATAAATATCGCTTAAAGTTCCACTTACACTGTCAATTTATGGGAAGGGTTTAAGTCTCGGTTCAGATTTTTTTTTTTAATTAGGGCAAAATGCACATGCAATACATTTCTGGTTTATTACTGCTCTTAATTTGGTTGTGGGGGCCAGAAAGTGCATTTTTTCTAAAATATCCCTTATTTTAGTTGATTATCTCTTCCTATCCATAGTAAGAATATTATTGGACCACTTGTGATGGACTGACTTAATAGAAGAAGAAAAAACAGCATGCAAATCATCTTTGCTTTAAGAACTTTGTTGAGAATTACTTTTATGATATTAATTTGTTACATTTGAAATATTCTTAATCTTAATCAATATCTGTGATGTACACACTTTTCCAGAAAGATTAAATAACTAAAGGAAGATGTATGACCTCACTGCACCTCCACCAAACAACTCCCAACATTTGTAAAGAAGTGCTCTCAGTGCTGGTAATATGGAGAAACATGACATAAATAAACAAAACTTCTATTTGTAATTCCATAAACAAACCAGGAGAGGGAGAAATGCACTCTCTTCTGATACTGATAACATTGAGCATCTGACAGTGTTTTGAGCTCCTCCCTTCCTTATATAATAATAGCTTTGAATCACTCTTTTCTCAGTTACTCCATTTTTGCAGATTGATTCATCTGTTCTTTGGGTATCACTCTATCATCTTGAAGAACAAACAATGAAACAATGGCTCAAGGAAACATTCATCATTTTTGGATTAGCTATTCTTGGTATGTGAACGAAATATGTTACTCTTTGACTGTTTGGTTTTATTTCTACATTATACCGCTGATTGTCACAGAATTATTCTTGTTTGTTACAGTATGTCAATCAGAAGACACAGTTGATCAGCCACTTAAACATGTTACTGGATTTGAGGGAGAATTGATAACATTGGACTGCAAATATACTACAACCTCAACATCACAAGAGCTCTTCTGGTACATACAGAGAACAGATGAATCTCCTAAACTTGTGTTACAAAGGAATTCATATGGAGGAGGAGTTAATGGAACAGAGTACCAGGAGAGATTTTCCTCTGAAGTGAAAGCATCAAAATCAGTCCCATTGATAATGCAGAGACTGCGAGTGTCTGACTCTGCTGTGTATTACTGCGCTTTGAGGCCCACAGTGTGAACAGGATGTCTCTCTCTCACACAAAATCAAAAGAAAGAAACCTACAGTATATAGGGGAAACAGGCGAGTGAAACAGGTTGTGTTGTATCAATTTAAAAAATGAGCTACAGGAGTGAAATCACTGTGTTTCCCAGGCCAAAAAAATAAAAATAAAAATCAGATGTAGGAAAATAACATTTCATGTCTGGTTTAGTTGTGTTGTGACCATGTTGATGAATGACAGAACTGGTCTCTTTAAATCAGCAGATTCTCTAGTTTAATGTGATATACACTGGGAAAAAACTGGTTTGGTTTGAAACCATTTTCACTCAGGAATTGCAAGTAAATTTCACAATTACAAAGAAAAAGTAACATTCTAAATTAATTAAACGTGACATTTTGAAGTAAATAGACTGAAATAGTATTTTCTTGCAAAATACTCAAATAATCTTTGTATTATTTACAACTTATACACAAGCTTTTCACCTACTTAAACAGTTTTTTTTAAGCATATACTTTGTATAATGTATTTGATTAATGTACAATAAATAAATGCAAAAAAATGTACCATCCATATTTTGCTAAGTGTTACAACTCACCTACATTTCATCAGCTACAGTATATTGCGTGTGTGTGTGTTTGTGTGTTTGTGGGTGTGTGTGTGTGTGTGTGTGTGTGTGTGTGTGTGTGTGTGTGTGTGTGTGTGTGTGTGTGTGTGTGTGTGTGTGTGTGTGTGTGTGTGTGTGTGTGTGTGTGTGTGTGTGTGTGTGTGTGTGTGTGTGTGTGTGTGTGTGTGAGTGAGTGGTGGGTGGGGTTTGGGAGAGGTGGACCTGATGTCACTAGCCACACCCATATTATTAATGAACAACAGACCACCTCTCCAAGTATAGTAATTCAGCAAGTAAAACTCAAAACATAAATCTGAACAGATCAAAGCATGAACATGGAGAGACATCTACTACTGATTGTCATAACAGTATCAGGTAAAGCACTCTTTTGATTATTTTAACAAGTCAAATAAATTTTTTTAAGTCAAAGTCAAAATTTCACATTTTTAAGCAGTGTTTTAAGCAATGATAAACACTACTTCAAGCTATACAATTACAAAATTACACTTTGCTTCAGCTTTATTAAATGGACTGTTTTGTTGTCTAAATGTATATCCAGGTGTATTACCTGACAGCATTGGACCAAAAGACAAGGAAGCAATAATCAGTAAAGAAGGAGAGTCTGTGACACTGAGCTGCACATACAGTACAGGCAGCAGTTATGTCTATCTTTACTGGTTCAGACAGTATCCTGCAACAGAACCTCAGTATTTACTGTGGAAAGGTGCTCGATCAAGTGGAGGAGGGGATAAAACAGATGATCGGTTTCAGTCGACTACATCCCAAACCTCCACCGAACTCACTATTAATGGTGTAACTCTGTCAGATTCAGCTCTATATTACTGTGCTCTAAGAGTAGGAGCCCAGTGATACAAAATGCCTGAGAGGCTTTACAAAAACTTTAAAAGCCAGCTATCAAATGTTTATCACACCACATGTATATTTTGTAAACCACTGAGACTGTAAATAACAGAATGTGGTAACACCTGTTGAACAATTTTAAAGTACATGATAAGAGTTGAGAAGAGAGGATATACTATAAGAACTTGCCGTTTGGGATGTTTATCCACCTTTTTTTTTGCAGTGCGCAATTAAGCTATTGTCTGTGAATGTGTGTAAACTTCCAACGCTTTAGCCGCTGTAGATAAATAACTGGAAAACAAACAGAAATGATTTCAATGGTCAAATAATTTGCGCTACAAACTAGCATTTATGATTATGATAACAAATTAAAATAATATTATAACAAATAACAGTTTGCAATATCAAGCAGCATAACTGTCACGGGCAGGTTGAAGCAGGGAAGGATGCATGATCTAAATTGCAGCAATGTTTATTAACCAAACTCAAAAACTCACAAACAGGCTCAAAGAAACGTGAACAGAACAACCTCAAATGCAACGTCGACAGACTGAAACACAGGGCTTAAATACACAGAGAACAGATCAGGGAAACGAGACACAGCTGACAAGACGAAAGGGATACAGACACAGGGAAACTCGAACTGAACACAGGGAAAACTAGGACAAATTAACAGGCAAACATGAACAGACAAACACTAAACGTGACAATAACAGACAGTTTTTACAGCTAAAATAACTAAAAGCGGATGAGACCGGAAGCCAGACACATTCAAGTTACAAATGGTCGTACCCACTTTTTACATAAAAAATAAGGTGGATACAATTTGTTTATATCATGTTTTAAAGTTTTTCCTGAGCATAGTAGCTTGATACGGTAATGTAGATGACCAAAACTGAATTATATTCTCAATCTCAACTGTTAACATCAAAATGGGGCCAATCCATCTCAAAAGGTTTGATATTATAAGTTGATTGCTTGGTCATTTTTTATTTTCCTTTTCTATATAGTACTACTGCAGAACCACCAGTTTATTTATTAATTAATTTTGCTTTGGTTTTACCACAGCAGGTGTCTTTGTGTCATGGCCCACAAGTTACTAATGTTGGTTACACAGGGGTGTACAACTACCTCAATATCTCAATTGGTCTGAGCTCCCTGGAACAAAATTCTCTAGAGCACATTTCAAGGTGCATTTAAATTTTGCAGAATCTATTGCACATTCTTGTTTCTTAGAATTAGTCCAAACATAATGATATATTGATAAATATCGCTTAAAATTCCACTTTTAGGGTAGATTTATGGGAAAGGTTTGAGTCTCAGTTCAGATTTTTTTATAGGGCAAAATGCACATGCAATACATTTCTGGTTTGATACTTCTCTTAATTTGGTTGTGTGGGCCAGAAAGTGCAATTTTTCTAAAATATCCCTTATTTTAGTTGATTATCTCTTCCTATCCATAGTAAGAATATTATTGGACCACTTGTGATGGACTGACTTAATAGAAGAAGAAAAAACAGCATGCAAATCATCTTTGCTTTAAGAACTTTGTTGAGAATGACTTTTATGATATTAATTTGTTACATTTGAAATATTCTTAATCTTAATCAATATCTGTGATGTACACACTTTTCCAGAAAGATTTAATAACTAAAAGAAGATGTATGACCTCACTGCACCTCCACCAAACAACTCCCAACATTTGTAAAGAAGTGCTCTCAGTGCTGTGTTAGATAATATGAAGAAACACGACAAAAATAAACAAAACTTCTATTTGTAATTCCATAAACAAACCAGGAGAGGGAGAAATGCACTCTCTTCTGATACTGATAACATTGAGCATCTGGCAGTGTTTTGAGCTCCTCCCTTCCTTATATAATAATAGCTTTGAATCACTCTTTTCTCAGTTACTCCGTTTTTGCTGATTGATTCATCTGTTCTTTGGGTATCACTCTATCATCTTGAAGAACAAACAATGAAACAATGGCTCAAGGAAACATTCATCATTTTTGGATTAGCTATTCTTGGTATGTGAACGAAATATGTTACTCTTTGACTGTTTGGCTTTATTTCTACATGATACCGCTGATTGTCACAGAATTATTCTTGTTTGTTACCAGGATGTCAATCAGAAGACACAGTTGATCAGCCACTTAAACATGTTACTGGATTTGAGGGAGAACTGATAACACTGGACTGCAAATATACTACAACCTCAACATCACAAGAGCTCTTCTGGTACATACAGAGAACAGATGAATCTCCTAAACTTGTGTTACAAAGGAATTCATATGGAGGAGGAGTTAATGGAACAGAGTACCAGGAGAGATTTTCCTCTGAAGTGAAAGCATCAAAATCAGTCCCCTTGATAATGCAGAGACTGCGAGTGTCTGACTCTGCTGTGTATTACTGCGCTTTGAGGCCCACAGTGTGAACAGGATGTCTCTCTCTCACACAAAATCAAAAGAAAGAAACCTACAGTATATAGGGGAAACAGGCGAGTGAAACAGGTTGTGTTGTATCAATTTAAAAAATGAGCTACAGGAGTGAAATCACTGTGTTTCCCAGGCCAAAAAAATAAAAATAAAAATCAGATGTAGGAAAATAACATTTCATGTCTGGTTTGGTTGTGTTGTGACCATGTTGATGAATGACAGAACTGGTCTCTTTATATCAGCAGATTCTCTAGTTTAATGTGATATACACTGGGAAAAAACTGGTTTGGTTTGAAACCATTTTCACTCAGGAATTGCAAGTAAATTTCACAATTACAAAGAAAAAGTAACATTCTAAATTAATTAAACGTGACATTTTGAAGTAAATAGACTGAAATAGTATTTTCTTGCAAAATACTCAAATAATCTTTGTATTATTTACAACTTATACACAATCTTTTCACCTACTTAAACAGTTTTTTTTTAAGCATATACTTTGTATAATGTATTTGATTAATGTACAATAAATAAATGCAAAAAAATGTACCATCCATATTTTGCTAAGTGTTACAACTCACCTACATTTCATCAGCTACAGTATATTGCGTGTGTGTGTGTGTGTGTGTGTGTGTGTGTGTGTGTGTGTGTGTGTGTGTGTGTGTGTGTGTGTGTGTGGTGGGTGGGGGTTGGGAGAGGGGGACCTGATGTCACTAGCCACACCCATATTATTAATGAACAACAGACCACCTCTCCAAGTATAGTAATTCAGCAAGTAAAACTCAAAACATAAATCTGAACAGATCAAAGCATGAACATGGAGAGACATCTACTACTGATTGTCATAACAGTATCAGGTAAAGCACTCTTTTGATTATTTTAACAAGTCAAATCATTTTTTTAAGTCAAAGTCAAAATTTCACATTTTTAAGCAGTGTTTTAAGCAATGATAAACACTACTTCAAGCTATACAATTACAAAATTACACTTTGCTTCGGCTTTATTAAATGGACTGTTTTGTTGTCTAAATGTATATCCAGGTGTATTACCTGACAGCATTGGACCAAAAGACAAGGAAGCAATAATCAGTAAAGAAGGAGAGTCTGTGACACTGAGCTGCACATACAGTACAACCAGCAATGACATCTTTCTTTACTGGTTCAGACAGTATCCAAACACAGAACCACAGTATTTACTGCTCAAAGGTGCTCGATCAAGTGGAGGAGGGGATAAAACAGACGATCGGTTTCAGTCGACTACATCCCAAACCTCCACCGAACTCACTATTAATGGTGTAACTCTGTCAGATTCAGCTCTCTATTACTGTGCTCTAAGAGTAGGAGCCCAGTGATACAAAATGCCTGAGAGGCTTTACAAAAACTTTAAAAGCCAGCTATCAAATGTTTATCACACCACATGTATATTTTGTAAACCACTGAGACTGTAAATAACAGAATGTGGTAACACCTGTTGAACAATTTTAAAGTACATGAACAGAGTTGAGAAGAGAGGATATACTATAAGAACTTGCCGTATGGGATGTTTATCCACCTTTTTTTTGCAATGTGGAATTAAGCTATTTTCTGTGAATGTGTGTAAACTTCCAACGCTTTAGCCGCTGTAGATAAATAACTGGAAAACAAACAGAAATTATTTCAATGGTCAAATAATTTGCGCTACAAACTAGCATTTATGATTATGATAACAAATTAAAATAATATTATAACAAATAACAGTTTGCAATATCAAGCAGCATAACTGTCACGGGCAGGTTGAAGCAGGGAATTGCATGATCTAAATTGCAGCAGTGTTTATTAACCAAACTCAAAAACTCACAAACAGGCTCAAAGAAACGTGAACAGAACAACATCAAATGCAACGTCGACAGACTGAAACACAGGGCTTAAATACACAGAGAACAGATCAGGGAAACGAGACACAGCTGACAAGACGAAAGGGATACAGACACAGGGAAACTCGAACTGAACACAGGGAAAACTAGGACAAATTAACAGGCAAACATGAACTAACAAACACTAAACGTGACAATAACAGACAGTTTTTACAGCTAAAATAACTAAAAGCGGATGAGACCGGAAGCCAGACACATTCAAGTTACAAATGGTCGTACCCACTTTTTACATTAAAAATAAGGTGGATACAATTTGTTTATATCATGTTTTAAAGTTATTCCTGAGCATAGTAGCTTGATACGGTAATGTAGATGACCAAAACTGAATTATATGTTCAATCTCAACTGTTAACATCAAAATGGGGCCAATCTGCTTCAATCTATTGCACATTCTTGTTTCTTAGAATTAGTCCAAACATAATGATATATTGATAAATATCGCTTAAAGTTCCACTTATAGTGTCAATTTATGGGAAGGGTTTGAGTCTCGGTTCAGTTTTTTTTTTAATTAGGGCAAAATGCACATGCAATACATTTCTGGTTTGATACTTCTCTTAATTTGGTTGTGAGGGCCAGAAAGTGCCATTTTTTTCTAAAATATCCCTTATTTTAGAGTTGATTATCTCTTCCTATCCATATATTATTGGACCACTTGTGATGGACTGACTTAATAGAAAGAAGAAAAAAACAGCATGCAAATCATCTTTGCTTTAATAACTTTGTTGAGAATGACTTTTATAGATAATAATTTGTTACATTTGAAATATTCTTAATCTTAATCAATATCTGTGATGTACACACTTTTCCAGAAAGATTTAATAACTAAAAGAAGATGTATGACCTCACTGCACCTCCACCAAACAACTCCCAACATTTGTACAGAAGTGCTCTCAGTGCTGTGTTAGATAATATGAAGAAACATGTCATGACAAAAATAAACAAAACTTCTACTTGTAATTCCATAAACAAACCAGGAGAGGGAGAAATGCACTCTCTTCTGATACTGATAACATTGAGCATCTGACAGTGTTTTGAGCTCCTCTCTTCCTTATATAATAATAGCTTTGAATCACTCTTTTCTCAGTTACTCCGTTTTTGCAGATTGATTCATCTGTTCTTTGGGTATCACTCTATCATCTTGAAGAACAAACAATGAAACAATGGCTCAAGGAGACATTCATCATTTTTGGATTAGTTATTCTTGGTATGTGAACGAAATATGTTACTCTTTGACTGTTAGGCTTTATTTCTACATGATACCGCTGATTGTCACAGAATTATTCTTGTTTGTTACCAGGATGTCAATCAGAAGACACAGTTGATCAGCCACTTAAACATGTTACTGGATTTGAGGGAGAATTGATAAAATTGGACTGCAAATATACTACAACCTCAACATCACAAGAGCTCTTCTGGTACATACAGAGAACAGATGAATCTCCTAAACTTGTGTTACAAAGGAATTCATATGGAGGAGGAGTTAAAATCAGTCCCCTTGATAATGCAGAAGAATCCTACAGTATATAGAGTGAAACAGTTTGTGTTGTATCAATTTAATTAATTAGCTGTGATTTCCAGGCCAAAAAATAAATAAAAAATCAGATGTAGGAAAATAACATTTCATGTCTGGTTTAGTTGTGTTGTGACCATGTTGATGAATGACAGAACTGGTCTCTTTAAATCAGCAGATTCTCTAGTTTAATGTGATATACACTGGGAAAAAACTGGTTTGGTTTGAAACCATTTTCACTCAGGAATTGCAAGTAAATTTCACAATTACAAAGAAAAAGTAACATTCTAAATTAATTAAAGTGACATTTTGAAGTAAATAGACTGAAATAGTATTTTCTTGCAAAATACTCGAATAATCTTTGTATTATATACAACTTATACACAAGCTTTTCACCTACTTAAAGGGATAGTTCACCCAAAAATGAAAATTCTGTCATCATTTACTCACCCTCAAGTTGTTCCAAACCTGTATGAGTTTCTTTGTTCTGCTGAACACAAAGGAAGATATTTGGAAGAACGTTTGTAATCAACAGATCTCGGTCCCCATTGACTTCCATAGTAGGAAAAAAACATACTATGGTAGTCATGGGGACCGATATCTGTTTGGTTACAAACATTCTTCCAAATATCTTCCTTTGTGTTCAGCAGAACAAAGAAACTCATACAGGTTTGGAACAACTTGAGGGTGAGTAAACAATGATAGAATTTTCATTTTTGGGGGAACTATCCCTTTAAACAGTTTTTTTTAAGCCTGTACTTTGTATAATGTATTTGATTAATGTACAATAAATTAATGCAAAAAAAATGTACCATCCATATTTTACTAAGTGTTACAACTCACCTACATTTCATCAGCTACAGTATATTGCGTGTGTGTTTGTTTGTTTGTTTGTTTGTGTGTGTGTGTGTGTGTGTGTGTGTGTGTGTGTGTGTGTGTGTGTGTGTGTGTGTGTGTGTGTGTGTGTGTGTGTGTGTGTGTGTGTGTGTGTGTGTGGTGGGTGGGGGTTGGGAGAGGGGGACCTGATGTCACTAGCCACACCCATATTATTAATGAACAACAGACCACCTCTCCAAGTATAGTAATTCAGCAAGTAAAACTCAAAACATAAATCTGAACAGATCAAAGCATGAACATGGAGAGACATCTACTACTGATTGTCATAACAGTATCAGGTAAAGCACTCTTTTGATTATTTTAACAAGTCAAATTCAAATTTTTAAGTCAAAGTCAAAATTGCAAATTTTTAAGCAGTGTTTTAAGCAATGACAAACACTACTTCAAGCTATACAATATACACTTTGCTTCGGCTTTATTAAAATGAACTGTTTTGTTGTCTAAATGTATATCCAGGTGTATTACCTGACAGCATTGGACCAAAAGACAAGGAAGCAATAATCAGTAAAGAAGGAGAGTCTGTGACACTGAGCTGCACATACAGTACAACCAGCAATGACATCTTTCTTTACTGGTTCAGACAGTATCCAAACACAGAACCACAGTATTTACTGTATAAAGGTGCTCGATCATGGACCCGTGAGGAGAACATACCAGACCGTCAACGGTTTCAGTCGACTACATCCCAATCATCCACTGAACTCATTATTAACAGTGTAACTCTGTCAGATTCAGCTCTCTATTACTGTGCACTAAGAGTAGGAGCCCAGTGATACAAAATGCCTGAGAGGCTTTACAAAAACTCACACACAAAAATGAACAAGAGTAATCAAATGATTCTCCCACAAAGCCACATTTATCTCTCATATAACCCAGCACATACAGTAGCCTACACCACAATATGGTAACAGCTGCTTCAATGAGTGTGAAAGAGGATCAAAGTAAATAATAATAACATTATTTAACTAACTACTTACATTTTCACACACACCTTCACTTATTTTTCTATATAGGTCAATACACCTGGTTTTGTGAAAAGGTTCTTGGGGGTATTATAATGAGGAAAAAAATATAAGATGTGTATATTATAAAATGAAAAAAAAATATTTTTTATATATATAAATATATATGTATGTATGTATTCTGAGTATATATATTTGATGGGAAAAAAATACATTTTAACTAACTGAAACAAGTTAAAAAAAAAAGACAAACCATAAAACATGACTAAAACTTAAACGATAAAACTTTATAAGGTCTCATTTGTTAATGCATTAACATGAACTAACAATGAGCAACATATTCTTATTAATGTTAGTTACATGTTTATGTTCGTACATTAACTAATGTTAATGATGCAACTGTTAATCTATAAAATGTATTAATAAATGCTGAGATCAACATTAACCAAGATTAATAAATTCAGTAGGAGTATTGTTGATTGTTAGTTCATTTTAACTAATGTAGTTAACTAATGTTAACTGATGAAACCTTATTGTTAAGTATTACCCCTTAAACATGAATAAAACTAAAATAAAATAAATAAAACCTAATTCAAAATATTTATAAATATTTATTTAAAAAACTTATTTTTATTAAAAAAAAACTATAATACATAATTATATAACAGAATACATAGCAGGAGGAGTCATAATGGCACTAACCACACCCACATTATAATATCAGCAAACTACCTCTCCAGTGCATTACTTTATCCAAGTCAACATTCAAAATAACAGAGTAAGTGAATATTCACAAAAACTCAGAAAAGTAAACAAAAAGAGCATTGATTCATAAATCTGTAAACATAAAACTATTTAAAACCATTCTGATCAACATGAAGAGATGTCTACTGCTGACGCTTATTGCAGTATCAGGTAACTTACACTTTCAACATTTTAGATGCTTTGGTTCAAAACGTCAAGTACTATAGTGTTTTTTTATTATTTAAATGCAGGTGTGTTTGCTGACAGCATTGGACCGAATGACAAGGATACTAATATGATCATAAGAGAAGGAGAGTCTGTGACACTGAGATGCTCATATGATGCAAGCAGCAGTTATGTTTTGCTTTACTGGTTCAGACAGTATCCTAACAGAGAACCCGAATATTTACTGTATAAAGGTGCTCAATCATGGAGCTATAAGGAGGACATATCAAATGATCGGTTTCAGTCGACTACATCCCAATCATCCACATCACTCACAATTGATGATGCAGCTCTGTCAGATTTAGCTCTTTATTACTGTGCTATGAAGAGTCGACTATACAGCCCAGTGTTACAAGTGCCCGAGAGGCTTTACAAAAACTCACACACAAAAATATTGCTTTGAAAGTCAGTAATCAAATGTGAATCAAACCACTTTTGGAAAACCACAGAGACTGTAACAGAATTTGGAGACACCTGCTGAACACACAGGACTGAAGTGAATGTTATCCTGTTGTTATGTTATGCAGTGCAAATATGAAATACACATTTATATCTAGATTTCTCAAATGTAGGTGTTGACAAGGGTTGCATTCATAAATACTTGACCTCTCATATATACATTCAGTGCAATATAAACTTTGTATTTAAATGATCCCCTACCGTGCTATAAGATTACAGACTACTAAAATGTTATTCAGAGGAAATACTGACAAAAACAGCAACTCAAACAGAAGATAAAGTTAAATGATAGAAAAATTAACAGTTCTGTGTAAAATATATACTATAAATAACAAACTAAATGAATAAAAAAAAATTAAAAAAATAAATCACACTTACTGAAACTAAAAAGAAAACAATATATAAGGAAAGAGAACAACGTGCCGATTCAACAGATCAAGCTCCTCCCAGACGATATATGTGTGACAGTATTAAAACAGTTTATCAAAGACAAGCTGAAACAACTACACACTCTCCAGTGGATTGAAATATTGCAGTCATTTACACAGAACAGTTATTATAATGGCTCACTGGGCAAGACATTTTATCTTCTTTATAATGCATTTCTGGGGTGAGTAGGATCCTTCTGAGTCTCTAAATTTGCCATAAAGATATTAAAACATGCAGAATATGAATTGATAATGCTTATTCTTTTCCAGTATGTGACTCTCTGGAGAGTGTTGACCAGAATACAACAGGTCAAACTGCTTTTGAAGGCAGATCAGTAACGATTAACTGTACGTATGAAACCAGTGATCCATCCCCGTATCTCTTCTGGTACCAGCAAAAGATGAATGGAATCCCCAAATACATGATGATGATATTTGCTACAAATGTACAAAATGACAAAGACTTTGAGGAGACGAGATTTACTGCAAATCACACCAAAACTTCAAAATCGGTTCCTCTGACAATCCAGGATGTGTGTGTGTCTGACTCTGCTGTGTATTACTGTGCTCTGAGGCCCACTGTGACTCAAACACACTCAACACTCATACAAAAACTCTCATGGTCTTGAGTTACACTTTCTGATGGTTGATGATATTTGCAACCTTGTAATAACTCTTGCAATGCAGAAGAGGGCGACAAACAGTTACTCTACTCATTATTTTGAAGTAGTCTTGAGCTCACCTTTGACAAAAACTCCCTCTCTATATTCATAAACAATGCTCTTTCTAGTGATGATGCTTCATTCACTGAAGATCATTTGACCACTCATTACTATAACACCATATACACCAAATACTTTTGCATTGGCTGATTTTCTAATTTTAAACATTAAAATCGGAACTGATATGTTGTGTACCAAAATTAATCTGCCAGAAAAAGACCTTTGAGTCAGATTTACAAAACAGGTATAACTTTAAGTGAAACCATTGCGATGTTCCAGAAGAAGTGCATAAACAGTAGTGAGACACATCTCATCCTCATTTGACATGTAATACTTGATTTACCAACATGGTAAGATACTCCTTCCCGGTGGGTGGAGCTCAACTTTGTTCAAAGCAACCAAAGTCACCTTTTACAGTACATGAGACTTTTCTTTGCTTTTTTGAGACCAATATAAAAATTATAGCTAAGAAACCGTTACAGAATGTCTACTTGGATCAGATTTTCACTCATGCTTTTTTCATTTTCTTTAGGTATGTAATCAGTTCTATATTCCATCATCTCTATTTCATGACTTAGTTTTAGGCAACTTAATTATTTACAAATATTTCGTTATTGATTTTAGATTGCCGAGCAGAGGATAGTGTTACTCAGCCAACAGAAGTTCAAACTGCTACTGCAGGTCAAACAGTGACTATGGACTGCACATACAAAACCAGTGCATTCCCAACACTCTTCTGGTACCAATATAAAGCAAATCATTTTCCAAAATATATGCTGAAGAGATATGCTGGATCGAGCGATGAGGATGCCGATTTTAAGGAGAGATTTCATGCAAATCTCAACACCTCTTCAACATCAGTTCCATTGACAATCCAGGATGTGAGTGTGTCTGACTCTGCTGTGTATTACTGTGCTCTGAAGCCCACTGTGACTCAAACACACTCAACACTCATACAAAAAACTGAGCTTCAAAACATCCACTATACTCATACGTAATGTAGTACTATAGAGATTGAACATAGTTGAATAGCATAATAAAACCATATTTTAAAATTAAGATGTCTATTTATCTAAATGATCATTACAATAAAGGCTAGTTTAACATTCATAAACAAATAATTATTTAGGCTTAAATTAAATAACTTAAATAAAATATATTGAGTTTTTCAGATAAAGAAAAGCTGTGAAATGGAATGTTTTCTCTCCTTTTATGCTATTTATATTAAATAGATGCATAGAAGATAAGACAATATATATTCTATATTTTTAGTTTGTTTGTTTTTTTAAATTAAGGATCCTTTGTGCAGAAATAAAGTGATATTGCAACCTACATATTAGAATTTACAGAACACATTGGACATTAAACACTCCAGCTGACCTCAAAAGAACCAATCACAGTGCAGAGTTAGAAGAAACAAAACTTTCATGCAGTTTAAGAGCACAGATTTTTTTATATTCATATTGTAATAATTAATATAATATAATATTATAATTAATATTGTCCTTAATCAGTCTTTTTTGTTTTTGTCACAACTGAGCAAAGATTAACCAGATCACCAGGCATATATTATGTTTTTATTCATTGTTGTCCTTATAAGTTAATAAACCTAAAATATTTGACCGCAGATCTTTTCTAATGTTTGTTGCCAATTTAAATGGCACTGATAATATATTTATTTTAAATGCATTATGTTCTTATGTCTTCACATGATGCTTTAGCAAGGACACTGTTAATCAGCCAAATGAGAAAAAAACTGCCTTTAAGGCTAACAGTCTCAACTGTGAATATAAAACACTTCAACTAACTCCATACCTTTACCGGTACATTCAGCGCTCTAATGCCTTCCTGAATACATACTGATAAGATACAAATTTGGATCAAGCAGCAGCTCTAAATTTGAAAACAGATTTGATGCCAGATTGGACTCAAATTCAGTTCTACTGATAATCCAGGATGTGTGTGTGTTTGTGTGTGTGTGTGTCCAACGCTATCTCACAACCTATTTGTACGAATTTATACGATTTGTCTAAACCCCAGTGATAGGTAGGTTTAGGGGCGAGGTCAGGAGTAGGTCATTCATATGAATTGGGAAATTGAGCTAAAATCGTACGAATTCATACGAGTGAGGTCATATGAATTGGTACAAATTAGCCACCTCGTAAAATACGAATTGCCGTGAGATCGGGCTGGTGTGTCTGACTCTGCTGTGCTCTGCAGCCCACTGTGACTGAAACACCTCCAAATTTTACACAAAACCTTGATACGTAACTACTGCATTTATGTCAATTAAACCTCTGCTAAACAAAACAGTTTTTAGTCATTCTGTACTACTGGATTTATGTGTAAAAATTTGATTCATTCACAGACTGTCACTACAACAAACTCACTGATCTGCAATCAACTTTCTGCTTTTAAATCCAGTCAAAATAAATCCTATACAGAGATACTTGAAATTCATACTTTCATTTCTTGATACCTCCTTTGACCGTGAAACCAATGGTGCTCGTAGAGTAATACCTCTCATGAGACTGAAATGCTCTAGAGGAGGAGGAGTAAACAGCAGCTCTAAAAAGATGACATATAGGAAATGCTTGTTTCAGCAAACCTGCACTTTTCTCCTGACTGGTAAAGCATCATGTTGACATTTGCAGTAGTCCTGTTAATAGAATATCTCCTAATGACTTTTAGAGGTAAGATTTAGAATAATTGTTACTTTAAAGAGGTTTCCCTGTATGCAATGCATAATCCTTCTTGTAAAACCTGCTCATTGTTCTCCTAATTGTTTTCAGGTGTTACTTCTGCTGAAGACATTATATTCTCCTACAATGATACAGTAATTGCTAAAGCAGATGAAAAAGTTATCCTATCTTGCAGTTACACTGGCACGGTTTACGATTTATCTTGGTACCGTCAATTCCCTGGTTCAGCCCTTCAGTTCCTCATAATGGAATCGTCTGGATTCATAACACATGCTACTCCTCAGGTTCCTGGGATAACAATGACCCACAAAAAAGACATCAGACGCATGGATCTGGAGATCTCCTCTGCTTCAGTGTCATATTCTGCTCTGTACTACTGTGCTGTGCGGCCCACAGTGAAAGGAAACACTCTGACTCCATACAAAAACCAGAGTGATCTCAATAATAAAGACACAGAACATATCTTCTCACTCTCCTTCTATTGAAGATTTTAGTAATTTGAACTCCATGCTTCGTGATCACATTATGATTGTTCCTTAGAACAATACTATTTAACAAAAACAGTCAGGATTATAGTTCTACTTTTTACACATACTTATTCTTATTTCATTCAATTTAAATATGAACATCAGTGAGCACGTGCACAGTCAATTGCTTTCAAATGGGCTCAGGGTACTGTGTAGCTTGTTTCATGGACATTAACACGATCATTATTTTTCTGGAAAACCAAAAGTTCTGTCAGGAGTCAGGACCACTATCGACAAAGATGACTGACATTTAGCATACAGTTAGGATTGGCGGTATGGTTCTGTTCTGGGCAAGAACTCAGATATCATTAATCCAATATTTGAATGTACAACATAATTAGAGAATTTAGTCTGATTCGAAGGGGAATCAGAAGGCCAAATCCTGACTGGACGAGAGGAGGAGCTGGGGATGGAGGAGGGTAATTAGATCCTGAGAAACGTGATTGCTGTTGATAATACGGAAGGAGCTTATACATGGATGCTGTGATAGGCATACTATTCCTAAAGAAGTCAGCTGATGCAAGCTTGACTGCCAGAACTAACCCTACAGGTCTTAATTATTCATATTTATTACAGAATTTGTACTTAGACACTTATTTTTTTATGTTTTTGTTGTTCTTAAAGGGTTAGTTCACCCAAAAATGAAAATTCTGTCAGTAATTACTCACCCTCATGTTGTTCCAACCCCGTAAGACCTTCGTTCATCTTCGGAACACAAATTAAGATATTTTTTATTAAATCTGAGAGCTGGATCACTCCTCCATAGGCTTCTAAGACATTATAACTTGCTGGCCCAGAAAATGCATTAAAGACATCGTTAATATAGTCCAAGTGACTACAGTGGCTCAATCTTAAGTTTATCAAGCGACGAGAATACTTTTTGTGCGCAAAAAAACAACAAAAATAACAACTTTATTCCACTATTCATTTCCTTCTCTCTGGGCCTCGAGTTAGTTCACGTAGTGTTTTAGCGCAGCGCTTCTGTGTTGTACGTCACACGCATCACACACATGACCAGCGTCGGCCAATAGTGAGCCTATGTGTGACGTGCAACACAGACGCGCTGTGCTAAAACACTACGTGAACTAACTCGAGGCCCAGAGAGAAGGAAATGAATAGTGGATTAAAGTTGTTCTTTTTGTTTGTTTTTTGCGCACAAAAACTACTCGTCGCTTGATAAACTTAAGATTGAGCCACTGTAGTCACTTGGACTATATTAACGATCTCTTTAATAACTTTTCTGGGCCAGCAAGTTTCAGTCCCTTAGAAGCCTATGGAGGAGTGATCCAGCTCTCAGATTTAATAAAAAATATCTTAATTTGTGTTCCGAAGATGAACGAAGGTCTTACGGGGTTGGAACAACAAATATAATAATATAATAAAGAATATTATTATTCTTTTAATAATTAAATACAGGGACAGGAAAAGTTTCACAAAAGTCTAAAATTGTAGATCTAGATCCCTGATTTTCTGGAAAAGTGAATGAAAAGAAACCCATGTGGATCTGGAGATCTCCTCTGCTAAAGTGACAGACTCTGCGATGTACTATTGTGCCCTGCAGCCCACAGTGACAGGAAAACAAACAAAACTTACTGTAGAATTATATCTGAGAATGATGAAAGATAAAATTTTGTTTACAATTCTTAACAGGCAAATTATAACAACAACAAAAAAATATATATAAAAATAAATAAAATCAATAACATTATTTTTAAGTAAATGGACAAAATATGCTGTTCTGAGTTTCAACAGAAGGGGGCAACATAATCTCACAAGTTATGCTTAATCCACATTTTACAAGCATTTCCCTGATGTTCTCTGAAGATGACTAGAAGTGATCTGAATGTGGTGAATGTCAAATAATAATTAATAAAGTATCCCCAAGTGAAAGTCTATAAATTTACTTTATTTGCATTAGATATATTAAATCTGTTTTAAAATATGGTTAGAGGGTAAGCAAAAAAGTCCAATAGGTCAATATACTCATTGATTTCTATAAGACACAATGCTTACCATTTAATTTTAAAGCAGAGAACATGTTTCATATTTCACTAACCACACCCACATTATTAGTATACAGCAGAACTTCACTCAGTGCATCATTCATCCATCAGCTACTCATACTTTAATTCATTAAAGTGTTTTAATTAATTTAATTTAAGATTTCAAATAAATCAATTTGATAATATTATAAATTAACAGTTTCAATATTGAAAGTGGTCTTGGGTGGTTAATATGGAGGACAGACAGATAATACTCATGATACTACTAAAATAAATGTAAATATACTTTTAACCACTAACTAACCCCTTAAAGAATCTGTATTAGATAATGTTATATACAAATATAATATATTAATATATTTAAAATATTTCAGGTGGATTTGCTGATAGAATTGGGCCAAGTGAAGGAAATACTAATGTTATCAGAGAAGAAGGAGAGTCTGTGACACTGAGCTGCACATATGAAACTAACAACAAAAAAAAATTTGGCTTTACTGGTACAGACAGTATCCAAACAGTGAACCAAAATATTTACTGTATAAAGGTGCTCGGACACAGAGTGGAAAAAATATACCAGATGGATTTCAGTCGACTACATCACAAACATCCACTGAACTCATTATTAACAGTGTAACTCTGTCAGATTCAGCTCTATATTACTGTGCACTTCTAGCAGCCCAGTGATACAAAATGCCTGAGAAGCTTTACAAAAACTCATACAAAATTAATACTTTGAAGTGCCTTTAATCAATTAGTATCAAAACACATCAAGGTTTTGTAAACCACAAACAGAGAATGTGGTAACAGCTGTTAATTTGGGAGGTAAAAAGGTTACATAAGGGTGTTTGTACATCATTTATTATTATTATGTATTTTGCTTCTCATTACATCTTATTTAAGTTATCTCTTTTCTCATATAATGTTGTATGAATTCCTAAAGATGAATGTGAATTCTCTTCTTTTTTTTTTAAGTGTTAAGTATTGACAATGAGTTGCAAAACGAAAAACAAAGTAAAAGCAAAGAACTAAAATAAATAACTGTACATATTATAACAGCTATGCTCATTTGATCTTTTCTTAGGTGTCTTGTAATTCAGATTCAGTGTCATGACAGGAGGAGGAGTTTAGCACAGACACTATACAGCTGTGTAAAGATGAGCTGTACAACACTGTGGAGCAGCTGCTGTTCTTGCCAGTTTAGTGAATGAACATGTTGATCATATTGATACTGCTGTCATCAACTGAAGGTATAATATTGAGTAAATGCATTCTATTGTAACGGAATTGTTTGAAATTTACATTTAATGGCACTTTAATTTGCAGGCTCCAGAGCCACAGAAGTCATCACTCCAAAAAGTGAGAGAGTATTTGCACTTGAGGGTGACAATGTGACACTCTCTTGTAACTACAGCGGTTCTGTTCGTGGAGTTCACTGGTATCGCCAATACACAGGCTCACCACCACAGTTCCTTATACTGGAAGATTCAGGGGCAACTACTAAAGCTATTCCACCCGTTCCAAGAGTAACCATCAATCACAGAAAAGAAGAACAGCATGTGGATCTGGAGATCTCCTCTGCTGAAGTATCAGACTCTGCTCTGTATTACTGTGCTCTGAGGCCCACAGTGACAGGAAGCACAGTAACTCTGTACAAAATTCAAAACTCTGTTTTCATCTACTTATCAAGCCTTAAACTGTACAAACCACAGTTGGACTCAACAACACAAATGTCAAAAAAAGACATAAAAGTTCAACTGATGCTATGGAATTGTCAAGTGCATTGTTAATGTAAGCTGGCTTTACTACACTGCAAAAGTTATTTTCCTATTCTGTATTTTTGTCCTGGTTTCACAGACAGGGCTTGGATTAAGCCAGGATTAGGCTTTAGTTCAATTAAGACATTCAAGCTATAGCTTTTTTAAACATGCCTTTGAAAAAAACATACTGGTGTGCATCTTGAGACAAAACAATGGCACTGACATAGTTTAAGATATGTCAGTGCAAGCAGCTTTCAGTGAAACCAGTGGTTTGTCTTGTTTTCCAGTACAAATATCTAAACATTTTTATACCAAGATACATTTACTTGACTTTTTCTTACCCTACTGGCAGCTTAAAGCTTAAACTGAGTTGAATTGAATTCACTGCATTTTGATATATTATTCAGAAGACAAGTCATTTGGCTTCTCAAGTAATGTTTCTTGATTTAAGAACGTTAAGATATTTGTACTGGAAAACAAGACTAAAATACGGAGTAAGAAAAACACTTTTTTCAATGTAAAGAATAAAGTGAACAATTGGTTTCAGTCAGTAACATCAAACATAACTACTGAAATGTATCTCGTATAAAACTCAGAACAACTGTAATATTATTATAGCCCTTCATGCAAACTCGCAGATGTCTTTTTAAACTAACCTTAAAAAGATTTGTGTAATATTTGCTAAAATGTATACAAAATTGTATGTAAATAAATAATTAGAGGGTAAATGATCATCATGAACAGTCACTATAGCATCAGAGAGATATAATCAGCTTCATAACTTCATAACTTAAGGGGAGGAGCAAGCTGGAGACACCTTCTGCTAGATGATGAATTTACTTCAGTGACACTTTGTCCTGCAGATGAACTAAGACAACCTCCTGAAAATGATAATGTTTGTTTTGGCTTTGTTCTGTTGTCTGGCATGTAAGTATTTCAACCCTCAGGCCCAGGTTCCTTTTTCTACTTATTTGTATGTCTTAATGTTGTCAAAATGTTGTCAAATGTTGTCAAATGTTGATAATTTCATCTGCAGGTGTGAGTTTTGGGAATGACATCACACCAGTTGAAACTCATATGTTTGGGACAGAAGGGGAGATTATAAGTCTCTCCTGTAGTTACTCCTCAGCAAGAAGTTTATTTTGGTATCGCCAATATCTTGGATCGGATCCTGAATTTCTTTTCATCATTCTTCACGGCACTGGGGAAGTTTTACAAAAATCTAAGATTGTGGATCAAGATCATCGATTCGTTGCGAAACTGAATGAAAAGAAAACCCATGTGGATCTGGAGATCTCCTCTGCTAAAGTGACAGACTCTGCGATGTACTACTGTGCCCTGGAGCCCACAGTGACAGGAAAACAAACTACACTGTACAAAAACCTCACTTACTGTTAAAGCATTTACCATATAAAGCATGCAGGATATTTCTACTGACATTTTACTTTTCAATATATAAAAAGAACATCCAGAAAACCAAAAAGCTAATTAAAATGTATTTGCTTCATTTTATAATATATTTCAATTTATATAATTAATTAGTCTTCATTTCAAAGTTAATTGTAAGCAACAAAAATACACTTTCTGCAAATCTATATCATGTTTAAGTTTAAGATTATTTATCTATCTATCTATCTATCTATCTATCTATCTATCTATCTTCTTTTAAATGTGTAGTTATGTGTGAATAACATTACAAAAGTCTTGTCTGTCATATACTGTGTAAGATGAATGGTGTAAATCTGAGTAGGAGGAGTTTAGACAGTCATTGTCAGAGACAATAAAGGACTGTCAATATTTCACAAGTCTCTTTGGATCATCTGATGTTTCTGTGTTTCTCCTGTTCAAACCTGATTATTGAGCCAACATGTTCATCTATTTAATTATATTGATATCATCAGCTCAAGGTAGGAGCAAAGGCCGGAGCATTCTTAAAAACATCTTATAAGTATAGAACAAATTTAGTTTGTGTAATTTACAAATAAATAATGATTCTCTTATTTAAGCCTGATTACTATATCTGAGAAATGCTTTTTTTATATATAAACAAGCTAAAAAACAACATTGCATTATTAAGTATACATTTGATTGCATTTGGATGGAGAATGTACATTTGAAAGAGGATGTAAATTTCACTTACATTTTTCTATTCTTTTTTTACGCATTAACTGCAGGTTCCAGAGCCACAGAACTCATCACACCGTACAATGCTTATGAATTTGCTGTTGAGGGTGACAGTGTAACACTCTCTTGTAGCTACACTGCTTCTGTTCGAAGTCTGCAGTGGTATCGACAATATGGAGCTTCACCACCACAGTTCCTCATAATGGATTCCTATGGGTCAGTTACTAATGCTAAGCCTCCAGTTGCTGGAATCTCAATCCATCACAGAAAAGACAACAGCAGTGTGGATCTGAAGATCTCCTCTGTGGCTGTAACTCACTCTGCTGTGTACTACTGTGCTCTGGAGCCCACAGTGAAAGGAAATATACTGCATGCTGTACAAAAACTGCTTAAATGGGAGAAAGAAAGCGAGAGGTGGGGTCGAGGTTTTATGTACAGTGAAAGAAATCACACAGATACTTACAGATATTACAGGTAGCCTATTCTTCTGAAGTTCTTATAATATAGTTAAAATAGTGTGGCTGAAAGACGAAGAAAAACTGTACAACAGTTTTATAAGGACATAAAACATAAGTGTTTGTGCACGAGTGTGAGCACAACATTAAAGTGTTTGTATATAAAAACAAATGTCAATAAATGTAACTCAAACACAGACAGCACATTTTTATTTGTGCTGCATCCAAAACATGTTGTTCTGAGTTCCAACATCAGGGGGCAACATAACCTCACAAGCTATGTTTTATTCACATTGGACAAGCACCTGATGTCGAAATACTCATTTTAAAGCACAGAGAGCGTCCATGTTTCACTAAACCACACCCACATTATTAGTACAACAGAACCTCACTCAGTCTCATTGCATTCATTCACCCATCAGCAACACTTCATTCATTTTATAAAGCCACTTCCAGCATATTTATTAACTTATAAATCAACAATCAATAAATGAACGACGGAAATCTAACACTTTAATTTAATAGTAAACAAACGCTCTGATCTTTGAAGAGGACTTCAGTTAAGATGGAGGAAAGGCGGATGCTACTTATAATGCTCATCACAGTTTCAGGTAAATAAATATATAGCAAAAAATATATATCTAATAATAATAAAAATCCTTATTCGCTCATGATATATTACAATATATGATTGACTGTATTTCAGGTGGATTTGCTGATAGAATTGAACCAAGTGAAGGAAATACTAATGTCATCAGAGAAGAAGGAGAGTCTGTGACACTGAGCTGCACATATAAAACTAACAGCAATGATATTTGGCTTTACTGGTACAGACAGTATCCAAACAGTGAACCAAAATATTTACTGTATAAAGGTGCTCGATCAAGGGATGGTGAAGAGGATATACCAGATGGATTTCAGTCGACTACATCACAATCATCCACTGAACTGATTATTAACAGTGTAACTCTGTCAGATTCAGCTCTATATTACTGTGCACTTGAAGTAGCACCCCAGTGATACAAAGTGCCAGAGAAGCTTTACAAAAACTCATACAAATGAATTGCTTTGAAATGTCTTTAATCAATTAATATCATGATTTGGTAAACCACAAACAGGGAATGTGGTAACAGCTGTGAATTTGGAAGGTTATAAAGGCTGCTGCACACTGGTGGTGGGTGAGGAGAGAAACCAATTCCATTGTAAAGTGCTTTGAATGTACAGTTGTATCTAAAAGTACTATATAAAATGCTTCATTATTCATTGCAGGATCAGATAGATATGATCTGCTTCATAAATTCCAGGTTGTAGCTTTAAGGGGAGGTGCTAGCAAGAGACACCTTCTTCTCTAGATGATGAATAAATGTTTATTTCAGTAAGAGTTTGACATGCAGATGAACTAAAATATCATCCTGAAACATTATGCTTTGTTTTTTGCTTTTGCTTTGTTCTCTTGCTTGTAAGTATTTGATCTAAACCATTAAAATTTGTCTTAATTTGGTTATGTCTTTCCTTTATGAAATTTAAAAAAATGATGGTAATTTCATCTGCAGGTGTGAGTTTTGGGAATGTCATCACACCAGTTGAAACTCATATGTTTGGGACAGAAGGGGAGATTATAAGTCTCTCCTGTAGTTACTCCTCAGCAAACAGTCTGTTTTGGTACCGCCAATATCTTGGATCAGCTCCTGAATTTCTTTTTGTTATTCTTCACGCCACTGGGGCAGTTTTACAAAAATCGAATGTTTTGGATCAAGATCCTCGATTCTTTGCGAAACTGAATGAAGAGAAAACCCATGTGGATCTGGAGATCTCCTCTGCTAAAGTAACAGACTCTGCGATGTACTACTGTGCCCTGGAGCCCACAGTGACAGGAAAACGAACTACACTGTACAAAAACCTCACTTACTATTAAAGCATTTACCATATACACATATTTTCATGTGCCATTTGGAGGATTTACTATTCGATATGAATATAAAAACCTTGTACATGCATGTTTTTATGTTATAATTTATAGTACTCTTCTTTACAAACTTAAAGGTAAAAATGCTTTCTCTGTGTAAGAGATAAATAATTTTGTAAAATCCAAATAAGCTTTACAGATCTTTATTGGAAAGGGTTTAAACAATACTTTTCATGCACCTACGTCACAGTACCAACTTAGGACACTGAAGAGATCTTTCCACTGACTGAAAGAGAGGAGAAAGGGTCCTTGATCACCTGTGTGAATGTAACTGGTCCTACTCGACACGCTCCAAGCGGGATTCAAACTAGTGGCTCTGGCGTGGGAGTGCTACTGCTAACAAGGGCCGTATCCTCTAGTGTCAGTCGCTAGCGCACCTCTTGAGCTCAGGGGAGTGAAGTTTACAGTACACACACAGCTCTTACTGGCCTACGTCCGTCATACTTACCCCCCTAAACCTCACTCCCATCAGGGTCAACAGCACCAAAATAACCGGTCCTACTCAACCCGCTCCGAGCGGGATTCGAACCAGGGTCTCCGACATGGGAGGTAGGCGCACAAACCACAGTTTCTAGCATCAGTCGCTAGCATGCATCTTGAGGCCAGCAGAGTGAGGTTTACATTCACAGCTCTTACTAGCCTACGTCCGTTACATGAACATGCCATAGGGTGCTGCAGGGAGGCATGAGGACTGCAGATGTGGACAGAACAATAAACTGCAATGTCCATAATGTAAGACGCCTAAGACTACAGTGCTACAGGGAGACCGGAAGGACAGCTGATCGTCCTTGCTATGCCTAGTTGCAGTGAAACCATATGTCCCCCCAAGACATGGTCAAGACTTGAGAACTTGCAAATGCCTTGGTGGAAGAGTGGGGTGATCTCACAGCAAGAACTGGCAAATTTGGTGTAGTCCATACATTTGATAATGAAATGCTGTCATATATTGTGGGATGCCGTCTGAATGTACAGTTTTGTGAGATACAGTAGAACCATCAACATTTACAGTAAGTCATTAGTATTACTATAAACCACACATTGCAGAGAGGCAACTGAACAAAACATGCTGTTCTGTGTTTTAGCAGAAGGGGGCAGCATAATATCACAAGTGAGGATTTCCCTTCCATTGGTCAAACATTTCCCTGACATACATGCTCCTGCCAGGGGCCTGTTTCAGAAAGGAGGTTAAGTGAAAACTCTGATATGTTAACCCTGAAATGAGGGAAACTCTGAGTTTTCTGTTTCAGAATGGGAGGTATGTTAAACCTGAGAAAGCAGAGTAAGTCAAGCCTGTTTAAGAAAGAGAGGTAACTTATACTCAGAGTCAGTTGCATGATAACTTACTCTGTGAACCTAACCTGGTCGGGAACAGGTTTTCTTCAGTAAACCCAGAGTTTATTTCGGTCTCCTCCCCTTTTTTAAAGAGGAAGTAGTGTTTAAACACATCATTCATTCTTTCAGTACATTTTTATTAATAAAATTAATCTTTTATTAATAAATAAAATATTGCTATTTTTACTGCAGTTTTTTTTTTTTTTTTTTTTATAAGATAAAGTCTATGACTCCTTAACTGGCAACTGAAAATACAGTAGTAGATTAGAGTTACATAATGTAGTTCTGAACAAATTCTACAGAATTAAACTGTGGCATTTACTGGAAATCACTGAACTGTTCATCTGTGCAACAGAAGTTGATGGACCGTCCTCCAGCTGTTCTTCCACACTCTGGGGGCGCGGGGAGAGATAAGAATACCCGTTTATACTTAGATTTAAACTTAGATTCTGTAGGCATAATGTGACATAAAAATGTGAACAAATCTGAATGTGTAGATTGTTTGATGTGTAGACACATAATGTTAACATTACCTCTGTAGGCCTCTCTGTGGCAGCAGAAACTCTTTATCCCCTTGTGATGAGCATTTGGTTGAGTACACTTTATAAAACTATTTGTCATAATTTCTGGTGTATTGAGTGGGCGACTTACGACTGCCTGGGGTTCAGTTGGGACAGGAGGCTCCAAAAGACAGATATTACCATCAGAATCTGTTGGGACCAACAAAAAACCCAACCCAAAGTAAAATAAATGGAAATATCAAAAATAGCCTATATGAAAAATAACACATATGTAAACCTCTTACATTTTATGAAGGCCCTTGGATCTTTGGGAGTGACTGGCTCTGAAGTCCCTCCAGGAATTCCCTCAGCCAAAAATACTGCTGCACTGCTAGACAATGGATGCTTTAGTTATTTAATATGTCAAATGTTTGTGAAGTCAGGTAGCCTACACCCATGATATGCTCAAGCCTTACTTGATTGAATTATGTTTTTATATTAAATTTTCAGCTGCTGCCATGTTCTTTTAATGCCTGCAGGATTGCACCTACATGAAAATTAAAATTAGGTTGAAAAACATACTGTTCTTCCAGTTTCACCTCAGATATTATAACAGTTGGGTACTTGTATTACTAACTAAATGACATCTTCAACAGTGTAATTAGATTAATGTTATAATGACTATCTTTAGAAATTATTCGTCTACTTATTACTAATTACTAATTACTAAATCCCATGTCAACCTTAAACACTTTAACAATACAAGGAGAGACAAGAAACTGCACTTTTAATGCTTTCAAATAAACAATATACAATTGCATGAATTATTCTTGAATTTGACCAAAGTGTGTAGAGGGAGAAGGTTACATAAAAAATATAACTTTTAAAAATGTATGTTAAATATACAGAATTGTTCTATAGTCTAATGCAATTACATCAGATTTAACTTTAAATTACAGAATAATTAAGAGTAATCCCTTTAATTAAATTACAGTATTTAGATTACTTGGTAATTCATTACACCCATCACTGTATAACAGTAATTAAAATGTGAAGAAATATGCAGACCTCTTTTTGTCTGGCGCTATTGCCATGGTGACTCATAATATCTGTGCTGCATTGATAATGGCTTTTTATAGTTGTGGTGCACGCGCTTAACTCGGAGTCAGTTAACTCAGAGTTGATTGAACTAACTCATTTCAGCTGTTCTGAAACCGAAAACTCAGAGTTTCCCATCTCAGGGTAAGTCAACTCAGAGTTCAAGTTTTAACTCAGAGTTGGTTGAACCTCCTTATTGAAACAGGCCCCAGGTCTCACATGTATTTGTTTGGAACACTTTTTCTCTCCTCATCTCTCGGCATTTCAAGGCCCACTACTTAGAAGGCAAGTCTGAAATGCGGTTACTCATGTAGCCCGGCTTCCAGAGAATAAATATGTACTTGTTTTGTAATTCATTTTAATAAATTGTAATTAATTGAGTTATATTTTGTAGAAAGAATTGTCAGTTTGAACTCAATTGAAAAAAAACTTTTATCTAATAATTTATTATTTTTAGAGGCATAGGACCATGCCAAAGGAAAAGTCTCCAGGAGAGTTTAACAGTGGCACAGATTAAAAGAGTCTTTCCAGAATTTATGACTCACCTGTGAGTGACCCATACCAAAGTTGCTTATGTAATACATTGATGCCTGGTTTCACAGACAGGGCTTAGATTAAACCATGATTAAGCTTTAGTTAAATTAAGACATTTAAGTAGTTTTTTTTTTTATAAACATGCCTTATAGAAAAACATTACTGGTGTGCATCCTGAGACAAAGCAATGGCGCTGACATATCTTAAAATATGTCAGTGCAAGGCTACAAGCTGCTTTCAGTTAAAACAGCTCAAACATGAATTTTAGTCTGGGACTATAGGCTTAAACCTCATCTGTGAAACCAGGGGAGAGTGTCAAAGATAATGTCTTCCACTGACTCTGAAAGAGAGGAGAAAGGGTCCCTGATCCCCTGTGCGATTAAAAGATTACAAGGGCACACAAATAAAAACAAATTTAAAAAGAAGAAATCCTCAGATAAATCATGTATTATAAATAATGGTATATTCCAGTTTAAAAAAGGAAAAAGTATTATCCATTTTGAGATCATGGTGACTTAAGCCAATAGCTGCTTCTCTATCTTAAAGTTAACATCTGTGGTTTTGGCTCCTCAAGCCTTGTCCAAAATAGTTTTCAGTTTTGAAGACTTCTGATATTCAGACCTTCAGCACACATACTGTATTCTACTCTACAACAGGCTCCAGCACACATCAATGTATTTTAATACCTCTCCCTGTATGAGATCCTTCTGAGTGGCCAGTAACAGTATCACATTATGCTCTCTTGAATTACAGAAACTGTGCAGCTTTTAAATTGTATGCTACACATTCCACGGTCAGGATATACACACTGAGCGAGTGGGTAAGTTAATCCAAAAACACACAGCAGATGCAGAAACAAACAGTTGAGTAAATACTGGTCATTGCAGTTGATGGATGATGGAATGATATTAAGGAAAATCTTTCTCTTACAGATACTGGCTGGAGAATAAACTGTTGGAGCACACACACCTCAGTATTGTGGTGGAGTATGGGATGCTGGTGAGTATCGCAGGAAAAGACAACACACTTGGAGAAACATGAGGGAGAATAGCAGTTAGCCTAAGTATGGTGAAAATAATTCACAGGCACAGGAGTTTAAAATAATAGGTCTGTTTCCTAGTCCAATGCTAGAGAAGTGACTGACCTGAGGTGTGTGTTTTTATGGTTGATGAGGTACGTTGATGAGTGACAGGTGCTGGTGATCAGAAATCTGGTTATTGTGATCGTTGAGGGGTGGTGGTGAGAGAGCCTGGTGAACCTGTGACATCACTAACCACACCCACAATATTAGTGTACAATGGAACTTCAGTCGGTGCATTAATTTACTGCTGAATATAATGGACACATCAGTTTCATTCACAATATAAAGCAATATTCAGGTAAAAAAAAACTGGACTGCCATCATGGAGGGTCTACTCGTGATTGTCATTGTAGTTACAGGTAAACTAAGTACTAAATAAGATGGACAAACAATATCCCATTTTTACATGAAAGCAATTATCACGTGCTGTTTTTTGTTTAATATTTATCTATTTTATAACTGAAAAGATGCATTTGTAACAAGTTTTATTTAAATAATTCCCCTGATCAGAGATTACAGAGCAATTCTTTTAATTTAATTTCAGGTGTGTTTTCTGACAGCATTGGACCAAGAGAAGAAAATACTAATATAATCAAGGAAGAAGGAGAGTCTGTGACACTGAGATGCTCATATGAAACTAACAGCAATAATGTTTGGCTTTACTGGTTCAGACAGTATCCAAACGGAGAACCTCAGTTTTTACTGTGGAAAGGTGCTCGATCAGAGAGTCGTGGGCATCGACCAGACCGTCGGTTTCAGACAAAAACATCCCAATCATCCACTGAACTCATTATTAATAAAGCAGATATGACATATTCAGCTCTCTATTACTGTGCTCTAAGAAATGTAGCCCAGTGATACAAAATGCTTGAGATGCTTTACAAAAACTCAAATACGCAATGTGCTTTAAACAGTCTTTAATCTTTTAGCATCAAACCACAATTTATAATTTTTTTGTAAACCACAGCTCTGGATATAACAGTGAGGCAACACCTGTGAATATGAGAAATAATGAAAGGTTACATATAGGGGGCATGTGAAACTATTATTTAGCATTGGTTTTTCTAAGTATGTTATTTAAAAACAACTCTAAATTCAAAATTCATTCAGTAAACAAAGGGAATGGAATTTGTTCAACTAAAAATTGTACAAAAACATACACACAATTTTTTTTATTCTGAAGTATGTATAGTTCTCTGTCCATTATCTTCTATAGATTAAGCGGATCTGCATAGTCGTCATGTATAATGGAAAGAGGAGGAGTTTAGCACAGACGTTAGTGCACAGACACATGTATGTAACAATCAAGCAGCTGGTCTTTGTTTAGCTTCCTGCCACTTTGTTGAGTGAACATGTTCATCTATATTATGATACTGATGTCAACAACTGAAGGTATAATATTGCAATATTTAAGAAATATGTCACAATAAGGAAATCCAATAAAATGCATAATTGAATTTAATTGTGCTCTTTTTAATGATTTTTGTTCCACATTTAAATACGCTATATAAAAGATTCATATATTAATGTTGTGTTTTTACAAGATGTGTGTATGTGCTAAACTTAATGGCACTTTAATTTGCAGGCTCCAGAGCCACAGAAGTCATCACTCCAAAAAGTGAGAGAGTATCTGCACTTGAGGGTGACAATGTGACACTCTCTTGTAACTACAGCGGTTCTGTTCGTGCTGTTCACTGGTATCGCCAATACACAGGCTCACCACCACAGTTCCTCATACTGGAATATTCAGGGGTAACTACTAAAGCTGATCCACCCGTTCCAAGAGTAACCATCAATCACAGAAAAGAGCAAAGTCATGTGGATCTGGAGATCTCCTCTGCTGAAGTATCAGACTCTGCTCTGTATTACTGTGCTCTGGAGCCCACAGTGACAGGAAACACAGTAACACTGTACAAAAAAGCCTTCATCACAGCATCACTGTTTAGCTAGCCTGCCAATGATAACACCATCCAGGAATGTAGGAGTACTGTTCGATGACCAGCTGAATGTCTGCTTTTCCCTAAATTGGATGAATTAAATTCCATGTATCATCAAAGTAGCAAGATAGAAAAACAAACCTGTATATGTGTCTATCTGGTGAGTGATGTCACTAACCACACCCACTTTACAAATACACATTAGAACATCTACATTCATTCAAACTGCAGTGTCAGTGAAAAGTATCTTCTTCATTCACATGAAATACAAGGATGAAGTCCTTCATTGTGATTTCTCACAGTGTCTCTCATCCCTGTGAACATAATTTGGCTTAAAACAAAATAAATTACTCGGAATATTAACATGGACAGATGCAAATTGTTGATTCTCATGACAGGTACTTTTTTTTTTAAGTGTAATTGCTCAAAAGTTATCAGTAAGTTTTGTTTTTTCAAAGAAAATTATATTTTATTCAGGAAAGATACATGAAATTGATCATAAGTGAGATTAAAGACATTTCTGATGTTACTAAATATTTCTATTTCATATACATGCTACACAAACATCAGCATATTACAATGATTTCTGATGGATCACTGAAGACTGGAATAATGGCTGCAAAAATAAATAGTAATTTTAATATATTTTAAACTATTATTATATTTCACAATATTATCGTTTTACTGTATTATTGATTAAATAAATGAACCCTTGGTGAGCATAAGACACTTCTTTCAAAAACATTAAAAAAATCATGCTGACCCCAGACTTTTGTATGATAGTGAATATAAATTATTGAATAGTATTTTTTAGTATTTAAGTATTTTTCAGGGTTATTTTATAATCGTTCTAAAGCACACGTTTTCTTGTAGGTGTATTTGCTGACAGCA
Source organism: Rutilus rutilus (assembly GCF_951802725.1). NCBI lineage: Eukaryota > Metazoa > Chordata > Actinopteri > Cypriniformes > Leuciscidae > Rutilus > Rutilus rutilus. The sequence goes on from NC_140214.1 coordinate 15,716,126, forward strand.
TTGTGCCAAAAGAAGAAGGTAAAAATAAAACCAGGAGAGAAGGAGAGTCTGTGACACTGAGCTGCACATATAGCAGAAATAATGTTTACCTGTACTGGTACAGACAGTATCCTAATGGAGAACCTCAGTATTTGCTGTTTAAAGGTGCTCGCTCGTCCGATGAAGGGGATGTATCGGACAGTCGTTATAAGTTAACTATATCCCCTACATCCACTTCACTCACTATTTACAATGTGAATCTGTCAGATTCAGCTCTCTATTACTGTGCTCTTAAGAGTAGCCCAGTGATACAAAGTCCACAGACGCTTTACAAAAACACACACAATTCATGTGTCAGTTATCCACCACATCTCTGTGTCTTAAACCACAAACAGGATGTGGTCACACCTGCTGCTGAAGAAGAAGAAGAAAAAAAAACTTTTTGAAAAAAAAAAAAAAGTACAACTTTTATTGGTTAGGTCCACCTCTTCAGGCTTCCTCAACTTAGCTGTTGTGAACTTAAAGCAATTAATAACAAAACTGTATGGTGGCAATAAAAGTATTAATTTAGTGGCATCTACTGTACAACTATGGAAGTGCATTTCTCAGGGAGTTTAAAATAAGAAAATAACCTGTTTATATTTAAAAATGGGTTTCCATATTTTGCAGTTTGTGAGCAGCTTTAAGGGGAGGGACTAACTAGAGATGTTAATGCTTTCTTCAGTAACAGATGTTTCAGATTAACTCGTATTTCGTCCTGAAAAATGATACTCTTTGTTTTTATTGTGCTCTTTTCCCTTGCAAGAATGTATTCTGTTCTAGTCTGTCAGGATTTTTCTTTATTGCTTGTTTGTCCTTTTTTCACAAGATTAATATGTTAATTTTTAAACAAGCTAATTTGTTTTTTTCTTTCTACAGGTGATATTTTTGGGAATGTCATCACGCCAGTTCAAACTGAAGTATATAGAACAGAAAATGAAATGATATCCCTGTCGTGCAACTACTCCTCTGCAGTGAGTCTATATTGGTATCGGCAATATCCCAGATCAGCTCCTGAATTTCTTTTCGTCATTCTGCATGCTACTGGGAAAGTTTTACAGAAGTCTAAAGTTGTTGATCTAGATACTCGATTCTCTGGAAAACTGAATAAGGAGAAACCCCATACGTATCTCGAAATCTCTTCTGCCAAAGTTTCAGGAACGGACACAGGCACCGGCTCAAGAACAGGAACGGACACAGGCTCAGGAACAGGAACGGACACAGGCTCAGGAACAGGAACAAACACCGGCTCAGGAACAGACACCGGCTCTGCGGCGGCCATCTTGTCCGAAGACACAGGCCGTTTCTCAATATGCGTTCTTGTCTGTACTTGTGTTCTTGTGGACTTGTGAAACGTCATCAGTCGCTGCCCAAGTACCGTCCCAATACACAAGTTTGCATTTTGGCAAGAACGGTTAAAAATCCCGGAAGTGTTCTTGACACGGCCATTTTACCCGATTTTACCGAGGATGCAACGGTTGGTAACTTGTGTGAACTTGACGGCAGAAATATCCCAGCATTCATTTCGGCATTCGAGGAACGAGAGGTCAATACAGCAAGTCGTTTTTCTACAATTTCGTAAGCCATTTCATCACTAAATTCACTTCTGAGAACATTTGATGTGAGAAATCAACTGTGTAGATTTCAAATATTGGCATTTTTCGAAAATGCGCTCAAACGTTTTCGGAAGTGAGAATCTCCAGCGTAGGTAGCTTTATTGTTATGAATATACATTACATAGTGTTGTAAAGTAATCCCTTGAGCTGAGGGTAGGCTTGGGCGATAAAGCCTGGCTGTTACCGTCAATAATTCTCGTTATGTTTGGGTACTGCAGACGGCGTCTGTGCGGGGGTATTATTGCGCAATACCAGCAAGAATGCATCGTCTCAAACTGTCAGCGGCGTTCTGTGTGCTCGTCACCTTGTGAGTTCATTCTTCCAAGAACAACTAGCAAGAGCATTCTCCCCAAGAACACAAGTCCGTTCTTGGCATTCTTGGTTTTGAGAAACACCCACAGACTCGGCGGCAGCCATCTTGTCCGGAGACACAGGCTCGGCGGCGGCCATCTTGTCCGGAGACACAGGCTCGGCGGCAGCCATCTTGTCCGGAGACACAGGCTCGGCGGCAGCCATCTTGTCCGGAGACACAGGCTCGGCAGACGTGCCAGGTCGCTGGGGTGGCGCCGGCAGGGCGAGCAGCTCGGGCGGGGCCGGCAGAGCGAGCAGCTCCGGAACTGGGACCACCGGACTCGGGACCACCGGAACTGGGACCACCGGACTCGGGACCACCGGAACTGGGTTTTGCTACTGATTTTGGTTAATTTCTCCATTCCTCAAGTGTTTTGGGGTTTATATTTTTAATTTTATGTCAAGAGGCGGAGCTTAACACAGGCCTGTAAAACACAGACTAGTTCAGTGATCATCACAGATCACTGAGGGAAGCAGAAACATGTTCATCATGTTCACTTGTGTACTTATATTGCTGACTTTAACTCAAGGTAAAATCTCACATGTATCATTATATCACAATATCTAATTAATTTTTTTTTTTTAAATGCTGAAATTGTTTTTTATTGCAGGTAACAGAGCTAAAGATGCCATCACTCCATACAGTGAATCAACATTTGCCACTGAGACTGAGAGTGTGAAACTCTCTTGTAACTACACTGGTTCTGTTGATAGTCTTCACTGGTATCGACAATACGCAGGTTCACCACCACAATTCCTCATATTGGACTACTATGGAACAAAGACTGAAGCTAATCCTCCAGTTTCTGGAATATCCATTAGTCACAGAAAAGAAGCCAGCAGTGTGGATCTGGAGATCTCCTCTGCTAAAATGACAGACTCTGCTGTGTATTACTGTGCTCTGAGGCCCACAGTCACAGGAAACACTCGACACACCATACAAAAACCTGAAAAACTTAAAGCACAAATTTGCAATGATGTCTAGCCATCATATATGTGAAGGCATATAGAATATACGAGCTATTGAATAACTATTTGATTATTAATTGACTGTGAGCTTTGTATTAAAAAATACAGATGTACAATGTTGATTAAACCCATTGGTAATGTTTATAAATTTTAAAATGAAATGATTAGACAAGATGAATTTAAAATTGCTAGTCAGTAGTCACACTTTATTGTGAAACAAAATGTCATGCTTTTCTTTCACTGTCTTCTTGAAATGAATTGTTTCCCATGAAAGGCAATATAATGTAAACCTGGGAAAACATTTCTGTTTTGTGACAACAAAGTTTATCATAAATTCCTGTCCACTGTATAGTTGAAGCAATTTAGCAATTTTTTGTCTACATTATGAATGCATCAGTTTTGTAATACATGTACATGTGTGTCATCTGCCACTAGAGGGTGAAGTTAGAACAAAAAAGATGCGAATGAATGACAATTTCCTTTCAAAATGCTCATGGTATTTTTACCTACACACAGAATATTGAGGACAAAATCATCAAAGATATCAAACACAAACCAAGACATTAACTCTGAGCTGTATATTATAGATCAAGTACAATAGATCAAGAAAACAATCCTATTAACTGACAATCTCAGTTTTAATGTGACAAGACAGAAGGTGGTTTAAATATCAGAAACCCAAACCACACCCACATTTACAGACAATATAGCTGCACAAATGACTCTCCGTTACATTCATACATTTACCTTTCAATTTAAAATCATAAAGCATATACTGATAGGGCCATGGAGAGATGTATCCTACTGATTCTTGTAACAGTACCAGGTAAAGTGCACTTATATATCAGCAATAGACTAAAATATATTGAGGATTCAAAGTGTTAATTATGCACATTATTTAATAGATAATGCTGACATCATTGTTCAATTTAATGTTGTTCATTTATAGCACTGTTACTGTAACAACAGAAAGGACGGGATTGCTCAATATAATTAATTCTCTTGCAGGTATATTTGCTGACAGCATTGAACCAAAAGACAATGATAATATGATCAGAAGAGAAGGAGAGTCTGTGACACTGAGCTGCTCATATGCTACAAGCAGCAGTTATGTTATGCTTTACTGGTACAGACAGTTTCAGAACAGAGAACCTCAGTATTTACTGCGGAAAGGTGCTCGATCATGGAGCAATAGTGAGAATATACCAGATCCTCACTTTCAGTCGACTACATCCCAAACCTCCACTGAGCTCATTATTAATAGTGTAACACTGTCAGATTCAGCTCTTTATTACTGTGCTCTAAGAGTTGGAGCCCAGTGATACAAAGTCTATGTGAAGCTGTACAAAAACTGAAAATCATTTTTCATTTGATCTCAAGCCACATCAAACCCACAATCTATAATTCACACAATATAATTACACTTTTGAAAACACCTGTGTGTGGTTACGGAAGAAAATTTAGTTCAAGTTATAAAGGCAAATTAGCCTAGATAAAAATGAAAAGAGATCAAAATAAAAGAAACATAATACATATTCTACTAGAACCTTCCTGAATAACGTTTGTACAACACAATCAGCTTAACAAATATGACTTAGCATTACATTATTATTATTTATTACTGCACATTTCATGTAGTGCCCCAGTAATACAAAGTGACTGAGAGGCTTTACAAAACCTTATATGAAATCACACACAATTATTGTTTTAAAGTTGAACAGTATCTAATAATCTACAAATAAAACCACAGCTGTTATTTACATTAGCCACAAAGGCTCTGTGAATAGCAGGATATGGTAACACCTTTTTCAAATTTAACTGAGATAAAAGTATTTCATAGGGTAATTATCAATATAAAAAGTGACTGTCATTTAGTGTTCTTGCTGGTGTTTCATAAATGATAAACTGCTCCTTCATTTGACTTTCCCTGTCAAAGTGAATCAATGTATAAGCAATTTAAACATGTTTCTAGTGTCACTGATAAACTTAAAGAACAATAATAAAATATCACTCTTGCAGCAGATTATTTGAATGTGAAGACTGTTTAAGAGGAGGTGCTACAGCTGAAGACATCCTCTGCTAGACAAGAATGAATATTTACTTCAGTAACACTGTCCTGAAGATGAACTGAACAAAAACATCATACATAATGCATTTTGTTTTGTTTTTGCTTTGTTCTCTAACATGTATGTATAGTCTATTCCAAAGTGTCAGGCTTGCTGTTCTGTTGTGGCATGAGAAATGTTAATTTATGCATTTTAAACTATCTTCCTGCATGTTTGAGTTTTGGGAATGCCATCACACCAGTCCAAACTGAGATGTTCGGGACAGAGGGGGACAATATAACTCTGTCCTGTAGCTACTTCTCTGCGGTTAGTCTACAGTGGTATTGCCAGTATCCCAACTCAGCTCCTGAATACCTTTTAGTCATATTTCATAGTGAAGGTTTCTCGAAAGTCCAAAATTGTAGATCTAGATCCCAGATTCTCTGGAAAACTGAATGAAAAGAAAACCCATGTGTATCTGGAGATCTCCTCGGCTATAAAGTAACAGACTCTGCGATGTACTACTGTGCCCTGGAGCCCACAGTGACAAGGAAAATGAAAGCTTTAGCATAAGTTCTGCTGGGAAGACTCAATTGTTACGTCACTTATTACCTTCTCATCTATCCAATCATGTTCTAATACTCGTAGTATAAAAGATCTGTACTTAATCACGTCTGAGTTCGCAGATGCTGACACTTTCATTCATCTCCATCCTCCCTACCACCACCAGGATGGTCCCTTCCCATACCTCACAGGGGGTCGGCTGCGCCCCTGCCTTCGTCTTCAGGCAGGAAATGCAGAGTCCGGACCCTCTTTATATCATAATATTGCTTGCTGGGCTGTTAATAAATTTATAATTGTTACTCTCCCGAGTCTTTCTGGTAGAACTGAATATTACTGTGCAAAAACTGTAGCAAACAGCACACATCATATCCCAGTTTAAGTACATTAAATATTTGAGAAATGACATCAAGATCAACTTGAAAAATAACAAATGCAAGATAATTAAGGTATTTATCCTTTATGTTAATTTCTGTGCTTTATAAGAGGGTTATGGCAGAAGGCGGAGCTTAACACAGGCCTGTAAAACACAGACTAGTTCAGTGATCATCACAGATCACTGAGGGAAGCAGGAACCTGTTCATCATGTTCACTTGTGTACTTATATTGCTGACTTTAACTCAAGGTAAAATCTTACATCATTATATCACAATATCTCATTTTAAACATGCTGAAATAGGTTTTTGTTGCAGGTAACAGAGCTAAAGATGCCATCACTCCATACAGTGAATCAACATTTGCCACTGAGACTGAGAGTGTGAAACTCTCTTGTAACTACAGCGGTTCTGTTAATAGTCTTCACTGGTATCGCCAATACGCAGGTTCACCACCACAATTCCTCATACTGGACTACTATGGAAAAAAGACTGAAGCTGATCCTCCAGTTTCTGGAATATCCATTAGTCACAGAAAAGAAGCCAGCAGTGTGGATCTGGAGATCTCCTCTGCTAAAGTGACAGACTCTGCTCTGTATTACTGTGCCCTGCAGCCCACAGTCACAGGAAACACTAGACACACCATACAAAAACCTGATGATGTTAGTCTTACAGTAAGATATCAAAAACAACAAATTTCCTACAGATGAAAGTGACAGTTTGATTCTGATGTTACATTCAAATTCATATAAATATTGACATTTTCTGCCTAGTTAGTATTTCTGTAACTTTATGTACATGCACTGATAGATTCAAATTATTGTATTATAGCATTTCAATGAACATTGATGGAATAAACTATATTCTCAAATGTCTCATCATGTTTAAAAAAATATAGAAATAAATAATCATCCATCACATTTATCATCCATTATCTTTTCCAGATTCACAAATGTTTCAATCTTGTTAGACTTGGGGACATTGTCAATGAGTGAATAAATATTTGTTACATCCCCACTGGGGGGTGCTGTGTACAGTACATTAAACATTTCAGAGAGGAAACCCAACTGTATCTGTAATGAATTCACTTGTGCAAGGAACAACAGAAGACGGTCGCTTTGCCCTCTGAATACATCTTGAATTTGGTGAAACTGTGCTTAACTGTCATGAAAATAAATAATGCCACAATGCTAAAAATCCTAATTGTCTAAACAAGCTTCATGTCCTTAATGCATAATATAATTACCTGGGTAAAATATAAACATGTTTCACATAGATTGTGAAATTTACTGAAATTAATCATTTTGTGACTGATTTAAAGGTATGGGTATAGGACTAGGCCTAAAGATTTAGTTTTTCCTCACTCACTGCACTTGTCTCAATCAATCATTTATAAAGATATCAATCAACACACCATAACAAAATGTGACACTAGACTGCAATAATGCTACAAGCACAAACCCCACTTTCAAATATTAAATATTCTAACTCCACTAAATAGCCTCTATTTTGTTTAGCTTTGAATGATCCTTATAGTAAGATAATGAAGATAATCAAGTCACACTTGCTGATTAAACTGAATTATTGGAGAAAAATACTTATTCAACAAAAAGCATAGTTAGTTTTTGAGCTATTCATACACTGAGGGAAAGACATAAGGAAAGACAGAGAAGGAGGTCTAACTAAACCACTAACTAAACCACACCCACATGACAGCTTCACAATACACTACTACAATCATACATTTACTGTTTAGCTTTAGTTTATAAAGCTAGTTGGTAAATCTCAACATGGAGAGATGTTTTTTGATGATCCTTATATCTGTGCCAGGTATAAAACTTTTAATCTAAACAGACTCAAATATAATGTACATTTAAAAATAAATAAATAATTCTATATAGTTTGTTGAAGAAACCTTTTTGTAATTTTAATTTATAAATGTTAATGTTTGGATAAGTAGACAAGATATAGTAAGTAAGATAATGAAGATAATCAAGTCACACTTGCTGATTAAACTGAATTATTGGAGAAAAATACTTATTCAACAAAAAGCATAGTTAGTTTTTGAGCTATTCATACACTGAGGGAAAGACATAAGGAAAGACAGAGAAGGAGGTCTAACTAAACCACACCCACATGACAGCTTCACAATACACTACTACAATCATACATTTACTGTTTAGCTTTAGTTTATAAAGCTAGTTGGTAAATCTCAACATGGAGAGATGTTTTTTGATGATCCTTATATCTGTGCCAGGTATAAAACTTTTAATCTAAACAGACTCAAATATAATGTACATTTAAAAATAAATAAATAATTCTATATAGTTTGTTGAAGAAACCTTTTTGTAATTTTAATTTATAAATGTTAATGTTTGGATAAGTAGACAAGCCTTCTGACCTGTCATGAAATCTGTCTAATTCTCTTGCAGGGTTTCTGTCTGAGAGCATTGAACCAAAAGACAAGGAAACTAATATAAACAGAAATGAAGGAGAGTCTGTGACACTGAGCTGCTCGTATGATGCAAGCAGCACTAACATCTATCTCTACTGGTATAGACAGTATCCTAATGGAAAACCTGAATTTTTACTGTATAAAGGTGCCCAGTCACGGAGCGGTTATGAGAATATACCAGATCGTCGGTTTCAGTCGACTACATCACAATCATCCACTGAACTCATTATTAACAGTGTAACTCTGTCAGATTCAGCTCTATATTACTGTGCTCTAAGAGTAGAATCCCAGTGATACAAAATGCCTGAGAGGCTTTACAAAAACTCACATGCAGTTTTTGCCTTGATTCAAATAAGAAATAAACCACAACTTTATCTTGTGTAAACCACAACACAATACTGTGACACCTGTTGGAAGAAAAACTTGTGCTAGGAGGAAACTATAAAGTAAGATTTGAATTCATTGTTTTTGTCATTCCATAGTAATCCTTTCCACAGAAGAGACTCTGCAATTTTCCTTGCTAAAATCCCAATAAGTCTTATTTGCCCAAGCATAAATATAGATATATTACAATTAAACTGTGGATTTCAGGGGGTTTTTTATGCTATCATCATCAGTAGGCATACACTGACTAAAATAAAGAGACCAAAACAGAGAACAACAAATGTCGCATGTTTCTCTAATACCTTCTACAGCAAACACAGGCTATTAGTGGTACTACAGTAAAACTCCTGACCTATGTGTTCATATCTGACACATCTAGGTATCAAATGCTATTTGATTATTATTGTGATTATGGATTCAAAGCTGTATCGACTGCAGCTTTAAGGGGAGGAGCTTGCTTGAGACATCTTCTGTTTGACAAGGAAAGAATGCAAAGTTTAGCTGAACAACAGAACTACAACTTCATCATGCTTATCAACATGTTACTCTTCTTAACTGGTCTGATTTGTTCTCTTATATGTAAGTATTCCATTGCAGACATAATATTTGTTTGTCTCTTCTATTTCTTTTCTTGTTATTAATGAGTATGTTGTTTGTTTTTATATACATTATATTTCCATGAATTTTGATTCTTGATTTTGAAGATGGCAGTTTTGCAAATATCACGCCAGTCCAGACTGAAGTTTATGAGAAAGAGGGAGAAAATGTTGCTCTGTCCTGTAACTACTCCTCAGCATCAACACTACAGTGGTATCGACAATATCCCGGATCAGCTCCAGAATTTCTTCTGGTCATTATACCGTCCACAGGAGAAGTTTCACAAAAGTCAGAAATTGTGGATCGAGATCCTCGGTTCTCTGGAAAAGTGAATGAAAAGAAAACCCATGTGCATCTGGAGATCTCCACTGCTAAAGTGACAGACTCTGCAATATATTACTGTGCCCTGGTGCCCACAGTGACAGGAAACACAAGAACACTGTACATAAACCCTCTCAACAGCAACACTGTGTAGGTGAATGTACAATGCATTGCATGTCTTTATAAAATATCATAAAAAAGAAAGTTAATAAACCTAAAATATTTGACCGCAGATCTTTTCTAATGTTTGTTACCAATTGAAATGACACTGATAATATATTTATTTTAAATGCATTATGTTCTTATGTCTTCACATGATGCTTTAGCAAGGACACTGTTAATCAGCCAAATGAGAAAAAAAAACTGTCTTTTTTGAAGGACAGCAGGTCAATCTCAACTGTGAATAAAAAACACTTCAACTAACTCCATACCTTTACCAGTACATTCAGCGCTCTAATGGCCTTCCTGAATATATACTGATGAGATACAAATTTGGATCAAGCAGCAGCTCTAAATTTGATAACAGATTTGATGCCAGATTGGACTCAAATTCAGTTCTACTGACAATCCAGGATGTGTGAGTATGTCCAACACTATCTCAACAACCTATTTGTACGAATTTATATGATTTGTCTAAACCCCAGTGATGGGTAGGTTTGAGGGGCGAGGTCAGGAGTAGGTCATTCATACGAATTGGGAAACTCGTGAAATATGTACGATTTATCAAAAATCGTACGAATTCATACGAGTGAGGTCATATGAATTGGTACAAATTAGCCACCTCGTAAAATACGTACGAATTGCCATGAGATCGGGCTGGTGTGTCTGACTCTGCTGTGCTCTGCAGCCCACTGTGACTGAAACACCTCCAAATTTTACACAAAACCTTGACAACTTGATACGTAACTACTACTGTATTTATGTCAATTAAACCTCTGCTAAACAAAAGAGTTTTTACAAATCAGGCCAGTCATTCTCTACTACTGGATTTTATGTGTAAAATTTTTATTCATTTACAGACTGTCTACATACAACAACTATACAACTACAACAAACTCACTGATCTGCAATCAACTTTCTGCTTTTAAAGCCAGTCAAAATAAATCCTATACAGAGATACTTGAAATTCATACTTTCATTTCTTGATACCTCCTTTGACCGTGAAACCCAATGGTGCTCGTAGAGTAATACCTCTCATGAGACTGAAATGCTGTAGAGGAGGAGGAGTAAACAGCAGCTCTAAAAAGATGACATATAGGAAATGCTTGTTTCAGCAAACCTGCACTTTTCTCCTGACTGGTAAAGCATCATGTTGACATTTGCAGTAGTCCTGTTAATAGAATATCTCCTAATGACATTTAGAGGTAAGATTTAGAATAATTGTTACTTTAAAGAGGTTTCCCTGTATGCAATGCAGAATTTTTCTTGTAAAACCTGCTCATTGTTCTCCTAATTGTTTTCAGGTGTTACTTCTGCTGAAGACATCATATTCTCCTACAATGATACAGTAATTGCTAAAGCAGATGAAAAAGTTATCCTATCTTGCAGTTACACTGGCACGGTTTACGATTTATTTTGGTACCGTCAATTCCCTGGTTCAACACTTCAGTTCCTCATGATGGAATCGTCTGGATTCATAACACATGCTACTCCTCAGGTTCCTGGGATAACAATGACCCACAAAAAAGACATCAGACGCATGGATCTGGAGATCTCCTCTGCTTCAGTGTCATATTCTGCTCTGTACTACTGTGCTGTGCGGCCCACAGTGAAAGGAAACACTCTGACTCCATACAAAAACCAGAGTGATCTCAATAGCAAAGACACAGAACAGATCTTCTCACTCTCCTTCTATTGAAGATTTTACTAATTTGAACTCCATGCTTCGTGATGACATTATGATTGTTCCTTAGAACAATACTATTTAACAAAAACAGTCAGGATTATAGTTCTACTTTTTACACATACTTACATTCTTATTTCATTCATTCAAATAAATATGAACATCAATGAGCACGTGCACAGTCAATTGCTTTAAAATCGGCTTAAGGTATAGCTTGTTTCATGGACATTAACACAATCATTATTTTTCTGAAAAAAACAAAAGTTCTGTCAGGAGTCAGGACCATATCGACAAAGATGACTGACATTTAGCATACAGTTAGGATTGGCGGTATGGTTCTGTTCTGGGTAAGAACTCAGATACCATTAATCCAATATTTGAATGTACAACATAATTATAATTTAGTCTGATTCGAAAGGGAATCAGAAGGTCAAATCCTGACTGGACGAGAGGAGGAGCTGGGGATGGAGGAGAGTAATTAGATCCTGAGAAACGTGATTGCTGTTGATAATACGGAAGGGGCTTATACATGGATGCTGTGATAGGCATAATATTCCTATAGAAGTCAGCTGATGCAAGTTTGACTGACGTGACCTGCCAGAACTAACCCTACACTTAATTATTCAGATTTATTACAGAATTTGTACTTAGACACTTATTTTTTAATAGTTTTTGCTGTTCTTAAATGATGGTTGTTCATTTTAAGATGTTTTTATTGCATAATTCTGAAAGATTAAAGATTTTATTTCACATTTAATGTACTAAATTGTTAAGTCGATAATTAACCAGTCCACTGAGATGTATGGAACAAAGGTTATAAGTGAGACTATTTTAGTAAATTCCAGTTCAGAAATTGTTACAGTTTGAGAAAGAGTTTGAAAAGTTTGTTGTAAAGGATTCAAAAGGATCATTGTTTTAATGGGAGTCCTCCTCTGCTACAGTGAGTGTTTGCTGTCTGAGTAACAGTTTGTTCAGCAGAGGAACTAATACATCATTCTGCAAAATGGTGCTCTGTTTTTTGGTTTTGCTCTGTATTTTTTCATGTAAGTATTCAATATTTTCATTCATATATTACATGTTTTCCATTATGTTTAATTTTATTTTTTCTTCTTGTATTGTGCTGTTTTTTTCTTCTTGACAATGGAGTGTAATATGGTTAAATCCTATCTGCAGGAGTTTTGGCAATGTCATCACACCAGTCCAAACTGAGATGTTCGGGACAGAGGGGGACAATATAACCCTGTCCTGTAGCTACTCCTCAGCGGTTAATCTACAGTGGTATCGACAATATCATGGTTCAGCCCCTGAATTTCTTTTCATAATATTACATAGGACAGGACAAGTTTCACAAAAGTCTAAAATTGTAGATCTAAATCCACGATTTTCTGGAAAAGTGAATGAAAAGAAACCCATGTGGATCTGGAGATCTCCTCTGCTAAAGTAACAGACTCTGCAATGTATTATACTGTGCCCTGCAGCCCACAGTGACAGGAAAACAAACAAAACTTACTGCAGAATTATATCTGAGAATGATGAAAGATTACATTTTGTTTATAATTCTTAACAGACAAATTATAACAAAAAAAATAAAAAAAAATAATCATATATAAATAACATTATTTTTAAGTAAATGGACAAAAATTGCTGTTCTGAGTTTCAACAGAAGGGGGCAACATAATCTCACAAGTTATGCTTAATCCACATTTTACCAGCATTTCCCTGATGTTCTCTGAAGATGACTAGAGGTGATCTGAATGTGGTGAATGTCAAATAATAATTAATAAAGTATCCCCAAGTGAAAGTCTATAAATTTACTTTATTTGCATTAAATATATTAAATCTGTTTTAAAATATGGTTAGAGGGTAAGCAAAAAAGTCCAATAGGTCAATATACTCATTGATTTCTATAAGACACAATGCTTACCATTTCATTTTAAAGCAGAGAACATGTTTCATATTTCACTAACCACACCCACATTATCAGTATACAGCAGAACTTCACTCAGTGCTTCATTCATCCATCAGCTACTCATACTTTCATTCATTCATGTTTTAATTAATTTAATTTAATTTAAGATTTCAAATAAATCAATTTGATAATATTATAAATTAACAGTTTCAATACTGAAAGTGGTTTTGGGTGGTTAATATGGAGGACAGACAGATACTACTCATGATACTTATCACAGTTTCAGGTAAATATACTTTTAATCACTAACTAACCCCTTAAATAATCTGTATTAGATAATGTTATATAAAAATGTAAAATATTAATATATTTAAAATATTTCAGGTGGATTTGCTGATAGAATTGAACCAAGTGAAGGAAATACTAATGTTATCAGAGAAGAAGGAGAGTCTGTGACACTGAGCTGCACATATGAAACTAACAGCAATAATATTTGGCTTTACTGGTACAGACAGTATCCAAACAGAGAACCAGAATATGTACTGTATAAAGGTGCTCGATCACAGAGTAGTGATGAGGATATACCAGATGGATTTCAGTCGACTACATCACAATCATCCACTGAACTCATTATTAACAGTGTAACTCTGTCAGATTCAGCTCTATATTACTGTGCACTTCTAGCAGCCCAGTGATACAAAATGCCTGAGAAGCTTTACAAAAACTCATATAAAATTTATTCTTTGAAATGCCTTTAATCAATTTGTATCAAAACACATGAGGTTTTGTAAACCACAAATAGAGAATGTGGTAACAGCTGTGAATTTGGGAGGAAGAAGGTTACATAAGGGTGTTTGTACATCATTTATTATGTATTTTATATGCTTCTCATGACATCTTGTTAAAGTTATCTCTTTTCTCATATAATGTTGTATGAATTCCTAAAGATTCCTAAAAAAAAATTAGAAACTCACATGTATTAGCAAAATGGTAATACAATATTGACAATGAGTCAAAACGAAAGACAAAGTAAAAGCAAAGAACTAAAAGAAATAACTGTACATATTATAACAGCTATGCACATTTGATCTTTTCTTCGGTGTCTTGTAATTCAGATTCAGTATCATGACAGGAGGAGGAGTTTAGCACAGACACTATACAGCTGTGTAAAGATGAGCTGTACAACACTGTGGAGCAGCTGCTGTTCTTGCCAGTTTAGTGAATGAACATGTTGATCTACATTATGATACTGCTGTCATCAACTGAAGGTATAATATTGTGGAAATGGATTTTATTGCAGCGGAAGTGTTTGAAAACTAAATTTAATGCCACTTTAATTTGCAGGCTCCAGAGCCACAGAAGTCATCACTCCAAAAAGTGAGAGAGTATTTGCACTTGAGGGTGACAATGTGACACTCTCTTGTAACTACAGCGGTTCTGTTCGTGGAGTTCACTGGTATCGCCAATACACAGGCTCACCACCACAGTTCCTTATACTGGAATATTCAGGGGTAACTGAAGCTATTCCCCCCGTTCCAAGAGTAACCATCAATCACAGAAAAGAAGAACAGCATGTGGATCTGGAGATCTCCTCTGCTGAAGTGTCAGACTCTGCTCTGTATTACTGTGCTCTGCGGCCCACAGTGACAGGAAACACAGTAACACTGTACAAAAAACAGTTTTCATCTACTTATCAAGCCTTAAACTGTACAAACCACAGTTGGACTCAACAACACAAATGTCAAAAAAAGACATAAAACTTCAACTGATGCTATGGAATTGTCAAGTGCATTGTTAATGTAAGCTGGCTTTACTACACTGCAAAAGTTATTTTCCTATTCTGTATTTTTGTCCTGGTTTCACAGACAGGGCTTCGATTAAGCCAGGATTAGGCTTTAGTTCAATTAAGACATTCAAGCTATAGCTTTTTTAAACATGCCTTTGAAAAAAACATACTGGTGTGCATCTTGAGACAAAACAATGGCACTGACATAGTTTAAGATATGTCAGTGCAAGCAGCTTTCAGTGAAACCAGTGGTTTGTCTTGTTTTCCAGTACAAATATCTAAACATTTTTATACCAAGATACATTTACTTGACTTTTTCTTACCCTACTGGCAGCTTAAAGCTTAAACTGAGTTGAATTGAATTCACTGAATTTTGATATATTATTCAGAAGACAAGACTTTTTGTTGACAAGTAATTTTGCTTCTCAAGTAATGTTTCTTGATTTAAGAATGTTAAGATATTTGTACTGAAAAACAAGACTAAAATGCGGAGTAAGAAAAACACTTTTTTCAATGTAAAGAATAAAGTGAACAATTGGTTTCAGTCAGTAACATCAAACATAACTACTGAAATGTATCTCGTATAAAACTCAGAACAACTGTAATATTATTATAGCCCTTCATGCAAACTCGCAGATGTCTTTTTTAAACTAACCTTAAAAAGATTTGTGTAATATTTGCTAAAATGTATACAAAATTGTATGTAAATAAATAATTAGAGGGTAAATGATCATCATGAACAGTCACTATAGCATGAGAGAGATATGATCAGCTTCATAACTTCATAACTTAAGGGGAGGAGCAAGCTGGAGACACCTTCTGCTAGATGATGAATTTACTTCAGTGACTCTTTGTCCTGCAGATGAACTAAGACAACCTCCTGAAAATGATGATGTTTGTTTTGGCTTTGTTCTGTTGTCTGGCATGTAAGTATTTCAACCCTCAGGCCCAGGTTCCTTTTCTATTTGTATGTCTTAGTTGTCAAATGTTGATAATTTCATCTGCAGGTGTGAGTTTTGGGAATGTCATCACACCAGTTGAAACTCATATGTCTGGGACAGAAGGGGAGATTATAAGTCTCTCCTGTAGTTACTCCTCAGCAAGAAGTTTATTTTGGTATCGCCAATATCTTGGATCGACTCCTGAATTTCTTTTCATCATTCTTCACTCCACTGGGGCAGTTTTACAAAAATCTAAGATTGTGGATCAAGATCATCGATTCTCTGCGAAACTGAATGAAGAGAAAACCCATGTGGATCTGGAGATCTCCTCTGCTAAAGTGACAGACTCTGCGATGTACTACTGTGCCCTGGAGCCCACAGTGACAGGAAAACAAACTACACTGTACAAAAACCTCACTTACTGTTAAAGCATTTACCATATAAAGCATGCAGGATATTTCTACTGACATTTTACTTTTCAATATATAAAAAGAACATCCAGAAAACCAAAAAGCTAATTAAAATGTATTTGCTTCATTTTATAATATATTACAATTTATATAATTAATTAGTCTTCATTTCAAAGTTAATTGTAAGCAACAAAAATACACTTTCTGCAAATCTATATCATGTTTAAGTTTAAGATTATCCCCAATGTTACTGAAATATGTTAGCTTTTCATCTCTATCTATCTATCTATCTATCTATCTATCTATCTATCTATCTATCTATCTATCTATCTATCAATATTCTTTTAAATGTGTAGCTATGTGTGAATAACATTACAAAAGTCTTGTCTGTCATATACTGTGTAAGATGAATGGTGTAAATCTGAGTAGGAGGAGTTTAGACAGTCATTGTCAGAGACAATAAAGGACTGTCAACATTTCACAAGTCTCTTTGGATCATCTGATGTTTCTGTGTGTCTCCTGTTCAAACCTGATTATTGAGCCAACATGTTCATCTATTTAATTATATTGATATCATCAGCTCAAGGTAGGAGCAAAGGCTGGATCATTCTTAAAAACATCTTATAGTATAGAACAAATTTAGTTTGTGTAATTCACAAATAAATAATGATTCTCTTATTTAAGCCTGATTACTATATCTGAGAAATGCTTTTTTTATATATAAACAAGCTAAAAAACAACATTGCATTATTAAGTATACATTTGATTGCATTTGGATGGAGAATGTACATTTGAAAGAGGATGTAAATTTCACTTACATTTTTCTATTCTTTTTTTACGCATTAACTGCAGGTTCCAGAGCCACAGAACTCATCACACCGTACAATGCTTATGAATTTGCTGTTGAGGGTGACAGTGTAACACTCTCTTGTAACTACACTGCTTCTGTTCGAAGTCTTCACTGGTATCGACAGTACGCAGCTTCACCACCACAGTTCCTCATAATGGATTCCTATGGGTCAGTTACTAATGCTAAGCCTCCGGTTGCTGGAATCTCAATCCATCACAGAAAAGACAACAGCAGTGTGGATCTGAAGATCTCCTCTGTGGCTGTAGCTCACTCTGCTGTGTACTACTGTGCTCTGGAGCCCACAGTGAAAGGAAATATACTGCATGCTGTACAAAAACTGCTTAAATGGGAGAAAGAAAGCGAGAGGTGGGGTCGAGGTTTTATGTACGGTGAAAGAAATCACACAGATACTTACAGATATTACAGGTAGCCTATTCTTCTGAAGTTCTTATAATATAGTTAAAATATTGTGGCTGAAAGACAAAGAAAAACGGTACATATCAGTTTTATGAGGACATAAAACATAAGTGTTTGTGCACGAGTGTGAGCACAACACTAAAGTGTTTTTATATAAAAACAAATGTCAATAAATGTAACAAACACAGACAGCACATTTTTATTTGTGCTGCATCCAAAACATGCTGTTCTGAGTTCCAACATTAGGGGGCAACATAACCTCACAAGCTATGTTTTATTCACATTGGACAAGCACCTGATGTCAAAATACTCATTTTAAAGCACAGAGAGCGTCCATGTTTCACTAAACCACACCCACATTATTAGTACAACAGAACCTCACTCAGTCTCAATGCATTCATTCACCCATCAGCAACACTTCAATGCATTCATTCACCCATCAGCAACACTTCATTCATTTTATAAAGCCACTTCCAGCATATTTCTTAACTTATAAATCAACAATCAACAAATGAACGACGTAAATCTAACACTTTAATTTAATAGTAAACAAACACTCTGATTTTTGAAGAGGACTTCAGTTAAGATGGAGGAAAGGCAGATGCTACTCATAATGCTCATCACAGTTTCAGGTAAATAAATATATAGCAAAAATAAATAAATAAATAAACAAAATCCTTATTCGCTCATGATATATTACAATATATGATTGACTGTATTTCAGGTGGATTTGCTGATAGAATTGAACCAAGTGAAGGAAATACTAATGTCATCAGAGAAGAAGGAGAGTCTGTGACACTGAGCTGCACATATGAAACTAACAGCAATGATATTTGGCTTTACTGGTACAGACAGTATCCAAACAGTGAACCAAAATATGTACTGTATAAAGGTGCTCGGTCAAAGAGTGGAAAAAATATACCAGATGGATTTCAGTCGACTACATCACAAACATCCACTGAACTCATTATTAACAGTGTAACTCTGTCAGATTCAGCTCTATATTACTGTGCACTTGAAGTAGCACCCCAGTGATACAAAGTGCCAGAGAAGCTTTACAAAAACGCATACAAATGTATTGCTTTGAAGTGTCTTTAATCAATTAATATCATGCTTTTGTAAACCAGAAACAGGGAATGTGGTAACAACAGCTGTGAATTTGGAAGGTTATAAAGGTTACATAAGGTCATAAGAGTTCTCATATTTTTGCTTTTATGTTTTCTCTTTCCTCGTGTTGTGTTGTATAAATTCATAATGATGTCATTTAACATGATCTGAAATCAATGACAGTCTTGTAAACACTCGGGGAAAAAAACCTTCAGGTGGTGAAGTACTTCACTACTTCAGGTGTCACTTTTCTCATCACACTAGTCGAAACTAAGGTAAAAAAAAAAAAAAAAAAAAACCTTAAAAAGGATTCTTAAACCGTAAATTGGACAGGGTTGACCTTGGCCAGATGGGACACTAGCAGGGGGGCATCACCCTTAAGTCTGTGTGGGTCCTAGTATACGCCCCAGTATAGTGATGGGGACACCATACTGTAAAAGGGCACAGTCCTTCAGATGAGACATTAAATCGAGGCGCTGCTGACTCTCTGTAATCATAAATACAAATCTCATGGCAATTCTCATAAAGTGAAGGGGTGTAACCCCGGTGTCCTGGCCAAATGCTGGCCCTTATCAATTATGTCCAATATTCCCCATCCACTATATTGGCTCTCTATCCATCTACTCTCCACCTATAGCTGGTGTGTGGTGATGGAGCTGCCATCACATCATCCAGGTGGAAGCTGCTGCACACTGGTGGTGGGTGAGGAGAGAACCGAATTTCATTGTAAAGTGTTTTGAATGTACAGCTGTATCTAAAAGTACTATATAAAATGATTCATTATTCATTGTAGGATCAGATTAGATATGATCTGCTTCATAAATTCTGGGTTGTAGCTTTAAGGGGAGGTGCTAGCTAGAGACACCTTCTTCTAGATGATGAATAAATGTTTATTTCAGTAAGACTTTGACATGCAGATGAACTAAAATATCATCCTGAGACATTATGCTTTGTTTTTTGCTTTTGCTTTGTTCTCTTACTTGTAAGTATTTAATCTAAACCCTTCAAATTTGTCTTAATTTGGTTATTTCTTTCCTTTATGAAATTTAAAAAAATGATGGTAATTTCATCTACAGGTGTGAGTTTTGGGAATGACATCACACCAGTTGAAACTCATATGTTTGGGACAGAAGGGGAGATTATAAGTCTCTCCTGTAGTTACTCCTCAGCAAACAGTCTGTTTTGGTACCGCCAATATCTTGGATCAGCTCCTGAATTTCTTTTTGTTATTCTTCACGCCACTGGGGCAGTTTTACAAAAATCGAATGTTTTGGATCAAGATCCTCGATTCTTTGCGAAACTGAATGAAGAGAAAACCCATGTGGATCTGGAGATCTCCTCTGCTAAAGTAACAGACTCTGCGATGTACTACTGTGCCCTGGAGCCCACAGTGACAGGAAAACAAACTACACTGTACAAAAACCTCACTTACTGTTAAAGCATTTACCATATACAGTACATATATTTTCATGTGCCATTTGGAGGATTTACTATTCAATATGAAAAAAGTCCAAACCAAACCAAAAAACCTTGTACATACATGTTTTCATGTTATAATTTATAGTACTCTTCTTTACAAACTTAAAGGTAAAAATGCTTTCTCTGTGTAAGAGATAAATAATTTTGTAAAATCCAAATAAGCTTAAAGGTTGTATCAGCGATTTCAGGCCCACACATATATGATCACATTCATCTAATCTTTCCTAACGATCCGCTAGCTGCCCACCCCATAAGTAGGCCGTCAAAAAAACGCGTCTCTGTAGGCAGCCTAGGCTCTGAGATCTGGACACAAAAACAGTTGGTTTCACCAACCACTCAACCAAAATAAACAGTGTTCCAACCAATCACCGACAGGGGTGGGTGTTGTGAGGTTTTCGCGTGCAGCCGTTATAGGCAGCCGTGCACGAGCGCAAAAACTCACAACACCCACCCCTGTCGGTGATTGGTTGGAACACTATTTATTTTGGTTTTGAGTAGTGGTGAAAGCAGTTGTTTTTGTGTGCAGATCTCAGAGCCTAGGCTGCCTACAGAGACACGTTTTTTTGACGGCCTGCTTATGGGGCGGGCAGCTAGCGGATCGTTAGGAAAGATTAGATGAATGTGATCATTTATGTTTGGGCCTGAAATTGCTGATACAACCTTTAATAACCAGTCCTACTCGACACACTCCAAGCGGGATTCAAACCAGGGTCTCTGGCGTCTGGCGTGGGAGTGCTACTGCTAACAAGGACTGTATCCTCTAGTGTCAGTTGCTAGCGCACCTCTTGAGCTCAGGGGAGTGAAGTTTACAGTACACACACAGCTCTTACTGGCCTACATCCGTCACACTTACCCCCCTAAACCTCACTCCCATCAGGGTCAACAGCACCAAATAACCGGTCCTACTCAACCCGCTCCGAGCGGGATTCAAACCGGAGTCTCCGACATGGGAGGTGGGCGCACTAACAAGGAAGCTAAAAACCACAGTTTCTCATCAGTCGCTAGCATGCATCTTGAGGCCAGCGGAGTGAGGTTTACATTCACAGATCTTACTAGCCTATGTCCGTTACATGAACATGCCATGGGTGCTGCAGGGAGGCATGAGGACTGCAGATGTGGACAGAACAATAAACTGCAATGTCCATAATGTAAGACGCCTAAGACTACAGTGCTACAGGGAGACCGGAAGGACAGCTGATCATCCTTGCTATGCCTAGTTGCAGTGAAACCATATGTCCCCCCAAGACATGGTCAAGACTTGAGAACTTGCAAATGCCTTGGTGGAAGAGTGGGGTGATCTCACAGCAAGAACTGGCAAATTTGGTGTAGTCCATACATTTGATAATGAAATGCTGTCATGTATTGTGAGATGCCGTCTGAATGTAAAGGAGCAAGGTAAGTGCATAGCTCAAGTTTTGTGAGATACAGTAGAACCATCAACATTTACAGTAAGTCATTAGTATTACTATAAAACACACATTGCAGAGAGGCAACTGAACAAAACATGCTGTTCTGTGTTTTAGCAGAAGGGGGCAGCATAATATCACAAGTGAGGATTTCCCTTCCATTGGTCAAACATTTCCCTGACATACAGTACATGCTCCTGCCAGGTCGTGCATGTATTTGTTTGGAACACTTTCTCTCCTCATCTCTCGGCATTTCAAGGCCCACTACTTAGAAGGCAAGTCTGAAACGCGTTTTCTTTTTTTTTTTACTTTCCAACTCTTTTCCAACACGGTTACTCATTTAGCCCGGCTTCCAGAGAATAAATATGTACTTGTTTTGTTTGTACTTAGAATTGTCAGTTTGAACTCAATTGTGGATATATGAGGATATATTTTCCTGTTCTGTTCTAGTGAAGTCCTGACAAAAACTTTTATCTAATTGTGCTTGCAGCGGTTGTTTATTATTTTTTAGAGGCATAGGACCATGCCAAAGGAAAAGTCTCCAGGAGAGATTAACAGTGGCACAGATTAAAAGAGTCTTTCCAGAATTTATGCCTCACCTGTGAGTGACCCATAGCAAAGTTGCTTATGTAATACATTGACGCCTGGTTTCACAGACAGGGCTTAGATTAAATGATTGAGCTTTAGTTAAATTAGGACATTTAAGTCGTTTTTTTTTATAAACATGCCTTATAGAAAAACATAACTGGTGTGCATCCTGAGACAAAGCAATGGCGCTGACATATCTTAAAATATGTCAGTGCAAGGCTACAAACTGCTTTCAGTAAAAACAGCTCAAACATGCATTTTAGTCTGGGACTATAGGCTTAAACCTCATCTGTGAAACCAGGGGAGAGTGTCAAAGATAATGTCTTCCACTGACTCTGAAAGAGAGGAGAAAGGGTCCCTGATCCCCTTTGTGAATGTAACTGATTAAAAGATTACGAGGGCACATTAATAAAAAAAAAATTAAAAAAAATAAAAGAAGAAATGCTCAGATAAATCATGTATTATAAATAATGGTATATTCCAGTTTAAAAAAAGAAACATAATTATCCATTTTGAGTTCATGGTGACTTAAGCCTATGCTGCTTCTCTATCTTAAAGTTAACATCTGTGGTTTTGGCTCCTCAAGCCTTGTCCAAAATAGTTTTCAATTTTGAAGACTTCTGATATTCAGACCTTCAGCACACATACTGTATTCTACTCTACAACAGGCTCCAGCACACCTCAATGTATTTTAAGACCTCTCCCTGTATGAGATCCTTCTGAATGGCCAGTAACAGACCACGGTCAGGATATACACACTGTGCGAGTGGGTAAATTAATCCAAAAAAAGATGCAGAAACAAACAGTTGAGTAAATATTGGTCATTGAAGTTGATGGATGATGGAATGATATTAAAGGGACTGTGTGTAGCTTTTTAGGTATTTTATTATCTAAAATCAATATTTTTATTAATAAATATGCCCTCAATGGTGTACAAATACCTATGCCAATGATCAGACTAATCCTCGTAAACGAAGAATTTATTATCTTTATATACATGGGACAGGTAAGTCCACGGAAGCTTCCATGTAGTTCCGCCATCTTGAAAAACTATAATAGCAGAGAGGGACAAAAAGTACTAGGCCAACGCGTTTCCCTTTAAGGAAAATCTTTCTCTTACAGATACTGGCTGGAGAATAAACTGTTGGAGCACACACACCTCAGTATCGTGGTGGAGTATGGGATGAGTATCGCAGGAAAAGACAACGCACTTGGAGAAAACATGAGGGAGAATAGCAGTTAGCCTAAGTATGGTGAAAATAATTCACAGGCACAGGAGTTTAAAATAATAGGTCTGTTTCTTAGTCCAATGCTAGACAAGTGACTGAATTGAGGTGTGTGTTTTTATGGTTGATGAGGTACGTTGATGAGTGACAGGTGCTGGTGATCAGAAATCTGGTTATTGTGATCGTTGAGGGGTGGTGCTGAGAGAGCCTGGTGAACCTGTGACATCACTAACCACACCCACAATATTAGTGTACAATGGAACTTCAGTCGGTGCATTCATTTACTACTGAATATAATGGACACACCAGTTTCATTCACAATATAAAGCAATATTCAGGTACATTTTTTATAAATCCAACAGTAATAGAAATACAAACTACCTCTGGACTTCCAACATGAAGGGTCTACTCATGATTGTCATTGTAGTTACAGGTAAACTAAGTACTAAATAAGCTGGACAAACAATATCCCATTTTATATGAACGCAATTATCACATGCTATTTTTTGGTTAATATTTATCTATTTTATAACGGAGAAGATGCATTTGTAACAAGTTGTATTTAAATATAATCCCCCTGATCAGAGATTACAGAACAATTATTTTAATTTAATTTCAGGTGTGTTTTCTGACAGCATTGGACCAAGAGAAGAAAATACAAATATCCTCAAGGAAGAAGGAGAGTCTGTGACACTGAGATGCTCATATGAAACTAACAGCAATAATGTTTGGCTTTACTGGTTCAGACAGTATCCAAACGGAGAACCTCAGTTTTTACTGTGGAAAGGTGCTCGATCAGAGAGTCGTGGTGGGCATCAACCAGACCGTCGGTTTCAGTCAACAACATCCCAATCATCCACTGAACTCATTATTAATAAAGCAGATATGACATATTCAGCTCTCTATTACTGTGCTCTAAGAAATGTAGCCCAGTGATACAAAATGCTTGAGATGCTTTACAAAAACTCAAATACGCAATATGCTTTAAACAGTCTTTAATCTTTTAGCATCAAACCACAATTTATAATTTTTTGTAAACCACAGCTCTGGATATAACAGTGTGGCAACACCTGTGAATATGAGAAATAATGAAAGGTTACATATAGGGGGCATGTGAAACTATTATTTAGCATTGGTTTTTCTACAGTAAGTATGTTATTTAAAAACAACTCTAAATTCAAAATTCATTCAGTAAACAAAGGGAATGGAATTTGTTCAACTAAAAATTGTACAAAAACATACACACAAAAAAATGATTCTGAAGTATGTATAGTTCTCTGTCCATTATCTTCTATAGATTAAGCGGATCTGCATAGTCGTCATGTATAATGGAGAGAGGAGGAGTTTAGCACAGACGTTAGTGCACAGATACATGTAGGTAACAATCAAGCAGCTGGTCTTTGTTTAGCTTCCTGCCACTTTGTTGAGTGAACATGTTCATCTATATTATGATACTGATGTCAACAACTGAAGGTATAATATTGCAATATTTAAGAAATATGTCACAATAAGGAAATCCAATAAAATGCATAATTTAATTTAATTGTGCTCTTTTTAATGATTTTTGTTCCACATTTAAATACACTATAGAAAAGATTCATATATTAATGTTGGGTTTTTACAAGATGTGTGTATGTGCTAAACTTAATGCCACTTTAATTTGCAGGCTCCAGAGCCACAGAAGTCATCACTCCAAAAAGTGAGAGAGTATTTGCACTTGAGGGTGACAATGTGACACTCTCTTGTAACTACAGCGGTTCTGTTCGTGGAGTTCACTGGTATCGCCAATACACAGGCTCACCACCACAGTTCCTTATACTGGAATATTCAGGGGTAACTACTGAAGCTGATCCACCCATTCCCAGAGTAACCATCAATCACAGAAAAGAGCAAAGTCATGTGGATCTGGAGATCTCCTCTGCTGAAGTATCTGACTCTGCTCTGTATTACTGTGCTCTGGAGCCCACAGTGACAGGAAACACAGTAACACTGTACAAAAAAGCCTTCATCACAGCAGCACTGTTTAGCTAGCCTGCCAATGATAACACCATCCAGGAATATAGGAGTACTGTTCGATGACCAGCTGAATGTCTGCTTTTCCCTAAATTGGTTGAATTAAATTCCATGTATAATCAAAGTAGCAAGATAGAAAAACAAACCTGTATATGTGTATATAATAAAGATAACCCAAAAAATTTATGGAAGACTTTAAAGGAATTGGGGGCGACTAAGACAAATACTATGAAACCAAGAAGCATAGGACTAACAATTAAGGGTGTCCTAAATTTCAATAAGAAAGAGGTTGCTAATTATTTTAACATTTATTTCACTTCTATAGCAGAACAGCTGGTCTCAAATCTTAAACCTTCCTATGGTTTTTTTAATATTGATAGAGTGAAATCATTCTACAATAAACTTGGAGCATTGCCAAACTCATTTTCCTTACGGAAGGTTGAGGTAGGGGAGATGGAAAAAAAGCTATTACAGTTAGACTGTTCTAAGGGACCTGGGTTAGATGGGTTATCTCCTCGGTTTTTACGAGATACCGCTGCCCAAATAGCCCCATACATCTCACATATTTTTAACCTGTCTGTTGAAACTGGTGTTTTTCCTAATGACCTCAAGAGGGCCAAGGTAGTCCCCCTTTTTAAAAAGGGAAACAGCCACGATCCCGGTAACTACAGACCAGTCTCTATTTTATGCACGGTATCAAAAATATTTGAAAGGTTGGTCAATGAGCAATTTAATGAATACATGAATAAAAACAACTTCATGTTTAAATTCCAATCCGGATTCAGGAAGTCACATTCTACCGAATCATGCCTACTCTATTTATCTGACATCATACACAGGGAAATAGATAATGGAAATCTCTGTGGAATGGTGTTATTGGATCTTCAAAAGGCATTTGATACGGTGAACCATGACAGACTGATTGCCAAACTTGAGGCCTTAGGGGCAGATAGCTCCACCTGTAGATGGTTTAGATCTTACCTATCAGGGAGGGAACAATTGGTGGTCTTAGGGGGAGTACTGTCAGACCCTTGTATAGTTGAATGTGGAGTTCCACAAGGAAGTATTCTCGGACCGTCCTTATTTTTAACATATATTAATGATATGGCAGACTCCTGTTCATGTGAACTATTTCTTTACGCGGATGACTCTGCACTTTTAATGTCTCATAAACAACAATCCACTCTAGAGAGTAACCTGAGCTCTGAGCTATCTTCTGTAAACAACTGGCTGATTGACAATATGCTGTCTCTACATTTTGAAAAGACAGAGGCCATTTTGTTTGGCTCAAAATATAAATTAAATAGATGCTCTAAATTTAGGGTTATTTTGAATAATGTTGAGGTCATTACAAAAACGTCAGTAAAATACCTGGGTTGCATCCTAGAAAACAACTTGGATGGCAGGAAGATGGCCAATAAGGTTCTGAGTAAAGTCACTGGGCTTACAAAGTTTTTAGCCAGAAATTCTACATTTTTAGATAGGTCAACAATGATCATTTTAGCTAACGCCTTAATTTTAAACCAGTTTGAATATGCATGCACTACCTGGTTTGAAGGCCTAACAAAACGACTTAAAGGGAGGCTGCAAGCAGCACAAAATAAATTAATAAGAGTAATTCTAAACATGGGCCATAGGTCTCATATAGGTAGGTCACAATTTGTTGAGCTTAACTGGCTTCCTGTTGAGTCGCGTGTTATTATGTCAAGACTGACCATGACCCATAAAATATTGTATGGTAATGTCCCAAATTATTTGTTGTGTCTTATTACTAAGGTGAAGGACACACACACTATTTACACTCGTGGCAGTATATCAGACCTCTGTCCTTATGCATTCAAGACAATGTTAGGGAAAGAAACATTTGCCTATATAGGGGCAGTTCAGTGGAACAAGTTAGACCGGCAAATAAAAGTGATTTCAAGCATGAACTCTTTTAAAAAGAGGACCAAGGTCTGGTTATTAGAGAGGGTAGCGGAATAGGACCAGGGGCCAGTTAATGTCTATATTTTTGCTTATTTAAGGAAAATGTTTGTACAGTATGTTATGTCATTGATTATTGTGTAAGTGTCTTGATCTGATGTTATGTGTTGAGGACCACAATGGAAATAAGTCCTGGACTTTATTGTGTTTTTATCCTCGATTATATCTGATGCCTTTTTGTTTTATGTTTAAGGCTTCTTGATATAATTAAATAAATCAAATCAAATCAAAAATGTCTATCTGGTGAGTGATGTCACTAACCACACCCACTTTACAAATACACATTAGAACGTTTACATTCATTCAAACTGCAGTGTCAGTGAAAAGTATATTCTTCTTCATTCACATGAAATACAAGGATGAAGTCCTTCATTGTGATTTCTCACAGTGTCTCTTATCCCTGTGAACATAATTTGGCTTAAAACAAAATAAATCACTCGGAATATTAACATGGACAGATGCAAATTGTTGATTCTCATGACAGGTACTTTTTTTTAAGTGTAATTGCTCAAAAGTTATCAGTAAGTTTTGTTTTTTCAAAGAAAATAATATTTTATTCAGGAAAGATACATGAAATTGATCATAAGTGAGATTAAAGACATTTCTGATGTTATTAAATATTTCTATTTCATATACATGCTACACAAACATCAGCATATTACAATGATTTCTGATGGATCACTGAAGACTGGAATAATGGCTGCAAAAATAAATAGTAATTTTAATATATTTTAAACTATTATTATATTTCACAATATTATCGTTTTACTGTATTATTGATTAAATAAATGAACCCTTGGTGAGCGAAAGAGAAAGAGACTTCTTTCAAAAACATTAAAAAAATCATGCTGACCCCAGACTTTTGTATGATAGTGAATATAAATTATTGAATTAGTATTTTTTAGTATTTAAGTATTTTTCAGGGTTATTTTTATTATCGTTCTAAAGCACACATTTTCTTGTAGGTGTATTTGCTGACAGCATTGTGCCAAAAGAAGAAGGTACAAATAAAACCAGGAGAGAAGGAGAGTCTGTGACACTGAGCTGCACATATAGCAGAAATAATGTTTACCTGTACTGGTACAGACAGTATCCTAATGGAGAACCTCAGTATTTGCTGTTTAAAGGGGCTCGCTCGTCCGATGAAGGGGATGTATCGGACAGTCGTTATAAGTTAACTATATCCCCTACATCCACTTCACTCACTATTAACAATGTGAATCTGTCAGATTCAGCTCTCTATTACTGTGCTCTTAAGAGTAGCCCAGTGATACAAAGTCCACAGACGCTTTACAAAAACACACACAATTCGTGTGTCAGTTATCCACCACATCTCTGTGTCTTAAACCACAAACAGGATGTGGTCACACCTGCTGAAGAAGAAGAAGAAGAAAAGAAAACAGTCAAATGCACTTCACCTCTTTTATTGGTTAGGTCCACCTCTTCAGGCTTCCTCAACTTAGTTGTTGTGAACTTAAAACAATTAATAACAAAACTGTATAGTGGCAATAAAAGTATTCATTTAGTGGCATCTACTGTACAACTATGGAAGTGCATTTCTCAGGGAGTTTAAAATAAGAAAATAACCTGTTTATATTTAAAAATGGGTTTCCATATTTTGCAGTTTGTGAGCTACAGCTTTAAGGGGAGGGACTAACTAGAGATGTTAATGCTTTCTTCAGTAACAGGTGTTTCAGATTAACAGATCATTTCGTCCTGAAAAATGATACTCTTTGTTTTTATTGTGCTCTTTTCCCTTGCAAGTATGTATTCTGATCTAGTCTGTCAGGATTTTTCTTTATTGCTTGTTTGTTCTTTTTTTCACTCTTAAGATTAACATGTTATTTTTTTTTTTTTAACAAGCTATTTTTCTTTCTTTCTACAGGTGATATTTTGGGGAATGTCATCACGCCGGTTCAAACTAAAGTATTTAGAACAGAAAATGAAATGATATCCCTGTCGTGCAACTACTCCTCTGCAGTGAGTCTATATTGGTATCGGCAATATCCCAGATCAGCTCCTGAATTTCTTTTCGTCATTCTGCATGCTACTGGGAAAGTTTTACAGAAGTCTAAAGTTGTTGATCTAGATACTCGATTCTCTGGAAAACTGAATAAGGAGAAACCCCATACGTATATCGAAATCTCTTCTGCCAAAGTAACAGACTCTGCGATGTACTACTGTGCCATGGAGCCCACAATGACAGGAAAACGAACTACACTGAACAAAAACCCTCCCTATAGAGCAGTCAATGCATCACAGTCAACCAGCAGAAATATTGGGAAAAAATGTTAACCATAGGAACATATTTATACTGTAGCTTATAGAGCAACCATTAAACTAGAGAGGAACAGCTTTTCATCTTCAACTGACAAAATATAGGTTGTTTATTTGTCAATCCAATTCATCCATGTGCGCTCCAGTCCAGTTTGGTTTGATCCAATACACATTTTCAGTCTCTTGTGAATGTAGTTCAAAACACCTATTTATTATGCTTTCCACTGGTTGGTCAGACACTTTCTCCACTGCTTTCTGCTTCCAGTGAAAAATACAAATAAATTAAATCAAATGTTTCTGATATACACCAATTTTGCTTAGTTAATCACAGTATTTGCGGATGGGTTTCAAAACTGAGGCTGCTTGTGTCTGCTTGGTTGAGGCTGCTTGTAAAAGAATCTGCACCACAAGACTACTAAATCAACACATACTGGGTGTATTAAGCCACATATGGGCTACCTAACTACAAAACCCTTATTTACCTAATTAAGAAAAAAATAAGTGAGAATGGTTACAGTAGCAGTGGTCTTCCTTCAGTGAGATTAGATTGCCATCTGGTGGGGCTAGTAAAATAAAAGCCATTAGCGATTCACTCATTTCAAGTTCTAATTTCAAAATTAGTCAGATTGATTCCCAGCAGGTGAATTTAGCTTTTTCAAGAAATCAAATGTTATTATAACTATAAGCTAAAAAGTGTATCTTTTATTTTTATTATTATTATTTCTATTATTGTTTTAGTTATGGAGGTATAGAATATTGATTCATCAATAACCTTTGGCCATCTAATTACACCAAATATGCCAATTTCTGTCAAAGAGTTGTTCTGGTGCAACTGCAAGAGAAAAAAAAACAATTAGAAAGAACATAATTATTAAACACAAAATCAGCAACACTTGCATGGAGATTTTGCTTAATTTCTCCATTCCTCAAGTGTTTTGGGGTTTAAAAATGTAATTATATGTCAAGAGGTGGAGCTTAACACAAGCCTGTAAAACACAGACTAGTTCAGTGATCATCACAGATCACTGAGGGAAGCAGGAACCTGTTCATCATGTTCACTTGTGTACTTATATTGCTGACTTTAACTCAAGGTAAAATCTTACATGTATCATTATATCACAATATCTCATTTTAAACATGCTGAAATAGGTTTTTGATGCAGGTAACAGAGCTAAAGATGCCATCACTCCATACAGTGAATCAACATTTGCCACTGAGACTGAGAGTGTGAAACTCTCTTGTAACTACAGCGGTTCTGTTGATAGTCTTCACTGGTATCGACAATATGCAGGTTCACCACCACAATTCCTCATACTGGACTACTATGGAACAAAGACTGAAGCTGATCCTCCAGTTTCTGGAATATCCATTAGTCACAGAAAAGAAGCCAGCAGTGTGGATCTGGAGATCTCCTCTGCTAAAGTGACAGACTCTGCTCTGTATTACTGTGCTCTGAGGCCCACAGTCACAGGAAACACTCGACACACCATACAAAAACCTCATGATCTTACAGTAAGATATAAAAAATAACAGTTTGATTCTGATGTTACATTCAAATTCATATAAATATTGAAATTTTCTAGCTGGTTAGTATTTCTGTAACTTTATGTACATGTACTGATAGATTCAAATTATTGTATTAGAGCATTTCAATGAACATTGATGGAATAAACTATGATGGTGTCATCATGTTTAAAAAATACATAAATAAATAATCATCCATCACATGTATCATCCATTATCTTTTCCAGATTCACAAATGTTTCATCCTTGTTAGACTTGGGGTGAATAAATATTTGTTACATCCCCACTGGGGGGTGCTGTGTACATTAAACATTTCAGAGAGGAAACCCAACTGTATCTGTAATGAATTCACATGTGCAAGGAACAACAGAAGACGGTCCCTTTGCCCTTTGAATACATCTTGAATTTTGTGAAACTGTGCTTAACTGTCATGAAAATAAATAATGCCACAATGCTAAAAATCCTAATTGTCTAAACAAGCTTCATGTCCTTAATGTATAATATTACCTGTAAAATATAAACATGTTTCACATAGGATTGTGAAATTTACTGAAATTAATCATTTTGTGACCGATTTAAAGGATAGGCCTAGGCCTAAAGATTTAGTTTTTCCTCACTCATTGCACTTGTCTTGATCAATCATTTATAAAGATATCAATCAACACACCATAACAAAATGTAACACAAGACTGCAATAATGCTACAAGCACAAACCCCACTTTCAAATATTACATATTCTAACTCCACTAAATAGCCTCTATTTTGTTTAGCTTTGAATAATTCTTATAGTAAGATAATGAACATAATAAAGTCACACTTGCTGATTAAACTGAATTATTGGAGGAAAATACTTATTCAACAAAGTTCGTTTTTGAGCTATTCATACACTGAGGGAAAGACATAAGGAAAGACAGAGAAGGAGGTCTAACTAAACCACACTAACTAAACCACACCCACATGAAAGCTTCACAATACACTACTACAATCATACATTTACTGTTTAGCTTTAGTTTATAAGCTAGTTAGTAAATCTTCTCAACATGGAGAGATGTTTTTTGATGATCCTTATATCTGTGCCAGGTATAAAACTTTTAATCTAAACAGACTCAAATATAATGTACATTTAAAAATAAATAAATAATTCTATATATTTTGTTGAAGAAACCTTTTTTGGTATTGTAATTTTCATTTATGAATGTTATGTTTGGATAAGTAGACAAGCCTTCTGACCTGTCATGAAATCTGTCTAATTCTCTTGCAGGGTTTCTGTCTGACAGCATTGAACCAAAAAACAAGGAAACTAATATAAACAGAAATGAAGGAGAGTCTGTGACACTGAGCTGCTCGTATGATGCAAGCAGCACTAACATCTATCTCTACTGGTATAGACAGTATCCTAATGGAAAACCTGAATTTTTACTGTGTAAAGGTGCCCAGTCACGGAGCAGTTATGAGAATATACCAGATCGTCGGTTTCAGTCGACTACATCACAATCATCCACTGAACTCATTATTAACAGTGTAACTCTGTCAGATTCAGCTCTATATTACTGTGCTCTAAGAGTAGAATCCCAGTGATACAAAATGCCTGAGAGGCTTTACAAAAACTCACATGCAGTTTTTGCCTTGATTCAAATAAGAAATAAACCACAACTTTATCTTGTGTAAACCACAACACAATACTGTGACACCTGTTGGAAGAAAAACTTGTGCTAGGAGGAAACTATAAAGTAAGATTTGAATTCATTGTTTTTGTCATTCCATAGTAATCCTTTCCACAGAAGAGACTCTGAGAATACATTTTCCTTGCTAAAATCCCAATAAACCTTATTTGGTCAAGCATAAATATAGATATATTACAATTGAACTGTGTATTTCAGTTTTTTAATGCTATCATCATCAGTAGGCATACACTGACTAAAAATAGAGAACAACAAATGTTTCCATGTTTCTCTACTGCATAGGGTGACCACCATCAAACAAACCAAATGTGGGATGATTATAAGTTTGTGTGGGACAATGTGGGACATGTTACCAACACTAAAACATAACCTGAAACTGTTATATAATGTCTATCTAACTTAATAAAAACATTAGTATTCTGCCTTTCAGTTGATAAAAGTTCTTTGTTCTTTAGTCCCTTCCAGAAAACACCATTACATCACAATGTAACAAAACATGTCTTTATTTTACATGTCATTTAAATTGAACATCACTGAGCCCAAAGGCAGCAGGCATCATGCAGATAGCCTAACTATTTTTGAAACAGTTCTGACCAAGTCCAACTAAAATCCCAAAAAATAAACAATGAACAAATAAAATATAAAACAACATGAAATTAGATCATTGACAGTCTCATATATTAAGAATGTATTAAACCAAAAACTCATATTTTAAGAAAGGATGTGAATTAAAACAACCACAGCAGGCAACAAGTTGATAATTCTGTTAAATTCAAATTCAAATTTACCGAATTATCCATTTGTTTTCTGACAGGGAACACATTGAATCACCGGTCCACATTTTGATTGACAGCCGTCACAACCTACAAGTGACCGTGTTTAGTCCTTTCATTTCAACCATTATATTGGATTTAAAAAACAAAAGGCTGTTGTATTTGTACTTCTGACGAAGCGCTGTTAAATATAGGTGAAAAACTACACCGCAAAAAGAATAAATAAAATGCTTTCTTAAATAGGCAAAAGAACACATGCTCATTTTCTTAATATGATAATTAAAAACCAACAGACTGATAAAAATGCGGGACATTTTCTCAATATGCGACGTAAGGGACAAGGGGTGAAAATGCTTTGCAGGACAACGCAAAGCGAGACGGGTGGTCACCCTACTTCTGCAGCAAACACAGGCTTAGTGGTACTACAGTAAAACTCCTGACCTATGTGTTCATATCTGACACATCTAGGTATCAAATGCTATTTGATTATTATTATGATTATGGATTCAAAGCTGTTTGGACTGCAGCTTTAAGGGTTGGAGTTCATTTGAGACCATCTCCTTTACTTGACAAGGAATAAATGATTAGATGAACAGCAGTTTGTGCTGAATGTATTGTGCAAAATAGTTGTCTGCTTGCACATTTTATTTTGCTTTGTGTGTACATTTTATGGATTAAATACTGAATTATTGTCATTACAACTTTAAACTAACATCATAAGTGTTATGGTGTTTCAATTAATGATTGCATGATGTTGTATGAATTTTGACTCTTGCAGGTGACACTTTTGGAAATGTCATCATCACTCCAATCCAAAATGAGATGTTCCATCTAGAGGTCTGGTCTTGTAACTACTCTTTAGTGGTTTTGCCATTATCCAAGCTCCAAAGTATATATTTTTTTCATTCTACATGCTACTGGGAAAGTTACACAAACATCAGAATTTGTTAGTGTAGATCCTCTATTTCCTGGAAAACTGAATGAAAAAAAAAATGTGGATCTGTAGATCTCCTCAACTAGTGACGGATTCAGCGATGCACTACTGTGCCATGACAGGAAAACAAACTACACAGTACAAAACCTCCAACAAGGTCACACATCACATCACTATCAAGACAATATCAGAATATTACTGCATTTGAAACACTTTCAGACAACTGGACATTAAAGAGTCTCTTAAGGAGTGAGTGTCATAAGCTTTAACTTGTTTTACTTCAGACAGCCATTATGATCAGCACTACAACAAAACTTCTGACCTGTGTGTTCATGTTGACTCCACTCTATACTTCCGCTCAGTCAGTTGCAGCTTTAAGGGGAGGAGCTTGCTTGAGACATCTTCTGTTTGACAAGGAAAGAATGCAAAGTTTAGCTGAACAACAGTTTGTGCCAAACTAGAACTTCATCCTACTTATCATCAACATGTTACTCTTCTTAACTGGTCTGATTTGTTCTCTTATATGTAAGTATTCCATTGCATACATAATATTTGTTGTCTCTTCTATTACTTTTCTTGTTATTGAAAAGTAATAGAAGTAATAGAATAGAATATGTAATAGAATATGTTTTTTTTTTTTTTATATTTCCATGAATTTTGATTCATGATTTTGAAGATGGCAGTTTTGCAAATATCACTCCAGTCCGGACTGAAGTTTATGAGAAAGAGGGAGAAAATGTTACTCTGTCCTGTAACTACTCCTCAGCATCAACACTACAGTGGTATCGACAATATCCCGGATCAGCTCCAGAATTTCTTATGCTCATTATACAGTCCACAGGAAAAGTTTCACAAACATCAGAAATTGTAAATCGAGATCCTCGGTTCTCTGGAAAAGTGAACGAAAAGAAAACCCATGTGCATCTGGAGATCTCCACTGCTAAAGTGACAGACTCTGCGATGTATTACTGTGCCATGGAGCCCACAGTGACAGGAAACACAAGAACACTGTACAAAAACCCTCTCAACAGCAACACTGTGTAGGTGAATGTACAATGCATTGCATGTCTTCATAAAATATCTGCAAATAAATAAAAAATAAAACCTTGTCCATACATTAAATACATGTTTTTAGAAGCAATCAATAAATAAATAAAATAGTTTTGTCATAATAAAATAGTTTTCATGCAAAAAACTGAATCACAAGAACACTACTCAAATACATAACACAACAACTACTAACATTTTTAGTAATAGGCTTTTATGTACAAGAAGAGTTGCTCAGAAGTATATAGTACTTGTATGATATTAGCTCGCCACCTGCTGGAAATCGTAGGAACAGTTAACACATTTAAATATTTCTTTTCTTTTCTTTTTCTTTGTAGAACCTACAAGTCTTAGAGAAGTGCAGATGAATCATGTATGACAAACAGTTGACATCATTTGTACTTCCTGCTTTTGCATTCACCCCAAGACATTTAAAGATCAACATCTCAAGAAACATTAAGACTCATCTGATGTGATCATGGAAAGAGTCCAAATGGCCAGTCAACAAATAGAAAAATATCTGGTGATTCTCCTTTTAGTATCAGGTACAATCCACAGTTCCAATACATCATTTGCATGCTTATTCAGATCTTTAAATATCTATACACATCTTAATTTTAACAAATGAATCTTATTAAAACAACTTCCTTCCAGGTGTTATCTGTCAGGATCGGATTGGACCCAGTGGCCAGAGGACCAGTGTTATCAGTACAGAAGGAGATTCAGTGACAATGGAGTGTACATATGATTCAAGCAGCAGCGATGTTCTCCTTTATTGGTACAGACAGTTTTCTAACACACAGCCACAATTTGTGCTGGTGAAAGGCGGACGATCACAGACATATGAGAATATACCAGACCGTCGATTTGGTTCAACTACATCCCAGACATCCACCACACTGACCATTACAACTGTAACATTGTCAGATCCAGCTCTGTATTACTGTGCTCTAAGAGCCCAGTGTTACAAAATGCCTGGGAGGCTTTACAAAAACTCACTCAGAAAACTTGCTTTGAACAATAAGTTATCAAATGAATATCAAACCACATTTGTTTCTGTATAAACCACAGAGCCAAACTGCATGATTTGGTAACACCTGCTGGAAATAAACAAAGAGTTGCATGTGGCCTACAGTAAACACGACCTGAAATGTTTAAATAAGGTCATTTTAGTGATTAATTTTGATGCTTTATATACTTCAAGCATGGTTCTGAATATTAACAGCATGTAAATAAATTTTTTAAACAATATTGCAGTTGGTTTTGCTCTGTCAACGCAAATAATTCAATACAAAGCAACAGAAGAAACGCGGAATCTCCCAGCAAACAAACTGTTTGAACGAAAGATTGAAAGGGGTGGTTTATTCCTTTTCTAATCAAGTGTCTGTTCCGAAGAAGTTGGTGTCCGTGCCGGAGACATTGGTGTCCGTGCTGGAGATGTTGGTGTCCGTGCCGGAGACAGTGGTGTCCATTCCGGAGACATTGGTGTCTGTGCTGGAGACATCCGTGCCGGAGACGATGGTGTCCTTGCCGGAGACTTTGGTGTTCGTTCCGGAGACGATGGTGTCCTTGTCGGAGACGTTGGTGTCCATGTCGGAGACGTCCGTGCCGGAGACGGTGGTGTCCGTGACGGAGACGTTGGTGTCCATGCCGGTGGTGTCTGTGTCGGAGACTTTGGTGTCCTTGCCGGAGACGGTGGTGTCCGTGCACTTGTCCGTGCCGGAGACGGCAGAGACGTGCCAGAGACGTTGGTGTCCATTCTGGAGACGTTGGTGTCCGTGCCGGAGATGATGGTGTCCGTGTCGGAGACGTTGGTGTCAGTGTTGGAGACTTTAGTGTCCGTTCCGGAGACGGTGGTGTCCGTGCCGGAGACGTTGGTGTCCGTGATGGAGACGATGGTGTCCGTGCCGGTGGTGTCTGTGTCGGAGACTTTGGTGTCCGTGCCGGAGACGGTGGTATCCGTGCCGGAGATGTTGGTGTCCGTGCCGGAGACGGTGGTGTCCATTCCGTAGACGTTGGTGTCTGTGCCAGAGACGTCCGTGCCGGTGACGTTGGTGTCCGTGCCAGAGACATCCGTACCAGAGACAGTGGTGTCTGTGTCGGAGACGTCCGTGCCGGAGACGGTGGTGTCAGTGTCGGAGACGTCCGTGTCGGAGACGGTGGTGTCTGTGTCGGAGACTTTGGTGTCCTTGCTGGAGACGGTGGTGTCCGTGCACTTGTCCGTGTCGGAGACGTGCCAGAGACGTTGGTGTCCATTCCGGAGACATTGGTGTCCATTCCGGAGATGTTGGTGTCCGTGCCGGAGACGTTGGTGTCAGTGTCTGAGAATTAAGTGTCCGTTCCGGAGACGGTGGAGTCCGTGCCGGAGACATTGGTGTCCGTGCCGGTGGTGTCTGTGTCGGAGACTTTGGTGTCCGTGCCGGAGACCGTGGTGTCCGTGCCGGAGATGTTGGTGTCCGTGCCGGAGACGGTGGTGTCCATTCCGTTGACGTTGGTGTCTGTGCCTGAGACGTTGGTGTCTGTGCCAGAGACGTCTGTGCCGGAGACGGTGGTGTCTGTTTCGGAGACTTTAGTGTCCGTTCCGGAGAAGGTGGTGTCTGTAACGGAGACGTTGGTGTCTGTAACGGAGACAGTGGTGTCCGTGCCGGAGATGTTGGTGTCCATGTCGGAGACGTCCGTGCCGGAGACGGTGGTGTCCGTGCCGGAGACGTTGGTGTCCGTACCGGTGGTGTCTGTGTCGGAGACTTTCGTGTCCTTGCCGGAGACGGTGGTGTCTGTGCACTTGTCCGTGCCCGAGACGGTGGAGACGTGCCAGAGACGTTGGTGTCCATTCCGGAGATGTTGGTGTCCGTGCTGGAGACGTTGGTGTCAGTGTCGGAGACTTAAGTGTCCGTTCCGGAGATGGTGGTGTCCGTTCAAATTACAAACATGGCCGATTTGCACGGGATTAAGATCACAGACAACCTCCGCAATTATTACAAATTACTAGAGGTCACCAGGTAATACTTATCCCGTGCGAATAGGGCTTAGGTAGTCCAGAACGCGCTCCCCACTGAGTCTCATAGGGGAAAGCACTGCGTTTTTTGTGAACGTACGAGGAGCGTGACACCTTCGAACACGAATCTCGGGAAGCGCCTGTGCTATCTGAATGTGAAAGTATATGCATCTTTCAGATCCATCGCTATAAACCAGTCCCCTTGTCGAATGTGTGCGAGGATCTGTTTTATTGTGATCATTTTGAACACACGTTTAGCTTGTTTTATGCCACTCGGTACCAATTGAAGATACTCTTTACCACTATGGATTTTGTCATGTCTAATGTATTAGTAATGCCATCAGAATGTAAGCAAAGCACAGGATAGCAATAAGTAGATGGCTATAAGTAATTGTAAATCATACAAAATAAATGCCATGATCAGTAGATTTTATGGTGATCAGCAACCAAATATTGATAATGTGGAAGTTACTGCCTTTTGCCTTGGAATGACTTCTCACTTTTTGCATACAAAACAAAGGCAGAGTACTTTAAAAAACTACTTTAAAAAAAAAAAGTAACTTTAAAACATCTAATTGCCAGATTTCCAATGTCCTACCTATAATTAATTTGGCGGGCCAACTAAAAATCTTTAAAGTAATTTTTCTCAGTTCCACACTCTAGCGAGTTAAGGTCTTTTGCCTTTGTAGGGCAGAATATTTGAGAGAAATAGGCCTTTAAAGTTTTAGATCTTTGAGTTTAACTCATGAAATGGGGCAAAAACAAAAGTGTTGTGTTTCTAATTTTGTTCAGTGTAATATATCACGAGAATTGTTGCAAAATTCAAGGTGTGAAATTTGAAATTGCATGCAGTGACAGATTTGAGAAGTTGCAAGTGCCTAATTGTGATTGTACTGCGAACATGAATGAAAGAACAAGTGCAACTATGTACTACAAGTTTGTGTCTGTCATTGTATTTTTCTGAATGGCATTTTACACATTTGTGACTTCAGAATACAGCAAAATCTCAACATTCAACTTCAGATTTTATTTTACAGGTTTTCACATTGGAGCTGTGAGTGTAAATTTTAGGGTACAAGTATGAATATTTATTGTACAAGTTCTCAAATTCACATCTACATGCTCTTGAGTTTTGCTACTCTTTTACCTTCATAATACTGTCGCTCAGTCTGTTTTTCAATGCCATTTCAATTGCAGCTTTAAGGGGAGGAGCTTGCTTGAGACATCTTCTGTTTGACAAGGAAAGAATGCAAAGTTTATCTGAACAACAGAACTACAACTTCATCATGCTTATCAACATGTTGCTCTTCTTAACTGGTCTGATTTGTTCTCTTATATGTAAGTATTCCATTGCAGGCAGAATATTTGTTTGTCTCTTCTATTCTTCTATGTCTTGTTATTTATACGTGTGTTGTTTGTGTTAGTTAGTGTTTTTGTTTTTATGTACATTAAATTGCCATGAATTTTGATTAAATTTTGAAGGTGGCAGTTTTGCAAATATCACGCCAGTCCAGACTGAAGTTTATGAGAAAGAGGGAGAAAATGTTGCTCTGTCCTGTAACTACTCCTCAGCATCAACACTACAGTGGTATCGACAATATCCCGGATCAGCTCCAGAATTTCTTCTGGTCATTATACAGTCCACAGGAGAAGTTTCACAAAAGTCAGAAATTGTGAAAAGAGATCCTCGGTTCTCTGGAAAAGTGAATGAAAAGAAAACCCATGTGCATCTGGAGATCTCCACTGCTAAAGTGACAGACTCTGCAATGTATTACTGTGCCATGGAGCCCACAGTGACAGGAAACACAAGAACACTGTACAAAAACCCTTTCAACAGCAACACTGTGTAGGTGAATGTACAATGCATTGCATTTCTTCATAAAATATCTGCAAATAAAAATAAATAAAACCATGTCCATATATTAAATACATCTTTTTAGAAGCAATCAGTAAATCAATAAAATCGTTTTGTCATAATAAAATAGTTTTCATGCAAAAAAACTGAATCACAAGAACACTACTCAAATACATAACACAACAACTACTAACATTTTTAGTAATAGGCTTTTATGTACAAGAGGAGTTGCTCAGAAGTATATACTTGTATGATATTAGCTCGCCACCTGCTGGAAATCGTAGGAACAGTTAACACATAATTTTTTTTTTTTTTTTAAGTCTTCTTTGTGGAACCTACAAGTCTGAATCATGTATGACAAACAGTTGACATCATTTGTACTTCCTGCTTTGCATTCAACCCAAGACATTTAAAGATCAACATCTCAAGAAACATTAAGACTCATCTGATGTGATCATGGAAAGAGTCCAAATGGCCAGTCAACAAATAGAAACATATCTGGTGATTCTCCTTATAGTATCAGGTACAATCCACAGTTCCAATACATAATTTGCATGCTTATTCAGATCTTTAAATATCTATACACATCTTAATTTAAACAAATGTATCTTATTAAAACAACTTCCTTCCAGGTGTTATCTGTCAGGATCGGATTGGACCCAGTGGCCAGAGGACCAGTGTTATCAGTACAGAAGGAGATTCAGTGACACTGGAGTGTACATATGATTCAAGCAGCAGCTATGTTTTCCTTTATTGGTACAGACAGTTTTCTAACACACAGCCACAATATGTACTGCTGAAAGGTGGGCGATCACAGACATATGAGAATATACCAGACCGTCGATTTGGTTCAACTACATCCCAGACATCCACCACACTGACCATTACAACTGTAACATTGTCAGATTCAGCTCTGTATTACTGTGCTCTAAGAGTATCAGCCCAGTGTTACAAAATGCCTGGGAGTCTTTACAAAAACTCACTCAGAAAACTTGCTTTGAACAGTAAGTTATCAAATGAATATAAAACCACATTTTTTTTCTTTATAAACCACAGAGCCAAATTGCAGGATATGGTAACACCTGCTGGAAATAAACAAAAAGTGGCATGTAACCTACAGTAGGGTGAAATGTTTACATCAGGTAGGCTAATATTAGTGATTACTTAGTGAGCTTATATTGTCAGCATGGTTCTGAATATTATTAACAACATGTAAGTACTGAGTAACTTACATTTTAGTAACACTGCCAGAACTTTGTTTTTGCCCCCGTCAACGCAAATAGTTCCGAACGAAGCCGCAGAAGAAACGCGGCATCTCCAAGCAAACAAACTACGTTTGAACGAATCGATTAAGTGAATGATTCAGTGGATCACTCATTTGTTCTTGAATGAATCAGAGTTCTGGACGAATCAGTTAAATGAATCAATTAATGACTCACTGGAACTGGATAATATTCTGAATGTTCCAATCCAATCTGACTTCTCACCTATAATGCTGCCTGAATCATAATCATACACTGTTCATTCGTTGCTGAGCCCTCGACTGAGCTTGGTTTCTCCCAAGGGTTTTCTCTCCATTTGTCACCTGATAGAGTTATGGTTCCTCAGCCACTGTCGCCTTTTTCACCTTTGTCGCCATTGGCTTTTGGCTTGCTTAGGTGGGGACATTTAATTTAATATTCAACAATATTAGGCTATTGATCTGCCTGCATTGACACCATTGATGAGAACTGAACTGAGCTGGACGATGACATCACGGTTTTCTCCAGAGCGTGTACATGTATATATAAATGAACTAAATTAATAACTTTTTTACAACAAAAATGAAACATCATGCACTCAACTTAATTAAGTTGGACTGTGACGCTATTTTCTTCTGGAAACAAACTTTGTTGCATTATTTTCCTGTTATCTCTGTAAAGCTGCTTTGAAACAATCTGCTTTGTAAAAAACGCAATATAAAGGTGACTTGACTTGGGACTTGACTCACTCAAAGAAAATTCCAGTCACTTGTCTCCACCTACTGTTTTTGTGTTTGGATAATGGGGCTGCATCAATTCTGCATTGTGATGTGGTAACATAGCAACATACAGTACTTCATGATGGGATGAGCCAATCAAACACTAACAATAATGCCCTTGCATTTATAAGAAGCTGACAGAACAATCAAAGGATTCGCTGCTCAAAGGTATAATGTGCAATTTGGAGATGTCTGCATCACTTCTCTTCTGTATCACATTGCTGGCAGGTACAAAAACACTAGTACTTCAACATCTAACAAACAGTTTAGCGTTTTTCTTGCTTAAATGTCCATTGATGTTTTTTGCAGAAATCACTTTCTGTGCTCATATTGCACCAAAGACCAAAACTGTCACTGGTAGAGAGGGGGAATCTGTAACTCTCACATGCTTGTGTGAATCAAGTAGCTCTCATGTGTTGCTCTTTTAGGGTAGGCTGATCCCAAGACAGGCACTTGAGTTTTTACTGCAGAAGGGTGCACGATCAGAGACGGACTTTCAAAGCATAGATCCTCGCTATGATTCTGCAACTTCAAAGACATCCACTTTTCTCATCATTAACAATCTAAAGCTGGAGGACACTGCTTCCTCTACTGTGTGCTAGAAGAACACTGTGGTGAAATGTATTTATCAGGCTGTACAAAAAATCATGTACAAACCTGTGGTCTTTCAAAACACAAAATAGTTTTCTTCCCTACAGTAAATAGTAGTCTGAGCAGCAAGAGATGTGGTCACACCTGGAAAATGGAAGATTACAAATTTACTGTATAAACCTTTAGGCCTGATGATCATGAATTTTGAGTTGATTATTAATTGTCATACAAATTTATATAAAAAAAAATTTGTCACTTACAGTGTAAAATAAGTCATTTTATGATTTGGAATCGTATATAATACAAAAATTATAATAAAACAGGCCTATATGATTTACTTTAATGCTGTGAAAATGTATAATATAATATAATATAATATAATATAATATAATATAATAATGCAGATGATTAAACCCACAAAAATGTATTTTGTAGGAAATGAATACCTTTGACTAACTTAATGTACTTTACAACAGTGTTTTATATTCTTTGGCAAAAGGTCATTGAAATTTTAACTGCACAATTATTGCATTTATCTCAAATAATTGCTGTTAGATTGAATAACTGCCATTAATCAATAATCGCTACAGGTCTATGGCTTGCTTATAAATATAAAAAGTAGAGAAATACTTCAAACAACATAAAATTGTTCAAATGTCATACTAAGGAAGGAGGCGGAGCTTCCAGAGGAGACTTCAGATTTGTCACTGGTCTTTTTACTTTATTTTGCTCTGCTTAGGCTCACAATGTTGCTGTACATAGTCATTTGGATCTTAACCGTAGCAGGTAAATATATTTTTTCTTTGCCCAGTTTGTTTGACTGTATTACTGAAAATATGCTTCTTTAAATGCCAGCTGAGCTGTGGAAATCAACATATTTCTCCTATTTTTTTTTATCTTTAAGATGTCACTCTTGCAGATACCATTACCTCAGAACACACAGAAGTGCATGCAAATGAGACCGAGAACATAACACTATCCTGTAGGTATTCCTCAGCATACAGTCTCCTTTGGTATCGACAGCATCACAGTTCAGCTCCTCATTTCCTCATGCTCATCCTTCAAAACTCTGGAAAAGTAATACAGAGTTCAGACGAGCGCCTGTCAGGAAAACTGAACGTGGAGAAAAATCGTGTAGATTTGGAAATCCCCTCTTCCACAGTACAAGACTCAGCACTGTATTTCTGCGCTCTGCAGACCACAGTGACAGGAAATCAAACATTACTGTACAAAAACCTAACAGCATGAG
The DNA here is from genome assembly GCF_951802725.1 of Rutilus rutilus. Classification (NCBI taxonomy): domain Eukaryota; kingdom Metazoa; phylum Chordata; class Actinopteri; order Cypriniformes; family Leuciscidae; genus Rutilus; species Rutilus rutilus. The sequence goes on from NC_140214.1 coordinate 15,760,722, forward strand.
AGTTTATCATGCTCATTATTCACTCTTAGTTAGGGGGAGGAGCTTCAAGCTGCTTTAAGATCTCTTGTGCTATCACAGACGTGCCATTTCAGCATAATGCTGCTCATCACAATTATCCTGCTCTGTGCTGTTGGGAGTGAGTATAACTCAAGTCAACTTTATTTGTTTGTCTTAATAATATACCATATTTGAATATAATTACTCTGTAAATTATGTCAGACTTTTGCCGAATAAAAGCAAAATGTGTTTTATAGTTCAGAGTGCAATATTTTTCTAATTCTTTCATTTTCAGGTGGAAGGTTTGAGAGTCTCATTACATCAGACCAAACTGAGGTCTTTCATGAGGAGGGTGACATTATCGTTTTGTCCTGTAGCTACTCAACAGCAATAAGTTTGCATTGGTACCGCCAGTATCCCAAATCAGCTCCTGAATATATTTTATTAATTCTGCAAACCTCTGGACGGGTCCAGAGTGCAGAGAATCTGGACTCTCGGTTTTCGGTGAGACTTAATGAAAAGAAAAACCGTGTGGATCTGGAGATCTCCTCTGCTACAGTATCAGACTCTGCACTGTATTACTGTGCCCTGGAGCCCACAGTGACAGGAAACACTAGAACACGCCACAAAAACCTGCCTAAGCATATGGAAAAGATATAGACCCATAACAAACAGTTCCTTTCATTCTAATTTGAGGACATTGCAAAAAGGCAAAGATTTTATGCTCAACTGTAGATAATATTCTGATTTCAGTTTCTCCAAGCCAAACAATTGCTAATAATGTTCATCATTGTCCGAAAACAAATGCTTTCAAGGCTCTGAAAAACAAACATGTTCAGCTCCTATCATATAATCCTCCTTCAACCACTTAAGATATCGTATCACTCAAACAATGTAACAGTGTAATAGCCCTAACAATATGTACACAGTAGAAAATATAAAGACTATCATTTTGAAAAAGAGACAATATCATAAAATTCATAAATTTTAAGATTAATCTGCCATCTAGTGGTCCATTAGGCTCACGACATTGGGCGGAAAAACTTGTGAAATATGTTTTTGAGGCTTTATGATATCATATCAAACAGTGAAAATGTAAAATATCACTGTCATCAAAGTGGCAAAAAAACATATATTTTAGATATTGCATGTATTCATTTCTGTTCTCCATTTTGGTGGAAGGCCACCAAATATTATTTGTGATGATATTTATTCTTTTAAAGACTACACAAACATGTTTTATATGACAACACTGAACATTGAATGAAAGAAATCAAAAGCAAGAACCAGTTCGATATGCATAAAAACATATTTCAGCACATTTCAGCACTTCAATGTAACTGTGATTGTCACTGTGAACATAATTTCTTGGTTTCTGAAATGAATATGTTTTAACTTATGTTTAAATATGTTTAAACTTTTTTGTCTTTCTAAGCTTTCTCTTTGGTCCTGAGTCTGATTTAGAGAAAAGTTCATGAAATGATCATGAGAATGATTCTGCATTTTTATATTTTACCAGCAGGGAGCACCCAGAGTTTTGATCTACAATGAAAGTCGGTTATGTTGTGTGAAAGGATACACAACCCTGATAGTTCAGAGGCTGAACAGACTGTGAGAGCGGGTGTCAGGTCTACGTTTAGCTATTGTTTTAGTAATTAAGCAGATTGTTTTTGGTCAATCATGAGAACTCGGCTGAGGGATATCCTTATTGTTATATTCTGTCTAGGTGATGTAGCACGTTTTTATTAATTTCATTCTTTTAGGAAAATGCTGTTTGAGAATGTGTTGTGAGAGGCAGTATGAGTTAAATAATGTTACAGTATGTGCTCTCCACAGAATGCAGAGGACAACATACTGTACGTCAACCAACAACAACAACTTCAGCTTGCATTGGAGAGACTGTAACCCTGAAGTGTGAATATAATACAACAGACACAATGCCTGCTTTGCTGTGGTACAGGCAAACTAAGCATTTACGTCCAGAATATATATTAGTAAGACACAATCTTGGAAATGGAAGTAATTCCAAAGACTTCCCCTACAAGCGATTTCAGTCCCTGCTGGATTCTGCAGCAAGAAGAACTACACTGACTGTCCAGAACCTTCATCTGTCTGACTCTTCTGTGTACTTCTGTGCTTTGAGGCCCACTGTGAAAGCAGGATATTGAGTTTTCTAACATAAACCTGAACTTCACAGCCCACATATTACAGTTTGTTGCCACTCTCATTGTCTGCATACACTCTTAAAAAATAAAGGTTCCAAAAGTTTTTTTTTTCTTCTTCGCAGTGATGCCATTGAAGAACCATTTTTGGTTTCCCAAAGAACCTTTCACTGAACAGTTCTTAAAAGAAGAACTTATTTTGCGAACTGAGCGAAAGTGAGCGAAGACATTTTTAATAATCTGATGAACCTTTTTTTTTTTACTGTAAAGTACCTTTTGTGCAATGGAAAGTTTACATGAATGTTTAAGGTTCTTAATGAGACCATCAATGCCAAAAAAGAACCTTCATTTTCAAAAGTGTATGATAAAACATTGCTGATAAATATATATATAAACAGTATTTATAAAATGATATATACACTTTTTATACTTAAAATGGTTTAATAAAACAATGGATCATACAATAACAAATAATACATCCAATATATAATTTTATATAAATAATATTTAAAAAAAAATTTAAATCAACACAATATCTTAAGATAATATGTATAATAAATCTTCAAATGTTCTGGATCAGCATAATTACACATAATTGATGAAAATAAAATAGACTTTTCCACAGATTAAAACTTCTGTCTTCTGTCCTACCAATGTGATATAGCCTAAAATGTCAGACAGAGGCCAGTAACGCAACACCAGTTTGAAATCTTTCATCGTCTGATTGTGATGTTTTGTTTTGCTACATTAATTTACATAATGCCCTATTTTAAATGAATTGCCCTAACACCTGTGAAGAGATGACTTTAACTCCTGCAAGGATAACAGATGATGCAAACTCTGAATCACCAGTGCTAAATTTCTATATAATCTTTATTTTCACAACTTGTAATAATGACTTAAATGAGCTCATTGTTTCTGCCATAAATTAATTCATTGTTAGCTAACAGTGTGATTTGTATGTACTTTGACACAATAACCTCTGATAACAGATCACTCTAGACACATGCATTTTCTGTAAAGCTGCTTTGAAACTATATGTATTGTGAAAAGCGCTATACAAAATTAATATGAATTGAACTGAACATTTATTTTAGACCACTGGAGATGACAAGAACATCAATTTAAGAGTTTGTAACAGCCCTATGGAGAGTCTAGCATCTGGTGACACCTGCCAGTGACATCACTGCACTGTGATTGGTTGTTGACAGCACTGACTGGGAGCTTCAGTTTTCTGAAGGATTCTGTTATGGCAGTTCTGCGAAGCTCAATGAAGAAACCATCGTTTAAAACAATGTCTTTCTGTTTGTTAATAGTTTTAATGGCATTTATTGGTAAGATTTCTGTTCTATATCTACATGCATTTACTTTCTTTACACATTAGCAGTGCATATTTGATGCTAACTTTAGTGGCTTTGCAACATTGACATGAATGAACTGAATTAAATCAACAGTGAATTAAACTGAGCTGAATAATGATAATATTGCCTTCTGTTTAGCTGCTTTGTGGCTGAATTGAAGTAGGCCTAATTAAAATTTTGCAATGCTGTTATTTTGCTGTTTATTTCTGTAAAGCTGCTTTGAAACTATCTAAAGAGTTTTACAAATAAATGTGACTTGATTTGCTTTCAAATGCTAATTCAACATTCTTCCCATGCAGGTGACAGTATACAAGACAGAATTAATCCAACATCTCCGACTGTCCATACAAAGGTCAATGAAAAAGTGACTATTTCTTGTAAATACGAGTACACCGTGTCAATGAATAATCTACAGTGGTATCGACAACACCTCCACAATACCCCACCGGAATTCCTGATTCTAATCATGCAGTCGGGACAAATGCAGAATGCTACACCTCCTCATCCTCGGCTGACAGCCTCAGTTGATCAAATAAACAAGATAGTGAATCTGGAAATCTTCCCTGCAGATGTGACGGATTCTGCAATGTATTACTGTGCACTGCAGCCCACAGTGGCAGGAAACACCATGAACTCCATACAAAAACCTGCTCAAAGGTTTAGATGTTAGAAACCATGAGACCAGAGAGTCTGCACACACACCACAAGAGGGCAGCACTTTTCATGACTCTCAACAACATAAGCGTGTGTGTGCATAAAGCTGAAAGTTGTACTATCAACCACTTGAGACTACACAGAAACAAATCAACACCTCAAGAGATTGTGAAGAGAAGCACACAACTGATCAGTACATTCAGGATGAGGAGATCACTAGTACTAATTCTCATTGCTACATCAGGTATTTGAAAGCCTGTAAAATGTATATGAATTTTTAACATTAATGTATAATTTCAAAGCTTAATAAATCAGAATTTATCACAAAGCTTTCACATAACAATTTTTTATTCATTTCCAGTTGCTCTTGATGATCACATTGGACCAGATGAAGCTGTTATTATTAAAAATGAAATGGACCGGGTGACATTAAGATGCTCATATGAAACAAGCAGTGAAAATGTTGATCTTTATTGGTATAGACAGTTTCCTAACAGTGAGCCACAGTATTTACTGTGGAAAGGTGCACGATCAAGAGATGGCGAGAGTGATATACCAGATCCTCATTTTGAAGCATCTACAACCAGAACATCCACTGAACTGATTATCAAAGCAGCTGCTCTGAAAGATTCAGCTCTCTATTACTGTGCTCTTTGGAAAGACCCAGTGATACAAAATTTAAGAGAAGCTGTACAAAAACACACATACTTTGAACTCAAAAACATCAAAGTATTAGCCAAACCAAGACGAATTATCAGCCATAACCATTACTGTATGTGGGAACACCTGCGACTGATACGGTAGCCAAAACCAAAAGAATAATAGATTTAATGAAGCAGCATTTGTACTGTGAACACAGCAAAGTGTAATCACTCTGGAAGATGCAATCCTTGTGGTTAGTATTAAAGTTTGAACCCACAATAAGCTAAAGGTATGAAACATAAGCTACTAAAACATATAGTGTCTGTCTCCTGAGGTTAGTCATATTATGTTTCAAAATTGATATCCTATTTTGCATATAAGTTTGGGCTTTGAGTTGTGTTTGTTTGCTGTAAGTTCGGTATAAAATAAAATAAATAAAATCAAAATGTTCACCTTAAATTTCTAAAGTTTGTTCTGTTAATAATTTAGGGGCTGTCTTCAAAAGCTGGACCCCCAACTCCTAAAACATGTGTGTTTGGGGTCAGAAGGAGGGGCTTTAGTGTTCTGACACCATCTAGGCCATCCTGAGGATGTGGTTTTGAAATAGATTAGCTACAAACTGAGCTGTCAGTCAGAGCATCGGCCTGAACAATGTTACTCTGTTTACTTAGCTTTCTATCTACATTCGGAGGTGAGTAGCTCAATATTTGATAATATTTAATAACTTCCATTTTGCAACCACAAACTTTTCAGATTTTTCATTATGAGATCTTTATAATCCCTGCATGTACAATAAATCCTCCAGAGGTCAGGTTCACAAAGATAAGCCAAAATACAAGACCATAATGAACCTTACAAATACTAATTTCTCTTTTCAGGTGGCAGTTGTGAAGATGTCATCACTCCTGTCCAAACTGAGGTTTATAGGAAGAGTGGGGATAAAGTCACGTTGTCTTGCAACTACTCTTCAGCCCTTTCTTTGTACTGGTATCGTCAATATCCAAGGTCAAGTCCATATTTCCTCCTTCTGATCCTGCAAAACAGTGGGGAGTCTGAAATTATGCAGCCTGAAATGAAAGTGAAAAGAATTTCAGTGAAATTAAATGAAAAGAAAACCTCTATGGATCTGGAGATCTCCTCTGTGAAAGTATCCGACTCTGCAGTGTACTACTGTGCGTTGAAGCCCACAGTGAGAGGAAACCCGTCGGCGCCGTACAAAAACCTGAATCAAAGGAACTGACAAAGTGTTTTTAAGAACTGAAAAATATACTAATACTATACAAACACTGCATCCTCTTGAATATACATTTTTACCACATCTGTTCTGAATCACACTAGTATTATTTGGTGATCATTTTACAATAAGGTTCCATTTATTAACTTTAGTTATCCACATTTTTTAACGAACTATAAAGTACTTTTAAAGCATTTATTAATCTTAGTTAATGTTTCAGAATTTACCAATACATTATTAAAATCAAAAGTTGAATCTGTTTATATTATTTAATGGACCTGCTAACATGAACTAACAATGAACAGTTGTATTTAATTAACGTTAAAAAAAAGATTAATAAATTAACAAATGTATTGCTAATTGTTTTTGTTTTTTTTAAGTTACTGCATTAATGCATGTTAACTATAATGAGAGCTTATTGTAAAGTGATACCATTTTTTTTTATCTATTCAATGTTTAGTGGTGAAATTGGGTAGACCGAAGTGAATTAATTGGCAGTATTGTATTAGATTAAAATGATGTATAGAGAATCATTACCGAAGACCATTTGTTTGTGTATTTTTTAAGAGAGGTCAAAATTTATTGACTTTAAACTAGGGGTGCAAGGATACCCTCATGTTACGATTCAATACATATCATGATACTGAACTCACGATACGATATTATTGCGATACTCCAAGACATATGATAAAAGGTAAACAAAATATTTACTGTTGATTAAAATGCTAGATTTGATATTACATTGTGGATGTAAATGAATAGGCTTGGACTTGGTGCAGCTAATCCCAATGCCATAATGGATAATAGTGACACCAAAATAAAAATATTCATGATTCTGAAACTGAAAATATGCTTGCACTCTGTCACTGATAAGATATATTTAAAATAATGTAGGCCACTTTTTACTGGTAACATAGACATTTTGTATTTTCAGGACCCACAAATATTCCCCCATCGCATTATTATATATTATATTCAACATTATATTTAGCAGTATAATGTAGTACTGACACTAGATTTAGATTTTCTTCTTACACAGTAATTTTCATTTTGGGTGAACATATTGTCACTATCCATGATACATATTGTTGCATTTTTGTATTGTGATATTTTGTGACACGATTTATTGTTACAATTGAACTTAAAATGAATTGTTTCGCTGTTCATTTCTCTCTTTGCGCACAGCTTAGTAATAATTCTGACCATGATATTCAGATACATAAGCAGAGATTTTAATTTCACACAGCCCAGCACACATTTTAAAATATCTGATGAATGAAAATAATATCTATGCCCTCAGTGCAGGATTTATATTTACAAATGAGTAAAAAAAAATTTGCATGTGCATTGTTGCTGCTTTTTTCCCCTTTCTACTTTTTTTTTTTATATTAACCTGCCCCAATTCTTATTTGTTTACACTGAATATATCGCAATATGTTGCAAGTTTTTGTAGTTATATACAGTGTGGTTTATTTTTAGTGCTTAGTCTAAAAATCTCCCTATTGATCTTTATATTCTGTTTTAACAATGGTGAATCTGATTATCATGGTCAAAGAGCCTGTGCATCAGCTCCTGTCACAGATGAATGAGAACTCAACATTAGGATCATTTCAGTATCAATGTTTTTTTTTCCCTCCCAGTAGGTTTATCATTGTGTCAGGAGGTGGAGCTCTCTGATTAGTTTGACTTGACTTATGGCTTGTTTCTGAATGGAATCACATCATTGTCACTCTATGTAAGAGCATCAACCAACATGTGCCTTGCTGTCTTTGTAATTTTGGTTCTTCATATAGGTGAGTATTGATTAATTTCTCTGAATTAATTACTTCAATTATATAATAATTGTATTGATCAGAATTGCTTTTAACAGATATTTAAATGAATAAATGTGCTTCTTATTTTACTATGCAATTTTATATCTTGTTTGTTTCATTTTATTTCATTGTTTCTCACAGGGAACATCCTGGCAAACATGATTACGTCTCATGACTCACAAAAACAAGTTTTAGAAGGTGAAAGTGTAAAACTCACATGTAACTACAGCGGAGTACCTGATACTCTCCAGTGGTACATTGAATATCCCAGATCTACACCAAAGTACCTCCTCTACATCTATGAAAGTGGCTTGATAAGTGACAACATACCAGAGCGTTTAACGCCAACAATTAATAAAACTACAAAACGTGTGGATCTGGAGATCTCTTCTGCTGAAGTATCAGACTCTGCTCTGTATTACTGCGCTCTGCAGCCCACAGTGACAGGAAACACAGCTACGCTGTACGAAAACTTCAAACAGAGAGAAATGTATTTAACAAGTGGAGCACTGTACTCCATATTTTTTTTAACAAAATAGATAAACATATGTTTCTCTGAAAAAAAACTCTCATTATATTATATTACACAATTTCGTGTTTTGCATATATTAACCACTGTTAAATCAATTCAGTTAAATTTGTGCATTGCTGTGCTTTTATTTTATTTTTATTGATTGATTTTATTGTACAAAGTAAAATGTTGTAAAGCTGCATCTCCTAATCATATAAGTTTAGGTTGTCACTCTGCTGCTTCTTGTTCAAGAATAACTTATTTTTAGCACAGTTCTAGTTAGAACTGATATCCATCTCTGTCTATACTAGTGCTGTCTTTGAAGAGCAGAGGAATCACCAAACCTGATTTGGGTTACAGATAAATTAGGACATGATGAGTTTTTGGTAACACCTGCAGGTGTCTGAAACTAAAATAGACATGTACGTTAACGCTAAACATCCGCTATATTTCAAAAAAAGATAACTTGAGATAACATGATTAGAAATGTACTTACAATTTTTTTAAGAAAAACATTCACTACTGTCAAAAATCTAAAAATATTGAATCTATATAATAGCAAAAAAAAAATTTGTTTTGTTTGTCAAATTTTGGTTGATTAACAATGCTTCATTAACCTGTTTAAAAGTAATTAAGAAAGCTAATTAGCTAATAATCGGATCTATAGCATGATCTAAAGCATATAGTTATTACTACAATAAGGAATTTATTTATAAATGTTGGTTAAAAAACAGTGATGGTGTCTAATTTCACTGGGAAAAAAAATAGCTCTATTTAAATGTCTTCTGTAGTTTTACTTTGATCTCAGAACAAAATAAATGAAAACCCAAAACAAGCACTTATGTAAATCAGAATGTTTGTGGTTTGACATTTTATATCAGTTTTATGTTTGTCTATTTTTTTGCAACAGTGCTAAATGTACATTGTTCAACTCTCATCAGAACATTTTTAAGAAGAAAGTCTAACTCAATGTGATGTAAAAAAAAAAAAAAAAAAAAAAAATGTATACTTCAAAATATTCAGCATTGGTTTCACAAAGTGAATAAAATCATGCATTCTTTTCTCATAGTTTCTCTCCCATTCATTTCTCCTGGCCAATTTCATTTAAATATTGAACCCTCAGATGATGAGATGTGTGGGTGGAGCTTTCAGAGACATTCAAGAGAAAGTGTCATTTCTCAATATTCATTTGTGTTTTACAGTGCAGTCATGATGTTCCTGTGCTCTCTGCTTCTGCTGACAGTAATACAGGGTATGTAGACTGATTTAAATATAAATATATTTAGAACTATGTAACTATAATGCACCTGTTAATGTCAAATATCTGATTTTGTGATTCAATTTTCCATGACTTTTGACAATTATCATTATTTTTGATGAATGTGTTCTACACATTTTGCAGATGAATGTTTTGCACAGACAATAACACCACTGCAGGGCAGAACACAAGTTACTGAAGGGGAAACAGTCATTCTCTCATGCAAATATGATGTCAGTGTACAGAATATACTTTGGTATCGACAATATCCTGGATCAGGACTGGAATTTCTGCTCCTTGTCGTTGAGTCATCCAAGAAGACTGTAGTATATGCAGATCCCAAAATTCCTAGACTGGATGGCAACATGAACATGGGAGATAAGAAAGTGGATCTGGAGATCTCCTCTGCTGAAGTGACAGACTCTGCTCTGTATTACTGCGCTCTGAGGCCCACAGTGACAGAAAACACAACAACACTGTACAAAAACCTCCAACCACACTCCATATGCAATAAATGAATAATTAAATCACTTTCAAACCATTTCTATCTTCTTCTAATTAAACTTCAAAGAACTATAATTCAAAGAGCTTTACAGAAAGGAATTAAAATAAAAGCAAAATAAAAGCAAAGAAAATTAAAACAGTTATAAAAGAAATTAAAAGAGATATATGATACAGTTATAAAATTAATTAAAAGAGTAAAAAGATAGATAAACTTCTATCATATTTTTCACAACTCCCAGTTTTACTCTGAAATTTTCCCATGGTTATTATGATTTTGGCGCACCTAAGACATCTATTGGAAGTCTCCGATGGACCCGATTTTCCCCTAAAATCGGACAGGAGGAGCTCTAGGACTGACTCACGGGGTAACCTCGGGTTCACTGCCCCATCAGTCCCCACCCCAAAAACCCATTTGTTCGGAAGCTCTAGGAATGGAATCAATCCAGTCCGCACCCCACAGAACCTTGAGTTTAATTACACATCAAACTCACTACTCCAACACAGACTCTACAGATTATTGTTTTAGTGCAGGAACTATTTATTATTTCCTTATATACTATAAAATATATTATACAATAGTTTGCCTTCTCTAAAATATAAATGCTTGCTAACTAAATGAGATTAAAGTATTTAACAGTTACATGCAGTCGAATCTTTGTTATATTAGTATATGAACTGTAAAGTGCAATTAATAATTCATCAAATAAACAAAACAATAAATAAACTTATATAAACCAATAACCACTACACAGTATGCACCGTAATGTGATGTAATATGTGGTACTAACTGGAGTCAGCTAATTTCCTGGTTCTTTAAAAGCATAAAAATGAGAAAGTTCAAATATGCACAAATATATTTTTTTTTTTCAACATTTTTCAACAAATTTCTACAGTTGGCACCATAGAAAACTGTGATGTGATGTCTGAAATTATCCACAAGTGGGCGCTCTTCAACCAAAAATGAAAATAACGTGAACCAAATCTTCAAAGGCACGTAAGAGGAGGAGATACAATGTATTACTTCAGGCATGCAGAGGTTTCAAAGATTGTTCAACATAGTGGCTCATTTGTTCCTCATCAGAAATGATATCCCTTTTTTGTCTATGGCTTATCTCAATCTTAACAGGTAAGATAAATGCAATTAATCAAATAAGCATAACTGAGAAGAGAAAATTCACAGTATACTTCACTTCATCTCCATTCATTATTCCTATCTTTCTTCCCCTCTTTCTCTTAGGGAATGCTTCTAGTGAGGGAATAGCACCAGTCTCTCCTAATGAATTTGTCTCAGAAGGTAAAACAATCACCCTGTCCTGCAATTACACTGGATCAGCTGCTACAGATGCTCTCCATTGGTATCGTCAATACCCGAGATCCAGGCCAGACTTCCTGTTTCTGGTTAATGAAGCTAAATTTAAGCAACCAGCTGACCCTCCAATTCCAGGAATATCTGCTAGATTAAATGAGGAGAAGAATCGTGTGGATCTGGAGATCACTGGCACTGCATTATCTGATTCTGCTCTGTATTACTGCGCCTTGCAGCCCACAGTGACAGGAAACATACATGCACTGTACAAAAATGAGACACATTCAAAATAGAGGCTGGAATTTGTGTTCATTGTCTCTACTCAATGGCTGGAAGTATTGAATGATTATCCATGTTTGCATTCAAGCATTTTGATCTAGCAACTTTAAAGGTAGGGTTGGCAATTTTAGGAGTGGCTAGCAATAGCAAGCTAGCTTTGGAAGCATGAGATCCAACCCTCACTTCAGAGCATCTACAAAGCCACGTCTCCAAAAGACATGAACGCACAGCAGATTCTGCAAAGCGTCACGAGACGGCGTTAAATGACTTCATAACATTACAATACTAATGAACGAAAGCAACTTACAGAGCTCTTGTACCACCTGACTTGTACCACCTGACTGCTGCAGATTAATTTCAGCATTGATAGTGTTGACATAGAGACACATAAATCTGAGTATGAGCTCCGGGTAGAACGTCACTGGTTGCCATCTCGTAATTATGGTTATGACATGGCGTGAACAGCATAAGCTCATTGTTTTGGTACAGGAGGAACTGTAGAAGGCGCCTGCTGTTTGTTTATGGCACTTTGTGACTGACTGTCTACAACTCTGCATCGCTTTACGGAACGTGCTGATGATGTGTAATGTCTGCGCGAGCAGGGTGCAGGGAGGTATGAAAATACATACACATATTGTCAAACGTTTTGGGTCGTCTGCCTTTACATGCACATGAACTTTAATGATATCCCATTCTTATTCCGTATAGGGTTTAATATCGGCTCTTCTGGGAAGACTTTCCACAAGGTTTAGAAGTGTGTTTATGCGAATTTTTGACCATTATTCTAGAAGCGCATTTGTGATGTTGGACGAGAAGGCCTGGCTCGCAGTCTCTTCTCTAATTCATCCCAAATGTGTTCTATCGGGTTGAGGTCAGGAATCTGTGCAGGCCAGTCAAGTTCTTGCACACCAAACTCACTCATCCTTCATGGACCTTGTTTTGTGCACTGGTGCGCAGTCATCATAGAACAGGAAGGGGCCATCCCCAAACTGTTCCCACAAAGTTGGGAACATGAAATTGTCCAAAATGTCGTGGGTATGCTGAAGGATTACATTTGGCAGACACTTTTATCCAAAGCGACTTAGATTGCATTTCAGTGTACACATTTACATTCTTATCAGGTCTTGCTTTCCCTGGGAATTGAACTCATGACCTTGGCATTGCAAGCACCAACGCTCTACTGTTTGAGCTACAGGAAAGCTACAGGAAAGCTACAGGGGCCAAGCCCAACCCCTGAAAAACAACCCATCACCACAATCCCCCCTCCACCAAACTTTACACTTGGCACAATGCAGTCAGGCAAGTACCGGTCTCCTGGCAACCGTCAAACCCAGACTCGTCCATCGGATTGCCAGACAGTGAAGCGCGGCGTGCTTTACACCACTGCATCTGATGCTTTGCATTGCACTTGGTGATGTAAGGCTAGGATGCACTGCTCGGCCATGGAAACCCAGTTCATGAAGCTCTACACACTGTTCTTGAGCTAATCTGAAGGCCACACAAAGTTTGGAGATCTGTAGCTTTTGACTCTAAAGAAAGTTGGTGAGTTCTGCGCTATGATTTTACGTGGCCTACCACTTCGTGGCTGAGTTGAGTCCCAATTGCTTCCACTTTGTCATAATGCCACTAACAGTTGACCGTGGAATATTTAGTAGAGAGGGAATTCATTATTGAACAGATGGCAACCTATCACGGTACCACGCTTGAATTCACTGAGCTCCTGAGAGCGAGCCATTCTTTCACAAATGTTTGTAGAAGCAGTCTGCATGCCTAGGTGCTTGATTTTATACAACTGTGGCCGTGGAAGTGATTGGAACACCTGAATTTAATGATTTGGAGGGGTGTCCCAATACTTTTGGCAATATAGTGTATGTTGACAGAAAGGTAGGACATCTTTGCATTCGGACCGAATTCAATGATTGGGCGGACATTTTTGGGTCCTGAGACTTCCACAATATATAGACATCTTCTATTCATGGGCGTAGCTTGTGGGGGTGGGGGGCTACTTTGAGATTCTGTTGATAAACATGTTTATAGTGCATGTTTTCACATGTTTACTGCAAGCCCTGCAACAATAGACATAGTGCAAGTCAATTCATGTGCGATGTATCTGGTTGCCATGACAATCTCACGCTTGCTCTATGCAATCAGTAAAACAACTTAAATGATACGAGTGCGAATTTGTAAGTTTTCTATAAGAAAAAAGCTAAAATGTAGGCCTATTTAAAAGTGTGACTGACCAAATCAACTGCTTTAAAGCTAATGATTAATCTTGAGATTCCGAGTTTTGATTGTCTTATTATTGTTTCCTTAACAGCTGACCTTGTGTTCAACACACAATATTTCTGTCACTATGAACTATCTATCTATATAATCATATACTGTATATAGGCTACCCAAAATGTATTTCACATTCTTCCATGTATGACATGTTTTGTGTAATCATAATCACACTGAGATATGTGGGTGGAGCTTCAAGAGATTGAGTTGGCATTCATCTCTTATGATTTCAGTCTGTTCTTCAGCAGTGCAAAAATGAGATCGCTTTTTTACCTACTTGTACTATTAGCCATTCAGGGTGAGTAGAATTAAGTAACTTCTTCATTATTTAATACTATTTGAATTCTTGTATATTTACAAAAACATTACTATTTATTTATGTAAATACATAGTAAAAAAATAAATAATTCATAACTGTTCAGATTATAGATAATGATAATGGCTGAACATTTTGTTTATTTTTATTTTTTCTGATTTGTCATGCTCTATTTGCAGAATCCTTTGGCCAGTCAATAACACCATTGCAGACCACAAAACATGCCACTGAGAGAGAGCAAGTCCTTCTCTCATGCAAATATGATAGCCAAGCACGTACTTTACAGTGGTATCGACAATATCCTGGATCCAGACCTCAGTTTCTGCTTCTTGTTTATGAATCAGGCAGTGTAACACATGCAGAACCCCCTTTTCCAAGACTGGATGCCAATGTGAATAAGGTGGAGAAGCAGGTAGATCTGAATATCTCTTCTGCTGCAGTCACAGATTCAGCGCTGTACTACTGCGCCCTGGAGCCCACAGTGACAGGAAGAACAGCCACACTGTACAAAAACCTCTATGAGGAGGAATGTTAAACTAATGTTAAAGTCAGCATACAACTTTTCTTCCTTATTGTGACGCATATCTGAGTGACGTAGCAACTTAAACTGTAGGGCGAGTTTTGATTTTGTCCATAGGAAATTGACTGGATCTTTGTGGTTTGCTGTTGCTGTGATCTCATGTGATTGACAGGTTGTCCCGCCCTCACGTCGAAAAACACTTCATCAGAGATGGCAAGAGATGTCTTGCCAAGAAGGCGAAGTTATTTTGATTAAAGATTATGAGGACACATAAATAAATAAAAAATGATGTGCACAGTTGAATCATATATACTAAATATTGCAATATTCAATAAAAAAAAAAAAAAAAAAAAAAAAAAAACAGAATTGTCCATTTTGATTTTATGGAGACTTTAAATGTCCTGTAAGACTATAATATAATGAAAATGAAAGACAATATTATGTGTTCTTAGCCTTCCATATAATCTAATAGTATTGGTTTAACGTCACTGTTGTGATCATACACTTAAATAAAGATTTTGGATCTTTGACTTAAACATTATAATACTTTAATATATTACTTTCTCTTTTTTTGAAAAATAAAAAAATAAAATTTCGCTTTCAAACTAAAAAAAGAGGAAGATTTTACACTTGCAAAGCTTGGCATTTTCAGAAAAGTTTAATTTAATTATAGCATTCTAGACTCATTTTTTAATATCATTCTTCAGTTAATGAAATAGTATTTGTGTCAATCTTATTTCAAGACCAAACTAAATCTGATAAAGATAGCACTATGTCTCTGA
This sequence comes from Rutilus rutilus, assembly GCF_951802725.1. Lineage (NCBI taxonomy): Eukaryota > Metazoa > Chordata > Actinopteri > Cypriniformes > Leuciscidae > Rutilus > Rutilus rutilus. The sequence goes on from NC_140214.1 coordinate 15,776,342, forward strand.
ATGCTTTCACTGATTGTTATGGGTGGAGCTTTGAAGGATCTCACAAAAATCTCACAATTCTGTCTGCAGTTTTCATTCGTGGTTCAAGATGATGCTCCTGTGCTCTCTGCTTGTGTTTTCAGTAACTCAATGTAAGTAGCTTTGTTTAAAACTGGAATAGTAATTAATTGTATTTTATGCAAGTTCATAGTATTTATTTGCTATTTGATTTACATTTTCTGAACGTCTTCATCTTGTTATACTTCCTAACTGAATGTTTTCTATTCTATGCAGATACATTTGCGCAGTCAATAAGACCATTGCAGAAGAATGTGCATGTAACTGAGGGGAAGCCGGTCACTCTCTCATGTGAATATAATGGCAGTGCAAACAGTCTGCATTGGTATCGACAGTATCCTAGATCCAAGCCTGAATTTGTGCTCCTCGTCCTGGAATCATCCTCAAAACATGTTACATATGCAGTTCCCCGAATCCCTGGAATGGATGGACAAATGAGTATGAGTAAAAAACGTGTGGATCTGGAGATCTCCTCTGCTACAGTATCAGATGCTGCTCTGTATTACTGCGCCCTGCAGCCCACAGTGACAGGAAACACATCATCACTGTACAAAAACCTAAAGAAAGAGAAAGAACATAACATCTGTCTTTTGTCATACACTCATGTTTGTTTGCAGATTGAGCCAATTAAATTGATTGAACTGATTGGAATTGTCAAAATGCTTGAGTACTTTCCATAAATAAGAAATTATTTAAAAAAAAATAGCTTTATAAATAATGTAAAAAAGAATGGACATTTTAACATAAACATCACATTAATGCTGTGCATGGTAAAACAAATAGATAATACTTTGTGGACAAGATTTTAGGTTTACATTTACATGAATGAATAAAGGGAATGTGAATGTATTTTGTCCAGTAACTGTCTCTCTTCATTTTAAATCTCTTTCACTATAAAAAGAAAGATAGCTAAACTTTCTGGAAAAAATTGTGGATTTAGCGGTCCAGTAAATTAACTCTGTTCTTTGTGCCCAACAACTTTATTTTATATAAACTGGTTGCCTATATTCAAAACCCTCATACAACACCCTTACACTCTTAAAAATAAAGGTCCCAAAAGGGATTTTCAGCAATGCCATATATAGAACAACCATTTTTGGATTCCCCAAAGAACCTTTCAATGAACAGTAAAAAAAGAAAATAAAATCTTAATATCAAGAGTGGTTGAAAAAAAATATGGGATGGGAGGAAAGAATATATTTCAAGGCTTTTGCATTCACCCAAGACATTTTGCGTGGGCTCACAGAGAACTAAAATGTTTTGAGAGAGCACGTTAAATTTCTCGGGGGAACACAAACATTTTGCGTAAAAATGCAAAGTTTCTTTGGGAAAGCAAAACATTTATGATGTCCAACAAAATATGCTGTACCTTGAATGATTACATTGTTCTCTCACAGCTGACTGATTTAAATTCATTATTGCAGCCACAAGGTGGCATTATGTCCATACATAAGTCTCATAACACACTAGCCTTGCCATTAGTGATGCTTATGTTTTCTATAGCACTGATATAAACGGGTATAAAATCAGCAGTATCTCATATAAAATATACCTTTTACATCAGGCAAACTACTTGTCCTTAAATAGCTACTGAAATTAATAATACAAACTAATCAGTAATCAGTAAAGTAATAGCATAAAATGTACAGCAGATGGCAGCCTTCACTCAGATTACAGAATATTTGAACCTTCAATTGGTGGAACAGTGCCCAGTATCTCTTATTTATAAAGTTTGGGCTGCTTGCGAGGATCCGTGATGTTTCTAAGCAATGTCTGGTTCATTCTTCTCTTTTCAGGTAAGTAAGCTATGTGACATTTTTAAGTAAACCTTCCAAAAATAAGTCATCATAGACATTAATCATTTGTGTTGAATGGGTAATAAACTGCAATGCTCTGCCTGTTTCAGGTGATATAAGTGGAGAAGGAATAGTGCCTCTCTCCTCATCTGAACTTGTTAGCACTGCTGACTCTATCACTTTGGCCTGCAAATACGATGGGTCTTACAGCAGTGATTCTCTCCTGTGGTATCGTCAATACAGCAGCTTTAAACCAGAGTTTTTGTTTCTGGTTAGTGAAGCCAATCTTGAGCAGCCAGCTGACCCTCCAATACCTGGAGTGTCTGCTAAATTAAATGAGGAGAAAAATCGTGTGGATCTGGAGATCTCCTCTGCTTCAGTTACGGACTCTGCAACGTATTACTGTGCCCTGCAGCCCACAGTGACAGGAAACTCAAAACCCCTGTACAAAATTAAGATGAAACATCTAAAATGACGAACTACACTAAATAGAGCATGATGCTCTAATATATATATATATATATATGTGTGTGTGTGTGTGTGTGTGTGTGTGTGTGTGTGTGTGTGTGTGTGTGTGTGTGTGTATTTGTGTAAAACTGCAACCACAACATGTATATAACTGGAAAGCTAAGCAGTTTTTAAACTGCGTTTTTAAATTGTGTTTAAACCGTTTCAGGTGAAAACAAATATATCTAAAATATATCATATCTAAATGCTCTGAAAGTTGATGTGACAAGCATATACAGTACATTCCACTATCATGCATTTCTAGTGATTAAACTGTTACTTGTCAATCAAGTGGCAATACAGATGCTTTTTCTCATCTATTACTGAAGTGACAGACCCTGTTCTAAAAGATGTTCCCCCAATTAAATCTTATGTTGTATATGATCTCTTTTGTGTATACGTATAACCATATAAAAGATGCATATTAATGAACAGATACAATTACTGAAGGTGCCCTATATTCTTCTTCTTCTGTGAAAAGTTATTAGTAAAAGCTACAAAATATATATATATTTTTTTTTTTATTTGATTTAGAGTTCCTGTAATGAAGTAAAACACCCCGATCTAAAATATAGGCCTGGAGTAGGACAAGAAATGCTGTAGAAACATTCATCTGACTCAGAGGGTGGAGTTTTGTGTCTCTGAATGGATCTCACAAAAGTGCAGGTGCCCATATTATGTGATGAAACAGACATCATGATTTTGGCATCCAATACATCAACCATTATGTTTATTTACACACTTATGACTTTATGGATCCATCTGGGTGAGATAAACTCATGCACACACATTTTTCCTTCCTCTAAATTAATATAATTAATGTTGAATTAAATCTGAATCTTATGTAATTTTATTTAATGACTCCTGTCGAGCTGCTTCCCTATAACCAAACTATTTTATTTTGTTAGGTGAGACAGAGGCAAATGCAATCTTCCCACTTTCACCTATAAAGAGCACTGTTGTAGGTGGAAATGTAACTATATCCTATAGTTACAAAGGATTCAATGGAAGTGTGCTAAATGTACAGTGGTACAAACAATATGGAAGATCAAAACTAAAGTTCATTGTCTACAGCTATCCACAGGGAGGTCCAGCCTTACCCATAACCATAGCACGATCTTCTGCCAAATTTGATCAAGACCTTCAACAAGTGGATCTAAAGATCTCAAATGTTGCTTGAGCAGATTCAGCTGTGTACTACTGCGCACTGCAGCCCACAGTCACAGAACACTAAGAGCTTACCATACAACAATATCATATAGTTTAGATTTAAGGCATTACATGTCAGAGTGTTGTTTTTTTTTTTTTTTTGGAGATTTCAAATTCATACAGGACATGATTTGGAGTCAATCCCAATACCATAACAATTCAAATGGTTGATAAATGAAAAACAACATTTCTTCACAAACTAGCAACACACTTATCCTTAATTCACAGATGCCCTTATGACACATTTAAGATGTATATTATGTGGATGTCTTTACTTGTTTGTTGGAATGAGTTGTTTTCAATTTGAGAAATTTTTCAAACCAAATTTCAAACTTTTTTTTTTTTTTTTTTGCAATTGCAATTGCAATTGCAATAAAGAAGTGAGAGGTAATTTCGGTAATTTCTAAGAATCAATAGACTAGAGGGTCCCACAATCCATTGGGTGGAGCTTGGTGAAAAGGGGTACAGCAGAGGGCAGTCCTGTGTTTCCCCAGATCTCATTTTGTATGTCATCTCCACCAGTCATAATGTTTTTGTTTTGCTTCACCATTTTGGCACTTCTTACAGGTATTTAAATTTGATATTTACATTTGTTAATATATCTATATACCTCTATAAAAGTATACTAATGAAGAATTAAATACTGAAAGCGCCCCGATAATAATATTCCTCTGTTGTTTATAATTTCCCAGAGAGTGTTTTTGCAAATGCAATTACACCACAATCTACTGAAAAGCCTGCTTTAGAAGGAGGAAAGACGACTCTTTCCTGCAACTACGATGGAAGTAATATACAGAGTTTGCAGTGGTACAGACAGTATCCCAACACTGCCCCTGAATATCTGTTGCAAGCTTTTGAAAATCTGGGTCCCGTGGAGAAGGACCGCTATGCCGCTGAAGCGCTGAAGGACAAAAAACAACTAAATCTGGAGATCTCCAAAACTGAGATAGCAGACTCTGCAATATACTACTGTGCCCTGGTGCCCACAGTAACAGGAAACCCTTCTACACTGTACAGAAACTTGAGTACGATCCTCATTTCAGAAAATATCTGAACAACAACACCTCTCCCGCAACCATGCAAAAGATTCAAATATGATACTGCAAGTTCATATCACAAAACTGTCTCAATCTGCTGTGATCAACAGCAGCATTAAACTGACCCTTCAGTGTTCTTAAACTTGCAGGATTTGTTTTTTTCCACAGGATTATTATTTTATTACCTGTTTTCTTTTCCATTTTGACAAACTACACAATGTGTGTCTTTTAAACTTTACAATTTTGCAATTAAAAAAAAATTAATTTGCAATTGCAGTAAAGAAGTGAGATGTAATTTCCTCATGTCTGTTGAGGGAAATCGGTAATTTCTAAGAATCAATAGACTAGAGGGTCCCACAATCCATTGGGTGGAGCTTGGTGAGAAGGGGTACAGCAGAGGGCAGTCCTGTGTTTCCCCAGATCTCATTTTGTATGTCATCTCCACCAGTCGTAATGTTTTTGTTTTGCTTCACCATTTTGGCACTTCTTACAGGTATTTAAATTTGATATTTACATTTGTTAATATATCTATATACCTCTATAAAAGTATACTAATGAAGAATTGAATACTGAAAGCGCCCCGATAATAATATTCCTCTGTTGTTTATAATTTCCCAGAGAGTGTTTTTGCAAATGCAATTACACCCCAATCTACTGAAAAGCCTGCTTTAGAAGGAGGAAAGACGACTCTTTCCTGCAACTACGATGGAAGTAATATAAGGAGTTTGCAGTGGTACAGACAGTATCCCAACACTGCCCCTGAATATCTGTTGCAAGCTTTTGAAAATCTGGGTCCAGAGGAGAAGGACCGCTATGCCGCTGAAGCGCTGAAGGACAAAAAACAACTAAATCTGGAGATCTCCAAAACTGAGATAGCAGACTCTGCAATATACTACTGTGCCCTGGTGCCCACAGTAACAGGAAACCCTTCTACACTGTACAAAAACCTGAGATGATGAAAAATGCATTAATAACATCTTGAGCAAACTTTCTCAGATTTTAAACAATATCAGAACAACAACATCTGTTACCAAACAAAATGTTGATCTCTTTGAAGTCTTGTCACATATACAAGTACAAGTCTAGTATTTATCAGAGAAAAACGACTCAAGACCTCAAAGAGGGTGGAGCTCTCTCACTAAGAGGGTGATACAAAGATTCTCTATGTTTACTGTCATCACTCCAAAGATCACCCATCATGTTTCTCTTTTGTTGGATATTTTCATTATTCATTGGTAAGAGATGTTCTAATTTTCAGGGTATCATCCCCCAATGTGCTAAAGAATAAAAGCCAGAGAATGCATGTGAAGTAAATTTCGAGCAACCAATGCATGAGTTTATGATGACAATATCTAATTCCTGTTTTATTAACAAACATGCATTTCTCTTTTTTTTTTTTCACGAATTTCTTTTGCAAACACAATATACCCATTATCCTCTGAAAAGCATGTTTTCAGAGGTGAAAATGTGATTCTTACTTGTAACTACAGTGTTGATGTAGATAATCTGCAGTGGTATCGCCAGAATCCTGGATCTCGACCTGAGCACCTCATTCTCATCACAGAATATTCAGAACCTGATCTTTCACTTCGTCTGTCAGCAAAAGCTAAAAAAGACATAAAACAAGTGAATCTTACAATCTCATCTGCTGAAGAAACAGATTCTGCTCTGTACTACTGTGCCCTGCAGCTAGGGTTGCCAACTTCAGAAAAGGAAAATGCGGGACAATCGTGGTTATTTATAGGAAAATGAGGGACACTCAAAATATTTGTACTGTATCACACAATGTACGTCATTTCAGTGTCTGCAGTTAAGTTTGTGTTTAAAAGATTATCAGACATAAACACATTTGTATTGCTTAACCTATTTATGTATTTAATTCTAAAAATAATTTTAATATCATACATGAAAAGTCACATTACAAACAAACCATAGTTCAAAATAACAGCATTTATCTAAAATAGAAAGCTTTTTTAACATTATACACTAGGCTTACAGTTCAAAAGTTTGGGGTTAGTTAGTAAGATTATTTTTTGGGGAAAAAAATAAAGAAAGTAATTGCCTACTTTTATTCAGCAAGGATGCATTACATTAATCAAAAGTGACAGTTAAGATAATGTTACAAAAGCTTTCTATGTACTTTCTAAAAGCTTTAAAACATTAATAATAATCAGAAATGTTTTTTGAGCATATTATTCCCTCAGGTAGATTACATGTTTTCTTGCGTGGCTGGATGTTAGACTCATGAACAATAATCACGTTGTTTGCATTCGCCAAAATTGATTAGCCGAAATCAAAACTTGGACAGTGAAAGGAAATTACCGTTAGCGCGAGACGAGTCCGGCTTGAAGCGGAAGCGACCAGACGGCAGAGGATGTTCGCAAATCAAACAATGATTTGTCTCAAAACAGTGATTAAAAAAAGCTGTGATTGGATGATGACAGGTGTCGGTGATCATTCTCAAGTGTCGTGGTCAGCACTGCTGCTGTTGCTGTTGTATCAGTCAGTGGTTTATCAGCTTGTCAAAAAACGGGACACGGGAGGTCACGCACGGGACAAATAAATTGTGTTAACATTGATTTTTTTTTTTTTTTTTTTAAAGCAGAAACGATTAAAGACATCATAGACTAAAAATATATTTCCAAACCAGTTCATTTCAAACCGTTTTAATGTGTTTGTTTGGTGTTTCAAAAGTAAAGTCACTCACTCAGCCCAGAAGAGGGCGCTGTGCTCCACACACTGTAGTCCTCATGCATATCATGATCACACAAGTCTTTGACATCCAGAAGTAAGCCAGTTATTTCCTCAGAGCATAGCATTAAAGTCAGTGATGATTATAGAAATCTAAATCCTGATCCATTCATCACTATTTTTTAAATTGAACAATTTTGATAAATTCAGATAAATCATAAAAATATTGCATAGGCCTACTGTATATATTTAAATGAAACGGTTTGTATGCAGCACCATCTAAAAAGAATACAAAAAAATAATTATATATATATGTACTTAATTATATATACTCGCCCTCACGTTTCTCCAAACCGAAATTTAAGTCCATTAAAATTTGGAGTTCACCAGTTGTGTACATCAGACACTCTACACCATATAAGGAGAAGAAGGCGGAGCAGAAAACAACAGCACACAAATCTCATATAGATTTCACTTAGATTTGAATGTAGGCCTATGAAAGTGAATAAGATTTGAGAACTTACAGTAGAAAAGTCTCACAGGTCACAGGGTGTGGCTACAAAAGAAACACAGAAGGCACTTGCTCTTTCTCTATCCCAGTATTAGGATGCTGTTTTTTTACTTTACAGTCATGGCACTTCTTTCAGGTGATTGATTTATATTTATTTCAAAGCTATAAATGTTGTCTTTGAGCATATCAAAATATTTTTTTCTGATGCTGAATTAATGTTAGTTTTTTCTTCTGTTGTTGTATTTCCAGACAATGTTCTTGCAAATGCAATAACATCCCAGTCTACTGAAAAGCCTGCTTTAGAAGGAGAGAAGATGACTCTTTCCTGCAACTACAGTGGAACCACTATTAACAGTTTTCTGTGGTACAGACAGTCTTCCAACACTGCCCCTGAATATCTCTTGCAAGCTTTTGAAAATCTGGGTCCCGTGGAGAAGGACCACTATGCCGCTGAAGCGCTGAAGGACAAAAAACAACTAAATCTGGAGATCTCCAAAACTGAGATAGCAGACTCTGCAATATACTACTGTGCCCTGGTGCCCACAGTAACAGGAAACCCTTCTACACTGTACAAAAACCTGAGTACGATCCTCATTTCAGAAAATATCTGAACAACAACACCTCTCCCGCAACCATGCAAAAGATTCAAATATGATACTGCAAGTTCATATCACAAAACTGTCTCAATCTGCTGTGATCAACAGCAGCATTAAACTGACCCTTCAGTGTTCTTAAACTTGCAGGATTTGTTTTCTTCCACAGAATTATTATTTTATTACCTGTTTTCTTTTCCATTTTGATAAACTACACAATGTGTGTCTTTTAAACTTTACAATTGTGCAATTTAAAAAAATTTTTTTTTTCAATTGCAGTAAAGAAGTGAGATGTAATTTCCTCATGTCTGTTGAGGGAAATCGGTAATTTCTAAGTATCAACAGACTAGAGGGTCCCACAATCCATTGGGTGGAGCTTGGTGAGAAGGGGTACAGCAGAGGGCAGTCCTGTGTTTCCCCAGATCTCATTTTGTATGTCATCTCCACCAGTCGTAATGTTTTTGTTTTGCTTCACCATTTTGGCATTTCTTACAGGTATTTAAATTTGATATTTACATTTGTTAATATATCTATATACCTCTATAAAAGTATACTAATGAAGAATTAAATACTGAAAGCGCCCCGATAATAATATTCCTCTGTTGTTTATAATTTCCCAGAGAGTGTTTTTGCAAATGCAATTACACCCCAATCTACTGAAAAGCCTGCTTTAGAAGGAGGAAAGACGACTCTTTCCTGCAACTACGATGGAAGTAATATACAGAGTTTTCAGTGGTACAGACAGTATCCCAACACTGCCCCTGAATATCTGTTGCAAGCTTTTGAAAATCTGGGTCCAGAGGAGAAGGACCGCTATGCCGCTGAAGCGCTGAAGGACAAAAAACAACTAAATCTGGAGATCTCCAAAACTGAGATAGCAGACTCTGCAATATACTACTGTGCCCTGGTGCCCACAGTAACAGGAAACCCTTCTACACTGTACAAAAACATGAGATGATGAAAAATGCATTAATAACATCTTGAGCAAACTTTCTCAGATTTTAAACAATATCAGAACAACAACATCTGTTACCAAACAAAATGTTTATCTCTTTGAAGTCTTGTCACATATACAAGTACAAGTCTAGTATTTATCAGAGAAAAACGACTCAAGACCTCAAAGAGGGTGGAGCTCTCTCACTAAGAGGGTGATATAAAGTTTCTCTATGTTTACTGTCATCACTCCAAAGATCACCCATCATGTTTCTCTTTTGTTGGATATTTTCATTATTCATTGGTAAGAGATGTTCTAATTTTCAGGGTATCATCCCCCAATGTGCTAAAGAATAAAAGCCAGAGAATGCATGTGAAGTAAATTTCGAGCAACCAATGCATGAGTTTATGATGACAATATCTAATTCCTGTTTTATTAACAAACATGCATTTCTCTCTTTTTTTTACAGGAATTTCTTTTGCAAACACAATATACCCATTATCCTCTGAAAAGCATGTTTTCAGAGGTGAAAATGTGATTCTTACTTGTAACTACAGTGTTGATGTAGATAATCTGCAGTGGTATCGCCAGAATCCTGGATCTCGACCTGAGCACCTCATTCTCATCACAGAATATTCAGAACCTGATCTTTCACTTCGTCTCTCAGCAAAAGCTAAAAAAGACATAAAACAAGTGAATCTTACAATCTCATCTGCTGAAGAAACAGATTCTGCTCTGTACTACTGTGCCCTGCAGCCCACAGTGACAGGAAACCTGGGAACACTGTACAAAAACATGGGATGTATTACATTTGTGTTAACATAGATTTTTTTTTTTTTAAAGCAGAAACGATTAAAGACATCATAGACTAAAAATATATTTCCAAACCAGTTAATTTCAAACCGTTTTAATGTGTTTGTTTGGTGTTTCAAAAGTAAAGTCACTCACTCAGCCCAGAAGAGGGCGCTGTGCTCCACACACTGTAGTCCTCATGCATATCATGATCACACAAGTCTTTGACATCCAGAAGTAAGCCAGTTATTTCCTCAGAGCATAGCATTATAGTCAGTGATGATTATAGAAATCTAAATCCTGATCCATTCATCACTATTTTTTTAAATTGAACAATTTTGATATTCAGATAAATCATAAAAATATTGCATAGGCCTACTGTGTATATATATATATATATGTGTGTGTGTGTGTGTGTGTGTGTGTGTGTGTGTGTGTGCTTAATTCAGATTAAAGTAAAAAACTTTTTAAATTGCCAAAAGGGTGAAGCTCTAGACTCAAATCATATTGTTTTAGTCAGCCAGAGTCTGTCATATCATGCTGCTCTGTGCAGTGTGCACTTAATATATTTTTGGAGCTTGTAGATGATATTTATCCCAACATTAATTAATAAATAAAGTGATACTGCTTTGCAGGCGTGATACAAAATAGCCTAAATAATTGACTCAAAATAAAAATCCTGTATATATAGCCTACTCACTCTCACGTTTCTCCAATACATCAGACACTCTACACCATATAAGGAGAAGAAGGCGGAGCAGAAAACAACAGCACACAAATCTCATATAGATTTCACTTAGATTTGAATGTAGGCCTATGAAAGTGAATAAGATTTGAGAACTTACAGTAGAAAAGTCTCACAGGTCACAGGGTGTGGCTACAAAAGAAACACAGAAGGCACTTGCTCTTTCTCTATCCCAGTATTAGGATGCTGTTTTTTTACTTTACAGTCATGGCACTTCTTTCAGGTGATTGATTTATATTTATTTCAAAGCTATAAATGTTGTCTTTGAGCATATACAAATATTTTTCCCGATGCTGAATTAATGTTAGTTTTTTCTTCTGTTGTTGTATTTCCAGACAATGTTCTTGCAAATGCAATAACATCCCAGTCTACTGAAAAGCCTGCTTTAGTAGGAGAGAAGATGACTCTTTCCTGCAACTACAGTGGAACCACTATTAACAGTTTTCAGTGGTACAGACAGTATCCCAACACTGCCCCTGAATATCTCTTGCAAGCTTTTGAAAATCTGGGTCCCGTGGAGAAGGACCGCTATGCCGCTGAAGCGCTGAAGGACAAAAAACAACTAAATCTGGAGATCTCCAAAACTGAGATAGCAGACTCTGCAATACTACTGTGCCCTGGTGCCCACAGTAACAGGAAACCCTTCTACACTGTACAAAAACCTGAGTACGATCCTCATTTCAGAAAATATCTGAACAACAACACCTCTCCCGCAACCATGCAAAAGATTCAAATATGATACTGCAAGTTCATATCACAAAACTGTCTCAATCTGCTGTGATCAACAGCAGCATTAAACTGACCCTTCAGTGTTCTTAAACTTGCAGGATTTGTTTTCTTCCACAGAATTATTATTTTATTACCTGTTTTCTTTTCCATTTTGACAAAATACACAATGTGTGTCTTTTAAACTTTACAATTTTGCAATACATTTTTTTTTTTTTTTTTTCAATTGCAGTAAAGAAGTGAGATGTAATTTCCTCATGTCTGTTGAGGGAAATCGGTAATTTCTAAGAATCAATAGACTAGAGGGTCCCACAATCCATTGGGTGGAGCTTGGTGAGAAGGGGTACAACAGAGGGCAGTCCTGTGTTTCCCCAGATCTCATTTTGTATGTCATCTCCACCAGTCGTAATGTTTTTGTTTTGCTTCACCATTTTGGCACTTCTTACAGGTATTTAAATTTGATATTTACATTTGTTAATATATCTATATACCTCTATAAAAGTATACTAATGAAGAATTGAATACTGAAAGCGCCCCGATAATAATATTCCTCTGTTGTTTATAATTTCCCAGAGAGTGTTTTTGCAAATGCAATTACACCCCAATCTACTGAAAAGCCTGCTTTAGAAGGAGAAAAGACGACTCTTTCCTGCAACTACGATGGAAGTAATATACAGAGTTTGCAGTGGTACAGACAGTATCCCAACACTGCCCCTGAATATCTGTTGCAAGCTTTTGAAAATCTGGGTCCCGTGGAGAAGGACCGCTATGCCGCTGAAGCGCTGAAGGACAAAAAACAACTAAATCTGGAGATCTCCAAAACTGAGATAGCAGACTCTGCAATATACTACTGTGCCCTGGTGCCCACAGTAACAGGAAACCCTTCTGCACTGTACAAAAACCTGAGATGATGAAAAATGCATTAATAACATCTTGAGCAAACTTTCTCAGATTTTAAACAATATCAGAACAACAACATCTGTTACCAAACAAAATGTTGATCTCTTTGAAGTCTTGTCACATATACAAGTACAAGTCCAGTATTTATCAGAGAAAAACGACTCAAGACCTCAAAGAGGGTGGAGCTCTCTCACTAAGAGGGTGATACAAAGATTCTCTATGTTTACTGTCATCACTCCAAAGATCACCCATCATGTTTCTCTTTTGTTGGATATTTTCATTATTCATCGGTAAGAGATGTTCTAATTTTCAGGGTATCATCCCCCAATGTGCTAAAGAATAAAAGCCAGAGAATGCATGTGAAGTAAATTTCGAGCAACCAATGCATGAGTTTATGATGACAATATCTAATTCCTGTTTTATTAACAAACATGCATTTCTCTTTTTTTTTTACAGGAATTTCTTTTGCAAACACAATATACCCATTATCCTCTGAAAAGCATGTTTTCAGAGGTGAAAATGTGATTCTTACTTGTAACTACAGCGTTGATGTAGATAATCTGCAGTGGTATCGCCAGAATCCTGGATCTCGACCTGAGCACCTCATTTTCATCACAGAATATTCAGAACCTGATCTTTAACTTCGTCTGTCAGCAAAAGCTAAAAAAGACATAAAACAAGTGAATCTTACAATCTCATCTGCTGAAGAAACAGATTCTGCTCTGTACTACTGTGCCCTGCAGCCCACAGTGACAGGAAACCTGGGAACACTGTACAAAAACATGGGATGTATTACATTTGTGTTAACATTGATTTAAAAAAAAAAAAAAATTAAGCAGAAACGATTGAAGACATCATAGACTAAAAATATATTTCCAAACCAGTTAATTTCAAACCGTTTTAATGTGTTTGTTTGGTGTTTCAAAAGTAAAGTCACTCACTCAGCCCAGAAGAGGGCGCTGTGCTCCACACACTGTAGTCCTCATGCATATCATGATCACACAAGTCTTTGACATCCAGAAGTAAGCCAGTTATTTCCTCAGAGCATAGCATTATAGTCAGTGATGATTATAGAAATCTAAATCCTGATCCATTCAACACTATTTTTTAAATTGAACAATTTTTATAAATTCAGATAAACCATAAAAATATTGCATAGGCCTACTGTATATATTTAAATGAAACGGTTTGTATGCAGCACCAGCACCATCTAAAAAAAAAAAAATATAATTTAATTATATATATGTACTTAATTCAGGTTAAAGTAAAAAACTTTTTAAATTGCCAAAAGGTGAAGCAGACTCAAATTTACATTTACATTTAGCAGACGCTTTTGTCCAAAGCGACTTACAAATTAGGACTAAATTAAGAGAGTCATCGTGAAGAGGCAAGAAACAACACAAGAAGTGCTCAAAATATGAAGTTCAGGCATTGTTCAGAGTAAGCCCGATAAGCAAGGATTTAAAGGAAAAAGAAGAATTTTTTTTTTAAGAGGTTAAGTGCTCACGGAAGAGATGGGTTTTCAGCTGTCTTTTGAATGTTGCCAGGGATTCTGCATTCCGGATGAGGGTGGAGAGAGCATTCCACCAGCATGGAACTGTGAATGAGAATGTTCTGGAAAGTGATTTTGTGGCTTTCTGTGATGGAACCACGAGACGTCGCTCATTGACCATATGACAAATCATAATCATAATATGACAAATCATATTGTTTTAGTCAGTCAGAGTCTGTCATATCATGCTGCTCTGTGCAATGTGCACTTAATATATTTTTGGAGCTTGCAGATGATATTTATCCCAACATTAATTAATAAATAAAGTGATACTGCTTTGCAGGCGTGATACAAAATAGCCTAACTAATTGACTCAAAATGACAATGACAATTTATTTGTATAGCACAATTAAAAACAACAGTTGTTGACCAATGTGCTTTCCACATGTAATCCATATAACGTCACAACATTGAATCACATAAAAATAAAAATCCTGTATATATACTCACCCTCACGTTTCTCCAAACCGAAATTTAAGTGCATTAAAATTTGGCGTTCACCACAGTTGTTTACATCAGACACTCTACACCATATAAGGAGAAGAAGGCGGAGCAGAAAACAACAGCACACAAATCTCATATAGATTTCACTTAGATTTGAATGTAGGCCTATGAAAGTGAATAAGATTTGAGAACTTACAGTAGAAAAGTCTCACAGGTCACAGGGTGTGGCTACAAAAGAAACACAGAAGGCACTTGCTCTTTCTCTATCCCAGTATTAGGATGCTGTTTTTTTACTTTACAGTCATGGCACTTCTTTCAGGTGATTGATTTATATTTATTTCAAAGCTATAAATGTTGTCTTTGAGCATATCAAAATATTTTTTTCTGATGCTGAATTAATGTTAGTTTTTTCTTCTGTTGTTGTATTTCTAGACAATGTTCTTGCAAATGCAATAACATCCCAGTCTACTGAAAAGCCTGCTTTAGAAGGAGAGAAGATGACTCTTTCCTGCAACTACAGTGGAACCAATATTAACAGTTTTCTGTGGTACAGACAGTATCCCAACACTGCCCCTGAATTTCTGTTGCAAGCTTTTGAAAATCTGGGTCCCGTGGAGAAGGACCGCTATGCCGCTGAAGCGCTGAAGGACAAAAAACAACTAAATCTGGAGATCTCCAAAACTGAGATAGCAGACTCTGCAATATACTACTGTGCCCTGGTGCCCACAGTAACAGGAAACCCTTCTACACTGTACAAAAACCTGAGATGATGAAAAATGCATTAATAACATCTTGAGCAAACTTTCTCAGATTTTAAACAATATCAGAACAACAACATCTGTTACCAAACAAAATGTTGATCTCTTTGAAGTCTTGTCACATATACAAGTACAAGTCCAGTATTTATCAGAGAAAAACGACTCAAGACCTCAAAGAGGGTGGAGCTCTCTCACTAAGAGGGTGATATAAAGTTTCTCTATGTTTACTGTCATCACTCCAAAGATCACCCATCATGTTTCTCTTTTGTTGGATATTTTCATTATTCATCGGTAAGAGATGTTCTAATTTTCAGGGTATCATCCCCCAATGTGCTAAAGAATAAAAGCCAGAGAATGCATGTTAAGTAAATTTCGAGCAACCAATGCATGAGTTTATGATGACAATATCTAATTCCTGTTTTATTAACAAACATGCATTTCTCTCTTTTTTTTACAGGAATTTCTTTTGCAAACACAATATACCCATTATCCTCTGAAAAGCATGTTTTCAGAGGTGAAAATGTGATTCTTACTTGTAACTACAGCGTTGATGTAGATAATCTGCAGTGGTATCGCCAGAATCCTGGATCTCGACCTGAGCACCTCATTCTCATCACAGAATATTCAGAACCTGATCTTTCACTTCGTCTGTCAGCAAAAGCTAAAAAAGACATAAAACAAGTGAATCTTACAATCTCATCTGCTGAAGAAACAGATTCTGCTCTGTACTACTGTGCCCTGCAGCCCACAGTGACAGGAAACCTGGGAACACTGTACAAAAACATGGGATGTATTACATTTGTGTTAACATTGATTTTTTTTTTTTTTTTTTTTTAAAGCAGAAACGATTAAAGACATCATAGACTAAAAATATATTTCCAAACCAGTTAATTTCAAACCGTTTTAATGTGTTTGTTTGGTGTTTCAAAAGTAAAGTCACTCACTCAGCCCAGAAGAGGGCGCTGTGCTCCACACACTGTAGTCCTCATGCATATCATGATCACACAAGTCTTTGACATCCAGAAGTAAGCCAGTAATTTCCTCAGAGCATAGCATTATAGTCAGTGATGATTATAGAAATCTAAATCCTGATCCATTCAACGCAATTTTTTTTAAATTGAACAATTTTGATATTCAGATAAATCATTAAAATATTGCATAGGCCTGTGTATATTTATATATATGTGTGTGTGTGTGTGTGTGTGTGTGTGTGTGTGTGTGTGTGTGTGTGTGTGTGTGTGTGTGTGTGTGTGCTTAATTCAGATTAAAGTAAAAAACTTTTTAAATTGCCAAAAGGGTGAAGCTCTAGACTCAAATAATATTGTTCAAATCAAGTCATATCATGCTGCTCTGCAGTGTGCACTTAATATATTTTTGGAGCTTGCAGATGATATTTATCCCAACATTAATTAATAAATAAAGTGATACTGCTTTGCAGGCGTGATACAAAATAGCCTAAATAATTGACTCAAAATAAAAATCCTGTATATAGCCTACTCACTCTCACGTTTCTCCAATACATCAGACACTCTACACCATATAAGGAGAAGAAGGCGGAGCAGAAAACAACAGCACACAAATCTCATATAGATTTCACTTAGATTTGAATGTAGGCCTATGAAAGTGAATAAGATTTGAGAACTTACAGTAGAAAAGTCTCACAGGTCACAGGGTGTGGCTACAAAAGAAACACAGAAGGCACTTGCTCTTTCTCTATCCCAGTATTAGGATGCTGTTTTTTTACTTCACAGTCATGGCACTTCTTTCAGGTGATTGATTTATATTTATTTCAAAGCTATAAATGTTGTCTTTGAGCATATACATATATTTTTTTCTGATGCTGAATTAATGTTAGTTTTTTTCTTCTGTTGTTGTATTTCCAGACAATGTTCTTGCAAATGCAATAACATCCCAGTCTACTGAAAAGCATGCTTTAGAAGGAGAGAAGATGACTCTTTCCTGCAACTACAGTGGAACCACTATTAACAGTTTTCTGTGGTACAGACAGTATCCTAACACTGCCCCTGAATTTCTGTTGCAAGCTTTTGAAAATCTGGGTCCCGTGGAGAAGGACCGCTATGCCGCTGAAGCGCTGAAGGACAAAAAACAACTAAATCTGGAGATCTCCAAAACTGAGATAGCAGACTCTGCAATATACTACTGTGCCCTGGTGCCCACAGTAACAGGAAACCCTTCTACACTGTACAAAAACCTGAGTACGATCCTCATTTCAGAAAATATCTGAACAACAACACCTCTCCCGCAACCATGCAAAAGATTCAAATATGATACTGCAAGTTCACAAAACTGTCTCAATCTGCTATGATCAACAGCAGCATTAAACTGACCCTTCAGTGTTCTTAAACTTGCAGGATTTGTTTTCTTCCACAGAATTATTATTTTATTGCCTAAGTTTTCTTTTCCATTTTGACAAACTACACAATGTGTGTCTTTTAAACTTTTTTTTTTTTTCAATTTAAATTTTTTTTTTTTTGCAATTGCAGTAAAGAAGTGAGATGTAATTTCCTCATGTCTGTTGAGGGAAATCGGTAATTTCTAAGAATCAATAGACTAGAGGGTCCCACAATCCATTGGGTGGAGCTTGGTGAAAAGGGGTACAGCAGAGGGCAGTCCCGTGTTTCCCCAGATCTCATTTTGTATGTCATCTCCACCAGTCGTAATGTTTTTGTTTTGCTTCACCATTTTGGCACTTCTTACAGGTATTTAAATTTGATATTTACATTTGTTAATATATCTATATACCTCTATAAAAGTATACTAATGAAGAATTAAATACTGAAAGCGCCCCGGTAATAATATTCCTCTGTTGTTTATAATTTCCCAGAGAGTGTTTTTGCAAATGCAATTACACCCCAATCTACTGAAAAGCCTGCTTTAGAAGGAGGAAAGACGACTCTTTCCTGCAACTACGATGGAAGTAATATACAGAGTTTGCAGTGGTACAGACAGTATCCCAACACTGCCCCTGAATATCTCTTGCTAGCTTTTGAAAATCTGGGTCCCGTGGAGAAGGACCGCTATGCCGCTGAAGCGCTGAAGGACAAAAAACAACTAAATCTGGAGATCTCCAAAACTGAGATAGCAGACTCTGCAATATACTACTGTGCCCTGGTGCCCACAGTAACAGGAAACCCTTCTACACTGTACAGAAACCTGAGTACGATCCTCATTTCAGAAAATATCTGAACAACAACACCTCTCCCGCTACCATGCAAAAGATTCAAATATGATACTGTAAGTTCATATCACAAAACTGTCTCAATCTGCTGTGATCAACAGCAGCATTAAACTGACCCTTCAGTGTTCTTAAACTTGCAGGATTTGTTTTCTTCCACAGAATTATTATTTTATTACCTGTTTTCTTTTCCATTTTGACAAACTACACAATGTGTGTCTTATGCCTTTTATTACCATAGCATAGTGTGCAAAATGTCCTTTTTAATAAATGGAAGTGCATGATGCTTTAAAAAAAAAAAACACAATAACCATTACCCATTTATAAATGTATTCTAATAAACTTTACATCTAATAAATTAGCAATCAAAATGTGTGTGTATGTGTGTGTGTGTATGTGTGTTTTCAGGTAGAGGAAAGACACATGGGACAGAGGGTGGAGCTCTCTCACAAAGTGTTTAATGTGCATGAGGCTGTCTCAGAGTCACTCCAATTTGCCATCACTCCCTCATTGTAGACTATCCATCATGCTTCTCCTTTGTTGGATATCGTTTTTATTTATAGGTAGGTGTTTTCATTTTTAAAAGCTTGATAAAGATTTATAAAATGAAAATGTAGTATATGTAGCAGCATTAAGTGGAGCAATTTAAACATGTATTAATGCCAAAATAAGTTTTCTGTTTAATGAATAAAGATGCATGTCCCTTTTTTTTTTTTTTTACAGGAAATTCCTCTGCAAACACAATATACCCATTATCCTCTGAAAAGCCTGTTTTCAAAGGTCAAAATGTGATTCTTTCCTGTAATTACAGTGTTGATGTAAATAATCTGCAATGGTATCGTCAGTATCCTGGATCTCGACCTGAGCACCTCATTCTCATCACAGAATATTCAGAACCTGATCCTTCACTCCGTCTGTCAGCAAAAGCTACAAAAGAAATCAAACGTGTGGATCTGAAGATCTCCTCTGCTGAAGTGTCAGACTCTGCTGTGTATTACTGTGCCCTGCAGCCCACAGTCACAGGAAACACAAAAACACTGTACAAAAACCTGTGATATATTCAATCAGATTTAACATGCATTTGAAAGCCTTAGCATTAAAAACTTGATGTTAAATACTAAATAAAAATGTTCATTTGTGAACATTTGTCCAGTGTCTTTCAATCAAACAGCAGAAACACCAGCTAAAAATGACCAAATAAATACAAGTGAACAAAAAAACACAGAGGCATAATGTATTATCAGTATTACACAGTGGTGTCAAAAAGTCTGAGACACTATAGTGAAAATACCTCTTTTCTATTTTTTGTTTAATTTAATACAGTTTTTTCACTTTCACTCATACTTTTTTCAGTGATGTCCAGCATTATTTGAGAATATTCCAAAAAGCACCTTACTTCAGTGGAAACAGGAAAATCTGAACTTTGCATGGTCAGTGTCACAAATTTGTTTATTTTATTAGTGACCCAGAAATGTATTTATTTTTCGGATTCTTGGAGCCTATTGTATAATGAAGCTGAAACGTTTGAAGCAGTCATTCAGAAGCAGAAGCTGCTTCACTGTAGTAATGTATGACTAAACTATTCCACCTGCTACTCAATCTTTTAAGTTCATCTTACATTAGTCACTGAAAATAACTGTATTCATATTTATACAGTAAATCTTTCACCATAGAAAACAATTTCCTTATGAATAGTCTCAACAGAATATAAGTCTGCTGTTGCTCACTTCCTTGCCACACGGTGGAGCTCTGCAGCCTGTTGTTAGAAAGCAGCTCAAGTTAAATGTGATTGACTCAAGGTTGAGTGTAACACTTAAAGCATTCAGTGACTCGAGTCTCGAGGTTGAGTGAATTCTACTGAACAATGGCCAGGTTTACTGTAGTCTTGTTTGTATTTTCACTGCTTAAGGGTAAGTAATACTTTAATTCTGATTGTTGTATTAGTGTCAACAGCAGCTGACCAAACATGTAACAGTAACTTAGTTTGTTACACAATCTGTATCAAGTATTTAACAAATCTGTTGAACAGTAATTACTTTAATAGATTTTCTCTCTTCTTCTTTTACAGAGAGTGCTGATGCATTTACAATAGAATCTCTCTCACCAGAAAAGCATGTTTCAGTTGGAGAAAATGCTACTATCTCTTGCAAATACAGTGGACTTGGGCCCAGCTTCCAGTGGTATCGCCAATATCCAAGATCCAGACCAGAGTTCCTTATTTTTCATACAGAGACTGCTGTTTCATCCGAACCCACTTTACGTCTCACAGCGACACCCAAAAAAGAAATGACAGAAGTGTATCTGGAGATCTCCTCGGCTGAAGTGAAAGACTCTGCTGTATATTACTGCGCCCTGGTGCCCACAGTGACAGGAAACACACCTGCACTGTACAAAAACATAAAACATTAACACATCTTGTTTTATACAAAAATTGTGACACACCAGCATCCAATCACCTACAGTAAATTATTGATGAATAAAACGCTGTCGGGTCTTTTCATTTTGAGAAAAAACAGCCTATCAGAGAAAATAAAGTCTCAGCAAGAGGGTGGAGCAAATTCACAAAGACTTGAATGTGTGAAAGGCTGATTCAGTTGAAGTATTCCTGCTTTATTATCTTTACAATCACTCTTCATCAGAAACCATCATGTTTCTCTTTTGTTGGATACCACTGTCATTATTCATAGGTAAATCATTACTTATATTATTTTTGTTTATTTTAAAAAATTTAATATAAAAGTTTTATAAATACAGATGCATTTTGTCCATTGCAGGAAATTCCTTTGCTGACACAATACAGCCATTGTCTTCTGAAAAACATATTTTCAGAGGTGACAATGTGACCCTGTCCTGTAACTACAGTGGCCTTGTATATGACCTGCAATGGTATCGGAAATATGTGGGATCAAGACCGGAGTTCCTGATACTTGTAAATGAAAATTCAGAGTCTTCTGAGCCTTCTCTTCGTCTATCAGCAAAAGCCTCAAAAGACAAAAAACAAGTGAATCTTACGATCTCTTCTGCTGAGGTGTCAGACTCTGCTCTGTACTACTGCGCTCTGAGGCCCACAGTGACAGAAAGCCCAGAAACACTGTACAAAAACCCTGATTCCAGTCATGTGCCTTTGTGCTGTTACTGATTTTACAGTTCAGTTTGACATCTCAATAAATAATCCCAAAGTTTTATTTGTGTGGGAAGCTTTAATGATGTTTGATTTCAATTTCTCAAAATGGAGAAGAAATATGCAATGTATCTTCACATGAGGTGTTCCAGTAATTTCCATGTGCATACACACATTTTAGTTTGTCTCATTTATAAGAAAGCTTCAATAACTTAAAATTAATGTTTTCTAATTTCTTTTGTTAAATTTTTCTAAAAACCAACAACTGAAAAATCTATAAATTGTGACAACAGCTTTAAGATGGATGCATGTAAGAACCTTCTATCGTGACCAAAGTCTTTTTTAGAGGGTAAAAATGCAAAAACTGTGCAAGTCCTTGGTGATTCATGAAGGCCTGAATGTGTTTGTTTTCACCCAGAAGAGGGTGTTCTTCTCATTTCTGTAGTCCTCATGTACACACAGAGCTCAAGACTCATCATGGAAGATCAAATCTTGCCACAGGGTGGAGCTCCAGACTTAAATCACAGTGTTCCAGTGAAGAAAAGACACATCTGAGTTTATTTCATTCCATCATGCTGCTCTGTGCACTTGTTCTATTTTCAGTACTAGCAGGTGAGATTCATTTATTTTATTTATCACCACATCTTTTGATTTTAACATGTTAATATTACATTTATCTGATCACAGTAGTGAATTTAGTATGTTTTTTTATTCCTCAGGAGACTCTCTTGGTGATCTAATAACTTCTCATGGTCCTGAAAAAGAAGCTCAAGATGGTAACAGTGTTACTCTCTCCTGTAACTACAGTGGTGATGTTTTCAATCTACTGTGGTATCGTCAGTATCAGAGATCCAAACCAGAACTCCTTCTCTCCATCACTGAATCTGGAGATCCAGTTAAAGCAGATCCATCAGCTCACTGGTTTTCTGCTGAAGTTGACAAACACAGAAAGCTCTTGGAACTGGAAATCAGCCCTGCTAAAGTAACAGACTCTGCACAGTATTATTGTGCCCTGGTGCCCACAGTGACAGGAAACCCTTCTCCTCAGTACATAATCTTCCTGCAGATTAGCCATGCTTTTCATTGATGTTTAACAAGTATTCTGTGTGTTTCTATGACTGAATTAGCCGTCAGTAACTGTAAGATCTCTTAATGAATCCACAAGTAGGCCTGCCAACACAACATATTTCCATAGAGAACACACACACAAGTGGGGGCAGTGTTGGCGCCATGAGTGGACCCTGGGGGCCGTTCAGTCACTGTGCCGCCTTACTTCTAGTCTTGAAAGTAATATATCCACATAATCTAGCATTTCCAACACTCTTTAAGATTTCTTACCAGACATATTTATTTGAAGCTGGTGATGTTTATTTTTCAACAAAAATTTGCCAAAAACCTTATAAACTGTATAAATTTCCTTACAAGTGGAATCCTGAACACATAAAGAAAGGCCAGGGAAAATAAATCTAGTTAACACTAGAAGTCCCAGAGAGCAGCCATTTGGCTTTTCTACCTATAAAACCCGCAGGACAGCCGATGGGCTGGAAGGCTTTAGGCTAATATCCTTAATCAGCTGTGAACAGATGCTTTTGTTATGTAAACGATGTGGGGCCATGCTGAGCCACTTCAAGGAAACTTGTGTTTCACTTTGCCATCTTAGGGAGAAATCAACACACATGTTTTTTTTTCCTTTGTTGCTGAGATTTGATAAAAACAGTACAAAATAAAATAAAAAAGAAACCAACCATTTGTACACATATTTACAAATAATATTAAAAAGTGAGTGAGTACATTCCAGCAATCACTCACAATCCTGGCACTGCCATGGTATCTCCCGTCTGCATTTACCACATGTGTATCTGTAGCAGTGAACACATCGCACAGTGGCATGATTGTTCTTGCATTGGTGTTTGACCTGACACATGGCTCTTTTTCCAGGGCTAGGTGTGGAGGGTTGTGTCCGAAGCAATTGTTCTTTTCTTGCCTTCTTCGCACACATATGAGAGTTAGCCAACTCTCTTGCAAGCTCCACCAGGAAGTCCACCCGTCTTTCCTGCCTTCCGGTGCATGCTTGATACAGCACATGTGCATTCAGTGCTGCCATGTCAATCATGTTATAGAACACGGCAACTGGCCAGCGCCGTGTCCCTGTGCGGACAGTGTACTCCCGCACCATCTGGTCCATCACATCCACGCCGCACTTTGTGGTGTTGTAAAGGGTGACAGTGTTTGGCTTCCTTTTGGTGGTATTATTATTATCAGTCTGAACCACGCTGTGCACGCTGCTAAGAATGTAGACGGTCTTCTTCCGTTTGGGCGCATACGCCGTCAGCGTAGCAGCAGTGGTTGAAAACACCTAATAAATAAGATAAATTGTTATTTTCATAGCACTTTTACACACAATGACACAATGACACACTTGGCGGTGTTGATTCTAAAAATTAGAAACACAAACATAGAACCAGAAAAGACCTGCAACATACCTGAGTGGTGAATTCATTGCGATCTGTGTGTCTAGCGGATTGAGGGATTTCCCGGCGAATCTTGTTGACTGTGCCGAGGATGGTGGTTTTCCGGCTAAGAAGTTTATGCGCAAGTGACAGCGATGTGAAGAAATTGTCCGTGGTAACATTTCTGCCCTTGTCTAGGAATGGTTCCATCAGCCTCATCACTACATTTTCAGACAGTCTCTCTCCACTGGGACGACTAGGGTCCTTGCCAAGATATGGGAGGACATTACAAATGTACTTGGATTTTAGGTCGCAAGCCACCCAAAACTTGATCCCAAACTTGTCAGGTTTAGTTGCAATATACTGCAGGAAACAGCAGCGAGTCTTTGACGGGAAAAGCTGTTCATCAACGGTGATATGTAGACCAGGGTTGTAGGACGTGATGCAATTGGTGACAAATGATCCCCACACACTGGAAATTGCAGCAAACTTATCAGTCTTTGCTCGATCACTCCGGGTGGACCTGTCATCAAAGCGTAGGTGTCGCATGATGTCTTGGAAGCGGTTTCGCGGCATTGTTCCAATGATATGTGGGTTTCCCAGGTTTGCTGACCAGCAGTCACGTAGTGATGGAACCTTGGTAAGCCCCCGCAAGATGACAATTGCAATAAATGCCATTAGTTCAGGGAGGGCCATGAACCAATGAACATGCTCCGTTTCCTGTGCATGTTGAATAGTCCATTCTTGAATGCTATGAAGCATGTCAAGAGTGATGAAACACAGGAAGCTCTGAAGGCGACTCGAGATACTTTTCCTGGCCTTAGCCGTTGGCTCTCCATCTGCAGCGTACGCTTTGATTGGGGTGAAAGGGAGACTCGTCCCGACCTGTTCTTCACGCCACACTGTGCCATCTTTCGCTGTCTCTGTCAGGTCAGTCCCCAAACGGGCTCTCTTTTTTGGTTGAGGAGCAGTCTCCTCATCTGCAGTGTGAACAAATTCAAATTGTGAGCAATGGAAAAGTCAAATGATATCACAAATGCATGCATAGATACTAATAATAATTCCAGTAGCTCCTTCTCTGTATCGGAATAATGTCTGAAATATCTTCCTAAATAAAAAGATACAACTAAAGCAAAGAAACAACTAATAATGTTTTGCACTTCAGATGGCAGTGAATGTCTGCTAAGTAGTACAAACAAAAAAGTGGACAATACAAAAAAGGCAGAGTAAATATTTGTCACTCCACTCTGCTTTTTTGCTGTTTTCCACTTACTGGTTTGAAATGAAATAGGAAATAACATGAAATGAAACTTAACCTGAAGACAGATCAGACAGCTCTGAGTCCGAATCCGGCTGAAGTTCTATGTCTTCTCCATCTGAGTCACAAGGGTTTACTTCACTCAGGATCATTTCCAAGGCCTGCCGAGTGGTGAGTCTTCTCTGCATTTTCTTTTCTTGGAGAGGAGGTTCGTACACCACAGAATTCTTGAGGGCACTGAAGTAGTAGGCTATGTGCAGTGAGATTTTATCCACCTCAGCACAAAAGGAATTACCTCTCATTTGAGAGCAAGCTGCATGCAATTAGATGTGCTAATTCATACCTGTTTACACCTGGGCAAGACCCTACATGCCAATGTGAGACATGGTCAATCAAGTTCTCTGCTTTTAGCAGCCCTCCCTCCCCCACACATACAAACAAGCCACCAGCAACCATTCACACACACACCCCCAACCCCCCTGCAGATTGCTCAGGTAATGACCACATTAACACATGAATTGATGCTAATGATAGCCAAAAGACTAGCCAGTTAGCATCCACTTGGCTAAAGGAGGGTTACAAATCTCTGGGACTTCTAGTGACCTTCTTCCTTCAATAATAGGACTCTGCCTAAACCAGACAGATCTCTCTCTCTCTGTAACCAAATATCAAAAATGTATTTTGTTGTCTTCACTTTCTCCACAGCAGACTTCTACCTGACAGTCAAACCTGCATTACGTCACAAAGTGTGGACTCGGAGGAAGACCGCAAGGGCTTAGGGTTCCATTTGGGACAGGGCCTAAAGACAGAAGTACAAAAGTAAATAATTGTGCTAGCAGAGGTGTAAAATACTTGAGTAATTTTACTTTATTACTGTACTTAAGTATTATTTTGGGGGATTTTTACTTTACTTGAGTACAATTAAAAATCAGTACTTTTACTTTATTAATTTTTTTAAGAAAAAAAAGTACTTTTTACTCCTTACAATTTTATTTATAGTCAAAAAGTACTTCTTTTTTGGAGATCACTTCATTCTATTTTCCCTTGCTATTACCAAACCAATTGAATTGCGCTCATGCCCAGTTTAATTTAAATGTCATTTATTCTGCCAATGAGATTCATTTTCACATTCCATGAAATTGGTCACATTTACATTTACATTTACATTTATTCATTTAGCTGACGCTTTTATCCAAAGCGACTTACAATTGCTATATATGTCAGAGGTCGCACGCCTCTGGAGCAACTAGGGGTTAAGTGTCTTGCTCAGGGACACATTGGTGTCTCACAGTGGATTCGAACCCGGGTCTCTCACACCAAAGGCATGTGTCTTATCCATTGCGCCACACCACCCCAGACATGTTCATTCGTGCTTTGGTAGTGACTTCATGCATCTATAGAGAGCCTAAGTCCCTCCCCTTCCGGTTGACCACCATGGGACCTTATTTCGGAAAAATATTGTATTAGTCAATGGTCAATGGCGAGAGACAACAAATATTTTGATCTCGTTTGAATTGTGCCCTGAATTACACATATGATGTTTGTCAATTTAAAAGATACATTTTAAAGTCAAGAAAGTCGCAGTCTGATGTAAAACTGTTGAGGTATAAGACTGTGAAAATACGTAATTACAAAGACTACAAACCCAAATGGCGCACGTGACGTCATACCTTTTCTCGCAATGAATGAAGCTAACTTTACTGAAGCTAATGTCTGTCATTTTTTCTATAGTCTTACGTTATAATTGTAACGTTACGCCGTCATACCTGAGTGTTTTGTACCAGACTGCACGCATACGAGCAACAGATGGTGACGTAGGCCTACATAGTGCGAGACGAGAGATGTAGTTCATTGAGCGATTTTCACATAAAACTAAACGTTACTCTTCTGTTTTATGACAAACTGCGACTTTCTTGACTTTCATAATTATCTTTTAAATTGACAAACAACATATGTGTAATTCAGGGCACAGTTCAGACGGAATAAAAAGATAAGTTGTCTCTCGCCATTGACTACCATACATATTTTTTTTTTTTTTTTTTAAATAAGGTCCCATGAGCCGGAAGCGGAAGGGAGGGACTTAGGCTCTCAATGCACTGCACCTTGACCTGGTAATTAGAGAAATTATAACAGTCAATCAGTGGAAGAAAATGGAGGAAGAACGTGATTCAGCTGCGAACCCGTGGCCGTACCGTAGCCAATTCTTTTCTTTTAGTGTTAAAAGTATGTTTAGTGGATTGTTTAAAGCATGTTGCATACCGGCATTAGATAGTAGTCTTATAGTTTGATAATTAAATACAAACAGTTCTAAAGCAGGATAAAACCTTGTATGTGGTTCATTCACTTCATGTTTTTAGAGATTAAAAGCTTAAACAAGAATCTCTAGTTTTCATTCTTGCTTTTACTTTTACTTCTTTAATACTCAAGTACAATTTTAATGTGGTACTTTTTTACTTTTATTCAAGTACGATTCTGGCCAGATACTTTTACTTTTAATTGAGTAAAATTTTCCCTCAGTACTTGTACTTTCACTTGAGTAACATTTTTGAGTACTTTTTACACCTCTGTGTGCTAGAAGGCGGAGCTTAATATCATGATGTAGAAGCATTTTCATCTGAAGGAGGTTGTCAGAATTCAAAGGCATCCAGTCTGAATGAAACTCAAGTCTTTCAGATTCTTCTTCAGATATCTGCTATCATGATTATTTTCACTCTCCTCGGTTTTTTGTGGACATTTATTGGTAAGATAAAGTTTTTTTTCTCTCCAATCTAGATCAGTTACTTTTTACTTATTTGCTCTGCTTTTCACAGTTAAGTTACTGTTTGATTTATCTAACCAGGTGTTTATTCTCAATTTATAGGCCACACAGAGGCAGATCCAATAAAACCCTTGTCAGGGGATGAAAATAAACTTGTTGGTGACTCTGTTACTCTGTCCTGCAGTTACAAAGACTATACGGGTACTGTAAATAATTTACAATGGTATAGACAATATCCCAGATCCAAGCCGGAGTACCTCCTTTACATCTTCCCAGGTGGAGATATGAGTAAAGATAGTCCAGACAGATTTTCTGCTGAAGTTCGTCAAGATATTAAACAAGTGGATCTGAAGATCTCCTCTGCTGTACAGGCAGATTCTGCCATGTATTACTGTGCCCTGGTGCCCACAGTGACAGGAAATCTAACAGCATCATACAAAAACCTCCCATACCATCATTCAAGATGAAGCTCTAAACACTTGCTTCATCTGGTCTTAAATGCCAATGCATCATCACCACAATAGTCTGTCCTTTTGCTGAAACAAGTCATAGCATATACATTCATATAGTCAAAGGTTTACAGATCTCCCATATGACTGAAATTGTACAGAAAACTTTGAACTGTTTTGCCAGGAGGTGGCGCTGTATGACTGTATTCATTTTGTGAGTTTTTCCAAAATAATTATCTTGCAATATGTGAGTTTTATCTTACATGCAGATTAGAGATTAATTTGCTGTCATTTTAGTTTTTGCGCAGGTCAGATTTTGCCTTAAGACTGATTCTTGTCTGCTCAAAGGTCAGAGATTGACATGTTTACATTTGAGCTGCAAGATATTGTTAGTTTGCTTTAGATTTAAGTTTACTTTTGTTCATTTAATTGGTTATTCCCATCAATACTGTACATTTTTTGCCTACAAGGTACATTTCTTTAGAGTTTCTTTTTTTATATATATATATTTATTTTTATATACCAGATATTGTATTCTGCCAGAGGGAGGAGCTACATCATTCACATTTTTTATTACCAATCACCAGCTTATTTGAGCTAGTTCATATTTGGAACAAATGTGCAGCACTGATTTTCATAGTCATTTTTGTCTCTTCAGGTCTGGTCAGGTCTTTTAAATTTGAGAGAAAAACAGCCCATCAGAACAAAATAAAGTGTCAGCAAGAGGGTGGAGCAAATTCACAAAGACTTGAATGTGTGAAAGGCTGATTCAGTTGAAGTATTCCTGCTTTGTTATCTTTACAATCACTCTTCATCAGAAACCATCATGTTTCTCTTTTGTTGGATACCACTGTCATTATTCATAGGTAAATCATTGCTCATATTATTTTTGTTTATTTAAAAAAACATTGTACGTGATATATTTAATATCAAATAGAGGCTTCAGTATCAGTTTAATAAATACAGATGCCTTTTGTCCATTACAGGAAGATCCTTTGCTGACACAATACAGCCATTGTCTTCTGAAAAACATATTTTCAGAGGTGACAATGTGACCCTGTCCTGTAACTACAGTGGCCTTGTATATGACCTGCAATGGTATCGGAAATATGTGGGATCAAGACCGGAGTTCCTGATACTTGTAAATGAAAATTCTGAGTCTTCTGAGCCTTCTCTTCGTCTGTCAGCAAAAGACTCAAAAGACAAAAAACAAGTGAATCTTACGATCTCTTCTGCTGAGGTGTCAGACTCTGCTCTGTACTACTGCGCTCTGAGGCCCACAGTGACAGAAAGCCCAGAAACACTGTACGAAAACCCTGATTCCAGTCATGTGCCTTTGTGCTGTTACTGATTTTACAGTTCAGTTTGACATCTCAATAAATAATCCAAAATTTTCTTTAAGTTTTATTTGTGCGGAAAGCTTTAATATTATGTTTGATTTCAATTTTTTAATATAGAGAAGAAATATGCAATGTATCTTCACATGAGGTGTTCCAGTAATTTCCATGTGCATACACACATTTTAGTTTGTCTCATTTATAAGAAAGCTTCAATAACTTAAAATTAATGTTTTCTAATTTTTAAAATTTTTATTTTCTTTTGTTAAATTTTTCTAAAAACCAACAACTGAAAAATCTATAAATTGTGACAACAGCTTTAAGATGGATGCATGTAAGAACCTTCTATCGTGACCAAAGTCTTTTTTAGAGGGTAAAAATACAAAAACTGCAAGTGCTTTGTGATTCATGAAGGCCTGAATGTGTTTGTTTTCATCCAGAAGAGGGTGTTCTTCTCATTTCTGTAGTCCTCATGTACACACAGAGCTCAAGACTCATCATGAAAGATCAAATCTTGCCACAGGGTGGAGCTCCAGACTTAAATCACAGTGTTCCAGTGAAGAAAAGACACATCTGAGTTTATTTCATTCCATCATGCTGCTCTGTGCACTTGTACTATTTTCAGTACTAGCAGGTGAGATTCATTTATTTTATTTATCACCACATCTTTTGATTTAAACATGTTAATACATTTATCTGATCACAGTAGTGAATTTGGTATGTTTATTTTCCTCAGGAGACTCTCTTGGTGATCTAATAACTTCTCATGGTTCTGAAAAAGAAGCTCAAGATGGTAACAGTGTTACTCTCTCCTGTAACTACAGTGGTGCTGTTTACAATCTACTGTGGTATCGTCAGTATCAGAGATCCAAACCAGAACTCCTTCTCTACATGACTGAATCTGGAGATCCAGTTAAAGCAGATCCATCAGCTCACTGGTTTTCTGCTGAAGTTGACAAACACAGAAAGCTCTTGGAACTGGAAATCAGCCCTGCTAAAGTAACAGACTCTGCACAGTATTATTGTGCCCTGGTGCCCACAGTGACAGGAAACCCTTCTCCTCAGTACATAATCTTCCTGCAGATTAGCCATGCTTTTCATTGATGTTTAACAAGTATTCTGTGTGTTTCTATGACTGCATTAACCATCAGTAACTGTAAGATCTTTTAATGAATCCACAAGTAGGCCTGCCAACACAACACATATTTCCATAGAGAACACACACACACAAGTAGGGGCAGTGTCGGCGCCATGAGTTGACCCTGGGGGCGCTTCAGTCACTGTGCCGCCTTACTTCTAATCTTGAAAGTAATATATCCACATAATCTAGCATTTCCAACCCTCCTTCAGATTTCTTACCAGACATATTTATATGAAGCTGGTGATGTTTATTTTTCAACAAAAATTTGCCAACAACCTTATAAACTGTATTAATTTCCTTACAAGTGGAATCCTGAACACATAAAGAAAGGCCAGGGAAAATAAATCTAGTTAAACCTTCTTCCTTCAATAATAGCACTCTGCCTAAAACAGACAGATCTCTCTCTCTGTAAATCAAAAATGTATTTTGTTGTCTTCACTTTCTCCACAGCAGACTTCTACCTGACAGTCAAACCTGCATTACGTCACAAAGTGTGGACTCGGAGGAAGACCGCAAGGGCTTAGGGTTCCATTTGGGACAGGGCCTAAAGACAGAAGTACAAAAGTAAATCATATTGCCAGAAGGCGGAGCTTAATATCATGATGTACTGTAGAAGCATTTTCATCTGAAGGAGGTTGTCAGAACTCAAAGGCATCCAGTCTGAATGAAACTCAAGTCTTTCAGATTCTTCTTCAGATATCTGCTATCATGATTATTTTCACTCTCCTCAGTTTTTTGTGGACATTTATTGGTAAGATAAAGTTTTTTCTCTCCAATCTAGATCAGTTACTTTTTACTTATTTACTGCTATACTTTTTGCGGTTAAATTACTGTTTGATTTATCTAACCAGGTGTTTATTCTCAATTTATAGGCCACACAGAGGCAGATGGAATAAAACCCTTGTCAGGGGATAAAAATATACTTGTTGGTGACACTGTTACTCTGTCCTGCAGTTACAAAGACTATACGGGTACTGTAAATAATTTACAATGGTACAGACAATATCCCAGATCCAAACCGGAGTACCTCCTTTACATCTTCCCAGGTGGAGATATGAGTAAAGATAGTCCAGACAGATTTTCTGCTGAAGTTCATCGAGATATTAAACAAGTGGATCTGAAGATCTCCTCTGCTGTACAGGCAGATTCTGCCATGTATTACTGTGCCCTGAGGCCCACAGTGACAGGAAATCTAACAGCATCATACAAAAACCTCCCATGCCATCATTCAAGAAAGACGAATATTCAGACATTTACTTCATCCTCTTGCTAAATGCTAAATGTGTGAATAGCCTCACTGGAATAGCATCACTAGCCACACAATAACCTCACTTTTACTGGAACAAATCGCATCATGCATATTCACTAGGTTTACGTCTTCCCAGAAAGGCTCAACTTGACCGTATTTTGCCAGGAGGTGGCGCTCTATGACTTACATTAGACAGAAAAGACTTTATCACTTGATTTTTTTAGTCTGTTCTCTAGCTCCTGTTAATTTTAAGTTTTATCTTACAAAATAATTGTGCAGTTTTATTCTGTAGGTCTTTTTTTAAATATTTGTGCAAATCAGATTTTGACCCTGAAATACTTTGTCTGCTTAAAGGTCGGTGATTCAAACGTTTGACATCTGATCTGTAAGATATTGTCAATTAGTTCAGATACTAGTTCAGTTTCAATAGCATTTGTTTTACATGTGGATTTTAGTTGATCATAAAAACTTTAAACTCTCTCTCTGTATCTAAAAGCACTGAGTAAACTGAGTTTAGCTAAGAGTCTAGTCTGATTGTTTCTTCCCAAGGTTAAGCCTACTATAAAAACATAAATGTATATTTTAGACATATTTGTTGATGATAACAATATTCCAAGTTCAACTATATATGTCAATCTATAGTCAGTGTTAACAAGTATTTAATGATATTTTAGCATATGCTCATTTTTAATTTTACACTCATTCCAAACTGTTGGGATACGGTTGATTATTATTTAGTTTTTTAGTAAGGATCATATCACTCACACACCTGTATAATACAATCAAAGGTTCTCAGATCAATGATCATAAAACCCTTTTCTTACCCATATTCTCCTGTAGGGAGGAGCTGATACACATTTTTATTACTCAGCTCCTGTACTATTTGAGTTACTTATATCTAAGGAAGAAATGTGCAGCATTGATTCACATAGTCATTTTTGTCCCTTCACTGGTCAGATGTTTTTCCTGGTCTTCATCATTATTTCTCTGCTCAAAGGTCAGTTATAATTTTTTTTACATTTAATCCAATGATTATGTAAATTCTGTGTGAACAACATGCATCTTAATTTATGAAATAATCTAGCATTGTTGTTTCTTCTTTCACACAGAGAATGCTGATGCAAATACAATAAACCCATTAATCTCAGAGAAGCAAGTCACAGAAAGAGACAATGTTACCCTCTCCTGCCAATACAGTAGTGTTTACATCTCACAGTGGTATCGACAATATCCAGGATCTCGACTAGAGTACCTCATATTTGCCACTGAGCTCAGTGGCCAGTCAGAGCCTGCACTTCGGCTTTCATCTGTGGCTGAGAGAGGATACATGCATCTGAGCATCTTTTCAGCAGAAATGGAAGATTCAGCATTGTACTACTGTGCCTTGGTGCCCACAGTGACTGTAAACACTCCAACACTGCACAAAAACCTGGCATCATTATCAGCAGACATAGATCAGATATCAGATTCAAACAAACATTAAGTGTGATCACTCCACTTGAATCAAGTAATAATGAGGAAATTATGTTTCAAAATATACATTTAAATCTATAAATGAAATAAAACTGAGCATCTCTGAGTATGAAATTATTGACAATAGGCAATGGCTGAAGAAATGAAGTAAATTTGATTAATCACAATATTTCTCAATATTCTCTGGTTCCTTTTAATGAATTAAAAACATACAATCTGTGTAGTTCGATTATAGAACAAATAACACATATGAGCGTTTTTTTAGTGAATCAAAAAATTTAAAAATAGTCAAATTATTTGACAAATGAGTCCTTTGTAGTTAATCAAGCACATATCTACATCTAACTAACTGAGAGATTAATTTGAATAAGTGTCATTCAATTCTTTATGATTCCCAACTGTTGGAGGTAGAATAAAACTTCATATTTCGTAATCCTTCAAAGCTGCCAGAAGGAGTTTTTGACTTCTTTCTGACTTCTGAGAATGCTGTCATTCTGTGAGTTAAAACAACATTATGGTCTATTTTCTTTTGTTCCTTTCAGCACTCGCAGGTCAGACTGTTTTACTTTCCATTTTAATTCTTCATTTGAATTTGCCATTCATTAGCATTTAAAATGATTTAAGGGTTTAAATTTAAGTGACTATTTTTCTTTGACAGGAGACTCTCTTGGTGATCTAATAACTTCTCATGGTTCTGAAAAAGAAGCTCAAGATGGTAACAGTGTTACTCTCTCCTGTAACTACAGTGGTGCTGTTTACAATCTACTGTGGTATTGTCAGTATCAGAGATCCAAACCAGAACTCCTTCTCTCCATAACTGAATCTGGAGATCCAGTTAAAGCAGATCCATCACCCCACTGGTTTTCTGCTGAAGTTGACAAACACAGAAAGCTCATGGAACTGGAAATCAGCCCTGCTAAAGTAACAGACTCTGCACAGTATTATTGTGCTCTGCAGCCCACAGTGACAGGAAACCTGTTTACTTTCCACAAAAATCTTGCTAATGGTATAACTTAACAATTATTTACTTAAGAAATAATTCAGAATACAAGTAGAAATATTGAAGTTAAGTTACAACATTACAAATAACTTTATTATTATTATTATTATTATTATTATTATTATTATTATTATTATTATTATGGGTAGATGTGTGCATTATGAAGGCTAAACAGTCTCATGTAGTGTCTGTTTCGTTCATACTGGAAGCCGGAGCGCACCCTCAGAAAGTCCACAAGTGAGACTCACAGGAGTAATAAAACTTATGGCATTCCAGGAAATCCATTATATGCACAAAGGCATTCGGATTTCGTTGTAGCCCAAATAGAGACATTTCTCCCATTCATAAAAAGCCACATCGGATCAGAGAAGTAAATTATTTCAAACACTCCACTGATGTAATAGTTAGTTTGGAGCAAAATATGTTATTAATCTCATAAATTGCTGTGTTTTGACGCTATGCTAAGCTAACATACTAGCTAGCCCTTGTGCACCTGTTGCCAGGAGCAATTCTATTTTATGACTAAAAAAGTAGGCTATAGATTATTTTTAAAGAAGGGCATTGACACAAAGGTAAAGAAGGTAAAGTGTGAAAGTTTGAACAAAGGAATTGGGAATTAAAACAGAATGAATAGGAAGGCGTCGGTAAAATAATAAATGGGGTGCAAGGTATCATGTTAAAAATCATACAAAGCTTTCATGTATAGGCTACCCTAGAATATCGTAGTTTCACTATAACCCTAAACTAATGATTCTTCACTGAATAGTAAAAAATGGCCCTCTTATTTGTTCTCTTACTCATTGTGTCTTCATTAGTGATTGAAATATCAGAGCATTATTCTTAATAACTAGTCTATATTTATTTATACAGAACATTTTATAACTCACCTCTGCATGACTTGCAGGTCTTTATCTTAAATAAAATGCTATTTTTCTTTCTATCAGCCATTGATGATTCGGAAAGAAAACGCACCAGGATATACTGTTGTTGCTATAATGAACGCATCTATTCAGTGTTGTTGTTAATGTTATGTTATTTCAGCAAACAGTTTGCTTCATACATAAGTTTAACATCATTAAGTTAAAAACATTGTCATTCATCTGAACTGTGCGCATGCATTTTAGACACTTACATCATATTGTGCCATCCATGCATAATGCACGTTTTTGAATGAGCCGAGTTGTCTATTTACTTCAACTGCTCTGTGCTCTGCTAATATCAATGGTTTTACCCATTTCAAAGGTGGGTATCTATAATTTACATCAACACGATTTTACGTCAAAGCGCGGTTTGAACGCCCCGCCTCCAGCTGCACTGAAAGTTTTGATTGGTTTTGCACACGAGTCAGTGCAGGCCAGGGCTCCACCCCAGCAGTTAAGTTCCAATCAAATGCCAGCTTGCCCCGTTGATCCGTCTTTTTTGTACGACTTTTGGTGAAAAATAAAAATAGTTAGGCTATAGGCTACTTATTTTATACAACTAAACTAAAAGTAGGCCTACCACAATTTAATTGTCCTCAAAAAAGGAGAAAAAGAAATGTATCCAAGTAGACTACTGTAATGAAAGTTTGTTACTTTCCACCTGTGCAATTTACACTTGGTGTCGCTATCACTCACGGTTGATTCAGGTTTTTAAATTACTTTCTTATCTTGCTTAATATGCCAGATTTTTCAATTAGAAAAAAATAAATAAAAGTTTATTAAGTTTTCGCCTGCTTCCCACTGCTATCAGGAGTTTGCAGAATTCGTGACTTCAACTGATGAAGAGCCTCAAAAAAACTATGCATTTTTTCCACGGGATGCAGCCAACTGCAAGTCCCATGCTGTGTTCGTTCTTACATGCAGAACAGTTCCAATAACATACAGTGAACAATTTGCTCATTTAGTTTTTGCCATATAATTATAATTATAAATATTTATATGATAATAAAATATTGCCATTAACTAATTTTTATTGTTCTTTAACCTTAAATTATTTCAGGGAAAATAATAATAATAATTTTTATTTTTTTATTATTTTATTTTTGCAATTTTTATCAGTTTAACATTTCCCTTTGTTTCTCTTGAAATTAATTTCAGACACGCTGGCACTGTAATAATCATTATATTGGAATAGGTGCAATATATTTTGCCAGAAGGTGGAGCTCTAGGAAACCTTCTAGTCACAGTTCAATTGTTTAAAAACAGAGCAGACATACAGTATGTTGAGTCACTTAATTAGGAGGGAACTGTAAGTCTTGACTCTCAAAGTCAATTGTCTCTTATTAGTGCAGATGTTGCTCCTGGTATTCATTATATTTTCTCTTCTAATTGGTGAGTCATTTATAATTACTGTAGAAGTGTTTTTTCTCTTTATCCTGTTGACAATCTGAATTAGTCCATAATAATATATATTTTTCTTTTTACAGGGAATGCTGCTGCAGACATGATAACACCATTAATCACAGATATGCAGGTTTTGGAAGGAAAAGATGTTACACTGATCTGCAAATACACTGAAAGAGTTACAAATTTGCAGTGGTACCGTCAGTATCCCGGATCCAAACCTGAGAACCTCATTTTGTTCTTTGAAACCCAATCAGTGTCCTCTCTCCGTCTGACCGCTGTAGCTGATAAAGTCATCAAACATATGAATCTGACTATCTCTTCTACAGAAGTCAAAGACTCTGCCATGTACTATTGTGCCCTGGAGCCCACAGTGACAGGAAACACAACTGCACCCTACAAAAACTCAATCAGAAATTATATTCAAAAGAGAAATTCATGATGCTCAATTTAAAAAGAGTTTGTAAACAATACGCTCTATAGTATTGCTTATCACTGAGAACTACAATTTTAGCAAATGTTAGTGCACATTTAACTTATTAATTATTGGTCATTAAAGGCCACTTTTACAAAACACACTATAATTTACAATACGCTAAGTTAACCAGTACACCATATGAACTCACATGCTAGAAAAACATTTCTTTAAGCAAAACCTAGAACTAATCAAGAGGTCCATGACATCAGCTTAAATGAATAGGTTCTAAGAATGGAAATGAATTAGTATTAAGTATACAAAAAATAACAAAAACAAGAGAAATAAAACAAAAGTTTATTAGGTCTAGGACAACATTCTGAAGACGAGACTTTGCTTAACTGACTATCATAACTTTGCTACTTGATTTCTTTGCACTAAACATAAATTGTGTAATCAGTCAGATCTCTCTGGACAGTGAAAGTCCTTATATTTAGGAAAAAAGTGTTACATTCACATACTTTTTGAAACAGCCTATTTGTTCAAATAATCATTTTCAGTGCATAATTTAACATGCCAAAAATTCTTCAATAAGATCTTGTTTTTTTAAGATGCATGCCATATGAAATGATTGTAGCAAAAGTGATCTCACCTGCATTCTTCCAGAAGGTGGAGCTCTAAGAACCAATTGTAGTTCAGTCTCAGTTCAGATTAAAAACAGAGCAGACAGACTTACATTGAGTCACTTTTATAAACTGTAACTGTAAGGAAACTGTATGTCTTGGATCTCAAAGTCATTGTCTCTTGTTGTGCAGATGTTGCTCCTGGTTTTCATTATATTTTCTCTTCTAAAAGGTGAGTTCATAACAATTACTGCAGGAATGATTTCCCCCTGTTTATACTGTTGACAATTTAAATTTGTCCATTAGAAATTATGAATTTTTGTTTGTTTATTTATTTTAAACAGAGAATGCTGCTGCAGACATGATAACACCATTAATCACAGATATGCAGGTTTTGGAAGGAAAAGATGTTACACTGATCTGCAAATACACTGAAAGTGTTCAGAATTTGCAGTGGTACCGTCAGTATCCCGGATCCAAACCTGAGAACCTCATTTTGTTCTTTGAAACCCAATCCGTGTCCTCTCTCCGTCTGACCGCTGTAGCTGATAAAGCCATCAAACATATGAATCTGACTATCTCTTCTACAGAAGTCAAAGACTCTGCCATGTACTATTGTGCCCTGCAGCCCACAGTGACAGGAAACACAACTGCACCCTACAAAAACTCAATCAGAAATGATATTTAAGGCAGATGATCATGATGCACAATGCAGATTTAAAAACAATGACTCATACAACTATCAAATGTCTCAAGCATTAATGCTGTTCATATCTGTATTAAGAGGTATATTATTAATGATTTATATTTTAGAGAATCAGGACACAACAGTTGAACATGCCTTTAAAACTTATTCCAACATGTGCAACTGAGTGTCCACTCAATAAATAGTGTAATAAATGAATCAGACTGACAATTTTAGGTTGTTGACTACAGCTTCTTTCTATATATTGAGTATTTGTAGAGTAAGATGAGCAAGGACGTATAGTATGTGTGGGAGGAGCTCAATGTTTTGTCGACTCCTTCAGAATAAATCAGAGAAAACAATGACTTACCTTCATACTGATGATACTAATCTGAACTCAAACAGAATCATGTTACTCATCTCTTCTGGTTTAATATTTATCCTCAGTTACTGTAAGTATTACTCATGTACATTTTGCTCTGTTTGCTCTGTTTTTCAGAACATCACAAAAAAAATATAAAACAAAATTTCCATTTGCTTTGCTCTGAATTTAATCCAGTAAATTGCTTGAATCTTTAATGTGTTTGCAGGTGAAGCGAATGGGAATGTCATCAGACCAAACCAACCATCTGTAGTTTTAACTGAAGGAAGCAACATCACTCTGTCCTGTACATATGATGTATCAGCTTACAGTCTCCACTGGTACCGGCAGAAGCCTGGATCAAGACCAGAGTTTCTGCTGCTGATTGATGAGTCTTCAAAGCATGTCACCAAAGCTGAACGACCTCAACCGCATATGTCCATTAGACTTCATGATAAACGTGTGGATCTGGAGATCTCCTCTGCTGCTGTATCTGACTCTGCTGTGTATTACTGTGCTCTGCAGCCCACAGTGACAGGAAATGCAAATACACTGTACAAAAACCTTCTTATCATTTTTCTATTGCATAGTCATATTTCTAAGAGTTATTATCTCTCTCTCTCTCTCTCTTGTCTTTCCTTTTCTTTGCTATATAAATTGTTATCTTTCTCTACCATTATGATCTATCTGTGATATTGCATTATACTGCTAAAACAGCATTTAAATGTACATTATTAGCCATTTGAGATTGTTGACCCTGATCATATTTTATTTCTTTTTTCATCTTACCTTTTATTTAGCAAGGAAATCCCTCAAAGAAAAAAGTCATTTACAACTGGCAATGAATTAAGTTGTAATCAATTCAAAAATTGACTGAAAAAATACCAAGACAATCAATCACCATCCATACAAGAAATAAATTCTGTTCCTTGAAATTCAAATTCAAAATACTTTAAGAATTTTCTAACCATTCCATGTCAAGTTAAGTTTTGACAAAGTTCACTTTTTAAAGGTCAAAGCACTGTCTTTCCAGGCTTGAGTTACTGAAGATACATTTCTCTACGAAAAGTTACTCTACGAAAAGCTTTACTCACAACTTTATATATATATATATATATATATATATATATATATATACACTCACCTAAAGGATTATTGGGAACACCATTCTAATACTGTGTTTTACCCCCTTTCGCCTTCAGAACTGCCTTAATTCTACATTGGCATTGATTCAACAAGGTGCTGAAAGCATTCTTTAGAAATGTTGGCCCATATTGATAGGATAGCCTCTTGCAGTTGATGGAGATTTGTGGGATGCACATCCAGGGCACGAAGCTCCCGTTCAACCACATCCCAAAGAGGCTCTATTGGGTTGAGATCTGGTGACTGTGGGGGCCATTTTAGTGCAGTGAACTCATTGTCATGTTCAAGAAACCAATTTGAAATGATTCGAGCTTTGTGACATGGTGCATTATCCTGCTGGAAGTAGCCATCAGAGGATGGGTACATGGTGGTCATAAAGGGATGGACATGGTCAGAAACAATGCTGAGGTAGGCCGTGGCATTTAAACGATGCCCAATTGGCACTAAGGGGCCTAAAGTGTGCCAAGAAAACATCCCCCACACCATTACACCACCACCACCAGCCTGTACAGTGCACTCTAAAAACTCCTGGGTCAAAAATAACCCATAATGGGTTATTTTTGACCCAACTCCTGGGTTAAAAAGGGACCAACTAATTTATGGGTTATTTCAACTCAGAAAATTGGGTTATGCTTTTTGACCCAAATTCTGGGTTAAATACCTGACCCAAATGTTGGGTTTAAAAAACCCAACATCTGGGTAGAAATAACCCAAAAATTAGTTTATCCTTTTTTAACCCAGGAGTTGGGTCAAAAATAACCTAACTTAACCTCACTATCCCAGTATGCCTTATTTCAGAAAATAAAACTTTGTTTTACATTATATTACACACTTCAAGCACTTTTACATTTTTATTGCATTAAATTAAAATCTATATGAAAAAACACACACTTGGACATGTTTATTTTCCTATTTATTTTAGGTCACACTGTAATAACAATATTAGAAATAAAAAATAGAAAAATAAACAACAATTCTCAGAAGAGCCTCAGGAATTTAAGCCTGGGGCCAACTTTGGGGAAAAGATTTTTGATAGTGTCCTCATCAAAGAGAAGAAATGCCTCCTCATCTATGTCTTCATCTGAAAGACAGAAAACAAGACAACATGAGTATTGTTAATAAGTTGAGACAATTGTGAACCACTCACCAGACACTCTTTCATTATCAAGCTAACAAATAATCACTTTTAAGGGAATGCAGTGGCTTTTTTTTTTTTTTTTTTACGTGGCCCAAATTGCTAGTTAACTAATGTGGTTCTTTTGCAGCATTAACGTGTAATGACATTAATGCAAAGGTGAATATCTTGCCCATTCTTATGCATAACAGCTTAAAGACAAGGCACAACAAAATCTTGCACTGACACATTTAAGTCTTATTAAAAAAAATGTAGGTATAGAGAGATGATGATATAAGGGCAATAAGAGTAAAATGCTCACCTCTAAAATTCTCTGTCAGCTCAGACAGCTGCCACTCAGTTAGCTTATCAGCGACAAAACTGTCCATTCAAGATGACCTGGAGAAAACATAGCAATATAGAGGTTAGGTTAGCAACAATTTGAAGACTTCTTTAACTCTCACTACTTCAGCCAGTAGAGCACTGTATAATATGATAAGCACGGCGCAGCTGGAAAACATAACTCAACTATTGTGTTGCCTCGTCGCTCTGTAGCCGCGGCTATAATGGGGTTTGCACACCGGACGAGAAGCGCCGCGTCGCGTCTCTAGGACAACTCGAGGTATCGCTCACCGGACGTGCAGTCTCTCAAGGGGCTCACACACCGGACGCGAAGCGCAGTGCCGCGTCTTTAAAATTCGAACACATTATTCTCTATGGGTGTACACACACCGGCGGCGCCATCCGGCGTCTGTCCGCGACACCCATAGATATATACATATATAGTGTATATATCTATGCGCGACACCCAGCAACGGCTCAGGACCGTGCTCAAAATCACGTCCGGTGTGTGATAACGTTACCTCGAGTTGTCCTAGATGTTGTCGTGATAGCCACGGCTACATGCCAACCACAGAATTACCACGGCTAACGCTAGTCTCAACGTATTTTTTTAGCAAATGGTGATAAACTAGCAACAGGGACATGGACACAGAAAAATTTACATTACATCAACACTGAAAATACTCTCTTACCTTGAATATAGATGAAGTTGCACCGATGAAGCACAGGCCAAAACGGATCGAGCGCGAAAGCGACGGTTATTTCAAACGACTGTTGTGAGAAAATTCCAGAACAACTGCGGGCGAGAGAGAGAGAGAAAGCCAACCCTATAACCCAGAACATGGGTTACTCTTTGAAAAATAACCCAGAAACCCAAACAACCCATGAATTGGGTCAAAATATTAGCCCTATAACCCAGAAAATGGTTACTCTCTAAAAAAATAACCCATAATTTTAACCCAACACAAATAACCCAGAAAATGGGTTGAAGAAATAACCCAGGAGTTTTTAGAGTGTGGTAACAAGGCATGATGGATCCATGTTCTCATTCTGTTTACGCCAAATTCTGACTCTACCATCTGAATGTCTCAACAGGAATCGAGACTCATCAGACCAGGCAACATTTTTCCAGTCTTCAACTGTCCAATTTTGGTGAGCTCGTGCAAATTGTAGCCTCTTTTTCCTATTTGTAGTGGAGATGAGTGGTACCCGGTGGGGTCTTCTCATGTTTGTGCATGTTGTGGCTTCACAAATGCTTTGCCACATACCTCGGTTGTAACGAGTGGTTATTTCAGTCAAAGTTGCTCTTCTATCAGCTTGAATCAGTCGGCCCATTCTCCTCTGACCTCTAGCATCAACAAGGCATTTTCGCCCACAGGACTGCCGCATACTGGATGTTTTTCCCTTTTCACACCATTCTTTGTAAACCCTAGAAATGGTTGTGTGTGAAAATCCCAGTAACTGAGCAGATTGTGAAATACTCAGACCGGCCCGTCTGGCACCAACAACCATGCCACGCTCAAAATTGCTTAAATCACCCTTCTTTCCCATTCTGACATTCGTTTGGAGTTCAGGAGATTGTCTTGACCAGGACCACACCCCTAAATGCATTGAAGCAACTGCCATGTGATTGGTTGATTAGATAATTGCATTAATGAGAAATTGAACAGGTGTTCCCAATAATCCTTTAGGTGAGTGTATATATATACATACATAGTGTACTTAAAATATTTAAATATAAATATCTTGTCACAGGGAGGTTTTAACCCTTATCACCCACAAAATTATTTTTTTACATTTTCAATTATGACCTCCACCTGGACTAGGCTGGACTATGACTGCAATACATTGACCAAAAACACTCAATATACATTTGCACAGCTTCAATGTTTTAGTTACATCCAACAAAAATCAATGGCAAACTTAACCATTTGTTTACCATACACATTCTCCAGTCTCTGTAGTTTTTTCATCAGATATACACCAGAAAGCCCTAGTTTATCATGAGTTCTGCCAGAACAGAGTGCACAGATATAAATAAGGAGGAAACTGCAAGTCTTCACTCTTGACTCTAAAGGCCTTTATTCTCTTGATGATGTTGCTCCTGGTCCTCATGATATTTTCTCTTTTTAATGGTGAGTGATGAATAAGAATCATTTACAAATAGGACTTCTTTTTTTCTCTGCTGTTTAAATGTGTCAGTAAACCAACTGATTACATAAACTTACTTAGTCATGAATTTTAATGTTTGCTTCTTGTTTT
The DNA here is from genome assembly GCF_951802725.1 of Rutilus rutilus. Classification (NCBI taxonomy): domain Eukaryota; kingdom Metazoa; phylum Chordata; class Actinopteri; order Cypriniformes; family Leuciscidae; genus Rutilus; species Rutilus rutilus. The sequence continues at coordinate 15,820,295 of NC_140214.1, forward strand.
TTTTAAACAGAGAATGCTAATGCAGATGTGATAACCTCATTATCCATGGAGCAGCATGTTTTAGCTAAAGAAGATGTTACACTGTCCTGCAACAGTGGCAATATTCGCAGATTGCAGTGGTACCGTCAGTATCCCGCATCTAAACCTAAGTTTCTCATTTTTTACACTGAGACCACTGGTCATTCAGAGCCCAAGCTTCGTCTGTATGCAATGGCCGATAAAGGAATCAAGCGAATGAATCTGAGAATATCCTCTACACATGTGAATGATTCTGCTGTTTACTACTGTTCTACGAGGACAATTCTACGAGGTGGCTTATTCGTACGAATTGGTCGTGAGATAGCGTTGACTGTGCCCTGCAGCACACAGTGACAGGAAAACTGTCTGCCTTACAGAAACTGGAAGTAACAGCAACATAACAAATCAATTAGCAAATGTCACAAACATTTATACGCTGTTCTTATCAAGAGGTAGTCTCATAATGATGATTAGTATTTCAGATATTCAGGACCAATTTTAAATTGTTTCAAAATCTGCATGTTCCAGTTGTGCCCACATAATATCAAATCACTCTTTGACACAACCTAAAATAAAAAAAAGAAGGAAATTAAATGAAAGTTTAAAAAAATAACGTAAGAGAGCTTGGAATTATAAAACATTCTATTTAAAGATATTAGAATAATGTGCTAATTAACACATATTCCACATATAGTTCTTATATGGTTGTAAACTTCAGAAGAAATCAAAAAGACAACAGTGACAGACTAACCTTCATACAGATACTGATAGAAGTCTGAACTCGAACTACAGAAACATGTTACACATCTTGTCTGTTTTCATTTTTATCCTCAGTTACTGTAAGTACTATTAATCATACACATTTTAGACTGTATTCCAGAACATCACTAAAATAAATAAATCAAGGTTTAATAAATCAGTTTTTTTTTTTTTTTTAAATCTGTTCTAAATTGAATCCATTACATTGCTTGATTATTTAATATTTTTGCAGGTGAAGCGAATGGGAATGTCATCAGTCCAAACCAACCATCTGTAGTTTTAACTGAAGGAAGCAGCATCACTCTGTCCTGTACATATGATGTATCAGCTTACAGTCTCCACTGGTACCGGCAGAAGCCTGGATCAAGACCAGAGTTTCTGATAAACCATTAGACTTCATGATAACCGTGTGGATCTGGAGATCTCCTCTGCTGCTGTATCTGACTCTGCAGTGTATTACTGTGCTCTGGAGCCCACAGTCACAGGAAAACCATCTACACTAACAGGTTTCTTGTATATTGTATAGTCATATTTCGAAGAGGGAGGAGCTTCTTTCCATGCAGTGTCTCAGTCTTTTCCGCTCTTTCCTTTCCTCTGCTGTGTAGTGTTGCCTTATTCTGAGAACTACTATATTAGCAAATGTTAGCACCACATTTCTCGTTAATTACTGGTCACTTAATACAACTTTTGCAAGACAAAACACTATAATTTACAATATGCTAAGTTAACAAGTACAGTATTAACTCATACTATAAACAGGAAAAATTCCTATCATAAGTTTGATACTGGATTATTTTGTACTGGACAATGACAGTCCTTATTACTTACAAAAAAATAAATAATTATATTCAAATACTTTTTGAAATAGTCGTTCAAATAATCATGTTCAAGCTTCTATATTCTATTAGGCCAAAAATTATTATTTGTTGTTTAAGATACATCCCATATGAAATGATGAGATATTGTAGCAAAAGTGATCTCACCTGCATTCTTCCAGAAGGTGGAGCTCTAAGAACCAATTGTAGTTCAGTCTCAGTTCAGATTAAAAACAGAGCAGACAGACTTACATTGAGTCACTTTATACTCTAGGAGGAAACTGTAAGTCTTTACTTTCAAAGTCATTGTCTCTTATTAGTGCAGATGCTGCTCCTGGTATTCATTATATTTTCTCTTCTAAAAGGTCAGTGATTCATAACAATTACTGTGGGAATGTTTTCCCCCGTTTTATACTGTTAACAATTTAAATTTGTCCACTAGAAATTATTATTTTTAGTTTGAGTGTTTGTTTGTTTATTTATTTTAAACAGAGAATGCTGCTGCAGACGTGATAACACCATTAAACACAGATATGCAGGTTTTGGAAGGAAAAGATGTTACACTGATCTGCAACTACACTGGCAATGTTCAAACTTTGCAGTGGTACCGGCAGTATCCCGGATCCAAACCTGAGAACCTCATTGTGTTCATTGAGACCAGACCCCAATCAGTGTCCTCTCTCCGTCTGACCGCTGTAGCTGATAAAGCCATCAAACATATGAATCTGACTATCTCTTCTACAGAAGTCAAAGACTCTGCCATGTACTATTGTGCCCTGCAGCCCACAGTGACAGGAAACACAACTGCACCCTACAAAAACTCAATCAGAAATTATATTCAAAATAGAAATTCATGATGCTCAATTTAAAAAGAGTTTGTAAAAAATATAATATGCCGTATAGTGTTGCTTTTCTCTGAGAACTAACAATTTAGCAAATGTTAGTGCACCTTTTACTTGTTAATTATTGGTCATTTAAGGCCACTTTTTTACGAGACAGAATACACTATAATTTACAATACGCTAAGTTAACCAGTACACCGTATGAACTCACATGCTAGAAAAACATTTCTTTAAGTAAAACCTAGAGCCAATCAGGGGGTCCCTGACATCAGCTTAAACAAATAGGTTCTAAGAATGGAAATTAATTAGTATTAGGTATACAAAAATGTATTAAAACAAAAGTTTATTAGGTCTATAGGACAACATTCTGCAGACAAGACTTTGCTTAACTGACTATCATAACTTTGCTACTTGATTTCTTTGCACAGTAAACATTGTGCAATCAGATCTCTCTGCACAGTGAAAGTCCTTAATTTAGGGGAAAAAAATTTACATTCACATACTTTTTGAAAAAGTAAATTTGTTCAAATACTCATTTTCAGTACATAATTTAATATGCCAAAAATTCTTCAATAAGATCTTGTTGTTTAAGATGCATGCCATATGAAATGATGAGATATTGTAGCAAAAGTGATCTCACCTGCATTCTTCCAGAAGGTGGAGCTCTAAGAACCAATTGTAGTTCAGTCAGTTCAGATTAAAAACAGAGCAGACAGACTTACACTGAGTCACTTTATACTCTAAGAGGAGGAAACTGTAAGTCTTTACTCTCAAAGTCATTGTCTTTTATTAGTGCAGATGTTGCTCCTGGTATTCATTATATTTTCTCTTCTAAAAGGTGAGTGATTCATAACAATTACTGCAGGAATGATTTCCCCCTGTTTATACTGTTGACAATTTAAATTTGTCCATTTTAAATTATACACTTTTGTTTGTTTATTTATTTTAAACAGTAACATTGACTCATACAACTATCAAATGTCTCAAGCATTAATGCTGTTCATATCTGTATTAAGAGGTATATTATTAATGATTTATATTTTAGAGAATCAGGACACAACAGTTAAACATGCCTTTAAAACTTATTCCAACATGTGCAACTGAGTGTCCACTCAATAAAGAGTGCAATAAATGAATCAGACTGACATAATGCCAATTTTAGGTTGTTGACTACAGCTTCTTTCTATATATTGAGTATTTGTAGAGTAAGATGAGCAAGGACGTACAGTATGTGTGGGAGGAGCTCAATGTTTAGTCGACTCCTTCAGAATAAAACAGAGAAAACAATGACTTACCTTCATACTGATGATACTAATCTGAACTCAAACTACAGAATCATGTTACTCATCTCTTCTGTTTTAATATTTATCCTCAGTTACTGTAAGTATTACTCATGTACATTTTGCTCTGTTTGCTCTGTTTTTCAGAACATCACAAAAAATCTAAAACAAATGTCCATTTGCTTTGCTCTGAATTTAATCCATTACATTGCTTGATTCTTTAATGTGTTTGCAGGTGAAGCGAATGGGAATGTCATCAGACCAAACCAACCATCTGTAGTTTTAACTGAAGGAAGCAGCATCACTCTGTCCTGTACATATGATGTATCAGCTTACAGTCTCCACTGGTACCGGCAGAAGCCTGGATCAAGACCAGAGTTTCTGCTGCTGATTGTGAAGTCGACTAAAACTGAAGTTCCAGCTTCTCCACCTCTCCCCCATATGTCCATCAAACTCCATAATGATAACCGTGTGGATCTGGAGATCTCCTCTGCTGCTGTATCTGACTCTGCAGTGTATTACTGTGCTCTGGAGCCCACAGTGACAGGAAACCCAAATACACTGTACAAAAACCTTCTTATAATTTTTCTATTGCATAGTCATATTTCTAAGAGTTATTATCTCTCTCTCTCTTGTCTTTCCTTTTCTTTGCTATATAAATTGTTATCTTTCTCTACCATTATGATCTATCTGTGATATTGCATTATGCTGCTAAAACGGCATTTAAATGTACATTATTAGCCATTTGAGATTGTTGACCTTGATCAGATTGTATTTCTTTTTTCATTTTACGTTTTATTTAGCAAGGACATCCCTCAAAGAAAACAGTCATTTACAACTGGCAATGAATTAAGTTGTAATCAATACAAAAATTGACTGAAAAAATACCAAGACAATCAATCACCATCCATACAAGAAATATATTCTGTTCCTTGAAATTCAAAATCAAAATATTTTAAGAATTTTCTAACCATTCCATGTCCAGTTAAGTTTTGACAAAGTTCACTTTTTAAAGGTCAAAGCACTGTCTTTCCAGGCTTGAGTTACTGAAGATACATTTCTCTACGAAAAGTTACTCTACGAAAAGCTTTACTCACAACTTTAGATATATATACATACATAGTGTACTTGAAATATTTAAATATAAATATCTTGTCACAGGGAGGTTTTAACCCTTATCACCCACAAAATTATTTTACATTCTCAGTTATGACCTCCACCTGGACTAGGCTGGACCATGACTGCAATACATTGACCAAAAACACTCAATATACATTTGCACAGCTTCAATGTTTTAGTTACATCCAACAAAAATCAATGGCAAACTTAACCATTGGTTTACACATTCTCCAGTCTCTGTAGTTTTTTATTACATCAGACATACACCAGAAAGCCCTAGTTTATCATGAGTTCTGCCAGAAGGTGGAGCTCTCATTTCAGTTATTTCAAAACAGAGTGCACAGATATAAACTGAGTCAATAAGGAGGAAACTGCAAGTCTTTGACTCTAAAAGCCTTTTTTCTCTTGATGATGTTGCTCCTGGTCCTCATGATATTTTCTCTTTTTAATGGTGAGTGATGAATAAGAATCATTTCCAAATAGGACTTCTTTTTTTCTCTGCTGTTTAAATGTGTCAGTAAACCAACTGATTACATAAACTTACTTAATCATGAATTTTAATGTTTGCTTCTTGTTTTTTTAAACAGAGAATGCTAATGCAGATGTGATAACCTCATTATCCATGGAGAAGCATGTTTTAGCAAAAGAAGATGTTACACTGTCCTGCAACTACAGTGGCAATATTCGCAGTTTGCAGTGGTACCGTCAGTATCCCGCATCTAAACCTGAGTTTCTCATTTTTTACACTGAGACCACTGGTCATTCAGAGCCCAAGCTTCGTCTGTATGCAATGGCCGATAAAGGAATCAAGCGTATGAATCTGAGAATATCCTCTACACGTGGATGATTCTGCTGTTTACTACTGTGCCCTGCAGCCCAAAGTGACAGGAAAACTGTCTGCCTTACAGAAACTGGAAGTAACAGCAACATAACAAATCAATTAGCAAATGTCTCAAACATTTATACGCTGTTCTTATCAAGAGGTAGTCTCATAATGATGATTAGTATTTCAGATATTAGGACCAATTTTAAATGGTTTTAAAATCTACATGTTCCAGTTGTGCCCACATAATATCAAATCACTCTTTGACACAACCTAAAAAATATATATATATATTAAATTAAATGAAAGTTTAAAAAAAAATAACGTAAGAGAGCTTGGAATTATAAAACATTCTGTTTAAAGATAAGAATAATGTCACTCTAAAAAATGCTGGGTTATTTCAACCCAATTTTGGATAAATATGGACAAACCTTGGGTTAAAAATGTAACCCAACGTCTGGGTTTGTCAATATTTGACCCAAATTTGGGTTGAAACAACCCAGCATTTTTTAGAGTGTATTCCACATATAGTTCTTAACTGTAATTCACAATAAAAATATTTAGTTTATTTCTAGTAAACCATTAAACATGATTTTGTGAACAGCCATTCTGTTGTGAAGTATTCTTTTTTATTACGCTAGACTACAGCTTATTCATATGCTGTCTGTACTTGGATGAATGATTTGACTGCACTGACGCTATTTGATGAGAAGAGAACTGAACTGAGCTGGACAATGACATCACTGTTTCACGTAGAGCTGCTTTATAGCCGAACTGAACTAATTTAATAAATGATGATCTTATAACCAGCCACAGAACTGAATCAACACTGAACTGACTAGCAGAATAATGACACTTTTCTTTTTCAAGCTGCTTTAAAGCTGAATTGAACTCTGCTTGTATCATTCAATCATTATTTTCCTGTTGATCACTGCAATTTGTATTGTATAAAACAAACTAAAAAAATATAGATGACTTTACTTGACTTGATGGTAAGATGAAAGTAGTATGTGTGGGAGGAGCTCAAAGGTTTGTAAACTTCAGAAGAAATCAAAAAGACAACAGTGACAGACTAACCTTCATACAGATACTGATAGAAGTCTGAACTCGAACTACAGAAACATGTTACACATCTTGTCTGTTTTCATTTTTATCCTCAGTTACTGTAAGTACTATTAATCATATACAGACTGTATTCCAGAACATCACTCAAATAAATAAATCAAGTTTTAATAAATCAGTTTTCTTTTTTTTTTTAAATCTATTCTAAATTGAATCCATTACATTGCTTGATTATTTAATATTTTTGCAGGTGAAGCGAATGGGAATGTCATCAGTCCAAACAAACCATCTGTAGTTTTAACTGAAGGAAGCAGCATCACTCTGTCCTGTACATATGATGTATCAGCTTACAGTCTCCACTGGTACCGGCAGAAGCCTGGATCAAGACCAGAGTTTCTGATAAACCATTAGACTTCATGATAACCGTGTGGATCTGGAGATCTCCTCTGCTGCTGTATCTGACTCTGCAGTGTATTACTGTGCTCTGAGGCCCACAGTCACAGGAAAACCATCTACACTAACAGGTTTCTTGTATATTGTATAGTCATATTTCGAAGAGGGAGGAGCTTCTTTCCATGCAGTGTCTCAGTCTTTTCCCCTCTTTCCTTTCCTCTGCTGTGTAGTGTTGCCTTATTCTGAGAACTACTATATTAGCAAATGTTAGCACCACATTTCTCGTTAATTACTGGTCACTTAATACAACTTTTGCAAGACAAAACACTATAATTTACGATATGCTAAGTTAACAAGTACAGTATGAACTCATACTATGAACAGGAAAAATTCCTACTATCATAAGTTTGATACTGGATTATTTTGTACTGGACAATGACAGTCCTTATTACTTTAAAAAAAAAAAAAAAAAAATTATATTCAAATAGGCTACTTTTTGAAATAGTCGTTCAAATAATCATGTTCAATCTTCTATATTCTATTAGGCCAAAAATTCTTATTTGTTGTTTAAGATACATCCCATATGAAATGATGAGATATTGTAGCAAAAGTGATCTCACCTGCATTCTTCCAGAAGGTGGAGCTCTAAGAACCAATTGTAGTTCAGTCTCAGTTCAGATTAAAAACAGAGCAGACAGACTTACATTGAGTCACTTTATACTCTAGGAGGAAACTGTAAGTCTTGACTCTCAAAGTCATTGTCTCTTATTAGTGCAGATGCTGCTCCATGTATTCATTATATTTTCTCTTCTAAAAGGTGAGTGATTCATAACAATTACTGTGGGAATGTTTTCCTCCTTTTTATACTGTTAACAATTTAAATTTGTCCACTAGAAATTATTATTTTTAGTTTGAGTGTTTGTTTGTTTATTTATTTTAAACAGAGAATGCTGCTGCAGACGTGATAACACCATTAAACACAGATATGCAGGTTTTGGAAGGAAAAGATGTTACACTGATCTGCAAATACACTGGCAATGTGCAGAATTTGCAGTGGTACCGTCAGTATCCCCGATCCAAACCTGAGAACCTCATTGTGTTCATTGAGACCAGACCCCAATCCGTGTCCTCTCTCCGTCTGACCGCTGTAGCTGATAAAGCCATCAAACATATGAATCTGACTATCTCTTCTACAGAAGTCAAAGACTCTGCCATGTACTATTGTGCCCTGCAGCCCACAGTGACAGGAAACACAACTGCACCCTACAAAAACTCAATCAGAAATGATATTCAAAATAGAAATTCATGATGCTCTATTTAAAAAGAGTTTGTAAACAATATAATATGCCGTATAGTGTTGCTTTTCTCTGAGAACTACAATTTAGCAAATGTTAGTGCATCTTTTACTTGTTAATTATTGGTCATTTAAGGCCACTTTTTTACGAGACAGAATACACTATAATTTACAATACGCTAAGTTAACAGTACACCGTATGAACTCACATGCTAGAAAAACATTTCTTTAAGCAAAACCTAGAACCAATCAGGGGGTCCCTGACATCAGCTTAAACAAATAGGTTCTAAGAATGGAAATGAATTAGTATTAGGTATACAACAATTAATTAAAACAAAAGTTTATTAGGTCTATAGGACAACATTCTGCAGACGAGACTTTGCTTAACTGACTATCATAACTTTGCTACTTGATTTCTTTGCACAGTAAACATACACTGTGTAATCAGTCAGATCTCTCTGGACAGTTAAAGTCCTTATATTTAGGGGAAAAAAAATACATTCACATACTTTTTGAAAAAGTCAATTTGTTCACATAATCATTTTCAGTGCATAATTGCTTTTGCAGTGCAGTGCACTTGTTGTTTAAGATGCATGCCATATGAAATGATGAGATATTGTAGCAAAAGTGATCTCACCTGCATTCTTCCAGACGGTGGAGCTCTAAGAACCAATTGTAGTTCAGTCTCAGTTCAGATTAAAAACAGAGCATTGTCATTGTCTCTTATTAGTGCAGATGTCGCTCCTGGTATTCATTATAGTTTCTCTTCTAAAAGGTGAGTGATTCATAACAATTACTGCAGGAATGATTTCCCCCTGTTTATACTGTTGACAATTTAAATTTGTCAATTTTAAATGATACATTTTTATTTATTTTAAACAGTAATATTGACTCATACAACTATCAAATGTCTCAAGGATTAATGCTGTTCATATCTGTATTAAGAGGTATATTATTAATGATTTATATTTTAGAGAATCAGGACACAACAGTTGAACATGCCTTTAAAACTTATTCCAACATGTGCAACTGAGTGTCCACTCAATAAAGAGTGCAATAAATGAATCAGACGCTGCTGACATAATGCCAATTTTAGGTTGTTGACTACAGCTTCTTTCTATATATTGAGTATTTGTAGAGTAAGATGAGCAAGGACGTACAGTATGTGTGGGAGGAGCTCAATGTTTTGTCGACTCCTTCAGAATAAATCAGAGAAAACAATGACTTACCTTCATACTGATGATACTAATCTGAACTCAAACTACAGAATCATGTTACTCATCTCTTCTGTTTTAATATTTATCTTCAGTTACTGTAAGTATTACTCATGTACATTTTGCTCTGTTTGCTCTGTTTTTCAGAACATCACAAAAAATATAAAACAAATGTCCATTTGCTTTGCTCTGAATTGAATCCAGTACATTGCTTGATTCTTTAATGTGTTTGCAGGTGAAGCGAATGGGAATGTCATCAGACCAAACCAACCATCTGTAGTTTTAACTGAAGGAAGCAGCATCACTCTGTCCTGTACATATGATGTATCAGCTTACAGTCTCCACTGGTACCGGCAGAAGCCTGGATCAAGACCAGAGTTTCTGCTGCTGATTGTTGAGTCTTCCAAGTATGTCACCAAAGCTGAACGACCTCAACCGCATATGTCCATTAGACTTCATGATAAACGTGTCGATCTGGAGATCTCCTCTGCTGCTGTATCTGACTCTGCTGTGTATTACTGTGCTCTGCAGCCCACAGTGACAGGAAACACAAATACACTGTACAAAAACCTTCCTATCATTTTTCTATTGCATAGTCATATTTCTAAGAGTTATTATCTCTCTCTCTCTTGTCTTTCCTTTTCTTTGCTATATAAATTGTTATCTTTCTCTACCATTATTATCTGTGATATTGCATTATGCTGCTAAAATGGCATTTTAATGTACATTATTAGCCATTTGAGATTGTTGACCCTGATCATATTTTATTTCTTTTTTCATCTTACGTTTTATTTAGCAAGGACATCCCTCAAAGAAAACAGTCATTTACAACTGGCAATGAATTAAGTTGTAATCAATACAAAAATTTACTGAAAAAATACCAAGACAATCAATCACCATCCATACAAGAAATATATTCTGTTCCTTGAAATTCAAATTCAAAATACTTTAAGAATTTTCTAACCATTCCATGTCCAGTTAAGTTTTGACAAAGTTCACTTTTTAAAGGTCAAAGCACTGTCTTTCCAGGCTTGAGTTGCTGAAGATACATTTCTCTATGAAAGGTTACTGGTATGTTCAAAAAGGCCATTATTAAAAGAAATAAAGTACAAACTGAAAAAATGGTGTAGAAACTATTTTTATACAGATAATCAAACATGAAATTTTGAAGTAAAATGACTGAAATAGTACTCCAATAATCTTTGTTTTACTTACAACTTTATATATATATATACACACACACATATATATATATAGTAGCCTATATAGTGTAGGCCTACTTAAAATATTTAAATATAAATATCTTGTCACAGGGAGGTTTTAACCCCATTACTAATTAGATGAATGGTTATTTTTGTAGATAGACATGTAATCTGTTTATCATGTTGCAGTACAATGACTGCAATACATTGACCAAAAACACTCAATATACATTTGCACAGCTTTAATGTTTTAGTTTCATCCAACAAAAAATCAATGGCAAACTTAACCAGTGGTTTACCATATACACATTCTCCAGTCTCTGTAGTTTTTTCATCAGACATACACCAGAAAGCCCTAGTTTATCATGAGTTCTGCCAGAAGGTGGAGCTCTCATTTCAGTTATTTCAAAACAGAGTGCACAGATATAAAGTGAGTCAATAAGGAGGAAACTGCAAGTCTCGACTCTAAAATACTTTTTTCTCTTGATGATGTTGCTCCTGGTCTTCATGATATTTTCTCTTTTTAATGGTGAGTGATGAATAAGAATCATTTCCAAATAGGACTTCTTTTTTTCTCTGCTGTTTAAATGTGTCAGTAAACCAACTGATTACATAAACTTACTTAGTCATGAATTTTAATGTTTGCTTCTTGTTTTTTTAAACAGAGAATGCTAATACAGATGTGATAACCTCATTATCCATGGAGAAGCATGTTTTAGCAAAAGAAGATGTTACACTGTCCTGCAACTACAGTGGCAATATTCGCAGTTTGCAGTGGTACCGTCAGTATCCCGCATCTAAACCTGAGTTTCTCATTTTTTACACTGAGACCACTGGTCATTCAGAGCCCAAGCTTCGTCTGTATGCAATGGCCGATAAAGCAATCAAGCGTATGAATCTGAGAATATCCTCTACACATGTGGATGATTCTGCTGTTTACTACTGTGCCCTGCAGCCCACAGTGACAGGAAAACTGTCTGCCTTACAGAAACTGGAAGTAACAGCAACATAACAAATCATTTAGCAAATGTCTCAAACATTTATACGCTGTTCTTATCAAGAGGTAGTCTCATAATGATGATTAGTATTTCAGATATTAGGACCAATTTTAAATGGTTTTAAAATCTACATGTTCCAGTTGTGCCCACATAATATCAAATCACTCCTTGACACAACATAAAAAATATATAAAAAATAAATGAAAGTTTAAAAATAAATAATGTAAGAGAGCTTGGAATTATAAAACATTCTGTTTAAAGATAAGAATAATGTGCTAATGAACACACTCTAAAAAATGCTGGGTTATTTCAACCCAATTTTGGATAAATATGGACAAACCTTGGGTTAAAAATTTAACCCAACGTCTGGGTTTGTCAATATTTGACCCAAATTTGGGTTGAAACAACCCAGCATTTTTTTAGAGTGTATTCCACATATAGTTCTTAATTGTAATTCACAAGAAAAATATTTAGTTTATTTCTGTGAAACCATTAAACATGATTTTGTGAACAGCCATTCTGTTGTGAAGTATTCTTTTTTATTACGCTGGACTACAGCTTATTCATATGCTGTCTGTACTTGTATGAATGATTTGACTGCACTGACGCTATTTGATGAGAAGAGAACATGTTACACATCTTGTCTGTTTTCATTTTTATCCTCAGTTACTGTAAGTACTATTAATCATATACAGACTGTATTCCAGAACATCACTAAAATAAATAAATCAAGTTTTAATAAATCAGTTTTCTTTTCTTTTTTAAATCTATTCTAAATTGAATCCATTACATTGCTTGATTCTTTAATGTTTTTGCAGGTGAAGCGAATGGGAATGTCATCAGTCCAAACAAACCATCTGTAGTTTTAACTGAAGGAAGCAGCATCACTCTGTCCTGTACATATGATGTATCAGCTTACAGTCTCCACTGGTACCGGCAGAAGCCTGGATCAAGACCAGAGTTTCTGCTGCTGATTATGAAGTCGACTAAAACTGAAGTTCCAGCTTCTCCACCTCTCCCCCATATGTCCATCAAACTCCATAACGATAACCGTGTGGATCTGGAGATCTCCACTGCTGCTGTATCTGACTCTGCAGTGTATTACTGTGCTCTGGAGCCCACAGTGACAGGAACACCAAATACACTATACAATACAGGTTTCATGTATATTGTAGTCATTTTTTCCAAGAGGGAGGAGCTTCTTTCCATGCAGTGTCTCAGTCTTTTCCCCTCTTTCCTTTCCTCTGCTGTAATGTTGCCTTATTCTGAGAACTACTATATTAGCAAATGTTAGTGCACACTTATTTTGCATATTTCTTGTTAATTATTGGTCAATTAAGACAACTTTTACAAGACAAAACACATATAGTTTACAATACGTTAAGTTAACCACAGTATGAACTCACATATAAACAGGACAAATTCCTACTATCATAAATTTGCTACTGGATTACTTTGCACTGGACAATGACAGTCCTTATTACTTACAAAAAAAAATGTAAATACTTTTTGAAATTTTTGTTCAAAGAATCATGTTCAATCTTCTTAAATATTATCTATAAGGCAAACAATTCTTATTTGTTGTTTAAGATGCATCCCTTATGAAATGAGATATTGTAGCAAAAGTGATCTCACCTGCATTCTTCCAGAAGGTGGAGCTCTAAGAACCAATTGTAGTTCAGTCTCAGTTCAGATTAAAAACAGAGCAGACAGACTTACACTGAGTCACTTTTATACTCTAAGAGGAGGAAACTGTAAGTCTTTACTTTCAAAGTCATTGTCTCTTATTAGTGCAGATGTTGCTCCTGGTATTCATTATATTTTCTCTTCTAAAAGGTGAGTCATTGTTTTCTGCGGGAATGTTTTCCCCCTTTTATACTGTTGACAATTTAAATTTGTCCACTAGAAATTATTCATTTTAGTTTGAGTGTTTGTTTGTTTATTTATTTTAAACAGAGAATGCTGCTGCAGACGTGATAACACCATTAAACACAGATATGCAGGTTTTGGAAGGAAAAGATGTTACACTGATCTGCAACTACACTGGCAATGTTCAAACTTTGCAGTGGTACCGTCAGTATCCCGGATCCAAACCTGAGAACCTCATTGTGTTCATTGAGACCAGACCCCAATCAGATTCCTCTCTCCGCCTGACCGCTGTAGCTGATAAAGCCATCAAACATATGAATCTGACTATCTCTTCTACAGAAGTCAAAGACTCTGCCATGTACTATTGTGCCCTGCAGCCCACAGTGACAGGAAACACAACTGCACCCTACAAAAACTCAATCAGAAATTATATTCAAAAGAGAAATTCATGATGCTCAATTTAAAAAGAGTTTGTAAACAATATAATATGCCGTATAGTGTTGCTTTTCTCTGAGAACTAGCAAATGTTAGTGCACCTTTTACTTATTAATTATTGGTCATTTAAGGCCATTTTTATGAGACAGAATACACTATAATTTACAATACGCTAACAGTACACCGTATGAACTCACATGCTAGAAAAACATTTCTTTAAGCAAAACCTAGAACCAATCAGGGGGTCCCTGACATCAGCTTAAACAAATAGGTTCTAAGAATGGAAATTAATTAGTATTAGGTATACAAAAATTAATTAAAACAAAAGTTTATTAGGTCTAGGACAACATTCTGCAGACGAGACTTTGCTTAACTGACTATCATAACTTTGCTACTTGATTTCTTTGCACTAAACATAAATTGTGCAATCAGATCTCTCTGGACAGTGAAAGTCCTTATATTTAGGAAAAAAAAAATTCAATTTGTTCAAATAATCATTTTCAGTGCATAATTGCTTTTGCAGTGAAGTGCACTTGTTGTTTAAAGGGGTACTTCACCTCTGGGAAGATGAATGTGTATTTAAAATAGGTCATTTAAGTAGAAGAAATGTGAAGAAATTTTTGAATTTGGAGCTTTCTAGACTGAGAAAAGCCAGAAAAAGTTTTTTTGGCTAATGTGGATGAAAGACAACAACTCCCAGAATGCACTTGCTTCGCTGCCTTAGGAGGCCACGTCTACCGGTAAGAGGGCGCAGATGAAAACAACAAAGCTAGCCTACGTGATGAGTTTGCGAGGGATTTAGAGATCGTCCAAAATGTCCGGGATTCGGCTTTTGCGTTCTACAGTCGCCATTCATCATGTTTACTGTGGCGAGCAGGACGAGGCGGACGGCCGCGGGAGAACAGCGCGAGGCCGGTGGTGTCATTACTAAGACGCGCCGGTCTCGCATCTCTCACGGAGGAGCGGGAATTTTTCTTAGCAATGGTAAAACGCACATCAACCGATCACTTGTTTAGCGTTCATGTAAACACTACATTCAAATTCACCAATCAGAATGAATTCAGTTAGATTGAAAGGTGTGCATGTAAACAATGAATGGCGACCGCAGAAAGCAAAAGCTGAATTTTCCAGACAAAAAATACATAAATCTCTTGTCTCAGGGGGATATGAGGGTGGAAAGCATGGTAATTCGAAAATACTACAGGTTTTCTACTAATACAAAGCTTAATGCTAAATCCTGAAGTAACCCTTTAAGATGCATGCCATATGAAATGATGAGATATTGTAGCAAAAGTGATCTCACCTGCATTCTTCCAGACGGTGGAGCTCTAAGAACCAATTGTAGTTCAGTCTCAGTTCAGATTAAAAACAGAGCATTGTCATTGTCTCTTATTAGTGCAGATGTCGCTCCTGGTATTCATTATATTTTCTCTTATAAAAGGTGAGTGATTCATAACAATTACTGCAGGAATGATTTCCCCCTGTTTATACTGTTGACAATTTAAATTTGTCAATTTTAAATGATACATTTTTATTTATTTTAAACAGTAATATTGACTCATACAACTATCAAATGTCTCAAGGATTAATGCTGTTCATATCTGTATTAAGAGGTATATTATTAATGATTTATATTTTAGA
Source organism: Rutilus rutilus (assembly GCF_951802725.1). Lineage (NCBI taxonomy): Eukaryota > Metazoa > Chordata > Actinopteri > Cypriniformes > Leuciscidae > Rutilus > Rutilus rutilus. The sequence goes on from NC_140214.1 coordinate 15,836,059, forward strand.
GAATCAGGACACAACAGTTGAACATGCCTTTAAAACTTATTCCAACATGTGCAACTGAGTGTCCACTCAATAAAGAGTGCAATAAATGAATCAGACTGACATAATGCCAATTTGAGGTTGTTGACTACAGCTTCTTTCTATATATTGAGTATTTGTAGAGTAAGATGAGCAAGGACGTACAGTATGTGTGGGAGGAGCTCAATGTTTTGTCGACTCCTTCAGAAAAAATCTGAGAAAACAATGACTTACCTTCATACTGATGATATTAATCTGAACTCAAACTACAGAATCATGTTACTCATCTCTTCTGTTTTAATATTTATCTTCAGTTACTGTAAGTATTACTCATGTACATTTTGCTCAGTTTTTCAGAACATCACAAAAAATATAAAACAAATTTCCATTTGCTTTGCTCTGAATTGAATCCATTACATTGCTTGATTCTTTAATGATTTTGCAGGTGAAGCGAATGGGAATGTCATCAGACCAAACCAACCATCTGTAGTTTTAACTGAAGGAAGCAGCATCACTCTGTCCTGTACATATGATGTATCAGCTTACAGTCTCCACTGGTACCGGCAGAAGCCTGGATCAAGACCAGAGTTTCTGCTGCTGATTGTGAAGTGGACTAAGTATGTCACCAAAGCTGAACGACCTCACCCGCATATGTCCATTAGACTTCATGATAAACGTGTGGATCTGGAGATCTCCTCTGCTGCTGTATCTGACTCTGCTGTGTATTACTGTGCTCTGGAGCCCACAGTGACAGGAAACCCAAATACACTGTACAAAAAACTTCTTATCATTTTTCTATTGCATAGTCATATTTCTAAGAGTTATTATCTCTCTCTCTTGTCTTTCCTTTTCTTTGCTATATAAATTGTTATCTTTCTCTACCATTATGATCTATCTGTGATATTGCATTATACTGCTAAAACGGTATTTACATGTACATTATTAGCCATTTGAGATTGTTGACCATGGTCAGATTGTATTTCTTTTTTCATTTTACGTTTTATTTAGCAAGGACATCCCTCAAAGAAAACAGTCATTTACAACTGGCAATGAATTAAGTTGTAATCAATTCAAAAATTGACAAAAAAAAAAAAAAAAAATATCAAGACAATCAATCACCATCCATACAAGAAATATATTCTGTTCCTTGAAATTCAAATTCAAAATACTTTAAGAATTTTCTAACCATTCCATGTCCAGTTAGGTTTTGACAAAGTTCACTTTTTAAAGGTCAAAGCACTGTCTTTCCAGGCTTGAGTTGCTGAAGATACATTTCTCTACGAAAGGTTACTGGTATGTTAAAAAAGGCCATTATTAAAGAAATAAAGTACAAACTGAAAAAATGGTGTAGAAACTATTTTTATACAGATAATCAAACATGAAATTTTGAAGTAAAATGACCTGTTTTACTCACAACTTAAAATATAAGTTGTACAACTATATATATATATGTATATGTATGTATGTATGTATGTATATACATACATAGTGTACTTAAAATATTGAAATATAAATATCTTGTCACAGGGAGGTTTTAACCCTTATCACCCACAAAATGATTTTACATTCTCAGTTATGACCTCCACTTGGACTAGGCTGCTGATTTCCTTTGAACATTACTAATTAGATGAATGGTTATTTTTGTAGATAGACATGTAATCTGTTTATCATGTTGCAGTACAATGACTGCAATACATTGACCAAAAACACTCAATATACATTTGCACAGCTTTAATGTTTTAGTTACATCCAACAAAAAATCAATGGCAAACTTAACCATTTGTTTACACATTCTCCAGTCTCTGTAGTTTTTTATTACATATACAACAGAAAGCCCTAGTTTATCATGAGTTCTGCCAGAAGGTGGAGCTCTCATTTCAGTTATTTCAGAACAGAGTGCACAGATATAAACTGAGTCAATAAGGAGGAAACTGCAAGTCTTCACTCTAAAGGCCTTTTTTCTCTTGATGATGTTGCTCCTGGTCTTCATGATATTTTCTCTTTTTAATAGTGAGTGATGAATAAGAATCATTTCCAAATAGGACTTCTTTTTTTCAAAGAGTTTTCAAAAATTCTCAAAGAATTTTAATGTTTGCTTCTTGTTTTTTTAAACAGAGAATGCTAATGCAGATGTGATAACCTCATTATCCATGGAGCAGCATGTTTTAGCAAAAGAAGATGTTACACTGTCCTGCAACTACAGTGGCAATATTCGCAGTTTGCAGTGGTACCGTCAGTATCCCGCATCTAAACCTGAGTTTCTCATTTTTTACACTGAGACCACTGGTCATTCAGAGCCCAAGCTTCGTCTGTATGCAATGGCCGATAAAGCAATCAAGCGTATGAATCTGAGAATATCCTCTACACATGTGGATGATTCTGCTGTTTACTACTGTGCCCTGCAGCCCACAGTGACAGGAAAACTGTCTGCCTTACAGAAACTGGAAGTAACAGCAACATAACAAATCAATTAGCAAATGTCTCAAACATTTATACGCTGTTCTTATCAAGAGGTAGTCTCATAATGATGATTAGTATTTCAGATATTAGGACCAATTTTAAATGGTTTTAAAATCTACATGTTCCAGTTGTGCCCACATAATATCAAATCATTTTTTGACACAACATAAAAAATAAATAAAAAATTAAATGAAAGTTAAAAAAAATAACGTAAGAGAGCTTGGAATTATAAAGCATTCTGTTTAAAGATATTAGAATAATGTGCTAATTAACACTGTATATTCCACATATAGTTCTTAATTGTGATTCACAAGAAAAATATTTAGTTTATTTCTATGAAACCATTAAACATGATTTTGTGAACAGCCATTCTGTTGTGAAGTATTCTTTTTTATTACGCTGGACTACAGCTTATTCATATGCTGTCTGTACTTGTATGAATGATTTGACTGCACTGACGCTATTTGATGAGAAGAGAACTGAACTGAGCTGGACAATGACATCACTGTTTCACGCAGAGCTGCTTTATAGCCGAACTGAACTAATTTAATAAATGATGATCTCATAACAGCAGAATAATGACACTTTTCTTTTTTCAAGCTGCTTTAAAGCCGAATTGAACTCTGCTTGCATCATTCAATCATTATTTTCCTGTTGATCACTGCAATCTATATTGTATAAAACAAACTAAAAAAATATAGATGACTTTACTTGACTTGATGGTAAGATGAAAAGTAGTATGTGTGGGAGGAGCTCAAAGGTTTGTAAACTTCAGAAGAAATCAAAAAGACAACAGTGACAGACTAACCTTCATACAGATACTGATAGAAGTCTGAACTTGAACTACAGAAACATGTTATCTTGTCTTTTTTCATTTATATCCTCAGTTACTGTAAGTACTATTAATCATATACACTTTAGACTGTATTCCAGAACATCACTAAAATAAATAAATCAAGTTTTAATAAATCAGTTTTCTTTTTTTTTCTTTTTTTAAATCTATTCTAATTTGAATCCATTATATTTCTTGATTCTTAAGCCCACCGGCAACTATAGTTGATGCAGTGTATAGTTGTCATTTTCCTTTTGTAAGTATTTTTCTAGATGTTATCCATGTTTTATGTCTCAATGACATGCAAGCAAACAACCAAAAAAGGATTTCAAGAAAAATAAATAGGTATTCACTTCCTTCCTGTCACATGAGGCTGTCAACTTCCTACCCCTACTTCCAGGAAGCATGGCGAAGGCAAACCCTCCCAAAGAAAGGTCATTTTCATGTTACTAATAAGTATTTCTTTGTTGACATATATATCTACATATTCATGAAGGTCTCTAGAATCATCCAAACAAAACAAATCTTACAAGAGATCTATAGTTTTTTGTATACTTAGTCAAAAGCCGGTGGGCAAATACGTTGTAAATACATATCTCAGAGAACCCAGGCAACAAAATGTAATTTTGTAACCATTTTTTGTAATTTTGTAATTTTACTCAGTTTATTAATGTTTTTACTCCACATTTGTTCATTTTTACTCCACAAAATGTATATAAATGAATTAAAAAATATTATTTTAAATAGGTTTTTATAAAAATATTTGGATAATTTGACATGGTTTAGTGTAAGATTGTTTGCCCATATTTTGGAAAATGCCGTTTTTAAAGTAAAATAAAATATCACTTTAACCAGTAGATGGCTGTAGAGCTCTAAAATCACTAAAAGTTTAAAACTAAAAGACATCTTTTCACAAGTTTTTCCAGTTAGATTCATCTCTACATATTATGAAATCACAATTATAACAATAAAAGTTTCTTTTTGTCAAAGTTTAGCAGTTTTTGTACTGAAAATAAAAATCAGTTTTTCAATAATGTTACATTTTGATTAGAATAAAACCTGATCAGGATGTTACAGAGAAAAGTTGGAGTCTTTAGAGTTTATCATTTATTTAAAACATCTGTTTTTCATATAATTCTACAAATTTAAAGTGTGCCACTTAATTTCTGTCTATGTGTGTTCTGTGTTGTTTCTGATTTTGAGGATGAATTTTGTCCATTGACAAAATTAATTTGATTCTAATCATAATATAACATTATTGAAAAACTGTACAAGTTTTTTTTTTCAGTACAAAAAATGCCTAAACTTTGACAAAAAGTAACTTTTATTGGTATAATTGTGATTTCATAATATGTAGATATGAATACAACAGGAAAAACTTGTGAAAAGATGACTATCAGTTAGTCAAACAGCAAATAGCAAATCTTGGACCTCTGCAGCCATCTACTGGTTAAAGTGATAATATGTTACTTTTAAAACTGCATTTTCCAAAAGATGGGCAAAAATCTTACACTAAACCATGTCAAATAATCCATGTTATCCACATGAAAGTAAGAAATGTTGGTCAAAAAGACCCGAACAGCGCACAAGGGTTAAGATTTAAGGATAAGGATTTGTTGTTTGTTGTGTTTTCATATTCAAGCGATTATAAGCTACATGCAGCTTTTTTGGGTTTGCATCAAATGTTCTTCGACTTTTATACATAATAAATTTGTTTATGAATAAAGATTGATCTGTTGAAAGCAGTTATTTTGAGATAGATGCCAAATGTTCTCCTCCTATTCATATTTGACATTGAGGGGGTGCATACAACATATTTGCCCAACGGCAACTATAGTTGCCTCACATTCACATAGGACACTAACACGACTATACGCATGAAACCATTCAGAAAAATTTGGCCACAAATGGGTTAATGTTTTTGCAGGTGAAGCGAATGGGAATGTCATCAGTCCAAACAAACCATCTGTAGTTTTAACTGAAGGAAGCAGCATCACTCTGTCCTGTACATATGATGTATCAGCTTGCAGTCTCCACTGGTACCGGCAGAAGCCTGGATCAAGACCAGAGTTTCTGATAAACCATTAGACTTCATGATAACCGTGTGGATCTGGAGATCTCCTCTGCTGCTGTATCTGACTCTGCAGTGTATTACTATGCTCTGGAGCCCACAGTCACAGGAAAACCATCTACACTAACAGGTTTCTTGTATATTGTATAGTCATATTTCGAAGAGGGAGGAGCTTCTTTCCATGCAGTGTCTCAGTCTTTTCCCCTCTTTCCTTTCCTCTGCTGTGTAGTGTTGCCTTATTCTGAGAACTACTATATTAGCAAATGTTAGCACCACATTTCTCGTTAATTACTGGTCACTTAATACAACTTTTACAAGACAAAACACTTTAATTTACGATATGCAAAGTTAACCAGTACAGTATGAACTCATAACAGGAAAAATTCCTACTATCATAAGTTTGATTCTGGATTATTTTGTACTGGACAATGACAGTCCTTATTACTTACAAAAAAAAAAAAAAAAGTTATATTCAAATACTTTTTGAAATAGTCGCTCAAATAATCATGTTCAATTTTCTATATTCCATTAGGCCAAAAATGCTTATTTGTTTAAGATACATCTCATATGAAATGATGAGATATTGTAGCAAAAGTGATCTCACCTGCATTCTTCCAGAAGGTGGAGCTCTAAGAACCAATTGTAGTTCAGTCTCAGTTCAGATTAAAAACAGAGCAGACAGACTTACATTGAGTCACTTTATACTCTAAGAGGAGGAAACTGTAAGTCTTGACTCTCAAAGTCATTGTCTCTTATTAGTGCAGATGCTGCTCCTGGTATTCATTATATTTTCTCTTCTAAAAGGTGAGTGATTCATAACAATTACTGTGGGAATGTTTTCCCCCATTTTATACTGTCAACAATTTAAATTTGTCCACTAGAAATTATTATTTTTAGTTTGAGTGTTTGTTTGTTTATTTATTTTAAACAGAGAATGCTGCTGCAGACGTGATAACACCATTAAACACAGATATGCAGGTTTTGGAAGGAAAAGATGTTACACTGATCTGCAACTACACTGGCAATGTTCAGAATTTGCAGTGGTACCGTCAGTATCCCGGATCCAAACCTGAGAACCTCATTTTGTTCTTTGAAACCCAATCAGTGTCCTCTCTCCGTCTGACCGCTGTAGCTGATAAAACCATCAAACATATGAATCTGACTATCTCTTCTACAGAAGTCAAAGACTCTGCCATGTACTATTGTGCCCTGGAGCCCACAGTGACAGGAAACACAACTGCACCCTACAAAAACTCAATCAGAAATTATATTCAAAATAGAAATTCATGATGCTCAATTTAAAAACTTAATATAAAACATGTTTTCAGCTCTGAAGGTGTTGAACAAAATATATGAGAATAAGTAGGTGGAGCTAGCTGAGGGGAAAGTCACTGCAAAACAGGAACGACACAATGCCTCCAAAGACAGGACAAAGATAGCAGTTCTCTTGAGAAATATTCACAAAAACAATGTTGTTGCTCTGTCTGTTCATACTTTTCTATTATTTTGGTAAGAAATGAGCTTTTATTGCCTTTTATTTGTATTTAGTTCTTGTGCTTGGATAAAAAAGACAACTACTTTCTGTTTTTTTCCCTTTCAGTGCTAAGTAATATGTACTAAATCTTTACAGGTGAAACTACTGGGTATGGAATCAAATCAGATAACAACACCATAGTGTTAATGGAGGATGAAAACATTACGCTCTCATGCACATATGAAGGCTCAGTAGACAGTTTGCACTGGTACCGACAAAAACCCGAATCAAGATCAGAATTTCTAATAATGATTGATGAAGCTTCTGAATATGTGACAAACGCCAATCCAACTGACCCACGTCTGTCAATCAAACTTCACAAAGCACAAAATCGTGTTCATCTGGAAATCTCCTCTGCAGCAGTTATGGATTCTGCTATGTATTACTGTGCTTTGAGGCCCACAGTAACAGGAAACACACATACACTGTACAAAAACCCCTCTACTGTCTATAACAATTCAGAGGGATCAATGTAAAATGTAAACATATTTCAATGTAAAAAGTAAACTGGTATTTTTATTTGTTGATGCTGTCTTCTGTCTTTTTAGTTACTGTAAGTGCAACTTCCATGAGATTACATTACATTACATCCAGAGGGGATCTTCGGCACGGAAGTTGAATTTTGAGAACAACAATACAACTTCAATCTCAACCGCCATATTCACATTCTGGAATCCTGCAACCAGCATAATGTGACAGCAGCTACAATGAGTGCTCCAAAAGTCCAAAAGTGGGGGGATTTTTATTACACCAAGCTCATACTATACTGGGGCATTAGACCTACACAGACCACAAGATGAGCACCTGCTGGACTCACCAATACCCTTTTCTAAAGTCACCATGAAATCAAAATTGAATTTTTTCAATTTGTGAAATGAGTGTTTATGAGTGTTTATTATAAATGATTTATCCATGCATATATATTTTTTTAAGTCGTGTGCCCTTGTAATCTTTTGATGACATGTTTACTGGCGTGAGGGCGGAACAACTTGTCACTCACTTGAGATTACAGAAACAGCAAACGACAGCTATCCAATAGACCCCTTCAATGTTTGTTAACATCGAAAGCCTAGGTTGGGTGCGCGCGCAGCATGGGGTCAGAAAAATGGAGTGACTAATAGACCGGCATATTGTGTCAAGGTATGCACTGTCTTTGCTAACACAGGAATGGGAACAGTACCATAATAAACTTGTTTTAGCTAATGGCGATTGTCTGCCTGATCCCGAGCTCCTAACAGAATGGGTAGACAACGTTAGCAAGTGGCCAGATATTCACTGGTATTGCTATCTATTCAGATACTGTTATCTGTCTGTCGCATAACACAGGTCACAATTAAAGCCAGATATCAAACTTCACAAAACTATTAACTAGCATAGCTTAACGTTATAGGCTAGTGTACAGAAAATTGTGACCTGTGTCATACTACAGACTTAGCAGATAGCAGTATCTATCTGAACAGATGTCATCTATTTTTTTAAACAAATGAGATCCTGCAGGAATCCTGAAAAACTTGACTCCACAAATGGTGCGATTTTCACAGTCCACGATGCAACAAGTAGGCATTGTTTTTCTTGACGAGAAATTACCTGGTTAACACACAATTCAATGGGATGGAATGAACTTTCTGAACCCGACCTGCGCACTGCTAACTGCGAATTTTCCTGTGATGTCAACCGTGAAGGGGTCTATAATTCAATCAATTCTTGATGGACAAAATCAAGTCCCGCCCTACATTTTTTTCTTGTTCGTGAAGCCCATAGACAGTAGGGGTGTGAACTAACACTGGTTTTAAGTTTCCAGATTCCATTTTTTTAAGATTCCAGTTTAAGTTTCAAGGAAGTAAAGTTTGTTTATGCCATTAAGAAAAGGAAAATCTGTCAAATAAATTTTGTTTTAAAGAAATGTTCATTTAAAAGCAGCGCTCATTAATCAGTGTATTATGTTACCATTAAAGATGTGCGCATCAACCGTCGCCGAGTCCGCTGTTGAAGGTGATGAATGATGATGATCATCCATTTATAATCACGCGCGGCGTAACAACACAGAATGATTGTAATTTGACCATCGGGTGCGGATACTTAAATCAGAGAAAATGATTGTGGCGGGTGGATGATTTGTTTTTGGCTGCGGATTTGGGTGACGTTGGAGCTCATCCGCGCATCTCTTAAGCCAGTGGTTCCCAATTCCAGTCCTCGTGACCCACTGCTCTGCACATTTTGTAGGTCTCTCTTATCTGACACACTCAGTTCAGTTCATGGAGTCTCTCCTAATGAGCTGATGATCTGGTTCAGGTGTGTTAAATAAGGGAGACATACAAAATGTGCAGAGCAGTGGGTCACGAGGACTGGAATTGGGAACCACTGTCTTAAGCAGTCAGACTCTGCCAGGCCTTAACAGCTCGGGGTGAAAACGTCTAATGTGGTTTATCAAGTTTGTGGTATTACCTCCTGCATATTCTATTTGTGCGTGACATGAGCGCACATAGCACGTGTCTTCTGCAGGTCGTGCTTACCAGGTTGTTCATAAAAGCCAAAATGTGCCCAGATGTTGGCTTTTAAAGTAGTTGGAGCATTTTTTATTTTCTCGCACTCACGTCTCACCTCCCTCTGCCATTGTATGCTACCGCGACAAAGCACGTACAGAATGACGTCAGAAAAGCGTCAGTAGCCTACATTATAATCGGTTATGGTCTATTACCATATTACCATCTGAACCGATACCGAATCGTCCTCGTCTGCATCGCGATGCATCGTAGAAACGATTAATTTCGACATCCCTAATAGACAGTAAAAGAAATGGACACAGCGACCCCATAGACTTCAAAAGAGAAAAGTGAACTCAATTAGAATCACTCACTTCCTGATGGCTGAGCGTACTGCGCAGACTCAAACTGAGCTTGACGACATAAGCCGTTTCTCAATATGCGTTCTTGTCTGTACTTGTGGACTTGTGAAACGTCATCAGTCGCTGCCCAAGTACTGTTCCAATTCAAAGCTCACATCTAGCCAAGTCCAGTTCAAATCCCCGGATGTGTTCTTGATTCGCCCCTTTTACCGAGGATGCTGTCGGTACACGATCCGTTCCACCTGCACGATCCGTTTCACGCATGCGCGTAATTACCTACGTTAAATAACAAACGGGTTATTATGGACGTATTTTGTTATTCTGTGTCGTGATGAAGACAGAAATATTATGTCGGTGCCTGTAACAGTTTTATACACTGCTGTCACGTTATTTGAGCTGTTACTGGATGAAGGCAGACTGCTGACAGTGAGTCATGTTGACAGAGTTCAGGGAAAACTTCCTAATGTCAAGTTTAAAATGAATACGCGCTTCGGATCGTGTACATCGAGAGGTGACTTGTGCGGACTTGAGACAGCCAGGTATCCCAGAATGCATCTCACACCAACCAGCAAGCGTCAATAGCAGAGGAGAAACCCCGCGTAATTTAAAAATACTGCTGTAATTGTGTCACGAAATGTAGTTTTAAGAGTATTTCAGGCGAGAATGTAGTTGTTTAAAGATCAAATCTTTGGTTTATTTATAAAGATAGCGCCTATTTGAAAATTTGATCTGACGTTTTCGGAGTTGTGAGAACCAGGCAATCGGGCGCTCGGCGCTCGTACCCCGCCGAGAACAGCCTTTCCTCGGCTAGTGCTGCTGACTTGCCGCTGGCTTGGATGTCTCTAGTCTAGTGGTTTAACATGAGATATAAATCGTCTTGTGTATATCTAACGGGCGATTTATTTATTTTATTTGTCTCATTAATCTATCATTTGTTCCCTGGCAAAACATTAAGCTGAGGGCAAAGTGAAGTTTCATAGTTTTATTTAGTCTATTTAACTTTAACGTTGTAGCCTAGCGAGCTGTCTTTTGTTTGATTGAATCGTTTGCTTTATTATTGTATAGCTTCTTATACCTTTTAGGCTACTTATACTTTTATAATGGCTATTATTGATCATTAAAACTGACATTTAACAAAAAAAGGTTATGTCATTTTATTTTATATACTTAAAACATATAAAATATTTTATTATAGCCTACATTCTCTTCACTGTATGTACATATATAATAAAATAAAATGACACAACCCTGTCTCTTTTTGCTAAATGTTAGTTTTAATGATCAATATTATAATGTTTTTTTATTCATCATTCATCAAGAGTCAGGGTTGTGCTTTATATTTCGTGTTGTTATAAATATGCAGTGAAGATAATCAATTGCGTTGCCTGAACCACAGCCTAGATATACATAAAGAGATAACCGAAGAAGCCAGTGCGAGCTGAGTGACGCTATCAAGTACGCCGCTGTTCCATTTCAGAATTATCGGACTTGCGTCCTCCCGTCCTAGGGAGTTCGTTCTCCTGAGTCGAACTTGTCAAGTCCGAACTACCAAGGACTCAAGTCCGAACTTTGCGTACTTGGTATTGAGAAACGGCTATAGATGTGACGTGAGCAACCTGTCTGACAGTTGTAAGTCTTCTAGTAGCTGTGCCAAGAGAAATCTGAATCATTCCCTTCCGAATCTTGCAGAGACGAAGAGCGTGAGTCGGAGCTGTCCATGAGCTAGGAGCAGGGGCAACTTTATGACTCTCTATGACTTCTCCTTTGACTTTATCGGACTGTATGCCTCCACGTCCCCCCGATTGCCTGCAAGCTTCTCCTCCTGTCTCTACGGTAATTTCTCTACTGTGCGACAGAGTCGCGTGGTTATGACGCAATCGTTAGCCTATTTTTACAAAAACTGCTTCTACAGGGCCATAACGTAAGATACAAGATAATTGGACCTTTTATACATTGTCCTGTTTCTTTAGAAATAAACAATGGATAAACAGAGTCTTTAAACGCCTCAGATGTAAAGTTATTCGCTGTCAAAGTGACGCCAAAATGAATGGGAATCAATGGAATGCTAACAGCAGGTGATGGCTTGCTAACCAATGGCGGCCCGGGGAAGGTACGCTTTCTGGGTGCTGGATTACCCCCTTGGTGAAGCCTTTTCACTTGAATATATGTCACACAATAGGAAAGAAAAGACTATCTCAACTTCCATTTCATGACTTAAATGTGGTATCAGCAATTTCAGGCCCAAAAGTAAATTTTCAAATTCATCTAATCTTTTCTAACGATCCGATAGCTGCCCCCCATCTCGCTTCAAACACAAACAGAAGTGACGTCACCAAGGCCGGACTTACCATTGGGCTTGACTGGGCTCAAGCCCATGGGCCCCGCCCAATAGGGGGCCCCGCCCGTTTACGTTTGATTTTTTAAATAATATGTCAGTCATTTAATTTTTCATTTTAAAGTTTGTTGATTGGTCTAGCATTGTTACCTGGCCCTGCCCTGCAATGAAAAATAAATTTAATTAGCTAAATTAAATGTCAGTCATCTTGAGGTTTGCTGATTGGTTATTGGCAGTTACGTAGTGCCTCGTTTACTGTCTGCATTAGACAGTAGCCGCGTTTCCATTACCCTTCAAATTGCGCAAATTGAAACTGCGAATTGAAAATAAGCACAATGGAAACACGTCAATTTCGCAAAAAAAAAAAAAAATGTTTTACGCTCGCATGAGGTGGTTTTTCAGGCAATTCGAAAAAGGAATATTTCGCAAAACTGCAATGGAAACAGTTTTTGCGCATTTACAGTCACCTGAGTTAGAAGACACGGTGTGTTTGAGGTCCATGTATAGCTACGCAAATAATAATAATTTTATATTATTTAATTATAACATTTAATAGGCTATATTTAGAAGACGCTTTTATGCAAAAAAGGAACAAAGCTGAATGTGGAGCGCGCACTGCATGGCACGGAGGCGCGAGCGCGAACACTTGCATTTTCCTATCAACAGTGGAAACAACTTAAAATACTCTATCATTTCTGGTCATACAGAAAATAATAATACATTATTCTCAAATACTTTTATTTGTGTAAACTCACAATAACAAGAAAACGTTGTGCTTTTGTAAAATAAAAGAAAACAATCAGACGCACTTTCATGATCTCCGTAAACTGGAGCGCGAGAACTGAAACAAAATATAGCCTGTGTAGGCTAAAGCTTGAAATGTCCACTTTAAAACGAACAAATTCGAATCGAGAGCTAATACCTTCTGATTACTCCGTATGAAATGTGCATTTCTCTCTAAAAGCGCATCTGCTTAACAGCGGAGATGGAGATGTGATTTAGCCAAAGCAATAGTTTATTAATAATATTAATGGCTCTTCTCATTCAGCACTGCGGGAAAAACATCACTTCCAGGTTCTAATTTGGCCTTTGAAAACCAGTAAAATCGACATGTTTTCCATATTAATCTTTGAATATTTTAAATGTTTAATAAAGGGGCAAAAAGTCATAAACAAAAATCAGAAAATTCGTCGATATTTACTTTTTTTGCGCAGCAGTTGGTGTAGCCAGTTCAAATTAAAATGTTGGTGTTCAACTTTGCGTTTTAAAAAAACAACAACCGTTAATTTTTCGTTTTTCAATTACGGGTTAAAAAAGGAAAAACGAATGGACACAAAACACTGATTAAGTAGCCTACATGGATCGTTCGGACAGAATACGAGACAGAGTTATTTATTAAATTCATAAAAGAAACAATAATTAGCCTATAGGAATACTGGATTCTAAATCTCAAAGAAATGCCACAATCAAAACATAATGTTTTCCAGGTAAATAAGTGTTTTATTCTCATTCTGACCAAGACATTTGTGCATTGCAATAAACTTATGATCACTTTGAACTTTTGTAATCATTATTTATTTATTGGAAAAAAAAATTCAAGCTTCAATCAGTGGTCATATAAATAAATTATTACGTTTTTTTAACATGTAACACTGTCTATGGTACCAGTCACCTTTTGAAAGTAGCTTTGCACTTCAAATAACGATTGGATCGATTATATTGTTACGCCACCAGATGGCGACAAATTACTTTTAAAAAACATTTGTCATTGAATCGTTCATTCAGGAGATTCGTTCAAAAATGCTGATTCATCTATGAAACAAGTGTATTTGATTGAGGAATTGAATCATTCATTCAAACCCAAGTTTTTTTTTTTTTTTTATAATTCAGATTAATTAAACATTTTTAATAGACTTCAGCAATTAACATAAATTGTTATTTTGTTTAGTTGTTTGTTCAGAATCGTGATCTCTATTTTTATTCTCAGTTTATCCAGAATTGTGTAGCTCTAATACATAGCTTGTGTATCATTTTGTTCTATTTAAAGTAATGTATAGAAGGTAGGGCCCGAAAGTGACTCAAGCCCAGGGGCCCCCACCACCCTAAGTCCTGCCCTGGACGTCACCCACAATCGCTGCTACCACCTTTAATATATTATTTGATATAACATGTTACACAATCACATTACAAAATAACATGCATGCTGATAAACCATGCCATATATCATACCATATACATTATACAATTCTGTGCTGCTGGTTTATGTATTTTTAATGGGTGCACATTCTGTGATTTTACAAAAGAAATTAAAAGAGTTTGAAAAGGTTTTCTGCAAAAAAACAAAAAAAAAAAGGATAAAAAAGTACCTTATACCAAACTTCTTGACAAACATCGCTTGAAAGTTATCCAATCGTCCATGAACTTCCATTAAACAAATAATATAAAAATAAGCTGTGAAAGCTGTTCGTGGCCTTCAGTTCCTCAATGTTTTTATCAACTATGGTGTACATAAAGGGACATTCTGCATTGTGTTTATCATTTTGCGTTTAATTACTCCGAAGTTGTGCAACACTGACAGAACAACACTTGTCATGTAAAAACGAGAAGACACTTTGTTTATTTCATTGAAACAACTCTTTTAATGTAATTTCACGTGATTACACGCATTTGATAAATCGACAGCGGCTTAAGAGAGAAGTATACATTTGAGTTAAAGTTACGCGCGGATTGCAAAACTGACGGAGCAGCAGCGGTGGATGGCAGTGAAACCTTCAGATGACATCAGTACATTTCTCCATCTCTGTAAGGTAAGGCGACGGACACCACATGAAAGACAACGCGTGTGTAACGTGCATTGTAGTTCGGTTCCTTCCACACATGCGTCCTAAAACTTCAGTTTGGATACAAATTACGGTTAAATAATACGGTCACTTTCCAAACGACTTGACTATGACTTTCATAGGACTGGCAATTCTGCCTCTGTGTGTATTAAAATGAGAAGGCAAAAGTTGTATTGACTATTTATTGACTATTTATTTAATCTAGAATTATTCTGTTGAGAAAGTTCTGTTGTCTAAGAAACCAAAAAGTATTATTTATTTATTTTTCTTTAATGAAAACCATGTCCATATCTATCAAGCTGAATATTTATTCTAAAAAAGGCCAACAGCACCACCTTTCGTTCAAAAGGCTTTGGTGCAGGGTTATTTTTTAAATTACCCATAATTTTTTTCTTCTGGTCTGGTAACCGAAATGTGGAATACTTTACAATCAGAAACAAAATGTAATAATAATAATAATGATAATAATAATAATAATAACAATGTCATAATTATAATAACATTATTATTGTTATATAATGTAATAATATCTTGTTAATGCAGTCTAATTAAATGCACTAAATGTAATTATTGCAGTTATTTCTTTTGTACTTTTAGTGTAATTTCTTGACTATTTTCTATGGCAAGTGTTAAATAACGCTTTGGTTACTCCACCTTGCCACAATAAAAGAACTTAATATAAAATGTAACTGAAAACATGTAGCCTACATTACAACATCCAATGCACATTGATAATATCATGTACAATGTCATGTACATTTTGGTTGATGATACTTCTTACTTTCAGTATTCCGAATAGATGCACACTCTGTGATTTTACAAAAGAGCAGAGGGTTTCTCGTAATGTTTTAAAGCAAAGTGAAAGAGCTCTGTTTTCTTAAAGGTTTTCTTAAAGGAATAGTTGAATTAAAAATTCTGTCTCCAAACGTCAACTGTTTGGTTACCAACATTCTGCAAAATATCTTCATTTGTGTTCAGCAGAAGAAAGAAATTCATACAGGTTTGAAACAACTTGAGGGTGAGTAAATGATGACAGAATTTTCATTTTTAAGTGAACTATTCATTTAAAAGGGATGTCTAATGCTATTTCATGCATTAGGACTTATTTACACTGTTAAATATTTGGATTCTCATGCTAAACATTGCCAAAGTTAAAAAAAAAAACGAGTTGGACGTATCAAAAGAGTATTTCTGTGCCAAATACACTCCTTCAGGATTCGTATAAGTTTTGGAAAGTTTTATTTTTCCGATTATGGCCCTGTATGACTTCATAAGGTCTGAATTCCTTGTATGGACACTTCTCCTGGAAGAGCGTGCGCACACATCAACCAGAGTGAGAGCAGGAGTGTGCCCACCAACGTGCAAGTTCGGGTTACAGTGTGGTGAAGAGATGGGTCTAGAGATGAGACCCATCTTAGGAACCCAGTAGTATGCCTGGTAGTAGCTGTTCTCACAATAACTTCTTGTAGCTAACGTGAGCTGTTTTAGTTTTATGTGGTAGCTTTATGTAGCATGCTAAATCCCGCTGTTACAAGATGAGATAAAAACAGTTTGTAAAAACGTTTTAAGCAGGTAATCTAGCAGTCTGCCATTAAGTGTTATATTATTTGTATAGCGCTTTTCACATTACACACAGCTTTACAGAAAGACAGACAGACAGCTATTGTATAGTAATTGAATTGTATATGTAAGCTAACTGAAAAAACACTAAGAACTAGAAATGTTTAATTTCACAATCTGTAGCTTCGGTTACATACTAGTATGAAACATTAGTACATTTAAACATTGAGTTAAAAGACATTAATGGTCGTTATAACGTAGTTCAAACGACTCATATAATAAAGTGATTTTGTCTGATTTGTAACCAACCAGGTACTAAAAAAACTGCGTGTGTTATGTCCCCTTTAAGGGAAAATTTCTTGAGGGAATGGCTAGAACAGGTGTGTCCAAACTCAGTCCTGGAGGGCCACTGTCCTGCAGAGTTTAGCTCTAGCCTGCCTCAACACACCTTCCTGGAAGTTTCTAGAATGCCTATTAAGACCTTGATTATCTGGTTCAGGTGTGTTTAATTGGGGTTGGAGCTAAACTCTGCAGGACAGTGGCCCTCCAGGAGCAGGATTGGACATCCCTGGGCTAGAATGATCCTAGAGCAGGGATGGGCAACTTCGGTCCTGGAGGGCCACTGTCCTGCAGAGTTTAGCTCCAACCCTGAAAAAATCACCTGCCTGTAATTTTCTAGTAATCCTGCGGCCCTTGATTAGCTTGTTCAGGTGTGTTTGATTAGGGTTGAAGCTAGGACAGTGGCCCTCCAGGACCGAAGTTGCTCATCCCTGTCCTAGAGGTTTTAAGGACTAGCTGATTCATCTCTCAGGTCATTTCCTGATCACCCCAACCCCTTTTATTTGATGCTGTCTAAATTGACAAAAAAGGAGAGAGGGTGGGGGGATTATACACATATCATTTAAATTTAGTAACAGTTAATTATAGTGAATTGTATACCATGTTGGGTAATATTAATTACTAACTAGTGCTAGCTACTAATTACATCTTCAACAGAGTAATTACATTGTGTTACTAATTAGTCTCTCTAAAAGAAATTACTCCACATTACATTACTTATTACTAATTACTTTCTAAATCCCACATCAACCTCGACCAGTTGAACTATACAAGGATAGACATGAAACTGCTCTTTTAATTCTTTCAAATAAATATAAAATTGTATGAATTATTCTTGAACTGCCAAAGTATTTAAAGGGAGAATGTTACATTAAAAACATATTTTTTAACACTAGACATAAAATTTTGGATTTAAATCCACCATTGTTTTACATTACATTTTACATGTAGTCATTTAGCAGACGCTTTTATCCAAAGCGACTTACAAATTAGGACTAAATTAAGCGAGTCATCGTGAAGAGGCAAAAACAACGCAAGAAGTGCTCAAAGTACAAAAAAGGAATTTTTTTTTTTTTTATGAGGTTAAGTGCTCACGGAAGAGATGAGTTTTCAGTTGTCTTTTGAATGTTGTCAGGGATTCTGCATTCCGGATGAGGATGGGGAGAGCATTCCACCAGCATGGAACCATGAATGAGAATGTTCTGGAGAGTGATTTTTTGGCTCATTGACTGATCGTAGGCTTCTGGTAGGGATGTAGACTCGTAGGAGCGAGGGAAAGTAGGAGGGAGCTGAGCCTTTGGTAGATCTGTCAGCAAGCGTCAATGCCTTGAACTTGTTGCGAGCAGCGAGTGGTTGCCAGTGCAGAGAGATGAACAGAGGAGTGACGTGGGCCCTTTTGGGCTCATTGAAGACAAGACGGCTGCAGCATTCTGAATCATCTGTAGAGGTTTAGTTGCACATGATGGAAGTCCAGCCAGAAGAGCATTGCTGTAATCAAGCCTAGAAATGACCAGGGCCTGGACGAGAAGTTGTGTTGCATGCTCAGGAAAGGCCTGATCTTCCTGATGTTGTGCAGTGCAAACCTGCATGATCGAGCTGTCTTTGTAATGTGGTCTCTGAAGGTCAGCTGTTCATCAAATATTACTCCAAGATTTCTGACCAACCTTGATGGGGTGATGGATGATGAATCTAACTGGATAGTGAAGTCGTGCTGTAGAGACAGATTGGCAGGGAGGCAGAGAAGCGCAGTCTTTTACAGAATTGTATAGAATTGTTCTATAGTCTATACAGTATTTAATGCAATTACATTATAAGTAACTGTAATTAAATTACAGAAAAATGAAGAGTAATCCCTTACTTTACTTTTTCATGAGAAAAGTAATGAAATTACAGTAATTAATCACTTAGTAATGCATTACACCCAACACACCAGACACTGTTAAAGCTTAAGGCCAATATGATGTTTCTTATTACAGAGCATGAAATGATCAAATGATTTTGTGTTATATGTGGAGGACCCTTTAAAGTCACAGATAAATCAAAACGGACAATTCTTACTTTTTTTTTTTTGAGTATTGCAGTATTTATCAGTGCAAATCATTATACTTTTTTTTATTCATGTGTCCTTTTAATCTTTAAGCACAATAATTTTCCCTCCCTCTTGCAGCAATAGCAAACCACAAAGATCCAATGATAAAATCAACTCCTGATGGATCAAATCAAGTCCCACCATACATTTTATTCCTGTTCTAGAAGCCGTTTCACTCACAATCGGGAAGAAAAGACTATCCTAATTTCATTTCATGCTGACTTTAAGGTTGATTTAAACCACATGTGTCAAACTCCACTGTCCTGCAGAGTTTATCTCCAACCAGCTCCAAAAACACCTGCCTGGAAGTTTCTAGTAATCCTGAAGACCTTGATTAGCTGGATCAGGTGTGTTAATTAGGGTTGAAGCTAAACTCTGCAGGGTTGTGGCCCTCCAGGAGCTGCATGTCATTGCATGCAATCAATAAATTGTGCTATGCAGGCAAGTTATATTAAGTTGTCTAATTAATTAATTTGAAAATATATTAACTACATTGAACTATAAGACAATGATAACATTAAGAATTTTCACACAATGCCAATATAAAATCTCTGATTCAAGGAAACAGTGAAGTTTTTAGGTTAACACACAGGTGTGATTAATGGAGCAATGGCGTCATCTAGTGTTCATTTTTAAGTAAACATATGATTAAAAGCACAGAACTGCAGATTACAATAATGACAATAGGTGTCAGTATGTACTTAGATTTGTCTGGGAGGATGATCTTGCTGTAGGCCCTCTGCTGGAGGCTTCTGTCACTGTCTTCACTTCAGCAGTCCTGCACATTTACTGAGGAATTAGTCCAAACCACTGATGCATGATGACACTATAGAGACCTGTTGATCTGCACAGGACTTCATGAATGTGTTTTGCACATGAATGTGCGTACTTATACAGCATATCATGAAATACTGATGCACATATTATAGACTAATGCTTAAAATAAATACAAACAAAGCATATCTTTGACATTTTTTGTACAAAACACAATGCAGTGCAAAATGGGAATGAATAAATAATGAATTTAAAACCGCAACACAGTTTCTCCTTTATTCACAATTCCACATGTGTGCATCTTGTACTGGTACTTATTTAACTCAAATGAGCAAGATGTTTATCATGAATCACACTTTTCAAGGAAAGCATAAAGGTTAAGCATCGGAAAAAAATTTTTTTACAGTAATGATTAAATCTCTCTTTCTCTTGCAGTGTCTTTTCTGTGATGCACATTTGATGTGCTTTTATGACTAATCACACCCTCTGTTTCAGTTATGAATAATTTTTATGAACAATACAATGAAAGTATAAAGTAGGTGCTACCGTGGAAAAATCCTAATGAAAGAGGAAGTGTGTTTTTTAACAGTATTTAACAGTAAGTACTGTTGGTAAACTAGGCCTACATGATGACAGATTATAAGGTTCATATTGTAGACCAAAGTCGTGCATGTGCTACATTTCTCTCTGTCTCTCTGCAAGCTGCAAAATGTGCAAACATGCATGCATCAGTCTTCCTGTCCTCATTTCTGTCACCCACCCACACACACATGCGCAAACACACACATCCTGTCTTGCTTGCCTCACACAAGAGAAAAACAACCACAGACGTCTGTGACGTAGGCAGGAAGTTAGGCATCATGTCTTATTTCTGCACAGCGCCCGCTTCCTGTGGAAAATAATACTAACCCTTGATTCAAATCATCCCACTTACCTACTTTCAAAATGATGCCAGAGGTTAGCTTTAAGACGTTTAAGGTGACATAAACTGAATTACTGTATATCTAGAACAGTACAGTAACTGTTTTTTAAATCACATTTATTTTACATAATTTATAGTCCGGGTTCTTGCATTATTACAGCACCATCATCATGAAAAATTTATGTTTCTGCATGTAGTAAAATAATTATTATGTGAACTGCACAGTAAGAACAGCATTATATCACCTGCTGCAGTTTTAAACTGTTCACTGCAGTCTTTTAATAGAGCTTATACAGCACTCATGCATTTCATTATATCGTGCAATTAATATTTAGATGCATTCAGGTCAAAGCAACATGCATGTGACAGTCAAAGACACATTGAAGCGTAAAACGTATATTTATTTGAAATGCATTTTCAAAACTGTAAAACATTTTCTGATGTTTTACAACATATAGGGGTGGATAAGATTTTCCATTTGTGTTTTTCTGTTACTTTTGGAAAAAAAGTGTAAGATTTTCCACGTGGTGTTCACCAGTTGCATATTGTTTTAGTTTTGTGCTTTGTACAACTTTTCGTATAATTCAGGTTGCCAGATTTAATGTAGAATCCACCTATATTTAATATGTTTTCAATTAATACCCTTGATTCAAATCACCCTACTAACCTACTTTCAAAATGATGCCAGAGATTAGTTTTAAGACATTTAAGGTGACTTTTAATGATGCAGATACTATTTTTTTATCACTTTTATTTTACATAATTATAAAATAATATAATATAAAATAATATTTTTACTGTTTATACTCTTTTTATCATTACACCACAAAAAATGACTTTACATACAGTAAACATTCATTGATATATGCAACTGAAGGTAATGCTACATAATTAAATACAATTTTCAATTTTAGTTCAAAACCCCTACCTAATCTTAACAGATGAACTTGTCAAAAATAGCTTTAATAAAATAAAAGAATAACTTAATGTTCTGTGTATTTCCCACAAATAAACACTTCAGCTCCAGTTAAACATTATTTTGATATTATCTCTGCAATAATTATCTCTGTTGTGGTATGACATTTTTATTTTTATTTATTTTATTTATTTATTTAATACCATACTAGTCAAGTTAGTAGTAGTCTGTTGCTGTTGTTTAACAACCAAGTTTAATAATTTTGGGTCACACTTTATTTTAAAGTGTCAATGTTACAGTGTAATTACATATTTAAGTACTGAGTAATATTAAACAACTATATGTACTTACTATAGGGTTAGGGTAGGATTAGGGTTTGGTTGAGGGTTAGTTGCATGTAATTATGCATAATTTACTGTTATTACTATGGTAAGTACATGGACACTGTAAAATAAAGTGTTACCCAATTTTGTTTTAAATTGCAGTCTGATTTCTGATAAATTCCTAAACAATAACACATTGCTAACATTTATTACTACGTACTGTAGGACTATTGGCAAACTTTGTTTCACAATTATTTTATTTTTATTTTTATTTTTACTTGCAAAAGCTTTGAAACCCTTAGTCAGTTTCTCATCCTTTCTAATTTCAGATCCAGAAGGGTCAGTTAAGGGCCTTAGAGCAGTCTTATTAATCTTGACTAAATATTAATCAAATATTGCATTATGTCACTAGGTCACTAATAAAGCTTGCATTTAAATAGATGTCAATTTGTTTAAAGTTGAATAAATTAGAGGACAACATTGTGACAAAGTTGTCACTTGATCAAAGGTGGTTCTTGGCCAACAGAGTAATCATTGTCCTGCCCCTAAAATGTCTCTTCACATTGGACGTTTTTTTTTTTTTTTTTTTTTGCAAAAGGCGTCATCCTGACCTCATGTACAGTATTTAAGGTCACAAGGCTGTAGTGCTCACCTCTGTGTGCTAATGGGGTAGACCTTGTATGAGAATGACAACAGAATAATGGAACTTGAGTCACAATGTTGATCTGTCTTTATTCAGAGGACTATATCTTCATCCGCTATACTTAATGAGGATAGCCTATAAAACATATCTGGACTTTATTACAAAAAAAAAAAAAAATTTAAAAATACACACACACTTAAAAATAAAGGTTATTTATTGGCATTGAAGAACCTTTAACATCCGTGGAACTTTTCCATTGCACAAAAAGTTCTTTGAAAGATCACTGAAAAGTAATTTGGGGAACCAAAAATGCTACATTAATAAAATGTTATTGTCATAAACTCGTTTAAAAACGCAGACCACAATTTTAAACTTCTTTTAGAATGCTGTACAATGCAAACAAATATAGACAAAAATATGAGATTGCATAAATAGGCTTTACCAACCTTTAATCCATTAAGAACCTGCTCATACCTTGCGAGATGATGATAATAATAATATATTTATACATTTAAATGTTAATATTTATTTTTGCAGATAAAAGATAAGATGACACAGAAAAACATCCACAGGAAGTGTGAGTGATTTTGTTTGCGTGGAAAACAGGTGTTGTGGATGTGGGGTTTACAGGCTTAGATCTGACAGCTGGTCTATCTCGAGAGCTCGGTTTTCCGCTTCACACAGCTCTGGTTTTTAACCATGGAAAACACAACACACTTCCCGGATGATGTGGATAAGTTTAGAAATTTGGGCGTGTGCTTTATTTGCCCGTTATTTACAGATGTTGCTTTTAAAAATGTGTTTTACACACATGCTTAGTACTTGTGGTTTTTCAGTACACCCCCAAAATTGTGGTAACTTTCACATTTAACTTGTAAACATTGACACTTTATATTTTTTAAAGACATTAACAATTATACATTGTGCTGTTGCATAATACAGTGTGTATAAATGTTAACACACTATTCCAGCTACGTATAAGTCACAAAATCCCATGCAAAATTCAAAATAAGTCTGATGCTGAATGTGAAACCTGTTCTCAACACACCAATATAGCCAAAACATATGCAAGGGTAACACTTTATTTTGATTGTCCACTTTAGACATTCTACTAACTACAGTATAAGTAACTTAATGTCAACTATCAGTCATTACATTATTAGTAGACTGTCTGCTTAATGTCTGCTAACACTTTATTTTGATGGTCCCCGAACAGACATTATACTGACTTCTTTGCAAGCACACGTCAACTTCTTTTACTAAATAACCTAACAGTCTATTAATACTCTAATGGGAGTTAGTTGACATGGACTGTAGTTGCAAAGTTACTTAGATTGTCTAAAGTGAACCATCGAAATGCAAGGCCCAGGGCATTGGTCTTAGAATATTGAGAACATATTTACTCTAGATCTGTCAATTTTTACAAGAATCCTTCAAATATTTGTAAAAAATATTTTTCATAAAAAGGATGTATTTAGGATGTTTTCCCATAGGTGAATGCTACTCTATTTATGACCAAAGTGTTCTTCACAAGTAAGACTCAAGATCATACATCCAAAATGAAATAATGCTACACAAATTCTACAAAATGAAATATAATTTTAAATATGAGTTGAATATTCATATAAATATTATATTTTAAAACAGGCAAAACCCCCTTAAGTCAATTGGACCTGTCAAAAAAATTAAAAATAAGTTGAAAGATCAAGAGAGCAGAGTATCATAATATCCTTCTGTTTTTATGAGCAAATCACTACAACTCCAGTTAAACATTTGTCTTCTATTATCACTTTACATTTATTTTTGTTGTGATTATGTAACGTTTACCCATTAAGACGAAATTACCCATATCACTTCCAATCGGAAGTGAGCATCCCTATGCCCTACTCACTCGAAAGGGCAGAGCCCTTGAAGTGGGGACTTTGGAATGACTTGTGTCATAATGTACTGTAGCCATTTGTGATGCACTTGGTGAAGGAAGGAATTAAAAACAATGTAATATCCTCATTATCTTCACCTGGAATGTTACCATGACATGGATGTGTGTGGTGTCCATCAGCCCGTTAGATGTTGTTCATAGAACAGGAATTGCTTATTATTGCTTGAAGACTAAAATGTTATTGTTATATATTATTTTCAGTATTATTATTCTTTAATAGTATTAATAATCAGTTGTGTTATGTATTTAGTGAACCAGAATGTGCATGAAAATGTGTGTGAGAATTACATGGAGAGACATGGGATGAGTTTTTTTAACCGAATATATATGCAATATAGCAAATGTTCTCCGCTGATGCATATGTCGACTGAAGTATTCTCTATAAGGAATGAGGATTGTGTAGCATGATGAAACATCGATTTTAAACATGAACACTACATTGTAAGGATAATATAAGTTCCTTTGGTCAGCATATAAACGCCAACCTTTCTTATCGCTACTTTGTCAAAAAATAATTGTTACTTTTTCAAAAAGAATGGCTAATTTTTGCAAAATGAATCACTAATTTTTCCATAAAAAATCTTACTCCTAAAAAGAATAGATACTTTTCAAAAATAAACGCTACTTTTCTCAAAAATAATCGCTATCCTAAAATGAATCACTACTTTTTCTAAAAGAATCATTATTTTTCCTAAAATGAATCGCTACTTTTCCTAAAATGAATCGCTACTTTTTCCAAAATGAATCGCTACATGTATTCAAAAAGAATCTATACGTATATTCAAAACTAATAGCTACATCCATCCGAACCGCATAACTAAAGCTAAATATCAGTCAGCCTGAAGGGGAACATCACTCCAATGCTAATACTTTTGTTTTATTTTAATTAATTGAGTTAGTTAGTTGTTTTTTACCTAAAATTGTATATGTTTTGTGTGGCAATGAAACCTCCCATCCGTATTCGTCACAACAGGTCTCCTGCAGCCACCTATATTCATCAGCATGTGGCCATGCAGGGAAGGCCCCACCACTAGTCCCATGTGAAGGGACTCTAGAAGAGACTTAAAACCTGTTACACCTTTCAGCCATAATTAGTGCTATTGTATAAGTGCACAATTCAGTGTGAGCCATAATTGGGTCATTCATAAAATATGGCCTACACATTTCACTTGAATTTTCTGTCATGAAAAGCTTTCAAATATTCAAGAAACCCCCTATATAAGACATAATTAACCTAACATCTAATTAAACATATATATTTTTTATTTATTTGCTTGTTTGTAGCTATTCCTTTAGTGCTAAAACTGAGTGCACAAAAACAAGACTAAAATAAGCAATTATTAATATAAATAATTTTAAAAGAATGCTTGTCCCTCAATTTCATGTAAGTAGTTGTATCAAAATCTTGTAATTTGAAAATACAGAAAAATAATTGTATCATAGGCTACATATAGGCCTATACATATGAAAAATATACATATACCAAGGTCAAAGTTCAGAGGAAGAAGACACTTTTCAAATGTTCTGTGTTTTTTTTTACACAAATCATTGGTGTTTTTATTTGAAGAAAAAAATGGCGGTAATGCGCAACAAACTTCCATTTTTTTCTTTAAAACAGGTCAAATCGCTTCCGGTTCTCAGGTCTTATGGGCTCCGCTCTAATATAGAGCCGTTTTACTCAAGATACCTTCAAAGGAGTGAGCAAAGATAAGCATAAGTGATATCCATAGCATATGCAGATTATTATCTACAAGTTTTTTTTATTTTCTTCTCCTCACTAATATTTAAGCAAAAAAAACAAAACAAAAAAAACCTCCAACAATAAAAAGAACTAGCTAGGTTAGCTGATTACCTTAAAAGTCCATAGATATTGCTGTCAGTTCGTACTGATAACACGACAAGCGGGTGCAATGAGACCTGTTTTCCTGTTTGTTCATGTCACGATCGGCATATAAAGCCTATTATTCAGAGATATCATTTAGACTGATCAATGATGCTTTCGTTTTGATCAGATTGACATAGCCTACTTGTGAGTTAAGCAGATACACTGATTAGATGCATGGATGGAATGAGTGAAAGTGAGTCGAAAGAGAAAATATTCCAAATTAGTTCATGAATTGACAGCTTGACTTGGAAAAAAGTGTCTGAGGGTAACTAATATTTGGTTGATCATGTGATCATGCGAGTTCCTCATGGAGTGGTACTCTACATGTAAAATAAAACAGCTTTTAAACATATTTTTCAAAAGTAGCCTACAGTTTTTTTATGTGTAAAATGTTTTTGAGGGAAAATTGCTAAGTGAACCAACATCCACCAAATGCAAGTAAAATGTCAGACACATTTTAAACGACAATTTAAATTAGACAATTTAGAATCCATATTTCGAGTTCAGTGCAGGTAGAGTAAATCAGCAACAGGTTGTTTATCTTTTTAAGCATTGAATAAAAGAAAAAATTACAAGTCATGACAGAAGATCATGAAGTATCTCAGTCCTGAACACTCTACATTTTAATTTTAAATTAAAATACATAGCATAGCACATTAGTCTCTATATATTTGAAATTATTTATTTTAATGTGTGTATTTTAATTCTGCATTTTAATTCATTAGATGTAATATGACAGTAGATAACAAAAAACAAGGTGAAAAGGTGTCCTAGTTTACATTAGTTATGACTAGAGGAATAAACAATGAAGGTGTCAGGTGGCCAGGATGTATGGGTTTCACTCATTTCCATCCTAGATACATGTAGGTCGATTAGGTCAAATCTGTGTTTTTATTGTGAGTGTCATGAACTAGGGCTTAAACAAAATAAGAAAGTGAAATAACGTTGTAGTGTAGAACTGGACCAAGGGCACTGTTTCAGAGAGTACAAGCCATTGTTGGGCCTTCCTGATCATTGAAACCAAATTCCTGTCCTGATAATACCTAAACATTGATATATCTAAAAGAATATATCCATAGAACAAAGTATTTCTAATTGTGGATGTTTTTTAGAAGTCAAAAATAATTTTATATTCAAGATTGTTGTCTCCAGCCAGCTGACTTCCTCTCGATATGTGGTTTTGTTACCATTTGAAATTAGGTCAACAACCAAGTGTGATCTCATCTGCAAACTCAGAAAAAAGTGAGATGCATAGTCATTAGTATAAAGGAAGTCATGCATGAGAAACTGAGCACATTTGTCTGCGCACTACTAAAATTGAGAAAATCATGTGTAGTTAAAGTAAAAACAAATTAAAAATACAAATAATTATATGTACAGCATGTGAGAGCTCCACCAAGTGATATAAGAAAGGAAGACCTTTATGTTTACTTAATTTTTTTTTAGTTATGGCAGTGCTTGGTATATTTGAATGTGCTATTTGGTCTTGTACAGTGAGACTGTGTTGTAAATGTGTTGCAGTACCAGGTGACTTTAGCATTATACTGAGCAACAGCATTAACTCAGGAGCAAAAACACTGGCTAAGAGCCAAATAGCATGTCTTTTTGTGCATGGTCAAATTCCTGAATGTCTTAATAATGAATTGCTTGGTCAATTTACTTAAGTCAATTTCTTGTCAAAACCTAATTTTATTCTGTTCAATCCACTTACATTTATAATGTTACATTGAAAAAAAAATAGAAAAAATAAGGACATTTTGTACATAAATTACACGTATGGAATTAAGTAAAATCTACTTAACTATGTTATGTAAAATTAACAAAGAGAATAAGTCAAATGAACTTGGTCAATTAGAGTTTGAGTAATTTTTCATTTTAACTTGCTCATTCAGTTTACTTTGCAACACTCTGTTTCAAGTACAGTACATTTTACTCACTTATTGTTTGTAAATTGTATTCAAACAATGTAGTGCTGAATTAAGCCATGATTGTGAAGTGTATGGTTATAAACATTTTAGTAAACAACACAATAGATTTACACTTTGTAACATATCTCAACATATCTCATAGGTAATGAACCGAACACAGAGACCTCAAAACTTAACGATAACGGTAAAACGGTACAATAACGGTAACATTCAAGGGATATAGTTTTTGACCATGAATGGGTAATTTTGAGTAGAAAATGAACTCCAGATGTCACAGAACAGCAAGTTACTAAACCTAACAGCAAATACAAAAAATTTTTTTTACAAATGCAACCTTATTTATTATTCATGCCCATTCATGCCATGATGGGAACATCAATATCAGAAAATTGAGTAGGTTTAACTAAATCTTGTAACTTTGATACTTACTCAAGGAATCAGTGTAAACATAAACAATTTCAAGTAAAATACACTGTGTAGTCGAAACACGTAGATCTACGCATTTTTTATGATTTAGCCCACAAATTGAAGGTTTTTTACCTCACCACGTGAGTGAATTGGAGTATTAAGTCTTCATAATATAAATTACTTTTTATAAATCTTTGTCCTCTTCACCAGTAAGCTGCTGTGTGGTGGGCGTTCTGGTGCAATATGGCTGCTGTCGGATCATCCAGGTGGATGCCGCACATTGGTGATGGTTGAGGAGATTCCCACTTCCATTATGTGAAGCGCTTTGAATGCTAAGAAAAGCACTGTATAAATATAACGAATTATTTTAATTCTTGCCTGAACTAACTAATTCAATGTAGAATGTTTGTTTTTTGTAGTATTTAGGCCTACTGCACAGAATAATTATTATCAGTGTACATAAAAATGAATAAATAAATAAAATAAGGAACACTGTAGCATTTTGCATGATGCTGTGTAATATTGCTGGTTAGGCTCAAAGATATGTTTGTTCAATTAAATTAATTGAGGTTAATTTAATTGAACAAACATATCTTTGAGCCTAACCAGCAATATTACACAGCATCATGCAAAATGCTACAGTGTTCCTTATTTTATTTTATTTAGGAGTTTTTTTTAACACAATTTAGGTTTGTACAACAAGACTGAACAAGTCCATACAAACAATTATTTTTTGTTAATTTAATACACACACACACACACACACACACACACACACACACACACACACACACACACACACACACGCACGTCCTAGTCCTGGACTTAAATGCATTTTTGAGCTGTTTTAACTGAAAGTTGCACTGACATATCTTAAAATCTGTCACTGACATTTTTTTGTCTTAAGATGAAATACAAAATAATAATTCTAAGGCATGTTTATAAAAGCTACTTAAATGCCCTAATTTAACTAAGGCCTAGTTTCTGAGAAACCGGGCCTAAAAGTGTTAAATGTGCAGTTATTTTGGAGAGTTAGAAGAATTCATGTTGTTTATTTTATGTGGTTACCATTTTGCAGAAGAGTGGAGATTATGAATCGGGTGTGGGTGGCTGCAGTTTAGCTTCTGTTGTGTATTGTTGTGTATTGCATTCACTTAATGAGAAATAACTGAGACGATTACAGAAACCTTATAATTACTTGCTCATTCCATACATACTGTAAGTTAAACTATATTTAGCATGCTGTCATTTTACTTTACTTTAAGTACTAACTGGCACACTCAAAAATAGTTCTTTGGTTTCATTTGATTCAGCTATGGCCAGTGGTTCCACATTGCAAATGTGTTTTCTTAACATAAAGTTAAGAAACTTAAAATAAAATCACAAATCAAGTACCATTTTCAGTACACCTTGTAAGTGTTTCATCTATACTTGCATTTCATTTTAAGTCATTGCTTTTCATAGTAACATAAACCATATAATTTAAATCTGTTCTCATTCATTGTAATATGACTTTCATTTTCTGATCTTGATGGATAAAGGATAATCAACATTTAGTATATACATTTTCCACTGCTTTGATTTTGTAAAGTATTGCAGTGCTGCTGGGTACCCAGAATGCTTTGCGACTCAGTGAGTTCTGAGTTTTGAATCTGAATACTCAGGGTTTGCAGATGTGTTATTTGTTAGTTAAAGGTCCAGAACTGTCTGTAGTATGTTACCATTGTTGCACTGTCTAGCTCCAGAAGTGCCAGCTTGCCTAATTAGCTAATCAGAGGTTTTGTCTGCAAGAGGTCTATTTAAAAAGTCTGTAGATGTAGTTAGTAGATACTCATCACCATTTTTTTTCTTTGTCTTAATATATGAGATTTTGAGATGTGATTAAAGTTCCGTAATCGTGTCCTGTGACCTTCTTTCAAGCAAAGATTTAAAAGTTGCAATTCATGCATTTGTAACATCACGATTAGACTATTGCAACTCTCTTTATTGTGGTCTTCCTCAATCTTCACTATCTCGTTTACAAATTGTTCAGAATGCAGCTGCAAGACTTTTGACTAGGTCTAGAAAGAGGGATCATATTTCTCCTGTTTTGGCATCCCTTCACTGGCTGCCCATTAGGTTTAGAGTTGATTTTAAGATCCTTATGTTTGTTTATAAGGTGTTGTCTGGCTGTGCACCAAGGTGTATTTGTGAGCCATACTGTCCTGCTGGGGCACTTAGATCTTCAAATCACTTGTTTTTAAATGTGTCACGAATCGATGTCGCTACAAATTAAAGGGTGATCGGGGCTTTTCTGTGGCTGGGCCCAAGCTTTGGAATGCTCTCCCTTATCATGTGAGGTCTGCTCCTTCATTGGACATTTTAAAATCTACTCTGAAAACACATTTTTATTCTTTAGCTTTTGGAAACTTGTAATTGTTTTTTTTTTTATAGTGTAGTCCTGCTATGCACTATGCACAGCACTTTGGATCAATTTGTATTGTGTTAAATGTGCTTTATAAATAAAGATTGTTGTTGTTGTTGTTGATTATAATCAACAGTAACATGGGAATTTCAAAAGTTAAGTTTTTACTTCATACCAAGTTCAGTAAAAAACATGTGAAAGGGCATCACAAATAAAGAAATGTATTGCATGTTCCTCCTTGTTTGTATTATTACACACTAAACTATGCCTCATGTTATTTCCCCTTTAGCAGCCATTTTTTTATGGTCTGCATGTTCGATAAGTTCATTTTGTAAACACCACAAAACTTCAAAGTTAGTCATTTTGAGAAAGATGATCAGTATTTTCTGGTATTTGGGGATTTACAAAAAAATCATCATTTTTCATCATTGTGTGACACACAAAATCCACCATTTCCAATAAACCTATAAGTGTTTCATATCAGAGTGGTCATTGCCTTTCTTAATCCAGTTAACAAACTGCTCCCAATTTAAACCAAGTGTTTTAAACTTTAATATACCAACATTTAAATTAATCATTTGATACAATGCACTTATCGTGTACATGTATGTTTTTACATTATACATTTAAAAAAATACCTGCATATAATTACAGCTGTAATTAATTCCACTGTTGCACTCTTATGGAAAGCTAGACACTGCATACTCATTTATTTGTAATTACACTGTTGACCTTACACCTTAATCCACCCTTAAACTAAACCATCAAACCTGACTAAACCTGTCCTTAACTTTACCCATACAGTATGTACAGTATATCCCATCTCAATAGCAGCAGAAGTGTTTTGCACTACGGCATGAACATTGAACCTCATTTTTTATGCAAGTACATATTTAAAGACACCTAATATAAAGTGTGACCACAAAACTTTAATCCATTCTCATTCTTTGTAATACATTTGATTATCATTTAATGGTCAATCAAGGTTCCATTAAGTGTACTTATAGATTTTCATCTGGTTGGATTTTGTGTGTTTATAATACACAGAAGCCCAGAGTTGGTTATTTATGCATTTTATTTTCATATGTTTTGCACAATATACATTATTGAATGGAAGTCAGTCATTGTGGAAGGAAGCACAAGTCCACTTAATTGTGGATGTAAATATGTTGCAAAAAATTAAAGGTATATAGACAGAATTTTTCAGAATTAATCCAGCTTCAAAGTAATTAAAAAATATATATTTTACTAAATAATCTTTTTTTAGAAAATAAATGTAGAAATCATTAAAATAAAGAGAAATTAAACATGAACTACATCTAAGTTGCTAAATTAGAAACAATTAAATGGCGGCATATGTCTATTGCATCCTAAACTAGAATAGTTGAGCCCATATTATAAAAGCATATAAACACATTACATTCAAATGTGTATACCGTATATGATTCTTAAAACCATAAGCACTATAGCATAACTGAGGGTGGTTACATAATCCCTTGATCATCATTTAACAACAACGGTGCAAATCTAACAGCTCTCAAATGTGATGCAACATTTTCTGTTGTCTTCGGTGAAGGCACTGTGATAAATCCAACTGATGAAAAACGACTTGGATTTGTGAGACCTGAAAGACAAATAATAGACCAATTGTAATTCTTCAAACAAAACAGCACATATTTTATAGAGTTTGCTAATGAAATATTGGGTCTCATTCACTAATGATTGCGTACAAGTTGCATACTTACTGTATGTTTGCAGAAAATATTCTGAGAAAATTTGCAGCAAGATCTTCGAGTAAAGCCATGTGAGCCATTCACAACCAGTCGACTTGATACTCGTTAAATATATTTGATAAAGATCAAAAGTATAGAACCTATCCCAGTTTGTGCACTATTTGTGTTAAATGACTGTAATAGAACTATAATTTAGTTCGCCGGGAGTCTTCTTTTGTCCTCTGAGTGTTTATTTACACCAAGTGCAAATAGCCCACCTTGTAGGCAGAGGCTATTTACACTAACTCCGCCCACTATTGTCGAATTGAGCCAGACAAAATTACAAAAGAACTCCTGCTGATAACAGGAGTAGTGGTGTGGAGAGTGAGGTGGGTGGCGTTAGCTTGTGATGAATCTGCCTTTTACGAACACATTCTTCTCCGTTTTCCCATCACCTATCAACTCGGAGAAGCGTTTATTTTAAATAAAGATTACGGAAATATTTAAAAAGTGGAAATAAAGTGCATAACAGGTATTAAATAGTGTGAATAAAGTGATTATCTGATAACGTTAGGGGTAGGTGTAGGGTAGTCAAGTGTACTTTTTAGTTTTTATCATATAGTCAACCTTGTTTGTTTTTGTTTAGTCAAGTTTTAGTCGACAAAATGTCTAGTTTTAGTCAATGAAAAACCAAGTCACATTTTTGACATGCTACATAATGGTAAAATTGATAATCCTGATTATTTTGCTCAAAAATATAATTACAACGATTGTTGTCAAAGGTAGCGCAAATGCATTTATTTAACAACCACGATCGCAAATATAGTCGAGATCTATGTTTGGATTTATTACGGTTTATCACTGAGAAGGTTTGATCTCATTGGAGATTGATAAACTCCAGCTTACTTATTTGTCGGTTTACGCTTTACGGGTTATCCGCGATCCAAAACGCATGGTTGCCAGATTGTAAAGATTAAGCAAAAATGTTGTTCTTTCAACAGAAAAGCTCTGAATGGGGGAATTAAAATCTTAAATTCTGGCAACCGCAAGCATTAAAGCATTTTTTTTTTTTTTTACTTTGTTTAATTTACACTAGTGTAGGGTAGAGCTTTCAAGACAGAGACAAGTAATGTCTCAAAATAAGATGGCATCCATTTATGATTTTAATAAGTATAATCATATACGCTGAAAATGTTATTTTTATTGCATATTGTTTTATAAAATACCACAATACACTGAGGTGCAAATAGTATATGTGTAAATAGCATTTAACATTATTTGCGCTTAGTGCAAAGAAAATACCTTTTGTTAATGCAAATGAACACAATGCAAATAGCCGCTGTCTTATTTGAATGTATGTTTCAGTTAGTTCTAATGTTATCTTAAACTTATAATAAATCTAAATGCTAAAAAAAAACATAATTTCTGCATGAAAATGTTTTTACGAACAAATGTTAACACACAGTTAGTGAATGAGACCCACTGTCACAAGATATAACATCGTCACTCACGTTAGCTCATCCATGCTTTGAAAGTCACCAGGACGTTGAACACAACAGTCTTCAGAAAGAGAATTCTCAGCCAAAAGAGGCCCAGTGACAAGAAGTTGATTTTTTCATCTGCAGAAATAAAAATACAATTAGTATGTCTTTAGGGTTTACCATGTATTTTGCACAATCCAGCATGTGCGATCCAGCACTTTCATCCAGTTTTCAAATTTGTTTAATATTTATTAAAATGATAGTAACCTTACAATCTGAAATCTATGGGAGTCTAAATAAAAAATACAGTAATAAAAAAGAAAGAAAGAAAACACTTACCTTTTTCTAAAACATCACTGGATGATCCTTCACATTTCTCTGAATGTGGAATAAAGTAGATTAATATAATGCAACCAAATATTTTATTAATTAAGATGACATTTTTTTCATTGTATATGTGGTAATTCCTACCTTTTTCTGGGCAGTCTATTTTTTTAGGTCCAAAGCCAAAGTCAAAGGTACTGAAGTACTTTTGGTATTCTTTGCCTGAATATCTCACTACTGTCTTGTTGCTGAAATGTGTGGCGTCATGTTTCGTGAAGTCAGTTGCCAGACACGAGTTTCCAAATTTGTAATATTCTGGTTTTTCTTCTTTTTCTGTAAAAATATAAGAGAAAAAAAATTCAAACACATTAGTTTCACAAACATGAAGTGTATGTGTTTGATGCAGACAAGAATTTGCCAATTACATTTCGTCATATGTAATTAGCCTTTATGGCAGATTTACTGGATTAGAAAGTACATTCGCTGACAATAAACATTGTAATTTTACATATGTGAAAAAAATATTCCAGACAGACATTTCAAATTAAAATGGAAAAAAATCTTATTGTCGATTCGATGAATAGAATATAGAATAGAATAGTATATTAGCCTCAAATCAATGACACCAAAGTCCTACACATTTAAAATATTGATAATATGTCAAATTCTCACCCCATACTTCAAAAGTAATAACTGATTTTTCAAGGCCCACAGGCTGATACCTCACCTCAAAAACTCATTCAGTCTTTCAATATGTAAACCAGTAGTTTATTATATATTATGAAATGTAAATTTCACATTAACAATATAACACTGTATCGGAAAACATATTTTTAAGGTATTTAGGACTGTCTAGCTTTGTGTTAGTTGAATTTATACCACAATGATCACAAGGCCTTATAGTTTCAATCTTATTCAAGATCCGAACTCTTACTGACGTGATCTAGCTTGGGTAATACAATGCTTTTAGCAATTATGCTGAGATGTAGATGGCTTTTAATTGCATCAACACAATTCTCCTAATGAACAGACTACTTCATAATGGTATGGTAATATATTCTGCATCATATAATATTTAATATTCAATGGCTTAAACTCTAAATTGATTTTTTAAAATAATTATACTGTATTTCTTTTGATTATACTGTATTTCATTCTTTCTTTATTTGCTGTAATGTCGATTACAAGTCCTGCTACTAGTCCAAGTTTGGACGTTTTTATTATTAGTATCTTCTGCCATGCCAGACCATGTTTAAATTAACACAAATAAATGTCAATCTAATGTAACACTTGTTTAAACTGGAAAATCCATGTCAAAAAAATGTTTTGTACTTTAAAATGAACATTGTACTTAAATTATAACAAATAAAATATTCAAAACGATATAATGTAGTAGATTCTTATCCATAGGTTGCTACTTACTTGGGCGCACAGATAAGTGTGTCCCTTTCCCAAATATGATTTTGTTAGCAGTGTTAGTCACACAATGATTAGCACACATATCATAATCCTATACATGTGGCCAAAATACAATACAGTACAATACGTATAGTTCCTAACAAAATCAAAACAATATCAAATTTAGTTTATTTTAGAATACAAAAAAAACTGATAGTCTGCCTTTTTAGACACTTATCAAACTAACCAACTCAAAAGATGTTTGTATATCTATTCAGTAATGCTAAAAAAAGAAATCGAATATAGTCTTCGATCATTACATGGCGAAATATGTGCCATTAAGATTAGAAAGTGAATTTTTACTGAGAGTTATTACATGTTGGTGAATCTAGGCTGTCAAATGTCTAGTTGATTGATTATAATGCCGATCAATTTCTCAATTTAGCTATTTCGCCTTATAAATGACTGAATTTATGAGTTACAAAGGTTACTTGGTAAAACAATAATTGTTGTTTACAGTAAAATCAAACCTCTCTTTGTGTTCTTTATCTAACTCTATTTTTAAATACCCAATCAATCTAGACAGTTACACAACATTATCAGAGTTCTTTGATTAAAATAAATTATTCTCTTACTTGATTGTACTGTTAATTTTGTCCCTCCACCAAAGACTATTTTAACACTTGAAGTCACACAGATTTATATATCAGTACAAAAACCATTTGGATGGTACCTGTATACTGGATAAAACAGATAAAACAAAGTAATTATAGATTTCCGATAATATCTGTAAGAAAAAGATATGGATAGTATCCTTAAATGAAAGATTTGTACTACTGTACTAGTGATTCTTATTACTGCAATTTGTTTAGCTAATTATCTGTAGCAATTCTTTATTTATTTTATTTAGGCATAAACATCTGTTGTGTAAAAATCATATTATTACATATTTATTTGTAGTAAGGTGGAAACTCATGTAGTTCTGTTTAAAGCTCATTATTAAATTGCTTAATTTCCTTATTTCATTGTTTTTAATCTGATGTCCATATGAATTATTTCCAAACAAAAGTAAGGTTTTACTTACTTGTCTGTACAAACAACTGAGTTCCCTTCGCAAATATCATTTTGCCAAAGTTGTTAGTCACACAGTGACTGTCAGTGTTATAAATACTTCAATAAACGGCAAGTCAAAACTTCAGTGTTCATTTTAATTGTCAGAGCCACTCAGTAATGCAGTTTAAATATTTGTCGAATTAATAATTGCATAGATTTAGTTTTTTAGAAAACTGAAATAAATATTGTAAATAAATAAAAGGAGCTGTGAAAATCGAATGCATAAGTCTACCTGTCCTATCGGTGGATTAGTGAAAAGAGCTTGAGTAATATCAATTGGAGAAATCTTTAAATCCATAACTTACTCGATAACACAATGAGCTGAGTCCCTTGCCCAAAGATCAGTTTGTTTCCATTTTGAGTCACACAACTACAAAGCTCAACACAGAAATACATTGGATACTCTTTCCTCTGATAGGGATAAATGACATGAGTTTCGTAATTTGATATTACATTAAATTCTATTAATAATTCGATTATTTAATCACTAATGTCTGTGAATGAATTGGGTTTTAAAAACATCTGAAAACGGTATTTGGTGGTACTGTAAATTTAATAGTAAATTTCACTACTCATGACAGTAAAATTAGATACCAAGTCCTATGAAAATAATATGCTATTATTATATTATAATATTTAAATGGTTGTACTCACTTGCTTGTACATAGAGTTGTGTCCCCTTCCCAAATAATACTTTACCAATATTGTTATTCACACAGTGGTTAGTAGTGGGATAATAACTTCCATGAGTAGCAGGGACAACCTCCATCATGTTAGATTTAACATCAACTTAACTATACTGTTTTTCTTCTACATTAAAGGGATTTATAAAGAATAATAAATAAATAAAACATTTATGCTTATGGACTGGTGGCACAAGTGCAACTTTTATATAAATGTGCATCCCTATAAAGTACTTTATACACATACGCATCTGTCTCTTTAATGTCCTCAACATTTTTGGAGCGGCCATCTTTAATGTGCTTGACAAATGAATATATACTGAATATATTGAATAATTAGTGAAAAAATTTAAAACAACTTACTGGAATTTATTATTATTTTGGTCCCTGCCCCAAATATGACTTTGTTGTTGAACCCAGTATTCACACAATGGTTTTGTCCTGCACTTTTATCCTTTTTACTCAAGGCCCATTATATTTGTCAGTTTACTTTTTTGTTTTAGTAACACCAAAGTGCAACATCACTGAACAGAACTGTTTGACATCTAAATCTATTGTAATGCATTTTGACAAAAGTAATTCTACATTTAAAATACAATCAAAGTCACGGTTGGTTGATGTTATAATGGGTTTACACAGAATAAATTATCCTTGAATTAAAGATTCTTACTGTACCATCATGCTTATAGAAATTATTTAGTCCAATTAATTGGACTACTGTGTGACAAAAGTGGACACTCGTGTAGTTCTGTTTAAAACTCATGATTTCCTTATTTCGTTTTTTAATGTGATGTCCAGATGAATTATTTCCAAACAAAAGTAAGGTTTTACTTACTTGTCTGTACAAACAACTGAGTTCCCTTCGCAAATATCATTTTGTCAAAGTTGCTAGTCACACAGTGACTGTCAGTGTTATAAATACTTCAATAAACGGCAAGTCAAAACTTCAGTGTTCATTTTGATGTCAGAGCCACTCAGTAATGTAGTTCAAATATTTGTGTCAAATTAATAATTGCGTAGATTTAATTTTTTAGAAAACTGAAATAAATATTTTAAATAAATAAAAAAGCTGTGAAAATGTCATGTACAAGTCTACTTGTTCAATTGGTGGATTAGTGAAGAGAGTTTGAGTAATATCGATTAGAGTAAACTTTAAATAACTGAATCCATAACTTACTCGATAACACAATGAGCTGAGTCCCTTGCCCAAAGATCAGTTTGTCTCTGTTTTGAGTCACACAACTACAAAGCTCAACACAGAAATACATTGGATACTCTTTCCTCTGATGGGTATAAAGGATAAGAGTTTTGTAATTTGACATTACAGTAAATTCTATTAGAAATTAGATTAATAACTAATGTCTGTGGATGAAGTGGGTTTTAAAAACATCTTATGAAAATGTCTGATATTTGGTGGAACAGTAAATTTAATATTAAATTTCACTACACATAAACTTCTGTCTCTTTAATGTCCTCAACATTTTTGGAGCGGCCATCTTTCAATGTGCTTGACAAATGAATATATACTGAATATACTGAACAACTAGTAATAAAGATAAAACTTACTGGAATTTATTAGTATTTTGGTGCCTGCCCCAAATATGACTGTTGTTGAGCCCGGAATTGACCAAATGGTTTTGTTTGGCACTTTTATCCTTTTATATTTGTCAGTTTTCTTTTTTTGGTTTAGTTAGCCCAAAGTCCAACATCACTGAACAGAAGTATTTGATAGTTTAAATGATAAATCTATTGTAATGCATTTTGTTTACATTGTGACATGTTATTCTCATTTTACAATACAATCAAAGTCACGTTTGGTTGATGAAATAATGGGTTTATCACAGAATAAATTGAATACTAAGATTAAAGTACAACTTACTGGTTTGTACAAGAAGTTTTGTCCCCATCCCAAAGAAAAGTTTTTGTCCAGCATTCACACAGCCATTGGCCATATACTAAAAACTAGCAATATCCTGATATCAAAAACACTGCAAGCAATTCTGTCACAATCGCTCTTAAATAAGATTCAGTGTGAAAACTATAAAGAAGGAACGACATCCATTTATATCAAAGTTTAGTGGTAGAATAAAAATCTGTTTTTAACTGTTATGTTTCAAAGACAAAAGAAGAGTTGATGTTCCTATAAAGTTAACAACAAGCGGTACGTTTCGAATGTATTTATCTGGGAATTAAGTAGGATATTACAAGAAAAATGATGATCAGGAGATCACTGTTGATGTCTTGTTCTAATCATAAAAAGTACATATTTCAAAAAGCTATGCGATATTTGAGAGAAGTGAGCCACACTTACTTGAAAACACAGTTAGTTTAGTGCCTTTCCCAAATATCATTTTGAATCCACCTTGATTCACACAGCTGTTGACCATAAACACATAACTGCTGCTGAACATATAATAATCCTGGATAAGGTGTTTTCATTTCTTCAAATGGGATAAATGTGATTATTATCACCTAAACTCTAATTTAGAAATAATTTAACTAATGTATCAGTTAAATGTCAGCTTTATTCCAAAGATTGTATTGATGCTGTTTGGATGTACTAATAAATGGCTATTATTGTTGATGTTACATAAATTGATGATGCCAAAGATTTGTATTACGGTTAAGAGGAGGGAAATCCTAAGAACTTGTTCATTTGTTCTTTTTACATGCAGTCTACACAATCTGAAGTTATTCAAATAAAAAAAGC
The DNA here is from genome assembly GCF_951802725.1 of Rutilus rutilus. NCBI lineage: Eukaryota > Metazoa > Chordata > Actinopteri > Cypriniformes > Leuciscidae > Rutilus > Rutilus rutilus. Next base: position 15,876,542 of record NC_140214.1, read on the forward strand.
TTTTAAACTCCACTCTCAAGTCTGTCTTTTCCAAATCCTTGCACACCAGTACAATTATCTGATCTACTCATATTTTACAGTAATAGTAATTTTCCACTATACTCTTTCTTTTTTTAATTCGAACGTTATATGATGATAATGTCTGTAAGAATATTTAGAAAATGAAAGAAAACCTATCATCACGAACATATTATCTATTGCATAAAATATAATAGTTATTACAATTTTAGAGATAAAACTTACTTGCTTGTACTATAAGTTTGGTCCCCTTGCCAAAGAACATCTTAAATTGATCAGTCACACAGCTATCGACTCTGTACCAAAAACCAGTCGTGTACATGGATTGTATGTCTTTCAGTCTTTAAAAATAACTTTAAAGATCATAAACATCATAAATGAGAAATATTTTACTACTTTTATCACGATGCTTAGAATTATAACTAAATTTGTTCTGCAGTGTTTGATTTTGTTCACGAGTCCACCTTGTCGAGTCTAAGCACTGAACCAATTGAGTTTGAGTGAGAGATGTTTATTAATGTATTTTTATCTTAATTTTATGTCGTTACTTATTTTTCTTTCATGTTACACATGATGTGAATTCGACTGTACTCGGAAAGTCTCTCAAATCTCAAATATATCAATGTATCAGTCAAATTAATAATTGCATAGATTTAAGTTTTGGAAAACAAATAAATTACATAAATAAAAAAGCTGTGAAAATGTCATGTACAAGTCTACCTGTTCAATCAGTGGATTAGTGAAAAGGGCTTGCAGTAATATCAATTAGAGTAAACTTTAAATAACTGAATCCATAACTTACTCGATAACACAATGAGCTGAGTCCCTTGCCCAAAGATCAGTTTGTATGCATTTTGAGTCACACAACTACAAAGCTCAACACAGAAATACATTGGATGCTCTTTCCTCTGATAGGTATAAAGGACAAGAGTTTTGTAATTTGACATTACAGTAAATTCTATTAGAAATTAGATTAATAACTAATGTCTGTGGATGAAGTGGGTTTTAAAAACCTCTTATGATAATTACTGATATTTGGTGGAACAGTAAATTTAATATTAAATTTCACTACACATAAACTTCTGTCTCTTTAATGTCCTCAACATTTTTGGAGCGGCCATCTTTCAATGTGCTTGACAAATGAATATATACTGAATATATTGAACAACTAGTAATAAAGATAAAACTTACTGGAATTTAGTAGTATTTTGGTGCCTGCCCCAAATATGACTGTTGTTGAGCCTGGAATTGACCAAATGGTTTTGCTTGGCACTTTTATCCTTTTATATTTGTCAGTTTTCTTTTTTTGGTTTAGTTAGCCCAAAGTCCAACATCACTGAACAGAAGTATTTGATAGTTTAAATGATAAATCTATTGTAATGCATTTTGTTTACATTGTGACATGTCATTCTCTTTTTACAATACAATCAAAGTCACGTTTGGTTGATGAAATAATGGGTTTATCACAGAATAAATTCAATACTAAGATTAAAGTACTACTTACTGGTTTGTACAAGAAGTTTTGTTCCCATCCCAAAGAAAAGTTTTTGTCCGGTATTCACACAGTCATTGGCCATATACTAAAAACTAGCAATATCCTGATATCAAAAACACTGCAAGCAATTCTGTCACAATCGCTCTTAAATAAGATTCAGTGTGAAAACTATAAAGAAGGAACGACATCCATTTATATCAAAGTTTAGTGGTAGAATAAAAATCTGTTTTTAACTGTTATGTTTCAAAGACAAAAGAAGAGTTGATGTTCCTAAAGTTAGCAACAAGCACCATACTAATTTCAAGTCATGTGAACTTCTAATATTATACTCATCTATATTATCCTCATAATAGCATTCTATTATAAATTAACATTGTTAAGCAATGCCAACCATTAAATACCAAATGAACGCCCTATGGACTTATGATCTTTTGAAAAGGCAATTAACTTACTTGAAGTAATTATTAGTTTGGTGCCTGTCCCAAATATGATCTTGGTGCCTCCAGTATTCACACATCAGTAAAGCACAGTACATTTATTCTAAGTACAATGTGGACTGTTATAGGGTGGATACATTTATATTAAATTCATTTTTGAGATATTATTCATTTCTACAAATAAACAAAAATACAGACTAAACCCTTTAAAATTCTGTTGAGTTCCATTCTTTGACTTTATGTTGACAGTATGTTTTTGGTGGTTTTTGTTTGTATTTGTTTTTTTTCATAATTAAAATGTCAATACATTAGTTGTGTTTACTAGCAGTCTCATCTGAAATACTTTTACATTACATTATTTGCTTTTCTATAACATAAATATGAGATAACTAGCATTTTTAAATAAATATTTTATGCATACAATTCAATATTGGTACGAATATTGGATATGACTTACTTGACTGGACAATGAGTTTTGTTCCTTTGCCAAATAACATTCTAATTTGATCATTCACACAGTCATTCATCATGTATAAAAAAGTATTGGCATCCTGATGGCACTGAACAGCATAGAGGAGATCGCATTTTACAACAATGGAATGAAAAGTCACCTTAAAACCTAAATAGTTCATTGTTCTAATTTTAACACAAAATTCAGGGTATTTTTTTAGTGTTGTGCCCGAGTCCACCTTGTCGAGTCCGAGTCGAGTCTAAGCACTTAACCAATTGAGTTTTAGTGAGGAATGTTTATTAATGTATTTTTGTCTTAATTTTATGTTTCTTTCTTGTTTCTTATTTTTCTTTCATGTTACACATGATGTGGATTTGACTGTCTAAGTTCACGTCAAGTTTGAGTACAAGTCCACCCGAGTGCGTCCAGTTCCAAGTTCATTCATAATTGCAGTCCAACTCTAGCATTTTTTTTCCTTTTACTATTATAAAAGTATTTTTGAGGAATGATGGCCATCAATATATTCAGATTCAGTCACTTATATGTTCAAACTGTAAAACAGACTTGACATATTGCCCTTATATATATTCAAGCATTCATACTAAGATTAAAGTACAACTTACTGGTTTGTACAAGAAGTTTTGTTCCCATCCCAAAGAAAAGTTTTTGTCCAACATTCACACAGCCATTGGCCATATACTAAAAACTAGCAATATCCTGATATCAAAAACACTGCAAGCAATTCTGTCACAATCGCTCTTAAATAAGATTCAGTGTGAAAACTATAAAGAAGGAACGACATCCATTTATATCAAAGTTTAGTGGTAGAATAAAAATCTGTTTTTAACTGTTATTTTTCAAAGACAAAAGAAGAGTTGATGTTCCTATAAAGTTAACAACAAGCAGTACGTTTCGAATGTATTTATCTGGGAATTAAGTAGGATATTACAAGAAAAATGATAAAGTACTAATTCCCAGATAAATACCTATCTAAAGAAGATAGAATATCACTGTTGATTTATTGTTCTGATAATAATCATATTGCTCTTATAAGCATCATAAAAACATGCATATTTCATGAAAAAGGTATGCGATATTTGAGAGAAGTGAGCCACACTTACTTGAAAACACAGTTAGTTTAGTGCCTTTCCCAAATATAATTTTTAATCCACTTTGAGTCACACAGCTGTTGACCATAAACACATAACTGCTGCTGAACATATAATCATCCTGGATAAGGTGTTTTCATTTCTTTAATTGGGATAAATGTTATTATCACCTAAAATCTAAGAAATAATACTATAATTTATCTGTTAAGTATCAGGTATTATTCCAAATTTGATGTTCTACAATAAATGCCTATTATTGTTGATGTTACATATTGATTATCACAAATTCAAAGTTATGTATTAGGGTTAAGATTATGGAAACCCTAAGAACTAGTTAAGCTTAGCTGATTTATAAATAAAAAAAAAAAAAAAAAAAGTCCAATTATATGATCTACTCATATTTTACTTGCATAAATGGTCATTTTCCACTATACTATATTTAAAATAAAGACCTTGACATCTTGCCCTGATATACTTGGAAGAGATTATATAAAAGGCCATATTGACTGTGTACAACTATTAAATTTTAGACTACTAAAGTAATAGGCTATCACAATTATTTTGGTCAATTTACTTTCGATAATAGTTTTTTCCCCTGTGCAATTTAGCGTCATATGAATGTTAAGTGTACAACTCATTAATAATGGAAAATAATGGGAACAGTTTTAAATTTAACATTGGTTTTAAAATATAAAATAAAAAAAAGACAAGCTTGATACACTTACTTGAAAGGACAGTGAGTTGAGTGCCTTTTCCAAAAATAATTTTGTTAATTCCTTGAGTCACACAGTGGTTTATCCGAACACGTAAACATGTTGCCTATACTCTCCTTGCTTTGAAGCCCAACAATAAGGGCTATATTTATTTAGAATACTTTATTTGGAATCTAATTCAACTGTTTATTGGTGACTTTCATTTAAAAGTATAGATATCTGAAAAGCATACTATAAATTAACTATAAAGGTCATACAAACTACAGTAGCCTTAAATATTGATTGGAATAATTGGGAATCTATTTATATAATCTATAGCCTATCACAGTTACCTATTATTATACAGACATATAAGGATGTCAGTGCTCTTTATGAATTGTATTTCTCTGAAGTAAGCATTTCATGGAGGCAGTTATGGTTTAAAGTCATATAAAAGGTTCTTATTTTTCATGTGAAACAACAGTTTTAGCTAAAGTATATCAAAATTAAATTGAAGCCATTTTGTATCACTAGCTATCAAGTACTTTGATTGGTTTGATGAATATATCAGAATTGACAAACTTTTTTTTAAGTTTTAAAATTATTGCAGCTCTCTTAGTTTACTGTAAGTAGCAGAAAACATACTTGAATCAACTGTTAGTCCGGTGCCTTTTCCAAATATGATCTTTTCATAGCCAGCATTCACACATTAGAACAACATAGTACATTTACCCAGAATTCACTCTAGCCACTCTTGTTTGGTGTTTATTTCATAGTGCATTTTTGGATATGACTGTAAATAAATAGATTTTGAATACCTACTATTACCATTTTTATCCAATCAAACTGCATATAATTAAGTAATTTAACTGTACAATTAGGAAAAATCTTGACTTACTTGATTGTACTATGACTTTGGTCCCCTTACCAAAGAAAATCTTATATCCATCATTCACACAGCCATTGACCATATAGCGAAAACAAGTAGCTCACTATGAAACACTTTAATCTATAATATATCAATATTCAATGTTACTGTAGCTGGTCTAACCTTTATAGTTGTAAAATTTATATGGTTTTCAAATATATACTTTTAACTGAAAGTCACTAATAAACTGTTGAATTATTGAATATATGCATTTGGGAAGCACTTTGATTCATGCAAATATTAAAATTATTTTTGTGTTTTTTTTATGATAAACCTTTCTCTTCATCTTGTTTAGGTTTAAAATAAATATGTTAAGGGTCATACTTTTTATTATACTAAACTATTTATTTGATGAAACAAAATATCTTACTTGAAGTAACAATGAGACTGGTGCCGGTCCCAAATATGATCTTGTTGTTCGCTCCATTCACACATCAGTATAGTATAGTACATTTACCCTTAGTACACGTTTGGCCGTGAGGTTCCATCTTTTGGGGCTCATTATATTTATATTTAGGTATGACTTGTTTGATTAGTTTGGAAAATTATAGCTAGAATCTAGAAAAGAATAATGCAAGTGTGATAACGATAAGCTAGTAATTTAGTTTTTAGAAAACGAACCATTATCAAATGTATTTTTGCCAACTTTAAAGAATTTCTGATCTTGACCATTTATCAACATCACATACTTTTACAACATCACAAACACTTTTCAAGATTGTTAAATGATTCCGTTCCATTTTAAAGAAGTGGGAAAAAATCTAAATATCACAACACAGATTTGATCTTTTCTGGACATCAGTTTGAACTGACCTCTAAAAGGTTAGTATTTGTTCATGTTGACGGTCAGAAATGCATTACTTACTTGTTTCCACAACAAGTTTGGTTCCTTTCCCAAAGATAATCTTATTCACATTCACACACCCATTGACTATGTGCCAAAAACTGATGCCTTCCAGCTATTTTACACACTGTCTGGAATTATACCATCTCTACAGATTACAGTAAAGCAAGTCCAATCTAGCTAATGAATTCACTAATGATGTCCAAACTGTTTCAGTATCAGCATTTATAAAAGCTAAATTATAATCAGTATTCATTTTATACTCACTTATTTCAACTGTCAATTTAGTTCCTTCTCCAAACACTACTTTCCATTGTGTTGATGTCACACTGTAAACTTTATCTACACAAAAACATTGCCCTCTACAGTGTCCAACTGTTTCATATACTGTATGCATTTAATGCTTATATAGTGCTTATAAAAGTGTCAGGGTAATGCCAATATTACATTGATGATTAGATAAATCTATTGTATTAAGTTAATCTGGTTGGTATTTAAGTGGAAATTAAGAGTAAATTCAAAACATTTGGAATATGATACATACTGTATATTTCAAAGTAACATTTTCAGTGGCATTGATGTAAGCTTACTTGTTTCTGTTATTAGTCTTGTCCCACTCCCAAATATAATCTTGTTGGCAGCATTCACACAAGTGCTGACCCCATCACAAAAACCCCACTGTTGTATTGTGACTTACTTAATATCGAAAATATTGAAAACTTTTCCCCTCGCTTTGTATTGTTATTTTGTATAAATGGGTTTGATGTAATGAGAGAAAGAGTTCTTTTTATCACTGTATTTTTCAAGAAAGACATTAGTTTTAATTTGCTACGAATATATTCAATTGTCTCAAGTGCCAGTCTAAGTCATATCAGCTTCCTAATTTTCATGACACAATGAAAAATTACATAATGCGTTATGAGGAATGATATATAAAGACACGTAAAATAATTTAACAATGCAAATTTAAACATGTTGAATTGAAAAGTTAAAGCAGGGTATATCTCAGGTAACTTACTGTTCTTACACTACTGAAAAGCTACTTTAAAAATTCCAATTCAAACTAAAGGTTTTAACTATAAGTATATGACCATTCAGGATGAACAAACGCTTGTTGAATTTTTTATTATATTTTGATAATGGAAATGGTTTGTTTTTAGGAGGATGTCAAATTGTTTACAATTTAAATAAGATTTGATCAAAATATACTGTGGTTAAGCTGCAATGTGAAAACTATACTATAAAACATTATAAGACTGATTACAAAAATCACTGAGTATAATATCAAGTAGACTACTTTTGCATATTAGTGATACTTTGATATTCAGTTTTTATCTTTTTACTTAGTGGCTTTTCATTTATTAAACAATGCAAACTTACTTGTTTCTACAGTGAGTATTGTCCCCGTCCCAAAGATTAACTTTTGAGCATTAGTCACACATGGGCCGGGTCCATAACAAAAACCATCTAGCCTGAAGTGTTGTGAGCTTTAAGTATTATGTAATAAATTCAATAAATGCAAGTACTTTAACAACCTTTGTCAGGTTTAATCACACTGGGGCTTTTGTTTTGCAATAATATTTCACTTTGAAAAGACTTTTCTGCTAAAGAGTGACTTTCTTTAGTACTATTTTTATGTTACTGTAAAACAATGAAAAAAATTCAACTCACTTGAATGAACAATTAATTTTGTCCCAGAACCAAATGTCATCTTGCCAACCCCTTGATTCACACAGCATATACACTCATTACAGTAACTTGTGTCTGCTATAGCTAAGTTATCGTGTATGAACACTTGATATTTACTTAATATTGTCATTTTCCATAAACTTTCAACAATACAGTTTGTGCATTAATGCAAGCTACTTTTGGTAAGAATTATATTACCATACCTTACAATAGACTTTCATACTTCAAGTTTCATATTTGTCAAACCAAAAACATTTTTACCTGTAGCTGTCATGAGGCATAATTAATCAATATAGATTAATTAATAGAATTTTTGTTAAATTTATACAACTGGTGTTTCTTCATAATTTAACTAATATGCAAATTAATGATTAGCTACTTTAATGTTTTTGTGAAGAATGACAGCATAATTTTTTTAATAACTATGATTATTTGCATTAATAACAAACTACCAATAGCATTTAAGTTTTCAAATGTTCAGAACTTACTTGCTTCTATGTTGAGTTTTGTCCCTTTACTAAAGAAAATCCTGTTGGCATTATTCACACAGACATTGAGTGTGCACCAATAACTTGTGTCATATTTAATAGGCCATAATTCACATAACACATTATATATGATTTTGAATTAATCTTTTTAAATGAAAATCTGATTAACTCAATTGACTGATTGAAGTAATTTAACTGTATAATATGAAAAAAATCCTAACTTACTTGATTGTACTATGACTTTGGTCCCCTTACCAAAGAAAATCTTAAATCCATCATTCACACAGCCATTGACCATATAGCGAAAACATGTAGCTCACTATGAAACACTTTAACCCCTATTATAATAGTATAATATATTAATATTCAGTGCTACTGTAGCTTGTATGACCTTTATAGTTGTAAAATTTGTAGTATACTTTGCAAATATGTATCCTTTTAAGTGAAAGTCACAAATAAACTGTTGAATTAATAAATATATGCATTTGGGAAGCACTTTGAGTCATACAAATATTAATTACAGATTTTCTTGTTTTTTATGATTAAACTTTCTTCATTTTTTAAGTTTCAAAAGAAATATGTTAAGGATCACAATTTTTATTATTACAATTCTATCTGATTAAACAAAATATCTTACTTGAAGTAACAATGAGATTGGTGCCGGTCCCAAATATGATCTTGTTGTTCCTATTCACACATCAGTATAGTGTGGTACATTTACCCTTAGTACACATTTGGCCAGTGAGGTTCCATCTTTTGGGGCTCATTATATTTTATTTTTAGGTATGACTTGTTTGATTAGTTTGGAAAATGATAGCTAAGCTAGAAAAGAATAATCCAAGTGATTATGATAATGATAAGTAAGTAATTTAGATTTTAAAAAAAACGAACCATTAGCAAATGTATTTTTGCGAACTTTAAAGAATTTATGATCTTGACCATTTGTCAACAAATAAGTAAAAAAATCTAAATATCACAACACAGATTTGATCTTTTGTGGACATCAGTTTGAACTGACCTCTAAAAGGTTAGTATTTGTTCATGTTGACGGTCAGAAATGCATTACTTACTTGTTTCCACAACAAGTTTGGTTCCTTTCCCAAAGATAATCTTATTCACATTCACACACCCATTGACTATGTGCCAAAAACTGATGCCTTCCAGCTATTTTACACACTGTCTGGAATTATTCCAACTCTACAGATTACAGTAAAGCAAGTCAAATCTAGATAATGAATTCACTAATGATGTCCAAACTGTTTCAGTATCAGCATTTATAAAAGCTAGATTATAATCAGTACTAATTTTATGTGATGTGTATTATGAGGAATGATATATGAAGACAAATTTTAAATAATTTAACACAGCAAGTTTTAAACTTAATAAATTGAAAGGAAAAATCAAAATATATTTCAAGTAACTTACTGTTTTCTATGATAAGCTCTGTCCCTGTTGCAAAGATCATTTTATTTCCCGCAGTCACACATGGACAGACTTAGTTACAAAAACTTACTGACCTAATCTTTCTCGTGAAACTGAAATTAAATGAGAAATAACTGGTTTGATGTAACATTTTTGTCTATTATCTTTAGAAGGGCATATTGCAATTGTAATTTTGGAGCGTTTAGCCCTACATTATATTTAAAGCTACTCATAATGGTGTCCAAAACATCAATAATGTTTAGTAAAAAAAAAAAAGATTAGACAATAAAAGTTTGGCCCCTTTTGATACCCAACATTCACACAATCATTTGCCATGAACTAAAAATTATAATTCTTACACTACTGAAAAGCTACTTTAAAATTCGAATACAAACTTAAGGTTTTAACTATAAGTATATGACCATTTAGGATGAACAAACACTTGTTGAATTTTTAATTATATTTTGATAATGGAAATGGTTTGTTTTTAGGAGGATGTCAAATTGTTTACAATTTAAATAAGATTTGATCAAAATATACTGTGATTAAGCTGCAATGTGAAAACTATATTATAAAACTACATTATAAGACTGATTACAAAAATCACTGAGTATAATATCAAGTAGACTACTTTTGCATATTAGTGATACTTTGATATTCAGTTTTTATCTTTTTACTTAGTAGCTTTTCATTTATTAAACAATGCAAACTTACTTGTTTCTACAGTGAGTATTGTCCCCGTCCCAAAGATTATCTTTTGAGTATTAGTCACACATGGGACGGGTCCATAACAAAAACCATCTAGCCTGAAGTGTTGTGAGCTTTAAGTATTATGTAATAAATTCAATAAATGCAAGTACTTTAACAATCTTTGTCAGGTTTAATCACACTGGGGCTTTTGTTTTGCAATAATATTTCACTTTGAAAAGACTTTTCTGCTAAAGAGTGACTTTCTTTAGTACTATTTTTATGTTACTGTAAAACAATGGAAAAAATTTCAACTCACTTGAATGAACAATTAATTTTGTCCCAGAACCAAATGTCAGCTTGTCAACCCCTTGATTCACACAGCATATACACTCATTACAGTAACTTGTGTCTGCTATAGCTAAGTTATCGTGTATGAACACTTGATATTTACTTAATATTGTCATTTTCCATAAACTTTCAACAATACAGTTTGTGCATTAATGCAAGCTACTTTTGGTAAGAATTATATTACTATACCTTACAATAGACTTTCATACTTCAAGTTTCATATTTGTCAAACCAAAAACATTTTTACCTGTAGCTGTCATGAGGCATAATTAATCAATATAGATTAATCAATAGAATTTTTGTTAAATTTATACAACTGGTGTTTCTTCATAATTTAACTAATATGCAAATGAATGATTAGCTACATTAATGTTTTTGTGATGAATGACAGCATAATTTTTTTTAATAACTATGATTATTTGCATTAATAACAAACTACCAATAGCATTTAAGTTTTCAAATGTTCAGAACTTACTTGCTTCTATGTTGAGTTTTGTCCCTTTACTAAAGAAAATCCTGTTGGCATTATTCACACAGACATTGAGTGTGCACCAATAACTTGTGTCATATTTAATAGGCCATAATTCACATAACACATTATATATGATTTTGAATAAATTTTTTTAAATGAAAATCTGATTAACTCTATTGACTGATTGAAGTAATTTAACTGTATAATATGAAAAAAATCCTAACTTACTTGATTGTACTATGACTTTGGTCCCCTTACCAAAGAAAATCTTATATCCATTATTCACACAGCCATTGACCATATAGCAAAAACAAGTAGCTCACTATGAAACACTTTAACCCCTATTATAATAGTATAATATATTAATATTCAGTGCTACTGTAGCTTGTATGACCTTTATAGTCGTAAAATGTGTAGTATACTTTGCAAATATGTATCCTTTTAAGTGAAAGTCACAAATAAACTGTTGAATTAACAAATATATGCATTTGGGAAGCACTTTGATTCATACAAATATTAATTACAGATTTGTTTTGTTTTTTATTATTAAACTTTATCTTCATTTTTTAAGGTTTAGAAAGAAATATGTTAAGGATCACAATTTGTATTATTACAATTCTATCTGATTAAACAAAATATCTTACTTGCAGTAACAATGAGACTGGTGCCGGTCCCAAATATGATCTTGTTGTCCGCTCTATTCACACATCAGTATAGTGTGGTACATTTACCCTTAGCACACGTTTGGCCAGTGAGGTTCCATCTTTTGGGGCTCATTATATTTATTTTTAGGTATGACTTGTTTGATTAGTTTGGTAAATTATAGCTAGAATCTAGAAAAGAATAATGCAAGTGTGATAACGATAGGCTAGTAATTTAGTTTTTAGAAAACGAACCATTATCAAATGTATTTTTGCCAACTTTAAAGAATTTCTGATCTTGACCATTTATCAACATCACATATACTTTTGCAACATCACAAAATTTTTTCAAGATTGTTAAATGATTCCGTTCCATTTTAAAGAAGTGGGAAAAAAATCTAAATATCACAACACAGATTTGATCTTTTCTGGACATCAGTTTGAACAGACCTCTAAAAGGTTAGTATTTGTTCATGTTGATGGTCAGAAATGCATTACTTACTTGTTTCCACAACAAGTTTGGTTCCTTTCCCAAAGATAATCTTATCCACATTCACACACCCATTGACTATGTGCCAAAAACTGATGCCTTCCAGCTATTTTACACACTGTCTGAAATTATTCCATCTCTACAGATTACAGTAAAGCAAGTCCAATCTAGCTAATGAATTCACTAATGATGTCCAAACTGTTTCAGTATCAGCATTTATAAAAGCTAAATTATAATCAGTACTAATTTTATGTGATGTGTATTATAAGGAATGATATATGAAGACAAATTTTTAATAATTTAACACGGCAAGTTTTAAACTTAATAAATTGAAAGGAAAGATCAAAATATATTTCAAGTAACTTACTGTTTTCTATGATAAGCTCTGTCCCTGTTGCAAAGATAATTTTATTTCCCGGAGTCACACATGGACAGACTTAGTTACAAAAACTTACTGACCTAATCTTTCTCATGAAACTGAAATTAAATGAGAAATAACTGTTTGATCGTGTAACATTTTTGTCTTTTATCTTTAGAAGGGCATATTGCAATTGTAATTTTGGAGCGTTTAGCCCTACATTATATTTTAAAGCTACTCATAATGGCGTCCAAAACATCAATAATGTTTAGTAAAAAATATAAGACAACAAAACTCACTTGTTTGCACAACAAGTTTGGTCCCATTTTCAATGAACTAAAAACTATACTCAAATTCTTATACAGAAAAGCTACTTTAAAAATTGGATAAACAAACGCTTGTTGAGTATTTAAATATATTTCGATAATGGTTGTTTTTATGAGAATGTCAAATTGTTTACTATTTAAATAAGATTTAATAAAAATATCCAGCAATGTGCAAACTATATTATAAAACGACATTATTTAAGACTAATTACAAAACATCACAGAGTATAACATCAAGTACTTTTGTTTAACAGTTTTGATATTCAGTTTTAATCTTCTTTTTTTTACTTTAATGCTTTTTAGCACCGCAACTTACTTGTTTCTACAGTGAGTATTGTCCCCGTCCCAAAGATTATCTTTCGAGCATTAGTCACACATGGGCCGGGTCCATAACAAAAACCATGTGAGCTTGTGTTGAGAGCTGTATGTTTTTATATTTTATGTAATACTGAACATACTGTACTGTACTTTAACAACTTCTAAACAGTGGCGATTTTCTTAAGTACTATTTTAAGGTAATGTAAAAGAAATGTAAAATGTAAAACTCACTTGAATGAACAATTAATTTTGTCCCAGAACCAAATGTCAGCTTGCCTCCTTGATACACACAGCATATATACTCATTACAGTAACTTGTGTCTGCTATAGCTAAGTTATCGTGTATGAACACTTGATATATATTTACTTTATACTGTCATTTTCTATAAACTTTTTAATACTATAGTTTGTGCATTAATACAAGCTACTTTTGGTAAGAACTATATTAACATAATAGCAGAAGTCACTTACAATAGACTCTAAGTTTCATATTTGTCCAACCAAAATAATTTTGTAGGTGTCATGAAACATAATTAATATAATTTTTTAATAAAGTTATGAAACTTTTGATCCCTTAAAAATTATACAGCTGGTGTTTAATTATAATATAATAGTAATATATGAACATGAATGATTAGCTACATTCAAGTTTTTGCGAAGAATGACAGTATAATTTTATCAATAACTATGATTATTTGCATTAATTATCCAAATGTTCAGAACTTTCTTGCTTCCATGTTGAGTTTTGACCCTTCACTAAAGAAATTCATATTGGCACTATTCACACAGACATTGAGTGTGCACCAACAACTCGTCATATGAGTCATAATTCACTACATATGATAGTGAATTCATCATTTTAAATGAAAATGAAAACTTATTTTTAACCTTTTGCCAAATACAACCTTATTGGAATTTGCGCAACCTCTATTTTTGTTTTATTAATTTGGAATCATATTAACGAAAGGAACAAAAAGGGATATTATTAATTAATGAATATTATTTTTGTTGTTTTTAAATGCAACTTACTTGATAGTATGACAAGATTGGTTCCACTGCCAAAGAAAATCTTATACCCAGTATTCACACAGCCTTTAGACATGCACCAAAAAGTCTTGCATTTTTCAGATGCTTAATGTTCCATTAAAATCTGACTAAATTTAAGATCTAAAACACAAAACTGCTGATTGGAATGCCAAACAACATATTAAATAAGTTATTTTAAAATTATTATTTTAATGCTACAAAAGATGTCATAACTGAACACTCACAAACTCATATAAAACTAACATACTTCAATAATATCTAAAGAAAAACATAAAATATGCTCTGATTAATACTCACTTTGCTCAACTCTCAGTGTAATTCCTGAACCAAAAATGACCTTCCAGTTTGTGTTCACACAATGAAAGCAGTGTACACAAAAACTGTACCTAGCACAATTGCCATATAAATTATTTTCCTATTTTTTTGCTGTGATTTCTACATTGCAGAGCTAATTTTAAAAACTCTCTACAAAAAAAAAAAAAGTATATATATATATATATATATATATATATATATATATATATATATATATATATATATATATATATATATATATATATATATATATATACAACTGATTGATTGCAGAATTTGAATGCTCATCATTAGTCTGAAAATGTTAACTTTAAGATGAATTCACACTTACTCGGTTGTATTTTGAGTTCTGTTCCTTTGCCAAATATTATTCTAACTCCATCAGTCACACAACCTCTGACTCCATTCCAAATACCTAATGCTAACTTTCTTGTTCTTGGGGACATTGTGCTTTAGAGTTTCAAGTTCAAGTTTTTTAGAGTTGTTAAGCAATTGAATATTATAATAATATATTTTTATATTATAGTGTTAGTACAAAAACCTGTATAAAAAGATAATGAATTAACTTACTTGAATGAACAATTAATTTTGTCCCTGAGCCAAATGTGATTTTTCAAATCAGTGTATGTAGTCATTACACTGAAGTCATATCTTGTCATTTTAAGGTTTACACTGAATTTGCGAGATCATAGTTAATCAGCAGGCGCTGTATTTCCAATTCCAATAAATAAACTGTTATTTTAGTTAATTCATTAGTAGAAGACAAATGATTGGGATTAGGAATAAAAAATATTGGTTTTCATTACTGCTCAGACTTTTGTTGGCACGTTTGGTCATTTCTTTAAAGGACTCTAATTGTCTGTACTAAGAAACTACAAATTTCATTCAAATCATAATATGACTTACGTGCAGCGACAACTACTTGGGTCCCTCTTCCAAATACGATCTTATTGCCAGTATACACACAGCAATTAACCACAGCACAAAAACTCAATGAATGAGTTATCAATGGCAAAACCATAAGACAGAAATACACTGCACATCATGTGAAAGAAAACTTTAAATAAACATTAATGTACTAATATGTTGGGCACTGTACTCACTAATTTGAACTTTCAATTGGGTCCCGGCTCCAAATATAACTTTTCCTATTCCAGTTGATGTCACACACTGACATACACACTATCAATAACTTATCATTCTTATGTAACTGACACTCTATGATACTATCAAAGTGTTTTGTTATATATAGTACAGTGTAGATGTGTAGTGTTGTGTAGATGCAATTAGTCAACATAATGCATCATGATACTTGATGTGGGTTTAATATTATGTTACATATTGTGTAGAAAAAGGTCTTCTTTTTTTTTTTTTATGTATTATTGATGTTGTGTATTTGTCTGACTTGTATGTGATGGTAATTTTCCATGCAGAACAAACTGCCCCAAGACAGGTTAAAGTCTAAAGTGTAATTTGTGCTATACTGAGTGAATTTTTGGTGATTTTAGATTAGTATTTAGATATTGGTATTAGTATTTAGATATAACAAATTATTAACAGCAGTGTGGCAATAATTGACATTTAAAATAATTTAATTTAACTTGAAAGTAAATTTGATTGGGAAAAAATATGTTTCTTACTGGATTCCACTGAGAGCAAAGTTCCACTTCCAAAAATGACTTTGTATGTCCCATCATACACACATTGCTAAAGCTCTCGACAAAAAGGGGGTCCCAAAACACATTTAAAGTTCCAACTCTGTTTTTTGATATATGGGGATATATTATAGGGCTTATTATGGGGTGAAGTGTCATTTCTGAATGAAAAACCTACAGTACATGCTTCACCTGTAGACATGCAAACTTATAAAAATCCATATTGATAAATTTCTAAAACGACAAAGATAAAAACTGCCTATTAGACATTTGCAAATGAACATTATTTTCAATTTAAAAATGTAGTAGTAAAACTTTAAGGGGAATAAAGTTATTTTTAATTTCAGCCTTTAAAATTTTTCATGATAATGCGATTTTTCCAAAAAGTAGATAAGTTGGACAAAATCATGGGTTTTTCCCAGAGAATGAACTGAAAAAAAGATATACCCTGAATGGAATGCAATGTAAATCACTTTGGATAGTGCATATATATAAATATATAACAAATAAGAGATTTAAACCAACTTAAAAGAAAGCATACAATAAACGGTAAAGATGTAACTCACTTGCTTCAACATGCACTTGTGTTCCTTTTCCAAAGATTAACTTGTAACCACTAGTCACACAGACACTAGCTACATAGCAAAAACTTACAACTTCCGCAACTAATCACAAATAACTGCACTCACAAATGTTTTTAGACTATAAATGACATTTTCTGTAACTCAATGAGTAGAGCATGGCGCTCGCAACACCAAAGTCATGCGTTCGATGCCCAGGGAAATCAAGAACAGTTTTAAAAAAATGTGTACCCCGATTGAGAAGTCACTTGGAGTAAAAGCGTCTGCCAAATGCATTAATTGAAATGTGCCGCTATAAATAATATGAATTTGGTCTTTCTTGATCAATGTGTAAAACGCATATTAATGAAACATAGCTAAGGTTACAATGAAACTTCAGTGAAATTAAAGGCATTACAGTATAACAGCCCTAAATAGAACATAATAATTTTGACTGAAATATATGAATACTCACTGGCTGAAACTGTCAGTTTAGTTCCTTCTCCAAAAATGATATTTCTTGCTCCAGTTCCAGTCACACATTGCTATAGCCTTACACAATAACCATCCTAAGGTTATGTATAGCACGTATAGTACATTTGTATGAAAACTGTATTTTTGATATCAAATAGAGTGTCTATTGCAATTGTACCTTTTTAAAGTTTTGAAGTATTGAGTTTTTACGCATATTTTAATCAAAAGATGTGCCAACAGATATGAGCATTTTTCTTTTAAAATTAGATTTAAATAGTGTCTTAACATCCCTAAACAGTTACTCCACGTTGAAATTTGAACGTATACATTTTGGATTGTCTTAATGAAATATAAATTAATCGAATGAATTTCTGGATTCTGTAAATTTGATCAAATTGAACATTATAAAAATAGTAGATGAGTCAAAAGGAGGAACAAGTTTGATTTAAGTAATTTCACTTACTTGACTCAACAATAAGTTGAGTACCACTTCCAAATATTATCTTTACTCCAGTTGTCACACAGCTATCTGGTTAACTACAAAAACTTGGTGCATGACTTGGAAATTGTTCTGTTTTTATTTTGGGATCATTATTAATAAAAAAAAGCATGTAAAATTAATTCTAATTCTAAAAAAAAAAAACTTTCAGATTTTATTAGTATTTATTTATCAACATTCTCAACTACTCATTTAAATGGTACATTACAAAATATGTTTTGCTACTCCATTTTGTCACATAAGAAAGCCATGACCTTATCCCTTCTGTTTTTACTCATTTGTTTTTACCAAGTTTCCTGGTTTAAGAGAATATGTAACACTTTTTTAAAGTTTTCAATTTGGACTGTTTCATCTGGTATAGGTTAAATGCAATGTAAAAAAAATTATGTTGCGAAGAGTATTCATATTGTAAGAAGCATTATATGAATTAATACTGTATTAATAAGATGAATTCATAGAAATAATTAGTATGGTCTTACGGGTTTCCACAATTAGCTTGGTTCCAGCTCCAAATGTGATCTTGTTATAATTCACACATTAAAAAAGGCCTCAGCAAAAACTCTCTAAGCACATTAACAGGGCCGTGATAACATCGGGTTTTGATTATCTTAGTGCTTAAGTTCTAAAATTCATAAATTATTTCCTGTTTTGATTCTTTGTTATGATTCGTCAGATTTACAGATTTTTTTTATTATTTATTCATGACTTTGGCATAGAATGACTTAGGACATCACAAACAGTAATAGATATTATTCATACTTTTAAGTAAAGACTTTAGAAAGCCATTTTGCATTCCAGATTATTTCATTCTTTACCGATTTAAGCTGACAAGATATCGATTTTTCATTATAGATTTATTAATATAATTTAATTATGAAAATGCATTATACTTACTGGAATAAACATAAAGCTGTGTTCCCTGACCAAATATGATCTTGTTGCCATAATTCACACTGTGTTGAATACCAGAGCATCAACCTCTGGAGTCAACTGCAATGCCTTGGCGGTCATTAGTTTTACTTTTATTTTGCCTTAAATTCTTACACCTAATGAATTCAGTTACAATCTACAAATGCTGTCCGCTGGACACAAACAGAGGTTTTAAAAAATAATGAATCTTAATCAGCCTCTTACTTGCTTCTACATGCAACATCGTCCCTTCTCCAAAGATGATCTTGTTTGCACCAAAAGTCACACATTACAAACGTCCCTCACAAAAACTACCTTTGTTACAGTTTGGTAAATAGATCTAATACTCTAAAATGTTCTTCACTAAAAACTTCAATTACATGTTCAATTGCTTCAATTGTAAAGAGAACATTATTAAATATTTTATTTTAACATAGTGATTTATACCAACACTGGCTGGTAAAAGGCCTAGTACTTTCAATCATTGTTTCAGCAAAAAATTATTTAATATACTAAAATATATAATTTATGTACAATTTGTACAATTAACATGACTTGTACATGTTTAACACAGGCAGGTTGTTTATTTTAACCATTTTACTTATTTACTTTGTCTTAAGGCAAGACAGATATTTTGTGGTATAAACGAAGACATTATTCCAATAATGGATAATGATTTTATGGTCTTTTATGCACATCTTTGAAATACTGATGAAGAAAATTGTGTCTTACGAGATTCAATAGTCAGTGTTGTTCCACTTCCAAAAATGATCTTGTTGTTCCCATAATTCACACAGTAACAAACACTCAGACAAAATGCTCATGAGGACGCCCTTCATAAAGTACTGTAGTTCAAATTATGTGTATGTGATGAAAGACATCAAGACAAGACACCTTGATTGCCTATTAATAAATAAATGATGAATGCATTATTCTTTTAAACGTTTTCAATGTTAGTTGTTCAATATTAATCGCATACTATTATTGCAGAATTTATGTAAAAACATTCAAATATTCTTACTTGATTCAACTATTAAAGTTGTTCCTCGACCAAAATTGATCTTCCTCCCTCCAGCATCCACACAACAGAAACAATCACTACAAAAATGGGACCGGTTTACCAAGAATTGGGGCTAAATGATTGTAGATGTTGATGGTAAACTGTAAAACTAAATATTGTGTAAATATATTTTAGGGATTGAGATTTCATTTAGAGTATTAATTTCAATATTTAATCTATAATTATTTTGTTTACTACTGACTGAGCATTCGAAAAATACGTCTGAATGTTTATAATTTTTTGAATGTGACTGAAAACTGCAACATTATCGACGTTCATGTAAATGAAAGTATTTTAAGTATTTTTTTTAGCTGCAACAATATGATACTCAAAACAATTGCATTACTAACATAAATACTGAGAATGTCATTAATCAATATCCAATTAATGTACTTACTGGAATAGACATATATCTGTGTTCCCTGACTAAATATGAGTTTATGATACATCACACTGTATCTAGCAACAACCTTTCACCTTTTTATAGGCTACCAATAAAAACAACATTAATGGGAATCTTACTTGCTTCCACATGCAGCATTGTCCCTTCACCAAACAATATCTTGGAAGCCCCCATATTCACACAACAGAAACAGCCCACACAAAAACAAGCTTGTTCAAGCCCTAGTACTATTTATCTTTCTATGTACAATATCCATTACTGTTCCATCCGTTAGGACTATAACAGGAATCATCTAAATATAAATAAAAACAGAGATAATAAAAACATCGAGATGTGTTTGTACTTACTGGTTTCAACAGTTAACTTTGTCCCTGTTCCAAAAATGATCTTAAAATTTGATGTCACACACTGCTTGGACCCTCAACAAATTCATGTTCCCTGTACTGGATTACTGCCATGGCCGTTTTTTTATCACTGAATTATATCAATTAGAAATTACTGTGAAATATATTTACGGTTTAAAGAGTACTGTAACTATACATAAAATGGATAAAAATGTTGTCTTACGTGGTTCAATGAATAGTCTTGTCCCTGATCCAAAGATAATCTTTTGTGTTCCAACATTCACACAGTAACAAACATCTCATCAAAAAACTCTTCCTCACAGGCAACAAGGACTCTGTTGTACATCATTATTTTCAATGAAATTATGTTATATATCACTGGTGATGTTACTTTAAAAGCCTAAGCTTTGTTTATGTGCTGATAACTTGTAGTTTAAATTGTGTGTTCAAATATTTATGAATATCACCATCTGTGAGCATGCATGTGATGAAATACATGTTAATAAAGTATTTTTTATGTTTTTTAAATTAAACTGGTATTTGAATAAATTAAAAAGCAGCATTACCAACAGGAGCTAAAAGTATCTTACTTGATTCAACTCTTAAAGTTGTTCCTTGACCAAAAACAATCTTTGTCCCAGAACCATCCACACAACAGAAACAATCACACCAAAAACATGGCCAGTTTACCATGAACTGTACGCGTTGACAATAAATGGTCATTTAAAAAATATATATACACACATATATATATATAGTTTGAATATTCATTTGAGAATACATTTAGTTTGGTCTTTTAGACATTTAGCCTATCATTGTTCAATCTTAAAGGTTGTTTTAAAGTTACTTTGACTTAAGGTAAGACATATTTTTTGGTATAAGCGAAGACATTATTCCAATTATGGATGATGATTTTGTGTTACGCACATCTATGAAATATTGATGAAGAAAATTGTGTCTTACGAGATTCAATAGTCAGTGTTGTTCCACTTCCAAAAATGATCTTGTTGTTCCCATAATTCACACAGTAACAAACACTCAGACAAAATGCTCATGAGGACGCCCTTCATAAAGTACTGTAGTTCAAATTATGTGTATGTGATGAAAGACATCAAGACAAGACACCTTGATTGCCTATTAATAAATAAATGATGAATGCATTATTCTTTTAAACGTTTTCAATGTTAGTTGTTCAATATTAATCGCATACTATTATTGCAGAATTTATGTAAAAACATTCAAATATTCTTACTTGATTCAACTATTAAAGTTGTTCCTCGACCAAAATTGATCTTCCTCCCTCCAGCATCCACACAACAGAAACAATCACTACAAAAATGGGACCGGTTTACCAAGAATTGGGGCTAAATGATTGTAGATGTTGATGGTAAACTGTAAAACTAAATATTGTGTAAATATATTTTAGGGATTGAGATTTCATTTAGAGTATTAATTTCAATATTTAATCTATAATTATTTTGTTTACTACTGACTGAGCATTCGAAAAATACGTCTGAATGTTTATAATTTTTTGAATGTGACTGAAAACTGCAACATTATCGACGTTCATGTAAATGAAAGTATTTTAAGTATTTTTTTTAGCTGCAACAATATGATACTCAAAACAATTGCATTACTAACATAAATACTGAGAATGTCATTAATCAATATCCAATTAATGTACTTACTGGAATAGACATATATCTGTGTTCCCTGACTAAATATGAGTTTATGATACATCACACTGTATCTAGCAACAACCTTTCACCTTTTTATAGGCTACCAATAAAAACAACATTAATGGGAATCTTACTTGCTTCCACATGCAGCATTGTCCCTTCTCCAAACAATATCTTGGAAGCCCCCATATTCACACAACAGAAACAGCCCACACAAAAACAAGCTTGTTCAAGCCCTAGTACTATTTATCTTTCTATGTACAATATCCATTACTGTTCCATCCGTTAGGACTATAACAGGAATCATCTAAATATAAATAAAAACAGAGATAATAAAAACATCGAGATGTGTTTGTACTTACTGGTTTCAACAGTTAACTTTGTCCCTGTTCCAAAAATGATCTTAAAATTTGATGTCACACACTGCTTGGACCCTCAACAAATTCATGTTCCCTGTACTGGATTACTGCCATGGTCGTTTTTTTATCACTGAATTATATCAATTAGAAATTACTGTGAAATATGTTTACGGTTTAAAGAGTACTGTAACTATACATAAAATGGATAAAAATGTTGTCTTGCGTGGTTCAATGAATAGTCTTGTCCCTGATCCAAAGATAATCTTTTGTGTTCCAACATTCACACAGTAACAAACATCTCATCAAAAAACTCTTCCTCACAGGCAACAAGGACTCTGTTGTACATCATTATTTTCAATGTTACTTTAAAAGCCTTAGCTTTGTTTATGTGCTGATAAGTTGTAGTTTAAATTGTGTGTTCAAATACTTATGAATATCACCATCTGTGAGCATGCATGTGATGAAATACTTGCTAATAAAGTATTTTTTTATGTTTTTTAAATTAAACTGGTATTTGAATAAATTAAAAAGCAGCATTAACAACAGGAGCTAAAAGTCTCTTACTTGATTCAACTCTTAAAGTTGTTCCTTGACCAAAAACAATCTTTATCCCAGCACCAGCATCCACACAACAGAAACAATCACACCAAAAACATGGCCAGTTTACCATGAACTGTACGTGTTGACAATAAATGGTCATTTTTAAAATATATATATACATATATATATTACAGTTTGAATATTCATTTTAGAATACATTTAGTTTGGTCTTTTAGACATTTAGCCTATCATTGTTCAATTTTAAAGGTTGTTTTAAAGTTACTTTGACTTAAGGTAAGACATATTTTGTGGTATAAGCGAAGACATTATTCCAATTATGGATGATGATTTTGTGTTACGCACATCTATGAAATATTGATGAAGAAATTGTGTCTTACGAGATTCAATGGTCAGTGTTGTTCCACTTCCAAAAATGATCTTGTCGTAATTCACACAGTAACAAACACTCAGACAAAATGTTCATGAGGACGCCCTTCATAAAGGACTGTAGTTCAAATTATGTGTATGTGACGAAGACATCAAGACAAGACACATCTTGATTGCCTATTAATAAATAAATATCATTTGATGAATAAATTATTCTTTTAAAAGTTTATACTGTTTCAATGTCAGTGGTCTGATGGCAATATTATATTTATATATATATATATATATATATATATATATATATATATATATATATATATATATTTTTGTTAAAACATGGTATTAATCACATCCCATTATTGCAGAATTGATGTAAAAAATAATAAAAATAATTTAAAGACTCTTACTTGATTCAACTATTAAAGTTGTTCCTTGACCAAAAATTATCTTTCTCGCAGCACCAGCATCCACACAACAGAAACAATCACTACAAAAATGGGACCAGTTTAACATAATTGGGGCTAAAATATGTGCATATATGATGTAGGTGTTGATGATAAACTGTAAAACAAAATATTGTGCAATAAATACTTTAGGGATTGAGATTTCATTTAGAGTATTAATTTCAATATTCAAGCTTTAGTTTGGATTTGTATCATTTTGATCTTAAAATTTGACGTCACACACTGCTTGGACCAACACATTCATTTTCCTTATATACTGGATTGCTATCATGGTAATTTTTATCACTGAATTATATCATTTTAAAGAGTACTGTAACTATATAAAATAGAATAAAAATGTTGTCCTACGTGGTTCAATGAATAGTCTTGTCCCTGATCCAAAGATGATCTTTCGTCCTCCATCATTCACACAGTAACAAACATCTCTTCAAAAAACTCTTCCTCACAGGCAACAAGGACTCTGTTGTACATCATTATTTTCAATGAAATTATGTTATATATCACTGGTGATATTACTTTAAAAGCCTTAGCTTTGTTTATGTGCTGATAACTTGTAGTTTAAATTGTGTGTTCAAATACTTATGAATATCACCATCTGTGAGCATGCATGTGATGAAATACTTGTTAATAAAGTATTTTTTTTATGTTTTTTAAATTAAGCTGGTATTTGAATAAATTAAAAAGCAGCATTAACAACAGGAGCTAAAAGTCTCTTACTTGATTCAACTCTTAAAGTTGTTCCTTGACCAAAAACAATCTTTGTCCCAGCACCAGCATCCACACAACAGAAACAATCACACCAAAAACATGGCCAGTTGAATATTCATTTGAGATTACATTTAGTTTGGTCTTTTAGACATTTAGCCTATCATTGTTCAATCTTAAAGGTTGTTTTAAAGTTACTTTGTCTTAAGGTAAGACATATTTTGTGGTATAAGCGAAGACATTATTCCAATTATGGATGATGATTTTGTGTTACACACAAATATGAAATATTGATGAAGAAATTGTGTCTTACGAGATTCAATGGTCAGTGTTGTTCCACTTCCAAAAATGATATTTTTGTTCCCATAATTCACACAGTAACAAACACTCAGACAAAATGTTCATGAGGACGCCCTTCATAAAGTACTGTAGTTCAAATTATGTGTATATGATGAAGACATCAAGACAAGACACATCTTGATTGCCTATTAATAAATAAATATAATTTGATGAATAAATTATTCTTTTAAAAGTTTATACTGTTTCAATGTCAGTGGTCTGATGGCAATATTTTATATATATATATATATATGGTATTAATCACATCCCATTATTGCAGAATTGATGTAAAAAAAAAAAACATTTCTTAAAGACTCTTACTTGATTCAACTATTAAAGTTGTTCCTTGACCAAAAATGATCTTTCTCACCCCAGCACCAGCATCCACACAACAGAAACAATCACTACAAAAATGGGACCAGTTTACCATAATTGGGGCTAAAATATGTACGCATATGATGTAGGTGTTGATGATAAACTGTAAAACAAAATATTGTGCAAAAAATATTTTAGGGATTGAGATTTCATTTAGAGTATTAATTTCAATATTCAAGCTTTAGTTTGGATTTTTATAATTTTGATCTTAAAATTTGACGTCACACACTGCTTGGACCAACACATTCATTTTCCTTATATACTGGATTGCTATCATGGTAATTTTTATCACTGAATTATATCATTTTAAAGAGTACTGTAACTATATAAAATGGAATAAAAATGTTGTCC
Source organism: Rutilus rutilus (assembly GCF_951802725.1). NCBI lineage: Eukaryota > Metazoa > Chordata > Actinopteri > Cypriniformes > Leuciscidae > Rutilus > Rutilus rutilus. Next base: position 15,902,223 of record NC_140214.1, read on the forward strand.
TACGTGGTTCAATGAATAGTCTTGTCCCTGATCCAAAGATGATCTTTCGTGTTCCCTCATTCACACAGTAACAAACATCTCTTCAAAAAAACTCTTCCTCACAGGCAACAAGGACTCTGTTGTACATCATTATTTTCAATGAAATTATGTTATCACTGGTGATGTTACTTTAAAAGCCTTAGCTTTGTTTATGTGCTGATAACTTATTGTGTGTTCTGTGTTAACATTGTTATGAATATCACCATCTGTGCACGTTAAACAGGTTTTTGAATAAATTAATAAGTGGTGTTAATTACAGGAAATAAATGTCTCTTACTTGATTCAACTCTTAAAGTTGTTCCTTGACCAAAAAAGATCTTTCTCCCAGCATCCACACAACAGAAACAATCATACCAAAAACATGGCTAGTTTACCATGAACTGGGGCTAACGTGTTTGGTATACATGTTGATTATTAATGGTAAAAAATAATATAAATAATACAAATATTATATAAATAATATATTTTAGGGTTTGAATTTTCTTTTGAGATTACTATTTGGTCTTTTAAACATTTAGCCTATTACTGTTAGGTCTTAAAGTTCATGTTTTAAAGTTAATGTAAGTTAATGTATAATGCTATAATGAGTATAATGTATAATGCTATTGTGATGTATTTCTCTACTTAAAAATAAAAGATTGATCTCTTACTTGACTGTACATTCAAAGTTGTCCCTTTTCCAAAATGAATCTTCCCAGTTCCATCATTCACACACTGCCTGACCTCACAGCAAAAACAGTTTCATTTCTTAAAACCTGTTATTAAAAGATACATATATGTTTACTCCGTTTTTTTAAATATTTAATATACATTATTTTCTCTCTTTTTATACATAGTTTTATACTACAATATTAAATATCAGCAACACTTTTAACGTGCACTTTATTAACCCTACTTTATTGCTTATATCTGTGGTTATTATTGATTGCAATGTAATGTTAATTCTTACTTCCAAAGTACATTTTGTATTATCCAATGTTAGTTTGTGCTATTGCACTTTTCATGTATTTGAGCCCCAGTGTTTGTTTTGTTTTTGTACATTATATGTGTTGTTACAGACATGTGATGTACATTGTTGTGTAAGTGTTCAAAATACAGTATTTAAAAAAAAATCATTTTGGCAACGATAAATGTGTAACGCAGACAACTATCATGATTTAAATACTCATTGTAATCTGTTTGACTCATACCAAAACATTAAGCAAAATATGTACGTAGGCAATTAATGCACAGTTTTTAACATTACTGGACATCTACCAGGATAAAAAAAAAAACATTATACCCTCTAATAAACTTCAAATAAATATGTCTGGATTAATCATCTTATTATAATTTATATATTTTTCTTTCCTTTTCTACATAATTTTACATGTGCACATGTCAAATTTAAACTGTTTTTAACTACTTCCATTATTAACTTTTAAAATGTTTTCTATTTGTACAAAATAATGGATTTTTTTTTATATCACAAAACTTAAATACAAAACCACTTACTTGTGTGAACATGCAGATTTGTACCTCGACCAAAAATTAGTTTCCCGCCATAGGAATTAGACACACAGTACTGAACTTCATGACATTTTCTGACTGCTCTTCCAATGTATATCATACTTACTGGAATAGACATATATCTGTGTTCCCTGACTAAATATGAGTTTATCATACATCACGCTGTATCTAGTAACAACCTTTCACCTTTTTATAGGCTACCAATAAAAACAACATTAATGGGAATCTTACTTGCTTCCACATGCAGCATTGTCCCTTCTCCAAAAAATATCCTGGAAGCCCCCATATTCACACAACAGAAACAGCCCACACAAAAACAAGCTTGTTCAAGCCCTAGTACTATTGATCTTCCTATAACCATTACTGTTCCATCCATAAGGACTATAACAGGAATCATCTAAATATGAATTAAAACAGAGATAACCAAAACAACAAGATAGTTATGCTATGTATAACTGGTGACTTTATGAATATCACCATCTGTGCGCATGTCATGAAAGACTTATTGATAAAGTCTTGTTTTTTAACTAAACTGGTCTTTGGATAAATTAAAAAGTGGTATTAAGAAACTGAAAGTCTCTTACTTGATTCAATTCTTAAAGTTGTTCCTTGACCAAAAATGATCTTTCTCCCAGCACTATCCACACAACAGAAACAACCACACCAAAAACATGGCCAGTTTCCCATGAACTGGGGCTAATGTGTTCGATATACGTGTTGATTATAAATGGGAAAACGTTTTTTTTAAATAATATATTTTAGTGTTTGAATTTTCAATTGAGAATATTGTTTGGTCTTTAAACATTCCGAAGATTATTGTTAAGTCTTAAAGTTTAGGTTTTAAAGTTAATGTAAGCTATTGTGATGTTTTGTAATGACTATTTTTCACTTCTTAAAAATAAAACTAGTTCTCTTACTTCACTGTACATACAAGTTGTCTCTTTTCCAAAATAAATATTCCAAGTCTCGTCATTCAAACACTACCTGACCTCACAGTTTCATTTTTAAAACTTGCATATGATTATTTCTTTTTTTATCCAAATATTATTTTTTAATTTAAGTTAATTTACAGTATCTATTTTAATACACAGCCTGTATGTACTTTTCACTGTGTCAAACAATATTTTTATGTAATCTTTAATTGTTATATTGTTTTAAGATAATGGTACTACAATATTTAATGTCGGTAATGATAAATGTGTAATGCAGACAACTATGATGATTTAAATACTCACTGTTATCGACATTCAGCTTTGTCCCTTGACCAAATATAATTTTGTCAGCAAGTGTCACACAATAGTGCAAACTTTGACAATATCTATTATACAGTTTTGGTAATATAATAAGTAGGCTACTTTTGATTTAATGCCTAGAACACAGTTATGTTACAAACATAATTTGAAATCATGCATTTCAAAAGATATCCCTAATATAAAGCAGATTTGAAGTTTTTAAAGTGTTTTACTGTCATAGAATAACTACGCGGTATTTGAGTAAAATCCTTAACTTTAGGGTCAGAATCACATTGTGAAAACATGATGAAACTTTTTACATTGCCAATTAATTGTAATAGCTTATATACACTTACTTGCATGGACAGTCAAAGATGTTCCAGAGGCAAACATTATTTTGTCCCCTGAATAAGTCACACAGTAGCTAACACCTCAGCAATTACTTAGAGTGCATTAGAATGAATAACATCTAGTAAAGCATGTATGGCTCACACAGTAGAGCATAATGCTAACAATGCCAAAGTCAAGGGTCCACAATTCCCGGGGATATAAGAACTGATCAAATGTACACCTTCAATGCTATGTCAATCGCTTTGAATAAATGTGTCTGCTACATGTGAACGTAACTTTTTAGTATGTTTTAAAAAAGAATGAAATACTAAATGTTTAAGTTAAAATGTCTCAAACATGCAATCTTCTTTTTATATTTGTTGGATTTTTATATTTCTTGGTTGGATTGAATTGGATACTTTGTATGTTGGTCTATATTAAATGAATTCTATCTCTGCATAAAACAGCAGTAAAGCTTGCAAATATCAATATCTATTCTATAATATCTATACTATCAATTTAACTTTATATTTTGGTTCAAATCACATTGATCTATACACTTACTTGAAATTATTAGTAATTGTGTGCCTTTTCCAAAAATGATCTTCTCCAATCCCACATTCACACATCAAGAAACATCATTTCAAAAATCTCAAGAGAAAGTTTTTTTTTTTTAGATTGACTTCACTGTAAAAAGTGAACAGTTGGATCAACTTAAAAAAATTACTTCAATTGGTAACACCTAAAGAAATTAAGTTTTCTCAACTTAAATTATCACGTTTTTCACGATAAAACGTGATCATTTAAGTTGAGAAAACTTAATTTCTTTAGGTGTTACCAATTGAAGTAAAACTTTTTAAGTTGATCCAACTGTTCACTTTTTACAGTGTATACTTTCGAAAACTAATCCTAATCTCCAAACATAATTTGAGACCAAAAACAAATTTAATCAAACAAAACTTGTCAGAAGGCGATAAACTTACGTGACTGTACTATCATTTTAATTCCTGTTCCAAAGATAATCTTCTCATATCCCCCAGTTTTCACACAACCAAAAACTACACAACAAAAACTATCTAGAATGAGGCCATAGAAATGTTTCAAGATGACTAAAGAAAAACAATAACTAGTTGAACTGACTGGTTGAAATAAAAGGATAAATGGAAAACATAATTACTACTTTGTTAAAAAAAAAAAAAAATTTTTATATAAATACATATAAAAAGCAAATGAAAATGCTGTGACGATAGATTTTAGCTTTACCTGAATCGACAGTAAGTTTTGTTCCTTTCCCAAATATTATACGTCCTGCTGAGTTAGTCACACACAGTTTTATGGCTTTACAAAAACGTAAGATTATTATTAATACGGTAATGAGTAGCTCCGGTTAATAAGAACATATATAAGAACTCACAAAGGTTTATGTTGCACTATTGAGAACTTTAAATCTAAACCATTGGAAAAGGCAAATTCTGGAAAAAATACAATCAAACTTTAATCAACAGCAAAGACTGTTTACTTACGTGTTGCAACTATTAATTTAGTTCCTGTTCCAAAGATAATCTTCCCCAGTCCCGCATTATTCACACAATGAAAAACTTCGCAACAAAAACTAAGAAATTATAGACTGGCCACGTCAATGTAAGATGTTCAGGTTTGCTAGTAAATTTACTGGTGATTGTACTGATAAGCGCTTAATTTGGTTCCAAAACCAAATGTTTTAATTTTTGAAACGAGAAATCAATTGAGAGAAATAATTAACATATATGAATCTATAATTAACCTATATAAATCAACTCTATTTCATGGTTAAACGATTGTTTTAAATGTTGCCGTAATTTTTTTTTAATAATCAATAGTACTTTTTTACATGGTGCGATGTTGAGTTTTTTCATGTTTGTTTGCTTTTTCAGAAATGTATCTGAAATATTATAATTATATAAAGCATTTAATATTTGTTTTTTTCTCTTTAAAAATATTTGTTCATGAAAATAACCATTTATGAAAAGCATTATATGAGCTGACATAAGTTTTGTTCTTTTTACAAACGTAACTTTTCATGTTATATCACAGCCCTAAAACATACTACTTACGGGAAACATCATAAACTTTAGACCTTGCGTGGGTTAATGCTTTATGTCTAAAATATTATTTATTTTGTGTAAATGTCAGGTAACAAAAATCTTGGCAAGTTTTTCTTTTTAAACTATACTCAACAGAAATGAACACTTACTTGTTTCAATGATTAACTTTGTGCCTGTCCCAAAGATAACTTTATTCACTCCACCTCCATAAGTCACACAGTATAAGACTGCGCAGCAAAATCTATCAAACCTGAGAAACAAGTCTTATAGAACTTGATCCACAAGTGAATTATATTAACCCAGGACATTACTATTATTATTTTGCATGGTCCAAATATAACAGAGACCTGACTTTTGGGGTTGAAAAGCAGCCAGAAAACAGACACATACATCAAATAATAAATTAATAACTCCGACTGGTTTGTTTTTACTTACTTGGATTTATGATAACCTTTGTTCCTTGACCAAAGTATATCTTATCAGAATATGACACACAGTGTTAGCAACCATACAAATTACTTGCTATATGGTTATTTCCACAATGTACTGCCTGGGGAAATTATTATTCTTAAGTTTTGCAATCAAAATAAAGTTATTGTGTAATAGTACTCTGTTGCAATTAAGTTTTTTTTTATTTATTTTTTTTATTGAAATCTCTGGAAGCATTATATTGTGTTAAGTGCTTACATTTTTTTAACAACAAACATGCTAACTACTTATGGCAAACTTCCTAAAGTACTTATGGGAACTTCTTAAACTTCATACCACAAACATCATGTGGATAATATTCTACTGAGAAACTAAAGATTATATATAAACTCAAATTATATTTTGATGAATATTTTCCGTCTTAATTGAAACAAGTAAGTTCAAAATAAATTTTGTTGCAAATGGTGACAATAGCCTACTAAAAGCTTTTTTCATGTTCATTTATCAACTTTATCTTTGGGACAGATACAATTCCATGTTTGTCAATGTATTTATCACTTACTTGTTTCAACATGAAGTTTAGTTCCAGAACCAAAATAGATTTTGTAGTTTCCAGTTGCAGTCACACACTGCAGTTCGCCATTGCAATTACTCTACATCCACATAATGCGTTATCTGTGTTCGACTATAGTGTGAGGTTTCTTCATTTTTGAAATTACACAATAGAAAATTCAAGACTTTTTAAAATCTATATAAAATTAGAAAAAAACAGTTATCTATATTTTATATAAATGAGTGCTGGATTGTGAAAAATTGTTCATAAGAAAAATAGTTGCAAGTACTTTTCCTTGCCTACAGTGTTTCTAAGTTCTACAGAATTTGTGCAAGATACTTTTCTCATTTACATTTAGAGCTTCATCACATTAAATATTATTGACTTACTTGATTCAACAGTAAGTCTGGTTCCAGAGCCAAAAATTATTTTCCAGTTTCCAGATCCAGACACACACTGAATTTCCTCTCAGCAATTACTCTACATGCTCACATAAAACACCCTAATTCTACAAACATTTGTAGGAATTAAAATTTTTACAATTCCACTTGGAAAATTATATATTTATGTTATATAAATGAACCTGCAGTTAAGGATTTTTAATGAAACAAAACAATAGTATTGTTATGACTAAAATTATGACAAAAAAGTTTGAAACGATATATAAAATATGAATAGATGGGATAAGGATCTGGATACTCACTTGTGTGAACTTCTAATTTTGTGCCAGACCCAAAGATTAGCTTTCCGTAAGAACCTCCAGAATTCACACAGTGCTAAACCTGATAACTAAAACTCTCATTAGACTGCTTGACTCTTACCAAAACATTTAGCAAAATATTAAGTATTTAAGGCCATTGATAGGTATTTTTAACATTCCTGGAAATCTACCAGGGTGGAAAAAAAAAAAATCTACCTTTTATTACACTTCAAATAAAATTGTGCAGATTAATCATAATATGGTAATTTATAGCTTTTCAGTGGCCAATATCTGTAATTTCATTTCTTTCTCATGCATTCTTTCTTTTTCTACATCATTTCACTCTAGTTTTAAACTACAGTTCTTCCATTATGATCTTTTTTAATGTTTTCTGTATGTACTACTGCATATCAAATAATGGATATTTTAATATTGCAATACTTAAATACAAAACCACTTACTTGTGTGAACATGCAGATTTGTGCCTTGACCAAAAATGAGTTTTCCTCCAAAGTTAGCAGACACACAGTACTGAACTTCATTACATTTTCTGACTGCTCTTCTAACATGCTCTCAATTACCAAGTGTAGATATCAGTTTCCAACTACTGAGCTTTGAAATTAAAGTTTTACAATACAGCTTCATCTGAGAAATAGTAAATTATAATGAACTTACTTTTTTTGATAATCAACTCTTTCAAAAAATAAGTTTGTACATGCCAGATGTAGTCATATAGTGGATTGCCACACAAGAAAACAACTAAACTAAACCTGATGTTAAACCCCCAACAACATTTTACTTACTAGTATATTCTAAATACCATTATATTACACTCACTTATATTAAGCATTAGTGTCTATAATCACATCTTCCACATCAATGCAGAACATGAATTGTATATTTATCTGATTTGAGGTTTGGGATTTTAGAGACTTACTAGAATAAATATGTAGTTTTGTGCCAGACCCAAAGATGAGCTTTCCAAATCCAGCATCCACACACTGCTAAACCTCATACCTCTAACTTTCTACTATGGTGTATTGGGATAATGCATCACTTAGTTTGAATTTGTTTTTAAACTTTCAACAATGCATGTATATCCATAATATCAATTATTGTTGTTGACTATGAATTGCAATTGCAGGCACTTACTTGTATCAACAACTAGGTTTGTTCCTTCACCAAGTACAAATTTCCCTCCATAGTTTGTTAACACACAGTTCTGAGCTTCAAAACAATTTCGCCCTGCCATTGTTTCCTCATCTAAAGTTCTGCTAATTGTTTTTTTGCAATTACAATCAGACTCTTTCTTATGATTATATATTTCAGTTTGTTGTTGAAAACAGGAGATCTAGCAGGATAATTAGAGACAGGGAAAATAAATTAGGGAATAAAACTATTTTGCCATACCTGACTGTACTGTGAGCTTTGTTCCAGTCCCAAATATCATTTTACCACCTCCAGTGTTAGTCACACAGAATTATATAGCTGCACAAAAACATCCCTGACTTCAAACCTCTGTAAGAACATGTATTTGTACATGTATCAAATGTTCTTGGCACATACCAGCTTAAAGTGTAGTCAGTTAATACTTATTCTTTTCTTAGATGACACACATGGGAATTATATGCATTGATACCTAAATAGGGATCCTAAGATTTACCCATCAGGCTCAAAATCAATAACTTTCATAATATAATTATTAAAAGTAAAAGAGTTAGTTAGTTTTTTTCTTACTTGTTCCGATTATCAATTTCGTGCCTGTCCCGAAGAATAGTTTATTGACATTAACTCCAGTATTCACACAGTACCTCACCACAGAGCAAAAACTAAGTGCCTTAGAGACACAAGACTATTAAGGTCCATGATGATTGTGTGTGCCTTAGTCAAGATATTTTGCAGATTAAAAATATACTGAATTAATGTGAATTTGTTGAATTAAAAAAATAGAAGAAAATTCAATGTTCTCCAATCTCCAGCTAAATTAACACTAATACTGAGAAACAGATGCATCTGCATTGAAACATGGGAAGTTTGCTTAGTTCTTGACAGAAGAACCAGTAGGGCCATGCCAGAAACTATTATACTGGCCAATAGACAATAAATCACGAAAATCTCTGTGAATGTGAGATTTGAATACCAACATCATTTACCCTGAGATAAATGTACATTGAGACGTTCTCAAGCAAAAAGACAAGCAATTCTTAAAATCGATTTAGAATCGTTCTTTTCTTTTTCAATGGTAAACAAAAAAAAACTCTCCGAAGTCGAAATCTTAACAAATATACCATCACGCTGTACAAATAAAAATAACAGAATAAAACTTACTTGTTTGAATTATTAGCTTTGTGCCTGTTCCAAAAATAAGCTTTTGTCCACCTCCAAGATTCACACAGTACGAAACAACACAGCAAAATCCCTCAAACTATAAGTACTATTTAAGACTCGGTTATATCTAACCAAAATAAAAAATATCTTCATGCATACTATTAATGTTCTCCAATCTTCATGCATACTATGAATCTGTTCAAAGTTATAGCACAAATTGTATGATCCAATATGTTTAATATCTATTTCACTATTATATCTAGTTAGTGTTTCTATACAACTATAAAATGTACTGTTTTGACCAATCTATATTTTGGAGGAAATAATAATTTGCAAGATATTTTTACAAATCACTTACTACTTTCAACGGTCAGTTTGGTTCCAGAGCCAAAATGGATTTTCCAGCCTCCAGTTTGAGTCACACACTATATTTCATATCTACACTAACTTCCTCAACAATTTGTGATACCTCTGCCACTGAAATGATAAAAGAAAGCTTATAAATTGAACTTCATGTACCTGTTGTATTCATTTCTTAATGTAAGGCAGGGTAATTGGTCCCAGGTGAAACTTTAATATCCTAAAACTATGACCATCCTACACCTGTGACCATTCCAGTTTTAACTTCAAGCCGAAAAGATAACTGATACCTTGTTAAATGGCAGATCTCAGATAAATTATAGAGTTACAATCGTTATTATGTTTATTTCAGAAACATTCTCTCTGGAACAAGGGAACAAGATTAAATAGTAACGAAAAGTCAATCATAAAACATTAAGTAGCACTGATAATCATGAACTTACTTGTTTCAACTATCAACTTTGTGCCTTTTCCAAAGAAAAGCTTGTAAGTTCCACTTCCATAAGTCACACAATGTAAGAGCACTAAACTAAAACTGCCTGACCTGAAACTTAACTCTCTGTATTGAATTTCAATGATTAATAATGACAACTTGTAATTGTAAGGTGTATTAAATGTGCATTTTAAAGCACAGTAATGAATGACCATTCGTAAATTACACTTGTAAATAATCATGTTGATGGTTTGGTATACGTGTGGCTAAATAAGCAAAAGTTCTCTTTAACTTATTGATATGCATTCCTGATATGTATAAAAATGTGTTGTTTTATTCCTATTTACTAGCCTCAAAATCACTTACTTGTTTCAACTATCAACTTTGTGCCTTTCCCAAAGAAAAGCTTGTAAGTTCCACTTCCAGAAGTCACACAGCGTAAAACCACTACGCAAAAACTGCCTGACCTGAAACTTAATTCTCCTCAGTGCATCTTAAAGATTAATATGACAAGATGTAATTATAAGGTGTATTTTAAAGCAATGAATAACCATTAGTCAATTACATGTGTAAATAACCATTTTGGTCTGGTATATATGTGATTAAATATGCATCAGTTTCGTTTCGGAAATTTGTATATTGATATTCATTCCCTATAAAAATGTGTGCTATTTGTTATAGCCTCAAAAACACTTACTTGTTTCAACTATCAACTTTGTGCCTTTCCCAAAGAAAAGCTTGTAAACTCCACTTCCAGAAGTCACACAACGTAACACCACTGCGCAAAAACTACCTGACCTGAAACTTAATTCTCCTCAGTGCATCTTAAAGATTAATATGACAAGATGTAATTATAAGGTGTATTTTAAAGCACAGTAATGAATAACCATTAGTCAATTACATGTGTAAATAACCATTTTGGTCTGGTATAAATGTGATTAAATATGCATCAGTTTCGTTTCGTAAATTATATGCATTCCCTATAAAAGATTTGTGCTATTTGCTATAGCCTCAAAAACACTTACTTGTTTCAACTATCAACTTTGTGCCTTTCCCAAAGAAAAGCTTAAGGCCACTTCCAGAAGTCACACAATGCAAGACCACAATGCAAAAACTGCCTGACCTGAAACTTAATTCTCCTCAGTGCATCTTAAAGATTAATATGACAAGATGTAATTATAAGGTGTATTTTAAAGCAATGAATAACCATTAGTCAATTACATGTGTAAATAACCATTTTGGTCTGGTATATATGTGATTAAATATATGCATCAGTTTCATTTCGGAAATTTGTATATTGATATTCATTCCCTATAAAAAATGTGTGCTATTTGTTATAGCCTCAAAATCACTTACTTGTTTCAACTATCAACTTTGTGCCTTTCCCAAAGAAAAGCTTAAGGCCACTTCCAGAAGTCACACAACGTAACACCACTGCGCAAAAACTGCCTGACCTGAAACTTAATTCTCCTCAGTGCATTTTAAAGATTAATATGACAAGATGTAATTATAAGGTGTATTTTAAAGCAATCAATAACCATTAGTCAATTACATGTGTAAATAACCATTTTGGTCTGGTATATATTAAATATATGCATCAGTTTCGTTTCGGAAATTTGTATATTGATATTCATTCCCTATAAAAAATTTGTGCTATTTGCTATAGCCTCAAAAACACTTACTTGTTTCAACTATCAACTTTGTGCCTTTCCCAAAGAAAAGCTTGTTAAGGCCACTTCCAGAAGTCACACAACGTAACACCACTAAGCAAAAACTACCTGAGAGACTCTCTCATACAGTCAATGATTAAGGTGATAACTTGTCATTGATAAAGGGAATTAAACATGCATTACAAAGCGTAGTAGTAAATAACACTTGGTATAAAAGTACAATACTAATGAACCATTTTGATAGTATTTTAAATCTGTGGTCAAATATTCATTAGTTTCTCTTAAAACCTATAAGATTGACTTAATATGTAATGTTGATATGTATAAAAAACGAAAAAAAAATTCAATTAGCCACCAAAACACTTACTTGTTTGAACAATCAGTTTGGTTCCAGAGCCAAAATAGATTTGCCTGAGACCAGATGAAGTCACACAATGCAGTTTACCAAACAAATAACGCTAACACTTTACAATATGGTCTCATTTGTTAATGCTAGATAATGCATTAGCAAAAACAAACTATCAATTATAGTAGTATATTTTTTACAGAATTTACTAATCTTTCGTAGTATACAGTGCATTAACTAATGTTAACAGATATAACTTTTGATTTTAAAGATATAAGTAAAAAGTGTTACCCCAATAACTTCATACTCATGAAAACACTGATATTTTTTTAATAAAAAGTGATTTCAATGTATTATATATTTTATAATAAATTACTCTTTAAATAAGCAATAATCTAAAGCTATACGATTTTTTTTTAAAAGTTCAATCAACTTGGATGTATAAGAAATTTAAACTTAAATTATTTTTAAAAAAGTTTTTAAAAAAGTAAAAATGTATTACAAACATATTTTGTAATGTAAAGTAATGTAAAACATATATTGTATGTAAAGCATTGTTAAAAATTAATGTAAAAAATATGACTTATTGATCGTACACTTTTTTGCAGAAACAAAGCAAATAATAACTCATAATACACAGTGAATATGAATGAATATATACGCCTAGCATAGTGGGAACACCACTAGCATTAAAAAACTTACTTGTTTCAATTATCAGGTTTGTACCCGTGCCAAAGATGATCTTATATCCAGTTCCAGTCACACAATATAAGAACACACAACCAAAACCTTCTAACACGTTCATCACCGCTCTGTTTTTATGAATATGCATTCATGTATTTTAAAGTTTAATAAGGAAAAAATATGTTTTAGCTCCTGCTATTATATAATTTACATTCTATTTTGCGGAACAATCTTTTACTGTTGCTTCCAATTTTTATGTTAAGTTAGCAACAGTAGTAATAACAATAAAAAACAAATATGTGGGATTCTGTGTACTCACTTGCATTAACATATAATTTTGTGCCAGAGCCAAAGATCAGCTTTCCATATCCACTTCCATCATTCACACAGTACGAAACTTCATAACTCTAACTGGTTACTACTTATACGCATATGGTTACGATGTTAGACTTTAAGAATGTTTGTCTTTACACTGATTTTCTAAAAAAAAAGATCACTCAATTATAATTAAATTTCGAATTCCATATTGTTATACAACCTTGATCTATTTTTATGTGCACTATACTGTAAGTCCTTTTAAAGTGAGTCGATATGAAAAAAAGGAGGAAAGAGTTTTACCTGAATTTACAAAAAGCCTTGTGCCTTTCCCAAATATTACTTTCCTTACTCCAGTGTCAGTCACACACAGTTATATAGCTACACAAAAACATACTGAATGCTCAAGGGAAACACAAATTCAACTTAGAATTTAATACAAAAATATTAAGCTTCAGTAGAAAAATTATAATTTTAGGCTTTAAAGCTGCTCTCATGCTAAAAGATACTGTGCTATTAATTACTTACGTTTTATTCCCCAAAAGAAAAAAACAAGGCTTTTCATAAAACAATGCCATGTCAGTGATAGTTTTGGTGTATAGTGTGTAATAATTAACTCACTTGTTTCGATAATCAGATTTGTGCCTGTCCCAAATATAAGCTTATTGAATCCACCTGCAGTCACACACTACAAAACCAAACAGCTAAAACTAGGGATACCCAAGATGCTATAAAACTTAACCTCTGATAATAATGTTCGACCGACAAACAATCCGAATAAGATCCAACATTCCCATTGGGTCGAAAGTCAAAATGAATTTTATAGTTAAACAATTTATTCTTTAAACATCCATTATACAGTATCTGCCCTAAAGATTACATGCTAGCTTATACCTTAATTTTATATTCTTAGCTTATGAGTAAAATGTCACTAATATCCATCCCGAGAAATGCCATCTGGATTAACTTTGACATCTGACAAGAGGTTATCTTATGCAATACTTTTTTTCTACTCAGATTGAAGACAATTATAGAGAGACGAAATCAAATGCAATGAATTCAGTACACATAATACTGAATAATAATCTTGAACTTACTTGTTTCAACAATTAACTTTGTGCCTGTCCCAAAGATAATCTTATTGCCTCCACTTCCATAAGTCACACAATGTAAGACTACCAAACAAAAACTATCTGGCCTGAGTATCTCAATCACTCTTTCATAAATTAATAATTAGCAATGATTGGTTTTCATTTACAAAGAATTTTTATAATCTTATTAAGCAATCCAGTATTTTAAAGCAAATCCTGCCCAGGATGCACCAATTTTGGCATACTTTATACATGTGTGAATTCATTTATTTTTAGAACTAAATCAAATTATTGAACATGTAAACCCAATTAATTTTATATCATGACTTAGGTACCTGATATGTAATGATTTTGAATGACAAATTTCCCCTTTAAGAATGTCTAAATTATCTAATCTTTTAAATGCACGTTTATTCTTATGTCCATGTTCTTTTAAGAATGTGTAAGAGCTATAAAACTTGGTGTTTACCTGCATTTACAGTGAGCTTTGTGCCTTTCCCAAATATCACTTTCTGTAGTCCTGTCTGAGTCACACAAAGTTATATAGCTACACAAAAACATGCTGGAAATGATGCAAGCTGTAAAGTTTGTTCGGTAAAAGTATGTGTATGCAAGTGTGTCTTATTATGCAATTATTAACATTAGGTAATGCATTAGTCATCATGAACTAACAATGAACAATACTAATAATCTCTAATATTTATTTATACATATTTTAACATATCATTGTGTAAATAACATGTATTGTGAACCTAGATTAATAAGTACTTTAAGAAATGTCATAGTTTATTATGCATTCATGCATAAACTAATGTTAACAAATTGAGCGCATTGTAAAGTGTTACCATATATACTTTTACCCATGCTCTCTTGAGAACATGTGAATTGTAGAGAAGTGCAAAAATGTTGCATTTACAATGAGTTTTGTGCCTTTCCCAAATATTACTTTCTGTACTCCAGTACCAGTCACACACAGTTAAATAGTCACACAAAAACATGCTGACTGCTTATAGAGTTTGCCTATAAAATACTCAAACATTTACTCTTAACAAATACCTTTTCCCAAAACCAAGGTCTCTCTTAATTTACCAGACCTGGGACAATGTCAACAATGTCAGGAATTTAGTGTACTCTAAATAAAGGTGATTACAACTAACTTACTTGTTTCAATGAGCAGCTTTGTGCCTGTCCCAAATATAAGCTTATTGAGTCCACTTGTAGTCACACATTACAAAACCAAACAGCAAAAACTATTGAGACAGCCAAAGAGCCCTCCATCGCTCTGTTAAAATGTTAATATTGCTTAATCCATTTCGGCTGAATAGAACAAGTACACTGTAAAAAATCAAAAATTTTCAATTGGCCCAAGTGAAATTCTGTAAATTATAAAATTCAATTTACAGATTTTCACTTGGGCCAATTGAAAAATTTAGATGTTATCGGTCACTTGAAATTTTTGATTTGGGAGGGTTAGAAATTTTTTACAGTGTATGTTTTAAATCATTTTAACCTGATTTAGATTTTTCAGAGATGCTTTAGTCAAGCGTTTTTATTTATTCAAATGTTATACTATCTATCCCAAAACCACTATGATTTGCCTTAAATGTTGTGAATTAGATGTGCATTTTCTATTTTGTTTCAAAAGATAACCAGAAAAGTCAGTTAAGTTACGTAAAAATGTTAAGTAAAGTTTGACTTGATTGCACTAATTAAACTCAAAAATGACATTTGCATGTAATCAAGCCGAAAAGTGTAATTTAGTTCTTTATCAACAGCAAAAGATTTTTCTGGAACTGATAAAAGGAAAACAATGTATTCTCAAAACAATTGCCTTAGTTTTAACAATTAGTTCTATTTACCCGATATCAGATAAAGTGTTCATGTCAATGTGAGTAGCGCTAAACATAATTAACTTACTTGAATCAACTGTTAATTTTGTGCCTCTCCCAAAAACAAGTTTTCCTGCACCTCCAGTATTCACACAATGTCACACCAGACATCAAAATCCCTTATCACATGCAACACAAATCTGTATCCATAGTAAAAACTCAAAACTCAATTATATCTGACTAAAATATTCCGTAATGACTTTATACACATTGCCTACATTGTGTCAAATGAATTGTTCCTTTTATGCTATAACCTATGTTATATACTATAACCTTCCAAAGAAATTACTTTTTATAGTATAGAACAATGTGTGCAATTTCTATATTGGCAAACACTTACTACTTTCAATGGTCAGTTTGGTTCCAGAGCCAAAAAAGATTTTCGTGCCTCCAGATTGAGTCACACACAATATTTTGCCTCTACAAAAACTTCCTAAATGCTACTATTTAAGATATAGAAGCAGTAACACTTTACAGTAAGGTTCAATGTTAATTTTTACATACACTAATGCATCTTTAAAAATTAACATTGATCTAGATTGAACCTTACTGTAAAGTGTTACTGCTTTACAGTAGTTAAGATGCATTAGTGTATGTAAAAATTAACATTGAACAGGATTGAACCTTACTGTAAAGTGTTACTGCTTTCTTCTATATCTTAAATAATAGCATCGATGAAGTTTGAGAAAAGCTTAAGAAGGCTTAAGCTACTAAGAAAGCTTAAAAATCTCACATTTTCCAAGTTTTCATCCTGTAAGACAGGGTTTACTACCAGGTAAAAGCATCTGATACCTACTGTTTGTCAACTACTAAAGTACTAAATTTGAAATTTGAAACAGAGCTAACCTTTTCGATTTTAAATGAAAAGTAGATATTTCAATCATGGCTTTTCACAAATGAACAAAACAATGAAGAATTCAGCACACCGCAAAGAGGCACTGATAATCCAATATAAACAAACTTACTTTTTTCAACTATTAACTTTGTGCCTGTTCCAAAGATAATCTTGTAGCCTCCACCACCAGTAGTCACACAATACCAGATCACTGAACAAAAACTGTCCTGAAAGACCAAAATCAACTCACCTGCCAATATATTTATGTAAGTGAAAACTAATCATTGCTAATTAAAAGCATTTTGATAAACGTATTGAACTACGAAAATAAATAAACAGAAGTATTGTGGCAATGGGACTATGCAATTTGGGACTACTAAATTACAGCAATTTCACAACTATATCATGATCTGGATCTAGAAATGGTTTGTGATGTTTCTACTTCTCAACAGACACTTACTTGTTTCAACTATCAGTTTGGTTCCAGAGCCAAAATAGATTTGAGAGAGTCCAGATGAAGTCACACAATGCAGTTTACCATCACAATAACTTTCTACATTCAAACCAATGATCCAAACTAATGGCTAAGACTTTGAAAATGTACCCTTGCATTTATTAACAGTTATAACAACTGTTATTGTTTAATAACAGTGAGGTTATAAGGATAAGGACAATGAGAATTTTTAAGAGGTTTCCAATAAACAACGTTAAAAAAGTGTGAATTTTTACAGTAAAATACAGTAAAAATGCTACAGGAAACATGTTAATTGGCTAACTACGTTATCTTATATACGGTGAAAATTTTTAATGGTTTAACATCACAGTATATGTAATTTTACTGTAAAATATGGTCAGATGTATGATTTTTGCAAGTAAAAAGTAAGAATTACTATTCTGGTGGTTATCAGTACATTTTAAGGTAAAAAGGCCGATTTGGCCAGTTAAAGTACCGTAGGTAGATTACTTAAGTAGTATATCACTTAATGAAATATACAGATATACGTTGTAAAACTGGAAACATTGTCAGTGTTTTTTTCCGGTGAATTTATGACTATCACAGCTGCCAGTTTTATACCGTAAATTTAACGGGAATTTTTTTTTTTTTTTTTTGTGTATTTACTGACAATACTTTTTCATGGATCAACTTTGTTTAGTGCAAAAATGCATCTTTTTAGCATCTTTCCCTTGGCTCTGGCATAATCGGCTTGATTTTTAAAAAAGATCACAGTAAATTTTAAGTGTTCGATGTCTAGGTAAAGACAAAAATGTATCTACAAACAAACAATAGCTTTGTAAGCAAATATGATAAAAAAAATTTTTTTTAAAGAATGTAAGTCATGCGATATTTAAAGTACTGCTGAAATAAATAAACTTACTTGTGTCAATTATCAACCTTGTGCCTGACCCAAAGATAATCTTATAACCTCCTCCAGTAGTCACACAACATGACAACACACAACCAAAACCTTCTAACACCACAGTCACAAATCTGCTATTTGATTAAGCTGCTTTCACATAATAAAAAATCTAAAGACAGATATTGTTCGTTTTATGACCGGTCATTAACTGGCACATTATATTTGATAAATTCCTTTTGCACAATCACAAGCCATGCGAAAATACTTCATCTCCTGCTGTCCATTATAGGTCAATGTAGGAAAGTTGGTAACAGTAGAAAAAAAAAGGGGAAATATATTTGACTCTGCATACTCACTTGAACTAACGTGTAATTTTGTGCCAGAACCAAAGATCATTTTTCCATATCCATCAGTCACACAATGTGAAGCATCATAACTATAACTGATTATAGCACACTAGATGAGTGTTTCACTGTAACAATCAACACTACAATTTCTTCATAAACATTTCCCTTATTTAAACATATACAATAATGCTTAGCATTATTTAAATACATTACTAGTAATATGTCATGTATTACTAAATTTACTGTTTTCTCACTTGCTTCCTAAAATGTATGTCCAATAATATATAAAGTACTTCTAATAATAATGCAAGTGGAAACAAGATTATTCTTGTTTGCATTTTAGCTTGAATCTAAAGTGCAAATAGAAATGATTTACCTGTATTTACATTGAGCTTTGTGCCTGTTCCAAATATTATTTTCTGTGCTCCAGAAGTCACACACAGTTACATAGCTACACAAAAACATGCTGACTGTTTAAGGGAAAGCAAACACCTGCTTCGAAATAGAATTGTCTATAAACATATAGAACTTAACTGTAGAATGATCAGGTTATTAAAACAGGTTTCATATTATGTGTCAGTTTCCCCTGAAGACTACATCAACATGGAATATACTTTATTTAAATATTCCTTTTAAGTAAGCATGGCCAAGAATAATAAACTTACGGGCATTGACTTAATTCAATGCATCTACCAAAGATAATCTTCAGTGTACTTTTTAGTCACACAAAATGAGATGGCTGTGTTATCTGATGTCTTATTAATGTCTAACTGCATTATAATTAAATCCACTCAATTCTTAATCTAAGAAATGCAAAATAAAACAATTTAAAGTAAGCATCACTAATTCCTATGAACTTACTGCTTTGGATTATCAGTTTTGTGCCTGTTCCAAAGAACACCTTTCCTGCGACTCCAGCATTCACACAATGTCAGATCACAAATCAAAAACCCTATTACTATACCTAATCTATAGGGAAGTCTACAGGTTCTGTTCGACACAGAAAAATGTTTAAAAACCAAAAAATATATATATTAAATTAATAATTTTCACTTGTGCTAGGTATTAAGCACTATATTTTTGCATAATATCACAATCAATGACACGCTTAGTTTGTTGAAACATGTTCTGCAACTTGATATGTACTGCTTTATAAAAAACAATTGCTAGTAATATGTTATGCATTTATGCAAATACAAAGCACTTACTGGTTTCAACTGTCAGTTTAGTTCCGGAGCCAAAATAGACTTTCAAGTCTCCACTAGTCACACACCAATTTTGTCTATAGCAAAAACTCCCTCCACTCTCAAAAATATAATCTTTATCAATACTGTGTGAAATGCACCCAACAGTTCTAATATCTATGATTTTTCTCTTGTATTGGAAACATCATAATAAATCCATGGCAAACGACCCGGTCAATAATTTTGATTTTACAAATAAATGAATCTAATGAGCTGATATGTAACAAAAGCCCAGCAGGGATCACGTTTTCACCTGTTTTTCAATTTTCCCTCTATAGAAGGGAATATATTCATGTGCTGCATAGAAAAGGAGTGAGAAATATGAGAAAACTCATAGCACGTGACTAAACTAAATGCAAACAAAAACCTAAAGCAAAGCTTTTTAAAAGGGTTTTCAACTTCAAGAAACAAATACTTGCCTGGTTCAACAATGAGTTTTGTTCCGCCACCAAATACAAGCTTATAATTTCCAGTATTCACACAGAGATACAACCTATAACAAATACCCCATGCACTATCTCTAAACGCAGAAAACTGATGTTCGCATAGAAGTGTTTAATAACTAAAGATGCGATTAGAGAATAGTGATTCCTCTTACATATGCATTTTCTGTTGTGCAGTATTACAATTATATAGATATTTGGTACATGTATATTAAAAACAACAGGTCAGCGATGGTAAAGATTTAACCAGTGAGCAGGATTTTCATTTGGAAAAAGATATAGTTTTCTTTTCACTTTGCTAAAAAAAAATTCATGAGCAAAGGTTTGAAATCAACCTGCTGAAAATATCAATATAAATTAATCCTTATTTGGATCCAATTGAATATTTTAGCCAAGCTTTTTTACATTGCAATATTGTCTAAAGGTGTGATGAGACTGGGTATGTTTGTGTATTTATATTTAAGATTTATACATACCTGAATTTATTATGAGTTTTGTTCCTTTTCCAAAAATAACCTTCCATGTTCCCCCACTAGACACACAATGCTTTGGGCGCTAACAAATACATGCCAACTGTCATGGCATAACATAAAGCAAAGATGCACAAATATAAATACCTAACAATAACTACTAATTAAGAATTGCTTTTATGCAATTTATTTATTCTTTTTGTGCAATTTCTTTAAGTGCATCTAACATTTATCTTTGCATCTTGTCACATACTTCCTTAAATATACTATTTGGTTGCACGACTTTTCACAATGAACAAAATAATGGTGTATTCTGATATTAATTTTCAACTTTGGTGTTGACTATGATTAAATAAAGCTAACGCACCTTAATTTCCTTGTTGTTGTTTTTTTGTTTTTGTTTTTAGATTTGTAGTGCACATGGAAAAACATCCTAAATGTAATATCTTAAAGAGATGTTACGGTTTCACTCACTTAACTGAATATGTAAAGTTGTGCCTGACCCAAAGAGCAGCTTGTTATATCCACCTCCAGCATTCACACAGTGCAAAACACCTAACCCTATATTGCAGTCTATTAGTTCTCAGCCTCTAAAACTTAAGTGGCTACAGTAAATAAATATGTTGTATTTTTATGATAATTTCATGTAATGTTCACACCAAAATGATTTGGGGCTAAACCAACTAAACCAAGTGAACAACATACACCTGACAACTACAAATGCTATTTAAATGTCAAAGATCTAATGAGATGAAAAAAACATTATGGCTTCTTTATGCCTGTAGCAACACATCACTATCAAATAATACAATGTGAGCATAGCGTTCTGTTGTAAATTACTCAAATACTTGCCTGATTCAACTACGAGCTTTGTTCCATTGCCGAAAAACAACTTGTTAGTATTTGCATCCACACAGCACTAAAGCCTGTATCAAATACTCAAGGTACTAACCTGCCACTGCAGAAAACTAAAAGATATAAACTTTAAAGGTAGAATTTGTTACACATTACAGTGTTGTGTAACATTACACCCCATTTGTGCCATTTCAAACTCATTTCATAATTGGTGAAGCTTGATGAAAAGCACTATAGAAATAAAGACTTGACTTTTTCCATGGACAATAATGTATTTTAAAATTTCGTTTTTCTCTTTTTAAACTATTTGATGTTCTTGTTACATCGCACGCTCTGATCCAACTACAGCCTACAAACAGTTCAATAGCCCAAACCAAAGAGTTTGAAATCACCATCCAATAGAAGAAAAAAAAAGTCCTCTGACCAAATGGGAAACTTTTTTAGAAAGTCTCCTGAAATGTCCATTTGCAAACCTCATTGTGATTCCCTCACTGGATATTTTTAACAGTTATATTCAGTGCTAAATTATTTATTGCAAACGTGTTAAACAAAAATGTAAGTTTAAGTCTTAGCACATGATAATGGCCTTGGTAAAGCTAGTCATTTATACAAATTCTAATAGTGCAATCTGTTTTTCTTAATTAGTTTCTATAACTGACATACTTTTACAACTCTTACTTACTTGATTCAATGATGAGATTGGTCCCTTGACCAAAAATCAGCTTATTGCCAGCACCAACATTCACACAGTACACTTCCCCACTACAATAACCATTTCTACTGTACAATAAATGATAGAAACTAAACCAATGCAGAACTGTACCTTTGTTTTTAGAATTTAAAATGAAGAATTTGACTATGCATCTTTGTTTGTCATTCAGTGTTCAGGAATGTAACTATTGAAAGGATTAATATAATTTATACAGTTTAGTTTTTAGTTTCCATTGTCAAACATGATATAGTATCATACGCACGTTACTTACTGGTTTGAATTAGCAGCTTTGTTCCTTTCCCAAAAATGATTTTGTCTGCAGCATTAGTCACACAAAGAGACACTCCATAACAAATACTGCCAAACACTAACTGCTACTGTTCACTCAACCATGTTGAACTATGTTTCAGTTTTAATTATATATATATACTTTTTTATAAAACATATACTACTATTTTTATGTATAATTTATTTTTACTGCATTTCTTTGTATGCATGTAATGAATTTACCTTTTGTTTTCAAAGCATAGAATTAAATCTGCATGTAAATTTTAAGTCTATTATAGCTGGGCATGTTTAAAGTGAATATAAAAAAGATTTACAGAATTAAAATATCATACATAAGATGCATTCTCAATCAAAGTGCTTTAAAGTTTCAATCAAAGTCTCTAGGATTATCTTTCAGCAACACTCCAGTTTATGAATCACGTTTTATATAGTTTCAACCTTCGACATTTGGATTACTAGTCCAGATACTAGACCAATACTACCACTTAACTCACAGAACTTTCTCAAGAGTTAATGCACACACAATAAAAAAGGATAAAACATACAACTCTGAAGATGTTGCAATTATTGAATTGATCAGACATGCAAACTTACTTGCATGGATGGAAAGTTTGGTTCCTTTACCAAAGATTATCTTTCCAAGGCTGCCAGTATTCACACATGGCTACACATCCATACATAAACCTATGCATGAGAAGCAATCTCTAAAAACATGCTGTCTATCAAAAGAGATTTCACTGCACATGTATCGTTTTAAAGGTATTGCTTAGATTTGTTTGATAAATTTTGTTTGTTAAATTTGTTTGTTAAAATGCCATGTTCTATGTTACATATAAGATGTTTTAACTCTTGAAAAAGCCCAGCATTGCCATCAAGACTGCGGTACTTGTAGGATAAATTAAGTATACAAAGGCTGCAAATATTTGTTAAAACATCTCTAAAACTTGCACAAAATAAGTGTTGTATTTTACTAAACTACTTTTTGCAAACTGCTTATTTAGTATTTAAAAGTCACACCTAACAAACATTTCTTTTAAGATCAGAGAGCGGAACTTACTTGATTCCACAATTAGTTTCGTGCCACTTGCAAATATAAGCTTGTCATTCCCTCTAGTCACACAAAGTTATACACCATAACACAAACCCACCAAACAGCAAATTTTGAAGATAGATATATTTTCAAATTAATTTCAACAATAAAACATTTATATTTTCTTATGTGAGCAATGCATGACGTTTAATTGAGGTTTTGTGTACAGTGAAATTGGATTTAGCTCAAAGTAACTGAATATAAAGTCTTTCAGATTTAACATCTATGTAGTTGGATGTTTTCATGTAAATGCAACTTGATTGTATGTCTCACAAACATATACTAAGACTATTTTTACAATTACACAGATTGCTATTTAGACACAAAACACAATGTTCGTTTTTAATCGTACACATTTGAATTTGTTATCGTAACATATATTACAGTATTTATTCATCTTTGTTAATTTAACTATTCATTGTTAGTTCATGTTAACTAATGATAACAAATGAAACCTTATTGTAAAGTGTTACCAAATAAATTGTTAAACAAATAAATACAACTTACTTGATTCCACAATGAGCTTGGTACCCTGGCCAAATATGACCTGGTTAACCCCTATTGCATTCTCACAGAGCTACACTGCTTAACAAAAACGCCTCGACACAATGAGCATGACTGAAAATGTGTTATATTTCATGTTACGTTTTCAGAAATATTTTCTCTGATAATAATCTCCCTCTGATTATTGCCATTCAAACTATTTTTCTAAAATAAAAACAAACATTCATCATGTACTACATTAGACACACACTGAATTGGGGTCTAATATTCCATCAAATGCAGACAGAATGCAGTTTTCACTTTAGCTTTTTTATAGTTTCAGAGGAGAGCTAACTGGTTTGTAAATGAGAAGATTAGTGACCGGTAACATAAATGTCACTTTCTTGCATTACAGAAGACTTAAAAGCCATAAAGAATTATAAATCTCACCTGATTCCACTATAAGTTTTGTACCGGTGCCAAAGATTATCTTATTGATTCCCTGATCATTCACACAACACTACACACCATGTCAAATATCCTTCAGTGCAAACATCCTCAACTGAGCAATATTTCTATGTGCAAACAAAATATTTCATTTATAATCTTTGAATTATCACCAGTGATAATGATCTGAAAATGTTGCACTCATTCCACTTCCCTTTAATTAAAGAATAATAAATATAATATAAAAAACTAATTATAATTTCAAGCCATACTTTTCATGCTATAAAAGCAACAACAAAAGCTATTAAAAAGAATATACTCACTGGACTGCACAATTAAATTTGTTCCAGATCCCATAAAGAGCTTGGAGCCTGAACCAGACGACCACAGTGTTGCATTCCCATACATAAAACCTCTTCCTACAATGTAGAGATAAAAAATATAGATTTAAACAGGATATCTTCAAATCATCCTTTACCAAACTCTCAATGACACTTAAAATACTCAATATACTTCATTTTTACATTCTTTCCCCATAAATTTTAGCATTATCAAATGCATGCCGAAAAGTAAAAATATTTTCAATTATTTTGAAATTTAAAAAATGTAGCCTAATTATTGTTTTTGCATTAGAGAATAGAATGATTTTTACTATTTGTCTCAAATTTGGCCTGAGATACATTATAATATTCTTTAGTAGTAGCTATAGACAATCACTGACATCAATGAGAATATATCAGTGATTGTGATATATTGTGATTTCCAATTCATTTACACAGAATATTTTACTGTGGTGCGGTGAAACAAATTTAATAAATAGCCTACAGTCAATTTTGTAGCAGTTTAAATCCTTACCTTAGTGTCACTACTCCCTATTTACATCAGATCCTGGGATATTTCTGCACTTCCTGTGTAAGGAAGTGTTTTGAATGTGTACATGAGTTTAGCTGCAGAATTAAAATAACACCTACAAAACAGAACATTTTAGACTATGGTGAAGAAACCATTCAAATGAGGAATACATAGTAACTCACCTCTTCATATAGACATCAGTGTTCTACTGGCCTAGTTTTACCTTGACACATGGCCTTATTGTTGCTCATTCCTGTCACCCTATGAAGCAGTGTCTAAAATAGGCTAATAACATTGGGCTTTTCTTTATATTACTCGGTTTTGTTTTGTCAACGCATATTAAAACTGAATGTTTACGAGCTCTAATTTAACGTATCTGCTGTAAACAAAACACTTTTGAATGCCTCCTTGCATTAGATGATGGAGTATCAAGTAAAAGCACGATGCTACTGATGTCATTTTAGAAATGTGTTATTTGCAGACAGCCGATATTCATTTTTATTCTGCGAGTCCTCTTATAGCGGGGTAAAGCCGGATTGAAATCGGGACATGAGCCAGGCCGGACATGAACCATTATCCCCTTAAGCAAACAGCTCTTGAGTTCACAAAAAAAAAAAAAAAAAGGTTGAATATGCGAAATCATTTATGGTGCCAATTAAGCTCAGGCGGCCACTAGGGGTCACTCAAGTCTGCTGTTTAGACAACCGGCCTAACGGCATGCAAAATCCCACTCTAGGCCACAAGAGGGCAGTACAGCTTTTATTTCATGGTCTCGGTTAGCAGCAAGCTCACTATTTCAATAAAATGTGTGAGTGAAAACATCTTACTTATTAATTATATCTAATAAATAAAATTAAGTGATTTGTAAATACAACAGAACAAATATTTGCTTTGAAGAGACTAGTAACTTACACTAAGGTTCAAAAGTTTTAGATTGGTACGATTTTTCTAATGTTTTTTAAAAGAAATCTCTTCTGCTCTGCATTTATTTTTTCCAAAAACAGTATAGTAGTGATACAGCAAAACATATTTTTACAAATTAAAATTTAGGCCTACTGTTTTCTATTTTAATATTTTTACAATGCAATGTATTCATGTGATGTAAAGCTGAATTTTTAGCATTACTCCAGTCTTCAGTGTCACATGATCCTTCAGAAATCATTATGCTGATTTGGAGCTCAAGAAACATCTATTATTATTTGTACTTATTAGTACTTTTTTGATGAATGGAAAGTTCAAAAGGACAGCATTTATCTGAAATATAAAGTTTTTGTAACAATTATACACTCTACTGTTTAAAAGTTTGGGATCAGTAAGATAAAAAAAAAAAATTAAAGAAATTAATACTTTTAATCAGCAAGGATGTATTAAAATGATCTAAAGTGACAGTAAAGACATTTATTTTGTTAAAAAGCTTTCTATTTCAGATACATGCTGTTATTTTGAACTTTCTATTCAAAGAATCTTGGAAAAAAATGTACACAACTGTTTTTAACATTGATAATAATAATAAATAATAATAACTCAACATATTAGAATGGTTTCAGAAGTATCATATGACACTGAAGACTGGAGTAATGATGCAGAAAATTCTGCTTTTCCATCACAAGAATAAATTACATTTTAAAATATATTAAAACAGAAAACAGTTATTTTAATTTGTAAATAATATTTCACAATATTACTGTTTTTGCCGTATTTTTGATCAAATAGATGCAGCCTTGGTGAGCAGCTTCTTTTAAAAACATTTTTAAAAAAACGTATCTTATCTTATAAAATCTTAAAACAGTATAGTGTATGTCTCACAAATTTCATCATTAAAACAGTGCTTTGACAAACAATTGTGAAATATTTATTCTTAAATCAAGTTAAGTAATTACTTAAAAAATGCCCCCAGAAGCTGTAGATGCAAGACTTTTTTTTACAGCTGTTTTTCGTTTTATATCACAGAGGCACTGAGGGGAAAAAACTTAGCAACAAAACAGTAATTCTTGGAACCCGAAGCGAGCAGTAGATCTTTATCCGAAAGTGTGGTTAGCGTCTGCCTAGAGCACCAATGTGCTGTTGAAACTGTGGTTTAGACATACTCGCATGACATTTTTTTTCATGAAGGCATTTTATTTTATAATAAAAAATAACAAATAAAAATCATATTACATGCAAAGCCTCAGTATTTAAGTCATATAATAATCAATAACACAATTAGACAATGTAAGAGTCTTGAACTCTGTGATACCGCTATGTAAATAAAAAAAATTATCTTGTTGATTTAAAAAGCATAAAAATTCTAACTTGCGCTCGTCTGCAACAAAATCTAAAAACACACAACAACAAAGCAATATGCACATTACAGCACTAATTCAGAAATGTTTATAATGTAAAAAAAAGGTACAATATAGGTTGTATCTATGTTTTGTATATTTGAACTATTACTAACAAATTGTATGTTTCATTCCATTTAACATTAACAGACAGAGAGATAGATAAATACTGTCACTGTGGCTCACTATAATCGCATTTGTTTGTTTGCCAGGGTCTGATCAAGCGTCAGTTAAGAAATTCGATTTGCTGAATTGAACTTTTAAAACAGAAATGCCTTTACAGTCATCAATACATTGACTGCAACACATTTAGCCAGCAGAATTCTCAGACCTGTCACAAGAAGGGTCATGGACTTCATTTTTGGATCATCTGAGAAAAAAAGAAAGAACAAAAAAACACACAAAATGAATCATCCCTTGATGTTTAATTTACTTATATAGCATAATCTAGATAACTAATGCAAGATATATGTGTAGCATATAATATACTGTATTTTATTACTAACCCCTGTTGAACTCTGAGGCTGGAGTACTAGGAACATTTGTTTCACAAGACTTTGAAGTCGGTTTATTAGGACTTTCTGCAGAATAATAATTAAGTAGAAAACAAAGAATTCTTATATATTTTTTTTATATATATATATATATATATAAAAAAACGTACAATACTTAAAATATTAAATCACATAAAACAAAATTGAAACTATAATTATCAATTTAAGTACAAACCTGTCACAGGAGCAGGAGCATCTTCAGTAGCAGTTTTGTCTGCTACTACTCCATCCATTTCGCATTTTTGGATTGTACCACCACTTAATCCAACATAATAATAGGTTTTGCTGGATTTGAACAGTTCTGCTTTGTTGGCATTTAGACTCACAGGATCTTTTTTATCTTCCAGAGTCAAAGTCATAGTCTTTCCTTGAGGATAGAACCCGGCGGCCAAACAAATATCCTGTTCTTTGTCCTTCTTATTCTGTTCTTTCAAAGGGGACAGGATGGACAAAACCGGAGGAGTAGGCGATACATCTTCTAAGCAAAGAAAAATAAGCAGTTTTCATCAGTTTTTCAATTTTTTGGCAAGACCGTACTTTCTTTACATTTTACATTTATGCATTTGGCAGACGGTTTTATCCAAAGCGACTTACATTGCATTTCAAGGTACACATTTACATTCTTATCAGTTCTTTACATATGGTATTTGCAAAATATGCCCATAATGTAGTGAAAAAACCCTTGCAGTCATCTATTCACGCATAAAACATCACTAGTTTTATGAACAAATAATGACTCTACTACAAATGTTTTCTTCAGAGCAACGGGTTAACAGTGAACATACTGCGATCACAAGCTGAACGCAGCAGCACAACCAACTAAGAGCAACTTACAGACAATCGTTTGAACCTAACTGGTTTTCCACTATTTTTTACAGCAAAACGGTTGGTGTAAAAGCATGCAATAGTTAAAAAGAAGTACTTACTTGGTGAGACAGTGAGGGTTATCGGCTTTCCGAACGTTAAAGTGTCAGTAGCTGAAAATGCACTGCTACCGTAACCCTTACAAAAACACCCCTGACCCTACATCTGCATTAGGACGGACAAACTGACCTAAATAAGCCCTATTTACAACAACTAACTAAGCAAAGTACATGTATTCACAAAACAGGTGCATGGGTTGGAAAAATGATTTATACTAATACTAATATTGAAATAGATTTACTTACTTGGGTTGACCGTGAGACGGATGGGAGCTCCGAAAGTTAGAGGATCTGCACTTCATTCAGCCCTCTGACAATATCCTTTGGTAATGGAAAGTATTTTCATATCTTAAGAAATATAATATAGACTCATCTGAAATTGGATGTGAAATAGCCAGTTGAAAAGATCCAGTTTGATTTTCTTTCAAAGACAATTCCATCTGCCGGTCCGTCCTCATGATAAACCCATGTCTGCTCCATTCAGATACAAACAGGTGACTGGAACAAAAGCCTTCAAAACAGAAACAACAAGACTGTGAGAATCAAAACTGTGATCGGTCAGTTTTTCAGTCAGATATTGGTTTAAAGCTATTAATACAATTTATAAACAGATGTTCTTTCCAAACAGTGCTATGAGATTTTTGTACAGTGCCTAATGAAGAATGTATCACTGTGGTAGTCCAGACACAATGAAAAACGTCAGTACAAAAACCTGATGCAATTGTGCCCTATGTTGGGGGTTGTCTTATACGGAAGAGAGATTGAAATGCTGTCTTCTAAAAAAGCTTTTCAATAGACATATTTGACTAAAACTATGTTAGAAAATCCATTGCCATGAGATGAAACACCAAGCTGCAGTGGAAATCTTCATGTCTAAGATGACAGAATAACCTTAGAAGAATCATTCAGCGCAGTGGCAGCCATTTAATCTCTGTGAGGTTTTTGTATGAGGCAAAGCAAGAGGTGAATCACTGTGGTACCCCACTCCACACTGACACAACTCGAAACAAAAACCAACAGCCAGCCTCTGTGTGAAAGAGCAAACAATGACACATCAAACAGAATATCTTTTCACAAAATATATGGAGAAATTGGTGCCTAAAACACTCGATGAAAAGTCTTCGGAAACTTTTAGTAAATAATTGGTCTTATCATACATTTGGGATCTTGTGACAATGTAAGAACAGTAAGTGAGGAATACTACAGATCCTATTGTGGAGCTGTCTGTAATTACATAATACTTAATAATAGGCCTATATTATTTGTAACACAGGCACTATAGTTCAATTCACGTTTATTTGTATAGCGATACACAATACACATCATTGTATTGTGTATTGTGATTTTCACAATATCATTTCAAAGCAGCTTTACAGAAAGTGCATGAGTCCATATTACAATTATAGAGTGTTCAGTTATCAGAGGTAATTGTCTAAGTTATGCATTTCAGAAATGTACATATACAAAAATCACAGTTAGCTAAAAATGTAATAATTTAATGCAGAAACAATGAGCTCATTGAAGTAATGAATATGTGTTTGTTAACAAACGATTATGACATTTAGAAAACACATTTATAATGTGTTATTAGATTAATTTTAACTATAAATGTTTTGAGTTTACTGATTTATATAAAAAACATTATTCAAGAATAATTAAGAAATGGTTATAAGTAAATGGTTTCCAAAAAAATGTAAATAATAATAATTCATGCAGACAGTGACCTGGTGTAATAAATACACAAGATACAATTCAATTCAATCCTTTCATCATTATATATAGATAAAAAAATAAAAAATAAAAAAAAAACTGATGGATTTATTTACCTTAGATTAAAATAAAGTTGGTGCCCCAAAATCTAGGAGAACAATATAATATAATAAAATACAAAATAATATAATGTTTATAACTCAATGTCAATGTGTATAACATAATTTCCCCATGGCATTCCAAATGATACAAACATAACAATGATATTCAAAGAAATAGCAATAAGAACCAGAGCAGATGCTCACTTTGATTGTTGGCTCCTTGTTTCTAAAATAGGTAAATTATCTCCTCCTGTGCGCATTATGAAATCTATTTGAAGGTTAGTTCCCAATATGCAGTTAATGTTCTTCTATTGCTGTATCACCTCCAAAACTTAGCACTGTGTTGCAATCTGAAATGGCATCCAAATAACTGTACAAAACTATGCAATTTAGCAAATTATTTTATAAATAAATGTGAGGCAAGAAAATGTAGACTAATAATTGTTTCCCAACAATTATTATTATTTTATTTTTTTTAATTTTGGAAGAGTACATTCTTGTGCTAAATGAGTTTGTAAGATCTGACCAATCATACTCCGCCATCCGCCGAATCCGCCATTTTTGTCCGACAAAGCAGTCAGGAGCAGGGAGGTGTTTCAGAAAACACTGAAGCTTCCCTAGGAGCCGCCATTGATTAGCAGACCATCACCTGCAGTTAGCATTCCATTGACTCCCATTCATTTTGGCGTCACTTTGACAGCGAATAACTTTACATCTGAGGCGTTTAAAGACTCCATTTGTCCATTATTTATTTCTAAAGAAACACAAAAATGCATAAAAGGCTCCATTATCTTGTATCTTACGTTATGGCCCTGTAGAAGCAGTTTTTGTAAAAATAGGCTAACGATTGCGTCATAACCACGCAACTCTCTGTCGCACAGTAGATAAATTACCGTATAGACAGGAGGAGAAGCTTGCGGGCAATCGGGGGGACGTGGAGGCAAAATGACAAAATTATTAATCAGAATACTTAGCAAAAGTTGCTCCTGCTCCTAGCTCATGGACACCTCCTACTCACGCTCTCCGTCTCTGCAAGATTCAGATTTCTCTTGGCACAGCTACTAGAAGACAGACGGGTTGCTCTCGACACATCTACGTCGTCAAGCTCAGTTTGAGTCTGCGCAGTACGCTCAGCCATCAGGAAGTGAGTGATTCTAATTGACTTCACTTTTCTCCGTTGAATCCAATGGGGTCGCTGTGTCCATTTATTTTACTGTTTTACATTTCTTTTACTCCTCTTTTACGTTGTCAGTGTCCTCTCTGCTCCGCGATGTATTTTTTCACTGCATGAGAAGCATAGACAGTAAAAGAAATGGACTCAGCGACCCCATTGGATTCAACAGAGAAAAGTGAAGTCAATTCCCTTCCGAAACTTGCAGAGACGGAGAGTGTGAGTAGGAGGTGTCCATGAGCTAGGAGCAGGAGCAACTTTTGCTAAGTATTCTGATTAATCATTTTGCCTCCATGTCACTAGCCTGGGTTTCCCCATACTGCCTTGCTCGCAGCGCGATTTTATTCACGCTGCTGGGCAGTCTGGACACCATGGACCAGATTTTCCCCTGAAAAAGGGAACCAATCACAGAACGGGGAGGGAGCAGCAAGACGATGACGACACCGAAGCAGTTTGTTTATATCTATGAATCCAACATGGCATCAGACTCGACGTTACCTTCTACCCTCATGTTTATCTTGCACAAACGGTAATATTCGCTAAACGCCATCGTGCACAAATAAATCTTTGACCCATCGTCTTTTTCCTCGTTGAATTTCTGTCACTCTACATACGTCATCTGGTATAATTGAAGCGATTGGTTATGAGCTACGTACAGGCGCATTTGATAGACATTCATAGTGCCCAATAAACGGCTCTGGGCATTCGTAAACCACGCCTCAAATACGAGAAAATGAACACGTGGTTCCCAGACCAAGTCTCAAATGAGACTTGGGGTGTTTCTCAATATGCGTTCTTCAGCGATCTTGCGTCCTTGTGTTCTCGTTTAACGTCATCATTAACCGTCGAAGTTCAGACCCAATTCTCAAGAACGCAAGTACAGAGGATGCATGAAAGAACCCGGATGTGTTCTTGATACCGAGGATGCATCGAATGCAGACTTGAGCTAGTACTCGCCTGGTGTCCCAGAAGTCATTGCGGCCGGTTCCGAGTTCGTTCTTCCAAGGAAGCTTGGCAAGACCGGTCTCCACGAGAACACAAGTCCGTTCTCTGCATTCTTGGAATTGAGAAACAGCCTTGGTCTGACGTTAGCCAGGCTACCATGTCACCCCAATTGCCCGCAAGCTTCTCCTCCTGTCTA
Organism: Rutilus rutilus; assembly: GCF_951802725.1. Lineage (NCBI taxonomy): Eukaryota > Metazoa > Chordata > Actinopteri > Cypriniformes > Leuciscidae > Rutilus > Rutilus rutilus. The sequence continues at coordinate 15,935,560 of NC_140214.1, forward strand.
TACGGTAATTTATCTACTGTGCGACAGAGAGTCGCGTGGTTATGACGCAATCGTTAGCCTATTTTTACAAAAACTGCTTCTACGGGGCCATAACGTAAGATACAAGGTAATGGAGCCTTTTATACATTTTCGTGTTTCTTTAGAAATAAATAATGGACAAATGGAGTCTTTAAACGCCTCAGATGTAAAGTTATTCGCTTGTCAAAGTGACGCCAAAATAAATGGGAGTCAATGGAATGCTAACAGCAGGTGATGGTCTGCTAATCAATGGCGGCGCCCAGGGAAGCTTCAGTGTTTTCTGAAACATTGCCCCCCTGATGAGAACATGGTGTGGCGTGAGAGCGGCGTGGCTTGTCAGACACAGCAACAGAAACTAAAGAGGGCGGGTCTTTGCGAACGGTCAATTACGAATATTGTAGCTACATGATGTAGGCCTAGTAAATGTTTATTTACCTCAATAGCTAGTACAAGACATGCATATGTAATATCAGAATGGCATAACTTAGCCTACAGTAAATGCTGATTCACACCAAGGACCAACTACGAATATATAGCCTACGGTTTTAAAAATTGATCTTAAATGTAAAAGAATAGCAGACTCCACAACACAAACAAGAAAGGCGAAGAGGAACGAGATCTTTGGAAATCACCTTTTTTTCAGGTGATGAACAATAAAAACATCGACAGCCAATCAGAATCCTTCCTGCTTTAAAGCGGCAGAGAACAAAACGGCAGCGCGGATTAATAATAAACAGAACGATATAGTGCGTTGGTGTGCGTGTGCACGCTCGTTATAGTAATCGTTCTTGGTGTACGAGCCTTAATGTAACAATTTTGTATAATAACTACAGTTCCATTGTAAGAATCTGTAATTTATGTTAACTTTTAGTTTAAATTCAAAGACATTGATTCTGACTCTTGACACAGTGTTCACAGTGTGTAGGCCTAAGTGATTTATGCCTAGTGTTAAGAGCTGTCAGGCCATGACTGAGGGTCTGGTCAAACTGAAACTAACATCATATAACAGGGTAGGAAACACATGCATGTTGAAATCAAATGCCAAGAGTTTTTGTAGGGGCTCCTCAAATATTGAATCAACGTGGTCCCGAGTACACAGTGAAATATTCTGTGGCAAAAACGGTTCAATGGAGTTTGCATTAAGGAGAGATGATAAGGCAGCTGGCGTATATGTGGTAAGCTGATCTTCAACCACTGTGGTTTCCTGTCAGGAAGTGGGTGAGGAGCTGAGAGGTGTTCTAAGAACAACCCGTCCCCTTCCATTTCTAGACAGCATCTACTTCACAGCTCTTTCCTCTGTGATTTACACTAAACCATTTCCCTCTCCTTGTTATAAGGTCAATTTTGCACCAACTCAGATTTATGATTAGACAATGACAAAAATAAATGGTAACGCAATGAATCGAGGTTCTATTTTTATCAAAGAATGTCAAATATTTTTACAGCATTTAGTAATAATTTCATATTAATTTCTGCAAAATTAAAGTTGTTGTAAATTAACATTAATGTATTAACAAACAAATGAAAGAATTTATTTATAAATTTAACCAAAATAATGCTGAAAAAATAGATGAACATTGTTAATTTATGAAATGTAATGCATTAAATACTATTTAAGCTTAGAGTAAAGTGTTACCAATTATATCACAGTCCATTAATGAACCATTTTCCTTAGCCTATTTGTATACAAATGAGAAAATATTTATCCCATTAAAATGTATCAGAATAGAAAAATAATATTCTGAATACATATGGTTAAGTCCCAATACACCATCTAGGCCTAAGTATTAATGTATATGAACACTATAGAGCTGCACAAGATAAATTGAGAATCGAATTTGAATGTTCGCTGTGGTCATGCTTGTCAAAGGTTAAACAGACATAGACTAGACAGCCAAATCATTGTCATTTAGGAATGAGATAGCAATCTTTTATCTTTTAGTGTAACTTCGCCAATTTTCAACCAGCTTTGTATATTGTTACAATGTCTGTAGTAGGCCTACATGTACATTTTAAATGTTTTCTTGTTCTATGTGTTACCTGGACCAAGAAATTCACATTTATTTGTCAGCAAAAGTCTTTTGACAACTCGTAAAAACTGTCGATTCTACTTTCACATTTTTGTATCCTCACCTACGGACAGTCGGATCGACAGAGGGTTGTTAACAGAACAGTTATTGTAAGCCCTTTCACACCAAGAACGAGAACTATAAAGGTAACTATAGCCTACTAACATCCACACCAGGGGACAATATTGTTCTGTTTATTCTAAGCGCATGCTTGTCTGTCACTTTAAATGCTCCAGCTCATTACAGCAGGATGGATTCTGATTGGCTGTCAATGTTTTTATCGTTCATCGGCTGGATAAAATCGCTCTGAAAGTGATTGCAACAATATCGTTTCTCTTTGCCGTTATTGTTATAGCTGTGGTGAGGACTCTGCTATTGCTTAGCCTAATATTGAGAATTATTTTTAGAACTACAGTGGGGAGAACAAGTATTTGATATACTGCCGATTTTGCAGGTTTTCCTACTTACAAAGCATGTAGAGGTCTGTAATTTTTATCATAGGTACAGTTCAACTGTGAGAGACGGAATCTAAAACAAAAATCCAGAAAATCAACTGCTTGTTAAAGGGATATTTTACCGCTGGAAAGATGAATGTGTATTTAAATTGGATCATTTATGTAGTAGAAATGTGATATTATTTTAGAAGTTTGTGCCTTCTAGAGAAAGAAAAGCCAGAAAATGTATTTTTGGCTCATGAAAGACAGCAACTCCCAGAATGCACTTGCTTCACTGCCCTACAAGGCCACTCCCAAGCCACGCCTACCGGTTACAGAGGGCAGTATCGAAAGAAATGATACAATTAGGCTACTAGTTGACTCGAAACTGAAAAGATGCCGTTTTATTGTGAGATCCCGCCCCCTATGGGCAGGTTGAAAACATGCGGATCTAGCTCTGGCCAAAAAAAGTCTCAGATAACACACAATACAGAAATCTCTCGTCTCAGGGGGGCATGAGGGAGGGAAGCACGGTCTTTCGGAAATACTACCGGGTTTCTACTGATACAAAGCTTAATGCTAATTGGTGAAGTATCCCTTTAATGCAAATATCTGACTCTAGAAACTCAATGAATTTAGGTATGTAGACATGGTCACGATCTGGTGAAGTTCAAAATGAGCATCAGAATGGAGAAGAAAGGTGATTTAAGTAACTTTGAACGCAGCGTGGTTGTTGGTGCCGGACGGGCTGGTCTGAGTAATTCAGAAACTGTTGATCTACTTGGAATTTCACACACAACCAACTGTAGGGTTTACAGAGAATGGTCAGAAAAAGTAAGAATATCCAGTGAGCAGCATAGAGCAGTTCTATGGGTGAAAATGCCAGAGGTCAGAGGAGAATGACCAGACTGGTTCAAGCTGAAAGAAAGGCAACAGCAACTTAAATACCACTCGTTACAACCAAGGTCTGCAGAAGAGCATCTCTGAATGCATGTAATGGTGTGAGGGTATTTTCTTAGCACACTTTGGGTCCCTTAGTACCAAGTGAGCATTGTTTAAATGCCACAGCCTACCTGAGTATTGTTGCTGACCATGTCCATCCCTTTATGACCACAGTGCACCCATCTTCTGATGGATACTTCCAGCAGGATAATGCACAATGTCACAAACCTCAAATCATCTTAGATCATCAGCTCACTACACTCAAATGTCCTCTAATAAAGTGGCTGGTGAGTGTGTGTGTGTATGTGTATGCATATATAATAGAATAATGAAGAAATTAAATAGAACTAATAAAATAAACAGAAAATGAAAAGAATAATGAAGAAAATTGTTTGCTGTCCGGATCTGCCATTTGTTTCTGTTCTGTTAAATAGGAATCTTTGTGGAGAAAAGACAGCAGTCAATCATCACATCCACAAAAGACAATGATGGGTGCCATAGTTTATCTGCACTAGCGGCTCAGAATGTAACTGGTATTAAAATTCAGGAAAAAGGGTCAGTAAACCTTGTTTGCACATCAATATATCTGTCACATTCTGTATCTAAAAGGCTTTTTATTACCTTTTTTTTTTATTATAAACTACATGCTTTTTTTCTTCTTTTCTTTTTTACAGCCGAAAAATGTTTGTTTTAAATGTTGAAAATCACTTATTTGAACACAGATTTTACAAGTCTTGTGCAAATATGGAACTGGAAAATATGTACTGGATTAGTAAAAAGCATTCATATGCATATGGAATGGGTTGACAAGCAAACTACCCAATTAAACTCCTGTTCTGCCTCAATTTATCCCTTGCCCCATTCCTGGAGTTTAAGTGTACCTTAAATTATTGACAGTTTTACTGAAATGTTTTCTAATTTCTTTCAGTTCTCCTGATGTATTTGAGCCCCCAGTGAAGCCATTACCACCAGGGGCACCAAACTGGGCTCTAAGGCTGCGTGGGTGTGAGGTTTGTCAACTGTTCTGATAGTATAATTTTAGAAACAAAAAAAACATTAAAATGAAATGCTTGAAAACCTGATTATGTAATAATTTTTTGTTAATGTTCCCATTAACATATGAAAACGTTATTTCATGGCTTAAGGTTAAGGTTGCGAAGGTTAAGGGAACATTCAATTGTATAATTTTGCAAACATTATGTGAAGGTTACTTTTGAATGTTCTCTGAACATTCTGAAACAAGTTGTAACATTTAAAAAAAATGTTAGATAAACATCCAACTGAAATATTTCAGAAAGAAACTCTTTGTGCTAAAGTTTTGAGAACATTATTTAAAAACATATAACTTTCAACAAATGTTCTATTAACGTTAATGGAAGAATGTTTGTTCATAAAAACTTGCCTGGCTTCATTTGTGAGAATGTTCCCTGTTGCCTGGGACAAAGCTGGTTGGCAAACTTATCCTTTAAGAGTGCTCTCCTCTTGTCTGATAGGCCATCCAGCTACAGCCTGCCTTGTGTCCAGTTTAAGACACTACCCAACCTACACCCCCACCACCACCAGAAGCACCTCCACAGCCTGTTCTGCTGAGTCCGTCCCAGTTCCTCCAGTCAAGTGGCAGTGCTGGTGAAAGCATATCTCTGTGTGACCCCCCGACCCTGCTCGACATGAGCCAGCTGGTGAGTGTGACCTCGGTGACTAATGCCGGAGCTGAAGGTGGCATCACACAGATCTTGTTGGAGGACGGACAGGCCATTCCAGTCCAGATTGTGGACCCTGCAAGCATAGGTAAGTACATAAACAAATCTAAATTTAAACGTACAGTATGGAATTTTTCGCCGCTAGGGGTCGCGAACCTCTTTACAATAACAAAGGCGTAGTTTGATGACGCAACATTTGCTAAGAATTATGGATCTTGACGTCAACGTCAAGCCGACCGATCTAATAATGTTTATGGATGACTGAATACATCGATGTTTTTATCATGACTGTGATATGAAGCAGTTCGGGATTGCTAAGAGACAGCTCCACACGCGGCGCGAGTCCCGCGGATATAAAAGGAATATGGACATTTCATTCTACCGAACTACACGCAAGTGCAGAATTACAACTCACAGGTCAGTTTATTAGACAAATTAAACTTGTGAGGTAACGCAGCGCTGTTTCACTTGGTCTAACATTACACTATCACACTAAACTGCATTTGAATGTGTTGAAATTAATGTGTTAGTTTGTCTGTATGAGACTAGCAGTAAGCTAGATCAACATTAGAATAACATACGGATCATATTCTAACATTTTATCATTGTTGAACTATATAACATTGATTAGTTTTATGTAAATGTGCTCACCTGTTTAATAAAGTACATGTAGGAGCGGTCGAAGTCTCGGACGTGGAGCTCTAGGCATCTCGAAAACACCGCGCTGATATTGATTCTCGTTTTAGTTCTCCTTTTTTATCCAAAGTCTGCTTGCCATGGTCCATAATGTTTGAACAAAACAACAACAGCGTGCAAATAGAAATTGCGAACTACACAGTGGTGCACGTCTGTCGCTTTGGTTACTATCAGAGGGCTCTGGTTCATAGCTCTGGTTGCTATGGCAGTACGAGCGGAAACCAGGGACAACGCGGATATGACGCCATTGACGGCGACAAAACGGAAATAAAGAAACGGGACGTGTCTTCGAATTAAATTACAAATTTCTCCTGGTTTGAAAGTTGTCGGAAACAGTCGGGATAATGTAAGTACACAACTAAAAAATATATATAACATAGATATAGTGATTTTTGCTATTTTTAAAGCAAAAAAGTTACATATTGTGCCTTTAACCAATTAGAATCATGAAAATAACATATAAACCTGTTTGTTCTCATTGTTCAGCTTTGACTCCCTCAGCAGACGACACTTCAGAGTTAAATAGGAGAGTGAGAAATCTATGGATGTGTCAGCAGTCAGAAATACAACAACGAGAAAAGAAAACAAATGTCCATTTCTGTGACCACAGCAATTGACGACTGAGCTCTTTGACCAATGGAGGACTGATTCATTGTTTTCAAGTACAGTATTATGATAACATGAACTCATGCAATATTGATTTGTATTATTATTTGTTTCCATTTCCAATTATTGCTATTTTAATTCATTACAGTGGTGACTGGAGAGAAAAAAAACAATTTCTCAAAAAGTACGAATGAGATCAAAATTAAATATTTAAAGCTTAATGTTCTCTGTTGCATTCTATTCACACAAAAAAACTATTTCACAAGTATTTCTACAGGTATTTCTACGCTTTGAATAGAAGCCTAATGGATCCTTGCGGTGGACTTTTTGCGGTGGAAAGTCCCCCTGTGGTGAAATTCAAGTTTTTAATGTTGTTTATGTCTATGTGGTGTTTTTAATATGCTTTAAGACAAACCATGTGCAAATTCATAAGTCAGCAACACTGCTGAGTATTTTCTCCTTAAAACTGCAGTGAAACAAAGATGAGGTTTTAAATCGCTGGTGTTTATGATGTCACAAACTACCTTGATATCAGATCAACATGTGATTGTCAATGAGTGGATCTCTGAGCTGGTTAATTTGCATATTCATAGAACTGGTATACTAAACGAGGCAAGGGTGTAGAGTTACATTCAAGCTTTTTTAAGGCATGATGAATTTTTTTTTCAAGGAAAAAACAGAAGAACAGTAGAAGAAGAACAGTGTCTGTTTATGAAGTTCAGATTACTGTGATAGTGTTTACCTGTGAATAGTAATTGTTGTATTTTAATCATTTTCTCTGCTTGCCTGTATTTACATGATCGTGTGCCTGAATTTAGAAGAGAATTATTTCATATTTATCATACATATACAAGATTGTAAGAAATTATAATATTAGCATTCCTCTGATTTAATTGGCCGAATGCTTTTACAAAAATGCTGAAGAAAGAATGCAGCCTTTGCTAATATTAAACTGTTTTACCTTGTTCTGTTCGATCGGTTGCTTCCATTGATGACTTCCACAAATAATCAGTTTTTCTTGAATCATGAATTTTCCATTGATCCATTGATGACTTCCACAAATAATCAGTTTTTCTTGAGTCATGAATTTTCTTCCATTCAGGTACCGCTGATGTTGTTGTCGTTGTAACAAGACAGTGATCTTCTGCCAGGAACATCAGGTCAATCTTCTGCTGTCCAGAATCAGGTGGTTTGTCTTCGTCTGGCATCTCAGCTGAGACCTGTCCACTATGGGTGACCCTAGCAGTAGTTGTGAAGTACCAGTGGCGTAGCTCTCAGCATCACTGATGCACACAAGCCCTCACAGCACGTCAAGCTTCAAACCGTGTGAGGGACCCTAACCTGCAGTAACTGCTTAAAAGCAACCGCATATCAACCAACTAGGCTACTCTAAACATCCTGACAACCACATAGCAAAGCATGAAAAACCACTCAGAAGAGTCCAGCAACCGCAAAGCAACACGCTAACAACCGCGCAAAAAACCTTGGCAAACGCATGTCAACACACAGGAAACCATCCAAAACATCCCAACAACCGTGTAGCAAAACGTTAAAAACCACTTAGAACAACCTATGAACAGCATATCAATGCTTTGACAATCACCAAAAACATCCTGACAACCTCACAACAATGTGCAAAACGTTACTCATAAAACTCTAAATTTACTCTACAAAATAAAACGTATAAACTATAAACTTACTTTGTAACTATATACAGTATTTACATACAGGTCCCGCTGTGTGATACTCCGGGCTCCATGTGACACAGTGATGACTCAGTGTCTGGGCTTCTTTCTTCGGGGTTCCTCAGGCAGGGGCTCTTCACTGATGTCCACGTGGATTCGAGGAGCTAAGCTTCTGCTGGTTGTGGAGAAGCTCTCAGTGATCCGGACACGTCCATCAGGATGCTCCGTCTCCTCCAGTGAAGGGCGGTTGAGTGCCTCCCACAGTCGCTGCTTGATCTTCAGTCCTAGTTCAAGGCTGTAGGGACGCTGCCGACCACTGGGCGTCTTCATCATGGGCTCCACCACAGAGCGGTAGATGTCCTGGTAGGCCTCTACGCTGTAGCCGTGGATGGAGATGGGCTCATCCCGCTGACGCATGTCCACTGAGACTGCTGGACGGACGTCAGGAAGGACAGCAGTGTTCTTCAAGTAGCGTTCTTCCAAACCCGTGGGTCTTCGAGCTTTGGCAGAGATCCGGCTGTAAGTGTGATCTAACCTGACCGACGTTACAGCTGCCAGCGGAAGCTCACAAGGGTCCGGACTGGAAGAGACGCCCTCCACCAATCCCCTCAGGCGTGTGGAAAGAGCCCTGGTTCTTCGTGACCGACGCTGCTCCATGATAATGAATCAAAAAGAACTACAAAGACTGGACAAATCACAAAGACTTACCAAATTGTAGAGTTGTGAAGAGCTTGCAGCAAGTGGGTTCAGGCTTCAAGGCTTCAGAAACAGTTGTGTTGATTTCAAAAATCAACACAATCTACTGGACTGACATATAATGTTTAGGATCATTTAAATGTAAACAACACTTGACATCAGCAGTAAGTCAATTAGAGCAGCATGAGCTCTATGTTACATGTATTATATGCTTCTCCAATTACCATTATCATCTTAATTTATTCCTCTATGTACAGAGATGGGCATAAATACATGGAAATGTATTTAAAATACAAATACAAAATACTGTGTGAAAAAAAAAATCATTTAAATACAAATACAGTATTTTGTATTTTGAAAATACAAGTGAAATTGGCCATCCAGTGCAGGTATAGGTCACAGTGAATGAAGAAACTACATAGGCCTACTGACTTTTCATTCCTAACCACATCTCTGCCCTTTCTTTCTTTCTTTCTGACAATTACAAATAAACGTATGCAAAATAGCAGCCATTTATATACTTATTTCTGGTTACAATGTAGTCTATTACTTTGTGGTGAACGCTATTAAAAAAAATCATATCTGTATGTAAAACTGGTTTCACAATTCTCAATATCAGTTTTGATTCCACAGCATAAACTGAATTTCAAACTCTTTTGGGTTTTTTTTTTTTTTTGCAGGAAGACCAATGCTTTTTAAGTAAATTTATGTTTATGTAAAGTTTATTTGTTTCTATAAGTTTATTACAATTAGAAAGTTTATCTAAAATTTAAAATTAGAATTAATTTATCATTCATTGGACACTATTTACCCCTTTTTGATTATTATTTTTGATTATTTCTTTTTCCACTCCAACGTTCCAATAATTCCTGCCCACTAAAAGCTGCACGGATATTTGCTTACCCAACAAACAGGCCCATCTATGTAAACGATTTAGAAAAAGTTCCATCAATTCATACTTTATATCATCGCTATGATATGTTTAGCTCCAACACACCTGTTTGAAAGTTTCTAATATGCCTAGTGAGACCTTGATTAGCTGGTTCAGGTGTGTTTAACTGGGGTTGGAGCTAAACTCTGCAGGACAGCGGCCCTCCGGGACCGAGATTGGTGAACCCTGCTCTACCTGCTCCCGAGAGGGAACGCCTATTAAACGTGTGCACGAGAGAGCATACACGAGCCTAGTTCTCCTCGTGCACGCTCTGTTTTCAAGTTGTTGTTGGCATGGCTCATACAAGCCTACTTTCCTTTACCTGTCGAGTAGAAACTTCGCGACTGAGGCATCAGTGGGAAGCCCAACCTGTGCTTTTAGCGCATGCCAGCGTGTGAAATATTCTCCCAAAAACACTCTGGTCTTGTCTTCTTTATTTTTCTCTTCTTGTCATACAATTCGTAGACACTTTTTCTCTTGCGACCCTCAGACATTTTGAAAAAACCCGGTGAGAACGGGCGAGCTTCAATGAATGGCTGAAACCGTAGCTCACCCATAGACAGTATATCAACGAGCTCACCACACACATATCCGAAAGTGCGCATGCGCAGAAAGCGAAAACTTAGTAAAAAAAGTTTTAAAAAAGTATTGGGTTGGTCCTAAATTGACAGGGACAGATAAAATCTCTCACTTTTGACCCAAACAGGTGTTACTTTATGTGAATGTATACATTTTTAAATGGTTTCTAAACAAATGTCCTTGGTAACTTTGGCCCAAAGTAATCTGTGATAAACAGTAGCCTATACCATGTTTCATCTGCTTATTTATTATAGTCAAAATAATCCAGCAATTATGTTTTTTCGAATGCTATTCGAATTCAAGATGTATAGGTCTTCCCCTCTCCTACAAAAACATATCGTGCCTTTTGTCTGACAACTGTCAATGCGTGAACATGTTTACATTTAGGCTATTTCAATAGATCTTTTCAGTCAATTAAGCCAAATAATTGGGTGACAAATAGCATGCATATAGACTATAATTTTACAGGCTAACAAATACAGTGTGGGTAAACTCTTAATTTGAAAAATAATGAATGCATATCCTGCCAATCAGATTTAGCACCACCCACAGGGGAAAATCGGAATATCAAGTGGTTTTTCAGATTTCCGTGTAAGAACGTCGTCATAATTTCGTTTTTTAGTTTTTCTAAAAAAAACGGGAAAAATTAGTTGTTTTCTCGTTTTTTCAAGCAAAAACAAATGAACGACCGATACCTGGACCTTTACACCCCGCAATGGTACTGAACATTTTTAACAGCTACAACATAGGATATTGGCTCAAAGCATAATAGCAGGCACAAACAATACTGTTAAAACGTATGACCCAACATGAGTAATCATGTTGGATGTAAGTCATCAGTGTCCTGACGGAATAAGACAAACCAAAGTGTGAGGTACAGAAAAGAATCCAAAGTCTGCTTATGAGGACATGGTTTATTTTATTAAAGGCATAGCTGATTCCAGCGTTTACAAGTGTCCACAAAGAGACGAACACAATAAATCAAGCCCATTATAGAAGGAGATATCCTCAAACCCAACTATTCCCTGACAACATCCTCTAAAAAACAAACAAACAAACAAACAAAAGAATTTGACTGGATATCTCCCTCATCCAAAATACAAGGCATTCTGAAAGATGGATTTCATGCAGAATTTCAAGAGTGGCAGACTTAATTCAGGGTTGGGACAAACTTTCATAGTGGTAAATTTAATGTAAAAAGCTGGCTGTTATTTTTTTTTTAATTATTATTATTTTTAGCTTTATTATTGGAATGTTATGTTACGGCCCAAAGGCGCAAGGCTGTTGTCCTGTGATCAGCATTGTAATGTACATCACTACAGAAGCCACAGTTAAAAGATGGATACTGGACAACAGGGAAAAATCCACATTTACAATGCAGTGAGATACAGGGTATCAAAAAAAAGCACATTCACACAAGACTGTGCACTACAAGTCCATCCAAAATAAAAGAATGTTAGACGTCCACAGCAACCAATCAGAGCACAAGCTTCTGAAAACTCCTTGCCGAACGATTATAAGAGGAAAACAAAAAAATGAACAAACTGGGGCCTCAGCTCCCGCTGAAACTTATTTTATTTGTATTTTTTGCAAATGATACTTTGACCTAACTCAACTTTTTAGATTCCACGTAATTATTATTTCCTCTTTTTTTCTTTTTTTTTTATACAATTTTAAATGCAACAAGAGAAGCACAATCACACGGCAAATAGACACATCATTTAAAGTTTGTCTTTAATAAAATGTTCTCTACTCAAAAATAAAAACACGCTTTATTCTCATCATACAAGAGAGTACGTCTTTCATATAACCTCCGAACAAAAACGCATTGCTTAACCAGGAAGAATTAACCACTGTGAACGCATTATAGATATCTCAGCCTATCCAACACTAACCCCTGGCCCCAGAACATTTACCAAACAGTGGCACCCATTACAAGGTCTCGAAGGCTTACTCAGTGCTATATCCTCTACTGAAAAGAGAACCGTTAGTTTTCAAAACAATATTCGATTTTAACCTTGAGAGAGGAAAAAAAACAAGCTGCAAACAGGGCGTCTGATGATGATGATGATGATGATGTGACCACTTACTAGCGCACGATCGCATGAGTCACTTGACGCTAACCTGAGGCAACTGATGATATACATTATAAGATTTCAGAGTGGAGCGTCAGCCTTTAGTGCTTAGCATAACGGGAGCGCGGGAAAGCATCCTTTCGGAGATACGGTCTGTGGTTTTTAAACCGATCAGAGTACAGTTCCTGCGGAGATGGTACCTGAAAGAACAACAATTCAGTGGCTGTGAGGTTGCTGTGGGAAAATGGGCTTCCCCGGCTCGCGTCCCTTTCTGACAAGCCAACAGCGTCGCAGCTTGACCTGTTCGCCTAAGTTTCCCAAACCTTCCCTACAGTGCCAAGGTGACCGCGATGCTAACGATTCCTTAAAACAAAAATAGAGAAAGAACAACAAAAGGAAGAGAGAAAACACAGATCAGGCACAAAGAGAGCTGATAAAGCTTAAAAATATTAATAAAAAGGCAGAACAGGAACAAAAGAAGCCGTTATGCTGGTAAGCTAGAGTAAAGAAACGAGGAAAGGAGGGAGAAGGGGAGGCACACATTTATATCGAATGAACTCCCCCGTTAGCAGTAAACTATTGAACATATTTACTGAATAATATTTCAGAGAGCTAAAACTGCTACAGAACAAGTCACAAAATACAGTATTGTTAATAATTGCAGTCTCTATTGCAGCTAATGATACTACATCCTACATCTATAGTCTAACCCCCAACTCCGCTTGATACTGATTGAGCTATAAATGTCGCTATGAGCTTCATAATGGTTCGAACTTTAGAGACTTTCCCTGTCCCGTTCACCAAACTCTTCTTACAAATCAACAGACTGTACATGACAACACCATGATCCATGCCTGTGTCAATCTAAGTCCTAATATTCGAGCGCATTCTCTAGATGCGCACGTTCATGCCGATTGCATCATCCTTCATTCATTCCGTTTTTTTATTTTTTATTCTGGACATAGCGACACAAATCCCTCTGAGAAAATGAATCCAGACTTGGAATAAAACAAAACCACTCCTTTCTTTTCTTTTTTTTTGTCCCTCGTAAAACCACATCTGCTGTCAATAAACATCCCTTTCCGACACGCACACCCACACCTAACTCCTCCACGTGCGGCGTGCCGGTCGCACAGAGCGATTTAAGCAGGTGGCATGTGGGCGTCTAGTCCAGAGTCTTAAGTCCAGATGAGACGGGAGAATGACCTTTGACCCCCAGAGGAAGCGAGGTGGCAATCAGAGAGAGTTTGTCCCCTCAGAGTCAGTGTTCTGCAGCGGCTACGTGCTGAGCAGCGTGACAGGTCAGGTGCTTGCACGCCCTCGTTGCCTTAGAGGCACAGGGAGAGAGACAGACAGAGTGAGTGAGAGAGAGAGAGGAGAGGAGAGGGCTGCACGTCCCTCGTCGGTCAGGCGAGCGGTTCATTTTGAGCCTGTCGCTTCACATCGTTCGCCGTCTCCAGCCTCCGCGCGCAGATAATGCCGGAAATTTCCGATTGGAGCTTGTGGTGTTTCACCTCTTCTGTTGAATCATGTTTGACACAAGTGCGTCTTCCTGTGGGCTCTCAGTGTGGCGGGTTCATGTTGCCGTGGCCACGCTGCTGCTTCTGTTTCTGCTGCATCAGGAGCTGCTCCAGCGCAGACGGACCGGGCTGCATCATAGAGCTCGACCAGATTGACTGCAGAAAAATGGGTAGAAGAAATGGAAAGTGAAGGGACATTAAGACCAAAGAAAAACAACCAAGCAAGTGACAAAATATGTTGCAGCACATCTGCGGTTAGAACGTGTAGAAAATAATGCAACACGGAACATCTCATGCTACCTTGAAACTGTCAAGGAGGACAGTAGAAGAGTCCTCCATTGGCATGTCCTGGGCTGCCCAGCTGCTGGTTGGCGCCCCCTGGTGCCAGCTGTTGGTCTCTGACACAGAAGAGGACGAGGCAGAAGGCAGGTAGTCCAACCCAAAGCCGCTCACACCTGAAGATAGTCATATTTACATACCAACCATAAAATTTACATATTCAAAAATGATTAACAGTTCATTAATTACTTAAAATAACAGAGGCTAGCAGTGGCCAATTATACATATAGTACACAGTGAATAAGACATGACAGAGGAAAGCTGGATTTAGCCCAACGTAGTTTGAAGTTGCTCACTCGTGCGTGTCCATTGACAGCTAACACACCTCAGTTAACACGGTTTAGATCATTTGCACAGAAAGACAGTCTTGCATGCACTGTCCATTAATTTTTATGATATAGAGCAATTTTTTTTTATTCCAACAGTGTATTTAAAAAGTATCATAGGTTTTGCCTATCCATTTTTAAACAGATTTGTTAAAGTCGGAGAAGAAGAGGTTCTGTGCATCTTCTCAGGTTTCATTGCTGTCAAAATAAAAGTCCCACTCACAACACTTACTGGCAAAACATTGGCTATTTACTCTATATTGCCAAAAGTTTTGGGACACCTGTCTTTTTGGCACGTGAACTTTAATGACATCCCATTCTTAATCTGTAGGGTTTAATATGGAGTTGGCCCACCCTTTGCAGCTATAACAGCTTCAACTCTTCTGGGAAGGCTTTCCACAAGGTTTAGAAGTGTGTTTATGGGATTTTTGACCATTCTTCTAGAAGCGCATTTGTGAGGTCAGGAACTGATGTTGGACGAGAAGGCCTGGCTCGCAGTCTCTGCTCGAATTCATCCCAAATGTGTTCTATCGGGTTGAGGTCAGGAATCTGTGCAGGCCAGTCAAGTTCCTGCACACCAAACTCACTCATCCATGTCTTTATGGACCTTGCTTTGTGCACTGGTGCGCAGTCATGTTGGAACAGGAAGGGGCCATCCCCAAACTGTTCCCACAAAGTTGGGAGCATGAAAATGTCTAAAATATCTTGGTATGCTGAAGCATTAAGAGTTCCTTTCACAAGAACTAAGGGGCCAGGGCCAAGCCCAACCCCTGAAAAACAACCCATCACCACAATCCCCCCTCCACCAAACTTTACAGTGGCGGCGTGCTTTACACCACTGCATCTGACGCTTTGCATTGCACTTGGTGATGCAAGGCTAGGATGTAGCTGCTCGGCCATGGAAACCCATTCCATGAAGCTCTCTACACACTGTTCTTGAGCTAATCTGAAGGCCACACGAAGTTTGGAGGTCTGTAGCTATTGAAAGTTGGCAACTTGAATTTGCTTGAATTCACGGAGCTCCTGAGAGCGATCCATTCTTTCACAAATGATTGTAGAAGCAGTCTGCATGCCTAGGTGCTTGATTTTATACAACTGTGGCCATGGAAGAGATTGGAACACCTGAATTCAATGATTTGGAGGGGTTTCCCAATACTTTTGGCAATATAGTGTATAAATATAACAGCTTTGGCAATATATAGGTCGACCACTAGAAGAGATATATAGAACCAGAGTATGCTCTCAGCATGGGAATTACCAGTCTTATCAGCCTTCCATCGGTCGGTTCCGCGACGGTCTCTGCTGTCAGGTGTCCCAATGGGGCCGAAGTTGGAGAAGGGCAGGGAGCCGTGGCTGTGGGTGGGTGGGGATGAAGGCAGGCTGCTTGGGTTGGAAGAGTGAGGGGACTGACTGGCTGGTGTTGAGTGATCTATAGCAAAAGACGGAAACAGAATATTCATAAACCGATGCTGTTAGTTCACATGTACAAACCTAAAATAAAGGCTATGAATGAAATGAATCCTCATTATATGATGTCTCTAAGCCATCTAGTTAATGCTCACATACTACAGTAAATCAAAATCACTATATGGTACCTGAGCTAGCAGGAAGGGAGGGGGACCATGGGGTTCCTTCAAATAGGGAGTAGAGCGAGGGCTCCTGGTGCATCATGGGCGCATCCGGCTTAGACGCAGGGGCCATATTTTTACCGTATGCCTCGCTAAAAATACTGTTGTTCTGATAGGAGCTGTCCTGTAAAACAGAGGACAGAAAAAGGAAAGAATAGTATCAGGAAATTCAAATTTGGTTATTGTACTTCTTAAAAAAGTTAACTAGTCAGAGCTGGCAAAACCCCCCAGACATTTTTAGTAACATTACCAGTCAGTGCATGATTGGAAAGTAAAAATAAAGCAACATCCAGACCATCAAATACAAACTTTGGTAGTGTTTTGAAGGAAAACACTGCCACCTGGTGACTTTTGATTCACAATGCAAAGGTGGACAAAAGTGTTGACAAAAGCATTGCAGCTTTACCTGAATGGAAAATCGGGGGAGAAGAGAAGACTGCCCAATCACATCAGCTCCACTGTCTAGTCGTGACGGATTTGGCAACTACAGAGGGAGAAAAGCACAAAAGATGAGTACTCTGAAGAACATGCATTCCAACAGATAAATCATTTTTAGGCAAACCACAGTACAAGCAAAAACTATATTTCCAGATATAGCCACACATTATAACAAATGGAAGATATAGTACGTAATAGCACACTACTCATTTGATACATGTCCAACATTTGGACACATTAGACTGAATTGTTTTTTCTTAAGATCTTAAAACCCTTTTAAAATCTAAAAGCTTCTTTTTTTTTTTTTTTTTTTATAGACAAATAATAACAACTAATACCTAGATATTAATTTGAATAAGAACCTCTTTCAATACTGTTTCAAAAGTATCCCAGGATGCATCTCATGATGTTACATGTATGCCATCTCTGTGTTATTTCTTAGTTACGATGACGACTTATACGATTTCTCTAATAAAATGGAAAACAATAGGTATGTTCAAACTTTATTGTAAACAGGGACCAGATTGTTTTTATCCATAGAAGCTCATATGAAAACTCTCTATCCACTCCCACCAGACGACAAGATAGGAGAACTACATACAAACATGTTCCTTCCAGGAGCAGAATTAAGAGGGCCAGCCAAGGCCTGGTAGAAATCATGAGGTTTAGTAAAGAGCAGCTCCTCCTCTTCCTCAAAGTCCACCAGAGTCTTTAACAGGTCTGGGGGCAGAAGAGGGGAGCTCTTGTTGTCCTAGTGAGAAACGAGGCACAAAGGGGAAGGAAAGAGAGAGAGAGGGAGAGGGAGAGAGGAAAAGGGATGAGAGAAACAGAATGTAAGAAAATAGGAAGCAGCCTGTCAGAGCTATCTGAGAGAAAAACAACAGCCTGTGAAGATCAGTGCCATTCTCAAACTGACTTCTGCTCACGGCTGGTGATAAAGCTCTTTGACTGACTCAAATGTAAAATAGTGTTTTAAAAAACACAAATGAATCACAGAATACTTCACAGCAGAGATAGACAGAGGTGGAAACGTGAAAGAAGAGATGAAAATTAGAAAGCATGCGCTTCTCCACAACTGCGGAGATCAAGTTTCTATAAAACCCAATGTGGATGTAAATGATCCCCAGCTTATGCCGGAAAACCCATGATAATCACAGAGTCATACCAGATCTCTTTCAGAGGCTGAGCCTACATAAACCAAAGGCAAGGGGAAGGAATTGACTGAGAATGATGAGGACTGAGGTCGTGTTCACATTAGAATACTTGCTTACTGCTTAGGGAACACTGCACCAAGCAGAATGCTATGAATAAATAATGTGAAACAGAGCACATTATGAAACAATACATGTTTAAAGCATTAATGAACTACATTGCATGCTTGACCTAATGTTGCATGTTTTAAATGAATGAGTGATGTCCAGTTTTTAAAAATGAAATTAAAACTGTTTCAATCCATATTTGATTAAAATGCCTTAACTCTTTGCAGTCTGAAATGAAGAAAAAAATATATATAAAAAGTAAAATATTTTTAGATTTAAAAGAAAAAAAAGTACTATTCAAAAGCATGCATTAAATTGATATAAAGTTATAATAAGTACTTTCCATAAGATCATCTCTCAATGCAAATCAAACTAGCTATTAGGCTAACTGAAATAAAACCATGCCAATCTCTAGGTATGGTGAAGGCTATGTGATGATGTGGGGCTATTTTAATTCCAAAGGCCAGGGGAACTTTATGGTGAAAATTGGTGTCCTTAAAGGTTGGATTTTTCCAAAATGTTTTAATTAAGGCATTAAGTTCAATTTCCAAAAGATGATTTTTTATTCCTCTTTTTAGTCAACTTTAGCATGGGTGTCTAAACTTATGCATAGCACTGTATAGTATGCATACTACATGCTAAACTCATAGAAAACTAAAATACAATAGTATGCTATCATCATATTATATTAAGCCTGACACTAATTTCTTGTAACATACAACAGCTGTATAAACAGATGAAAAAGAGTGCTAACTTCATATGGAGGCCCTCTGGGCATGTTCTCCTGGTCGGGGCAGAAGACTCCAGGCTGACGTTTGCCCATCCTGTCCCCCATTCCGCTCCTGCCTTCTCCTCCCATGTGGTAAGGTGGCTCCCAGTAGAAATCCTGCACTTTGACCTCTGGAAACTTCATCTTCTTGTCCATGCTGGGCTGAGGGGGCTGCATGCTCATAGGGTGATCAAAGAGCTTCATTGGGTCCTGGGTGGGCATGAAGAAAGGCTGTTTGACTGGCATCTGCATGGGCATTTTCTGCATGGTGGGCTGAGTTTGGTGCTGGCTCCACATTTGACCAGGCTGTTCAGGCACCTGCATGTAAGCCTGCAAGGACAAAATAAAATGGAGAAAGAAGAGAAATTACCTAACAAGGTCAGCAACATAAATGTTTCTATGTAGTCTCCATGGTAATTGGACTTGTCAAGAAAACAGGAGAGCAGATATTGAACCTCAGCATCACAAGAGCAAATTAAATCGGCATTCATGTAATACCACATGATTTAAATAAAGGCGTCACATTACCTGCTGCATGCTGTGATGATGTGGTGGACTTTTGCCAAGCTGAGAGCTCTGCTTGGTGGGCGACTGCTGCGATTGCTGTTGCTGTACTTGGAGCTGCACAGATTGCTGCAAGGCTTGTTGGGATGGTTGTGGAGGGGGCGGCTGTGTCTGCTGAGGCTGGGGAGGGCCCTGGTTTAGGGCTCCAGGGCCTGAGGGCCTCTGCTGGCTGTAGGGAATGTGTGAGGGTTTCCCTGCCTGTACAGGATTGGCAGATTGAGGGTGAGAGGCGGTCTGAAGGAAGGGTGCAGGTACGGATACACCTGTGGGGAAGGTGAAGCCCGGGCTCATGGAGAATGCCACGGGAGGGGGGATCACATATGCTGGTGGAGGGAAGCCTGAAGGAGGAAAAACATGAGGAAATGAGCAATGACTGAACAGCCCATGTATAATAATGTTCAGGTGTGGCATGTATGAAAGTGTCTAAGTATACCTGGTCTGCTGGGCAGAGGCGGGAAAGCTCCAGGGTGGTGGATGGGGATAAACTGTGAAGAGCATGTGGTTTGAGTCTGTGTGACTGGAGTCTTCCTCGCCTCAGACACTGGAGTCTTCCTTATCTCAGTCTGAGTCTTCACCTTGTAGCAAAAAACAAAAAGGAGTTTAAGTTTACACATTTGAATAAGAATTACAGCAAAATGAGGCACAATTGATTCTCCCTTACCTGTTTCCCAGCATCCGTTGTTTTATCATGACTGGTTTTCTTCACCTCACTCTTTCTTTTGCCCTCTTTCTTCTGCTCGTTCTTCCCTTGCATTCCATTTCCTTTATTGAATCCAACTCTGTCCTTCCCTGCATCCCTCTGGTGCTGGTTCCGGTTTTGTTCTCTACTCTGCTCGCGAGGTTTAATGTTCTCTTTGAAGGTGACCACAGGTCTCTCGCTACCATCCAGCCCACTGTTCTGGTTCTTTCCAGCCGAGAGGACAGACTTCAGGCCCTGGGTGCTGTCATTGGAGGTCTGCTCACCATTAGATGACTCCTGGAGGACTGGTGTGTCTTTTTCCTGTGGCTCTTCTACCACCATCTCAGGGATATCAGTTATGAAGAGCAGAAGGCCATCACTTATGCGACACTGGATCAACCTGTTGATACCACAAGCAAAAATGAAAAATATTAAAACACAGGTCATAACTTAAAAAAAAAAAAAACTGAATTAGTCACAAAAAGTTCTCAAAAAAAGATAAAAGAAAAAAGTACTATTAAATTATGCGTATTTTACAGCTAAAAGAACAAATACAGTTTTGAAGGTGCCAAACTTCAGGAAAGTTCAAGAAAGACTGAAAAAGTCATGAGTAAGACATGAATGAAAGTGAAAAAACAGCTCACCGTGGTTGGTTGTCAGCCACCCACTTGCCCTGGCTGATGAGTCTTTGGTGTCGGGCATGAACTAACAGGCTCTCCACAACACTCTGATGCCCTTTAGAGAAGTCTAGCATCCTGGAATCATTGAACAACAACCTTAAGAGAACAAACACAGCTAAAAGAGTCATATGTGTGTAAAATAAAGAGTCAAAACAAGAAGAGTGATCAATTTATAATGAAGGTTTACCGCAAAGCAGGGCGAAGGGCCAGAAAGCCTTGCAGCTCGAACTCTTCGGGCAGTGGAATAACTGTGAAACAAAACAATCATGACCATTAATGGAAAGAACTGTTCAAAAGATATTTCATAAGAAAATTTAAGAGTGTGATGCAGCACTCATACCTGATGTATTTGACACATCCTCCTCCTTAGGCTGAAAGCTGTTCAGAATGGACACCAGCCATGGCCAGATGCTGTGAAATGCCAAAGATGTGTCATTTTAACAGTATTCAATACCTCAAAATCTTGGCTCAGGCAGAACCATTTTATGTGTCATCATGCAAAAAAGTAAAACAGACATGGCGTGCAATGGATTGTGGGTATTGTTGCTGGGATTATGCAGATTGCGGATTAAAGAGACAGAATCAGCCTTTTAAGAAACTGCTACAAGTTCCCTACTAAATACAAACTCATTAAAAATGCTAAATCAACAGAACTACTGAAATCGAGCTTTTGTTTTGAAACTGAAATAAAACCTACATCTTCAAATAGCATTCAGCCCTTTGGTGGAAAGAAAATAGGAAGTCTTTCTTACTACTGGCGCTTGTCCATGGTACTTTCATTAAACACACTGGGTCGAAGCCTCAGCCAGTCCAGAGACACTTTGATGGCAGGAAGAGGGCATTCCCCCATGATCTCCTCTCGGTTCTTATTGAGTAAAGCTCGGCTTAGCATCACGCCCAGGAAAGACACTAGGGAAATAACATTTTTAACAGTAACATCATGATTTCCACAAAAATCTTAAGCAGCACAACTGTTTTCAACCTTGATAATAGTAAGAAATCTTTCTTGTGCACCAAATCAGCATATTAAAGGGGGGGTGAAATGCTATTTCATGCATACTGAGTTTTTTACACTGTTAAAGAGTTGGATTCCCATGCTAAACATGGACAAAGTTTCAAAAATTAAGTTGTACGTTTGATGGAGTATTTCTGTGCCAAAAATCCTCCTTCCAGTTTGTCACAAGTTTCGGAAAGTTTTTTTCGAGTATGGTCGTGTGTGACATCAGACGCGGCAGAATTTCCTTATACGGGTCCTAAGGGCACTTCTCCCGGAAGGGAGAACAGACCAGAGCGAGAGAGCGAAAGCAGTACGCCCATCAAAGCGCTGTGCCCGGCTTTAGGGAAGTCATCGGCTGTGCTGCAGTCACAGGACTTAAAGAAATAAACAATGTCACCAAAGAAGTGTGTTTTTGGTTGCCAGGGCAAGACAACCCTGCACAGATTCCCAAAGAACCCAGCGTTAAGGGACCAGTGGATGGAGTTTTTTTGTTTATTTTTTTATCACAAATTATGTCAGCCATGTAATTTACAGTCACACTGTAATTGCTGACATTGTCATTAATTCCAATTTTAATTATATGATGAGATAGGAACTATGCATGCATGTAATTACATCCTATTACAGCAATACACTGCTTGGATAATACCTAAAATGTTATATAATGATCCCCAAAGTTTATAAATGAAGGTGAAGGAATAATGTGTAAAATCTTTTATGAAGACAGTGCTAAAGTACATTTAGTAAGCTAATTGTATGCTATCATATTAAAGGGATAGTTCACCCAAAAATGAAAATTCTGTCATCATTTACTCACCCTCAAGTTGTTCCAAACCTGTATGAGTTTCTTTGTTCTGCTGAACACAAAGGAAGATATTTGGAAGAATGTTTGTAACCAAACAGATCTCGGTCCCCATTGACTACCATAGTATATTTTTTTCCTACTGTGGAAGTCAATGGGGACCGAGATCTGTTTGATTACAAACATTCTTCCAAATATCTTCCTTTGTGAAACTCATACAGGTTTGGAACAACTTGAGGTTGAGTAAATGATGACAGATTTTTCATTTTTGGGTGAACTATCCCTTTAAGTCTTACAAACTACAACTTTACACATTATAATGCATTTCAAGACACAAGTATAGCCGGTTCTATTTCTTGGCAGCAAACGTTTTCCGCCTCAGTTGGCATCAAACTGCACTTCCCTTCCCACATGTACACCTTTAAAGAAAAAAAAAATACGACGACAAAGTGGAAATTAGTCATTTACAAAAAACGCTAAGCAAATATATACAGTTCCAGTACACACCACACAGAGTTGCCTGCTGTAGTCGTTGCTGCTGCTGCTGCTCGTGTTCAATTTCAGCCTCGGGATCTGATTCTGGATCATAAATGTATGGCTGAATCTGATTGTTAGCCATGGTTTGTTTTGGATAACGTTTTTTTCCTCACGGTAAAGGATGTCACAGCTTCCAGACGCTCAACGCAAAAGCTGCACACGCTCGTGATTCTTTAGCTCCGCCCACACGGCACGCCTCCAGCCGCTCGTTTTTTTCCGGAAAGACTCGGTACAGCCTATCTTTCTTTTATAAATATAATAAAACTAAAGACTTTTTGGAGATATGCAATACTACTCTATAGGTACTCAAGATTAACATGAGATTGACTGAAACTGAGTGTTTCACCCCCCCTTTAAGATGATTTCTGGAGAATCATGTGACACTGAAGACTGGAGTAATGATGCTGAAAATTCAGCTTTCCCACCACATGAATAAATTACATTTTAAAATATATTCAATTAGAGAACGGTTATTTTAAACTATTATATGTCACAATATTACTGTTTGTTTACACAGCATTTTTTATTAAATAAGTGCAAACTTCTTTCAGAAACGTAAAAAAAAAAAATGTATCCACCCCCAACTATTGAATGTGTATATCTTTTAAAATTACAAGTGTGTTTAACCCAGGGTTTAGAAAGACCACAAGAAAGGGTTTGGACGCAGTGTGATATAAAGGACATACTGAAGAGGCCAAGGAGTTGGATCCAGCTGATCTGCTCGTCCGAGCTGTAGCTGTGCTCGTCTGCCTCATTGCTGAAGTCTCTGAGGTGGTGCAGTTCAAACAGGTTTATAACTGTGATGTGGACCAGCTGCTGGGAGCTGAAAGCTTTCTGAAGAATCAGCCTCTGTGGAGCGAATCAGTCAGGAGAATATTTGAGTATACAAATTCAGACCAAGAAAATGATATGAAGTGCTATAGCTGGTGGTTTTGACTGCACCTGGAACTGCTCCTCTAGTTTCTCTCTCAGGGTGTTCAGCTTATCTAGGCTTTTGCAGAGATAAACATGGCCGTGGAACTTGATGAAGGCCTTAATGAAATCAGACACGCTCCATTTTGTTTTGACCTCATCACGGCTGTGGGTTAAAGAGACGCAAGAGAATTAAACACTAGTTTCTTACTTGTCAACGATAATGTGAGCAAAATATTATGATCCTATAAATGTAAATGTCTGCAAGCCCTTCAAAGACATTCTGACCTCTCAAGGGCCTTGGAAAGAGCTTTCTGTAGGTTGGTGGAGGCAGCAGGAAATGGGAATTTGACAGCAATGCTCCTGCAGTAGTAGAAGATTGTTGTAAGGTGGTCTCCTTTGGAGGAGGCCAATATGGCCAGCTGATTGTAAGGTTGACCTTAGAGCAGAGGGAGAAAAGTTTCATTTTTAATTCACTTGTTTTTATTTTCAAATGTCAGTGGTGGGCTCGAGTATGTGAAAACATGCAGAAACAGATACAAACCATTTGAGGGAACAAGTTGAGCTGCATGTCTGTAGTACGACTCTGCCTGGCTGGTTTGGTTCCGATAACGTGCTGCGAGTTGCGTAAAATAAACCACAACCAATGAAACCCCCCAGTGAATAACATCCAAATATTTCATATTTATAAAAGCTGGAGAGCAGGTTGCTAATGCTCTCCCCGAAATAGCTACAAAAACATCAGCAACTTAGCAACCTCACCAATATCTCCAAGATGAACGAGACAGTGCTGGCAGATGTAAGAACAGGAGCTGGGCTGGGGCTTCACTATGGCGCTGGTGCTGCTCTGTTTATTGCTGATGATGCCAAGCTGAGATGATTTCACACGGCATGGCAAGTCCACATTAAACACCGTGCACAGCTCCTGCAACAACTGAGAATCCAGACAAAGATTTTAATAAAGGTCACTAGAGGTCGTGGCAAACAGTCAACAAAGAATAACAGACTGACATCAATCTGCTTAACAATGAGCATTGAGCACTGTACAATAACACTGCTTCCTTGTGTGTTTATTTATTTATTATTTGACACCATATCAGCAGCAATGGCTGCATTCATGGCAAAAGCAACAGCATATCAATAAATAAATAAAACAACTATGATTACAATATCATTTCAATACATTGCTTACTTGTGTGTAGAATCCACTAGCTGCCTCAAGGAACAGGGAGAGATTGGCCTGTACTTCACTTCGATTGGGGTTGGCCCTGTTCTTAGCTTGACTCTGTAGTGTTGTTATTTGATTCTTAAAAGCATGGTTCCAGCTGAAACAAAAATATTTGAGGGACAACATGACAGTCAGATATTTTACATAATATACATAATACATAAACTTAGATGATTTAGATGACACAAACTTTACATGATGCATGTAAATTATGCAAATCATTATGCAATGTATTATCATTGATATTCTTACAGATCTTGTTCAACTTTCTTGTCCAGGGCGTACTCCAGGTCCGTAACCAGCATTTTCTGGTACAAGTCCTGAAGAGCCTGCCGTGATGTCCAGACCTCCGCAGCACCAAGCTTAGAATCTGCATGACATGTGGAGAGGAACATGTTAAAAAGCTAATGCTGCAGCGGCACTGTAGAACGTGACTGTGTCTAACAGTGCCTTTCAGTTCATTTGGAGAAAGATCTGCATGTCTTAGTAACCACATCCAATGCCATGGTTACCAAAGTGACAGGGATAAGATGACAAATATGAAACAGCAATAGACTCCAAGTAAGCTCATACATCACATCAATAGTTCTAATAATATGTGCAACTTATGACCATTGCCATTATATTATTATTTTAAAGATCACATGTTAGATAAACGCATCAAAATAGCATGCTAATAAATAAAAAGACATTGACAAATGTTTCCAAGTCCTAACTAAATAGACTAAACTAGAGATGGTAGCACATACCTGTCATGTCAGCCTTCAGGGCCTCTGCCTGCCTGCTCAAAACAAGAAATGAATATGTTAATGAGGTGATGATTTAAGAGAGAATCATTGGACAAGGTCTGGTGAACACATCCCTGGAACAAGCACAACAGCATTGCAGTTTAGGGGCTTCAATGTTAGACCATATAATCACAAACTCAAGACCATTTTGCCCTTAATTTTTATTTGTTTTAACGGACCAATAAGCACAGTTCAAGTGATGACACACAGCAACATTAAAGCAATGCCATTGGTCTAACTGACGTAGAAATGTGCCAAATAAGTAATTGGCAATAATAATAACTTCTTGTTAGATATTTTAGTGTTTGATTTGTTTTTGCTAGCCTGGTCATGCAGAACTTCCATAGGAATTGACTAAAAACGCTCCCTCTGCACCGCACCAGTGGACACACACCGTTACGCCATATCACAGCGGCCGTTTCAAAGAAATTAAGAGGCAAGTGTGTCAGTACATTGCTGAAATAAGTAATGAGGGGCCTGGCTGGTTGGTATGTTCAGGTCTTTGGCAATATCCAGTGCCTTCAGCTGGATGACGGCTCTAGTTATGGGTAGCCCTACTTATTGCACGATATATGCATATGACCTCAATATTTTTGGTGACATGACATATGTTTACATTTTGCCGTTCGCGCTGTCATCTCGTCTGCTCTCCGTGTCAGAGGCGAAAGTGGGGCTCAGGCAGCTCTTTCATTCACACAGCGGATATCGACAGGTGAAAAGGCGGCGTAATTTTGAGGCGTTATAGTGTTTTCCTGACAACTACCGACAGTTTGGTAGAATAAATCCACATTTAAAGCCACAATCCACTGTTCCGGTACATATATAAATGTCACAGTGCGAAATGGTGCACGCTCACAGCTAGTATTAAGGCTGTTTCACATGGGACACGGCAGTAGCGAGTGTCTAGTTCATTTTCACAGAGAACGTGTTTTTATTTTTTTTATTCCACTGCACGGTTTTTCCATTGTTGTAAAAGGACATGTTTGTTTTAACAACACGCCTCTAGAAAAATTGTTTATCAGCAGATATGGCCTGTTGCCTTCTGTGCCTTCGTTCATATGAACATCTGACAACTACGTAGGGTTTGTTTTCAGCAGTGGTGTGAACCCTTACTTACTGTCGAAGGAAAAACTCCATACAAGTCCCTTCTGTGCATAGATGTTTATTTTTTACTTATTAGCTACTTATGCAATTTTTGTTAGAAAAAGTTCATTTATTATTTTTATAAATATTATTTAGGATATTTATTTTTTGACAGCATTTCCAGTATCTAAATATTCTTAAAAGTTAAAAGAATTATTGACAATATCGTTTATCACAATTATTTCTGGGACAATATACATCGCTCAACAAAAAGCATCATGACAGGCCTATACATACTGACATCTGAAATCAATATAGCTCATCCCCATAATTTTCATAATTTATTATTTATGTGGCGAAATGCTGTGTAATAAGTGATATTATGACTGTATACCGAATATCATAAATGTCCGTTTAGTTTGAACTTGTCGCGCTGCAATTGCTCTCTCCACGGAAGCTTTGCGTTTAAAGACCTAATAAAATATTTCAACTCAGATCAATATTTCATGTCTAATTATTTAGCCTACTTATGTAATAAGCAGGAAAATGTACATCCAGCCGGTGGTTCTCTCAAAATATTGAAATTTATCCCTTAGGCCTACATAAAAGCCTAAATTCAATTGTTAATGATCCCCTGTGGTGAAAATCAAGTTTTTAATTTTCTTTATGTATATGTGGTGTTTTTAATATGCTTTAAGACAAACCATGTGCAAACTCAAAAGTCAACACCATTGCAGAGTATTTTCTCCTTGAAACTGCAGTGAACCAAAGACAGTCTCGAAAACGCAGTTTGACATCGCTGGTGTTTTCGGACGTGACAAACTACCATGTAGCCAATCACAACAACGTGAGGGCTTTAGCATATCATCATTACTATACTGCGAAGCTGGGGAGCATCAAGAGAAGCCAGGTTATCCAGATATATTTTTATGTATATGATGTATAATACAATGTTATGATTAACTATAAGCCTTTCTGTTGCCTTTGGCTTGCTCAGTTTTATTTTGGGGATATTTAATTTGATTTTATCAATCAATAAATTCCACTAGAAACAAACCTTGTTGTATTATTTTAATTTAATACTGTGAAGCTGCTTTGATACAATCTGTATTGTGAAAAGCGCTATACAAATATACTTGACTTGACTTTCTCCACTGATGTTCTACGTTTTTCAAAGCGATTGTAAGGATACTGTTTTTAGAAGGCAGCTGTCTGACTCTGAGATGGAGAACGGGAAGAGGGTTTGTGTAATATTAGCAACACATTATTAGCTGTTTGATAACATAGCCCAGCCAAAGGCTAATCATATTAATTACCGTTATTTGTCCGACGTTGTAGAGAGCGATACATAAAACGCATTACCGTTCTGATACATCGACTTGTAGATGAGCCTGTATGAGTGAGCGAAGGCCGGGCTCATTTGCATATTCATGGCTACACGAATACTAAATGAAGCAAAGGTGTAAAATTACATTTAATATATTTTAAGGCATGAATACAGTTTTCACAGGAAAAAAGGTTTAAATATGCCATTTGGCATTTTGGTGATCAAACATACATGAGTTTTAATGGATAAAATTATTGACTACAGGGGGACTTTAAATTCAACAGTGTAATCAGACTTTAGCCATTAACTCTTTCCCTGCCATTGACGAGTTACCTAGTAATTTATGAGACAACGCTTCCCTGCCATTGACAAGTTTTTACAGCTTTCCGTGTTATCACTGATATACGGTAGGGGGCGCTATTACGCATCTCCTGAAAGAGTACAGTATCTCCAGATCAAAACACAGGCAAAGAAGCAGCAGAAACAAGTGATCTCATATGCAAGCAGATGCATTTGAAGAATAATGCGATAATCATCAATAAACAGCATATAAATCTAAATGGCCTAATGTTACTGAATGAAATGTCGCCCAGGAAGTGTTATAGGACTGTGCAAGCTTTGGGGGTGTTAATGGACTTGATCTACTACATCTAGGCCTATGTTTTGATCATCGTACTGAATCTGATCCAGACGTAGTCTAGTCTAATCCCTACGCAGCTTTTTGCTCAAAATGTAACTTTTTTTATGAAACTTTAAGTGTTGATGATAAAAAAGAATGCCTGAAGCTAGAATGAAACAGATTTTTTTGTTTAAAAGCAGAGTCTGTTCTTTCTTTTGATATATTACATGTTCAGATATTCACACTTTTTCAGATATGGTGAAAATGACCAAAAACGCTGGCGGTGGCTGGCAACGTAAAAAAAAAAAAAAAAAAAAACACTGGCGGGAAAAGAGTTTAAATCTTTGAAAGCAACTTAAAAATAAAGCACAAATGTCAGGGCATGTCAACACTTCCCCAGGGCCCAAAAGTACCCTCGTTAGGACGGTTAAAAAAAGCCAGCTTGATAATGTTGCATTGGTAACACACATCCAATAATAGTTTCAATTGAATACAATAAATGAACAGTACAATAATGTACAAAATACATCATAGAAAACAAAACATTTGCAAGGCATAAAAACAACGCAGCACCGGACCAGTTGGACAAGAGGCAATTCAATCAACTGACTTGAAATTCTCTAGCACACTACCACAACTTGGCTGTCGACCTCAAAGCGGTCGCATTCATAACAAATGGTAGATCTCTTTGTCTGGATGCACTGTATAAACTTTTCTTTCAGCACTTAATAAAATTGATAATGAAATCTTTGATTCCTTCCTCACATAGATCCCACCATCAACATTAATTTCCTTCCTCACACAAAGATCCTACCTCTAATCTCTGAATCATCTAAAAAAAATACAAAGACTACTTCTAGTGTTGTCAAAAATATCTAAAATGGTTCCAATACTCATTTCTCACAGTGTCAATACCAGCATCGATGCCAGTGTTGGTGAGTATTCTCATGAACACAGTAGGGTGGCACGGTAATAAAGCTTTAAAACACTGTCGATGCCACTGTATTTTTTAAATGGTAGTATTGTCAACTCAATACAGTACCGCAAGTAATGTTGTATGTGCGGCAGGTACACTATTTAAAACATTATTCTGAACACGCATGTCTGCAAAAACATCACAAGAGTCTTTGAGTGCTGTTGCCTTTCTGCTGTGCCCTGTGTACACGGCACGCTGCAGTTTACTAGGAGACATGGTCTGAAAGGATTTTAAAAAATAAGCTGTTCAAACACCACTTTTCAACATCATAATAGATTTATGTAAGAAATGTATTCTCGCAGTTCGTCCATTGCTCATTTGACCACTTCTGGAAGAGGTGTAATGGTTCGTTTCTAGAACCATCTTTGCGATAAATTCAATTCCATTCATCAACATAGCAACATTTGAATACTCGGTTCTTATTACTCGGTAAATTAATTATGTGTCATAA
The DNA here is from genome assembly GCF_951802725.1 of Rutilus rutilus. NCBI lineage: Eukaryota > Metazoa > Chordata > Actinopteri > Cypriniformes > Leuciscidae > Rutilus > Rutilus rutilus. The sequence continues at coordinate 15,965,913 of NC_140214.1, forward strand.
TATACATACTCCCCTCCAGTCAGAGGTGGAAATTTGAATATATGGGGGCAAAAATGCTCCTGTATGAGTTGATAACAATACCGCACAAGCAAGGGTGCCGTTTTTCCTAATATTAGCACGTCTGCCAATTTATTTGTGGATCTTATTCTACTTATTTGTGAATGAGTTTCATTTTTGTGAATCTCTTTACATTCATTTCATATTTATTCGTAATAAAGGACCAATTCTAACCCCATAATTTTAGCACAACTTCCTATACTAAAAAAGTACCTGCCTAATGTTGTCAAAAAGTCCCTTCCAAACATTTGGGACTGCATAATAAATGAACTTCCCGTTAAAACAGGCAGAATGAAACCACACACATAGATCAGATTAAATGTTGTTATGCAAGCCCTAGATGACATTAAAGCACAACAACATAAAGCTTTTCTGCTGTCTCTTGTCAGCAAGTACAACACCAGAGTACTGAAGTCATCTACTGTGCTCAGTCTACTGAAACGTGCTGAAAACTGTCATCACATCACCAACATTTCTTTACAAAACTCCTTAACAACAAACGCATCTACTCGGCACTCAGCTTACAACCTTACACGATCAAATGGCCTGGATTTGTCATTATCAGCCGCCAATTTATTTACATACTCCCTCGGTCGATTCATGTCACATTGTTTTAAACCAACCCAAGGTTACTGAAGCACATCGGATACTAAAAAGAAAAACACTGCCTTGCAAACCAAACCAGACATTCTCACAGATAAAGTCTAAAGTCATCTCTTAAGAAATACGTGTTGATTTTGATCTGAATGCTATACGTCAAAATCAATGCACGCTACTAGGTAAAACTATCGAGTGACACGAATAAAACAAGGTCAAAACACACTCGTCATCCACATACCTTACATAAAACAACATAACAGCTTTATAAAAGCGTAATGATCATATCAGTTCACTGTCACCAATGGCTCATCACTGTAATTCGTTATTCATGCTGAAATGAAAGGAAAATGGAAACCTATGTGTAACGTTAACTTACAGCAGATACGCAACATATGAAACCTTGTTTTGGTTTGATTTTTCGGGCTAATTTGTACACATAATCACTCACCCGAAGCCTTGCGTGACTAATGTAGCGAGCATGTGTAACCGGATTGTTTTCTGACTTCATCCAGTGGTATGTTTGTAGCTAACGCGGGCTAACATAGCACCTAGCATGCCCTCCTACAACAGCTGCTATGTACACACGAATTCTCGTTAGATCAAGTAAATGGCGCGATTTGCCTAACCGCCCATCTATCAATGTTTTTGGTAATAGACAGGACAATACGTCATCCACTTCTGCTTGTATTCAGTTTCGTGTCTCGTTTACAGGCAAGCATGCTAACTAGCCTAGCGTCAAGCACTAGCACTGACAGCCAATGCTAGCCGAACAACATTCCGATAAACCACATTCGGCCTCAATGATAGAAACACGGTCTCGGTCGCCAATTCGAGTCTGAGAATCTCCGGATTTTACTCACCGTAAGTATTGGGCGCAGAGGTTCATCCTGTCGGATCGCCAGTCTTTTAGACAACGATAGGTTCACAAGCTAAGTCTACTCCCGTCGCCATATTGTCCATCACATCGTCATTGGTAGAAAACGGTCCAGACGTACACAGAAGAGCGCGCCGAACTACGTCACAGGCCCCGCCCCCTTGCTCACTTACAGTAATTACTTGAAATTCTCTAGGCACACTACCACAACTTGACTGTCGACCTCAGTGGTCGCGTTCATAACAAATGGTAGATCTCTTGGTCTAGATGCACTGATATATTAAACTTTTCTTTCAGCACTTAATACAATTGTTTCATTTTCTATAGTTTGTCCAGATTTTTTATTGCAAAATTTTGAGCAATGAACATATCAAAGGTAACCATGAAACCATCAATCATAGCAAATCAAATACTTAGATAACCATGAAAATATTAGCTAATAGAAGAGAACAAAACAAAAAAAGCAAGCTATAGTTTGTCTTTATACAGACTGCAGCATGGCAAGGCCAAATACTTCTCAATACTCTGTAAAAAAGCTGAGGGTTTACAGTTTGACTTTACACATTTTTCAGACATGGGCAGTTCTGTGCTACACTGAAAGCAATACATATAACTACACATTCATGCTGAGTTTAAACAAACATTCAATAATTAGGTGCTTTGTCTACTTTTTTTATTTACCTATAGGCTATATTAATTATTTTATGTTGATTTATTTATTCGTGGATTTTTATTTACTTTATTTACTAGTATTTTCATTATTGTCTTTTCCAGGTAATTGTTTTGCTCTCCACTGTAACAGTGGCTACAATTCCTCTTAAGACGACGACAAAATATGTCAAATATGACAAAATGTTTTAGATGTCTCATTTACTCACACACTTCATTCAACTCATCAGCCTCTTAGTGTGTTGAATACGTAAGCATAGGAGTTGAAAAGTGGGTTGAAAAACAATTTTTTTCAAAATGAAACAGAAGTTGCAATAGTCTTTTCTTCCCTTTTGTGATGGATATATGAGAGAGAAACAGCTTCTCGAACAAGACAAAATGTTGAGCGGGACTTGATTTTGTCCATTGAGAATTGATTAGATCGTTGGATCATTGTGGTTTGCTATTGCTGCAATCTCATGTGAGCAACAGGTTGTCCAATAATTGTCTGCAGAGAAGAGGTGTCGCTGTAAGAGGGAGGGGAAGTTATTTTGATTGTTGAAGTTTATGAGGGCAGGGTGGAATAATTATTTCATAAAAAAATGCCTAGTAATAACATGGAAGAGAGAGAGAAAGAATAGATAAATCATTTATGATAAACACTGCAATATTCCACAAAAATGTGTTGATCAGTTTTTATTTTATGGTGACATTAATAATTCTGAGAGTTTTGTGTTGAGGAGGACTCCCCCTTGGTTATATTTTCGCTATGATGGGAAACAAACAAAAATCCTGCGTAACTTCTCAAATATAATGATTTGTTAAACTGAGCTGTTTTCCCCATTTGAAACATGTTTGAGAGCATTAGTGAGCTTGTTGTGCTCTTGATGAGTCACACTGTGACTGTAATGCTTCGAATTCAAACGCCTGTCATCAAGGACGTGTTCGTTGTGCTGATAAACACATCACTCATGCAATGCTAAATATGTGAGAAAAATGTTGAATCTATTCCTACATTAGACATAATACATCTAAAGTTGAACTAAGAGCAAAGGCTTTGATTCAGTGCTGCACACAGGTCAGTCAGTTTATATTTGCAGTCATAGGGTTCATTACAATTCATTGTATGAAGCAGACACTATTATACAAAGTGATTTACAGATGAGAATAATACAAGCAGAAACTAATGGTCTGAGAGCAGAAGCGATTAATCCAAGCAGCTAGGTTCAGTAACTTAATTAATCTGGAGTTTCAAATATCTTGGACAATATTTGCTGATGACCATTTATGATTAGAGAGATACATCCAGTGGGGCTCTGTTCACTTCAAACTGATCTGACTTACACATTATAGCTGTAGAAGCTTCTGACTGAGATAGAGGCAAGCAGTGTTAATGAGGGACACCGGCTTGCCTCTCTTGACTGCTTGTCTGCACATGTGTTTCGAATGTATTTTTAGTGTTGATAAACATGGGGTGCAAATGCAATTTACCCACAGGGGATACCAATCTACTCCACTGACATTGATAAATTATCATTATTGCTATTATTGTTTAGGAAGGATCATTGATTTTAATATCATGAAAGGAAAGTGCGGCTGTTCAGAAACACCCATTTGTGAGTATAGAATATAGGCCCGAGTCTGACCCAGTTATGTGCCTCTGCAAATAAAGCTTTATTTTATGGGCCTACAGTAGGTTGCACTCTCAGAGTAACTACTTGGATTTTCAGTGTATTTTCATCATCTGGAAAAGGTATTATATACAATATATATATATATATATATATACAGTGCTATGCATAAGTGAATACACCCATGCTAAAGTTGACTAAAAAGAGGAATAAAAAATTATATTTTGGAAATTGAACTTAATGCCTTAATTTAAAAAATTAGGAAAAATCCAACCTTTAAGGACACCAATTTTCTTTGTGAATGAATAATGTATCGTAAATAAATAAATGTTCTTCCTTAAAATACATGGTGCATAAGTCTGGACACCCCTATGTTAAATTCCCATAGAGGCAGGCAGATTTTTATTTTTAAGTATTTAAAAATTTTTTTAGGATACTATGCATCCTGATAAAGTTCCCTTGGCCTTTGGAATTAAAATAGCCCCACATCATCACATAGCCTTCACCATACCTAGAGATTGGCATGGTTTTATTTCAGTTAGCCTAATAGCTGGTTTGATTTGCATTGAGAGATGATCTTATGGAAAGTACCCCATGCCAATCTCTAGGTATGGTGAAGGCTATGTGATGATGTGGGGCTATTTTAATTCCAAAGGCCAAGGGAACTTTATCAGGATGCATAGTATCCTAAAATTTTTTTTAAAAAAATACTTAAAAATAAAAATCTGCCTGCCTCTATGGGAATTTAACATAGGGGTGTACACACTTATGCACCATGTATTTTAAGGAAGAACATTTATTTATTTACGATACATTATTCATTCACAAAGAAAATTGGTGTCCTTAAAGTTCAATTTCCAAAATATGATTTTTTATTCCTCTTTTTAGTCAACTTTAGCATGGGTGTATTCACTTATGCATAGCACTGTATATATATATACATAATCTTCTTTTTACTGTAATAACAAATCAAAACCCTGATTTGTGTGATTTTGTCATTTTCAAGAAATAAACAATTCTAGAAATCATATGTGTAACAGGGCTCTAATCGCCTTTGAAAAATAACACTGTGTAAACAATTTTTTCAAGAAATTTTATTTTTTTATTTTTTATTTTTTATGAAAGCAATACGAAGAGGGCTACATTCAATAAGAAATTCCTTTCTTTCTTTCTTTCTTTCTTTCTTTCTTTCTTTCTTTCTTTCTTTCTTTCTTTCTTTCTTTCTTTCTTTCTTCTCTCTCTCTCTCTCTCTCTCTCTCTCTCTCTCTCTCTCTCTCTCTCTCTCTCTCTCTCTCTTTAATGTTATTATTAGGCTTTTTTTTGTAACGAAATAATTATTCCACCGCGCACTAAAAGAATCGGAACCGTTAAGGTAACATAGGCTAAGCGTTTTACAGATGACTCAGAACCAAGAGTCCTTGAATCGCATCACTACGCGCATGTTCCTTTAAGTGCGCAGGAACAGATCAGTGACGCTCTGCCTCTCGCGCCTGCCGCAGCCTAATGAACCTCGCCTCTTGCTGCGGACTTACAACAAAACAAAAGGCCTTGAAATCCGCGACATATGTTTAAAAACGATAGATCACCACAAACACAATGACGGAGAACACTAAAACGCATGTCATTTTGCTGTCATGTGGAAGTTTCAACCCCATCACGAAGGGACACATTCATATGTTCGGTAAGTATTTCGCCTATTCTAGAGGGAGTGGATGCGCGAGCTGATTTTTAATTCAGCGTATGTTGTTTGCGTATGTAAAGGGGTTTATGGTGACCGTGATGATTTCATACATTGTGATGTCACGCTTGGTGATCGATAATCATTAGATGTTTCTGTAATGAATTCTTATTGTCGATCGCTGTCCAAAGCGAAGGTGCTGAAATGGGCGATGGCCTCAGAACCCAGAATGATCAAATCATCTCTCAGAGCAGATGATGAGGCTGCGCAGCCGCAGGTTTAGCAAACAAATCTATGATTTATGATATTTCAACAAGTGGAATTAATAATTTATCCCGCGAAGGATTCTTGACATGCTAGAACGCCTATATAGGAAGATAAATAACAATCTACTGTAAATTTAACATCAAATGAAATTAATATGTAGGATACATTAAAACTCGCATGTTGTCCTGTTATGAGACTTTATAGACATAACTTCATGCGTCAACCTTAAGGAAATTAGTAAGGAATTAGATTTTGATATAAATGGAAATAAATTATAGAGATGATTTAAGACAATTTTGATTTTGATTTATGTATTTAAATGTTTGTTTTTTTATGTTAGCATCCATTTAACTTTCACAGTAATTTTAAGTCTACTTGATTTTTTAGTTTTTTTAGTTTTGATTTTTGTTTTAAGTTTCAAACTGACTTTCTTGTTCAAAGTCCAAATTGGTTGAAAGTGTAGTGAACTGCATATTGTCATTACATTTTACATACATTTTCAAATAAATATTGGGATGATTGTTTTACACTTTACAATTTCATTATAAAATGTCAATAATATTTGCCTACAGGTTTGATTAGGTCAGAGGAACATCTTAAACATATTTGCATTTGTAAGTTTCGTCAATCTCAAAAGAGCATGATGGTTAAAGATTAGCTTTGTTACAATTATACAATCATACTGTATGTGACAGGAACTTGACTAAGAGTGCAATTGGGAAAAGAATAGACACTCAGAGAGCGAGAGAGAGATTTCTACCATTGGCTGTAAACATACTAGGCAGGGAAACAACCTTAGGAGCTTTGTACTTTCCTTAATTCATTTACTGCAGCTGAGTTTCTCAGTGCATAAGCAACATGAGGAGTTCCTCCACCACCACAGTTTGATCAATACAGTTCTGCTGTTTTCCCCGGAAGCAAAAAGCTTCTGTGTCCGTGACCTAATTTTGAAGCCTTCTTCCCCTACTGCATGCTTTTGCATATATTGAGGTACAAAAATAAGAATGGGTTTATGGCTCATGCTGAGAATTGCTTCTGAATTCCTGAATAAAATACCTTGTTTCACTTTCTTATGTTTCGAAAAGAGTTCCTTTCATTTTCATCTAAGCTACGCTCTTAAAAAATAAAAGTTCCAAAAGGGTTTGTTGCCATAAAGAACCTTTATTTTTAAGAGTATACCTTTATAGCACGGCATGGTGTGTTACAGAAGTCAAATGATGGCCATGAGATAATAAGGTAACCTTTTTTTGGTTTGCAGAAAAAGCCAGAGAGTACCTACACAAGACTGGACGATTCATTGTGATTGGGGGTATCATCTCACCTGTACACGATTCCTATGGCAAACCGGTAAGAGAATATGTTCAATTTAAAGTCAGTTTAGTATTGCATATTTACGCAATATCACAGGAGCAGAGTGCTATTACTTCTTTTATTGCAGGTAATCACATCCTATGTTGATATTCAGACCATCATTGTGTTTGAAATTGCAGTTCAGTAAACAAAAAGTTATTGTAGATATTGAGTAACTTGCATTTTTAGATACACATTGCCCGTTCCTTGGTCTATCTTTGCTTTGTTTGCTGCTCCAAACAAACCTTGGGTCCTATCATACTCTTGGTGCAATGCAGTGCCAGGCACGACTCAAGTGTTTTTTGCTAGTTTCAGCCCGACGCAGTTATCATTTTCACGTCCTGCGCCACGTTGTTTAAATAGTAAATGCATTTGCGCCCATTTGTGCGCCCATGGGCGTGCTGGTCTGAAAACGAGGTGTGTTCGGGCACATTGTTGGTGCGTTGCTATTTTGAGGCAACTGAAATAGACTGCGCCACTGATCAACTGAAATCTGGTCTAAAGTCAATGGCGCAATATTGTTTTGTTATTTAAAGGGCGCATTAGTAATGTGTGCCTATGGGCGGATAAACAACGTGCGTTCACTCTGCTTATTACACACACAGGGACGCGCAGCAGCACACAAACTAGCCAAATATTAAAAATAAAAGGATTACAATGTAAAAGATTATTATTGTGTACATAAAGATATGGTGGAATCCGGCTTGTCTCGTAGATGGTCTGCTTGCGTGTTTAAACCTCGCACACGAGCAGATCTGTTTGCTCTCTAGAAAAAACTTTCCGCTTGCAAATTCCACCATGTAAATAGCGAATCCACCATGGCGTGAGCGCAACTGGCTTGGAATAGGATATTACACTCCCAAAACACATCAATTACCCCAAAAAATAGGGACAACCCTTTTAGACCATGCGCTGGGCACACCCACCATTTTTCCCGTCGTTAAACTAGCAAAAGTGGATTCGATTTTGGACACGCTCAAAGTGCACTTGCACTGTGCACTTTAGATCATGAGCTTAGCCTTAGATCGTTAAAATAGGGCCCCTGTGTGGTTCTGAGCGAAACATGTAATGGTGTTCCTGAATGAATCAGTGTTTTTAAAAAAAATCGTTTGAGGGAATGACTCAGTGACTCACTCATAAAGATAGCCACTTGTTTGTTTCTGAATGAATCAGCATTTTTGAACGAATCGGTTCAGTACTCGAGTTCACGACTCAATCATCACTCATAAGACTCACAAAGTCTTTTGATGCCATATGTAACCTGCAAATCTAACTCACTTTAAATCCCCCATAAACAGTGAAAACTCCCACTGTTATATCTATTATATTCCATTAAAGTGAGGTCACATCAAAGAAATTTCTGGAAATTTCACAGGGAAGAAAGGCCCGTTGTTTAGCACTGCTTACATATAAGTCACTTTCAAATCAAGCAGGTGTCTTTTGGTAAAAGTGGATGCATTTGCATGACAAATTTGAACCAATTGTAAATCCCTAAACTGTCTACATCAAATTTTATGTTCATAAATGTGAACAAAACCACATGTCTCTTGTTAAGTAGATTCTTGTGCATATAAGGTCTTTATCTGAATCACATGAATCAGCAGAACTCAACTGGAATTGAAAATAACTTTGGCCTAGTTTTCTTCTCTCTTAGCATCAAAATATGAATAATAAATGCTTTAGAAAGCAGGATTCAGTCATTCCAGCTTAAATCTGTTGTGTTGGGAGAGGCATAACGTGTGAAAGAAACAATTTTAGGAATCATTGTGTTTTGAACCCTGATCTAAAAAAAAAAAAAAGGCAAATGTTTGAAAAATGGCTTTTGTGTTGATCAAATAGGTTTCCCTTCTTTGTTTTTCACAAGTTCAAAAATGTTCTTTATAGGTGGATGCTAAAGCACTCACTTCCTTGTTTTGGTTTCTTTTCTGCTTTTCTAGGGCCTTGTCTCAAGCAGACATCGTCTCACCATGTGTCAGCTGGCAGTTCAGTCGTCTGATTGGATCAGGTAACTGTCAATCAGTCAAAATGGAGCCCTGCAACACCCTCATAAGAATGCTATGCAGCACTTACATGTACTTTAGCATCCTTGAGCTATATTGATGATGGATAGCTTATATATTTCAAAATGGATTGGACATAAAATGTTTGATGGATTAATGGTCTTTTGCAGAGTGGATCCTTGGGAGAGCTACCAGGACACTTGGCAGACCACCTGCAGTGTTTTGGAGCATCACCGTGACCTAATGAAGGTTAGTCTCAATTTTGTCCTGAATGCTGTACGATTTTTACTTGTACTCAATCTAAAAGTGATAAACTGAGCTGTTCCTCTGCAGAGAGTCACAGGATGCATTCTGTCCAACGTGAACACACCATCCACAACCCCAGTGATTGGCCAGCCCCAAAATGGGACATCTCCTATTTACCAAAACACAGCAAACAAGTCTGTGGCTAGTAAGTGAGGTGACCTTTGTTTGGTGTTCTGGAGAACAGGTCCATGATTTCATGATTGACTGATGCCTCTTTTTCTCCAGTTAAGCTTTGGGGAAAGATGAGCGAAAACCTGGGCAAAATATGTTGTGTTCGCCCACACATGGATCGTTTTACCTTTGTTGGTAAGTTGTTGGTATATTCATGTACAGAATTTAATACATAACAAATATGCAATATAATACAAATATAAATATAAAAATATTAAATATATTAAATGTACCTGTAACTGTCACTGAACAGTTTAATTTATTTTATTTTATTAATTTATTACATGACATGCAGATTCGTATTTTAATATTTGAATTTGAACATATGCTAAAATATGAAGATGATTTAAGACATTACTTTAGTATGACAGAGAATGACACTGAATAGACATCACAAACAGTCTAGAAGTCCCATTTTTTTATTGCATTATTTTTGAATGCATGAAATGATCTGCCTCACACTACTTATTTAAGTTTAATCTCACCATTTCAACCTCTTCCAATTTGTGTAAATCTAAAATGCCTTGTGGTTAAGTTCATGCAGAAATCATATAATTCTGTATAATTATTTTGAATTATTCATACGCACAGGATATGTAACGATTTTACATGACTATGGTGACTCTCAATGAATCAGTCATCCCTTTGACCTCTCAAACCTTTCTGTTTTTCTGAACAGACGAAAATGCCAACCTTGGTACAGCAATGCGCTACGAGGAAATTGGTGAGACAATGTGATTTCCCTTGCCATGGTTTTGGTTTTCAAATCAGTCCTTGCTTGTCACTTTGAGTCATCGTCAGAAAATACATAGTTTTCCCAGGGAGAGGGGAAAAAATCACTGTGTGTTTCTCCTCAAGAAAATATAAATAACATCAAATAAGACAAACACAGAAAAACAGTTGTCAGAGATATAGACAAAAAAGTAGACATCTTTCTATAATAAGTCATTAAAAGTGATGGTGTTTGTCTATACTGTGTAGTGCCTCATTCTTCCTCCTCATGGGGAAAATGCGACTTGTTTCTTTTATTTTTATCTTATCAAAGTTGTTGTGTTTACCCCTACAGCGAAGAAAAAACATCTCATTACTGTGTCATGTGTTTTTTATGGTGTGATGTGAAACTGTGATTGTGGTTTGTTCAGAGTTGCGTATCCTGCTCCTCTGTGGCAGTGATCTTCTGGAGTCTTTCTCTATCCCTGGCTTGTGGAACGAAAGTGATGTAAGATATGATTCTTTCTTTCTTTCTTTACACAAACATGTGTTTAACAATATATAAAATATATTATTCTTGCTCATATTTTGTATGTTCTCCTAAAATTAAGCAATATCACACTCGCGAGAGTAAGCGCCGTCTCAGGTATAGTCACAGCTTTGTTTATATTCAGACCAATGGTGCAGTTGCGATTGTGATATAGCTATTATTTAATAGTTTAATAAGCAAGAAGATAATATGGAGTACTTACATTGTAGACACAATATTGCCGGTTATTTATCTAAAAAAAGTGGAATCTAAGCCCTAATTTTTTATTTTTGGTAAGGAACTTAATTCCTACCTGAACACTCACCTTATATCCAGCAACTCTAAAGCCCTCAACAACAACAAAAAATGTCTCACTGTGCCATTTTTATGATATTTTCCTGATTTTGTAACTTCTCAGTTTGTAACTTCAACCGCTGGCGTTGTTTTTGGATGTTCTTAGCAATTTTAGATATATAAAATTGCTAAGAACATCCAAAAACAATGCCAATTATATACGAGGTGTACCAATTTTATATATACATATATATATATATAATTGGGAAAATCTCTTAAAAAATACAAATGTTTGTATAATAATAATAATAACAATAAGTTGAACGTGATAAACATTAAATGTTGATGCAAGTAATGGATTAAGAAATTTAAAGTCAACATAAAACTTCACATTACTTGTTTTAGAATAACATGCATTGATGAATTTTACACAATAAGACCTGGAACATGTATTAAGAAAGTAAATAGTATCAGTTTTGAATTCTCAAGGCACTAACATTCAAACTATTGTTTGATATATTACATATCGAGATATGTGTTGTTAAACTGAACTAAATATCAGATTATTATATTCTTCTAGATGGAAGTGATTGTGGGAGATTTTGGGATAGTGGTGGTTCCTCGAGATGGAGTCGATACAGAAAGGATAATGAACCATTCATCTGTGCTCCGAAAGCATAAGGTATTAGCACCAAGCTATTTGCTTTCCTTTGGTAGTTGTCATCAACATTTTACTACACAGTCAAAGCAGGGGATTTAGAGCATATTTGTTTTGCGACTGTTAAACGGCTTTGGTTTTCCTCTCACAGGACAATATAATCGTGGTAAAGGATGAGGTCGACCACCCGATGTCAGTCGTCAGTTCCACCAAGAGCAGGTGTGTGTTCTTGCTGTCTCCGCATCATTCATCTGTCTGTTCTGTACTGTAAAGGCCCGTTTACACCAATACAAGGGCGTTAATGATATATAAAAGAACAGCAGAGTCCTCACCACAACGATAACGATAACAGCACAGAGAAACAATATCGTTGCAGTCACTTTCAGAACGATTTTTTTCCACCTAATGAATGATAAAAACATTGACAGCCAATCATACTCCATCCTGCTTTAAAGAGCTCGAGCATTTAAAGCGGCAGACGACAAAACTGCAGCACATATGCTTAATAAACAGAGATATATCGTCTGCAGGTGTGGGCGCTAAAATATTTAGCGTTATAGTTATCGTTTTTGGTCAAAATGAACCTTAATGATAAGATAAAGATATACTGGTAGTTTTAAATTGCTCCAAATTTAAAGCAGCAGACAACATACCCGCTCAGAACGATATCATCTGTTGGTGTGGACGGTGACGTAGTTATTGTTATGTTTATTCTTAGGGGCCGTTTACACTTCACAGTTTTCAATTAAAAAAAAAGGAATACTTCTTATGCGTTGGCCGTTCATTTACACGACAACGGCATTTTTAAGGGCCTGAAACGCAAACTTTTTAATAACCACACCTTTATTGTCTCCGTGTAAACTACATAAATGCGAATTTGTGAAAACAGTGACATCATGCGCATGCGTAGTACGTGTTCAGTCGATAGGTGCGTAGTGTTTATTTACAAAGTGACATCGCCAACTACTGGCCTGACGTGCATAATACTGCATTTTTAATCGTTTTCGCATATCCGTGTTAATGGGGATCGTAGGCTACTCGAATAATGCAAAGGAAAAACGTTTCCATTTTAGTACATCGTTGTCATATAAACTTAGTGTGAACGGGCCTTAACCCTCTGCCTTTCTCCTCACCAGATTGGCTCTTCAGCACGGTGACGGTCACGTGGTGGATTACCTGAGCCAGCCAGTCATCGACTACATCCTGCAGAGTCAGCTCTACATCAATGCTTCTGGATAGTGTGGGGAAGTCCACTTCTGAACCCGTCAGTCATCCCTGTCTGTCTCTCTGTGTGTAATCTAGAGTATAATCCTCCTGTGCTACCACTGCTTTTCCATGTAGAGGAGCATTAATCTGTCCTCCCCTCTTACTCGTGTCTCATTGGGATGTACAGCACTGTGCCTGAGGGATCTGCTCCACCAATCAGCTTTAAGGGACTGGGTGGGCTTAGGTGCCCAATAGGAGGAAGAGGAGAGAGCCTCGCCGCCACTATGACAGAAAAAGAGTTTGATTTAATGAAATAAACCATTGCCTGCTATAATGTCGGCCTTTGCTGTTGATTTGATATTCTCTGTTCTTGTAGGTGCATGCCTAAGGGTTTTCTTTCAGCGCATGAGTGTTTAAACTACCACGTAGACCATAGTCTGTGGTTACAGTGTTAACTGTGCTTAGACTCATCTCATCTCTAAATACATTTTCTACTCATCAATCAACTGTATGTACAGAAAACGTCTGTCTCATATACTGTATTATGCCTCAATGTTTTGTCTTCAATGTGCATTCATGTATACGTGGAGTATTTGGTTGCACATTAAAGAATGCAATTTCATTTACTTTGCTTTTGTGCACATTTACTTCTCACACAGCTCCAAATGCTCGACATTTACATGCTGACATGCCACAGATGTGATCTTTAGTCACTGCCTCTGCATCAAACCATTCGTTTCAGCCAAGATTCCTTTCACTTTTTGCTTGTTTTGTGAAGAGACCACACTGACACCATTCGAGAGCTTTTTGTTCATGTTAGACAAGGGCATAAAGTAATTCTACGCTTTTAAAAATTGTTGGAACATCTTTTAAATGATTTGAGCTAACATGAAATGTCAATCAACTGCACATCTAACACCTTTATAAATGAATCAAAGTGTATTTGATGAGAAGAATAACAGATTCAGTGAATTATGTGTATATTGCATAGTTCATTTTGATAGGCTTTGCAAGTTTACACAAAGCTCTGGCTTTATGATATGAAGACTTCAATATATTACTGTGATTACTGTTTTTTATATGATATATGATTTCAGCACAAACAAATACGTTGGTGAAATATGATGTTTAATTTTCATAAGAGACTATCATAAATGAAATTGGAAGCCGGAATATTAATCTTCAGAAATATGAAAACGTATTACAGTACTGAGATTGTAACATTATAAAATATTTCTCGTGAAACCAACTCATACCCAGAGTAAACTAGGTTTACTGTACCTAATATGCTGTTAGATATGTACACTATCACAGACATTGAAGGAGAAATATACCCCCCCATTTCATTTTTTGAACAGATTATACAGTGTAAAGACACACATTGATACCTCACTGTTTGTATCAGAATAATTTCATGATTTTATTTCCATTTTTTGCTGAGCAGTCACCATAGTAACTGGTGTATTAGGAATCACTAGAAGACTTAATAGGAACGTATTCTCAATGTAGAAGATTGTAGGAAATACACCACAAATAATATATTTTTTCACGGTTTGGCATGCTGCATTCTTCTGTACCTCTACAATCCTCACTGCTTCCTTGCATTCGTCATGCCTTCATTCAAACTCGTGATCAACAAGAGTAGATATTGTTGATGATATTGTTTGTTTCTTGTATTTTAATTGCCCTCATGCTTTTGAATTGATTATAGAGATTCAGGCTATTAAAATCTCCTTGTATACATATTAAACACCATTTAAGATGATAGGGTTCTGTTTTTAAGATGCTAAAACTGCAGAACTTCATTTTAGATCTTCAATATTATCTTTTTTTTTTTTTAAATTAGTGGTCTATGGTGAAAAGCATGTATATGTGTGTCAGCGTAATGTCATATATGAATATATTTTTATTTTATAGTGGCTATTCGATAAGCATTCAACCACTGAAAAAGTATGCTGCCATGACAATAACTCGTGTCCTTGATGAATACTGAATTTAATAAAACAAAACAGAAATTAAAATAATGAAATTTGTTATGTTGTGCATTTCTTTCACATTTGAATGTATTTTTCACTATATCCAGAAACAGATGGAGAAGCAACTGGGTGTTACTTCTTCTCAAGAACAATTAGTTTCAGAGATGGTATATATTTATCTATTAATTACCCAAATGTAAATATCTTTGGCATCATTTCAAACTTCACAGTAAAACATTTAAAAAAAAATAAACTGAAAAAATAAATACTAAAAGAAATCTCTCAAACAGTACAAAATCATGTTATATGCAACAAACACTCTTTAGTTGAAAAGTAGCATCAGTAAGTTCATAGATTAAACTATGTAACATTGGGACTTGGCCCTGTAGTAACCCAAAGCCTTTACGGCCTTTCAATAGGTGGAATGTTGTAACAGCCATTTGGAATGTTTTTACGGATCTCCTCTAAGTTGGCAATGTCAGCCAGGATGGTGTCGATGTCATTGATCATGCCTGAAATGCTGGCTCTCTGCTGGGCTTCCTTCTCCTCCAGCTCCCTGAGTCTGGGCCTCAGCTCTTTGTCCACGCGGCTGCGGCTTTTAGCGATGGCGTTCTCTAGGTCGTTCACTCGTTTGTCGTCGACTGTCCCAGGAGTTCCTGGAAAGCAATATTATATTTATAGTGAATCCTTACTCATCGTTGGAGTGTGGAATTAAGATCAAGTTATGAAAATATATTCTGCCTCCAACATGTCATTATCCAGTTTGATAATTATCTTTTACCATACTTGACTGTATATTTTGCATGTAGTGAATTACTGTTATAACTCACCCAGTGAGCTCATAATATCAGTGATTGTCTTTAAAGTATCACTAACAGCATCCCTGGCATTCTTTGCATTTCCAAGTGCGCCAGTAGACTCCATGACAGCCTGATTTGACAAATAAAGGAAATAAAATTTAGCATGCATCTCCAACGTAAATATGATTTCAAATAGCTTTCTCAAATAGTTTTATGTAAGCAGACATTCTTACATTCTTCGCTTGATTAATCTGTGCTTTAGCCTTGTTTTTCTCTTCATTCAGTCTGTCCCTAGTTAAAGAGGCTTCTATATTCAGTCCATCCACGTCCTCTTTCAGTTTGGTTGCAGCTTTCAAAATATCGGAAGAAGACGGAAGAGAATCGGACATTCCCTGTGGAGACACATACAAGCATCCTGTGAGCACATTCAAAACTTTCTGTATACAATTCAAATAGGCCCACTCAACTCGGGTCATTTAGTAAACTTGTGACAGACAGTGTGAGAAACTGAACTGGCCTCTCTGTGAAATTTACATAATAATGGCATTGGCACAACTATTGTTTTTAGAAATTAAATAGGTGAACACTCAAGATAACAGGTCGCCATACCTCCAGTTTGGTTGCAGTGCTTGTAAGAGAGTTAATAGTATCCTGAGAATCTCTGTAGTGAGGAGCCATTACATCCAAAATGTCCTGAGTCTTGGTGTTGTCAGCTATGGCCTTCTGGATGGTGTCATTGATAGCAGGCAGTTTTGCAATGGCAGCATCGGCAAGATCCTTATTATCACCAATCTGTTCATCAAAATCTGACAAAAGAGACATTTAAGGTAAATTGTGATGGATAGTTTAAATGATGGCAGAACATTATCTGGAGATATATACACTACTGCTCAAAAGTAGAGGGAGGTAAGACTTTTTTTTAAAGAAATTAATGCTTTTATTCAGCCAAGGATGCTGATCAAATGTGGCAGTAGACATTTATTATGTTACAAAAGATCCTAAATGCTGTTCTTTTTAACTTCCTATTCATCAAAGAAACCTAAAAAAAGTCATGGTTTTCACAAAAATATTAAGCAACACAGCTGTTTTTAACATTGATAATAATAAGAAATGTTTCTTGAGCACCATATAAGAAGGATTATGTGATAATATTGTTAACCATCACAGTAACAGTTATTTTAAATTGTAATAATATTTCACAATATTCCTTGTTTTTGCTATATTTTAAATCAAATAAATGCAACCTTGGTGAGCATTTCAAAAACATTAAAAATCTTGCAGACCACAAACTTCTGAACGGTAATGTGTATATGATATTTAATAGCTTAAAATCCATTGTTCATCCGCACCTTTGAGCGTCTCTAGTGTCTTTTCCAGACTATCTTTGTTGTTGGCAAAGATTTCCAGAGATTTATTTTTGACTGCTTCAGCTGCGTTTGCCCTGGCAAGAAGTTTGTCTTGAACCTTAAATCAAATAAAAACATTAGTCAAGTTTCCTGTTGACCCAGGAAATGCACTAAAGGTCAATGTTTCCACAGTTGTTGCAAATTCTTGGTTAAATCTCATCACCATAAAATCAAGCTCATTTTCAGTCATCACATTCTTTCACATATTTTTCAGTGGTTTCTGAGCATCTACAGTATCGGGAAGGTTTAACAGAGGATCTTGTTTACCTGTTGGAACGTCTTGGCCTTATTGAACAGATCGCCCGTCTCTTTCTGTTCATTGAGCATATACTGCTGAAAGTCCTGGTATTGTGATAGATTCCCCTCCACCATACCCTTCAGATTGTCAAACATGGAAACCACACCAGCAATGTCCTTCTGCAGAAACAGAAAGGTTTTGACTAACAACTTCCAGAAACGCGTCATACAAGAACACATTCAAACACAAATATACATTTTTAGAGGAACCTGGTTTAAATGTCTTACTCTGTGATAATTTAGAGGTATATATATATATATAACTTTCTTTCTTTCACTGTATAAATCGCTTTATTTTTAATTGTGTACTACACATTGTTAATTTTATATAGTGTATTTTTTTAGACTCCAGTAACACGAGCAAATGGTTTCTGGAAAATAATCGGGTTGTGAACAAAGACTTGAGGCTCCTGTATTCCCCTAGTTTTACTCAAATCTCTCTTCTACACACATAAATATTGAATCCATATTCACTACCGTCAGAGGCTTTGGAAGTTTCTTCTCCAGGTCAGATAACTGTTTCAGAGTGTTCTGAGCTACTCCGCTCTCCTTTCCAGCTGCATCAGTTAGTTTAGTGGCCGTATTCTCCATGTCAAGCACTTTGGTTACATCTGCTTCATACCTGAGAACAACATCATTAGAAAGTAAGCTCAGTCTTTACCTCTGCACAATGAAGGTATAACAGTTCTGTACTGAGGAGAGAATTATCTTGTTTAACAATGTTTCTCATTCAAAAGTTGAGCTATAAGCAACTTACTGTCTTTTGAGGTCCTTGACCTTGTCTTTGACCTGATTTTCTCGGTTGATGACACCTCGGATGAGATCTTGGGCTTTCTCAGATTCGGTTAGAGAATTGGCTGCAATGGTCTCCACCGTCACTGCCTCACCTTGATGCCTGGAAAGGAAAACACCGGTCAGTTTTACACATAACTGATGCACAACATATGTACTGCAGATAAGTGCTCCAAGTGAAGTGGAAGTCTGTTCAATGGTAAAATGCATTTTTAACTATTCTCAAGTGAAAAAACATGCCAAATGCAGTAATGCAACTAAATAATGCAAAGTTACGATAGCAAAATAAATAGGCTTATCATCTTTGAATCTTTTGTTGTTGATGTGCTTATGCAGAAGGTCCAATCAAACTCTGAATTTTAATACATTTCAGTGTTTGATTTATGACTTTTGTTCAATGATAATGTCTTAATAATCACTTGATGTTCCATGTAAAGCCTGGAGCTAAAACAGTTCAGAACCACATTTTAATGTGTAACTGTAAAAACTATTAAAGCCTTTGTTGGCTAAGCAAGTGTCTTATTAGTGCACATGTAGTTATGGGTCACAACATGTTGTGCTGTTTCACTGTCTGCTGTTTCATTTGAGAAAAACACATGACATACTGCTCAGCAAGATCAGCAGCTCTCTGAACCAAATCAGACAAGGTGTCAGCACCTGGCACCCCATCACCTGAGGGAAACTCCTGAAATAGACATATTACAAAAATACTGAGAATTTTCAAAACAACAATAGTTATACTTTTACTAACCCTCTATGCGATAGTTAAGCTATAGATCACCTTTCAACAACCGGCTGAAAACCAAATGCTAAAAATACACCATATATTATATTAATATATTACCACCCATAAAAATATAAGAATTAAATACTCACAGCCTGCTGGATGTCCCGTTTGGCCTGTTGCAGTTTTAACCTGATTTCACTGATGAGGTTACGGATTTCTGAAACTTCCGTTCTGTACTGCTGATCCTTGTTTCTGATCCCATCTACTGTTGTCAACAAAGCCTCCATGTTTCTGTCCTCTCTCAGCTGGGATCGGCTAATGCTCGCCAGTTTATCCTGAAGCTGTTTCTCTGTACCTATTTGGTATTAAAAAAAAATTGTCAAACTAAAACAACAAACTAACTAGAATTTTTTTTTATCAAAACAAATGAAGGATTTTTGTACTTGTGAGTTCATTTGCTCTGATTTCCAGGTTTTGCACCATGACTTCTGCAGCCCTAATGGCCCGTTCCATCTGAGCATCGCTGACTGGAGCATCATCACCTCCGATTCCTTTAAATAAATCCTCCATTTCCTGCAGCTGTCGTGCATAAACCTCTATCTGAATTAAAACACAAAGACCAACATTTATTAGCCATAATTTGTCAACATTAAACTTAATACCTCTACTTTAGCAGCTGTGCAGGGACTGGATCCAATGCTAAATGTCATCATTTAATGTTTTTTAATCATATTTAGCCTTGAGTGGGGTTTTTTCCTCTTGTTATATAGGTTTGGTAAATGCACCGCAGTTAACAGCATTGAGATTGTGTATGAGATCAGTCTTGACTGTGTGTGCTGGTCCCTGGGCAAACAGCACATTTAATTCCACCCACACAGTCAGTGTTCAAGATCGGCAGCAGAGCAACATACCGTTATATCACTCCAGATAATAAACAATCATCAAACCCAGCAGGATTCTCTCATCTTTTCTTTCACACAGCGTAGAGTGTAAAGTGCTTATTTTGACAGGATAGCACAAATTAAATGATCGTTATTTTCTCATGGTTAAATCACACACACACACACACACACACACACACACACACACACAATGGTTTTCATGTTTTATGGGGACATTACATTGACATAATGATTTTTATACTGTACAAACTGTACTCTTTACCCTAACCCTAACCCTGCCCATCACAGAAAACGTTCTGCATTTTTACATAAAAAAAAAAAAAACTCATTTAGCATGATTTATAAGCTTTTTTCCTCATGGGGACCAAAGAAATGTCCCCACAAGGTCAAAAATTACTGGTATTAATATCTTTGTGTGGACATTTTGGTCCCCATAATGTAGGGTTTACCAGGACCACACACACACACACACACACACACACACACGCATACATATGGATGATTAGTAATTGAAGTAATTATTATTTAGCAAGGACACATTAAATTGTTTAAAAGTGACAGCAAAGAGAAATTTATAATATCACAAAAGGTTTCT
The DNA here is from genome assembly GCF_951802725.1 of Rutilus rutilus. Classification (NCBI taxonomy): domain Eukaryota; kingdom Metazoa; phylum Chordata; class Actinopteri; order Cypriniformes; family Leuciscidae; genus Rutilus; species Rutilus rutilus. The sequence continues at coordinate 15,986,388 of NC_140214.1, forward strand.
ATTTCAAACCAATGCTGTTCTTTTGAATTTGCTATTCATCAAAGAATCCTGAAAAAAATCACCACGATTTCCACAAAATTATTAAGTAGCAATACTGTTTTTTAACATTGATAATAATAATACTAATAAATGTTTCAGTATTTTAATATGATTTCTGAAGGATCATGTGACAATGAAGACTGGAGTAATGATGATGAAAATTCAGCTTTGCCACCACAGTAATAAATTGCATTTTAAAATAGATTAAAATAGATTTTTTTTTTTATGTAATAATATTTCACAATGTTCCTGTTTTTACAGTATTTTAGATCAAATAATTGAAAATTTTGTATTTCTTTATTTTGTTTTCAGTTCTGCAATGTCTTACCTTGCTCTTGACTGGGTTAAAGCAGGATGGACATGTTGATTTCTCACACTTGAGTCCATCGTAACCTTCCTTACACTTGCACTGGCCTTTATCGCTGCATGAACTCGACACAGAGCCCAGACGATTGCAGTTGCAGGCTTCAGTGAGAAAAGAAAGCAAAAACTGAGGTGACTTTCACTCTTATGGATTTTGTATTTACTTAACTGGTATGCAGCATTATATTTATGCTTGTGAGAGTCAAGGTATTTTTCTGTACCCTGACATGGGTCTGTGGGGTAACTGTGGTGGTATCCATCTTCACAGTTCTCACACTTGGGGCCGGTGCTGTGGTTCAGGCACTTCCGACACTCCCCTGTTCGGCGGTCACAGTTGCCGATGGCGTTCTGGTCCACATGGCCATAACACTCGCAGGGCTGGCACTGTTTGGGAGGGCCGTACTCTCCCAGGGGGTCTCCATAAAAACCGTCATCACATATTTCGCAACGAGAGCCTTTAAAAACATGACAAACAGAAATAATGAGATTCAAACTGTTTTTTATAGTTCAATTTAAAGTTCCTCACTAAATCTAGTGCATGACTACAGTAGACTTGCAGTATAGTGCATGACTCATATGGATTACTTTTACGCTACTTTTATAGTGCTTTTTGACATACTTTCATTATATTGAAAAGAGAAGCCAGAGGGAAAAATTTGTTTCGATTTTTGGGTGTACATCCCCTTTAAGAAGTTTCCCTGTGTTCCTCACCTGTAGTCCCCCGGGGACAGCGGGCACACATCACATCCTGGGTTCCTGGAATAACATAACAAGCCTCACCCTCGGGACAAGGACACTTCTGGCAGGAGTTGGACTGTTGGCGGTTGACATAATAACCTTTAGGGCACATCTGCAGATTTGGTATCTCATCAGCCGAGTAACAGCCTCCTGTAAACATAACAAATCCACTTTTCTCAGCACAGGCTTCTTCTTTTTAATAACTTAAACACAAACACGCATTAACCATTGAAATAACAAACCTGTTTCTGGATCACACGTTCCACCCTGACAGGAGCAGGGATCACAGGGGCTTCGGGGGCCTTGACCAGGGAAACGCCTCCTGTATCCAGTGGCACAGCGCTCACAAAACAGTCCATCATAACCAGCAGGGCAACTGCACTTTTCTACCCAGACTGCAGGGGTGCCGGGACCCAGTTTAGCTGACACCAGAGAGACATCATCCAGATAACCACGTCCTGTTGTGAAACCAGACACATAATCCTTTTATTCTGCATTACGTTCTGTGTGCATGTTTAAAACAGTTTATGCATGTACATAATTGGATTGGAGAGATTAAACACTCACCATTTTCACCAAATGTTCCTCTGATTTTAATGGCTGTAAGATTGCTCAGAAGTGTTTGAAATTCCATGGATGAGAGCTGCGGTTTCCATTTGCTTCCAGGCTGTTCGTCCAGTCTGTGAAATATGGTAATAATTATTATCAGTCTAAGACATATACCTTTAAACATTTCATTTTGTACCAATTCTGGATGATAATGATATTAAATTTCATATAGATAATACTTTTCATGTTATGGCTGCTAACTAATAAATTGCAGATATTAAAATTCTATACTCTTTTGTCAAATAAAAAAGGAAACATTAACAACTGAAAATATATTCTTTTAAATGTTACATGTGAAATGAATTTAGGTATTACAACATTACAATGAACAGTATGAAAAAATGGAAATTAATTTTGAGATTTGCTAAATATTACATTTAAGTGTTATTAAATGTATTACTGTTTTTAATGATTAACATGAGTGTTAGATGAGGAAAAAGATAAGCAATATTAAAACAAGGGAAATGAGCATACACAATTAAACTGATAAAACTTACTAATCATCATAGTAAATATTAATATTCTACAAACATTAAGCAGCACAAATGTTTCATTTGATAATAGATAATAATAAGAAATGTTTCTTGAGCACCAAATTAGCATATTAGAATGATTTCTGAAGGATCATGTTTCAAGGATCAAGTGACAAGACTGGCTGCTTACATTTTAAAATATATTTAAATAGAAAACAGTTATTTTGAATTGTAATAATCTTCCACAATATTACTGTTTTTACTATATTTTTGATCACATAAATACAGCCTTGATGAGCGTAAGATAAAAATATTTAAAAAATCCTACAGATTACAATCTTTTGAACGGTAGTGCATTTACAATATTGAACAAATCAAACCCTCTATAAAATTGGCCAATAAGTGATATCTATTTTCTATCTAAAATCTATAGTCTTAAATAGTAGCAGGGACCAGGGCAGGGTAAAAACCACTCACATTACCTTAGAAAACATAAAGATCTAGTTATTACTGATGATGTTACTCACTTGAATGTGTAGGTGATTTTCTTTCCACAGGGCACCACAGTTCTCAAGTCTCCCAGTGAAGCAGACACCTTAAGACCTGCTCCTTCCAGCATGACATCAGAGACGGAAGGACGACGGACGCCTCTGTCCAGACGCAGAGAGAAGGTGAGTGTCTGACCGTAGCTCAATGCCTTATTCCCCAGGTAAGATGCTATATTAAACACAGAAGCACAAGAGTCAAGGAAATTACAATGCATCATTAAGAATTATGATATTGCCAATAATTCATAAAAAAATTATAATATCATACCGGGAGCAAACAGATAAGCAGGAAAGATCTCTTTAGAGATAACCTCAAGGTCTTTGTGAGTGAGAGACCACCTGAATTGCACTTGTGAGGAGCTCACACCTTGACCAGTGGCAGCCCGCCAGCCCTCAGGTCCTGTGAGACGAGACAAATGAAATGAACAAAGACAACTAAAACCAAATGAGATTTACTAAAACCAGAGGTTACACATCAAGCTCACCATTTTCAAAAGTTGAAGTGATGTTGTGAATGGAATATCCCTCAGCTGAAGAGCACACACTTGAATGGCCATTGCAAAAGCAGGGCAGACACTCCTCCGTATTATATGTAAGACGGCCATTGTTACGTGACCGACAGCTTGGCCTGCAGGAGAAGATCATTAATTAAACCAAACAAACCTGCATATTAATAGTCAGATAGCAGTCAGAGATGTAGGGCTCATTATTCTCACCTCAAAGGCTTACATCCATTGGGAGTCACTTGAGAGCCGTCATCACAACGGTCACACTTGTCTCCAGAAATTCCCTGTTTACACACACACCGTCCCTCATTGTTGCAGAACGGTCCTTGAGAACCTGAACAGAACAAAGCATACATGCATTTTGAACAACTAAACTACACTTTAACACTTAAGGCACTTAAGCCACAATTAAAAATGTATATCTAACCATATTTGCATTATATAAAAAAATATCAAAAACAAGTAGGCTAGCAAATATTTTAAAGAAATTTAGAGCATGCACACTTTTCTTTTTCTTTTCTTTTTTAATTAATGTTCTATATGCAGCATCAAATTATTTCACAAGATGAAGAAAACAATCAATTGCTTTTGAAAACATTCTAAAAGATAGTTCATCCCAAAAACTAAAATTCTTTCCGGTATGACTTGGAACACAACAGGAGAGTAAATAAATGTTCAGCTCACCTGCAGTGTTGCAGTTGCAAGGCACACAGTTGTCTCCTGCCCTCTGGTGGTGGTATCCTTCCTTACAGTTTTCACAGTGCCGCCCTTCTGTGTTTCTCTGGCAGTTTATACAGTACAGTCCTAGACGATCTGCTCTGCAGTACTGAGCTTTACCGTTACACGAACAAGCAGTGGAGGCTGCAAGACAACATGCCAAGATGAGTTACGATGTGTCAATAACTTTTCCCTGTTCAAAGAAGGGCTCATATCAGGGGTGATTCTAGGATTTCAATATTAGGAGGGCTCAGCCCCCAATGAGGGTATGATCTTTATATATATATATATATATATATATATATAGGCTACCTATCAAGTCAATCCCTCAATATTTCATTAATTTCTAATCATTTTAAATAACCAGCTTATATTCATAAATATTCATTGAGAATATAGACAGACTTTATAGTACTGTAAATGTCTAGATTGGCAATATGTGGGTAAAATATTTGTTTAAATATTATTTTTCAACACATAGTTTTAAACACTTTTTTTTTTTTTTTTTACTCTACATTTGTGCAGTAAAATTAACTTAAGTTCTTAGTCCTAAACTTAAGTTTAGTGGAGGATTTCTGTCACCTGGTGGAAACCACACACTTTTAACATGAAAATGACATGAAATTACCACTAAAACCAGTAGATGGCAGCAGAGGACCACTCATTAGCTAATTTGCCATTTCCACTCCCTTTTATAGTTCTTCTCATTTGTTTTGCTTTTGGATTTATTATAAAAAATGATTATCATAACAAATTGTAGCTATTTTATTGCACTAAAGTAGGAATTATAGCAAAAGTAGGAAAAGTCACAAAGTCTCATGCCCTTTAGATAAAAGGAATTTAAATAATTTCATAATTTAAACAAACAAACAAATAAATAAATAGCCCAGGTTTTACAGTGGATGGGAAACTACTCTTGAATTGCTCCCGCATCATATTATATAAACTGCATTTATGATAAAGAACTACACAGATGCAGACATCATAACAATTTATCAATAAATGCACACACGTAGTCCTCTGCTTCTGACGCTGCATGGCGCTGCGCCCCTATAAAGATGTTCCCAACGTTCTGTGGTTTAGGAATCTGCTGAATAACTTTTTACAGTCTTTAAAAAGAAAGCATCACATTGCTAGTTAACTGGCGCCAGTCAAGTTTTTAGTGGTATTGCTGTGAGCATGGGAAAGTAACATCTAAAGACCGTCTTCTAGCTATAAAACAGTGCCACCAATGCAGTAAATAACACCCCGCCCTAAGGTATATTCACTCTCTAGGATACACAGACAATTACTCAAACCCACAAACCATAAGCTACCAGAGCATACAATGACAAAACCACAAATGTCTGAGGATCAACAAGCATCTGAAAGACACACCGGACCTCCAGGGTGGACATCTTTTAAAAGGGAAAGAGAAATGCCCTCAGCTGTGTAAGCACATTAGATCATGTAGGATTACCTGCAATAAAACAGCCTCTATGTTCAGCCAGGCCAACAGAATGCTGAACACACAGACGATAATAGATGTTAAATAATAGACTGGCTTTGAGGGTAGGGCAAGCTCGCTCTTGTAGGTAATTTATCACAGCGGTATAATACGGTAATATCAAGTCAGCATGAACCAAACGTCATCCACTCAGACCAGACATTCCATTCCTTCTAATGTGGCAATATCAGGGTTCCACAGGTGAGCAACACAGGTAGGCAGCAACAACAGCAAAACCTAACCGTACAGTGGACCCTTTGTACAGACTGATGTTGCAATTTTATATATTTTCATAACAGCCTATACTTTGTGTTATATAACATAGGCATTAAATTAAAATAGTTAGCACTACTGTAAGGGTGTTAATAGGGCTGAGGGAGTGACTGCAATTAATTTTGATATTTTACTCTCTTTTGACTGCCATAATTACCCTCTATATATTTTTTTCCTCTTTTGGAAAGTTACGGAAACGCTATCATGGATTTTCTTTCGCTATTGGAGCAAATGGGAATGCAAAAATCATATTTGCTGTAGTCTCCTGAATTTACCCAAACATGACGAATTTCGCTTCTGAGCACCATGGAAATGTGAAAAGGGCCCATAACAATGCGAGTTGTTCATATTTATGGGGTCGTTCTCACAGAAAAGCAGAGCTCATGCACGAGATGCTGACTATAAGCAGCTGGATACGTAGCCTAGAAATCTAGACGCACCCTAGCGGCAGCAAAATGTATTTTTTTGTATCTTGATGTATCTTGATGCAGGTCTGGCTTGCCAGGCTACTGGATACGTGCAAATGTATTGAATGTTTACAAAGAAATACAATTAAAGCAGCGCAATGGAACGCAAAACAATGGACTTTTTTTCCCTAACATTTTTGTTCAGAATTGAATCACCATTTGTATCGCCTTTTAGCCTAGTCCTATAGCCTATTGTTGTAATATACTGGCATAATATGTTACATCTAAATAAAGCCTAGTCCTGTAACAAAAATGTGTTTTTTTTTTTGTTTGTTTGTTTTTTAAGTAGCCTTTAAAAAAAAAAAAAAAAAAAATCTTAAGTCGTATTAAAGCATTGGTCATAACTGTAAAAAATAAACGAAAAAAAGAAAAAAAGAAGCAAAGGTCGTTAGTCATAGACACTGACTGCATTAATAATAATTATATAATTTACATTTTTAAAGAACAGTTTTTAATATATTTTATGATCAGAACACTGATTGACATTACATGCTCGCTGTCTATTTTTACATTCATAATACAAGTTTAAAATCATACCAGTTTAAAATCACATCACTAGCCTTCATGAAAAGTATTGTGGTAATGGTTAGGCTATTGTTATGGTAGGTAGCCTATATGAGGTAGGCCTAATGTCTCTCTAGCCTATGTAGGCTATGTTTGTTATTTGCTTATATTATATATTATAATCAAGAGTAGGCCTACATGCAGGTATAAAGTGAGACACTTTCTGATCACTGTCACTGATGTTATACGATGCCAGATAGCCTATACCCCTCAATAATACAATATCATTTTGCATGGTTAATATATGAAGAGAACAGAAAAAGAAGGAAAAAAAAAAATAAGAAATGATAATTCAAAACCTTACTTTAGTTGTCCCATTTGGACACCTTATTTAAAGCTTTCTTAGACTGGAATTTATTCTACAATCTGCTTATCACATTCGGTGATTAGCCTACTGTCATAAAAAAGTCATGCCCACAAATCTGATTTTCAGCAATAGGTCTAACGTTACTTAATTAAAATAGGTCTACTGCAAATTAAAGCCTTTATGTAGCTACCACTTGTCAACACACTAATGTAGAAAAAAAATTAACAGACAGGCAAAACTTCACTTACATCGAACTGTCCCGTGAACTGGATACCAGATGCAAGCTACGCACAGAAAGATCCAACTGCTCTTCATTTTCCACATCCAAGAAACGAGATTTAACGGCACGTTGTCTCTTTTATAGTGTCAGGTCGATATTAAGGATATTGACGGTCCTCAGCGGAGACGGACACCTAACGGTTGTGCCAGCTGATCCCTGCGCGCGCATTTAACAACTTCCAACTTGACAAGCGCGGGCACGTCAAGCTCCGTGTCTCAACTGTATATTTACTCACGAGTGATTCACAGAGATACGTGCCTGATAGGAAATGTATCATGCCATTCCTAACATAAACACGTGTAGCGCCTAGCTACCAGAAGTTTAGAACACAGCACGAGAACAATTAAACCCATTGTTTTAAACCTATTTAGATATAGGCCTAAGGGTGCTATTAAATGTAGCCTATTAATGCTTGAGGCTGTGCTCTGTTGTGCTTCACATGCCAGATCTATAGGACTAGGCCTATTGTTATTAATAAAGTGACAATGCAACAGCTTTCAAACTGAATAGAAGTAGCTAATTCAATTAGAAGTTATTTTCTTAGAAATGTATTACTTAAATTCATTTCTACATATTTTTGAGAAACATTTATGCAATTAATAAAAATAAATATGATATGACTAAAATAAAAAACTAAAAACTAAAACATTTTCATGTGTGTACAAAATGTAATTATTATTTTCAAGAGTTTTCAAGTATGTTTTTGAGGTAATATATGGGCCTATATATAAATATAACTTAAGATTTTTTTTCTATCTATCAGTACAGTAGACAGTAGTTTTTACTATCTATCTATCTATCTATCTATCTATCTATCTATCTATCTATCTATCTATCTATCTATCTATCATCTGTCTGTCTGTCTGTCTGTCTATCTATCTGTCTGTCTGTCTGTCTGTCTGTCTATCTATCTATCTATCTATCTATCTGTCTATATTGTTGTTATTATTATCATAACATTTCTTCTATTTATTTAAAGTCTTTTTATTTATTTATTTATTCATTTATTTATTTATTGGACTGAATTGTTAGAAGTTCACACCATGGCAAGAGAACCACACCCAAACTGAAGAACAAACCACCTAACTGAAGCCATAGACATGTAGCAATCATAAACATTCTGAGATTGCAGTTTTCTTCTTTATCACAAAGATCCACAATGAGATTGCATTTCAAGTTTGGGCACATCAAAAACTTTCACATATATCAAGTGAATTTAAAGAACGAAATATAGGCATAAAACATCTGGAAAGTGCCTCACTTTTTGTGAGGGATCTTGTTTGGTATTCGGCATTTGTGTCTTACAAATGAATGAATGTCTAATCTGAATTGGCAGTGAATCACTGTCATGTTAAATTGGGTGTATGGGTCCTGACTCACTGTGGCACGGAATCATATGATGTTTGCCATCTTTTAATCATATATATTGAAAATGAGTAATAAATAGTTCATCTTTGATATAGATCATTCGATCTTTGACCGTCGCTTAGAAATCAAAACCACAGCTGTCATCAAAATACCGGAGCAAACTGAACTGCTCTGGAACAGTCACACTGTAGAACAGCCAAATATATTCCACTCATGAAAAATCCAAAGCCTCAGGGCAGTGAATTTTCTAGTGTGTGCAGTCGGCTACGCCCTGTCATGAACTCCCCGAGAGGAAAGGAGAGATGCTGGGCTGAGTCAGAGGTGTCTCAGCTACGCATTACCAAAACACACCCAAACATCCAGTGCCACACATCTTTATCTTCCACACCTTGTTCCTCACACAGCCCCACCTAAAACCTCTGCAGGAAAACATGCTCAGGCCCTTTCCCTCCGGCTGCAGAGAACAGCATAGAGTACATCTACCTCTCGCAGGACTCTGCCAACACCACACCCTCACACACAATGTAACGGGACAGGAGAAAGAAACAGCACTGAGGGTCATCAACATACAAGAAATAACCTGCCTCTCAGCTACATCAAGCAAAACACTGCAATATTCATATCATGTGCTCCATAAAAGTTTTGCACCAACCGACTGGAGTGAATATGTGGCCCCAGTAGGAGTTTGGACATTTATGTCACATTTTAAAATGTATGACTATCAGTGTATTAAATTAGCCTATGGCATAAGAAAAAGCAAAAAGTAGCCTAAAAAGCAAAAATAATAAAATAAAATAAAATAAAATAAAAAACTTTCAAAACAAAACATTTCCCAATTTTTTTTAAGTTTTAATTTAATTGTCTTTTTTCTTTTTCTTTAATTGAGTTTATTTTGTCATATATTTGGACAAATTAATATGACATACACTCTTAAAAATAAAGGTTCTGAAAAACTGTTTTCTCAGCAATGTCATAGAACCATTTTGGTTCCCCAAATAACTTTTTAGTGAGGTCTTTTAATTCTTAAAAGAACAATTTTTATTTATTTATTTATTAGTGTGAAGAACATTTTCAAAATGTACAGAATCTTCTTCCACTATAAAGAACCTCTTGTGTAATTGAAAGGTTCCATGGATGTTAAAGTTTCTTAATGGAACCATCAATGCCAATAAAGAACCTTCATTTTTAAGAGTGAGCTTTTCAATATTGTTTATTATTATTATTTCAATAAGTCAGTCATTTTGTGTTAAAAGAAACTTAACTTCAGTTGAACGACCATAAAAATGATGAACTCTGCAGATGATATGTGCACATGATAGCTCTTTTCAATCCAGTCATCAGTCTGGTGGATTTTGAGAAAAACCTTCTTTATTTCTTTTTTTAGAGTCATGACTGCCAGCACATTAAAAGAGAGCCTCTTATGTCAAAGATGTAAATGACTTTTGGAAATACTAAGTTGCTTACAGTCTGTTAAGGCCAAAAAGGGCACAATGCTTTTCATTATGTGTATAGTTCACATTTTGTACTTTCAGGCTTGAGGAAGAGAAAAACACATTTAACATCGAGTTTGATGAGTATGATGTGCAACCGCATCCGATGATGACCGCTGAATCATAGCGAAGTCTTACTAAATGTAGTGATATTGCTAATAGTGCTGATTTTGTGTCTCATGAGTGAATCTGTCTGTAATTCTGACCAACAAGATTTGGTAATGACTCTGTGTCATTTCCTGCACAGCAATAAATACTGTTTACTGCACTGCTATAATGAAATGAATATGGTTCGAATTTAACGTTTAATTACTGAATTGTAAAGAATCAATCTTCAGCAGGTTATCATTTTTTTTAACAGGGGTCCAGAAACCCACATAAAGACACAAGAGGGTGCTATAGGTGGCCCATGGACAATTCGAGACAAAAAACGTTTTAGAAAATGTATTTCTAAGGGTTATTAAAGTCAGCATTTTATTTAAATATATACTATCATTCAAATGTTTGGGGTTGGTTAGATTTTTTAAATAAAACTACATATTTTATGTTCACCGAGACTGCATTTATTTGATCAAAAATACAGTAAAAACAGTAATAATATGGAATATTAGTTTTAAATAACTTCTATTTTTAAATACTTTCATTTTTAATGTGATGGCAAAGCTGAATTTTCATTAGCTCATTCCTCCAGTCTTCAGTGTCACACAATTCTTCTTCAGAAATCATTCTAATATGGCAATTTTTTCCACTTTCTTATTTTTATTAATGTTGAGAACAGATGTGCGGCGTAATATTTTATGGAAACTACATCTTGAATGTTATTCAATTGACAGTAAGAAATAAAAAACAAATCTGCATAAATTAAATGTTCATGCCTTATACAGTTTAAATGTTTTTTTTTTATACATATAGTTTATACTTGTATAGAATAAAGGCTCCTTACAATATCTTCATACTTGAGGGTTCTTGCATGGCCTCAAAAGTTTTAAAACCTCCAAAAGTGTACAAACCGTACCCATCTTATTTTTCAGGTAAAAGCGGGCGTGGCCATTTGTAATTTTAAAGTGTCTGGCTTCTGATGTCATTCACTTCCAGTTATTTTTATCTGTCGCCTGCAAAACTGCTCATTATGTTGCTTGATATTGCAAACTGGATGTTTTCAAAGAACATAGCGGTTTTCCTCATGGGGACCAAAAAAAAAAGTCCTGGTATTACTATTCTTATGGGGACATTTTGTCCTCACAACGAAAGAATATCTGAACCACACACATGCACATACACACACACACACACAAATTGAATTCAACAAAGAAAATGAAGCAAAATCACACGCTGACGAATCCTGTAATAACCACTGTTTATTATTCAAATGTTACGCTCGAATTTACAGGCAAATGGGTAACAAGCAGAGGTGTGTCAGGTCCTGTGAGTGTGTTTATGAATACCTTGATTAAAACAGAGGGAAGGGAGTCTTTAAAAACCATTACACTCTCTAGAACCAAAGGATCACATAAAGACTTGTGCAGCAAACACATACTCTAACTGTAGAACAACAGATCACAAATACTTGATACATTATAAATTAAAAATACTGTTTATACATAAACGTGTACGTGTTGCACTTATGTCCGCAGTGGTAGAGTGGGGAGGTCTATAATATGTCTGATGTTTTATAGTGGCACTTTCCATAGTTGAATCTCCATGTGACATTATCGGCTGAGGAACCGCTAAACTCAGCAAACCTGTCAGAGTAAGACTGTCACTGAAGGAACTACGGATACGGTAACAGTAAGAAACAAACAGTGAAATGTACTAAATCATCATTTGGACTTTAAAGACCTCTTTAACTTAAAATGCAACGTCCACATTTAGAGGATTATGTCCAAAAGTTTAGGCACTAAAATAGATGGTTAACTAGCAACACGTGATTAAGCTTACCATCTCAAGTAAAGCAAATCATTCCGATAAATATGAAATATTAGAGACAAATGTGGATGTTCAGACATGATTGGGGGATGTACAAGTTAAAGGGTCAAGACATTACGCGTCACCATCCGCTGAAAATGAACCACAAATAAAATAAATGATAGAGCTATGATGCAACACTGAGCCATGTATACAGGCAAGCGTATTATACCACAGAATATATATATATATATATATATATATATATATATATATATATATATTTATATTATATATATATATATAACATTTATATATAACATTTTGGCAGATTTTTTTTTCTTTTTTTCTCATGAATGAACTGATGAGGTGGCTGGTTAGATCTTGGGTTTAAAATCAGCCGTTCCTGAATCATTTAAGCATATTTACACAAATAACAATTCCTTAACTCTATATTATAATAAAAAAGGAAAAAAAAAGAAAAAAAAAACATTCACACAAAAATATAACATTTGAAATAATTATTAGCACCAGTGTATTCAGATAAAAGTCTTGCTACGCCAATGTACAAAGTTGCATAGTGTTGAGTTTTGCTCATGTTAATGTGATTCGCAGAACACCTGTAATAAGCAGCAGCGTCTGAAAAAATAAAAACGAACACAAAACTGAAATGTCTCACAACCATGAAATGTATGAAATCAGCTGAGCCATGCAGGGACTTCTAGTACTGAACAATTTATATACACACGAGCTGAAATACTGTATTTACGTGTACGACTCACTCTCGACGCGCTTTATCAGTACCAAACCTAGCACGAGGGGCGAAAGGAGATGCGCATTACGAACAAATTAAGATTCCTTCACTGTTAGCTTTGAGCGTTACCGATGATGATATACACTAGCTTAAGTAGCAAACTTCCCACAACAAACGTCTTGGCTTATGATTGAGTCATATAATTCTGATTCTGTGGTAAAGATCAGAGAGGTTTGAGAGGAAGAGCTGGAGGTGGTGCAGTCATGTGGGTTTAAGGTCACTAAAAGCTGGCTATAACGCACACACACAAACACACAAACACAAATACGCACACACACACACACACACACACACACGGCTGGTGAGCGCCATTGCTTGGAGTTCTCTTCACGTATCATTTCTGCATATCAAAAAAAATTAAAAGCTGCTTTTGTCTTCTGTTTGTAAAACATGATCTCGAAGACACGTGTAGAAATACAAACAAACAATAACCTAATAAAGGAAATAAAATGCAAATAAGAGATTTTGAAAGGAAACACAGCCTGTTTTGGTTGAGGGTGGTGTCTGATGAGGACATTGAAGAACACAGGGAGTGTAGCGTGTGGCGTGGAGGTTAAGGCTGCTCTAGAGACGGAGTGTTGAAGCAGCCTGCCGGCAGAGTGTTCTTGATGTCGTTGAGGTTAGCAATGTCCGCTCGAATCTCTCGGATCTGACGGTCGTAGTCGCTGATCATGTCCTCCTGGCTCTTGGCGACGTCATTCAGCTCCTTCAGCTTCCTGTCCAGCTCACTTCCTGCCATCTTGTCCTTGGCGTCTTTTAAGGCGTTATCGATCTGATTCAGCTTGCTCAGATCCACCTTGTCGATGTTGCCTGGAAGAGGATAAGGTAGTGTTGTAATTTTGTGTGCTAAGACGTCACTACATTTCACAGAACTACATTCTTCTTGCACAATTTAATGGGGAAATGAAATTGATTACTGATACCAAGTGGAGTTATTAAAGGGATACTTCACCTCTGGAAAGATGAATGTGTATTTAAAATGGGTCATTTATATAGAAGAAATGTGAAATAATTTTTGAATTTGGAGCTTTCTAGACTGAGAAAAGCCAGAAAATGTATTTTTGGCTTATGTGGATGAAAGACAACAACTCCCAGAATGCACTTGCTTCGCTGCCCTAGGAGGCCACTCCCAAGCCACGCCTACCGGTAAGAAAGCGCAGGCTACTAGTGAGTCTCCGTGACGAGTCTGCCCGGGATTTCGAGATCGCCCAAAATGTCCGGGATTCGGATTTTGCGTTCTACAGTCGCCATTCATTATGTTTACTGTGACGAGCAGGACGAGACTGAGGGCCGTGGGAGAACGGCGCGAGGCCGGTGGCGTGATTACTGATGAGCGTGTGAGACGCACCGGTATCATATCTCTCACGGAGGAGCGGGAATTTTCTTAGCAATGTTAAAACGCACATCAGCCGATCACTTGTTTAGCATTCATGTAAACACTACATTCAGATTCACCAATCGGAATGAATTCAGTTAGACTCTCCCGGACATTTTGGACGATCTTGATGGCCGGACATGTCCGGGAAAAAGAGGATGGTAACCCCGACTACTCGGCTTTCTCCACAGAACAAGAGCCTGCTAGCTTAGCTTCCAAAAAAAGACTGACACTGTGTACATTCTGTGAGTGAGATCCCACCCTCTATGGGCGGGTTGAAAACATGCGGGACAGCCCCTACTACTGGCTGTAGTCTTTAGCCTCTGGCCAAAAAATCATCCGATGACGCAAAATGACGATTTTTGCGTCATCGGAGGATTTTTTCCAGACAAAAAAATACATAAATCTCTCATCTCAGGGGGATATGAGGGAGGAAAGCACGGTAATTCGAAAATACTACAGGTTTTCTACTGATACAAAGCTTAATGCTAAATCCTGAAGTAACCCTTTAAGCTAAAAATCAAGTTAAACATTTTCTTTTCTTTGCGTTTTCAGTTAACAGCTAACAGCTTAGCCTATTAGCTTACCAGTGTTAGTTTAGTATTATGTATATACTATACACAATATTTTGAATAAGCACTTTATATATTCTCAGTTTATCATTTTAATTTTAGTTTATTTTAGTTTTTTCTATTTGGTTTTAGTTTAATTTGATTTCACTTTCAGTACTTCAAATTAAACCTATTTTTATATATATATATATATATATATATATATATATATATATATATGTATGTATAAAAGACAAGAATATAAAACATTTTAGTTTTAGTTTTTCATTCAAATTTTATGATAATTGGAAAATCTTGCATGATCTTGCATGGAACAGGAAATACACAGTTAGGATTATTTCAAGCTAGTTGAAATGCTTAAAACGCAGAAATGAAAATGATTCGTTTTTGTCACAAAAATGTGGATTATTGATTAGCAACTAGATAGTCTTACCGAGCTGGCTTAATAATTCATTGATTGTGCTCAGCACTGTCCTGACAGCATTTTTGGCTTTTCTGGCATTGCCCTCAGCTTCTTTAGCATTATCAGATGCCTGTGAAGAACAGCAAAGTCAATCAAAATACAAAGTCTGCAATGAGGTATTAAAACAAGTGGTCGACAAAAAGTCCAAAACGCACCATGGATGCCATCATCATGTCAGCGTCCGCCTCTGCTTTCTTCTTCTCTAACTCTTTCTCAGCAGCTGTGAGCTGGTCCATCATATTGTTCACATCTCCATCCAGTTTCATGGTGTCCTCAAAAGCTTTTTCTGCATCTGTCTTAGTCTTCGCCGAACCCTAAATTAGAAAAACGCAAATCACATAATAGTTTAGAATATATAGGCAACTCTTTGATAAAGAGGAGCCATGTGGCTTAAAACATCACATTTGGTAAGAACATGCAATAAACAACTGTGGTGTGACTATTTGATGAAGATACAGACATCCCAGGACTTTATGCTTGTGATATTCTTCATCAGAAACTCAACATGTACCTTCTGTACGTCATTAGCAATTTTCTCCGCTTCCTCTGCCTTTGCTTTAGCCTCTTTAGCATCTGCGGCAGCGTTGCCTAAAGCCGCCTCTGCTCGTCGGGTCTTCTCATTGGCTTCATTGATTGTCGCATTGATTTCTGGGATTCGCCTCATGGCATCCTCAGCAGCAGTTTTGTTGTCATTCACTCTCTTGTCGAAGTCTAAAAGTGAGACACAAATATTAATGAATATCTAAATAAAAAAATAAAAAAATTTATGTATATATTTGTTTAGACATAATAGATAAAAAAATATTTATTTTCTTTTTTTTAATCATTATTTTAGAAACGCCCTCACCTCTGAGGTTGTTCAATATGTCCTGGGCCTCTTGGAAGGTAGATTTGCCTTTTTTTGCTGCCTCCTCAGCCAAAGCTTTCGCTGCGTCTGCACGTGCCAACAGCTGATCAGCCGTCTAAAGAAGACAGGGGCAGAAAGAGAGTTGGACAACACAGTATATATTGGGTTTCTGCACCACTCTCTTCAGTGACTTGACTGGCTAACACTCTGTAAGTACAGAAATTCTGTACTGACAAGAAATATACTGTTTATCAGGAACATTCACTTCTAAGAATGACAAGCAATACTGTGGGTGAACAAATACACAATATTATTAACATCCAGTCTTAAAGTAATCATGAAAGTGCTATTTATAAAATGCCAAACTTTATCAAACATCTCAAAAAGTTAACTTACACTCTGAGCAGGTTTCACAAGCACAATGTCTGAGTTCATGGTTCAGCTCTTTAATTAAGAACGTGACATTTAACTCAATCAGATTAGGATGAGACTATGGACTATGACCAGTGGTATCACTCGTCTCTCATCAGTATCATTTATGTGGCTCCTGGGCCTCATGGCATGAGCTCCACTCATCTTTTCTTATTTTAGACCACCATGACTGCGTTTTGAAAACAAATCTCATACAGCCGAGATAAAACAAGTACATTAAAGTCAAATCTCACGTACCTGTTGCTCAGTCTTTCCTTTGTCCAGTAGTTTGCGGACCTCTGTCTCTTTGCCCCTCAGGTCCTCTCTCAGGTCGTTGTACTCCTTCTCGGTCTTGTCTATCAGTTTGTCCAGGTCTGATGCCTCCTTCTTAATCTTATTAGCCTCATCCTGTGGAAAACACAATTCAAGAGAATTTGATTATAGAAGCATCCAAGATGATTGTGTAAATTCAGCAAGAATTAGAAAAAGTTCTGAAATCAGCACCTCTAAAGTTTTGGTGTCGACTGTAGGCAAGCTGGTCAGGTTAGCATAGATCTTCAGAGCTTTGTTTCCTGCCTCTTCTGCTTCAGCGTGTAATTTAGCAGCTTGTTTCTCCAGGTTCTTGGCCAGATCTTTTGCTTCAATATATCTGAGCACATAAGAACAGCATCTTCATTGTAAAGCATGACCATCTGCATTTAAGATCTCTAAACACATTCTTAAAATCAGAATATAAAATGTATAATAAAATTAAAACATGATATATGGAGAATACACACATATACATACAAACATACAACAATTTATAATAATGATATTTGAAACTTATTCTAATTTACTTTATATCCTCAGCTACTGGCTGAACAAAAATTGTATCATTTGTAAGATGCTTTGGTTAGAAAGAAAGTCTTATAAAATGTGATGTCCAGAACGTACTTCCTGTTGAGATCTTCAATGTCGCTGCTTGTCTTGTTTTCACCATCGAGCGCCTTCTTTAACATATTATAAGCCTTCGTGGAAGTGTCATTTGCATCCTTTGCAATCTTTTCAATCTGATCGGCATCTGCTTTATGTCTGTGCAAAGAGCCACAGAAAAGGTTATATAAAACTGTGTTTGGTGGAATGAAAAAGTCATGTTAACACTGAAATGTCCTAACTCACTTTTCTGACAGTTTACGGGCTTCCTCTGCCAGAAGTGTCATATTATTTGGATCTCCAGAGCTTGTGGGTATTTTAATGTCCTAAAAGTCAAATAGAAGGAAAATTTAGAGACATTTTAATGGACTCCACAATCATTAGCTCAAGTTGTTTGTGGAATATTACGACATGCTCTCTTGGCGACGTAATCTCACCACTTTACTGATGGCCTCTTTGGCTTTGTCCAGTTCCTCTCTAGCAGTGTTGATCAGGTTCTCTGCATCACGGACTCGGTTACGTGCTCTATCTGCCTGCGTTCCCGTGTTGTCCACAGTGTTCTTGATGTTCTGCAGTCTGTTCCACTGGTTGTTCAGGGTCTTGTTGATGTTGTTTAGACGGTCCAAAAGGCCTTTATCCACTTCTGTATGATAATAGTGAAAGATAACAGAATCATTATGATGTAAAATGAAATATCTGCTCTATAATCAGTCAATTTCTTTTTTAAACATTTTTTTTCTTATTTTATGAAGGTAATCAACATGATGTCAAATTAAATGGCTTAGATGAAAACTAATTATTGAAATATTTTGAAAATTTCCACACTGACATGCAATACCTTTGCTAGCCTGAGCCTCTTCCAGTAAGTCCATTATTGTTTTCTCTGCCTCCTTAAGTCTGTCCTCAAAGGCCTTGTCACTCACTGTATTCTCACTGTTGTCCAGATTATCGATCAAATTCTGAAGTTCAAGAAGCTTCTGTCTCTGCTGGTTCACCTGCACAGAAAGAAAACAGACGTATTAGAAGCCGTCTCTTCTGTTATAAAACAAACAGTGCTGGATTCATAAGACAACCTCATACCTTGTCTCTGACCAGGCTGTAACAGTTGGGACACTGCTGGCAGCCTGGAGTGGAGCGGTTGTAGAAGTAGTTCTCCTCACACATGTCGCAGCGACTTCCCACAAAGCCTGGGCGACAATGACAACGGCCATCTTCCTTGCACTGTGCCGACTGAGAGCCTTCTGGGTCACAGTCACAAGCTGCAAAAACAAACCAATGGTAAATGGAACAAATCTAAAATGCAAGATAAATTAAACAGTAATATTGCATTTAGTAGAACTGCTGACGAGGCAAAACAGCAGGAAACCGTACGTTTGCAACCCGACGAACTGAATCCAAAGAAGTTGACCTCACAGCGCTCACAGTGTTGACCTGTGACCCCAGGCTGACACTCACATTGGCCACTTCCGATATCACACTGGCCATTTGTGGAGCCAATAGGGCTGCAGTTGCATCTGAGGAAACAAATTCAAAGATTTTAAAGGTTTCAAAAACATGCAGGATGTTCAACATCCTGTTCGCAATATGGTATCAATGATATACGTAAAGAGAGTTAGATTGAATACCTTTCACAGCCTTTGCCGCTCTGTAGGTTGTAGAATCCGGGCTCGCATGCACCACAGTCTCTGTTAATGACATGTGGAAGACACTGACACTGGCCCGTCACCTGAGAGCAGGTCGTCTGCCTGTCTACTGTACCGTATGGAGAACACGAGCACGCTGCAGAGGTGGTCAAATAAATATGTTATATAATAATAATAATAATAATAATAATATTTTACAAAAACATTCAAAAGTTTATGGTTGGTAAGACTATGTTTTTATATAATAGGCATAAGCATATTATAGCATAATATAAAAAAATTATCTTATGCTAACCAATGCCACATTTGATATAAAATGCAGTAAAAACAGTAACATTATTACAATTTAAAATAACTATTTTCTATTTTAATATATATAAATGCTTTCTTTATTCCTGTGAAGACAAAGCTAAGTTTTCAGAATAATTAATCCAGTCACATGATCCTTCAGAAATCATACTAATATGCTCAAGAATAAATTTTTTTCAGTATTCTTTGTTGAATAAAAAGTTCAAAATAACAGTGTTTATTTGAAATAGAAATACACATACTTGCTTAATAAAAGTATACATTTCTTTAAAAAACCACCCAATCTTTGAATGGTAGTGTGTCTACAGTATATACAAAAAAATTATATTCCTTTAAGCTGGCACAACATGGTTTTCTAGCTCTGAGAAAGGTAAAAAAAAAAAAAAAGCTCTTTGTTCCCATTCAACTCACCTTTGCATTTGTCAGCTACATTTGCGGCACGTGCATCGCCGTAGAAACCCTCTTTGCAACGGTCGCAGAAAACGCCGGCAGTGTTGTAGATGCACTTGAGGCATTCGCCTGACTCTCGGTTACAGTTGCCCACAGCGTTGGGGTCGATGTTGTTATTGCAACTGCAGGCCTGGCATGTCCTGGATCGACCTTTTTCACCAAGAGGGTCCCCAAAGAAGCCGTCGTCACATAGTTCACATCGTTTACCTGGACACAGTTAAAAGTTTGGATGATTATATGCTGTAATACTTACTATAAGTTGTATACTGTATAAGCTCTAAACTCATTGAATGCTCTGAATCTGTACCTGTGGTTCCAGTTGGGCAGTTTGTACAGACCACCTCTTTGGTCTTGGGCACCACAGCACACGTGGCACCCTCTGGGCAGGGACAGAGTTTACAGTCTGAAGAAGTGCCAACCGTAGAATCACCATAGAATCCATCCTTACACCTCTCGCAGCTCATGCCGGCGGTGTTGTGCTGGCAGTTACACATTCCTGGAAGTACAAAACAAAGACGCTTTGTAATACCACACATCACCACAAGATGGCAACGTTATATTAACACAAAGCCAAAAGTAGCACTAGTACTACTCTGATTATTACTGCAGTTTAGTATGTTTATAGTGAATTTTGGGTAAGCATGGAATACCTAGAAAAGACTCAATCTATAGTCTGTATTTGGCCTTTCTGGTGTATCTTCATTATGGATTAAGATCTTTGTACCAACTTTCTGGGTAAAATAACAAGTAGTGACACTATATAATTAAATTCATGTGTAGTATATTTCAATGGCTTTTATGTTGCATGCATCAAGAGCACATGACCTTCCGTAATGCCCTCATCTAGATAATAAATACTGTAGGCTTGAGTCTCCTGAGAGCAGATAAGTAAATGATACATCAACACTAAGGCAATGCAATCCAAATAAGTCAGTTGTGATGACAAACCTGTCACAGGGTCACATGTGTCACTGTGTCTGTTGCAGTTGCATGGCTCGCAAGGGCTAAAACGGCCCTGCTCAGGTTGGCTCCTCCTATATCCCAGATCACAGTTCTCACAATGCTGCCCCACGTAACCCTGAGGACACGTACACTTCTCAACCCAACGAGCTGGAGTTCCAGCGCCACGGCGGGCGGTCACAAGGGACACGTTGTCTAAATAACCAGCACCTACAGCAGAAATTTTATTAAGTAAGTTCAAGTACCAGTTAAAATGCCCTTAAGAGTCTCGGCAACAGAACTCAAGGTCATCATTATCAAACAGAAATCAAAACACATACATATTTTGTCTTCATAGAGCGACTAAAAACAAAAGCTTTTCTTCAGTGAATTAGTAGACGTACTTCTTGCGCTGTAGGTTCCACGGATCATGATAGAAGTCAGATTGTGCAGGAGTTTCTGGAAGTCGGCATGTTTCATTGTGGGTCTCCAAGGGTAGTCAGTGGTGTCATGGAGTCTGAATGACAAAATAGATGATATTTAACATTTCAAGCAAATGGACAGCAGATAAGCTACATATGTGCATAAATCAATTCATTTGCAAAAGATTGAGTTGAATATGAAATCTAAATATTTCATCTTTACAGCAGAACTATGTTTTAAAATCTTCTTTTTTATTTATTTAACTGTCAGAATAGCCACTAGAGCCATTATAGAGTATTTGAATGTGTTGATGTTAATGATGAAAACAAATTTAGATTCATCACAATTAAATACTGGCCCTAGTTTAAAGGGCACCTATTATGACTCTTTTCACAAGATGTAAAATGAGTCTCTGATGTCCCCAGAGTATGTATGTGAAGTTTTAGCTCAAAATACCCAACAGATCATTTTTTTTACAGCATGTTTAAAGTGTCATTTTTGGGGGCTCAGAAAAACGCGCTGTTTTAGTGTGTGCCCTTTAAATGCAAATTAACTGCTGCTGCTGGCACAGGGGGCGGAGCCTGACGAGCACGCGCTCAGAGCCAGGACAATCTCATCTGATAATATCAGAACAGAAACTCTCAGTTGCGGTGTTCATTTCGACTCGGAGTCGGACAATAATGCCCACAGAGCCAGAGAATATATGCTGTATGGAGATAGAACAGGTATAGTTTAGTTTAATTATGGTTATAACTTATTTGTTATCTGCTGTTATCCACAATTAATACAAGCCTGCTGTAGCAGACCCTGTCCGAATGATGACCAAAATATACTGATGAGTTCAATGGAGTTTATTGTACATCACACAAAAGATGAAGCGTTAGTTTTACTCCAGAGAATCACAGTAAGAGCTGAATAAACACAGTATAAGAAGTGAGCATTAAAGTCTTATCCATAAACTCTCTCTCTCTCCCTTTCATTATCATCAACATACACAGCGAAGTACACAAAACACTCATTACAACTAACAGTAAACATATATACACACCTTTTCAGTGGGTGCTTAATAAACTGGTAAACCTTATATCCGTAACATGACTCGATGAGCTGTCATAAAGTGCGCGCTCTCACTTTCATTTCTGCCGTGGTCAGTAACGTTAGTCCTGTCGCTCTGAAGACCGTAAGCTGGATCACAAACAGTACAGAGCCATCCTCGAGTAACAACGAGAGTAAATGAAGACTGCTATGCTCATTCTTACATCCAACAACAGCACACCTCAATCGCTTAGGAGACATTCTTGTCTACAGCTGCTCAAGCGTCGAAACAATGGCGGACTCTGTGTCCAGCTCACTCTATGCTCAAACTGTAGTGTCAATCAACAGTCGTGGGAGGGGCCAGTGCAAAGTGACGTCACATTGCCCCGAATCTGAGAACGGCTTGTTCTGAGACAGTGCTTATGATTTATGGGGATTATAAAAAAAAGCACTGGGTGGATTTTTATCATTATAGGGTGGTTGTGTACACACACTGCCAACACACATTTATGTTCAAACACCATGTAAAAGTGAATTTTGCATAATAGGTGCCCTTTAAATAAAAATCTAAATCAAATACATTACCTGAACACGAAAGTTTGTGTCTCCTCTCCAGGGTAGGAATTGCCCTGGGCAATAAGTGGCACAGCAACATGAAGCCCCGCCCCCTCCAGCACAACATCCTCCGCTGACAGTCGAGCATCATGTCTCTGAATCCTGAAGTTCAGCGTGAGGTTCTGACCATAGCTCAGCAGCTGATTACCAAGAAATTTCTCTACAGAAACAAAAAAGAAAACATCCCAGGTGATCAGACAACACATGTCCTGCTGTCATTCAATGTTCTGCCACTTTAACACAGAGGAAATTGCATCTGTTATTATACCTGGAGCCACAAAGTAGATGGGAAAGTAGTCTTCTGAGATGAGCGAGATCTCTCGAGAGCTGGGTGACCACTGCACGGGAACGCTGGAACCATCTCTCTGCTGTCCTTTCCAGCCCTCATCGTCTATTCAATGACATATATAACATATTTTATTCATTCTCCATGTTACAATCCTTTGGTTGACTTTACATTGGCACATTTGTTGAAAACCACATTCAAGAAATGAGTATATACAGAGTGTTGACTATTAGATGGATGCTCACCCCTGTCGAAGTTGGAGGTGATTTTGTGTACGCTGTAGCCCTCGGCGCTGTCACACACAGTGGAATGCTGGAAGCAGAAGCATGGAGTACATCCCTGAGGATTTTGGGGGTCCAGATTGAAGTAGCCCAGTTTACACCTGAGAGTAAGATGCAAAAGTGTATTAGCAATGGAGACAGGATGGCTGAATAGATGATTGGTAAAGCGGACTAGTTTTTCAACTACAACCCAAATTAAACACACTTGAACCAGGTAATCAAGGTATAAGCGTACTAGAAACTTCCAGGCAGGCATGTGGAGGCAAGCTGGAGCTAAACTCTGCAGGACAGTGGCCCTCAAGGAGCAGGTTTGGACATATCTGGTTTATGTAGATTTATCTTTAATTTGTGATTATTTTAGTTTGATTTAATATTTGACAACATGTTTCTGATGAGGGATGTTTCAATTATTTTCATTATGGTCATGCCAATTATTTATTTGAAATACAATTACTATTCCAGTTTTATTCATCTAGATTTTACTTCATTTGTAAAAAACCTTCTCACAAAAGGTGTTGTGAAATGTTGTGCAATGTGATTTATACAGCATTAAATGATTGAGAAATACGGTTTTTGGATTTGTATGCAGGCCACATGTTAAGTCCTAACATGTGGAGTGAGTGAAGTAAAGTAAACGGGTCATCAGTTAACATCAGTGAGATCATCGCTGAGCCTCTAAAAACAAGCCACACATTAATCAAGAGCTGGAGCTTCAGCCACACTCTCTTTAGTCCTTCTTGAACCTGTCTTTCCATTTCTCCCCCTCTGTCTGTCTCATATGAGTATATACTGCAGGGATTATCCTGTCCATGTGTGGCCAAACTCATGGCTGAGAGGAATGTCACAGTCGACATGTGAGTGAAAGAGTAGAGTTTTCTTTATGCAAAGTGCAAAGCGAAGACAGGCAGGAAAGCTGGGATTATGCTAAATCAAAATGGAAATGGCAAATACTTAGGATGATTGTTTAAATTAGGGTTTGGCAATTAAAAAAAATCATGATATACAGTTTAATTAAACAAAAACAAAATAATAAATAAATTGTTTTAATTTCTGTACTTTATTCTAATGTTTCTTATCATTAAACATTCAAAAGTTTAGGGTCAGAAGGATTTTTTGAAAGAAAATGATTATTCAGCAAGGATGGATTCAATTCACAATTTATAATTTTACAAAAAGATGAATATTTTAAGTAAATGCTGTTCTTTTGATCTTTGTATTAAAAAAATGTAAATCCTGGTTTACACAGAAATATTAAGCAGCACAACTGTTTTCAACACTGATAAGAAGAAATGTTTCTTGAGCACCAAATAATCATATTAAAATGATTTCTGAAGGAACATGTGACACTGAAGAATGGAGTAATGATGCTGAAAATTCAGCTTTGCCATCATAAATGACATTTTTAAATATATTAACAGAAAACAGTTATATTAAATTGTAATACTATTTCATCAATTAATATGTAATACTATTTTTTGATCAATAAATGCAGCCTTTGTGAGCATAGGAGACTTCTTTAAAAAAAACTTTTGAACGATAGTGTGTAGTTATGATTAATTGCATTAATTTTTTATTGTGTATTTAAAATATCACACTTTATTAAAGACTCACAATGAAATATGTAGAGATGGCCCATCACAGTCACCAAGCTAGTTAAACTTTGGTGACTGCAAGTCTGGAGGCCCTACATGGTCTGGCTGAGGGCTCTCAGCTGGGAAACCTTTGCCATCCCTGAGCTATTTTCTCTTCCATCTGACACTGAGAGTCCTAATTCTGTTTCTCAGACACACACATGGCCTCATATCCTCCGTGTGTCACCCACATAGGGACTTTCCATAAGAAAATGGTGTAGACGTCAGGCAGCCCTTTTAAACTTCTGTTTAATAAAAGCTTTGACAGACATCCTCATAACAGAGCAGGAGCTGAAAGGTGGACCATCTTTATGGGGCTTCTGAGGGGATGATGTAAGAGTTAATTCTGTTGATGACTACCTTCTAATTTGAGAACATATTAAACAAACCAAGTAATTATAACTTTTGTCCTTGTGAACAAGTCAAGTATGGACAATGCTAACAGCGCAGGGGTGTTTAAAAAGCCACAACAGTTGCCATTGTGTGTGTGTGGGTGACCATGTGCATGGATGTTTTGTAAAGTAAAGAATCTGACCTGTCACAACTGAATCCATCCACATTTTCCTTGCACTGGCAGCGTCCAGTCTGGACATCACACTCCTGCGTGCTTCCAGCCGGATTACAAGAGCAGGGTCTGTAGAGGGAAAAGAGGGAGCAAGAAAGTCAAGAAGGAATCAACTTTAAAGACCCTGATTGTTGAGTCTGCATTCTAATATAACCTTCTAGATAGGAATGACAGCTTCTGGTGAAGTGTATTGGTTGGTGGTTTAAGCCATGCCAGCAGGGCCTAAAATTAACACTTGCCAAGCGCCAAATGAGAGTACAAATTACCGGCATTGTTAAGTATATGAAAAAGTGTCAATCGCCAGTTGGCCGGTAGCATTTTTATGAATCCTAAGGGGTCGTTCACACAGAACGTGTTATACATTTCACTGCGCTACTTTGCCGTTATTTTTCAATGTAAACACATGCTAGACGGCCGTGTATGTCCGTTGCGCTCGCGTCTTTTGCAGCGTCTCACACATGATACTGCGTTCTAAAAACGCAGTGCTCAAATTAAACAAATGAAAAGTTAAACATTTAAAAAACGCATTGAGACCTTGCATTTTTTTCCTCCATTCCACTTCCCGCATCTTGAGTTTTTCAAAGCAAAAATGCGTTCTGTGTGAATGGCCCCTAACAATGCAATGTTTCGAGAAAATTAACGTGAATGACGCTCAGGACAGTTGATCGACCAGTGGTGCATCGTCACGAAAGTTTGTGCTCTGCCAATTGAATTATTCAAGCGCAAGGATGAGAAGGGGATCTCAATTCACAGAACAAATTCACAGAAAAGAATGTAAAAAAAAAAAACTCGGCAAGTATACTAGTAAACATAGTTGGTTATGTCTTAAGTGAACGTAAACAGTCGAGCAAGACAACGCATGTGTACAGATTCATGCATTGTCTTAAAGTGACAGCAGCCTAATATTCCTGCTGCTGTCTGTGTTTTTAATGTTAAACAAAAGACAAAAAAAAAAAAAAAAGAAATCACTCAGCTCTTGACTGATAACTTTTGTAACTTTATTAAGGATTAATCTATATTTTATTTATACAGAAGACTATGCAGTGTTATTTTACATTTGATTACTTTATTTAATTTCTATACCTGAAAACTACTGTTAGACAAACTTGAAAAGCACTGTTCATTTCAATTGCGTTTTTGTTCGACTTGCTTTTAATTTGATTATTTGTTTTTATTATTTTTACTGACAGTTTCATTGTCCTTAATAATGTTTTACATTTATATTGGTTAGGTCAGTAGTTTTAACTGGAATAGAAAATTGCGAATTTTCATTGGTTTCTAAAATGTTGATGTCATTACTGCCTGTTTTTGCAAAAACCGGCCGGTAAAAAATATTTATGGTCAGTACATTTTCTGAAGTCACCGGCCATTGGCAAGTGTGACAAAAATGAGTTTTAGGCCCTACGTGCCAGCGTGGATGAGTTAAAGCACTTTACCTGCAGCCTGCCTCAGTCAGTGTGTGGTACCCAGGCTGGCATCTGTCACACTTATCTCCCATCACTCCCGGCTTACAGCTACACCTGCCAGTGTTGTCACACTGAGTACTGAGAGAACCTGGAAAGGAAGAACCAATAAAATAAATGGTAATGGTTACAAACTCAAGCTCTGGAGGCCTATTCAAATTTTACACCAGAACAAGATGTTAAAACACCTTCACATACAGTATATTATACATTTGTTTATCTTTGTTGAATTTGTATGTTCAGCATTCTATTTTTGGGTCGGTTTTTGGAGTTTTGTGAGATCCCTTGAGTGAAAAAACACCCCCCCCAAAAAAGAAAGAAATATGGATGGCTTTTTATGCCTCTTCCACCTTGGTCCTGCGGTATGGCTGTTACGCACCAATAGGGTTGCAACTGCAGGAAAGACAGCGCTGGCCAGAAGGATCTCTGTAGTAGTTGTCCAAGCATCGCTCACAGTTCGGCCCATCTGTATTGTCGGCACAGCTGCGGCAGTGACCTCCATGTCCAGTGGCACGATACAGCTCCGCGTCAAAGTAACATTCTGCGCTCTTTCCGTTACAATTACATGCTGAAACAGAGACAATCTCAAGTCAGACATTTCATGTAAAAACTCCCAGGGGCGGCATTAATGTGCCTATTATGCAGACACTCACATTTGCACATAAGATAAATGCTGGAAAAATCTGGGGTGATAACAGAGGAACTAGTCTGAACTACACAGATGCAAGGTTTGGCAATCATCAGGATTTCGAGTAGGACTTCTGCCTAAGTACTTGGTGGACACAAGACACACTTAGTGGAAAGAAGATGATGGAGGAGCAAGAGCTGTGTGGGTGTGAGAACACCGGGCCTCAGGCTGCTGTACATCAGATGTCCACATTAGTCATGCATTTCTAATAAATGCGTGGATGCATGTGTCCAGATAAGGGAGTGGAGGACACCAGAAACCCCTTCCACACACAATATGACTCCGGTTTAAAGAAAACAAACATGACACCGTATGGAGGAGGTTAGTTTGTGAGGAAAGACTAGTTCTGCATGTACTCATGACAGAGGAAACAGGTGGGATTTTGTATCTTTCTACGCATTACAGAAAAAGAGGCAGAAATGATCTTAGGCAGGATTTCTGAGCTTGTTTTCAATTCATGGAAAGTAGATTTATTTTACATGGAAAGATGATTATACTGCTAGCTTCCTAAAGGTCAAAAAAGTACCATAAAAATATCTTAAAAGTGTTCTATATGACTTGTACGCTATTTTTCAAGTCTTCTGAAGGAACAAAATCTAATTTGTGTTCTCATTTATGTAGGTTTTCCAAATTTGGCGAATCAGTCACATGACTAGCCAGGGCTAATTTTGTGTGACATGACATCAATCTTGGTGCAACACGTCTAAAAGCATTTTTAATCTCTAATTTAGCATTAGCAGTGAATAACATTTTAACAAATATTAATTATTTTAATAAATGCACACTAAAATATATTTCTCACCAATACTTTTTATTTATAAATGTTATAACGATTTAAACATGTTTTCTGTATGAAGATATTCAAAAATGTAATTTGTTCCTGTGATGACAAAGCTGGATTTTCATCATCATTACTCCAATCTTCAGTGTCACATGATCCTTCAGAAATCATTCTTATATGCCGATTTGGTTCTTAAGAAATATTTATTATTATTAACATCACAGTTAAAACAGTTGTGCTGCTAAATATTTTACACATTTGATCAATTGTTTTTGTTGAACAAAAAGTTCAAAAGAACAGCATTTATGAATTTAATGCACCCTTGCTGAATAAAAGTAATAATTTCTTTAAAAAAAATCTTACTAAAGGTTATGATATTCTTAAATATTGGTTAAAGCGTGGCGGTATAAAAAGGTAATTTGTATTTATACAGGTTTGGAAATGATATGATTGTGAGTAAACGATCACATTTTAATTGTTAGATGAACTATTCCTTTATTATGTGGAAAAACCATTGGAACAGAAATCTGTTTTTTTGTTTTTCTTGAGGAAGATTCGACCAAACACGGAAGACTTACGCAGACACTCGTTGGGGTTTTCAGCGGTGGCTCTCCTCCAGGGACGGTCATTGTAGAAGGGCTTGCACTTGTTGCAGTCTGCTCCCTCTGTGTTGTGTTTGCAGTTACAAACCAGCTTGCTGCGCTCGTTCTTCACGCACTCGCTGGCATGCCCATTACACTTGCACCTGGGTGGGGAGGAGGAAGGTAACAGACCGGTCAGGTGCAAAAGGCCACCACACAATGATAGGGCACACTTACTATATGTGTACACATCCTGCTGCAGTTGTGCGGAACAAAACCAAGCAGGCACAAACGTGCCGCAAAGCTGTTCAAACACAGAGCTCTGACGATGTTTGTTGAGCCTATCACTGAAACGTCACTGCACCTTTGTTGTCAGATTGAGTGGCTGATGTCTGTGTTTTTATCCTGCCTGTCCTTTGATAGAGGAGTATGCAGGAGTACAGTACAGTAATACTATGTACGGTATGCAGTGCTTTTGAACAGACTGTTTTTCATCCCAGCAGTAAATATTGCATATTACAGCACATCAAGCTGGAAATGTATTTCATTTTTATTTATATATGCAATGCCAAAACAGAAGGAATAAAAGCATCTTAAACGCAGTCCATATGACTATATTTTGAGTCTTCTGAAGTCATACAATAGTTTTGTGTGAGGAACAGACTGAAATTTTAATTCTTTACTGACAATTGTAAATACACACATACACACTTATTATTATTATTTTTTAATCAGTTTTGGAGCTTGACAGTTCCATTCCAGTATTGTTATGCAAATTTAGGGAAACAATTAAATAATATATATTTTAAATAAATGAAATAAATGCACAAGTGTATATACAACATTATCTAACATGTATAAGACTGCTTGAGATTACAATGGAAAAATATTTACAGCATAAATATTAATGTGCATCAAACAAAGTCATGTGATTGTATAATTTGCTCCAATGATTTGCTACTATTACTTCCATGAAACATCTATTCTCTCCCATTTAATAAAATATAGAACATTTGATAAAAGTGTCAGTGGCTTCATCTTCGACTTCTGTTTTTCAGAGTTTTTTTTTTTTTTGCGGGTAGTGACAATTTAGTTCACTTTAACACATTGGATGGAAACTTTGCTTTTATTTGCATGATATTCCAATTGTTCGCATAATATTAAATTTGAAACCTGGACAGAAAGCTACACAAAACATTTTTAATTGTTCTAAAAAAAGTTTTAAAGCTCTTTTGCCTGATTACCAAAATGAATTGAACATCCATTCAGGGCCACAGTTTGGGGACATAAGAGGACTTATTTGTCTTTGTAGGTGAATATGCTCACTGCTGCATGTTCATGACAGATACTTTGACATAGGCCTCAGAACAAGAGAGGGCTTGTGCAGCCGAAGCCACCTCGCACACATTGTTTCAGGTGTTCTTTGGCAAAGCCTTATGGAAAAGGTGATGTGAGGAATAATAACTTGGTGGAGGATATGCACTTATTGGCATGCATTCTTCCCTAATATGAACTTATCAGGGATGTATTAAACCTCCCAAGATGCTACGTTTCTGGTTATCAGATCACATGAGGAACATCCGGCTGCCATTCAGCGCTGATGTGTCTGCTGGACAGGCGCACTTGAGGCCGTGAGGCAGCAGGTGTAAATTATTCCCTTTGGCCTCGACCTTGTTCCCTTTCCAGATTCTCTGCCCGCCCCATTCCAGTTCCTCTGTGCTCTGTAATCCAGCACTCCCAGGCAGGAATGTAGGGAATGTGGGCTGTGTAATGGAAATCTGCTCCACATTTCAAACAGATTAAGGTGAAAAGACATGCAATGGAGCACCAGGAGATGTTTCACACTTACTTTACAACGCTCTGATCCCGTATATGGGCTTCTTCTGCATGTCCTTCATCTTAAAAGCTTACTGTCATAGTTCACAGATTCCACAGAGAGGAAATAAAGAGGTAATACTTTCGCTGTTGTACCTATAGTTCAGATAATTGCACAGCAAATTCCTTTTGGTCCGTTTATACATACACAATTGAACAAAATGGTTTAAAACAAGGAAGTTTTGTGCCATTTTTGACCTGTGTGAGTTCAGAAAAACTTCAAACCAACCCATTTCTCTCAAAGTGCGAAACTCACACTGCAACGATCTTATCTTTCAGAGCGTTGGTTCATTTCTTTTGTTTGCACACTGAAAAAAACTCATATCATCTTTCAAGGTCACATGTGCAGCATTACAGATGGAGCTGTTGACATCCTTGGTCTGAGTACAAGGCAGATATGTGAATGTCTCATTAAACTATATATTGACTTTTACATTGGAGAGTGAAGCAACACAAAGAACCACGTCCAGAACAGCTGGAGATGCTGATTTAAACTTACAGAGAACAGATGTTGAAACTAAAAAAACGTACCTTCCTCCCACAGCAAAGTCTGAGATAGCGTAGTAGTAGGATTTGAGAACTTTGGGATCGTTGAAAACTTCATCTCCGAAAGTGTTTAATCTGTTCAGGCTCACTCTGATGTCTGTGGCAGTCACCCAATCCTGACAGAGAGAAAAGAACATTTGTGTTACAAATTAGGCATTATAAAAAAAAAACATACAAAAAAAAAACATGGGAAAACAAAAGAAAGAATGTAGATAGAGAATGTCATAGATGAGTCACAGATGAGCATGTAACGATTTTTTTCTGGAACAGATATTGGATAGATTTTAGCAGGGAAGGATTCTTCCCATCTGTTCTGTGTGCAGATGTTTAAAGAAAATAAATCCTCAGGCCTCTAATGTAAACCAAACCTGCTGGAGTCACGTTGAGGCACTGTAATGTATGCAGAAAGGCTTCATGGGAAGAGAAAAACACCAGTGTGACGTTTAGCATGTAAATGCCATTTAGAATGATGTTGCACATTATTTGCAGTTGAACTTTGCCTGCTTTGGCCACATGTTGGGAGTGCCAATCTCAGAAAGCAAAGAAAACATGACTCAGACCAAGACATTAGTCCTTTCCTGAAAGATTTGCAAGCATTACCTCCAGCTTTGCTATAAACCGTGCGAGTTATTATTTTACAAGTGGGTTGACAGAATAGCACAGGGGTTTAAAGTGGAGCCAGGCAACCCTGTAACAATGCTCATCTTCAGTCCACTGCTGGAACTGAGGAGGAAACGTCCTTATGTCATTCTGACAGCTTATCCAGATATATTTTTATCTTAGACATTGTAAACAGTCTGTGTGGTGTGGTCACAATTATGAATTTGGGACTACTGATATTAGCTTCTTGTATTTTAGATGTACAATAAGCAGAATTGCAACAAAAATAAAAAAGCAGAGATGAGGATAGAAAGCAAAGCAGGAAGCTTGCGGTGTCCGAAGCAATACGCAACCCAAAGCAACGGGTTATGGCAACGACATCTATAGTCATAAGATAGTCTGACGTGACGGGAGATTCAAATAAACAGTAAATAAATGACTTTCAATTGATACATTAAATATGCTAAACACAAGCTTGAATGTGTGTGTGATGCGCCAGAACAAACCTCACTGGTTCTCTGGCTTTATGCACGCACAATTGAGCTTAATTTCCTTTTAATGGAGGTTGGCAAACCCACTTGAAGGCGCATACCGCCAAGGCGCCAACTACTTGGAAACATATAAAACATAAAAAGTATCACCTAATTATCAACTAATGGTAATAATGACAGATGATGAGTGAAGAAACTTGTTGTTGATCATTTCCAAAAGTCCACTAACAAACCTTCACTCATCACATGCTTCTATATTGGAGCAGGCATGACAGTTACATAAACCCTCAGAAACAGATCCATTCCTATAAAAAGAGTTCGGGGCTTTGATATTAATAGTTTTACACCACATGAGATGTCTGATATGGAAGCATTTGGCGACAGGGCTAAAATTGTACATTTGGTTAACATTACATTTGAAAAACAATACACATTTTTTTTATTACAACACATGAGCACACAAAGCACTTATTTGGTGATACATAATTATATTTTGACAACCATTTAAGTGAAATCATGTAAATACTAATCAAGTAGACAATGAATGATGCATACTCAATTACACAAAAGAAGAGCTCCCAAAATGAAATCACAACTAGAAACATTCTGACCTCAGGCGCCATCCTACAAGAATATACTATCTATTTTAGATTCTCTTTTGTGAAGTAGAAACTATGCAGACTGACATGGATGTTCAACATATGAAAGTGGTGAAATGAAACTGATCAAAATGTTTCAAAAAAGACACAAATCAACCCAAATCAGATCCCAGTGTTCCAGCTCTTGCATGTACACACCAACACACGCACATATACTTTTCCAGCTGTGTCTGTGTGCTGCCAAGCACAAGCAGAACGGGGTGGGAAATCTGGGGGCGTCACTAGTAACATGTTGCAACTGCTGGCTGTGCTGAGCGAGCGGGAGGCGACGTACCACCTGGACATCGCACCACGGGTCTCACGAACACACACCAACCAGACTGCCTGCCAGCTTCCATACATGAACTCAGCCATACATTATCTGCTGTCCACCCAATCCCGCTCATATCTCACACAGTTAACCTCTTCTCACTTCCCCTTAACCACAGCAGCATCTTGTTTTTGCCTGCATGACAATGAATTCCATAGTCAGCACACGGAAGGACTGACTCAGCTCTGAACGTCTGTCTCTTATTCAGCTAATTAGTCTGAAAAATGTTTTTTGTGTGGTTGTGGTCTATGGAAGTATATCAAGTTCTGGTGAACTGAAAAATGTAACAGTAGTATTTCTGCCTAACAGTATTTCTGTGGCGTGCAACGGGCTGAAACATGTTGAAAACACACCGTAAACCTATTTAACAATAAAATGGATGTCATATGTACATGCACTTTTACAAGTTGATTGTACTGAAATGTGTGTTGGCAGCGCCTGTACACAACCATGATAAAATGATAAAAAAAAAAATTATCTCCTTATCTGTTTTCCCCCCTCTCAAATCAAGCCGTTCGACCTAGTGATGTCACACGGTCGGACGCCCCTCCCACGATTGTTGATTGACAGCAGCGTTTCAACACAGACCTGCCCCTCGCTCGTGAGCGAGCTGTCTGTCATCATAGTCCGCGCGTCATTATTGATACGCTGGAGCACTGTCTATGAGCAGAATGGCGTCTAAGCGATTGTGGTGTTCTGTTCTTGGGTGTAATAAGGAACACAGCAGTCATTTTGATGTTTCTAAATCCGAACCGCTGAAGACGCAGTGGCTGAGTTTTGTTTTCGAAGGGAATATTCCCCACGATCAACGTCAATGCTTTCATGTTTGCGCGAATCATTTCACACACCAGACTGCTTTACAAACGAGGGTCAGAATAAAGCTGGTTTTGCTAAGAAGCTGCTCCTGAAAAAAGGATCGGTACCAACTATTCATGTTCCTGCTGCACCTCCAGAATAACTGAAGTGAGTGTAACGTTTTATTAACCTTTATATTAATATTTATATTAATCTTTGCAAATCGCTAGCACGCTTCACGATGAATGCGGCTGTTTACACTCAGGGTACATTACGGTATGTTTTCTATGTACGACGTTCTCAATATAATTCATAATCCCACGTTTATAATGAACAACACGTTATGGTTATTGTGTTATTATTTCAAACGGTGTACGCACAAAACAGAGGGGCGGGGTGAGCAAAGCTCATTATCATTTAAAGACACATGCACTTAAACAGCGTGCTGAAAACAGAGCTGTTTTTGACCAGGTAAAATTGGTGTTTTCTTACAATACTAATGAGAATTTTTAATTAAAGTATATTACAAACTTTTCATTTAGACCCTAAAGAATCATATTAGCTTGTACAAAAATGGCATTATATTACCCCTTTAATGAAACAACACAAAATAATGGTGGAAACTACTCAGCCACTAAAAAAAAAAAAAAAAAAAAAAACATTTATTATTATTATTAAATTAAATTAATTAAGCAAGGATGCATTGAGTTTATCACAATATTCAATAATACTACTGATTTTTCTGCATTTTTTTAATCAAATAAATAGTCTTAGTAAGCATAACAGACTTCTTAAAAAAAATTTAAAAAAAGTTAAACCATGTATTAAATTAATAAATTGTTGACAACATAATTACCATTTGAACCTAAACGTGATCCACCTTCTAAAATGTACTCAATGCGGCAAGCCTACTCCTATTTTACTATTACTTTATATTTTTACTATTACTTGGTACAACTTATTTTCCAGAAAATATGGTAAATGGAAAGTATTATTTTATTGTTAAATTTTGCAAATACCAATATCTCTCACACACGCAAACAGTTCTAAATTACGAGTTGTTTGTTTTAGGCAGCAGAAAGTTGCACAATCTGAAATCTTGGAAAAGTAACTTGGCTGCAATCACACATGACTGCACAACCGCACATCTGGAAACTGAGATTTCGATTCCCACCAATAACTTTGTTATGTCTGAGACTGCGAATGATGTGATCGCTTTTGACTTCATGAGTGAGTTAGGGTGATCAAAGAGCAGCGAGTGATCAAGGGAGAGATCACAAAATGAGAGATAGAAGACTCTTTTACCTGCAGTACAGGACTGTTGTCGAAGTTATATGCGCTGGGTCGGCCCTCGAGCGTGGAAAAGGCCACGTTTCCTCCGGTGAGGGGTGAGATGTCGCTGAACTCATCTGTGCACAGAGCCTGCTGCTCGTCCTCGCTCGTGCGGATAAAGCCGCGGTTGGTCTTGCTGTAAGTCTTCTCGCAGGAGCCGCTGTAGTACTGGTAGGGAACCCAGGGCCCGTCCTCACTGGTGCGCTTGTAGATGGCAAAGCTCTCAGGACGGCTGGTGTGGAACTTCAGACGCACGTAGGTGATGTCGAAAGCCTTGCCTGGAAGAAGAGAGAAGGCAATATGAGGCAATGAATACTTCATTCTTTTTGTTTCATAAAACACATTGTAAACACTAAATGTAACACCATAAAGCAATCAAACTGAAATGGATGGACTTTCTAACTGAGTAGAAAGTCCTGATATTCAAACGGAAAATCCAACCAATTTAAAATAGCTGGGGTGCATATCAGTGAGATATCAGTGAGACATGTTCTATAATGTACAGAGAATGCAAGGCAGATTTCACACAGATAGGCTGGCAGAAGTGTCCTCAAGCTAAAGGCAGAACAGGGTTCAGATAAAGCTGGAAGATGACTGGATGGATACCATTCGCTCCCTTTACTAAACAATCTGTGCTTTGGTACAGCCCACAAAAAGATAGAGCTGGATTCAAGGACTGGATAAGACACTAAATCAGCACTGCAGGTGTCAAACATACACACATCTCTGAAAGACTGCACAGAAAAATGGATCAAGGTTAAGCAGACAAGCCTGATATTGCACACAGCTGGCATAATGCCATGCAAACATAACCTTGTTCCACTGAAAATACCTCAGCGCTCCTTCCTGTCTGATAAGATCTGCAAATCCTTATCCTCAAATTTCTATTTTTCTGCTAATTTCCCCCCCCTCTAACTGCTGCAAGAATCATGGTCATAACCACTTTAGCAATTGAGA
Source organism: Rutilus rutilus (assembly GCF_951802725.1). NCBI lineage: Eukaryota > Metazoa > Chordata > Actinopteri > Cypriniformes > Leuciscidae > Rutilus > Rutilus rutilus. The sequence goes on from NC_140214.1 coordinate 16,023,173, forward strand.
GGGACACCCTCGTTTTCAAATGATTGTGTTTACACATATTTGTTGTTGTATTATTTATTCAAAAATACAATAGAATTTACATTTTATACATACAATGACTTGAACACACAAAATCTATGATAAGCATGTTTTCAGTTTCTGAATAAAAATTGATTTTGATATTCTTTTGGTTAGTTTAGGTTGTCAGATGGTGTAACTCCCCAAACAATTTAATGATAACAATGAATTAATAATTTATAATATAAAAAAACTTTAACCTTGAAAAATCCATTAAAAATTTTTTTTCAAGAAAATAAGACACACACATTCAAAATGTAAAGAAAAAATGATGGCTACATCACATACACTAATGCTCAGCAAGACTACTTTTTAATGTTGTGAAATATTATTACAATTTAAAATAACAGTTTTCCATTTGACACATTTTTTACTTATTTTAGATAATAAATAGCAGTATTTTCAGCATCATTACTCCAGTCTTCAGTGTCACATGATCCTTCAGAAATCTGATTTCTAAAATGCTGATTTGGTGCTCATTAATTGTAAACTTTGTGTGAAAGTGGCATATTATATATATATATATATATATATATATATATATATATATATATATATATATATATATATATATATATATATATATATATATATATATATATATATATATACAGTACCAGTCAAAAGTTTGGAAACATTACTATTTTTAATGTTTTTGAAAGAAGTCTCTTATGCTTATCAAGCCTGCAGTTAAAAAAAAAAAAAAACAGTAATATTATGAAATATTATTACAATTTAAAATAATGGTTCTCTTTTTTAATATACTTTAAAATGTAATTTATTTTTGTGATGCAAAGCTGAATTTTCATCAGCAAGTACTCCAGTCTTTGGTGTCTTATGATCCTTCAGAAATCATTCTAATATGCTGATTTATGATCAATGTTGGAAACAGTTGTGCTGCTTAATATTTTTTTTATAACCTGAGATACTTTTTTCAGGATTATTTGATGAATAAAAAGTTAAAAAGAACTGCATTTATTTAGAATAGAAATCTTTTGTAACAATATACACTACCGTTCAAAAGTTTGGGAACAATAACTATTTTTTTTTAAAGAAATTAGTACTTTAATTCAACAAGGATGCGTTAAATTGATAAAAGGTGATGGTAACGATTTATATTGTTAGAAATGTTTTTATTTTGAATAAATGCTGTTTTTATGAATAAATGCTGTTAACGTTTTACTCAATGAATACTGAAAAAAGTATTCCAAAAAAATATATTAAACAGCACAACTGTTTCCAACATTGATCATAAATCATCATATTAGAATGATTTCTGAAGGATCATAAGACACCAAAGACTGGAGTACTTGCTGATGAAAATTCAGCTTTGCATCACAAAAATAAATTACATTTTAAAATATATTAAAAAAGAGAAACATTATTTTAAATTGTAATAATGGTACGTGTGTTTAAACTAGTCTTCCTTTTCAAGGTTTTTCACTTTTCTTTTTTGTGGACAATCATCTCTCAGCCATGATTGGAATCATTTCATCGTCAACTAGCCTAGCTTTTTTCCACTCTTTAACACATAACATGCAATCAAACCTTGTCTCGTAAAATGACAAGACAAGAGCATAATCACATGCTTTTTTTTTTTTTTTTTTTACAAGCAGCTTAGTTTTTTGTGCTAGTCTGGATTTCAGCAGCTTTGCGAGGTCCTCCAGCAATTATATAGAGCGTGTAAAAACATATTTTTGCATGTCTGAGCAAGCTATGGGTGTTTGGGAGAGACTGTAACCAGGGGCCAATGGAAATGGCATGGAGAGACATCGTTTATTTAGTGCGAAGAAAATGACACCATCTTTCAAGCAGGGCCATGGGGGGGGACCAATGTTTGCTTTAGCAAAGAATTTGCTCTCCAAACAAATCCGCAAAAACTAAGGACAACTGTGTGTTAAGTAAATAGGCTGAGAGATTGCATCAAAAAGTTTAACGTTAAGCGGGGACTGGTTTGAAGCAATGACAAAAAGACTCATTCCTTGCAGCAGTCTCTGAGGGCATTTTGGCTGTTAACATGAAAATGAACTTGCTGACTTTTAGGAGCCTCCTGCACACAAGGTCAAAGTTCGACAGAAGTGGGAGAGATTTATACAATCGGGCGTGGGTTTTATGCTTTTTCGTTAGTGAATGAGCTGAAAATGCCAAACGTAGCTCTTAAAAAAAGCTTACAATGACTCAAAGGTGAATCAAAGAATAGCTAGTTATCATCCAAAAATTACACAAAAAAATAGGCTATGAAAAAAACCAAAAAAAAACTCAGAGAACTAGCCTATACTTATTTTTCCTGTCTTTTCCTTACGTAAGCTATTGTGTGGTGTCAGAAGACCAGGAATATACAAAAAAAGGTCATATGGCTTTTTCTGGTACTTTTTCATCTATTTTTGAGCAGTTCTTTTCTCAGTGGACATGGATAGTGACTACCTCATCACATTCTGCTACACAATTTCTTTCAAGTTCCACAGAAACAAAACTTAGTTCTTCCCCCCTGTGGAACTCAAATTCATGACGTTCAATTTTGAGTGAACTTGCACTTGCAATAAGCACAGATACAAAAAGAAACGGTGCTTAAAGGTTCACTCTAAAATGAAAATTCTGTCATCATTTAATCACCCTCATGTTGATCTCATTTCTGCATGACTTCTGCAGAAAACAAAATATTTAGAAAAACATCTCTGTGTTTTTGTCCATACAGTAGACAATGTTGTTTTGGACCCCATTGACTTTCATTGTATGGGCAAAAACCGCTAAAACATTATTCAAAACATCTTAATTTGTGTTCTACATAAGAAATAAAGTCAAATTGGTTTGGATGAAGGTGAGTAAATAACAGAATACATTTTTTTTTTGATAAATTGTCCCTTTAAGAGTAAAAAAAAAAAAAAAAAAAAAGTGCTGGAATCACTGCACAAGCTCTTGCAAAAGAGTGAAAATGATGACGATCATGCTCATGAAATAAGACAATATTCCCATGCACGCACAAATTCAGACACCACAACAGTGAGTCAAAAGAATTTCAACAACAGTTTTATCCAAAAGTTGTAAATATTTCTTATGGGCCTTTCAAATTCTACTCTGTTTTTGGCAATCGGATGACTCACTCACAATCCTTATCCGGATGTTTTCAAGCAGAATTTTACTTTATTTGTCTCTTGATCATACTGTAATCCATTGGAGTTCAGGTGCACTGACATAAAGGCTGGGAACAATTGTGGTAGTACAGAACATTGTGACCAATCAAGTCCTGCTTTGAACCCAGGAACAATCCAAGGCGTCCACATCTGACACAGCTACGCCATGGATCCGACAACAGCAGGATGACTTTTAAAACCTAATACCCAAACAAAGCAATGCTTTAAAGCGTTCGCACGCAAGTTGTGCATGCACTTCACAGACTGGTCTGGCACTGAGGCGAACAGTGCCATCATTGATGTCTCACCTCTGAAGTCTCCCCGGCATCCTCGCAAAACAAGACGAACCAAATCTGTTGGCAAAGCAGTGAAGAATCGAGCCGGCTGAGAGGGAAACAAAAAAGCCCCTTCACGTAGCCAACGCACTTCAGAAAGACAGACAAAGCACACTTGAGCACTGACTCATAGTGCTCACTGGAGCATTGCTGGAGCTCAAAGGCATGACTGAAGCAAGGGTGCACATGAAGAGGAAAGGGTCAGGCCCTGTGGGGGACGTCGCACTGGACAGTCTTTGAACTTATACTTGATGACATCTCATCTTTGTCACAAAACCTTTTGAGACTGAGAGGGTGTGATTTCAGGGTCTGCAAACAATGTGGCAGAAAAATAATAATAATAATAAAAATGTTGTCCAATCACATTACACCTCTGCAGCAAAGGTGGTACACAGCAGTTTTATCAGAGCAAAGAAAAAAGTCCTAATAAGACATATGCAGACACTCCAGACAGGTTAAAAAAATGGGAACCTGATGTTCTCGTGATCTCAAAAATATTGCACATCCTATGGGCAATTAATCATTTCCTTTGGGTCAACAAAGCAGACATTACACAGACCTAAACCATCATCGGCTGCAGCTGTGGGGGAAGTAGCCACAGGTGTCTCCTGAAGCTGAGAAAAATCGCAGTGATGAGCAGAAGGAGTCTCTTTCTCAGAGTGTGCGCCAGCTGGGAGACTGCACATACTATGGAGAACATACTAGAACATATGAAACATACAAAATATATTAGACTATACTTTAGAATATGAGAGATTTGTGGAAGTAAATTTAATTTAGTCTTTTTATTGTTTACCGTTATTGTGTGATTGCTGGTTTTATTTTATAATCCTCATGGGAAAAGTCACTTTCTCTGCTCATGAACTAACGCTGGTGTGAAGTCAACTGATGTATTGAGGTTTACACCAGGAGTTAAAGCTTTTCACAAACTCTAATTAGGCTCATATGGAGGCAAATTGAAGGGCTCTTTTATCCCACCATTAATGGGAAATTCCTCAACTTAAATCACCTATTACTGCTGCCACTGAATGCAGAGATATGAAGTAGACTTAAATCCAGAATGGGGTCCAAAAGTCTGTGACCCCTAGTGAACAAGGTTAATATATCTATATTTTTTTAAATGCAATAAAACACATTTATAATGTGTAAAATGCAAGAAGTCCATGAAGAATGTTATGCATTTTGTGGCACAAGCATGACGCTGGCACTACATGGTTTTACCCAGCCCTTCAAGTTCAAGACCGCCCTGAGCAGAAGAACAAGAGGAATTCCACCATTCAATCCAGAACAATCAGGGTATTGATGATAAAAACTGTGTGGCTCCCCATTGTGAGACTGAATAGATATAGGATGGATATAAAAAAAAAAAAAAAAAAAAAAAAAAATTCTGTGGCGCTCAGATCAAACTGTCTGTCCACCATCAAGATCTCTGGAAATGTCAAGCACAGCTTTATCAGTTATCAGACAGGGACCTTCACTTCCTGTCTTTCACAATCTGTTTTCACACACACAGACACATGCAGTCATATATTCAGCAAATATAAAAAAAAAATTCTTCCTTACAAAGTGTCCTACCCAGCTGTATAAAACCAGCTTTGTGTAGCCCCGCCCACCGCAAAATTTCATTGGTCTAAAATCATTCTCCACAACTACAAAATATCAAATAACGTCTGATTTTGTGCCTAGTATGGATAACTTGTAACATTGGGCCGAGTTAGAACCCTTTATCAGAGGGACAACACGCTTGAGGTGACCTTGGTTTATGTGCCTTGCTCAAGGTCACAATATCTCTGGTTATCAGCCTTGGGTATTGAGCCTTTACTGTAAACAGACTCATTAAGATGCAATTTCTCTCAGTCTCATACCTTTAACCAAAACTGAGACTGCGTGACAACTTAGGACAGAAGTCGTTGAGGTGGGAGGAGGGCGAGAACTTGCTGAACTGACTGGAATGTGCTTCCGCACATAGTGACGCCAGTGTGGGGGGTCAAGCAGACCGAAAGAGAGATTGAAAAGAGAGAGGGAACATATGCAAAAGCAAGGGGACAACACAGACTAAGAGAAAGAGGTAAAACAGAGAAGATAACATCAAGAACAATGGGGGAGAGACATATTTGATGAAACTTGTCACTAACTCAAAGAATGCAAGACAGACATGTTTAAATGAGAGAATAATCTTGGTTGGGCAAAAACTGCAAACAAATGTCAAATAAAAATACATTAAGCTGCATTAAAGGGGTCATAGCATGAGGAATTTTCCATGATCTTTTGTGATAAAAGAGGTTACTGTACTATAAAAAAAACATTGTACGTTTCAGAACTCAAAATGTCATCTTCTGCTTCTGTTATCAAAAGATCATTAAAAAGTTAATTAAGGTTTGGAGAGAAAAACACTTTGCCAATTTTATACAGTGCTATGCATAAGTTTAGGCAACCATGCTAAAGTTGACTAAAAAGAGGAAAAAAAATTCATATTTTGCAAATTTAACTTAATGCCTTATTTAAAAAAATTAGGAAAAATCCAACCTTTAAGGACACCAATTTTCTTTGTGAATGAATAATGTATCGTAAATAAATAAATGTTCTTCCTTAAAAAACAGGGTGCATAAGTTTGGGCACCACTATGTTAAATTCCCATAGAGGCAGGCAGATTTTTATTTTTAAGTATTTTTTTTTTTTTTTTTTTTAGGATACTATGCATCCTGATAAAGTTCCCTTGGCCTTTGGAATTAAAATAGCCCCACATCATCACATAGCCTTCACTATACCTAGAGATTGGCATGGAGTACTTTCCATAAGATCATCTCTCAATGCAAATCAAACCAGCTATTAGGCTAACTGAAATAAAACCATGCCAATCTCTAGGTATGGTGAAGGCTATGTGATGATGTGGGGCTATTTTAATTCCAAAGGCCAAGGGAACTTTATCAGGATGCATAGTATCCTAAAAAAAAAAAAAAAAAATACTTAAAAATAAAAATCTGCCTGCCTCTATGGGAATTTAACATAGTGGTGCCCAAACTTATGCACCCTGTTTTTTAAGGAAGAACATTTATTTATTTACGATACATTATTCATTCACAAAGAAAATTGGTGTCCTTAAAGGTTGGATTTTTCCTAATTTTTTTAAATAAGGCATTAAGTTAAATTTGCAAAATATGATTTTTTATTCCTCTTTTTAGTCAACTTTAGCATGGTTGCCTAAACTTATGCATAGCACTGTAAAAGGGGAAGGGTGAAGGATGTATGCCATTAAATTTAAGGCATGTCCTCTGAAGGAGGCGAGGAAGTTTGTGAAATGCCACTGTGCGGTTCAGTGTGGCTTAACTGGTCATTATGAAAGATGAGAGAAGGGCTCAGGCAACACGCCGAGGCTTGTGTGCCAACCATAAAAACTCTTCTATTCTATTCAGTAAGATTTTTTTTTTAAAGAAACAGCAAGGATGCATTAAGTTGATCAAAAGAGGTTAAAAAAAGTTTGCCCTATGTTCTGTCCTTCTAAATATTTGTAAGTCCAAGCTGAATCACTTTCTTCATGTTTTAGACATGAATTTGCCACAGACAGATGTGCGCATTGTGCTTGCGGCGCCATATATCAAAATTTCAGAATGAGTCCAACACTGAAAACTGAGTGAAGAAAAGCAGCAGCTGTCTAAAGACACTGCAATGAATCCACTTCAAACCAAGCGTGAGAGGACACAGTGACCGTAGCGGGGGAACGACGGAGCCTTGAGACGGAAACACATCAGCCATGAGAGAGACTCAATTCAGGAACTGAGAGTAAAGAAAATAACAAATCAGTCAGGAGATACTCTACATCCTTGAGTTTTCACTCCCACTAGAGTTCTCAATGGCCGCTTACCAGTTCCTCCCTTAAACACGATGGCCAGACTCTGATTAGGGTGAGTGAAAAGAAAACACAAAAACTAAAACAAATGTCTTTGTTAGGAATGCCTGTCTAATGAAGAAGAGGGGCTGGTTCTCAAAAAAAAAAAAAAAAACGTGTGCATGCTTGCTTGGCAAGGCGGAGAGCAAAAGATTTAGCCTTTAAAAGTGTCAAACGCATTTATTTGTGAGCTGAAGGTAAATCCAAGTTTTATGGGGGAAATGACTAAACTGAAAAGACCTTTGAAATGGAGAGGCCGTCCACTAGTCTTCTTTCAAAAGGAGGCGCTGCCAAGAGGCCCGGCTCAGAAAATCACATCACAATAACATGGTCAGTCTTGTTGGTATGCAACTGTCACATGGCCCCAATTAAATCCTCTTAAAACAAACACCAAATAACCACCAATTACAAATGAAACACTAATGCACAGGTCTCATTGTGTGGAGGAGTTCTGCCCATTCACAAGTTTCAAAGGTGAGATCCAGATCTTTGCAATCAGGGATTCCATTCATTACTGACATTCCGGGGTTTGGAAAAAAAAAAAAAAAAAAAAGAAAAAGGTGGAGCCCTTTGCCAAAGGCCATGCTATGAATTCACACCTTACAGCTAACCTTCAAGCCCTAATGGAGATTTTTGAGGTGATAAAGACCTACGACAATTGAGCTACAGCTCTGTTAAAACAAAAGAAAGATGGATCCATTCAACAAGGCAGCAAATGGAGTCTCGGGCCCCAGGCTGACTGTCTCACAGGGGACGACAGTAATTCACAAAGCTGTTTACAGGACGGGGTAAAGCTCTGAATAAGTGGCTGCATTATCTAAACAACTCTGAAAGCTTTACTGTTGTGGGTTTACTGCTGTGTGAATGTTTTAATCGTGGCTAAATTGATTATAAGCCATTCTAAAATGTCATGTGGTGGACTGAGATTTCTCAGAGATAAATTTATGGTGCGGAAAACCATTTGCTCTGTTTGGCGTTCCCCGTGAGAACAAGGAGTTGGATTGGGGCTACACCCTGTATGTCCAGACCTGCCTCTCTTGGCATGGCTGACGGGAGGCGTTGGTCAGTTCACAACAGTCCTCTGTCATTTCTCAATAGTTGACCTTTGCACATCATTCATCTAAAAAATGAGAAATATTTGATTAAAAAAAACAAAACATTTATTTTAAATATGAGGGAAGAACAAAAATCACTAAAATTGGTTAAAGCATTTATCTGTCAAAGTTATGTGGCAAAAAAAGCTGTAAAAAATGCATATAAAAGAAAACGCTCACAGGACAAAAGCATACATTGCAACATAATCAGTTAATACTATTTTGTTCTCTCTTGTTTTTGCACGTGTTCATAATTTCTATGTATTGCAGCCTGAGCAAAAATATATTCCCACAATTCGTTATCATGAATAGAACAATTGACTCCAAGCACAACCATCTATTTTCAGTTGCAACTGAAATGTAAAAAAAAAAAAAGGTGCTCGTGAAAATGACCTAGAAAGAACCTGGATTGTCTGCAAACAAAACACAAAACACAGACATATCCAGGTTTTTAAAAAACTATTTAATCATAGCAATGACAATTTCCACCATTTGTACTCGACCATTTCAACTATGACTAACTCAAGGTGTGCCTGTTTGCTCCAGGAGGGAGACGGTCTATGCATGGGGTGAGGTAACTAAGCTTGGACCTCTCTCTGCATTCCTTCAGCACTCTTCCAAACCTCTCGAACACAGCCGGAGGTGCACGAGAGGGAGATGGAGAGAGAGAGAGACCCTCAGGGAACTAGAAGGGATTAGGGATTGCTGTATGAGTACATAAGTGGGGGGGGCTGTCCGGAGGGAAAGCCTCAGCCCAAAGCTACAGTCCAATTAAACATCCTCTCATGACCTCACTGCATTCTTCCGTGGTGGGATGAACAATGACGGCTTTGACTTTTTAAACATGTGGGCATGACAGTTTTTTCCTGTACATAATTTTTCACCATCTGCCCATCGGCCTGCTGGGAGATGCATGTCGAACATCTGTTCCCGTACACACTCCCGCAAAACACTCTATCAGCCTGTACAGCGTGACCAGAGAGAATGTTCACAGTACACACCTCTTGAAATTCATTTCACAAAGGTATAAAGAATTATTTATATTATTTGACCAAAGCATACATTTAACCTTAAAAAAAAAAAAAGTGGTACTGTTGCACAATCATATGCCTAAAATAAGCACAGTTGGGATTAATCAGATTGACAGAAGAAACAAAATGCTTATTGTGTCGTTCGCCAACTTTTCAATCGTTGCGCCCTACACACAAATCAACCGCCTCATTTAACAGCTTTCTGAAGTACACACAACAGATATTTGAACCGATAAATTGTTTGACCTCTAGTGGAACCTTTAATCTAATCTTGTTAAATATCTGTTTTGTTTTGATAACTTTAACACGTGTCGATCTAACATTTATTGCTCAATCCTCTAATGAACCTTTGAGTAACTTCCAAGGCTTTAGAAAGGCCATTGCACATTAGTCATGTAAAAACATGGCTTCCCAGCAACAGTCAAGCTCAATTTAACCTGTAACCCAAGCAACACAGTTTCTGTTACTGATGCAAAATAGTTCCTACGACAGCTCATCTGGACAAAAGCAGTGAGAGAATGAGATTGTGAGGGAGGAATAAAGAGAATTTACATTGAAACCAATCTACACTCAGAACTGGAACTGACCATTTTACACTATTGATTTTACAGCGGGTAGGTGGAGTGAAGGAGGGTGGCATGCATTGCATTACAATAGAGGAATCCGAGGAATGCAGTAGAATACATAGAGACGAGCAGAGAGCCCTTTACTAAACAAATCAGAGAGCACTGAATTTGATAAGGTAAAAAAAAAAAAAAAAAAAATTCAGTTCCCGTCTGCATACTGGACAAGTGAATTTGGTGCAGTCACGATACACTTTGACAACAAGTTGACCAAGCCAGAACTTTACAACTCGGTTGATAACTAACTTCTTTGCATGATCTTGCTTTTCCACTATTTCATTTCCATGGGGTACAAATAGACATGAATGGAGCACAAAGCGCGTGTCCACACCTTCAATCCTTATTACTGGTAGATAGCTGATATTTGAAATGTTTTAAATTATTGACATTGGCTGATAAGTTTTTCTGTTTGGCTGATAAGTGTAATAAGTAAGCAGGACTTTTATTTTGACGGTGCTGAGAACACAGTGCCTTGAGTGCAGATGCACAGAAGATATACTTCATTTTATTCATGTTTTTAACTATTTTTTTTATTTCTGAAAATGCCCTAATAGGGTTACAAAAACAAGAAGTTGCTATCAAAAATATAAATCTGTTTATATTCGATTATTTTTTAATCAAGATCTGTTTAAAATGTATTACTTGTTAAATGATTTATTATTATTTTTGTAAATATTATGTAAAATAACAAGCAATTGTTATGCTTGTTATTATATTTAAACAGTGTATGTGTTATATGTTGGATACCCTGCTTTCACATTTAAACAAAAATTTAACAAACTATATCTGCAATTCTGCATGATTCATGACAGCAAGTAACCTATTTTTTATTTTATCAAGAAAAAAAAGAAAAAAGTACTGTAAAAGGTGATAGTTTACACTAATTCTTATTATATACGCTGAGAATGCAACTTGTGAAATCAAAACTCCACAGCTAGAAATGCTAACAAATGTTTAAGGCCATAATTATGTTAGGGATTATATTGCAACTACTGTAAATGCATATTAATCAGACTAGATTAGACTGAGTAGATTAGAAAGTAAAATTTCACAACAGACTTCATAAAAGGCATTTTGCATTCCCTCGATGACAATATATTTTCCACATGATCCATTCAAGTTTATGGACTTAGGAGTTACCATGTTAAAGTTAAACCCTCATGAATTAATTCTGATAAGACCCATTTAGGCTGCCCTGAATTCATTGATCCAACTTCACCTAAACTTAAGCACCTACAGGACCTGCTGTTTGCTTGCTCTTTAGTGAGAAGTCAACAGCGTCACGGTGTTGAGCTCTGGGAGTGCGAGGGTCCCCTAGGGTGGAGGAGGCAGGAAGAGGGGAGGATGAAAAACAGAAAGGAGGGTGGGAAGTAATGATTGAGTTTAATGCCTGAGGCCCCCCGACTCGTTACGGAGCAGACAGACCATGGGACCCACTGGTGTGAAAATCACTTATGGCATGGTGTTGACACGAAAAGCTGTGTTGGTGTTGCTGGTGGACAACAATACCCAAACATCTTTTAGGAGGGCATCTTCTAAGGAATGAAAGGTTAAACCAAGAGTCAGACTATAAAATCACTACACAAGACTTTACTTAACATCAAGGGGTTTTGAATAAAACAAATAATTTGATTACAATCAAGAGATTTTCACACCAGTTAGAAGTAACTGGCTTCACACTGTTCAAGGCAAACAGGAGAACTGAGGATGGGAAAACAAAATGAGCTTTTGAGTTTTGACAGCAAAGGCCACCTAGGATCACATGGGGCTACAAATGTGTGTTTTATTGTGGGAAACCAGGGCAAACACATAGTAAAACAGGGTCAATAGGGCCACCCTGACTGCACACCCTAGAAGTCAAAAGGCACAAACAACAAACATTTGCAATCCTGCAATAGATTACATCACATCCTATATCCTGTTTTTTGCACATCAACCAATTTGGGTCTTTCATACCCCTTTTCCACCGACACGGTTCCGGTGCGTGATCCCGGCCTTTGTCCGTTCTCAAACCGTTCTGTGCATTTCCATTGCAGAAAAGGGGGTTCCGGGCCGGAAAGATCGGTTCAACTCCGGCCCTAAAAACGTGCTTTCTCGTTGAGCAACGTAATAATGTTAAACTAGACTGCTCTTTACATCTAAATATATAAAACTATGAGAGAGAGAGAGAGAGAGAGAGAGAGAGAGAGAGAGAGAGAGAGAGAGAGAGAGAGAGAGAGAGAGAGAGAGAGAGAGAGAGAGAGAGAGAGAGAGAGAGAGAGAGAGAGGAAAAATCAGTTTTCAGGTTTCAGTTTATATCTGAAAAAGGACAAAAGGTTAAAATGTAAAAATAATTTTAACATTTTAGCGGGCCGGGTCGGGCCGATATTTCCCGCCACTGTCCTCGGGCCGGGTCGGGTCGGGCCCTTGATAAAGCACGTCACGTGTCATGCGCAGCGTCTCATCCACTCGCACTCGCAGTCTCGCATGCGTGACGCATCACACCTGCTGTGCGTGCTGTAGGCTATTCTGTTGCTATTCTAAGTGCGACATGGAGCTTGAAGAAGCTAAGAAAAACATTAAAACAGGAGAGTTAACTTTGAGCAAGTTTGGAGGAAAATCGGAGGTATGGAAACGTGCTGCAATTTGTAGGCAACAAAAAAAGAGTCTGTAGTAGCCTACGTGTTTTAGCCATTAAATAAGCACATAGTTTCAAGTTTGTTAAGTTCTGTTTTGAAGAAAGCTTTTCTTTAAAGTGAATTTCGTTTAGTATAAATTGTATCTTAATTTTAATACATTTTTCATCAACCAATTGCCTGGATTTAATACATAAAAAGCAATATAGCAGACAATATAATCATGACATGGAGTCGCCGGCGCGCCGCGGTCACTTACACCATTTGAAACTCGTAACACACGCGGTCACCGAATTTACAAATGCACATCTTGCTTGTTGCTCACACACATATGTTGAAATAACAATATGTTGAAGTAACATTATTAATAATAATTAATCTTTAAGAATATTTGATTGAATGCTGAATGTTGTGCTTGTTCAATTTAATAAAATTAAAACTTTAATTGTGATAATTAAAATAATTGAATATTGAATGGCCAATTTTTGCTCATTTATTAATAGTATATAATATATATATATATATATATATATATATATATATATATATATATATATAAAAAACTGCGGAGAAAAAAATTCTGGCACTGCCCCTGGTTATAACGGCCCACGTATTAAAAATGGTCGGGTTTCAATTGGGCTCGGGGTCATAATTACAGTGAACGTGTCGGGTCGGGCCTCGGGCTAGGGTAGGGTCGGGCCTCGGGCTAGGGTAGGGTCGGGCCTCGGGCTAGGGTAGGGTCGGCTTGATTTGTTGGGCCCGATTTAAGCTCTACTGTAAACCAGCTCTAGAAAGAAAATAGAGCCATTGTTCAGCTAAGGTCAGTTGAGTGTTGATTCAGTTCCGTTCAATAACTGTATAAAGATCATCATATATTAAATGATTTATATTCAACTATAAAGCAGCTCTAAAACGGTGGTGTCATCGTCCCGCTCAGTTCAGTTCTCATTCAGTAGTGTCAGTAAAGTCAAATCAATAATATTGCGTGCTACAACAAAAATGTGTATAAATCTATCGTTACACACATCAGATTAGAAAAACGAATCTTTAGGAAATGGCGACTTTACTTACAAGCATTGCTTTAATTAAAATGTAACCATTAATCATTGCAGAGTATTAAGTAAAATCAAAGATGTGGTTTACTTTGAATATTACAGCATGAAACCAAAAGCTGTCATCACCGGTTCAAGGGGAAGCTTTAAGGCAAAGCTTCAAGGCACTGATGCGTATTAAACCACACTGCAGTGCAGATGCACGCACAGTGACACTAGCCACACATCACAGCCTCCCGCGAACCACATCAGACAGCGTTCATAGACAAGACTTTGTGGTTGACTAGTCATAACAATGGGATTTTCTTGTGCTGTAACTCCACACATGGTGGTAGCTTGTTGAGTTCTAGACAGCCGGAGAAGCTGAGCACTAACTAGTCTGGTCTTGTTCAGTCTAGTGTTAAAAATAGTAAAAGTAAGCATGCCAGTCGGATTGTGAAATGCAATTAAAAGGTCACCAGCAAATCACAGAATACAAACTTCAAGGAGTCATGACATGAGAAATCAAATTTGCCATGATCTTTTTCTGCATTTATATTTGGTGTCAAAAAATCTGTTACTATCTTTTTCAGTGTAAAGATATTGAATTTTAAAACTTTGTTTCCATGACAATGTACAAAACCCTAAAACCAACGTAAAGGTTAAGACCACACAGCTTAAATAATGTTTTAATTTTAATTTTATTTATTTATACAGTAATGAAGTTCACATTTATGCTTTCGATTCTTCCCAAAAATTTTGCCCCATTTATTTTCATTGCAAGCGCCACATCATAACCATGATCTTTTTTTAAGTAGAGACTATGAAATAAATTGTTGTTGTAATCAACAATAGCATCAAGTACTTTTGATTGAGCTTAACTTGTATTGAATATTCATTTAATAGAAAAGGACGAAATCAAGGTAAAATAAGGATACGCCTCTTCTCATTCTTTCAGGTCTGCACATGCATACAGAAGAGTTAATGATAAACACCCATAACTTTACATTGACAAAACTATTCCACAGGATGCCTTGCCTCAACACTCACTTCACCATTCATTAACTGCAGGGCTTTAAGGCATGCGACAGCCTCGTTTCAAACCAACAAAAATCTCAAACCTTTCTAGGGGAGTTGAGCTTGGGAAACGGGAGGAGGCTGTTTTAACCTATTCAAGATAATGCACGGAAAAAGCGGACACTGTTAAACTTCGGTCTGAGGGTTGCATGTTTAAACATGGATGCAGGACATGCAACAGCTGCATAAACAATTACTGAAGAGCTGCCAAGCTCCTCGTTCGACCCTCCTCCTCAAATAACCATCCCTGTGCTGGGGTATACGTGATATTTTAAGGACTTTCTCAAGCAATGAAGTGAAGGGTCAAAGAAATAACAATCCATGATATTATTTACTACATCCTTTATTTAAACTTCCGACTTCTCTGGGTTACAACATCATCGGGGTCAATCAGCCAACTCTGAAAACTTGAAATATTTCGGCCATTCATTAAACAACTGTGCCTGATGGCCGTTGAGGGCCTCTTTTCCACTCGAGATCTCAGTTTTTGATTTATCAGTCCAGTTAGTTCTAGTTTTTTGGGTTCCCACACTTTCTGACTAATACATTTCCATGATGCTCTTATTACTTTGTAGTGGTTTATGATGACTTGATAAGGAATTTTAATCATTGTTTTTTGTGTGATCTCTATAAAACAATGTCTAGGTGAAAAAAGTATGACAAAATAATAAGGGTAATATATAATATTATATATATCCTAATTATGTAACTAAAAAAATTGGATTGACTAGAGAAATTTCAAACACCAAAAATTATATATATATATATAAAAAAAAAAAAAAATTAAGCTGTTCCATGTGTAATTATTACTGAACTTTGTAAAAAAAAAAAAAAGACTGATCATTGCAATCATGGAGTATTTAGGTACTCATGTCCATCACAGTTAAACAAGCAAGAGCACGGTGATGAACAAGTATTCTGCGGCAAAACAAATTTTCAAAACAAACATCCTGTTTGCGTGATTAAAGCTCAAGGTCATATGCAACAAAAGTATGTCTGTTGAATGGAACTTATCGAGAGCAGCTGCGGTAAAGGACTTCAGTGTAGAGTTTCAGTCTCCTGTGTGTAAAACACTCTGCGTGTCGGACACATTCCCCCTAAATTATTAGTTTATGGCTTCAACTTTTTCCTCTCTGCCTCCTTTACATCTACCATACGAGGATCATTCCTTATACAAAACAGAGTAAAATTAAACTGCAAGCATCTACATGCCTACGCTATACATCTCTTTCCATCTTGCCACATTCACACACACAGACTGTGTCTATAATTAGGAGAAAGGTCTCCCTGAGGCATTTAATAATTTCCTGTGCAACACAAATCAGACAAAGAGGAAGACACACACAACACCCCCCACAAACAGTCCAGAGCACTTCCTTCAACGGTGCCTCCGGAGGTCAGGAGCCTAAACCGCTCATTCGGTCCCTTTCCCACAGCCCAGGGTTCGGCTATGGCTGGGATTGTGGTTTTATCAGGTCAGGGTTTTACGGATGAGGAGGAGGAATGAGATTATAAACCGATTAGGCTACTTTTTTCTGATTATGGTAATGTGCAAAAACCCAGTACTATTGCTTTGAAAAAACTCAAGGCGAATTGGATATAAGTATAGGTGATAAATTTCATACAAAACAACACTGGACCCCATTTACTTTCAATGGTCATGCAAACAAACAAACAAACATTTTTCAAAATATCTTCTTTTGTGTACCACAAAAGAAAAAGTCATATAAGTTTGGAATGAGTTTGGAATAACTTTCATTAAAGTGGAAATGTCATTTTTGGGGACTGATAGCTAAGGGGTTAAGCAATAAGATCAGACTATCAACATCAAAAGGCTTCAATATATTGCAGCTGACTGCCTGGGTGTGATATTAAAAACACCAGGACCATAACACCATCACTGAGTTCGTTTTCCAATAGGTTCAACACTCAGCTGGCAACTTCCTGTCTGTCACCCTCAGCTGTTCCCTTAATAAAGCACAGCGCAGAGACAGCCAACAGCAGGACCGCTGATAACAGCCATTACAAGAGCAAAAAAGATACAGCACAGAGCCAAAGGGGGATAATTGCTCATTTCAAAGGGTCTTTTCTGAGATTGATAAGAGGAAGGAGACATCTCACTATCTCTCTACTTTAATAGACAAAACCACCCATTCGCCTAGCTCTCATCACAGCTGTACCTGTTGGCTGCATGATTTTGAAGATTTTCATCAAAGATTTTCTTGGGAGGATAATCGTGATGTTTAGATTGAACCAGCATGTTAAGACAACAGTCAACAGAGGTTTCAGATTTGAACCAATCATATTACAGTATTACAGTCATTTTTCTCAGACGGCAAATTCAAGGCCAAAATTGTAACATGAGCGACTGGATTTAGACTATGTTTTGTTTAATAACAGACGAGCTTGGCTCATCCATTCTCAAATTTCCAAAAAAAATGAATGTGAAAATTTACATTAAAGCTAGGCAATGTTTTTCATAAACACTTTTTGTTATACTAGTTGAAACTCTCTTCACAACATCCTGATTGCAATCAATAATAGAAGTTTTATAAAAGTACATATCTTCTGTGGAAGTCTCAGGACCCAAATATTCGTCCAATCATTGCATTCGGTCCGAATGCAATGATAGGATGTCGTACCTGACTGTCAACCTATGCATTTCCATACCTCCCTGCACCCTGCTCGCGCAGACATCACGCGTCATCAGCGCGTTCCATGAGTCTATGCAGAGTTGTAGACAGTCAGTCACAGAGTGCCATAAACAAACAGCTGCCACCGCCTTTTACTGGTTTTCCTGAACCAAAACAACAAGCTTATGCAGCGTTTACGCCATATCGTAACCGTTACAAGATGGCAAACTTTGACGTTCTGGTAAGTCAGAGCTCTCTAAGTTAAGTTTCATAATTATTGTAATGGTATGTGCTTTGAGACATGAAGTAGTTTAACGCTAACTATCGTGACGCTTTGCAGACTCTGCTGTACGTGTTCATGTCTTTTGGAGGAGACGTGTCTTGAGTTGGTCTGAAGAGAGGGTAGAATCTTATGCTTTCAAATCTAGCTTGCTATTGCTATTGCCACTATGAAATTGCCTACCCTTTGTATGTCAAAATAACATAACTTTGAAACAAAGCTAAAATAAATACAGACAGACAGATAGATAGACAGACAGACACACAGATGCGCTTTCTCCCATTCATTTTTCTATTTCCTCCTCCTCATACTGTCTTTGGCTGTGTGAAGGCACAGGAGAGTATGCTAGGCATGCTAATGAGCACAAACTTGAAAATGCTGTTTGGTGCCAGGCAGAACGTCAAGCACATGCTATACTAGCAAACTCTCAGGGCAAAAAAAAGAATGGAAGTCAGGTTAGATCAGTCTGCCAGGGCTAAATTTGGCCCCGAAAACTAACTGAACATAGACTGCTACAAGACAGCTGCTACGGCTAAAACAAGGCTGCAGGAATGCACAGAGAAAGTATCAAGAGTTTCAGGTATAGAACATTGCTAAAAGGCAGGCAGATAGTGACAAGATTGGTCGTACTTTCTGTCTCAGTGCATGATTGTGCCACAACATACATGAACAGTAATAACAGTTTTTTTCAATCCGCTTCAGCAGACACATTCTTTTTAACTTAGCAATGTCTTGAATTGTAAATGACACCTCTCAGTGTCTTCTGCAAGAGACTTCCTGTATCGCCAGCAGCAGAAAGATACATCTGAACCGAGATATTTTATGGTGACATCTGGGAGACAGTCAACACTGTAATATATTGTTCTCGCTCCTCATATTGTCAATGGACAATGAGGAAAAACCCTTCCAAGCTGAATAGAGTAATCACATGGCCAGACATCTAAGGGACAGAAGAGAAGAGCTTCAGCAGACCCTGAATGTTAATTACTAAACTTTGACGCTATCATCTGACAGCTACAAGATCCTTAACGCTACCGGTGCCTTGTCTGTGCTCAGCTTATCTGAGTACAAGATACTGACCAAAGGCCAACTGTTTCTCACACCACATGTCATGACTTTATTTGGAAAATGTACACTTACATTGTTTTTTTTTAAAGAAATGAACACTTTCATTCAAGAAGGATGCATGCAATTGTAAAAAAAAAAAAAAAAAAAAAAAATTTCCCTAAAAGGCATTTATATGTTATATAAATAAAAATAAATAAAAAATATTGAGCACAACTAGCATTGACAATAATAAGACATGATTCTAGAGCACCAAATCATCATATTAGAATGATTTCTGAGGAATCATGTGACACTGAGGACAATATTGAGATTAATTTAAACCTGGATATAAATGAAGTTTTAGAATTTTTAAAAATGAACAAAGACATTTTGAAATGCACTAATTTTTCAATTCAGTTTTTTCCATTAAATTTTTTATGCTAATCAATACAAAAATACCACTAAAGAAAAAACGTATTACTTTTTTTCCCGTATGGATTAAAACTTCAATGGCACTATTATCAAATGTCTGAATATTGGCAGATGATTATTTGGCCAGAGCATATCTACCATTACTATATAGAAGCTAAAGCAATTGTATTACCATATTAATAATTTATTTCAATGTAGAGATGAAACAATATTCTGATGGAAAAAGCCTGCATTTCAGGTGTAGCATCACACAGGCTGGTACTGTGTTTCAATATTTGTTTCTGCAGGAACTCACAGCGTTTAATGAGGTCAAGGAGGCATACTGTACAAAGCCTTTAAATCCATCTTGAACTGATGCATGCAATTATGAGAAAGGAGGACTACAGAGAGCTGAACTTCATTTCCACATGACGAGTGATCACTGATATCATCAACAGTAACAAAATGCCCAACAGGAGCTTATGGAAAATCTGGCCTTGGATTAATTTCCTCTTACTTCAATTACAAATAGTCAGGGCTTTTCTGCAAAAGCAATTAAATCCTGCCAAAGTGCCAATACCATACAATGCCAATACTTCTCTGTGATCTCACTAGTGAAATAAGGAGGGTGTTTTTGGAGTTCAAAGGGGTCAGGAGTCAATAATGGGCCAGTGAAAAAAGGGAGTATGGGCGTAGGGGTACAAGTCAAGTGTGTCCTGAGGGCACCATATCCTCAAGTGTAGCGTGTTTCGGCACGAAGACCATCTATCAGATACAAAGGCAATGACTAAATCAAATCTCATGGGTCACATTATGGTCAGTGACATTCCAGAGTGGACTCATCCCTAACTGTAAGTAATGTACAACAGGAAAGTGTTCAGGAACAAATGAAAAAACAATAAAACACGACGATACAAAGAAAGCAAATTTAATCAAACCTTCTGTACTAAGGGCCCAAAATTAACTTTTTTTTTGCCAATTGTCAGTGATTTAGTAAATAAAAAATAAAAAAAATTATTGGCCATTAAACAATTTTTTAACAAAATGTTAATATGTAAATATATATAAAATGTATAAATAACAACAAAAAAATACATAAAATTATATATACAAATGTATTGTTATATTTTTATGTATTATATTTGTATTATATATTATAAATATTAGTGCATTTTTGTCACAACCCAATTCATGGTGTAAAAAAACAAAAACAAAAAAAAGTTCAGACAGATCATGATTTTGTTTTTCATATTTTGATATTGGTGGCATAATGACAAATTGCTGTTGTTCCACATTTGTAAGTCGCTTTGGATAAAAACGTCTGCTAACTGCATAAATGCAAATAATGATAGAAATATTCACAAAAACTTGTACTAAATAATGCTGTTATGATGCTTACTTTAGAATTGCTCCTTGTTTTGAATCACTTGTCAATTACACCATGAACGTCAGATTATCATTCTTACAATTTGGCAATTGCATTATTTATTAAAAAAAGTCACCATCCTGTAAAAACTAGAGTTTCCTGCCAGTCGCCAAAGCCAACTTTGTACTTTGCGAGTGTTAGTTTATAATCCTGTCCCGTTCGAAATCGTTTCAGGCTTCTCGTGCTTCCCCTCCCTCGGGGACAACAGCAAGAGATGGACACAACGTCCTGGTGACATCCATTGACACCAAAGAACCGGTGCTCTAATTTGCTGAGACGGAGCACTTTGCCCCCCTTCAAGCCGCTCCCGGCCCTTCAATTTACTCTCTAAAGCAGGAATGTAAAGTTTCAACTTCAAAGTAAACAGTGATGAATGGACTACAAACACAGGCCGTGGTTAAGCTTTTAGAGTGTAAATTTGGTGTTTAACATCTCATCCAGATGAAGACTTCTCTAAGACGGGGCAATGAAGTTGAGAGTGAGTTCTAATTAAGAATTTTCAGTTTGAAAAAGAAAGCCAAGAAGAGAAGAAAGAGAGAAAATGAGGGGATGGAGGGGAAAAACAAGCAGACTGAAAGGTGGGGGGTGTATGAACAGACAAGTAGGAATAACCAAACAAAAAGACTAATCCAGTTACTGGATAACCCTTCCCCCATGTAAAGAAAAGAAGACAAAGGGGTTTTGTGAAGTAGAACTTGAAGAGGGTGGGTTAGAGATAGAGGGGGAGCACTGGCCCATGCCTCAGATCTAAAGATAGGACCCTGACATCCACACACACACACGGCTGAGGCTTCTCCGGTGGGACGGTGCTTCATTCAAGAGGCTTAAGGAGAGAGCAGCCATTCAAGCCATTCCTTAAATCGGCTATACCTTTTTACTTTAATAAGCTCCTTGGTGGAGTTCCCTTCATCCTTACTGCTCTCAAATTTGCTGAAGACAATTCTATGCGGTTTTACGACTGAAGCAGAGACTACGTGAAAAGCGAGGAGGAGTTCAGTGGTCGTTTTAAGATAAAAAATAATCTCTGATATTCAGGCAGTCATAATCAAAGCAGGACGATGAAGTTAATCGGCGTTCAAGATTCTCCGATTGTGAGTTTCCCAGACAGATAACGGCCAACTCGGCTGAATGTGGACAATGTGCTTATGCGCATATTACAAATAAATCAGCGCTTGATCTTAATTTGAATGTAAACAAGAGCACAGATACTGTAGCAAGAAACAAGATACTGCATATACTTGCTAAACAATGAACTGCATCAAATCACTGAGGATCAAATAAGTATTCCAAAGAATTTAATTAAAAAAAATATTCAATTAAAATATAAAAAAAAATTGATTTATTTACTTGACCCTAAAATACTTCAAAATATGTTCTGATCACATAGCAACAGTTGTGAGCTATAATTTATTCCCTCTTAAAAAGCAATTATCTCAGCAGTGACTTCAGCAGTTTAGGGTGTAAAATAATAAATGAAAATGAAACCAAGATAAGAGTGCAGTACAGCAGACGTGATCCTACGGACTATAGAAATGCGTGAGTGCATCTTCTGATAAGACTGCTGAACTGCCTTGTAAATGAACAATGGTCAATTACTATCTTAGCATTTCTCTAGAGTTTGGACTACCACACCAGCCCTGCAAACTAGCATTCTGGCCAATTATCCAACACAAAGGCAGGAGGAATGTCACAACAAAGTGCAGAATTTGCTTTGTTATTCCTCAGGAGGAGATCGTGTTTGGACAGGGGAGACAAAAGGAAGTGACTGCTGAGACGTTTTTCTGGGTTCCGGAAACCAAAGTGACATTTGGTCAATAGAGTGAAGTCTTTACAAGACCTGCTTTAAAAAGCAAGGTTAGAAATATATATATATATATATATATTTTTTTCATTTTAATAGAATATTCTGAACGTACAACATAGGTGGGTCATCTCCTTTACTAATAAAGCAGCTCTTAACATTAAGGGCCGTGTAAACAAATTGAGTTAAATGCTGTGTGACGTTTTACTGATTCATGGGTTGGAATCAGAGGCCTTTCCTTACACCGGATAGACGCCAAGACTCCACCTGTCCATCTGACTCTATATTGTGACTGACTTTCTCTCATAAACTATTTCTGGATGCATTAAACTCTTCCTTTGACAGGTAAGTGTTGCTGAACAAAATGATCTTGTGATGAATGAGTTTTATGCAAGGCTGGCATGACAAATAATCTGAAAGGAATGTGTGAAGGAACTGTCTAAAATCTGGCTCATGCAATGCACTGTGAGGTCATGAAATAGTCTTGAAATCCAGCCTGCACTGAAGGGCAAAAAAGTTGGTAAGCCACATAAACTGGTACATAATTCATACAGTTCTCTCATTGTGAAAATAAATGAATGAAAACCATCTCTAAATGTATAGAATTGATTACAATAAAATGATCGGAATAAAAGCCAAATAGTTCAAGAGTCAAACAATAAACTAGTCATGGTTTGCCAAATGACATTCTTTTTCTCACATTGAGTAAACTGCCAGAAGATCGTTTGTTTAATATTCTGTCAAAAAGGGTTGAGTTAGTTTTCCAGGCACTTTGGGAAAACACAGGACACAGGAAACCATAGGACCTAAGATACGACGGACTAAAACAACTATTTGCCCAACCACAAGAGGAAAAAAGCACTATGATGTTGTTTCTAGAACATGATATTTCCCAACATAACATACTAATGGAGGCCAGATTTAACATGGGAAAATGTGATAAAAACACAGTGAATTCCCTACCATATTAATCTTATACTGAACCCTTAGCCAATTTTAATATCAGCTTTGTGCGAATACATTTATATAAAGTACTGATGAATGGCTTGGGAATTAAATTTGCATTAGGAATTTGTGAAAGCATGCAAAATGTGGACTACTGTACCAACATGTCCAAGAAAATCATATCTACATTTATGTGCATTTCCATTGAGGCAAATTTACAAGCACAATCTCACTGGTTATAACCCAACGGCAATGTGCAAGAAAATGCCATTTTATCTGGAAAAAAACAGTGTCATATTTCCCAAATAAATTAGGGTAATAGGCAATCATCTATAGGTTTGTCAAATAGGTTTTGCTTAAATTTGTACACCTGGATTTAACTTTACTCCAATTTCATGTCACATTTACTGGTGTTCATGCTTACATTCTGAAAACAAAGGTATGTTAAATTATTGCATGTAATCGAACTCACTGACTGTAACAAATCAACTTAAACGTTTTCTTTATTGTACACTGGAAAAAGAACAGTTTGTCTCCAAAAGCAGGAAGCAAGGGTTTCTCTCTCCGACTGTAAACCTCATATTTTACTCTACTTTCAAATCATGCTTCACTGTAAAGGCATGTGCTATCACCGATGCCTGAGGGAGGGTATTTTCATAAAGTATGAACCAGCTGTGAAGCATACACTGCCAGCTCTTTCAAGTACCCGAGTATGATGGTGCTGGAAGAACTAAAGAACAATAAAGTTTTTCCCCATTGTGTTGGGACAACATTTCTCTTCCCATCTGGCTTGTGAAGCTCTGTTTATGTGTGAAAACAGCTGTATTTGGCAACTGACAATCTGCAAGGAAGCCGAGAGATCAGATACACACTTCAATACCTGGATGCAGCGCTTTGAAGCTTCTGAAGAACGTTTTGTCAGAAATAACAGAAGAGCCTGACATTGGATATGTTTTTGAAGAGCATGTTTTAAGTTGAGGTATCAGTAAACTACACAGCTGCTTTGTGTCCTATTTGTGGGAAATTTAAAGTTAAATATTGTCTAAACTTGACTGAATGACTCCATAAGAATACTTGTGTTATATAGCGATGTGCAAAATCCATCCCAATGGTGAAATGACATATATAATTGTAAAATAAATGCTAGATGAACTGGCTGACATATGGCATATCAGGTCATATAAGAGCTCTGATAAGAGCTTTTTTTCCTGCAAGTTCACAACAGGTTGCAATGCTGGCATCAACCCAAAGGCCATCTGCTGCGCGTCTTGTTCATGGGAGTATTTTCCTGCTTCTGATATTCTGTGAATGACAGGATTGGGGAATAACCACCACACAGTCTTATTCCACTCATACATTAGCACGTTTGAGCTGTCACATTCTCAGCATGAACTACATTTCCATACAAGTCTAGACTCCAGATCAAACGAAGAAGGGGCAAAACAATGTCGAATGACACTGCATGATTGATTCAGACAATATAGCGCTTGGCAGAAAGGAAACAAAGTCTTCTGCAAACATATGCCGTCACTGGACTGGAGGTTAATGCATGTTCTCACCTGTAAAGACTTAAATAGGGTGGCCTTAGTGCCTGCTACTTGCCCAATCAAAGATATTTGAGAAGAGCTAAATCCAAACAAGATGAACGCTGCTTGCAGGTGGAGCTGAGAGCATTGAGGGCACTAAGCCTCAAGGTATTGAAAGACCAAGGACAAATAATGTACATCCAGTGTGTGCGTAAAAAGGTAAGAAATAAGTACAGGGAAGTCAACTGTGGGAAAGTTTCAATTCCTTCTTGAACACACACTCATCAAAGCAGCAGAACTACAAATCACTAGCCTAAGTCTTTCCTCTCTGTATGGGAAAAACAAACAAACAAAAGAGGCGTACAGATTTTCCATAGGCACCATTTTGGTTGAGATTACTAATTGTTTTACATTTCCGGTACAGTTCGATATTGAATACCACTCAAAGAATTCCACTCTTTTTACATTTAAAATATTTTGCCGTCATCTAGCATTCACTTAAAGTTAATCTTCAAAACTCAAAGAATTTAATAACACTGTTAAATGTAGATATTCATTTGTAAAATTTGCTAAATATTAGGCTACTTTTCACACTGTACAAACATTCTAATGATGTGACACCTAAATTCCCTCAAATCGTTTAAAAAGGTTGATTTTAGTTTTGGATTTAAATTTATTTAGACAAAATAGTACAGTATTTTATTTCGGTCAATAAAAAGTCTTCCAATTACAATGATATAATAAAGAAAATAATCAAATCAGTAAATAACTGTGGTGCGTAAACCTATATAAACGTACCATAGTACGATGCATTGCATAGTTGGAGAAATTGGAAATTGGCATTGGCCAACAACGCTTTTGGGAATCACACCCTCTGGTTAGCGGTCAAAAAACAAAAAACAATTGGTTATGATCATTTGCCCAAATGTTTTGTTTTACAGAAAACAATATAATTTGAATAAAATAATCAGCATGATCTACAATCATTGCGTGGATACCCACTATCAACGTAGTGGAATTTACAGAATTCACTTCTTCCCAAAGATTAATAGGCCTATGTTCTCAAATATTATGAAGGATCTCTCTTAATTTGGGAAATTCTCTGTAAAAACTATTAAAACTTTTTTTTAAACTTTTTTCTCAACTTTTCTCAAGCAGCTAACTCAAAGAATCAGCACAGAAAGTATGTAGAAAGTAGCACCCATCATGAGGACAGGCTGATTTATGCCAAACTAGCGTTAAATCTCCAGAGCTTAACTTTTAACGGGGTCCAGTCATTTGTTACAAGCACTAATCAGTAATGGCAAGGGCAGCAAACAGTGCCCCCCCCCCCCCCCCCCCCCCCCCCCCCCCCCCCCCCCGAGGGCTTGTTCCACTATTTGGCAGTCAAACGGGCCCACAGGACAACACTCTCTTAAGTGACACCATAACCACAGCTCCCCGTCTGACGGGTCCAATGGCTGGCACCACAGACCCAGTGTGGGATCTTTCATTACACTTCTGCACAATCTGGAAAGGACTAGTGGCTCACAATGGCTTTATCACCAGGAAATGAGGGAGATTCTGCACTTTTGTCCATCCTGGGTGGTCCGAATCACAAATCCTGCCCCTGGCTATACAATTAGAGCCACCAAATAGTCCAAGTCATTGCCTTCTAAGAGTGGTGGCATTGTAAATGTGGAAACATCACATATTCGCTTGGATTGAATTTACTATAGGGATAGAATTCCAAACAAATTCAACATCAATAGCCAAATTTGTCTCTAAGGACAAAAGCAGCAACAGGCCCGATGACAACATGAATAAAACAAAATCGTGCAGTTACATGAACAGCTCGACTACAAAGGTTTCATAAACACAAGTTTCACACACTGAGATCATACCTTCCAGAGAATAACAATAGGTTCAAACCAGATAGTGCGCTCTTCTTTCCAACCCCCTACACTCAGATTGGTATAATTTGGACCATCTGGTCCTTCAGAAATGACAAGTTCTTTGATGGAGTTTGGGGAAAAAAAGCGCCTCTAAGGGATGAGAGACGAGGACCCCAGAGCCCAGGAAACATTCTGCTGTTCAGTTTCCCACACTGCTAACACTCATCGTCTCCTCTCATTTGAGAAATCGAGAGAGAGAGAGAGAGAGAGAGAGAGGATGAGACAGGAAAAAGACAAAGAGAGGAGGAAAACAAGAACTGAGGACAAGTTCTTCTCCCAAGAGTTTGGCTCTTGTCAAGTAAACCAGGGTCAAACTACTTAACATACTGTAAATGCGCATTAGCTCCAAGTAAAACAAGCTTTTTCCAGGCACATAAATAATCATCTACACAAAAATCTTAAAGGAAGACAGCATTAAAAAGGGCCACATTGTATTCCAGATAGGGTGTACCAGAATTTTCCCAGATTTAAACAATTAGGAGGCAGATGTTCGACCAGCTCTTTCCCAGAAAACAGAAGTGAAAACAAGGACAGCTCCTGATAAAGCACACATGAGGAGAGCATATGAATTCAGTGCAGTTACAAACTCAAAGTATATGAAATTGAAAATGACACAGGCATTGAAAACAATCTGATGCAGAGTAAAATGCAAGACACGGACTGACAGTTTGCAGTAAGCACTGTGGACTTCTTTCTATCAGTGAGGGAGGAAATAGGGCACGATAAGGGCCATTCACAAGCTCAAGTTAATGAATCACTGACTGCTGCAGTTTATCAGATGAAAGGAAATTCTCACCCACCACAAATGCTCCCAATGGTGTTTTGGAGAAAAACTTCATCTCAAATGCACTTTGCCAATTCAAGTTTTGAAGATAAACTTGCAACTGGAACTGGAAGTAACAGACTAGTACAATTATGAGCTCTCTTAAAAACATAGACCTTTGACAAAAACTTCTGACCATGATCACACTCTACAATACATTTTTCAATCTCCTTAGATGTCTACAGAGCCTTTAGAGGTTTTTTTGAATTTGTGAACAAATGACTATTATAAAAATTAAACCAGATTCACGCAATTCTATAGCTCCCTAGTCATTAATCTTGATCCTTAAATATAACATTGAAGCCTATGAAAATTCAGGAAAAAACAATGTCCTTACAGAAAAATTATCTGACATTGCTAGCAAGGTATGTGTCAATTTCAGGACGAGGCCGAGGGCCGTGGGAGAACGGCGCGAGGCCGGTGGCGTGATTGCTGATGTGCGACACCTGCGCGACGCACCCGTCTCGTATCTCTCGCGGAGGAGCGACGACGGTGAAGGACGAGAGAGGCCAGGCCTGGATTTTATTTGATGTTTTGTGTCTGTTTTATCTGTCTTTACTTTCGTTTTGTATCTGTTTATTTATTTATTAAAATCTGTCGATTGTTTGCCGGTTCCCGCCTCCTTCTTCCCATAACATCGAACATTGCTACAGTATGACAATTAAATTTGTGTTTGAAATCCCTCTAGGCTAGACCAATTTAAAACAGGCAGCATCAACTACCTTCCATTAACCTGACCATTCTTCTTTCTATTTGCCTGTACAAGTACAGATACATGTCTTCAAGTCTTCATTAGCCAGTGTCTGGATGATGATTCACATTTCTTATTCTCATCACATTCTTGGGAGCGTGACAGGCCAGCCAGAACTGGTTAATAAAGTACGAGTGTGGGACATACAGAAATGTTCAATAGTAAATCTACCCTCCTCATCTCTCCTCGCCCCCCCTGAGTCTGCTAGACCCGGCCAAATCTCAATGCTCTCACAGGACTCAGCAGTGTCAAGTTAAGACATGCCTGTTTCCGCCTCGAACATCCCAAACTAAGGCAGAATAAACATAAAAGCCATCAAAGGCAAAGCACATAAAATAAAAGCTTATGGCTGGGACCCGGACTTCTTGGGGGTTCCCACCTACAGAGTCACTTTAAAAAGAGAGAGAGAGACAGAGACAGAGACAGAGACAGAGAGAGAGAACAAAAACATGTAAATCAACAATCGTGTATCTCCTCTGAGATTTGAGCTTCAGTTCTCGGTAAGACGTGTACATTTACATTTAGCAGACATTTTTATCCAAAGCAACTTACAAATAAGCGAGGTGGAAAACAGTGGTGCAGATACACTTCAGCCCATCAAAGTCGACCGATTACAGATTTCGGAGGTGTATCTGTCACTATCAACATATTTTTAAGCTAATTTTGGGATACTGCATAAACATGATGCATGGAAATATTTCTACTTTGCCTCAATTTAGTCAATTTCTTCACTTAATTTCAGCACATATTTAAGATGAAAAGCATCAAATATTATATGACTGTCAGTTTCACACTGTTTTAATGACACGATTCAAATGGAAAATGCCTAAATTAACAAGAAGAACTAAAGTGAATTAGAAGAAGAGGCGTCTGACTGAACTGGCCCGTTATAGTCCACATGCTAACAAATGGCTGCTAATTAGCCAAGTGTCTGAGAGGAACATTAAAAGCAAAATCACTTCCTCTTCCATTATCTAAATGCAAATGTGTTGACACGCTGATTACAGCTCATTAGACATGCTTATTACTTACATTTGGTTATAGGCCTACTGATATAGCAGCATCTACCTGGGAATGAGATGATACAGAGGCCATGGCTTGCTGGCACTACTAATTGGTTATGTTAGTGCTCTTTTCCCACAGTCAGAACAACCTCCTCCTGCAACCCAATCGTTTTGCTTAGGCTGGCAGAAATTCAATGATTCGCGTAATGCGCACAACTTCACTGCCTAGTAGAGAGGCCACTCCATGCCAAGTCTAACAGAGGGTCTATATTGTCTAAAACAGTATAAAACCCAGATTCTCAACCCAGAGTATCTCATGTGAGCTTCATAGGTAAGCTTTCTCCATGACAGCCATCAGAACTGTCAGAGATTGTGGTTTAGGGCTGTCACTCACGATTAATCGTCGATTATTTTGATGATTAATCGAATAATCGGATTTTTTTGTGGTAATAAATAACGGCCAGGTTATTGTTGCTATTACACATACAGCATGACCATTGTTTAGTATTGACCAAAAATGTATTTCAAATGTCCACTTAATCTTTAATATTTATGATAGAAATGCTACAGCCACTGTAATTTCTTGGACAAGGAACATGTGGACATCAAAACTTGCAAACTCAGAGCGAGGGTTTAAATTTTGAAATCGTGATGAATAACAGTTCCCATATTTAGAAACATTGATGTATTCTCCTGTGTTGGAGACACATTCCCAAATGCACGTTATTGGAAACCCACACAAACAGAACATGCGGAGACCGAGTCTGTGTGGAGCAAAATAGTAGTAGATAGAGTGTCGCGCTTCGCCCTGAAACCTGGAGCGCATATTTTTTAAACTGAATCACAGCCTTTATGATTTGATAATAGCACTATGCTATATTATTTTAAATGGTTTTAATTCTTATAATTTGGATAATCTGGCAGGGGTCAGAATTCAGCACAATGCCGGTCAATCAACACATGTGCAAAATGCAATTAAAAAAACAAAAACAATCTAGACCTCAAATTTAATCAAGGAATTGTGACAGCACTATTGTGGTTAGACAATCAAACTTGAGTCTTTTTCAAGAGATAATGCACCTTCCTAAATGACATGCAGTAGGCTATATGATAACAGTAAAATATAGGAAAAAAGTCATTTTGAACAATGTCAATTAGAAACATGCAGATTTTTACAGCCTAAAGCTATCAAATACTATCACTATTTCATAATGCATTTCTGAAGCAGGATTAGGTGATCTCAAATGACTGTTATAATGCAGAAAACTACAATTGCCAGATGTTTCACATCTGAGCTGATCACGAATCTGGTTTACTATAACTTATTTAGCAGACAGTAATAAATATTTATGAGACACTAGCATCTATTGTTAGTTACCGTCTCACTACAATTGCTTTTGGTAACACTACTGTAGGGCCCCATTTGTTAACATTAATGCATTAGATTAGATAAACTAAACTAACAATAAACAATCTTTTACAGCATTTATTAATCTTAATTAACAGATAGCCTACAACTTTTAATATTAAAAATGTATTAGTAAATTTTGATTTAAAAATTCTGCAGAAGCAGTCCATTGTTAGTTCAAATAAAGAGACCTTACTGAAAGTGTTTTCTTGTTTTGTTTTTTTAACTTACATTGACTAGAAAGAATGGCCACAATAGTTAATTTAAGAAAATAGTAATACTAGGAAAACTGGATTAGATGGATACAAGCAACTAAACCGAAAACGTACAAGTGTCAAAGGAATAAAGAGGCTGCTAAACAATGGATAGTTACTTTACTAGCAACAATTGAATAGCCAGAAATGAATAGTTAATATCTGAATCTTAGACCTCATAGATTGAAAAAAATGCAATTTGTTACCAGTCACATTGAAGTAGCCTAGTTATTTA
The DNA here is from genome assembly GCF_951802725.1 of Rutilus rutilus. Lineage (NCBI taxonomy): Eukaryota > Metazoa > Chordata > Actinopteri > Cypriniformes > Leuciscidae > Rutilus > Rutilus rutilus. The sequence goes on from NC_140214.1 coordinate 16,054,531, forward strand.
TCAATATCCATAGCGACCAGTAGCAAAGGAAAAAAATTCTCCAAAGGAAGTTATAGTATGCTATGAATGCGTACTAGCGACTAATAGAATGAATAGTAGGCTATACTAGATGCTATAGTCACTCACAAAAATCAGTTGGTTAACTTTAAGCAACACATGTTAAATGGACTTGTCATAACTTTAGAACAACTCCCAGAACGGCTCAGGAAAACAAACATTTTGTAACGCGGTTTGACGAGGATGCAAGTGAAAGCTGCTTACCCAGGTGAAGGGTCAGGTTGATAACGTTCGGGTACTGGATGCCCGCTAACATAGTCTGACTTTGCCACCAGGTGGTATCCGCTTGGTTGTTGTAATCGGTGAGATAAACAGCGCTGTGGTGCTGTCTGGGGTCCCCGGCATCGCAAATGTGGCATGATTTAGTGACTCCTGTAACCCCGGTCTGTACACAGTATTCTTCAGGCGGCGAACCGCAAGTGTTGGTGGACACCACGGTTACATTGAAAGCGGCGTTAACAAACTCTGGCATGCAGCGCTGAGGCCGATTGGACTCGTCTATACATTCATCCATCGCTCCATGACTACACGCTGCCCACAAAGTCCATAATAACAAATAACTAAACAGCGACATTGTGTCCTTTAGTTTATGCGACCTCACGTAGCTACCGTCACTGATCCCTTAAAATCCTCGCAGTCTTTAAAAAGTTTGCGGTAACTCGCCAGCTACCGAGTTTGTGTTTTAATAAATAAACTCATGCGGAAAATGGTGGTAATCGCTTCACCTCCAGAAAAGCAATAGTTGTGGCTTAATCTCCTCGCGACTTCTCTCTTGCAGACCTTCACTTTATTGGTGCTTAGTAACCACCGCCATGGAAAAAAAAAACTTTTGGAGAAATGGAACTATATCCGACTACACCCTGGCAGCTAGTGCGCAAGTCAAAGTACTTCCAAAAAAAAAATCCCTACGTCTACTTCCGCCTGAAGGATGCTTTGATGGACCGCCGACCCGCTAAACAAGGCAAGTCCGAATGGACAGGGAGACATGCGTGGGCGTGGCGAAAGAGCTATGGGCGTGGCTTTGCACTTTCTCAATTGGTCAGTTTTGCCAGTCATGTTCAGGAGTGGTTGGGGACAGAATTTCATAGGCTACCTCACAGATTCTCATGGGAGCGATGAACTGACCACTAACTACCCGTAGCTTACTTTTTTTTTTTTTTTTTTTTTTTACAAATATGTGTGTTAAACCAAGGCTTAAAAAAAAAAAAAAAAAAAAAAATTCGTTCAAATAAGAGACCTTTCTAAACTTTTATTCATTAAAACACTTTTCTGAGATGTCCACCTTCACATTTATCTTGTGTTATCTTCAGAGACATACTTTCTGGATGAATCCCCCATGCTATGAATAACTAGGGGATGATAGCTGTTGCTTGCTGAGAGCAGTGGAGTCAAAGAGCAAGGTTATATATACCTACTCTACCAGGCAAGGGTGTATCCGAAACCTTTAAATAGCTGAGTGTTACGTTTTGTGGGCTGTTTATTAATATTTTACCAGCATTGTTTCAAAGATATAATAGAGAACCAGCTAAAAGTTCCTCCCACACCCATTCTATCAATGTTTAGATTAATCCTTCATACAGACTTCAAACAAAAATAAAATTGTTGTTTTCTCAGGTAGGCCTATGTGCATTTTAAGAAAGCAAATGCCTTATATTGACTGTAAATAAGAAAGACTGATGAAAATTTCAAACATTTCAAATTTATGTTAGGCTATATATTGCCTTTGTGATTTTTTACGCAGATAAGCATAGATCCTAACCACTGTACGCATATTCAAGGCTTCACAGAGCTAACTACGGTACACAAAGCCTATATACACTGCCCAGTAAAACTAAATAAATTGCAGTTTGGATTTAAATAGGCAAATGCTTAAGAGTCTATGATTGGATCTTTACTGCAGTGACAGTTATGTTTCTATCACATTATATGTTTGCCAACAGTTCTTCTAACCCTAATTGATGGAGTGTGTACCGAAAATGGATGCCCCTATGGAAATAAATGTTGTGATGTTATTTCCATCAAGAGGTGCATACATTTTTGGCCAATATCTTGTAATGACAATGGAAGAGTCGAGCACTCTGTAAAGTCTACTCCAGCACACCCCAAAGACTGTCAATGAAATTAAGGTCTGACTCAAGAGGTGTCGATTCAGATCTAAAAATAATTCTTCATGCTCCCTCACAACTATTCTGTGACAATTTGAGCCTGATGCATCTTCACATCGTCATCCTGGAATATGGCCATGATGTCTTCCTACATGATTGCTTAAGAAATGAAAATCTACACACTCCATCCATTAGGGTTAGAAGAACTGTTGCCAAACATATAACATGCTAGAAACATAATAACAGCAACTTTTTCTTTCTTGACTGGGCAGTAATAAAATCATAATAAAAATAAATAGGACTTAATAAATAACAACAGATATGACTGGCTATTCTGTTTTTTATATATATATATTTTTTTTTTTTCAATTAACTTTCTTTTTGCATGGGATTTTCGCAAATAAAGTTTGCTCCATGGTTTGATTGGAAAGCGAGAGCTGGAGTACTGAGTTATCAGCAAAGGTATGTGTACCATTGATAAGATTTAGGCGGCTAGCAGATAGGCCCATACTGTACCTGATATTCAGCATGAGCCCAATGAGTCTCTCAGATGGCCATGCGAGCAGACTCTTCGGAGACATTCTTTAGATGCTATACGATTTAATCAAATGTTGATCAAAGAATAAAAAAAACCTCTGGTGTTAAAAAAAGGCAATCAATCAGTTCCCATCAGCTGTGGAGATTAATCGGTCAAATTGGCATCTATCTAAATAGGATAAAATCAGCTCTGTTGGAAATAAATTAAATTGTCCTAATAAAAATCATGATATACCTATTTAAAAGGCAATAAAGCAAAGAGATGCTTATATGTTTTTGAGTCAAGAATCTACCTGACCTTATCTACCTATATCTATGACCGTATGCAATGAGCTCTCTACTAGACTTCTGTCCATCCATCAATCACTAGACTTACTTCATCCAGAACAGGGGAAATGAGAGCTAGATCTGTCAAAATGAGAAAAGACTGTCAACGCTTGGTCAAATACTCATTCCAGTCCCCCATACTGAGACAGTACCCTGCTGCACCAAGCTCAGGCATGCCCAGGATGTGCATTGTCTCACTACCTTAAAACTTTAAACAAATTCACCAGCAATTGTTCTCTAAGTGGACTTAGTCTATCCAGGATACAAAAGGTACGTAAGCTCATCTTACCCAGAGGCTACAACTATTTTCTCCCTCAAGATATTCAAAGCATCCTCTCAAATATTTTAATTTTTTGCTGTGGTGCCAGATTTGCTTTATTGAGTAAATCTAGAGGAACAAACACAGCACACTGTGTGTATTTACAGTTATATTTAGTTACACAATGATAAACAATTATATTTGCAGTTTGGGTTAGTCGTTCAAGGTTAAAATAACAGCAATTAAATACGTTTTAAATAATTTATTTAAGTGAACATTCATATTAAAGCACCGTCTGCTGCGGTTTTAAAGCGCCCTCTATCGGTAATCATTGGCAAACTCCTCTGCCCTAAGCAACAACAACAACAACAACGATAAACGTCAGATAAGAGGTAATAATTTAAATAAATAAACAAAATCAAGAAAGGTTCTGACAACATTTTAATCTTACCCACCAAATTTAAATAGATAAACAAAATCAAGAAAGGTTCTGACAACATTTGAATACCCTCCAAACACCTCAATTAGATTAAAAGTAAAGGTAAATCTAAAGGGTTAAACCTGGTTTGCTAATATTTAATTATACACATTAAATGATTTCAAGGCACTCTGATCTAACACATTTAAATGTTTCTGTTTAGCTGTATTTGAGCCATGGATTTTTTTTTTTTTTTTTTTTAAAGATGTATTAGGCAGCCAAAACAACAATTTACGGTGCACATGCGGGAAAAAAATAAGATAAAACAGATTTATACTTTTCACCAGACATGTCAACACACTTTAGGTCTCAGTGTTCCAAAGCTCTTGCATGTACACAGTTTAATAGGCACATGCACTCTTCCAGTTTTGTGGTCTCTGGAAAGACACTGCGTTCTAATAAACTGAAATAATGTAATTATTAGAGTACAATATTATTGCATTCATCCATCAGCAATTCATTATTGTGAAATTTAAATGTGTTACTTTATTGTGAAATTTCACACGCATTATGTCTGAAAAGGCATACTTCTAAATTATGAGCTGATAAGTTTTAGGGAACAAAATGTTGCTCAATCTGGATAGAAAAAAAACTTGGCTGGAGTTACACATTGCTGCAAAACCACACATCTGGAAACTTTCTGATTCCCACCAGTAACTTTTTGGTAGGACTGTCAATGAACTCATTTCATAGAGGGCATAAGAGAGATCAAGAGTACCCATTACATAAAGAATTAAGTATAATAAAGAAATGATACAAAATATGGATAGAAAAGAAATTCTTTAATAGAATACAACACTTAACATGTATTTGCCATCTATTAAAAATGATTATTGCATTGTTGGTCACAAATTAGCTATGTTTAGTAACTGTTGTTATCTGGCAGTATGGCAGTCAAAGTTGTAATTTTTCATGCTTTTTTTATTTACATAAAACAAATTGAGAAAAGAATGAGAACCAACAAAAAGCAACATAAAACAAACATAATTTTCAGCTTCAGCTTTAATAACCACCCCTGTTTCCGCCCCACCCACCTGAGCCACCTCTGAATCCCCTCCCCCCATATCCTCCACCTCCTCTATATCCTCCACCCCCATTAGATCCTCTGTATCCACCAGATCCCCTGTATCCACCCCCACCCCCGCCACCACGATAACCTCCTGCTCCTCTGAAGCCACCTCCACCACCCTGGTATCCTCCACCTCCTCTGTATCCTCCACCAGACCAAGATCCACCGCCACCACCACCTCTGTATCCTCCTCCTCCTCCTCCTCCACGGCCCCTGAACTCTCCACCACCTCCAAAATCAGTACGGGCCATCTTGGGTGGACGTGGACCATCTCCAAAGCTGTAAAAACCAAAGATAAGATGCGTTAAATGAATTGTAACATCTCAAGGTCAAAAGGGACCTTCCGCTTAATAGGTCACTTAAATGTATGGGTTCAATTATCTCACCGTGGGTTAGTGGCCATGAGGTTGATGCCTGCCGACGAGGGTCTAGACACAAGTCGAATGACGTTCAACAAGTGCTCGTTGGTGGGATCCAAATTTCTGATGTATTCCGGGTCTTTGGTCACCTCCACCACCAGGCCTTCCATTGCTGCCCTCAGAGCAGCCACACCAGCAGCTACATCATGGGGGATCTGCAATTTGAGCCTACAGAAGGAAGGAATATTCTTGATAATCGAGGAACACTTCTCTTTTGTTGATTTCCTTGCAAATATTTGGTTTGCACCCAGGATTCCCGAATCAAGAATCAAAAAATTTCATGACTCAAAATACAGATTCATGAGAAACATACCAATCATCAAGCTCAACAATTTCTCCATTGGATGTGATCTTCTTTGAGCCGAACAGAATGAGCTGAAGAGGACTGACAAGAGTCATTCCTTTGGCTGAGATGGCTCGAGTTCGGATCTGTAATGACAAAGTACAAGTATATTACAATATTACAAGTATATTACAAGCTATACTTGTGTACTCCTATTTTTTCTTTAGAAGTGCTGATTTGGTGCTCAAGAAACATTTCACATTATTTATGTTATTATGTACATTGAAAACAGTAGTGTTGGCTTCATATTTTTGTGGAAACTATGATACATTCTGTGATGAATAGAAAGTTAAAAACATTTATTTGAAATATATATTTTTCTAACAGTATAAGTATGTCACTTTTGATCAATTCATTTAATTGATCATTTAATCCATCTTCCTTGCTGATCAAATGTGTTAATTTCTTAGACCCCAAACTTTTGAACTGTAGTGTGCAAATTTAAAAGTCTTACGGACTAAACATACTGATGACTCATCTTGCACTACACAGTAGTTTGTCCAATCAAATGCTCTCTATAATAAGAATGTCCCACCCCTTAATACCACCTGCAGCTGACTAGCAAGTAGAAAATTATGGCTCAAGTCTTGAGCCTAAATGAAGTAGAAACGTTAAAAAAAAAAAAAAACAAAAAAAAAATTAGTTTCAAGCTAGACTTTAAAACCAACCTTTTCCCCAAAGACAAAAAAGGGAGATGGATACGTCATATCGTGGTTGCTGAAAGGACAGTTGACTGAGGATTTGTGAATGAGAGCATTTCGTCCCTCTGTTGTCAGGATCTTCCTCTTCTCTTTGTGGTAGCACACGTTGGGGTAAGAGCCAAACGTCAGCAGAGAGATCACCACATCCAAGTTATTGTCTGGTCCCACGTTGTTAAACATCTGATTCATGAGGCACTCTACAAGAAAAGGAGAAAATCAAAATCAAATTCAGAAACTCAAACAACATCTGTGGACTGTAATAAACAGCAGCACAACGCAGAAGTGCATTTAGAAGCACGGTTTAACCTTCAGGGAAGCCAACGTTAATAAGGATATCCTTTAGCTGGACCTTGGCCTCCCAGGTCATCCTCAAAGTGGGCATGTTCAGCCTCTTGTGCTCACAAAACCTGATCTCTGCGTCCTCACCTCCCATCCTGATAAAATAGAATCTATTTCAATTGCGAATCCCTCAAGAAAAAAAAAGAAAAAAAAACACCACCACCACCACCACACAATACTACATTTAGTTCAATGCCCTCTGGACCTACCGGACTTCATCCCAGGCCTGGAAGACAGAGAGTAAAGCCACGTGATCTGAGAAACGTGTGCCCGCATAGTTCCTATGAACAAAGCCGAGACGTTTTCCCTCGTTGATGAAGGGCTCTTGGAAACAGCTCGCTGCTGAGATGGTGCACACTGCATCTCCAACACTACAGCACAATCACACACATAAATGCAAGTAAATACAACAGGTGATTGGGGAAAAACAGCTAATTAAAAAGTATGCAAAAAAAGTATTTAATTATATAATACACATTATATTTCAATATCTATTATATAATATGTATGCTTATAAATACACTACTGTTCAGACGTTTGGGGTCAGTAGGATTCGTTAATACATTTATTCGGCACACATCAAAAGTGACAGTAAACAAAAGTTACAAAAGCTTTCTATTTTAAATAAATGCTTTTTTTTTACTTTCTAATCAGAATCCTAGAATTTTTTTTAAATCACATTTCCATTTAGCAGTTTTCAACTGTTTTCAACATTGATTATAATAAGACTTTTTATTTTTATCGAGCAGCAAATCAGCATATTAGAATAATTTCTGAAGGATCATGTGACTCTGAAGCCTGAACACTGAAATTTCAGCTTTTCCATCACAGGAATAAATAATATTTTAAAACCATCTTAAATTGTAATAATATTTCACAATATTACTATTTTACTTTATTTTTGATGAAATAAAGCAATCCTTGGTGAACAAAGAGACTTATTTCAAAAACTTTAAAAAATGTATTGACCCCAAACTTTTGAACAGTAGTGTACATGCATGTGTCATCTTTTTTATTTTACTTTTCATTTGGGGGTTTAAATGTGACCTGACAGGTTTGTAAGAGTCACAAATTCATAAACAGCCAAGGTTGGATGAATAAACTTACTTAAAGATGCATCCCATGATCATCATCTTTCCCAGACGTGGTTCAATGGGGAGTTTGGCCAGAACACGTCCCAGTGGAGTCAGCTCATCATTACAGTCTAGAGCATCCAGCTCTGGGAAACAACAGAGGCTTGTTGGATTTGGTTCACTTCAACATAATTACCATTACCATAAAGACATTGAAGCTGTACCTCTCAGTGTATGTTCAGCTTCAATAACGGCATCCAATGGAGGCGGCTCAATGGCTTTAGACAAGAAATTCCCGATGGCACCCAGTCTCAGTAGCTTAATGCTGAGGGCCACCTCATGCAGCGGCGTGCGGAAGATTTCTGGAGTCATATGGGTCTCCAGTCTGCATAACAATCATTGCAATCAACATTTCATATACAGTTTGATTTTGTTTAAGGTGGCATTACAACTGAAGAATGACATTTCATACTTTTCAAAGCGAGCTCTGCTGCACAGGTGAAAGCAGAAGCCTGGTCTGACTCGGCCAGCTCGCCCCTTCCTCTGCTCAAGGTTGGTCTTGGAGGCCCACACTGTGGCGTAGTTTGTCATATTGTTGTGAGAAGTGAACAACTTCACTTTCTGCCTGAATGACACATATTTGGTATTTTAAAACCATTTGCGGACAAAACGGAGCATATAGAGATAAATGTACATAAAAGAAAAATAATTCACCTAAAAATAAAAATGTCATCATTTACACCCTCATGTCGTCCCAAACCTGTATGACTTTATATGTTCTGCATTACAGGAATTATAATAATGTTGGTAACCAAACAGTTTTGGTTACCATTGACTTCCATTTTATGGACAAAAAATACTGAGACATCTCATAATATCTTAAAGGGATACTCCACTTTTTTCGGAAATATGCTCATTTTACATCTCCCCCAGAGTTAAACAGATGAGTTTTACCGTTTTAGAATCCATTCAGCCGAACTCCGGGTCTGACGGTACCACTTTTAGCATAGCTTAGCACAGATCATTGATTCTGATTAGTCCAGTAGCATTTCTTTCAAAATGACCAAAGAGTTTCAATATTTTTCCTATTTAAAACTTGACTCTTCTGTAGTTAAACCGTGTACTAAGATCGACGGAAAATGAAAAGTTGCGATTTTCTAAGCCTATATGGCTAGGAACTACTCTCATTCCAGCGTAATAATCAAGGAACTGTGTGGCTGTACCATGAGTGCAGCAGGCGTAATGATATGACGCAGCGCCTGAAAATAGGTCTAATAGGTTAGACAAACTTAGTCCCGGTCACGTTGGAAGAAGTTACCGAGCTGGGGACTATTTTCAGGCGCTGCGTCATATCATTACGCCTGCTGCACTCATGGTACAGCCGCACAGTTCCTTGATTATTACGCCGGAATGAGAGTAGTTCCTAGCCATATAGGCTTAGAAAATCGCAACTTTTCATTTTCCGTCGATCTTAGTACACGGTTTAACTACAGAAGAGTCAAGTTTTAAATAGGAAAAATATTGAAACTCTTTGGTCATTTTGAAAGAAATGCTACTGGACTAATCAGAATCAATGATCTGTGCTAAGCTATGCTAAAAGTGGTACCGTCAGACCCGGAGTTCGGCTGAATGGATTCTAAAACGGTAAAACTCATCTGTTTAACTCTGGGGGAGATGTAAAATGAGCATATTTCCGAAAAAAGTGGAGTATCCCTTTAAGTCATACAGGTTTGGAATGACATGCAGGTGAGTAAATGACAGAGTTTTCATTTTTTGGGTGAACAATTTCTTTAATTACAGGAGCTGCTTACTTGCAGGAGTCAAGGACAAAGACCACATCATTGATGGTGATGCTGGTCTCAGCGATGTTTGTGGATAAAATGACCTGTGGTGTGAAAGAAACAATTGTTTAAAAAAAAATTAATACATAAATTTCCTATACTGAACAATAAAACTTCTACAGACCTTAGTCACACCGTCAGGGACAGGCTCGAACACTCGTCTCTGTTCTTCCCTGGGGATTTGAGAGTGAAGGGGCAGGATTCGGTATTGATGACCGCCTTAGAAGGACACAATATTGAAGGAATCGCTATTAGTCATTTTAAGAAATTAGGGGATACAAGTAAATTGATCAGAAGAAAATATTTAACTTGAGTGCGAGCAGAATATCATTAAATTACAGACCGAAGTGTGGGTTCATCTCCAGGTGTTTTTGCATGGAATAGATGAGGTTCCAGCCTGGCAGGAAGACAAGCACAGCTCCTGGGACGTCCAGCGTTTCAATGTACTTCAGCAAAGCCTCAATCAGCTCGAATGGAGTTTCCTTCTCATTCAGCTGAGACATGGCACGCTTGGTCTCAGGACTATACTCTGGCCCACAGATGACATTACAGTTCACCTGTAGAAAACAGAAGTAGGCTTGAAATCATCAAGTAAAAGGTCACCTGAACGCTGTTGTGGAGTATCTAATGTTTAGTTAGTTAAATGCAGCTGTTCATCACTTATGTTTTTGAAATCAGTTTTAGTTGTACTTGTAAAATAATTAAATTCAAATAATTTAATGCTTTTGATTTTTTTAGGATTCAAAGAACAGCATTAGAACAGGAATATTATATTTCATCTGAATTAATACTTCATTTCCAGATACTAATTTAATAATTGGTCTTAATAACTTTAATCAATGACCACATAAAAGCCATATTTAATATTTATAATAATAATTGTAAACAAAACAAAAACAAAACATACTTCTTCCTCTCCACCATCTTCATCTTTATCTTTTTTCTTCCGGTCCATTGGTGGTGGTACGAACTGAGTCATCTGAATGCAGTCTTCTAGGAAATACTCTGGAAATCGAAAAAAATCCATCAGGTTTTACAGTCAACATATTCTAAATTAATACTCTATTATTGAGCAATGGGTTTCCAAACAATTTAGGAATATTTAATCCAATATGTGAGTATTGAAGAATTAAAAATACATTATAATACAGTGCATTGAGAAAACCTGCTTCTGACCTTGTACAGCATGTGCACGTCCATGCACCTCGATGACAGGACAGTTGAAAAAGTATTCCTTAAACATGGTGGTGTCAATGGTGGCAGACATGAGGATGACGCGCACATCAGGGTAAGCCTGGACCACATCTCTCAACACGACCAACAGGAAATCAGTCTGGACAGAAAAGCACACTTGTGAATATAGAGAGACAGGATACCTCTGTCTGATATGGTATAGTAAGCTGATATGGTATGGTAACGGTGGACTTACATTTAAATCCCTCTCATGGATTTCATCCACAATCACATGACTGATGCCACGGATACCAGATTCCAGCTTCCTCAGCAAAACCCCTGTGAATAAGACATGTTTAGCTATATCGCCCAGCTCTACGCAGTGTGCCGCAGTCAGAGGTTAAGAAGTGGAACTTACCAACTGTGCAGAAGAGGATGCTGGCATGAGGTCTGGGCAGGACAGACTCAAAACGCACACTGTAACCACAGCTTTTCCCAACCTCCTCTGCTCTCTCAAAAGATACACGTTCTGACACTGACACAGCACTGATCCGTCTCGGCTAGGAGGATGAACGGTCGCAGAAGCAAGTCATAAAACAGGTCTGTCTCCTCAAGGTGACCGAGCACACAAAATAATAAAGTATTTCAACACACTCACCTGTGTAACAACAATATTGCATTCAGATGCTCTGCCTCTTTTTATGAACTCATCCAAGATGTACTGAGGAACCTGAGTGGTCTTTCCACAGCCGGTGGCTCCACGAATGATGACCACTGGGCTATTGTGAATGGCGGACATGATTTGCTCCTCAAAGTTCTTGACTGGCAGCTGACTTCGTTCTGCTACAATCTGTAAAAAGAACATGCTGCTAGTTGATTTTACAATACTAACAGCATAAGAACAACTCCAAAATTTGAGTCTATGTCTTTATATCTATATATCTATATAAACTCCTTTTGCATGACATAACGGGATAGGGGGGTTTAGTATGTTGGTTTTAAAAAATGTGAAGTGCTTTTTTTTTAAAGAAAATATTCAAAACATGTAAATGCCCTCAAAGCTAATACCCAGACTACAAGTAAAACCATTAAAACTCCAATTTTTTATTTCATGCAGACTTTAAAGGGCTGTTTTTAGCTCACTGTCTGCAGATCTTTGTCCTGTTCAAGTTGAAAGTTGAGCTCCTGTAGCAGGTCTGTGCTGATCTGTTCTGGGGTACACTGAAAACCAAAAAGTAGTACAATACATTTTCAGTTTGATGATGTATATAACACTAAATTCAATTGATATCATTCGATTAAAAAAAGTTCATTGCAGAACAGCAGACTCACAAACGCCAGCGGTCCTTCGTCGATGTTGGAGCTGGTCCAGGGGTTCCAGTTGATCTGCGGTGGAGACCACGGCACCACTCCTGCCATGCTCTGCCTTTGTGAGGGCTCAAAGTGAGCCAACTTCCCTTGTACCAGAGATACTGGACTGTTGGGGTCCTGTGGCTAAAACAGGACAAACAAAGTTGTTGGCACATGTTCATATGTCACTAATAAGAAGTCATGCAGGTTTTCTGTCCAACACTTACAGGAGGAGGGATCTGGATGCCAAGTTCTTGCACAATACTGTGCAATTGCTGCTGTACATCATCACTGAGATTCACTTCATATACATCCACCTGTCATAGCAACCCAGACAGGAAGTCAGAGGAGTCAATGAACACACAGACCTCAAAGATAGTTGGAACTGGGGTGTTAAACTCACACTTTCTCCCTCTTTCTTCTTGGTTAGTCCTGTGTAAGCCTCTATAACCCCCAAATGGTAAAGCTGACGGACAAGAGAAAGTGCACAAGACTGGGCCGCCAGCTTCTTTGTTGAGCCATGCTCACGGGCAAAAACCTCTAGAAAAGTAGGACAGCATTAGCAAGGACACAACTGCTGATTGTTGATGTGAAACTATTTGCCCTTGGCCCTTATAGTTAAGTACATAGAAGGTTGCAAAGTATTCTGATACTTACTCCTACCAAGTTGTCTTACAAAGATTGTCATCTCGGCAATAAAACTCCTATAATAGAGCAACATTTTAAATCAAGACATCCGAACATGACATTTAGCCCACAGATGTCCTTAACAATGTAGCAAAAACAAGCTCCACAAACTGACCTCTTAACCGGGCAGCACATGAGATCAACAGAGTGACATTTCAGCGCTGGGTCCGAACAACCCATCTTGAGCAGGTTTGTTTTTCTGCCAGACTTCTAAACAGGGAGTTATTCCTCTCAAGGTACTGGAGAACTCGAGCCCTGATGGACGAGTGACATCAGAAATCACAACCAGACATTACTTTGCCTTTCCCACCTCTAAACCCAATCAATCACGTACTTTACCATGTGACCTCTTAGTGTAGCCTAAGTCATGTCACATGTTTTCCCCCATGTAAGGTTGTGATTTCTGGCATCTCTATTGTCCTCCTTCAAGATTACATACTACATGGGTGAATCTCACAAAAGCATGTCCAGGTCACATTTCGCTCTAAAATCAAGTACGGTAAATATGATCAAATAATAACAACTAGATAAAAAAATTGTCAAGACAAACTTTGAAGTTGGCTTGAGAAAGCCAGGCCAGAAAGTTTGAACGCTTGAAGTTTGTAGGTTTTCAGTTTCAAGTAACCTAAATGTTTTGAAGGAAATACAGTCTATCAGAAAAACAGATATATAAATAGATTTTTCATGTTGCTAGCATGATTTAGCACATTGCTAACCTCTTGGGGGCATGATTATCATGTTTCTAGCATCATTTAACATGTAACATGCTGCCAGCATGATTTAACACGTTGCTAGCGTGATTTAATTCATTGCTATCATGATTTATCATGTTGCTAACACGATTTAGCATTTTGCTAGCATGATTTAATATGTTTCTAACAAAACTTAACATCTTGCTAGTATGTTGCTAGCATGATGAGCATGTTCCTACCATGATTTAACATCTTGATTATTTATTATTATACATTTGAATGGACATTTTTAATTATTAATAACAATAATTGAGCCTGTTTTTAGAACCACTTTTTTTGTATTGTGATATAGAGAGCCTAAGTCCCTCCCCTTCCGGTCGACCACCATGGGACCTTATTTCGGAAAAATATTGTATGGTAGTCTATGGCGAGAGACAACAAATATTTTGATCTCGTTTGAATCGTGCCCTGATTTACACATATGATGTTTGTCAATTTAAAAGATACATTTTAAAGTCAAGAAAGTCGCAGCTTGATGTAAAACTGTTGAGGTATAAGACTGTGAAAATACGTAATTACAAAGACTACAAACCCAGAAGGCGCACATATGGGACGTCATACCTTTTCTCTCAATGAATGAAGCTAACTTTACTGAAGCTAACGTCTGTCATTTTTTCTATAGTCTCACATTATAATCGTAACGTAACGCCGTCATGCCTGAGTGTTTTGAGCCAGAATACACACATACGAGCAACGGATCTTGTGACGTACATAGTGGGAGACGAGAGATGTAGTTCATTGAGCGATTTTCACATAAAACTAAACGTTACTCTTCTGTTTTATGACAAACTGCGACTTTCTTGACTTTCATAATTACCTTTTAAATTGACAAACATCATATGTGTAGTTCAGGGCACAGTTCAGACGGAATAAAAAGATAAGTTGTCTCTCGCCATTGACTTCCATTCATATTTTTTCCGAAATAAGGTCCCATGAGCCGGAAGCGGAGGGGCAGGACTTAGGCTCTCTATTATGGCAATTAAGTACATTATTCCTATACATTTTCATTACTGTAATTCATTCTTTTGACTCTAAAGTGAAATATGACCTGGACATGTTCTTGACAAGTTTCGTGAGATTCACCCATATGACATTGTTGATTTTCTAAGATTACATCCAAGACGAAGAGATCTTGTTGTCTGAGATCTCCTTGAGGTTAGATGTACATCAAGGAGTTCTCTGTGATTGTTTCAGTCCAGCAGAAAAACAAACCCTTGATACATTACATTCAAAAGTATGCAAAGTATGATTTTTGAAGAGACATATCATTGAAAACATTTAGTTACAAATGAATATCTCACTTAAACAGCAAGTGGAATGGGTAAAAACTACGCTGTAATAGCAAATGTCTGTATTTGATGGGAATGTTCTGACCTGTTGTGGTCAGGCCCCACTTGGCTGTACTTGTAGTCTGTTTGGTTTTTCTCCTTCTGAAAGAACTGGTTCAGACGGGCCTTCGCATTGTCCAGAGTCCAGTTCCCATGCAGGCCAGCGTTCAGATCAACTTCCTCGGATTCCAAGGTCTTGGGAAATAAAAAAAATAAAAAACGTAATTCTCAGAAATGTTCTATAATGGTGGTCATTAGACAGAAAACTGCACTAAAAAAAATGAAGAGCTACCGCTTTGTCATCCTGTTCCTGTCTCTTGGAGTAATACTCCTGCAGGTTGGCTCCTCGCTCCCATTGGGCATTTCCAAAACCAGAGTAGCCCAAACCTGTGACTCCAGGAACGGGTGCAGAAGCTGCAGAAGGTTCTGAGACACAGGAAGAATCTGTGGGCAAAAAGCATCATTCTCCATTGACAGCTATTTACATGTCTGTGTATTCTGACTAAACATTTAGAAAGCAACACCTAAAGCAGATACTTCATTACTTTATAGCAGATGTTATGTTTTAGTAACCGATTATTGGATTAATTTAACATCTCTCACCTGATTCCTTCTTCACAGCCAGATGTGGAGGTAGTGGACAGTTGGATGGGAGATTTCCAAACTCAACACCTTCTTCATTCCCTCCATTGCCTCCATCAGGTACACTGACCTGAAAATGATAAACATAAACTTAGTAATTTCCTCCTAACACACAACAGATGAGCTGTGGTCAACATAGATGTGATACTGACCCCTAGAGCAGGAACTTCACCAGGACTTATTTCTTTCATCCGAACAAGATAATTCACAAAATCTCGGGCAGCATTGGACTGAGCATCCTTCTTGTTGGTGGAATTTCCCATGCCAATGTAATTGTAACCCTCCACACGCACCTTAGTGAAGAAACATGGTTTAAAACAGGTCTCCTCAACTACAACTACACACACACACACACACACACACACACACACACACACACACAGTATTGTATTAAAGGAATCTATCGATATAGACATGTAGATGTGAATATGAATCATATATACAGTGTCTATTTTATATAAGTTAGAGGCCTCACCTCACACACGAATTTCTGTCTGTTTTTATTCCCAGCCGCTCGGATGTCATAGTTCGGAGTTATCTTCTTTTTTCCACACCAAGCATACAGAAAGTTCTTAATGTCCGCCATTGTTGACGGTCTGCGTGTGAATTAGATTAATATTAATAATACGATTTATCTTTTAAATTCTCAAAGATAACTTAAATCTGAACTGAGTGGAAGAGCGAA
Organism: Rutilus rutilus; assembly: GCF_951802725.1. Lineage (NCBI taxonomy): Eukaryota > Metazoa > Chordata > Actinopteri > Cypriniformes > Leuciscidae > Rutilus > Rutilus rutilus. The sequence goes on from NC_140214.1 coordinate 16,070,696, forward strand.
TGCCAGAAGATATAACGTTAACGTTACAGTAACAAACGGCAAGAATAACTGTATCTATCTATCTAGAGAAAACTAACTCAATAATGTGACAGTTAAAAGTTGAAACTGTAAGCACACGAAAAATAATAATACATTTAAAAGATACATCTAGTTAAACTGATTTTTTTGGCTATATGTTTGCAGGTAGTCTGCAGCAATGAATGGGCTAACATAACGTTAGCCCCCTGCAGCCATCTCCACGCCAAATAAGAAAATTATTATCAAATAAAACTATTAAGTAAAATAAAGATGAACTACTTTACGTTTGTAGCATACCAGAAAAAAACTCAGCTCACGCAAATCCAAACAAGACGTACACGATGTTCAGAAAAGTACGTATGTTACAGGACAATTAGCATTGCAGTAAACAGTTCAGAACAGGAACAGGAAGAACTGGAAGTGACGCAGCCCTGAGAGCGTAGCATAAAATCTAGCGCAACATCACTCGCGTCCGCGATATTTTTTTTCCCCAGGATGGTAGGGGAAGACTCATGAATATTCATTAGGGAAGTCATCCCTGATTGGTCGTAACCTCAGTGACGGGTAGGTTTAGGGGTAGTTCATCAGACCCCCTGTGACGGTTAGGTTTTAGGGGTAGGTCATCAGACCAATCAGGGATGACTTCCCTAATGAATATTCATGAGTCTTCCCCTATCATCCTGGGGAAAAAAATATCGCCTCCTGTCCTTGCACTGCAAATTCATAAAAATTTTAATCGAATGTTAGTTCCCCTTTACTTGGCCCAATGAAGGTTAATTGTAGGCTTGACACACACAAATCCACATTATGCATAATATAGATCACTACCCGTAAAGGTAACTTCCCTGTAATGTGCATTATATTTATGTGTATTGTATATCCGTCGATTCTGCAGTCAGCACTGTTTTTTTGGTATTGTTTATGTACCTTTATGTATGTGTACATTATATATGCGTGCGTACATTTCTTGTGCAATGTCTGGACTACACACCTAAGATGTTCACCCATTACCTGTAAAATTAAATGCTGTAGTGACAATACATTTTGTTTTAGTTGAGTTAATTTTTTTTATCTTTCACATAATATTTAGAAGATATACATGTCTATATTCATATATTCACTTAAGAATAACTTTAAGAATATAATAATCCTTATAGTAATGAATATAAACAATAGTAATGTGCAATAATGCCAATAAGGAAGAATGAAATTAAGAGAGCAGAAATGATTAATCAATTTCAGGTCACACACACAGACAAAGTGATCAATGAGGCCACAATCATCTTTATTCAATGCTCAGCTTTCAACTTTGAGACTGACCATCAAATACATTGCTACGAGAAACAGCAAACATTGAGGAGTTCTGTGCCACAAAAGGTTAAAGGCATTGATGCTCATATGGACAGTGAGAACACAGTGGTAAAACAATGACTTTCAATAAAGGTAACCGACAAACAATAGACAGGATCAGAAGGAGGGCAGTGAGGCTGTCTAAAACAAGAGGGCAGTGAGACTGAAGATTGGTAGTTTCACAGCACTCTGGTCAGATACACAGGGCAAAAAACAACCAAAAAGTTAAGTTAGGTTGAGTGACTGTCAAATAGCCTACATGTCTGACAAAATAAAACGATTAATTCAGAACAATATTTTATTTCATTAAACCCACTGCTTCAGTCGTCTTTTTAGTAACATTAATGAACATACTTATCTTGAATTTCATTTTCAAGATATCGTATTTTTGCAATTGAACTGACTGCCTTAACCGTGTCCTTTCAGTTAGTCACCTAAAAATCAGCTGTAACAACCTTTTGAAAGATGATAACATAAAATAATGATAATAATAATAATAATACAAAAAAAAAAAAAAAATAGAAAATTTGTGTTAGAAAACTGAGTGCATAAAATTGCCTTTCATCTATTTCTGCCTGTCAGATTCTGCAACTTGCGTACATTTACATTTACGGCTGATACCTATGTGCTTTTCTTCATATTTTCTTTTAAAACAATTCTATTTTTAAGATATGTACATCTCCTTCATATATTTTAGGCAATAATTAAAAATCTTTTTGCAATCTTAAATCAGCATTTATGCGTAAATCAGTATTTAAAATAAAAAAAAACACAAACTCACTGACTCAGATCCGACGCTACATTTAACTCTCCCACGCAATTTCAGAACACTCCTCTGCAGTAGCACTTCTGTACATAACCAATATTAGATAACGTTTATATACAATTATAACCAGACATTCCTTGTAATCGCATTTATACAGTAGTCAGTCAGTTTTTAGGCATGTAGTCTGGGTACTCTGTCCCTGTTGAACTCGACCGATCGGTGCCGGTGATCTGTCTTGGAGCACCAATCGGCATGGATCATCAAGTCCATGAGCACCAATCAGCAGCTGCTGTTCTTAAACTCTCCGTTCTCAGTGATGGAGAGCTTGGTGGGGTTGGTGGGCGACAGACCATTGCGGAGGTTGTGCATGCTGTATCGCTCTTTCACCTGAGTGAGGGCACCCATCAGCCGAGAGTTAGCTGCATCCAGGGAGCTGATCCTCTTCTCCTACAAAAGAGAGAAAGAGAGAGGAGTACATCAATATCTGGAGGTCAGAAGCAACATACAGATGATATTAGTAATCTTGTTTCTTAACATTACTTAAAGGAATATTCAAGGTTAAATATAACAACCCACCCTATATATAGATACATATATAAACTTTATTATTTAAAAGTAGCATAACTTTGATTATGCATCACATTCTACTACACTTTTCTATTTCTATTATACATATTTTTTCAAACTTTCAATTGTATTTAACCTTGAATATTCTTTTAAAAAGATTCATTACAAATAAAATAATACAATAAAATTCTGATTGTGAAATAGTGAAAATATTGAAAGTAAAAATAGCGGACATACATTGTGAAACTAAACATTTGAAAAAAAATAATAATAATAATTCACTAAATGTAATGTTTTATTATGTGTATATTTCTTTAAGGGTGCTTTCACACATGAGTGTTTGTTTCGGAACCTGGTGCGTTTTCTCCCTTGGTTCGGTTCGTTTAGGCATAGGCTATGTGAACACGGCAATTGCGCTTAGATCCGCACCAAAACCATTGCTCGGAGATCGGCCGAACGAGGTGGTCCCGGCCCGATTGCAAACGAACTCTGGGGCGGATCGCTTGTGGTGTGAAAGCAATCCGACCCAACGGACCAACGAACAAAATGGTATTATAATTCATACCAGGAAATGTGCTATATAAATAGCAGTAGTATCTGATTCTGAGAGTGAGAAGATTAGTTATCACAGCTGAAAACCAAAAGAGCACCTCATCATCTTAAAATGTTGTGTAACTGTGCTTCTCTGCGCAAGAATGCTGTCCCGATAAAGCTTTGATTCCTGCTCTAGCTGCATTATAACATTTGATTAGTGTTTGCGTGTCTTGACACAGTTAACCTCTAGACAGCACTGGGAGATTCAGAGAGAGCGTGTTTGAATTTGCTGTAGTATTAATACGAATGTAGTATATAAATTTAACAGCGGGAATGATGGCTACTTTCGTATAGTGTTTGCGTGTGTCTCGACAGTTACAAATAAAGCCACAATAAGCTCATGGAGCAAACTTGTCAATCATCTTGATAGATGACGCAGAGGAAACTCTGACCAATAAGAGGACGGTTGTACTCGGCGCATGTGACTTGCATAAACACATTTTGGTACGCTTTGAAAGGTTGCCTTGTGAAAGCGAACCGAACCAAGAAGAAAATGGAACATTGTAACAAATTAAGTCCCTGTTTCGGAACAAAACAAACAATCTATAAGTGTGAAAACACCCTTAAAGTATAACTAAATCAACTCTATTTTCATTTTAATATGAAGATAAATTTAATAAGGCAAATAATAGCTGACATAAATAGGGCCCATTCATAATCTGTACCAGCCTGACAAATGGCACAGAATCTGCCTTCAAAAGAACACACACACACACACACACACACACACACACACACACACACACACACACACACACACACACACACACACACACACACACACACACACACACACACAAAAGGGCAAGTTTGTGAGGGCAGCAAAAAGAGGACAACTCAAATCCTGCACAAACAACCAGAGAAGAGAAGTAAAAGCGAGACCATCCTTATAATTATCTGCAGAGGGCATTGGCGATTTGTGTAGAGAGCACACACACTGACTAGGGTGCTGGGAGTGTGGCAGCATGGGCAATCAGGAAGTGACTAGGCAAAAAAAAGGAGGGAAAACAAAAAAATAACAGCAGCCAAAGCTAGAGCTCACAGATACCAGGTACCGAATCTGCTACGAGCGATCCCTATTAACACACATTCCTCAACAGCACTAAACATCGGGAAGATGCTCTGACAGCTTTGAAAAGTGGGAAAAGCGTGAACGTTCACTAACCCCAAGGAGAATTTTGAAAGTGAAATGACAAAACAGACTACAACTAAAAAGTTAAAGTATGCAAACATATTCAAGTATATATTTTAAAGGTGAAGTGTGCAATTTTGCCACTAACGTTTTCGACAATCCCAAAATGGCCGAAATATATATTTTTTATGATTTCTCTCAAGTTCCTGATTAGAAATCCTACAAAACTGCTTTATGATCAACTGTTATTACAGCCACAAATGTCTTTTAAATGTAATATACTTTAAACGTTATTGCTTAAAGGGGCTGTCCACCCAAAAATGAAAATTCTCATTCTCATTATTATTATGTAACTTTAATAGGACGTTTTGCAAGCTAACTGTTAGCCTGGTAAGCTTAGCTTACACCCCATTTATTATATATATATTTTTTTATATATACACTTGCACATTATTGTTTGATCAGTCAAATAATGTTAAAAGCTCAAAACCCAGTGTTTACATTCTTCTGAAGTCAACCTACAAAATGGCTGCACTATAGTGGTCTCTACACATTACATTTGGATTGAATATCTTATACCATAGAAAACCGACACACTTCACCTTTAACCCTTGTTTTATTATATCATCCGAAGTGGAGGGAAACAAAATGGCTTAGAGGACTGAGTGTTGCACAGGTTCAGGCCAGGCATGGGTGTTGGATTGGGGTGCGCTTACACAGGCCTAGCAAAACTGTCTGCTTGTACTTGCCTGCTGGTATTACCTCAGTTCCATTAGCGACCTGGAATTCAGTAGGACACAGTAACAATGAGCCAGTCAGCAGCCTGCTTTAATACCATCTGAGGTTTAGCAGGGAGTTCAAAGCATACCACTGTGCAGCACACACAGGCCAGCACCTCACAACCAGACAATAGACTAAGATGATCTCCAAACTCACACTAAAGTTCCCTTACATTTATCATGCTGGTTAATATGGTCAATCTGCAGTACCTGTGCATCAATGATCTTCTGTTTGGCATCTATGACTGCCTGCATCTCCGCATGGTCTCTCTTCAGTTCTTCTTCCACGGCCATCAACCTATGAACCACAAATGACACAACACCCAGTCAGATTTCACATGGTTTTACCATTATAATTATATTTTTCCATTGTAGGTTTTTGGCAAGTTAGATAGTTTTGTTTAGATCAACGTCACAAATTAAAGGTCAAATGGAAAAAAATACTTAATCCTAAATTAACAACTTTATTCAGCAAGGCTAGACTAAATTGATCAGTTACAAGACATTTATAATGTTATAAAAGATTTACATTTCAAATAAATGCAGTTCGTTTGAAATTTCTATTCAAAGAATCCACAAAACCAACAAAAACAATTATCAACATTGATAATAATAATACATGTTTCTTGAGCACCAAATCAGCATATTCAAATAATTTTTGAAGGATCATGTGACACTGGAGACTGGAGTAATGCTGAAAATTCATCTTTGCCATCTTAGGAATAGAGTAGGGTCTCCAGTCCCCAGATTGAATGCTCAGATGGCTTAGATGACCTTTAAATGTTTAAAGTCGACATGAAATCAAAATTGACCCTATTTACTTTGTTATCGCATATTACTAGTCTTGTGGTGAACAATTAATCCGTGCAAGTTAATACACAGAATTTTTTTTTTGCCGTCGTAATCTTTAATCAAAATCTGAAAAGTTACTTCCGGTCTGGAATGGCGTTCCTTTTCTGATGACGTCAGTTTGACGGCTTGGGTTGAAAACGCTTAACCACTCCCCTCAAACCGTTAGTCTGCTATGAGCAGAGATGGAGGAGCGCTAAAGTAAAACCCGGCCCTCTGTTCAATATTCCATTTCACTTGGAAATACGTCACAACACTGGAGAAAAGTTGTTTGCAACTTCCGGTTCACAGGGACTTTAAAGGCCCACTGAAGTGCCTTGGAACGCGCAGCTTTGTATGTTGGGTTGACGTAATTTCCACTGAAACAGGATGCTAAGGAGGGACATATTGAATGTCTCCTCCCACTTTTCAAATAGCGAATAGCGTGTAGTTTACCTCACAGACAGCAAGTCGTACTTGACAGCACCATGGAAGCGAATTCAAGCGCTGATGATACGTTGGATTTAATAGTAGAGGTGTGAATAAATTCTAGCCATTTCATTCTTAACCAACATAGATAGAAACCCGAAATAAATCTCGAGCGTTTGAGCAACTGAACACACATCTCCAACCCATATTGCTCCGTGACGTGTCAACGGTCGCTTTGGCCAGGTGGTATTTATAGCATAGGGGGTGGGATGCTTTAGATTCTAGAAAGCATTTGATTTGACAGAAGATGTGATGAGAAGCTGAAGTCCGCGGTGATGCCATAAAAATCTATTTTAGCAGAAGTGAGAGACTGTAGGTTTTGATTGCTTATATCTCCTAAATGCGAATTTTGTCATTGTTTTGGAACACATCAGCTTATTCATAACCTTAAGGCTAACATATTCATACTAAAAGCTAAACATACAGATATCGGAGCATTTCACTTGATCATTACTAAACGTTTAGACTGTATTTTCAGGTTTGCAATTAAAAATGTAAGATTTCCACTCCTTAATAAATAATGTAATTTTAATATATTGTATTATATATATGTATTTTAATATTCTCTTCCTGTTCATTCACTCACCTGCAGATAATACTCTTCATCTGGCTGTCTTTCTCTTCCTGCTGTCTGCGCAGACGGTCCTCGCTGTCCTCCAATCGAGCCTTGTATTCTAAGAGCAGCTTCTGCATCTGCTGTTCCTGTGCCAGTAGCCGTCTCTCATACTCCTCTAGTCGCCGACTAGATGTCCGCAGGCGCTCCTTCAGCTTTGAGATTTCCTGTTCGTACTATAGAAGAAGAGTAAAACATCTTAAAACCTTCTACAGAGTGCATCCAATGCCTATTTGCAGGCATTTTTCTTTATCGCGTTTAGTACCTTCTCTACATGTTTGGAATCGTCTTTGCTCGTGCCTTCCTCTTCCTCATCTTCATACTGGCCGTTATTCAGGATCCATGCGGCAGTTCGCTCCACTGGAGACATGGTGACCGACTCTACGGGTGATTGGACCTTACGGACACAAGCAAGCACAAGCACAAAGCATTAGTTGGGCTCAAACATTTACAAAAAAAAGCAGACTCTTCTTTTTTCGGTCTTTACCTGTTTGTTGCCTCGCCCTCCTGGTACCGAGCTTTCTTTGGAGCATGTGGACTGCTGCCTGGATCTCTCACCGCTCTGCTGCATGGGTTCTGTGTTGACGCTGCCACTACTACGGAGGGAAGTACTGTGAGGGAGCGACCTTGGGGTTCGTGCCCCTGGGTTTACTGCCACCAGCCCCACTCCTCGACTCTGTTGCTCCACCTTCACGATATGCGCAGTACCCGCGCTGCTCTGCCTTGGTACAGCCACCACCTGGGCTCCCGAGTGCTGGTCTGCCAGGGGCGGGTGCCAGCGTGCAGTGGGAGGAGGTGTCTCCTGTCCCTGTATGCTTTTGCGGCTGAGTTCCTCCTCCACACTGCTGGTGGAGGGCATCCGGGCTCTAGGAGTGGCTCCCCGCACACCTGATGCGCTAGGGCTGGCGCTCCGAGAACTGCCTGTGCTCAGGTTCTCCGAGCTGGAGTCCGGCTGCAGGGACTGGACGGAGTGCGTGGACTGGGTTGAGTGTGTGGACTGTGCGTGCAGGTTGCTGAGGTGGTAAACAGGGTTTTGGAAAGACAACGGTTGCAGGCTGCGCTGCTGGCTGAGGGAGGGATGGATAGGTCGACGCACCTGCGGGGCACTCTGGGGCAAATTGTCCCTCAACTGTGGAACTTTCGGATGGACAGGGGGCTGGTGGAGGTGTGGAGGAGGGACAGGGCCGATGGAAGCTTGAGAGCCCACTCGGCCTAATCTAGGAGGGGCTTCGGGAACCGGATGCCCCTGTGCCAGGTAAGAGTCCTGCAAGTCCATTAAAGATACGCTGCGTCCGTTCGGGAGAGGGCTGTCTCGCTCCTCTTTGTCAGAGAAGCTCATGCTGTGTGTGGAGGACTGCTGACCCAATAAAGGATGCTTCCCTCGGACTAAGGCCTCCATGTGCTCCTGGACAGGAGATTTGATGCTCCTCATTTCACTGGGGAATGAGATATGCAAGAATGAATATATGAGAATAATTGTGCCATACTATTGCACATGATTTAATATTCAAATTTAGGCTCAACGGTTTCTGAGAGTTACGTGCGTCAATGTAACATACAGGTACAATACATTAGTTTGACATAGCATTGTGATCTTTCTTTGCCCTATACCCGTTGGCCTTCTCAGAGAAGTATACGTAAGCCATCTGTTATGAAGTCTTGATGAAACTGAAGTTGTGACAGATCTTTTCTTCTGTATTTTGATGTACGTCCGAGTAAAACGGATTATCAAACAAGATAAAATATAGGACAGGGACTTGGTTCAATTCATCGGTTGTTGATTGGACAAAAGCAGATCTGAATGCAAGCTTGCAGTCAATTGTAAGGGGCTGGGGTTTAAAGTCAATTTTAAATTGACTTAAAAAAAAAAAGGAAACGTGCATGGATGAAGAGTTCATAGTAAGGGTACATTTTCATTTCATGCCAACTTCAAAGTGATCTTTCAGCAAAGGATGTCTAAAGATATGTGAACCTCTATGATGCATTTTCCTTAAGTATGGCTTTAGAAGATCTGGAATGTAGCACAAGAGACATAGATATCAAAATAAAGAAAATTATGCCCTACCTGTCTGCTGGGTCTTCAAATATTCTCTGCAGTCCTGAGGACACACTTCCACTGATGTCATGAGCAGAGCTATGGTCCTGGAAGCGCCTGAGCTGCTGCTGGATGGGGGTGGGACTGGACAGCGAGCGGGTAATATCGCCAAGGATTCGCGGCAGGGGCCCCAGTTTGGCCACCGTCGCCTGCAGGAAGGAATTGTCACCCTGGGTTGGTGCGTTACCATGGTAACCACATTACGGACCACAGAGAGCAACCACATGGAGCCCGAGAGTTTGAGGGTGCAGATGGCAGATTGATGGGTTGGCAGGAGTTTTTTTTTTTTTTTTTGGTTGGTCGAGAGAGTAGGCACCATAATGCATTGGTGGTAGGACAGCGTTACCATGGAGACACAGTATGTCGGACAGGAAAGGGTGGAATGTATAGTGGCATGGGTAAACAGAGGAGAAAACAAAAGGGAAAAAGTCAAATTAGGGATAAATAAAAGGAAAACCAAACATGCTTCTACAAAAATGACAAAAGCCATTCCAAAAATAACAAACGAGGTAAAAATGGTCAAACGCAAGGCATGCATCAAACAACAACAGAAGGTTATGTCTGAGACGAGATAAAAGAAAGGTTGAGATGAATTAACTCATGACAGGAAACAAAAACATTGTGCAGGGAGGTTTTAATCGCAGACAAAACAAAACCATGCTCCAGACGCAACAGGTCAGCAAGAGTTAGGGGAAAGGCACATAGGAATGCTTGAACGCGCTGTGTCCAATGCCATTAGACAGACTGTTCCAGTTTAAACAGGGACACTAACCTCGAGGATAACCTAGACAATGAGTTAATGTAGTAATAATAACACTGCAAACAAGCACAAAGCTTTTTTTTTGGCCACACACAGCACTTTAACAGTACTGCATAGATAATATTTGAAATAAGCTACAACCTTACAACGTTTAGTGGGGATCAAGCGTTACTGACATAAAGCACACAGCTCAACACAAGACATTTGCGGCAATACCTCTGAGGTATGAAATGTGCTTCCTGATTTTGAGACGTGGGCACTCTTAATTAATAATTAAATGTGCACTCAGTAATTTTTTTTGTTTATGTCAAGTAATATTCTTTTCATTCATGTTGCATTTGTTTATGTGTAAGTACCATTCATTTCTATGTCTAAAATGAAGAAGAAATTACTGAGTGAAAAGGTTATGAACAAATAGAACCTCAGCTGTTGTAAATCTTTGTAAAATCAGACTTTAGCCTACAATAGATTTCATTGTTAGAGGTATTGTTGCAGTACAATGGTTTGGAGGGATTGCAGTACCTTGTCCAGCTGAGACACCACCTCCCATAGTAGTGAGTGAAGCACTGACAGCTCGCGGCCGAGGTCGATGTAGCCCTCAAAGCCAGGGGTGTTGGAGATCGTCTCAAGATTCGAGATCTCAAGCAGAAAACGGGTCATACCAGCCCACTCGTGCTCCAGGAATTCATTCATGAAGGCCATATACTCCTCTTTGTTCCCAAATCTGATGTAACAGAGAATAAGAAATGCATGAGAAATTCTAAAAGAGCTCTAAAGCAGACAGACACTTAAGTTTCACAATGACTGCATTTACATGCACAAGAATTCTACAAAATGAATACATAACATTAAATCAGAATTTGGCCATATTCTGAATATGCAAGTACCAGTTAACCTGATTGCTGTAACCAAAACCTGACTTAAGTTCCAATTTTCACATTAAAATTCACTCAAATTGCTATTTGAGATACACCGATAGAATTTTTTTTAACAAACTATTGGCCGATTCTAATATAGATATCACTTTTGTCATTAAAATAGATAGTGTTTTGATCATGTTTTAAATGAGCAAAGTTCAAAAAGCATGCATTTAGGTATACTAACTAGTTTATAGCTGTATCATCTTCATTGAACACTGACTGGATCCATAATATTCAATACATAAATACAACAGAACAAAGATACATATGAAATAAACATTGTGGTCACACTTTAGATTAGGGTCCAATTCTCGCTATTAACAAACTATTAACTACGACTCTTGCCTCTATAAACTCCTAATTACTGCTTATTAATAGTTAGTAAGGTAGTTGTTACGTTTAGGTATTGGGTAGGATTAAGGGATGTAGAATATGGTCATGCAGAGTAAGGCATTAATATGTGCTTTATAAGTACTAATAAACAGCCAATATCCTAGTAATATGCATGTTAATATGCAACTAGTTAATAGTGAGAATTGGACCCTAAACTAAAGTGTTACCAACAGTGCTTTTCAGGTAGGTCTAACAGCAGTTTTCAGGTACAGAAATTGAAAAGTAATCAAATGTAAGGTAACACTGCTGTATAAATTAAATATATTAATCCTTATTTAATTTACAAAAGTTATTTAGTCAAGAGCACTGAGCGATTTTTTTTTGTCTTTTGTTGTTTGATTAACATTAAAACACAGTAAGCAGCGCAGCAGGAATATCAGGCTGCTGTAACTTTAAGAGCAGCACGGATCCAATACACACGTGCGTTTTATTTCTCAACTGTTATGTTCACTTAAGACATAGCCGACTGTTTACTAGGATACCTGCCAATCCGTATTGACATTATACAACTTCAATGCCTTCACTTAATTAATTAAATCAAAACCATTAGGATCTGCCTTTTTTATACTATAGCTGATATGCCAATGGTTTTAAATTGATCAAATCGACGGCCCATACATCAGTGCATCTCTACTATTTTCAAATTCAAAACCTTAAAAATCTATTTAACATTTTGAATTTTATCTAGTAAACATCTGAATGAAAATCTAGTACTGTATGACATACTTGGCAAAGTTAGCGAGATTCTGGATGACTTTGGCGATGAGCGTGAGTGTTCGAGAGGTACGGTCGTCTGGGTATTCCTGCATGAGACTGAAGAGGGATGGGGACATGATGGCAGGGCACAGGAAACGCAGGAAGAGTGATGCACTAATCAGACGCTGACTGATGTCCTGTTTCCCTCGAGCATGACACTGCTGCTTCCATGATGCAAACACCTCCTTCAGTTCCCGGGGAAACACACTGACCAGAGCACAGTAGCAGGTTAGGATGGAATTAATGCAATTGCAAGCATGTGTACATGAACACACTATATACAAGGGCATTGTGAACTACATAATTATGCAGGCAAAAATCTTACATATTTAAAAGTTCAAAAGTTTGGGCTGGCAATATTTTATTTTATTTTTTTATGTTTTGAAAAACCGTGATACATTTTTTCAGGATTCTTTGATGAATAGAAAGTTCAAAAGAACTACATTTATTTCAAAGAAATCCTCCATAACATTATAAATGTCTTTACTTGTTACTTTTGATCAACTAAATGCATCCTTGCTGAATAAAAACTGGCTGACCCCAAATCAATAGTCTGGAAAAATAAATATATAAAGAATGCCACCAAGTTATTAAACTGATCTAATCTATGATCTATCTATAATGATCTAATCTTGATTTATTTATTTTCTATGACTTTTCCAGTTGCTTATGATTTCTGAAAAATAATTTGTAAAAAAAAATGATGTAGATTATACTTCACAAGTATTTTACTTCAAACATTTCAGCTGAGAATAACTGGGAACATTTCCCATTTAACGTTTTATTCATATCCAGACCTGGAAATATATATTTTACACACACACTACAGTTCAAATATTTTAGATCGGTAAGATTTGTTAATGTTTTTAAAAGAAGTCCTTATGCTCACCAAGGCTGCCTTTATTTGATCCAAAATACAGCAAACACAATAATACTGTGAAATATTTTTACAATTGAAAATATGCCTTATATATAAAAAATATATTTTAAAATGCAATTTATTCCTGTGTTGGCAAAGATGAATTTTCATCATCATTACTCCAGTCTTCAGTGTCATGTGATCCTTCAGAAATCATTCAAAATATTATCATTATTGAAAACAGTTTTTTTCAGGATTCTTAGATGTATAGAAAGTTCAACTGTATTTATCTGAAATAGAATTTTTTTATAAAACACTTTTGATAAAAGTATTAATTTATTTTATTTTTTAAATTCTTACTGACCCCAAACTTTTGAACAGTAGTGTATAATGTTACAAAAGAACATTTTAAATTATAAAATATTTCACAATATTACTGTTTTTGCTATATATTTTTTCTTTGTTTTTATTGTTATTGAATTTTCTGCTAGTGAAAAGTTTATGCTTTATACAAACTCAGTCTTGTTTGTTATATTCTGGAATTGAAAGAAAGTTACCAGTAAGAGTTGATGATCTTGCAGAAGGCCAGCTCACAGCACATCTTCAGGTTACTTTGGTGCTCTGGAAGCTCATTGCCAGAGCACTTTGATGGGTCTACTTCACAATTTTCATCTGACTCATACAGGGCTTTAATGAACTCTCCTACAAAGCAGAGCACAAACATACAGTAAAGGGTCTTAGATATACAAGCTTTAATTAGCAACCATTTTCCCAAAGGAAAGCAAGGCAAATAGCACAATCAACCTCCTTTAAAACACCAGGGTAATCCTTTAATTTACCTAGTGCATCATGTAGGTACTTCTGTCCCACCAATTTGAGGTATTCTTCAATGGCTTTGGTGGCTAGCGTGTTCTCTCTAAAGATCAGCACGTCATGGTCAGCGCAGCGATCCACCTCTGACATCACCAGATCCGTTAGGAAGTCCTAATACAGACAGTTTAGTCGACCTTCAGTCAAACAAGTGATTAAAGGATAATTTAAGTTAATGAGCACTTAACTGGCATCGTACCTTTGCCCGTCCTGTGCTCTGCAGTATGTGCACGAGCGCGCTGGCCATCTCCTCTTTGTTTTTCACGCTGATGACTGGCTCCAACACAGAGCATAACATGGTATAGTTATTGGTCACAAACTCCGCAAACTCCTTGTACTGCTCCATGGGCAGGATAGAGACCGTCTGGAAGCGAGATTTGATGCGGATGGAAGGGCCTCCACCTTTGGCTTTGCTGGTGGTGGGGGTGCTGATCGGATACCATTTCTCCACAAACTGCCTTCCAATCACTCCCTGCACGGGGATGTTCACCAGACCCACGTAGTTGTTTTTGTCCTTTTTCTTCTTCTTATCCACATCACGGTAGATGTGTACAGTGATGCTCTTCATGGCTGGAAGGCCGGAGAACTCAAAGTGTTCCCCCCAGAACAGGCAGTCGGAGCGGGTTTTGCTGGTGGTGCGGGCGTATAGCATGTCATCCAGACACAGCTCACAGAAATACTTCTTTTTCGGTGGCAGGTCTTTGGCCTCGATGATCCACAGGCGGAGGACGTTTTCCGCCCGCCGGCAGTTGTCCTGGTGATGGAAAGACACTGATTGAATCACAGCAGCTCATTTTAGATATAAATCAAGCATGCATGGTTTTGTCTTGATTAAAAATGACAAAAAAACAAAGCATCTGATGGTCACCTTATTAGGTTGCACAGTTCTCTTGAGGTTCTCCATCCATTTGTCCCGTTCAGCAGCAGAGGAGCAACTGAAGCACTTACTTCCACCTGAGTACGCCACCTACATGAGGAGGGGGAGAAATTCAGAAATTCATTCATAAAGTAAATCATTCATCCAATGTGTTATAAAGAACTGAACTGCATCCACTATAGCTCTGTGGTTGCACCAAGGTACAGTTTGATTTCATTTACATTAATTAATTTAGCAGATGCTTTGTGCTAAAAGTGACTTACAAAAGATCAATGCAACACTGTTACATATTCGTATACCATGGTATGTTAAACAGGGTTCACAAAATGTAAATGCATTAAAAGTTTGGGGTGAATGAGATAAAAATAAAAAAATAAAAAAATAAATAAAAATAAACTTTTATTAAAGGTGGGATCAGTAGTTTTTGAAAAACACTTTTGAAAACTGTGTTGGACCGAGTACCAACACACACTTCTAACCAATCAGCAGTAAGGAACGTATCTACTAATGATGGGGAGGAGAGAGCGCTCAGTGCACATACCCAGACATTAGCCGAACGACTACAGAAAGAGATGGCAGATAAAAAAAGCAAAAGAGGAAAATGTCTGCAGAACATAAAATTAAAAAAAAAAGGCTTACGATCAGGCAACAGGTAGGACCCGTGTTAATATCGGAGAAGCTTTCCAGCACTCGAGGGAACTCAAGGAGTGGGAAGGCCTAACATCGGACGCTGAGGTTGCTTTATTTCTTCTCGATAGGTGAGTAGCATTGTTTAGCTTTGTTTCACAGAACTAATATATGCTGGCCATTTCTTGAATATGCTTGTGTGTCATCTTTGCTTGTTTGTGATCTTATTGTAGTTCGCTTCAACTATGAAAACATTCATTTCCACACCAAATAAGTCTGGAGCGTCTAAACCTCCTCCACTGTCTGTTTCAAGCGTCGGCTCCCAAAGTGTGTCTGAAAAGCAAGATAACATACTCCTAATATATGTTTGTTTCCTTTGGTTCCTCATTTAGTGATTAATATAACCCCCTAATCTGGTTATAGTTGTAATATATCCGTTACTATGACTGTCGTGCTCGTGCTATTGAGTTGATCATGATAACTTTGTGTTTTTGGGATGGGCGTTGAGCGTCGTCTTCCACGTGAAACGGAGCTGAACCACTGATGCGTTAAAACACACATTACTACCAAAAAATCATTCGACGTGGATTACCATAGTAACACATTGCTTTCACTTATTGATGACATCATCCCCTCGGCCGGCAGTTACAGCCGATTCCGCCATAGTCGCTGCCTGGGTCACAGTCGCGTACGTAAGTGTGGGGCGGAGATATCAAATTAGGGGTGAGATCCTTTTGGGGTAGGGGCATGTTTGTTTTGCCGATTTCAAATATCAACATTGGCCAAAAGTGTTTTTCAGAAACTACTGATCCCACCTTTAATGAATGCATTAAAAGTGACAGTAAAGGCACTGATAATGTTACAAAAGATTTCTATTGCAATAAAAAAAAAAAAACTTTCTATTCATCAAAGAATCCCCAAATAATGTATCATGAATTCCACAAAAATATTAAACAGCACAAATGTTTTCAACACTGATAATGATAAGAAATGTTTCTTGAGCACAAAATCATCAGAATGATTTCTGATGGATTATGTGACACTGAAACCTTAAGAAATGTCTGCTGAAAATTCATATTTGCCATTGCAGGAATAAATTACATTTTTAAATATATTAATAGAAAACTGTTATTTTTGTATTAATATTATATTTAATAATATATCAATATTAATATTAATATATAAAATAATATAATATAATATAAACTGTATTTTTGATTAAATTAATGCAGCCTTGGTGAGCAAATGGTTCTTTTTTTCTTTGCTTTTTTTTTTTTATGTACCAACCCAAATCATCTGAACGGTAGTGTTCATATAAATGTCAATGTGATCATGGGAATAATGCTAAGAGGCAAAGTTTGTACCTCAAAGCAGAAGTCTTGTCCTAGAATGCTGCTGTGTAAAGGTTTGATGTAGACATCCTCCTCCATACTCAGATCCAAAGCTTCAACAGCACTGCCTGGGCTCAGCAAAGATTCATGGGAACTGGACTCCTTCAATTTGGGCAGGCCTCGTGACCTAGAACAGCAAACAGAAACCTTAACTTAGTTACTCAAGATTCAGCCAGATCACTTAGTAATAATTGCATCCTCTCTTCCGATTCTGATATTTCAGTCTCCTTCCTCACTGGCTACACAGTGTCCTCAGCCACAGAAGATTTGAGATGCAAACAAGAACCATGACAAATGGTTTCTGCTCAGAAAGATTCATTATAATTTCATATGAACTTAGGGTTGAGGTCATGTTTAATAATAATAAATAAATAAAAATAATAAAAAAGATTTTACAGAGTATGGCCACAGGGAGGCAGCCAAACGTAAGAGTCAGAGTTTAAGCGATAAAACCAATAATTTCATTATGTGTATACACAAAATAATAAATTTCTACTTCTTTACTGTAATTAAAGCAATATTTATTATATAATCTCTGACACACAATAAACAACTTCCAGAATTTCACTGCTTCCAGAAAGAAAGTTTATACCTACGAAAAACAACTAAAGATCCACTTGAAGGAGTATCCCAAGAGCATATCAGGATATTATCGCACTCCTAAAAAGAAACGCCGCGTTTTCACTTCATTCTCTGGTGTAGCTGTAGAGCTACTTCCCCGTAGCTCAGGTGAGGTTAAAGAGGACGACAGAAATCTGATGTGACAAACAAGAAAGAGGGCTGGCCAATGCAAAGTCCCCATGAGAATGTTTCCATGGGGACCGCCCTATGAGGAACTGAGGAGCGAGGAATGAGTTGACTACACAAACATCTTAAACACTTCCACACACACCTCACACCTGCACTACCGCCACACTTGCACAACATCCACACCTAGACATTACTCACATGGTTGGTTTGTGTTTAATGAGGATTCAGTCATTAGATGAGACCAGAGGAGAAAAAAAACAATCATGTCTTTCATGCTCATCGAAGCTGCATTTGTTCGATCAAAAATGTAGCAAAAACATTAATATTGTGAAAAATCATAATTTAAAAAATATTTTTTTTAAATGTAATTTATTGCTGTGATGGCAAAGCTAATTTTTCATCAGCCGTGACTCCAGTCTTCAGTGTCACATGATCCTTCAGAAATCATTCTAATATGCTGATTTGGTGCTCAAGTGACATTTGTGTTGCGAAATATTTTGTGGAAACCATGATACACTTTTTTTTTTGGTTCTGTCCCGAAGAATATAGATTAGATCAATTACTGATTTTATCTTTCAAGATAAGCAATCATCTGTTAGCTTTTTGTTTTAAAGTTTACAGCTGCTATAAAGTTGAACCCAATGACACAGCACATACGATCAGACAGTTGGTCACACAACACGGACTATCCTGGCGTAAGTGGCCCGTAAATCTCCTGGCATCAGTTTCTCTCATTATGAGAAATCGTGGTGATGCCTGCTGACATAAAAAACAGATTACCACAATGATCTGGCTCAAATCCCAACAGCACTCAAACACAAGGCCCATCTTTTCCCCCAAAACATCCATTATGTGTCCATCATGTTATCCGATATTTTCCCTGAGTTGTGATATGCCAGTCGGAATGAAAATTAATTAAATTATACAGCTCAGATATTGAGGAATAATACATAAAGACAACACATCTTCTCTGTGATCGTACAACACGAAAAAAATAAAAAAAAACGCAGCACAACTAGTGTAGTTCGATTTATGAACAAACAAATCTCATGACATGATGAGTCAGTTTTTTTTTAAAAATAAAACTGTTCAAATTATCATTCTGATTTAGTCTAATTAATCTTTCACCAGATGAACTCACTGAATCTGTAAGCATATATACTGTTCTGACTCACTTACCAAACCTTCTGAATCTGACTTTCAGCATTTACTGCTTGTGGCTTGTCAGACTGAATGCAATTGCATATGACAATGTGAAGTTAAAGATATCTGTCAATCTATCCATCTCCTCCATCCATCCAGTATCTCCTTCCGTCTCCATTTACAGAGGTGTGGTACATTGAATCGGACAGCTGATGCAGAAACAGCAGGGTGACTCCTGATGGAGGGCTCACTTCCAGCTCTCGATACGTTTCACCTGCGCTGACTCGGACAGCTAAGCAGATCAGTGCACAGTCAGCCCGTATCCGGACACAGCTCTCCCACATTATCCCGGAAATCTGATCAGTCCACCAGGACTGCGGTGCCACATTCAAGCTCTTTACAGTCAAAGCTTCCAAGTCTACTTTGAATACAAGACTAGTATTTTCATTCAGACCACATAGTGAGAGGTGATTCTGCTACAGCAAAGGTCGATTACTTCAAAGCCTCTAATGTGCTATTTACATTTTCCTTTCAGCTACAAGTTTAAATGTTTTCCCATAGCCAGCCATTCAGTGAAGCTAAGAAAGCAGAAAACTCTGGCCTTATCTGAAGAGAGGTTTAGTTAGCTGGATGCTCTTGGCACGCTCATAATACATGTGGCAACCAATTAAGTTTGAATTCATTTTCTTTGGCTTTCTTTTGGCTTTTCAGTACATCTAACAAAACATTTTGTAGCCCGAAATGCAAACGAACAAACAAGCAAACAAAAATCCCCACATGAAATCTGATGTTTCAAATCTCATTCAAATGAACAGTAAAAATATATGTATTTTTTCACATAAAAATGGTAACAAGAAGCTGCGGTAAACACCTTTAATTGGTTAGCTGTAGGTGTAGATTATAAATGGTTTAACATCACATTAATTTCACTGTAAAATGCTGCCAAATTTATACAAACTCAAAGCAAAAACTCTAAATTGTCATAATTTATAGGTGAAAACAAACTTTTATCATATAGCGAATTATATAGCTATATAGTGTAGTCAATAGTAAATGAGTCAGCAGGTTTGGACAATATAGGCATGAATGCGTTAAACGTTGCTGTTGTCTACTCTAAAGCGCATTATGAATTCACCACCGTAGCGAGATGTCATGCAAAACTCTATCCTCTCTTTTTCCACTGACAGCTACTCTCAGTTGTTGTGGAAGAAAGTTTCTTGACACTGTCCTGACAACTAAATAATTACTTAAGCAACTGATGCAGACACACCAGACTGAACAAACAAATCATATTTCAAATTTCAGTGAGGACAGTGAGTTAAATTGATAATATTTCAAAAATATAATAATATTTTTTTTCCGAGTCCGACTGGTAACCCAAAGGTTGCTGGTTTGATTCCAGTACCGGCAGGAAATGACAGAGGTGCCTTTGAGCAATCCCTCCCTGGGCGCCACAGCATAATGGCTGCCTACTGCTCTGGGTGTGTATCACGTTTTGCAGTGTGTGTATGTTCACTGTGCATGTACTCTGCATGTACTCATGTACTCTGCTCCTAATGTGTGTGCACTAACTTGGATGGGAGGAGAAATTCCACTTTTTATTGTATTTTTGATCAATTAAATGAATGTCTTGGGGAGCATAAGAAACTAATTTCAAAAGCATTTAAGAATCTTACCGACTCCAAACAAAATCAAACGGTAATGTATATAAATTAAAATGATTTAATTTTTAGGTGAACTATCCCTTTAAACACACACACACACACACACACACACACACACACACACACACACACACACACACACACACACACACACGCTCATAAGTGCATGTGAATGCACTGACAGATGACCGTTGAGAGTTCAGCTGTAATTCATCTCAATCAACATCTCAGTCACATGCAGTTCCTCTGTCTTAGCTAGTAGCTACAGGGACACACACACACACACACACACACACACACACACACACACACACACACACACACACACACACACACTCATGCACCACAACACTCACACGCACGCTCCTTCCAAGCATTACTTTATGAGCAAGTGCTCCTCACAAACAGATGCACTCAATCCACAAGGAGCAGTGTGAGAAATCATCTTGATTACAATTGCACCTCCTCCTCATCTGTAGTCTTTCCACAGCAGCTGTGGCCATTAGAGTATACAGAGAGAGCAGATACACCAGCAGCAACATCACAGCCAGAGCCCACAGTCTCCTACCTGTTTCCAAGTAACTGCCACAAACAAAAAGGATGGGCAAGAAACACAACTTCTGGTTCGTCACCACAGGTAACCAGCCCTAATTCAACCCTCAGGCCTGTGACACACTGACTGCGTAGTAATAAAGCAAAAGTGACTTTGCCTAATGCTATTAACAGCCCTGCTTATCCATTAATCCTCCAGCTGAAGTAAGATTTACAGCACTTACACACCCGACCGCAGCACAGCGAGGAAGTACATCACAAGTAAATCTGACAAATCAAATGACAGAAAACAAAGAGGCACTGTCCATGTGATTTAACGTCTTATGGGTGGACAGTGTGTTGGACCAAAGAGGTCTATAATACCTAGAGAGACATTCATTTCAGTGGCCGCTGAAAACAAAAAGGGTACTTTTGAATGGCAGTCAATGAAGAAAGATGTTTTGGGTCTATTTTACAAAACAAAAAAATGTCATTTAATGAGAACGCATGGGAACTTTTCAAGGATCATTGGAGAAAGATTTTTTGGGGTCTATTTTATAAAATAAAGATTTAATTTAATCAGAAAGGAACAAAGGAGGAAGATTATTTTTGGTCTTTTTTCAGCAGCATGCAGGAGCTGTCCACCTGCTCACAAAATAAAAAGTTCTGTTAGAACATTTGAATGGGGATCAATGGCGAACTGGACTACGCTAACCAGCCAAACCATGAGTCAGACAGCCAGTGGGGCAGTAAAAAAGCTAACACTAAGTGCAGTCAAAAGATTTTTAAGATCATGCCAAGCATAAATTCAGTCAAGCGTATCCAAACTTTTGACTGGTAGAGCAAGAGCAGTTTAAATCGTAGCTTTGACGCATTAGCTTCATTTGGGACGAACCGCCAGAACGGTTCTGCCAGAGAGCTGTCAGACTGCCTGAAAGGTTTAAAATTTCTTTTAAAACAGATCTCATGTTATGCCAGGTCCCAGCACAGCATATTTTCCAAACCAGCTGTTCTCTATTAGAGACATGCATGAATTTAAAAGCTGTAAGCCAGCACCATTTTTTCAATAGGTCCTCATAATTAAAGGAAAGGGAGAAAAATAAATGTATATCACTTTATTACCTACAAAAGGTCAGATCCATTCAAATATCTCTATTCAGCTTTGATTTTTTTATCTCACAGATAACCACATCTGTCTCTTAAAATTCAGGGCAGAGACAAAAAAGACTGAAGGAAACTGAATGAGGTTCAGTCAAAGTTCACTCTGAATACATTTGAGAAACAAACCAGCGTAAACTGTACCTGTCATTTTCTGTTGGTCGTAGTGACGGGAGTCTAAAACTTGTGTTGCGGTCCAGCTTCGTCTGACTCTTCGTCCTCTTGATGGATCCTTTCAGTCGTTTACTTAAAAAGCCCTGTGAAGCAGAAGAGCAGAGAAAGTCAGATGTGTCCCTTTAAGAAACTCAAGTTCTTCAGTCGCTGAATGACGGCTGAGTGTACGGCTTTGCCCTGCATGACTCAAGCTTGCTCAAGAGTAAGCGTCTGTACATTCAACTTTAAAGTCATGATCAATTATACATGTAGACCACCCTGAGAACATATGACAGAGACAATGGCACCATCACAAAAAAGCAGATGGCAACATCAGTGAAGACTTCTTTGACCTTTCAAAAGCAGGTTTGTACTTTACAGGAGAGGCAGCTGAAGTAAAATCCAACAGAACATTTCAGCAGACATATCAGTCTATCTTGGCGGTCAAAATGCACTTGCACAGACTAATAATAAAGGGCGGCCAAGGCCGGCTGAATAGTTTACCGTCTGCATGTGGCACAGACAGTGCTTGCTCAGAGTCTTGGAGGAAAACAAAATATTAATAAGTAACCAAGTCAGAGAGTTCAAACGGTCACCTGCGGATATATATGCGAGTAATATTTGGTTCTGGGTCAGAATGAGCTGTTCTTACAAGGCTCTTTAGTTTCAGCAAAACAAGAAGGAACAGAAAAAAAAACTCAGCATGGGCTTATTCATTCATGTCCAGTTATTAACCATCCATGTTACCAGCTCATTTTAGTCAGTAGGAGGGGCAACATAAATCAATATTACAAACAAAAATTATAATAATATTTTGTTTTAACTCTGAAATCAGACTGAATGCACATTCCAGAATCTCGACGGAAGTAATAAGTCATCCGGGTACTTTTCGCCTACTGTTTTTCTAATACTATGTATCCGGACATACTACTGTTTTTCACAGACTATATAGTAGAGAAGTATTCAATTTTGCAGCAAATCTATCTTAAATGACAATGATTTGACTATGTCTATTAAACTTCAAATAAAGATTGTAACAATTACATCAGTGATTGTAACAAAATGTGTTTGTCATTGAATCATTCATTCAAAAATACTGATTCATCCAGTAATGAAACACGTGAAGTCTTTATAAGTGAGTCATTAGCCCCTTAAGGGGAAGGTCACACAGAACGGTATTTTGCTCTTTAAAACACGAGACTCATAATAGTTGCTATAGTATTGGTCTAAAATTTCTTTTAAAACTGATCTCATGTTATGCCAGGTCCCAGCACAGCATATTTTCTAACCAGCTGTTGCATGAATTTAAAAGAAGATGGCTTGTTATATAAGCCAGCACCATTTTTCAGGAGTTGCTCATAATTAAAAGGAAAGTGAGAAGAGTAAACATACCGGTAATTTACTCGTCATGTTACAACTTCTCACACTGGTAAATTTCCAGAACCGATTTACTGGTATTTTTTTAAAAGGTCCTGTTCACACATGATATCTTAACGGTAATTTACCAGAAAAGACTGTATGTGTGAAAGGGGCTATTGAAACAATTCAAACTGATACATTTTTATTTTATTTTTTTTAACAAATAATTCAAATTAATTAAATATTATTTTTAAATAGACTGCAGCAATTAACATTTTGTTAGAACCTCTAGTAAAGTACATGCTATTGTATTTAGTTGTCTAATCTGAAACGTGGGAAAATTGTGATGTCTATAAAAAATAAAAAAAACATGGCCTAACACTGTTTACATAGAATTTTATATTCTAAAGAAAAGAGGAAGGAGGAGAAAATAAGGAAGTAAAAAAATCAAGAGTATTCTGTAGTAATTAACCCACAGAGGGTTAGGTGAGCGGCTATAAGTTAAAATCATAAGATTACAATGACACTGACTGTCTAAAAAGAAATAGGGCAGGGAAAGTAAGATCTGTCCTGTTCAGATAAGTGCCAGACTATAAGTAGGAGCGCGTTTGGCAAGTAAAAGGGCCATTAGCAGTGATGAGATAGAAAGTATGTGATAAATTAGTCACTACTCATCAGAGGGATGATTTGAGAAAGCTTTAAGTCTGAAAGGTGAAATAGAGAGAGGGTGAAAGATAGAAGACAGAGCGATGAAGCACTGTGAGACAGTAATGTGGAGGGAGTCACTGGGTAAAGAAAAGAACAAAATGTCTGTCAATTTCCCCCTTGGAAGTATGTGGACACCTAAACACCACAAAATTAAAAAAAAACATTCAATCTTAAAATCATTGACATTAATAGGGAGTCAGTCTTTCCTAACAGTGTTTACTCCTCTGGGAATTATGTGACGACTGCTGATGTATCTTAACATACAAGCTACTATACTATATACTGACAGGCTTCAAGCAGTCTTCAGATAATTAATATATTATTATATGCTGCCTTAACAGAGCCCATTAGTCCCAATGCACCTGTCAATCAATGCTTCTATATATTTCTTACAGAAAATGACTTGAGCTGTAATGGGACACATCCAACATCTAAGTCTTTTATCTCAGTGCACCAAATCAGTTTATTTGTCTAGGAATTTTGTGACAGGGAGACCAATATGCACGATTAATCACTTATAAAATGACACGCAAAAATGCTGTGGATATAAATATCTTCCATGTCCCACTTCCTGCCTGGTTAAAAATATCATCAAACAATTTCTAATGCATCTCCGAGGCACAGACTATTTCAAGAATGTGCCTTTGTTACAATATACGTATCGGAGAAAGCATTTGTTCATTGTTAATACATTGCAGTACTGAAAAACTTGCACAAAAACTGAACATGCAAACTTTATACATATTTATACATATATCATTCTGTCCTTAATGCATAAGAACTGGCCTGGAATAAGGAAGACCATTAGTGGCTGGAGATAAACGGAGGACGACGACATTTCACTAATCAGGGGCTCAAGAGGGTAATTAAAGTGGGGCATTTATCCCAAGCAGGAATTCTGGTCTATTTCTACATTAGTGCAGTGTGACATGTAACCAGCCTCTTGTAAGAGACAATGATTAATGGTGGGGACTAACTAACAGTAGAGACACCAATATGAAACAATACAAAAATGTAATTTACTTATTTAATTTGACTTCCTTTCTTCAGTGGAGCATAAACGATTGTTTGAAAAAGTGTTTTTGTGTCCATTTAATAACAGTCTAAAAGGCCCTTTCACACTGAGTGTGAAGAGATAAGCGAATTGTCGACCAACTGAGCTTTCACACCGAATGCAATATTGATTGCCTTCAGCTAATTCACGCCTGCACGATAGGTGGCGCTGACAGAGAATACATTTTTCCTCATATATGTTTCTCGTAGGTTTTCCCCATTTGGCTTTAATTTCGTCTGCTGCACAACATACAACAGCAAATTAAGATAAATAAATGTTGCTACTGTACAGAAACTATCATCGAGCCCGTGTAATAACTTCCGACTGCGATCTAAAGCGGATTTTGATGAAATAATGGGCAGATGTGTGTTAGTCCCTATTTGTAGTGTTTTAAAGAGATCGTCTTAAAGTTCTCAAGTTTCCTCAAATTCCACTGCTTCAGTGAACTGTCCTGCTTAGCATTTCTCATATAAGCATTTCTCAATCTTTATTGTTATAAAAATACCCCGAACAAGGAAATGAACACAACGTAATCATTCAGAAGGGCAAGAGTTCTGATCACATAATATGATTGACAGCTCTAGAGCGAATGAGCTCTCGGGACTCATAACAGAGATGGACGGAAGAAAACAGCGCTCTATACGCCATTTCAAGCTCTTCAGATCACATAATTCAGTGGAAAATTTGTACAAATTATAATCTGTATAAAGAACAGACACCAATGATAACATCAACATCCATTCTCTTCTCTGAGCGTCATCACGACATACATTCGCATTGCTTAATCTCGCTCAGTGTGAAAGGCCCTTAAATGTACGTTGAGATGACGCCTTTGAATCGAAACAATAGTTCCCTATAGAGCTTTTCTCAACGAGCGCAATCAATCGCAGCGTGACAAAGCAAAACAAATTATACTTCAATTTTTTTTTCCATCGCCCCGCGATGAAACAAGCCGTCCAATTAGATTTGAGCTTGTGCCCGAGCCGGTACAGTTGCACAAAGGTGTGAGAGTGGTAGCGCTGCTTTGAAAAGCTGTGTAAACAGAAGAAAAGAATTCCGAAAGAAGGAAGAGAATGGCCAGTATAGATTTATTATCTGTACTGGCCATTCTCTTCCTTCTTTCGGAATTTTTATCGTGCGAGCTTGTATGGTTTGATAGCAGTTGAATGAATGATAGCGCAGCCAATGGATGACTGAAAAAAAAACCGATGCTGCGTTAAATGCGTTCAATATTTTGAACGCGTTTAACTGGAAAAACGTATTGCATGCGTTAACATATTAATTTTGTTAAGACATTAACTAATGTTAACAAATGAGACCTTTTTGTAGAGTGTTACCAAAATGATGATAATACACTTAAAAATTACTGGAAATCCTGAGGCCTAAAAAAATGAAATAATGTCTGAAGGACACAGAGTGCTGGCACTGCAGACTGAGAGAAGTGAAGAGGTCAATGAGATGTGATGATGAGCTGGTGCAATGCTAATATGAGTTTTGCTGAATGAACTCACAGGCACTTTGAAGGGTGACGAATTGGGGCCATCCATGGAAATGTTCTTCTCCGAGCTGCCCAGCCCCGATATGCTCCTCCGCCTGGGAGAGCGCTCCGCAGACGCTTCCGCTGTGAGAGAAGAGAGGAAAGGAAGGATTAGACCACAGCAAATATTCAAAGAGACTGGGTGGTTGTTTTTAAACGTTTTAATATGCACAATAATGATCAGAGAAGTATGAAGAGTAGGAGAGCTGTTACAGAGGGAGTAGCCCACTGTGGATCACTTCCAGGAGGGAGTTTGACGTTAGTGATAAACTACTGATACTGCAGGCAGAGGAATCATTATAAGTGGAATCAACATTTGTACATTACACTACTACTGTGGATGCACTAATTTAGAAATGATGGCTGACACAAAATCAATAATTATTGTACAAAGTTATAGCTAAGATCTATATTATGAATACTTTTACCACGGATTAGGGCATTCTGATTGGCTGATATGTTCCAATAGGTACACAATTGTTTCCTATAACTGCATAGCTATTAAATAGTTTTAGGTTTGTTGCCTGAACTGATTGCATGCAACAGTCCACATTCTTTCTACATTTTTAAGATACATAGGCCTGTACATACACACACACACACACACACACACACACACACACACACACACGCGCGCGCGCGTTTGGAGTCAATAAATCGATACAAAAGATTTCCATTTCAAATAAATGCTGTTATTTTAACTTTTGCGCATTTACATTTTTTTTTCTTGAGCACCAAATCAGCAGACTGGAGTAATAGCTGCTGAAAATTCTGCTTTACCATCACAGGAATAATATATATATTTTTTTTAATTAAAATAGCAAACAGTTATTTCAAATGTTAATAATGTCACAGTATTACGTATTTTACTGTATTTTTGATCAAATAAATGTAGCCTTGGTGAGCAGAAGAAAACATCTTACAGACAAAACGTATACATATATTAAGGGTCACTAATTATTGCTTTGCAAAGATAGGTGTGCCTTCCTGTGCCCCCCACTTTTCAAACTGTCTCTACACCCCTGACTGATCCTGACCAATCTTAAATGGAGTCTGGGGTCTGATGAAGTCACCGGTCCTCTGTAAATCTATCTCTCCCCTAATGATGCCCAGCGGGTCCCTAACAAAGAGCTTGCTTGCGCCTGGCTAAAGTGCCAGTCAGACAGGTGTAAAAGAGTGATTTAACACAAAGCTTTCACTAAGTCCTCTTAATAAAGCAGTCATCCATCCACTCATAAACGCCCACTCTACCTGCCGCCACCAGACGTCCAGATGGATGCCCTGTGCTCTCACATATATTAGTCATTTTCCTTTCATATCCAAGTTTATTTTTAATTTCCTCAGACCGATTTATTCTGCATTTGCAGGGAGCCCGCAGTCAATGTGTGTCAAGGATGGAGCAGGACGTAACCTACATCCGCACAGCCTCCCAGAGATCCACCCCTCGGGCCGTCCGCCTCACTGAAGTGTAGATCACCCCATAATGAGTTAATTCACCCTGAGAAATAAAAACCCAGTCCATCAAGTAGGAATAGCCAGCCGCAGAACTTCCGCCTCTCAGCGTCTGCACTGAATCAAAAAACACTGTTGAAATTGACCCAGAGGCCTTTTGGCCAAGACGCTGGTTCTGGTTTCAGCTTGCAGGCCTCAGTGGATCCATACAATACAGATTGTGCCTGGTCTGTTGGAGAGCTGCCCACTGCTGCTCAAGATCAAACCCTCCACTCACAATAAAGAGCTTAAAGAGATAGTTCGCCCCAAAATTCCAAACCCGTATGACTTCATTTTTTATGTGGGATACAAAAGATATTTAGAAAGAAAAAAGGGGCCCAAAAACTAAAACTGCATCCCTTTTGACTTTCAATGAATGGTCAAAATAACACTTTTCAATACTTTTTTTTTTTATGTTCCACTGAAGCGATAATGTCATCCAGGTTTGGAACAATACGAGGGTGAGTAAATTATGCAACATTTTATTTGTTGGCTGAACTATTGCTTTAATATCTTGGAATACACATACACTCACCCAACCTCTCATCAAATGAACAGGACGTAATGTCTCTTAAACTACACATCAGTCACACTCGCATTTGGCTGATATCCAGAGAGCCATTGATTAACGGCTAAATTTAGCAGTTCAACCTGTTTTGCAGCCCAGGAGTGGTCCAATCAAATTCTGTGCAGTCCGTCCGACTTTTTGATATTTAAAGATTAAGAAAATGTTTCATACAGCATCTCAAATTGCTCAGCTGCCCTTAAGAAAAAAGTGTGCATGCCATTAAATTTGTATTAAAACATATGAGATCAGAACACTGCTTCACAAAAACAGCAACTTCTCATGTCTTCTCCTTTGCAGCCAGAGCTGGGTTTTGAAGACTGCCTATTGTATTAAAAAGCTCCTCGGATTGAACTCTTACGTACATCTCTCACACTCTCCGTGAAGTTGCTGCTTGCATTAGAGCTCTGCAGTGCCGAACTTGACAAATCGCAGCAATCCCTATGACTAAGCACAGTTGTACTTATATAATCTTGGCACTAGCAACACCAAGATCATAGGTTCAAATCCCAGGTAATGCACACAGTGATAAAACATACATTTTGAATGCACTTTATGTCACTTTGGATAAAAGCAAGATGCATGAACGTGAGTAAATGCAAATCAAAATCAGCAAAACATCACCTCGCTTCGCCTCTAAACTTATCAAACAGGAAATGACTTGTAACAGCATATTCAACCCAACTTCAATCATTATGGATTTTTTAATGACCCTCCAGTCTGAGAGCAGGACGATAACTTAATCTTATAAAAGTTAATCTAATAACACGCAGATGAGAAAGAGGAAGAGAGAGAGCAAGATACCTCTATCACAGCTGTTGCCCATCACCTGCTGAATAAATGGAGCTGGTCACCATTGGATTGGCTGGAGAGTGACCATCACCCTCATCCAATGAGCTTGAGCGCCTTCCCTTTAATTGTCCATCACTCTGAGAGAGATTCCGCCGCACTGATAAACTGCAGCCTCTTCATTGTCCTGCTGTGGCTCACTGCCACATCGTACCTTCTTCCTCTCTCTCTCTCTCTCCGTACCAGCACTCCAGCGCTCTCCCTCAAAGACTGAAACGTCCTCTGCTAAACCTCTCTCTCCCGTCTTAGTCCATCCTCTTCTCTCTATCCGTTTCTCTGGGCAGCAATCCTAGTTCTCACTTTATCAGCCTCTTCCCTTTCTCTTTTTTGGCAGACCAGCGGAAAAGATTTTACCGCATTTACTCAATCAATCGTTGTAACCTCACTCCTCTGTTCCTCTCAGCAGAACTGCAAGCACTTCCCATCCCTCTCTCTCTCTCTCTCTCTCTCTCATTTGCTTGTTCCCCCCCTCCTCGGCGCATCTGGCTCCGTCTGCCTGCTGCAGCCTTGCACATTAGGAAAAACGAAGAGGCGCTCTTTGCCTCGAGACTTTTGTTTTCATACTTCATGTGGGACACTGCTCTGGAGGCTTGTGCTGTGCCTGTGAATGCATGTCATTGGTATGAGTTGCGTTTTAGAGGTCATTAAGGATTGGAGAAGTAAAATAATAGATAAGGAACACAAGCATGTGTCAGATTACACAGGTCAAAGAATGTTAGAGCTATTAGCTGGACGTGACCTACTGAAATAAGATTGCACGTGGACTGAACTGAAAGGGTATGGTGCACGACTTGATGTGCTATATTTAGCATGTCCTTCAAAATCCTTTTTAAATTGAATAAAGCAATATCAGTTGCTATCAGGAGACTGGGATCAGGAAATGACGCAAGCCAGACACAAACTAAGGCTGTTCACATTAGCACAACTAGGTGTTGGAGTGAAAAACTAAATAAAAACAAAAACTATGATAAAAAAATAATCACTGATAATCCGTCAAATGCTCAAATTAATAATGGCTTAAATGCATCATACTACAATAAATGTCATGGTGAATAAATTACATGTGAACTTCATTATAAACCTGTTGGGATCTTTACACTGCAGATGTTCAGATTTGTAAAAGGTCTGCAAAGTTTTAAAGATTAAAGTGCACGACAAATCAAGTTTCTGTCTCCTAAAAGAAAGGAGAAACGAGTAGTCAGCAGCTCCAGTCTCATTTCCTGTTACATATGTAACAAATTAGCATAATGCCATCCAATGGTCTTCACTGGCTGCCCATGAACAATGTCTACTTTAAACCGCCCTCAAACACTGTAGTTGCAGGAGCACAGAGGCCTTGAAGAGATTGGTTTGTGTTGTTGACATGTCGAAAAGATGCTAGTTGTGTCCCAAATGACAAACTATACACTATGCACACTATTTATACTACAGAACGTCATAGAATAGGGCACAAGAACACAAATTGAGACGCACCTGCTGTTTTCAGCGTTGCAAAACTTTGCATGCACTTCAAAAGGATGAGAATCCACAATGGAATTGATACATCATGTATCATTTAAGACTGTTACAGAGGGTTGTGATATAACTTTTCTTATTTTTTCAGGATTCTTTGATGAATAGAAAGTTCAAATGAACAGCATTTATTTGAAATAGAAATGTTTTGTAACACTAGTATAAATAATAAATGTCTTTACTGTCACTTTGCAATCAATTTGCATTCTTGCTGAATAAAAGTATGATTTTCTTTCACAAAAATTATAACTGAACCCCAAACTTATGAACAGTAAATAAATGAATAAACAAACAATGACTTGCAGCAATGTCTAAAATTTGACTCCCCTCCATCCCAAAAAAAAAAAAATCATCTTTTGATAGTCTTAAAAATGGTAGAGCAAAAATGTTCACATCATAGCAATGCAAATAGAGACCAGCTTAGGTCTCAACTCAAGGCTTTATGAATCTTTGTACACTGCATCAGCCCCCAAAAAAGCAGACACACAAAAAAAAAGGCAGCGTGGACAAACCAGCTATTCTCAGTGACTACACATTCATTTAGCTCCCTTAAATCACAGCTATTACATCACACCTACAATTATTCCTGTCTCTCTCCTTCTCTGTAACTCAGCCCATCCATCTCCTCACTATGTGCATCCAAGGTCAGACTGTCCCTGACTGTCCTCTGTCCCCTGGCGTCAGAGTCGACAGGTCTCCCTGTAAGCCCCTCTGTGAGGCCAGCACAGCACAGCACAGTGTCTCTCCTTCTCTCCTATATCCTCCAGGCTTCGACTGCCCCTGGAAATCCACTTACTGCATTGATTTGGCCCAGCCCTTCCTCGGATCAATACGGCACTGGAGATAACAGAGGGGTTAAAATGAACACAGCAAGACCTGAAACAAGGACCCAGGCTGTAATTAGAAGTGATGCGGGTGCTCTGGTGTTGGTGGATAGGAGGGTGGGGGATGGCGAGAAAGGGTGGTCCCTAGTTAGCGCAACACCACCGTATTGCCTTTTATTGCCCTCTGTTGGGCAATCAATCGGTGGTAAAATGCCATTTGGAGGGTGTAAATGAATCAATACGGATTTAGCTGCTAAAAAAGAATGATTTTGCCACAATGCATTTTTCTAGAGCCAAACTCCCTGCAACATTAAGCAGAACTACACTAACATTATCCATCATTCTCTGCATGGATGAGAAGACCATCATTAAATGTATTGATATATGGATGCATTTGTAGGAGAGACACACAAACTTTTTTACGTTTTATGTGTGGAGCTCGTTTGTGCAAAACTCTAAGCCATAATGCTAGGGTGGTTAGGTCTCTCCTTCACTGTGAATCATGAGATTTTTTTCAACCATTTCATCATCCATCAACCAAAAAAAAAAAAAAAAAAAAAAAAAAAAAACGGGTCAACTTGGCTTTCCAACACTCACTGACCTCAATTTAAGAATATCAATTTAACGAATGAATGTAATTTAATGTTATGCCATTACTTACATTTAGGATTTAAAAAACACTTAAATATTAAATAAAAAAATACACATAAACAGTATACCATGTACACACATGCATATAACACACACACACACACGTATATATATATATATATATATATATATATATATATATATATTTTAGAGTAGTCAATGTGCTGCTTGTATAGCAGTATATATTTACTGTCCTCTGAAAATAACTCAACATACAGCCATTATTGTCAAAATAGCTGGCAACAAAAGTGAGTACACCCTAAGTGAACATGTCAAAACTGTGTCCAAAGTGTCAATATTTTGTGAGCACCATTGTTATCTAGCACTGCCTTAATCCTCCTGGGCCTTCACCAGAGCTGCACAGGTTGTTGCTGAGATCCTCTTCCACTCCTCTATAATGACATCATGGAGCTGTTGGATGTCTCCACCTTCCGCTTGAGGACGCCCCACAGGTGCTCAATAGGATTCAGGTCTGGAGACATACTGGCCACTCCATCAGCTTCACCTTCAGCTTCCTCAGCAAGGCAGTTGTCATCTTGGCGGAGTGTTTGGGGTCGTTGTCATGCCGTTCGGCCCAGTTTCTGAAGGGAGGGCATCATGTTCTGCTTCAGAATGTCACAGTACATGTTGGAATCCATGTTTCCCTCAATGAAGCGCAGCTCCCCAGTACCAGCAGCACTCATGCAGCCCCAGACCATGATGCTATCACCACCATGCTTGACTGTAGGCAAGACACAATTTTCTTGGTACTCCTTACCAGTGTGTCGCCACACATGCTGGACAGCATCTGAGCCAAACAAGTTTATCTTAGTCTCATCAGACCACAGGACATGGTTCCAGTAATTCATGCTCTTGGACAGGTTGCTTTCAGCAAACTGTCTGCGGGCTTTCTTGTGAGCCAGCTTCAGAAGAGGCTTCCTTCTGGGACGACGGCCATGCAAACCGACTTGTTGCAGTGTGTGGTCTGAGCACTGACAAGCTGACTTTCCGCTTCTGCTACATCTAAAGCAATGCTGGCAGGACTCATGCGTCTGTTTTTTTAAGCCAGCCTCTGCACCTGACGCACAGCACAAGGACTCAACTTCTTTGATTGACCCTTGTGAGGCCTGTTCCGAGTGGAACCTGTCTTGGAAAACCTCTGTATGACCCTGGCCTGTTACTGTAACTCAGTTTCAGGGTGTTACCAATCTTCCTATAGCCTAGGCCATCTTTGTGGAGAGCAACAATCCTAATTCTCAAATCCTTAGAGAGTTATTTGCCATGAGATGCCATGTTGAACATCTAGTGGTCAGTATGAGAGAATTGTACGCAAAGCACAAATTTTAACTACTCTAATACAAGATACACACATTTATGGTCAAGCAGACAAAAACATACATGATGAATAGGACATTGCATGGTTAAACGACATACAGCTATTATCACTTAGGGTGTACTCACTTTTGTTGCCAGCTATTTTGACAATAATGGCTGTATGTTGAGTTATACAAGCAGCACATTGACTACTCTAAAATATATTCAAGTTTCATTTCTATAGTATTGTCCCTTGAGAGGATAGGCTATACTAAAATGTTTGCTGAAATGTGAGGGGTGTACTCACTTCTGAGATACTGTATACATCACATAAAAAAAGGCAAGAAAATTTGCAATAATAGCTGGTAATTATACAGTAGTCTTCAAGAGTGTGATATATTTGCAAACAATTTTTTCAAAATTCTCACCAATGTTACCAAGATTAGATGGAACAAAAACAAGTCTTTCTTGCAACAACAAAACCTCATTCAATGCTAATCCATTAAATTAAACATTTAAAAGGTGACAGGCAAAATTAGCCACCAACTGTTCAGGTTTAAGGTATGTTAAGGATCATAATAATACATAAGATAACAGGCCCAAAACTGTCTCACTGCCCTCATGCTTCCTTGTTGTTGAGCCCTGCCCAAGAATGAGTGTTAGCAATCATTACTCATTATCCCAGCATGATTACAAGAACAAGACCTTACAGAAGGAGAAACCTTGTTTAAACTTATCAATACTACATGCCTGAACAGTATGGAATACATGAAAAGGCTGCTTGTCAGGCCTCTCCACAACATCACAGTAAAGATGATGATACCTGATATGAAATGTGCAGGCCAGACATTAATTATTCACATTTAGTGGAACAGCAGAGAACACAGCGAAGTGGAGCAAAGCTCCACGCTTCCGCCACACGCAACTGCAGCATTTCTCTGCATCATAATGCTCAGAGACGGTAAGCTATGGGAAAATCCTCTATGAAAGCCACTGCAAAACGCAGAGGGGTTTTAGTTGGTAAGTGGAAAGCACTGGGCCCGGACAGGATTTTCTCACAACTACTTTTTATCCCAATGATTGTTTGTTTGTTTTGTTTTTTTAAGTCAGATATCCGCATTTTATGAGAGGTTATATTTCTTTTTATTGCTGGGTTTACGAAACTTCTAAACTTCTTTATGGTGCTAAACCATATTAACAGATTGTTGGCACTACAGAACACTTCCAGAAGTGTTTACTGACTAAAGCCCTATTCGCACTGGATTAGTATTATCTGGGGACCTCGTGTGATTTAGAAATTACCCACCCACATCTGAATTTCGTGTGGCGCATTCGCACGGGATAAGTGAAGCCTGTGATTTTACTCGAATTTACTGACTTAGCCTATCTCCCGGATTTGATGTCAATAGGCTATCGCTTGGAAATGTCTTGTCGTTATTATAGGTCTAGCTGTATGATATATCATGAACAGAAGAATGTTCTTTACCACATGCTGCTATACATGTCATCCATCTCCATCTAATCATTCTTTTTGTTTTTGCTCTTCTGATGGTTTTCAGCTTTCTCTTTCTGCAAATTGTATAGTTGTATCGTATGGTGTATAGCGATATGACCCAGCACCCAAAATACTATCAAAACACTCCAACTCCAACTTCATTCTTCGTGAAAGATGGATTAAAAAAAAGCACACAGGAAACAAAAACCTTGAAAAAATTATTAACGACCCCGCTAAATCACAGAGATGCCGATTCGCACGGGACTAATATTATCACAGGACCTCGGTGTTCGGCGAAATATGGTAGGTCATTTGCGGAGGAATTTTTACTTCACAAATTACAGACATGGCCGATTCGCACGGGATTAAGATCACAGACAACCTCCGCAATTATTACAAATTACTAGAGGTCACCAGGTAATACTTATCCCGTGCGAATAGGGCTTAAGACAGCAATTTATCTCTTGCTTTGCCATTTCAGTTCAGGTCCTTCTTAAATACCATTGCTCTTGAGAATGAGTTCTCGAATGAAACAAGTGCAAACAGAAGCACAACAGTATATCTATTCTCTTCCTTTCCTGATGACAATACTTCTTTCACTATTTATTTTTCATCTCTCTGTTTCTATGTGATTCCAAATGTCTGGAATGTAGTGATGCCACAACACTAAGCTTAGACACTGGAGACATGCAGAACGTCCTTTCCACTCTTACACTCAGCAGACAGGTGTGGCGCACCATGTTAAGATCCTTGCAACTCACAGTTGCCTTGCATTGTTTTAGTTTATGACGCCTCAGAATCTAAAGGTCAAACAGGTTCGGTCAAAAATGGCGGAAACCCACAGACAGGTTTTTCAAGTTTAATATCAGGTATTAAAAGAGTGGTGATGTTTAAACAAAGGGTCATATGGCGTACTAAGTTCCTTTCCACTTAAAACTGAAACTCTTAGGGCTACATACACAATACAGCTAATGTATGTGATGACTGTGATGACTGTCATGTTCAGATGATGCTATCACAAGCAAGTTTCAGGCCTAAAAATCTTGTCAGACAGGGGGCAGGGCAATGAGCAACAAAGATTGAATGACTCCAAGCAGGAGTGTACATCCAAATAATATTTTTCATGACAAATCAAATTATTTCAATATGTTTTAGGAATCTCAAATCCTAAGGGAGTTTGAATGATAATTGAATGATTCTAGATAGATGGATAGGTCTGAGAAAAACTCATACAGTAATAAAGTTCAAATCCAGGGTGTTGTTCTATGATTCATTTCAAGGAAGCATCCCACTGGCTTTTAATACAG
Organism: Rutilus rutilus; assembly: GCF_951802725.1. Classification (NCBI taxonomy): domain Eukaryota; kingdom Metazoa; phylum Chordata; class Actinopteri; order Cypriniformes; family Leuciscidae; genus Rutilus; species Rutilus rutilus. The sequence continues at coordinate 16,107,424 of NC_140214.1, forward strand.
GAGCATAAAAGGATAGATGACATTAAAAGGGCAAATAAATAAATAACAGCAGTGGACGTCATGAGGGGTGACCGTTAATGAAGGATAGAGGTGCAGGCAAGCGGAAGAATCGATGCTTTCTTCTACTTGATGTTGAAAGCACGATAACAACGAGCCATTGTTAATCTACATAAGGCTTTAATTAAACCGGACAAGGAAAAGGTCCCCCTTTAAAACCAGAAACCTCTTAGAAATTAAGCATTTCTGCTTCCAATTCCTCTTAACGATTCTGGTTCCATTAACGATTCCTTTAGCACTTTCATATTTCATTAGTTTATTATATACATATATAGATATTTTTTTTTTTATAAAACACTACTGATTAAACTATTACAACCTAGACAGTAACAATTCCTGGTTTAAAATGACGTCATAAATAACTACACGCAATTCAGTATGCCAGTAACCTATTTGAACAATTCAATTAGTGAATCACATTTTGAACCGACTCAAAAGAGACATTTACTCGGGAGTCGGGCTACTTCGGTTGGGCTGTGTGTTAGTGATTCACTACAAAGAACCGACTCATACGCATCCATTCGTTCGTTGGAGAATCGGACTATGCTAGTAGTCACGCTGTATGTTTCACACAGATTCAGAGGCTGTTTTATTATGGTGTTCCATCCGAAACGGCGGGAAAACACATGTTCATGAAACATCCACATCATGAAATGAGAAAGAACCGTTTATCGATTGCGAATCATAAACCGAAAAGTAAATAGTATCGGCTACAAACGTGAAGAAGTTTCTACTTCAGACAACTGTTGAATAAACACCGCATCGTCAGTAGGCTTCATTAGCATGGGAAATAATAACAAGTGTGGAAATCTCAATTAAAATGTGGTGGTCGAACTGCATGGAGAAATACAAATCCTAGTAACGTTAGAGGACCGAACGATCAAATATGCGGCGGCAATTCAAACTCTTACAACTTACTGCCGTACACAACCGTTGAATATAAAGTGCTTCGGAAAACATACCTATAAACTCCATGGTTGATATCGATCCCGCAATCAGTTATAGTCACATCCCTTCAAGAAAACAAAATGAAACAATCCCAGAGAGCAGATGAGATGAGCCGAGCCGGTGTTCAGTGAGTGAAGTCTCTCACACCCCCTTCACTCAGTCGATACACTCACTGAGGAATGCAGTAAAGCCTGAGTCCGCTCCAGTCAAACCCACTCTGTTTTTCTCCGTGTCTATTGAAAATCACAACAATGGCTGTCCTTTCAAAGGGATCCTTTAATCTATAGACGACAGCACACTGTCCATCTTCAGACATTAAATTACCAGGAATGTAGCCTACTTATACTATATCACACTTACAACTATATACATAGCCTACACACACACACACTCTTTATACTCAGTCATCATTATATGGGGAAAAAAGATGCAAGGATGGGATGACAGTCCCTAAGATCAAATTTTAATTTTTTATATTAGCCATAATAAATAGCCTATAGCATTGATTATGATAATCGACATGACCAGAAATATAAAAGTATGGTTACACTATTGTATTTCACTCATTGTGTAACACATTTTACCAGTTACATGCGTGAGAAAGGACAGGAAAATCTCAGTGGTGCATAACAATATAGTGGAATGAATGGGGGAAGTGAAGCAGCTGGATGTACAACTCGACTCGATTTTTCTGAGCAACAGCATTGTGTTGAATGCTATTTCATACTGTATAGGTGGATTCAACATAAATCAATTAGACAATTAGCCTAATGTCATAAGAAAGCAAAAAAAAAAAACCAAAAAAAAACCGAACTAGATTTGCATTTTCAAAAGACATGTAATTCATAAAAACATTTTTTTAAATTTTAAATAAGTTTAGTTCACGGTTTACGGTTTGGTTCAGTGTAAATTAAATTTGGTGGCCGTCTAAAATATTATAGATAGTTAACCCACAGAGTCCTTGTTTAAATCAATTAAATAATGCCTATTTTTCACTTAATATGGGATATTATTGAAGCTACATATAACTGCAGCTCACACTGTGAAATGTATCATGGCAACAAGTCTGGCAGGGAAACATTTGCAATTTGAATCTCCCAGCATGCCAAAGTCACACAATATGTTCACTGCCGACTGGCATCATTGCTGACTGTTTTAAATCAAATTTAGCAATTTTCAGGTATTTGATCTATAGCTTTCACTTCCAATTCTAAGGAAATTTAGAAATAAATGTTGCAACAATGCAAAAAATGCATTAGAATGTTGCAGAAATGCATACTTAGTGATTAACATTTTTTTATGTTACCCACACAACAGAGTCGATACAGTAAATCAAAGATAAAATAATTCAAATACTTTTTAACAGATTAAAATTTATAGAGTGCAACATGGTTGTTTGGAGATGAACAAACTGAAGCTTCTGTCTTCTAGCTCACTGGAAAAGCTTTTATAGAGGTCAAAGCAACTGCACTCCAAGCCTATAACTATGTATTTGGAGTTACTTTATGGGGAGTCTGTGAGGTGCAGGAATATTACAGGATCCTGATACTTTAGTTTAGAGAATGACAGAGGAATGCTCTGGGATGAACATATCCAAAATCCAGGCTTCTAACTTGCTGGGAAGGGTTAGGGAAAGTTAAAGCATACAGAAATTTTGTAACCCTAAAAACCCAGCATTGCAATGTATTTGTTTCACTCTACTCTAAACTAATGGCTAAAAACATGGTCAAGAAGATAAATGCAACCAGAGAAATTATGGTCTTAATATTAAAAATATTACAAAAAAATATTACAATGATATTACAATAATCTTAAAGAGCAGATACTAATATTAAATATGATGCATACCCTAGAACTTCATTCTTATGAAAGCTTATGGGTAGCAATATTCAATTTGAAATGTAATATGCAAAATGGCAATGCAATATGTAAAATGCAATGCATTCCTGTATTTACATTTACATTTTCCATGCCATATGTGCAACGTTTGGAACAAAATGAGCGTTCAAATTCACTAATATAATTTACATTTGTTATTTCCTACACTATAGTTTTGACATATAATTTAAACATATATTTTAACTGGTGCTGGTGGTGTGATGGATATTTTCTTGCCACACTTTGGGCTGCTTAGTACCAATTGAGCATCGTTTAAAAGCCACAGCCTGCCTGAGTAATGTTGCTGACCATGTGTTCATCCCTTTATGACCGCAGTTTACCATCTTCTAAAGGCTACTTCAGCAGGATAACGCATATGTCACAAAGCTCAAATCATCTCAAACTGACTTCATGAACATGGCAATAGCCCCTTTCACACATACAGTCCTTACCAGTAAATTACTAGTAAGAGATCATGTGTGAACAGGACCTTTTCAAAAATACCGGTAAATTGGTCCTGGCAATTTACCAGTAAGGGAAGTTGTAACATTACCAGTAAAGGAAGTTGTAACATTACCAGTAAATTACTGGTAATGCGCTCTGTGTGAACGTGGAATGAAGATTACCGTTTATGAGCGTCTCGTGTTTTTTAGGAGCAAAAACGCGCTCTGTTTGATCATCCGCTTATGCCTTTCACTCAGATGTCAAAATTTTTTGTCAAATTGAACAGATAGTGAAACTAAAGCTCTTCTCCTCATGCGGGCGGATGACAACGGCGCGGCGTTTAAAGATCGTTTCCGATGACTGACATCACAGAATTTACCGGTATTTTGGAGCTGATGTGTGAATAAAAATAATTCTACTTTTTACTAACCGGTAAAAAGCCAGAATGCCATTGCTTGCGTGAACAGCATATTTGTGTATTACCGGTAAAGTCAATCTGTCAATTTTACGGTAATTTACTGGGATTGCTGTGTGAAAGGGGCTAATGAGTTCACTATACTCAAATGGCCTCCACAGTCACCAGATCTCAATCCAATGGAGCACCTTTGGGATGTGCTGGAACAGGAGTTCCATGCTTTTGTACAATGTTGAAAAACATTAGTAGTTGTGAAGTTTTAAATAAAATGTTCATAAATAAATAAACTTTAGAGGGGTTTAAACATCAGTTATTTTTGGAAATAGAAATTATTGTTATTATTATAAAGAACACTTATTAGCATGTCCGGATGGACATCGTTTTATTATAGGCCTATAATTGATGCATAAACAACAATCAGTTGTTATAAATATATGCAATTAAGAAAAATAACGTTTAAATGATCATTTTGCTAAAAATTTTGCTTGAACATGTTAAACATACCTTATCATCTGTGATTTTAATATATCATATTGCATTGCCATTTTGCATATTACATTTAAAATTGAATATCGCTACCCATAAGCTTCCATAAGAATGAAGTTCTAGGGTATGTATATCAGATTTAATATTAGTATTTGCTCTTTAAGATTAAAGTCATTATAATATTTCTTTGTAATTATTTGCATATTGTATTGCCATTTTGCATCTTACATTTCAAATGGAATATTGTTACCCTTAAGCTTCCATACATTGCTTCCCCCAAAGAGCAAAACAAAGATATTCAGCTATCAACATACTGGTAGCAGTTTCCCTTGCCCTAAATACGCCAGGAAGTACTTTTGATCTCGCCCACCACGTAAAATGTGATTTTTTTCAGGACAGCGTGCCCCATGACACTGCTCACTGAACTATTTTCATTCTTTTTATTTCTTTCAATAAAATCCCCCCCCAAAAAAAATGTTGCACAAAGACCTTTATGGAAAACAGACTTGGGGAACAATATAAGTAGATCTGTAAAGCTGAGACATCCTTCTGGCATCGACATGTATTAATAGCAAAATCAATTGGACATATTAGGTAGTGCGACAAGATGCATTTCATCTACCAAAATAGATAACCATTATTCTATTTTAGTCTCTATTAAACGCTTCATTACTTTTACCCCAGAGGTTAACGGAACATTTGGATGTTATCATTTCAAATATCGGATTTGAAATGGATAGCTCATCTAATAATTAAAATGTTGTCATTATTTACTACCCTCTTTTAGTTCTAAAACTGTATGACTTAAGTTTTCTGTGGAACACACAAGAAGATATTTAAAAATATATATGTATTTATTTACTTTTGTCATACAAAAATGTTGTTTTGAACCCCATTTACTTTCCTTGCATGGACGAAAACCACTGAAACATTAATTCTACAATACATCTTCTTTTGTGTTCTGCAGAAGAAAGAAAGACAAAGTCTGGAGTGAGAGTGAGTAAACAGAATTTTTTTTTTTTTAGCAAACCATTTAAATCAGATGTTCTCCTCTTGTACATGTGTGTGTGTGTGTGAGAGAAAAATGAAAACCAACATCAACCATCCAAACATAGTTTATAAATATCTCTGTTTGCTATGTGAGAGAAGTCAGAAACTCATTGTCTTGACAACTGTGAGAAAGACGGAGCTGAAGCTTCAGTAAGTGATGTATCTCTCCTCATTGGAACAAAAAAAAAAAAAAAAAAATTATGATTCACAGATCGAAACAAACTAAAAACCACATATGATCTCACTAAATTTTTGTTGCTGTGAATTCAACAGCCTCTCGAGACTCAACGTGTTCTGAATGGCCACAGAATTCCTCTTTGTCAAACAGAGCGAACATTAACATATAAATAACCCTCTCCTCTCGCTCTATGAATCCGTGGCGGTGCAGCTTACGAGGGTCTGGAGAATGAATGACTCTCTTAGTCACAGAGATTTGTGCATTTCTCTGACCGCTGCCTTTAGCAACCGGCCCACTGGGTCAGTGTCCGCACCCCCGCACGTACGGGCGCTGAATGTGAGACCAGTCAGAGGGCAGCTTCAGTTATTGCCTCCCCCCCAGGCCTGGGAGGGAAAGCAACACAACCCCCCACCCCACACCCCCATGTCCGCAGAGAGAAACAGAAAGAAAACTAACACATTGACAACAGTGAGTTTTGTTCCATGGAATTACATTCCTCTATACTCCTCCTCGCACAAGCACGCCCTGCCCGCAGAGGTCGCGGGATCAAATCTATCCAAACGTACCGAAGTTACTCAAACATAACGAAACGTTATGAGAAAAAGTGCAGATATGGAGGGATGAATAAGACGGAAATAAAAGAGAGAAGGGATGTGAATCATAATTCTTACAACCACTAAAAATTCCCCCTAATTAATCTGCTTTCAGACCAGTCTGCATTGCGTAGGGACTAGGGAGCTTTCGTTTGACTCAGTTTTAGGGAAATCTAAATTGTGAAAGCATGTTCTTATCCTCATGCCATTCAACCCGTTTGACTTTCTTTCTTCTGTGGAACACAAACAATGACATTTTGAAAAAAGGCCTCATTGTTTTTTGTTCATACAATGAAAGTCAGTGGGGTCCAATGTTGTTTTGGACCCCATTGACTTTCATAATATGAACAAAAACAGTTGAAACATTCTTCAAAATAACTTATTTTGTGTTTCACTGAAGAAAGTCATTCAGGTTTGGATCAACATTAGAGTGAGTAATCGCTGACAAAAGCAAGACAAAACAATCTCATGTAGAAACAATGAGGGCAGCGTATATGTGAAGAATTATGCATTTGATTCTGCCGTACAACTGATCTTTGTTTTTGCGAAATATTCTGCAGTTTTTAGCATGCATATTTTCGCCCCCAATCTGATGTTTCTCTAAGCCCTGCGTTGTTGCCTTTTAAATCCACTGCTTTGTTATCCTGATCCTCCGTGCTCGTGGCAGTGGATTCAGAGTAATGGCCCTGGTGTTACAAATGCACCTACTGACGTGATTTTGTTCATGATTCACCTCATGCTCTGCCTGCTAGTGCGCAAATCCGTATTCTATAAGCTGCAGTGTGAGTGTGCCCGCTTAACAACATCTTAAAGCTACAGTAAATGCTAAAAGAGTGCCATTTGATCCACCAGTATAAGCTTCATATTTGTATAGACCGAACAAAAAACCTCTGTCTAAAGTATCTAGAGGTCCTTTTATTGTTTGAATCAGCGCTTCCACACCTTTTGATCAATGACATTTCCAATGGCTCGTGATTACTACATGAAAGTTATTAAAATATTTTTTAAAAAGACTGCAAAGAGAAGTTTCGAGCCAATAAAAAATATAGTCTAAGCATAACTACAATAAAATACATTTAGAATAAAAATAAAACCAATATAAAAATGATTGATTAAAGCGTAAGCCGATAATTATATTGATCTTACATCCAATAACTGATAGATATTTGATATTAAATTTCTATATTATTCCTCAGAAAATAAGACATGAATTATTTTAAATGCTACAGTGAATATTGGCATCACAATATTGATTGGTAATTAATAGCTTAAGCCAATAATGATTTTCATCTTGTTTGATAACTGATACATGGCTGATATTAAAATTCTACTTGTATCAAAAATGTAAATGATTTTGGTAAATACAACAGTAAACTAATTATTATTTCCTAAAAACTACATTTCAAAATGTAGCCATTTATCAATGTTATCAAATGTTACTAATGTTAAATTTAAAATAAACTTTGCATGTTAGATGACAGCAAAGATAATCTAAATGTAGAGAAAGGCGGAAAGGCATGAACAATTAAATATATCATCTGATGATAACCCTATTAAAATTCTGTATTCATGGTTGCCTGAAAGAGTGCACGGTGCAGTTTTGCCATCTTAACAGAAGCACCACATGGATCTTACCTAACATGGAGGTTCCCTCTGGTGGAAACTCTGGGAACTGTCCTTCAGAGGGCACACTGACTGTCCTTCTCAGGCTGCGGCCCTTTGATGAGGATGCTGTGGGGCTTTCATGGACCTCAGATGGCATCTGGGAACAAGTCAGAGGTCAGAGGTCAGTAGGTGCAGGTCACAGGGGTACACATTCTAACAGCGGGTAAGAAAGTCCTTTTCCCTAACATTGCTACTAATTAACTGACCGTTAAACTGAATCTGAAAGCACTCTGTCAATCAGAAACTATATCAATACATTAAGTGAATTGATTATTCCCTTTAATAACCTCAAGGTGAAATCGGTTGCCCTGCACAGAGACAGTGATGCGCTGCAATTCAGTACAGAAGAGGACTAATCATTAAACTGCAAAACAAGTCTCTTTACAACAGTTCGGATGGGACTAGTTTTCCTTAAGAGGGTCAGTTAAATTTGCTTTGTGATGTAAATATGTAAATAACTCAAATGTCGTTTGGAAACCTAAATCCATCCAGGTCAATAAATGACATCCGTAAGCATTTAACCCTCAAAAGGGGAAACGTACAACAAAGCACAAACATCATCTGCGTGTCTTTCTTTAACCGTCCCTCGCTCTTCATTCGGAGGGAGAGGAAGAGAGAAGAATGAGGGGATAAAGCATAGGGAAGGAGCGCTCTCACCTCTTCCTCCTTGTTGAGCAGGATGAGCTGGCTATCGGTCAGGATGCAGTACTTCCTCTCCCAAACGCAGGGCTCCGTGAATGGCGACTGGCCGCAGGAGAAGTGGTGGCTGGCCGGCCCCTTCACATCTGTGCACAGGGGACAGAAAAGACATCTCAGAATGGGTTGCCACAAGAAAGGATCACCACAAAAACAAGTCCTCTTCATTTGAACAAAAATTCTCTTCAAGAATGAGCAACGCTTTTAATGGGACTTTGTATTCCCTCACATCTTGCAGAAATAGACATGGCCCTTAGAGAGGCACAAACTCGCTCCTCTTCTTTATTTAAATCACCAGTTCACATCACAAAAATAGACTCCAGACAATGATGCTGTTCATAAGAAAATGAGTCACATTGGACTCATTAAATGCCACTGTGTAAGCAATTTCTGTAACTAACTTGTAAAAGTAACTACAGTCTCCAAAACTGTCCTCCATTGTTTGGACAAACATTTGCCACACAATGGCAGAAAAATTCCAACATTTCTGGGCCATATTCAGTTGTTTCAGAGACATTTTTCTTTGAAATAACATGCTATACCATGCACAATAAGACAAGAGGACTATATTAAGAATGTATATTTTGATTTCACCTTGTGAGCAAATGTGTAAAGTGTTCCACACACTGCTGCCTGTAGAGAGCAGCGTTACACTGGCTTACAACGTTGCTCATGTGCTCTAGCAATCCACCTCTTTTAAAGGAGTCAATCTCAATATGGGGAAAAAATGACACCAGAAAGCTCAATTCTTTGCATATCTGTCAGAGCAAACAAAACAACCCTGTTAGGGGCAAACATCTGCTTTTTGAAAGCAAGAACTGAGTGATTAGATGCGTTAGGCTATACCTTTCAGAGCAACACAGGAAGAGTGCATTTTGGGAATGGTCACATATCACATACCAACGAGTGGAAACACTTGTCAGAGAACATTACTGACAAAAAGCCTAACGGTCCTCCTTGTCTATTAGTTGATCATTTAGACCTTCGCTAAGCTTCATCAATCAGTTCTGGCTGACAGTTTTGCTGTACGGGTTGACCAGAGCGAGAGACAGAATGAACATGTCAGGATTCAAGGTCAGAGGTCAGCCCGCCCTGATGTCACTCTAGATCAGGCGACTGGGCCGACTGTGGCCGTACTTGAGTTTTTCCCAGGCCGCATGACTAAATTAACACCACACAGACGCAGAAGAAAGTGACGCAATGTGTCTCAAGAGGACGGGTGTGACTGCTGCATCTCCGCTTGGTTATTGAACGCAGTCGTCTTGCCCACGACTATTTCCACATAAGCTATCAGCCTAAAGCAATGTTAGGAGGGAGAAAGAAAAAACACTGGCTCTTTGAATGAGGTAAGATCAGGAGATTGAGCGAACAGAGAACTGATAGAGAGATTTAAAAAGAGCAAACTGACTAAAGCGGAGACCTAAAAAAAAAAGGCCAAGTTGGTGTGAATAGAGCTTTGTGAAGAAACAAATGGTCAATATCTCTCATAGTTCTCTCTCTCTCTCTCTCTAAGTTTTAAATATGGACATTTTTCTTACAAGAACGCAACACTTCGCTTTAGAAGGCCTTTATTAACCCCTCGGATCACAGTTTCCACAAAAATAAAGAATTTAGGATTTTTATTTATTTATTTTAAGCATACAACTGTTTTAACATTGATACTAATTTCAGCAGATAAGGAACTCCCGCACACTATCGTTACTTGCAATTAAAATGAATTTTATTAACGTTTCGGTCACACGACCTTCATCGGGAATATACAAATGTTCAAATTCATCTCTTTTCAGATAAACATGACCAATCAACAGAGCTCCATCTGTAAACAATTAAGCTCATTGAGAGTACATAATTAACACCACATCATAAATAGTTACAACAATCAGCAAAAATCCCCCTGGAGGTTAACAAGATCACCGAGAACACATACTCAACACGTCGTCATCAAACAGTATCAAATTGTAATTCTAAACTGTTACAACAATCAGCAAGGCTCCATAGCCACTAAAACTCATTGAGAATACATAGTAGAAAAAACCCGTCATTCAAAACAGTTACAAAATATCACTATAACATTACATTAAATAATGCTTAATCGTTCATACCCCTAGGTGATAAAGTTTGGTCATGTGTTTATCTGAAAAGAGATGAATTTGAACATTTAATAATAATTCGTTACATTTATATAGCGCTTTTTCTGAGACCTCAAAGCGCTTTACATAGAAGGGGGAATCTCCTCAACCACCACCAATGTGCAGCATCCACCTGGATGATGCGACGGCAGCCATATTGCGCCAGAACGCTCACCACACACCAGCTTACTGGTGGAGAGGAGACAGAGTGATGAAGCCAATCAGTATATTGGGATGATTAGGAGGCCATGATGGACAGAGGCCAAGGGGCAAATTTGGCCAGGATGCCGGGGTTACACCCCTACTCTTTTACGAAGGACATCCTGGGATTTTTAATGACCACAGAGAGTCAGGACCTCGGTTTAACGTCTCATCCGAAGGACGGTGCTCTTTTTGACAGTATAGTGTCCCCGTCACTATACTGGGGCGTTAGGACCCACACAGACCACAGGATGAGCACCCCCTGCTGGCCTCACTAACACCTCTTCCAGCAGCAACCTGGTTTTCCCAGGAGGTCTCCCATCCAGGTACTAACCAGGCTCAGCCCTGCTTAGCTTCAGTGGGCAACCAGTCTTGGGCTACAGGGTGATATGGCTGCTGTATATTCCTGATGAAGGTCGTGTGACCGAAACGTTGTTAATAAAATTCATTTTAATGGCAAGTAACGATAGTGTGCGGGAGGTCCTTATCTGCTGAAACGATCTACCTATTTGGTCTTGTTATCCTACGCACCTATCACCTGCAGGTGTGCGATGGAGTTTGTTCACATTGATACTAATAAAAGTTTTTCTGAGCACCAAATCATATTAGAATAATTTCTGAAAGATCATGTGACACTGAAGACTGAAGTAATGCTGAAAACAGTTTTGCCATCACAGGAATATATTAAATTTTAAATCATATTAAAACAAAAATTACTGTTTTTACTGTATTTTTGTATCAAATAAATGCAGCCTTGGTGAAGTTGGTGAGCGCAAGAGACTTCCATAAAGAGCATTAAAAAAATTACAGACCCCAAACTTTTGAATGGTAGCATATTAATGAAATATGTTAAAGAAAAAAGACTAAACAATAAATAAATGAAAGTTTTAAAATGATTCTTTGAATCAGACAGAACTGGTACTTAAAAAAAAAAAAAACTAAATCAAATACTAACTCGTTTAATGTTGTTTTTGCCATTATACATTGAATCAGAGACACTATTAAGATTCAGTTGACAACCTACACTGACATTTTATGGAAAAAGAAAGTCATACTTATGAGGAATGACATGAGGGTGATTAAATGATGACAGAAATGTAATTTTTTGGTGTATTATCTCTAATTATATCGACCCGCCCTAGCTATGAACAAAAGAGGTAGGGAGAGATTGAGCTCAACATTGACGAAACAAACTGTTCTTCTATTTATTGCTCTGCAAACAAGCATACAACTGTGTAAACAGACATGCTTTAATGGGTGTTTGGATAAGTGCTGGAAGGCAAACGAGGGAGACTGACGGCGCTCCACTCAAGGCGGCTGTGGAAAGATGGAGGTGAAATGTGTGGGAGTGGAGGGAGCCAGTCCAATCTAAAGCCTGTCTGTTTGAGACGACAGCTCGCGCTCAGCGGCACAGTGGCAGCATATAACATATGGACGGGTGAGATAAAGTGTCTTCTCCAGAGATCTCATATGCCATTAAGAGACGTGTGAAGCTGTTGGCAAAGCAGTTGACAACTCCATCTGATGGAACACATTATCTTCCATAATTATCTACGCATATTGAGCCTCCCAGGCACGAGATATTCAAAAATAACCCTGTTCAATAACACCAATATTTGCATTACAAATGTGTACATTCTGCACCACTTGCATACTTGACAACTTTTAACCTCTGTGTACGGTCTCATTATTTAAACTTCATCAGCCAGCATCATCCACTGTGCCACACGATGGCGTGACTGTCAACGCAGCGCCAGAGGAGATTTATTATTAGGATTTTTAATTGCATCTCGTACAGTTTCACTGCCTCTGCATTCTTGTGAGGATGAGGGCTTCACCTGCGCCTGTTCATACCAGCTATGTGCAAATCACTGCTTCTCTCTGGGGAGAGTAAAAGGCCAGTGAACATTGAGGATCAGAGATTTCTCAAAACCAGCAGATGGAACAGCCTCTCAAAAGCCTTTATTCTCGCCTTTGGAAAGAACTCAATAGTGCTTTCAGAGCTGAGAGTTCTCATTTACATCTCACTGAAATAGTCTTGATTGCACATGGAAAGCTAGGCATTGCATATACATTTAACTTAATTTGCAGCAATATTATTGGAAAGCTTTAGAACACTGCACATTTATTTTAAATGGGGGGGGGGGGGGGGGGGGGGGTTAACAATCTTAAATTGTTGTTTTGTGGTTGTCTTTTGTATTGTTTGTTGAGCCCTTGCCAAAGACAAATTTCTACTCCTGTGGGGATAGACAATAAAGCTTTTTTGAATTTGAATTGAATAGAAAACCCAGGATAAACAAACATGCTGGGTGAAAAGCTAAATAAATGTTCCCACCCTTTTTTAATCAATATATTTCCATGATTTTTTCCAGTCGTTCATGATGGAGCAAGTAAATCTACATTCATTTATCACAATAAAGGTTTTTGTTGAGGAAGATTTCCATTTTTATTTTAGGCACCAATTATTGGAATTAACAGATAAATATACCAATATACAGAAGTCTCCAAAAGTTGCAAAAGAAAAGCGTGAGATTTGAATAGCAGCTTATTGAGGATTCAGCTTCATGAGAGTCCATAAACAAAACTCATTTCCATGACTTTTAACACGATTACTTTTCTATGAATTTTCCAGGCCTGGGAATTCATATTTTCAAAAGCTCCCCTAATATTTCCAGGTTTTCCGGAATTATGGGAACCCTGAATGTAAGCTCTATCAACAGCATCTTGGGCAAAGTGCCAATTACAACAGAAAATAATTTTGACATATCCATCAGTTTCTAAAAACAAATAAACTTACTTACAGCAATGAACTTCTAAGTACACAAATATAAGCATATAAAACATCATTTGATCTTTTATGGCCTAAATAAGTGGTTTATAACCAAGAGGCCAGGGCCCATTAGAGGGCATAGCAAACTTCCAAGGGGGCCTCATTTAAAATAAGAAAAAAAAACAAGCATTAAATTAAGCTAAATCAGCTAAAAATTAAGATATTTCTTATTTTAATTCACCCCTAATAAAGCTTTTTTTTTATTGTTGTTGAAAAAACAGGGTTCCCATGTCTTAAAAAACCTTGATATATGAGGATGCCTAATTTTAAAAGTGTGATTTCTAAATCTGGAAAAGTCATTTCAATTACTGAAAAAAATCCTTAATCCTTAGTAATCATGCTACTTTTCTACATAGATGAAGATGAAGATGAATGAGCAAAATGATCTACTGTGGTAATCAAAAGCGTAACACAAATGTTGTCATTGGAGCTTCAGTTGTATTTAACCAAGAATATTCCTTTAGAAGCATTAGCAAAACAACTAAAGAGACACTAGTCCATTGAGAAGGAAAAACATTTAACACTTGCTCAGGAACCTAATTACTGTGATCTTCGGCTAAATATAGCAGAGGTATACAAAGACCCCTCCCTGAGGTGTTCGGACAATATAGTTAAGTGTATGTCATCTGAAATCTAGTGTGAAAAACAAATCTGTCCTAACCAAGTCCTTCAAAAAGTCCTGTTACATAAACGAAAGTCATTTTAACACAAATGTTATTTCTGCAGAGTTCAGCATGTCCATCATTATCAACCAAACATCATCTAATCATCTAATCACTCCAAATATTCTCTAGATCGAAGCGCAGCGTAAGCAATGACAGAGTACATGGAAAGGATGTTACCCAACATGCTCTGTGAGGGGGGCGGCAGCTCTGAAGTTAGAAAACATACTAATCAAACCCTGAAATGACAGGTCAGTTAAAATGTCAAGAGACAAGGGGATGATAAAAACCAGTATAGGCAGTATACAAAATAGGCAGTATAATCTTATCTAAACAAATGTATTGCCATAGAATTTCATAAGAAAGACTTGAAAAATGTAGAGAACAAACACTTCCCTGGAAGGGAAACGCAACCACAGAACCTAAGTCTAGATCGAGCCACCACAGCAGTGAAACACAAATGACAGATATAAATGAAGCCATTCCTCTGAATAGGGGATGTGTAAAACTACATGATTTCAAAATGACTATTCATGGGTTGCCTGAATGACTAGTCGACTAATCTATGTTAAGGAAGCCCTGTAAAATTAGAATTGTTTGGGGTTTACCCACACCAAAACACCAATCAAAGATGTTGCTTAGGGTTTTGTAGCAGCTAGAAGGAGTGAAAAGGAATAGAAGCAATTGTCTCAAGACTTGTTTTGAAAAATATGGACTTTGAACTTGACGCACCATATTAAAATTGCAACGAAAAAAAAAAAAAAAAGCCGTGAGATGTGGTGCAACAGCCAAAAAAAGTCTGTCTAAGGAGCTATTCACACAGAACGTGTTTTTTCTTTGATTGCCTCGAGACATGTTTTTTTAAAAGGTGAACTTCTTTTAACTTAAGCGGCGTGTTTTTAGAACGCTGTGTCATGCGCGAGACACGCAAAGAGTGCAATGGTTACACACGTTCATCTAGCGCGTGTTTACATAGAAAAACCAATGGAAATTTTTTGCATTGGAATGCAAAAACGCATTCTGTGTGAACTGCCCCTAAATGTGTATGGCTGTAGTGGTGGTGCTTAAAAGTAAGTTAATATAAAAGACACTTTTGAGAGACAACAACAATAAAAAAAAAAATTGCCCAACCCTAAAAAAAAAGAATGTAAGAAATCTATACTGTGCCAGTTTAGTTGTTTAGCTGTTTAACTAGTGAACCACTGTGACCCATCCCGATTCCCTACGTCTACAGCGAATTAAAAATGTGCACATCATACCCTGGCATCTGAGCTGATCATTTTGGCCTTCAAGATACACATTGAGCCATGAGGGCAATACTTTTAACAGCAGTAGGCCGTGGTGTGTAGAGAGACACCTGGGATCCAGAAAGGGTGTAATAAGACAGTAACCATGTGGGTGTCCTGGACATGGTCCTATACATGCTCCCATATGTTTGTTTGTGCAGCAGCACAGCTTGAAAACACTTACTGCAGGGTGGCTGCCAGCTGATCCAAGAGCTGCCAGTTTGTGACCCTGTAATGGAGCTGGAGCCCACAAATAGCGCTTACCCAAGAGGTCAGCAAAGGTTCAGACAGACTAGCAGGAAGTGAACAACATGCATTTGTTAAATTAAAGCTTCACGTCCATATAGAATGATGATATGATATGAGTAATATTATCATGTTTGTGAGACATCTGAGGTAATAGTTAACAAGCAATGGATTGATTGTGTGTGTGCATGAAAGTATGAAAATGGTAAAACCGATGAGTCAAGCCAGTGTTGCATCCGATGTGGTACACCACGTTCTTCACATCATGATGAGTGCAAGAGCAACTTGGCACGCAGATCAAACATAGTTGAGGAACATGTGTGTGACACTGACCCAACCTATATCTCTACGATCACAGACACCCACTGAGGCCCAGACCGGCCTCACATATGTCTGATGAAGGGTAATCCTAACCCCTGCAGCCCTGCCTGGAATGTCTTCAGCTGAAGGAGAGGTCATACCACCTGTCCAGGATGAGGTTTCAGACGGGGGAATGCCTGGGACTGATAATCACTGCCAAACACAGAGAAAACTCAACTGGCTCCTGCTTTTAAAACACCACTTTGTCAAGAAACTAAACTCTCCTCACCCAAACAAAGACCCCTTGCAAGTTACATTGCTTAAACTGGTGGGAATAGAATACATAATATTAGTTAGAATTAATAGGAATAATATAGTTCAACTAAAACTTAACACTATTTACTCACCCTGAAAACCCATGACTGACTTTCTTTTGTTGAACACAATAGGGGAACTCCTGAAGAACCGTTTAATGGCATATAAATTAAAGTAAATGGCAATGTTTGCTTTGCTATCAAACTCCAAAATGGCAAAAAGCACAATAAAACTGGTCCATATGACTTATCTTCTATATTCCAAGTCATCTGAAGTCAAACGATGGCATAGTGTGACAACAAATAGACCAAACTTTGTCATTTTGTCTAGAAAATCTCACCCTCCACTTATGGCTGGGCGATATGACCAAATTCTTATTTCGAATTGAATCAATATAGATTAAGTTAAATGAATTAAGTGTACATTTATTCTTATTAAAGCTAAAAAGGTTATTCAGTCAAAAGCAGTAAGTCATTTTCTCTTTTGTTTGATTCAAATTAATGACAGAGCAGCAGGTAGGTTTATTAGGCTGCTGTCACTTTAAGACTAAATGCACGGATCCATTATACCGATACAAATCTGGTTTACACCCAACTGTTTACTTTCACTTGAGACATAACCGGCTGTGTTTACATGAATACTCCACAAAATGGGCATGTGACAATAACACTTGTATTCGACCATTTAAGTGCAATAAGACGTGATTGAGGACTGAATTTGCGATCGCATGCCTGCGGCTTTCTTAAGCAGTGTGTCAGTCAGCCGTGCAACGCATTGAGTTCTTTTTCACTGCTTATTGTGCTTAATAACACTTTTTAACATCAAGCACGTACCAAATTCGCGATCGCCTTCTGAGAGAGGCAGCTTTCAAGATATGTTGCGCTTATAACTCTTTTTAACATCAAGTACGTTCCCACTCTTTATATTCTCCTATTCATGGATAATATCACTCTGAAGTGTCAATAGTGCTATATATTTACATACCGCGATATACACGATATAGCAAAATCTCTAACGATAGACATTTCATACCGTGGTTTTGATATATATCGTCATACGCCCATCCCCACCTCCACTGTAGCTCTTTAATTAAATATGGGACCTTAAGATGCACTGAATCAGGTTCGACATCATTTTAAAGTACATTCCTTTAATGCTGCGGTTTATGCTTTTATGTATGATTTATAATAGTCATTAATTTAAGACTAAATATAATTTAATCTAAATAGGACCCATCGGTTTTTGCAGCAAACATGGTTCCTATAGTTGAGCGATTCACAAACACTTTACAAAGCGAATCTGATTGATTGAGCACAAATGGAAAAACATTGCTTCTCTTGTTTTTTCTCATGACAAACCACACTATAAAAGTGGTTCTTAGAGTATTGTGGAGATATGAGGAAAGCAGAAGTGTTATAAAGTGAGGCAACAGGGAAGCTTTAGCTGTTGCAGAACTAAAATACGGATGTTAATGATGTGCAGTCTTTTTACAATTACTAAGGAAAAGTAAATCTGTGTTGCACTATAACAAGTCCTTACTACACTGTTAGACATTTCTGTAATCTGTACAGTTATTTACTATGCATTTTTCACCCAGTATAACACTGGCAAACACCACATAGATTTACATTGCTGTATGTGCCATAATGGCCTCTAAAGGTGCCATTCCATCATGAGTTTTTCTATTCCTCATTTTTAACATTTGGATTGACAGGATGTGCCTTACACTGTGTCTCATAAGCCTTTTTAGACAGATTCATAAAAATAAACTTATGAGTTATTTGTCCACTAATTGGACTATACTGGCCCCACAATAGATATGACCATGTTCATTTAATGCCTTTGTTTTACTCTACAGTATTAATTCCCTTTCATCAAATTCAAGACAGATTGCAATCTCATAGCAATTGCAAGCTTATACCAATGTCGATCAATAGAAAATCATTCATCCTGTTTTTTTTCTTCTTTCAAATGAAACTGTATTGTTCTGTATAATAGTGCTCCTGATTCCCAACCCCACATTCAATATAAGATAAATAAATCAAATTACATCCCTATTAAGCAGAGATTCAAAAACATCCAGACTATTGCACAGTTTAGAAACATGAATTGGCCGATTATGCAGAGATCTTTCACCCAAATGAGTCTTTTCATTACGTTGGACTTTCATTAGTTTCATATACGTCCTAATGCCAAATTCCCACAGTGCTTGCCAGGTGTGTGCACACCCTGACACACAAACAGATCACGAAGGAGAACAGAAGATGCTTTGTGTCGCTCAGCCGCGGAGGCTGTGGAGCGTCACCCTTCTGCCCTCTCATGAGCCAACACAGTGCTCAACCACCTGGTCTCCGCAACAACCCTTAAACACAAACAGCCTGTCCAATAACAATGCATCAGCACAGAGGGAGGGGTGTGGCCACAGCAGGTTGACAATTCATGTGGAAGAACATTAGAGTCAGCACATGGTACAGTGTGTATGTAACGGATGGAGAGAGAAAAGAACGAGAAGGTGTGGTACAGAAACTGGCTGTCGTATACCCCTGAATGACTACTCCTCTCGTGTTATATAAATAGCCTACATGAAACCGTGAGAGAGCAAATGTTTTACCACTGTTACCACAGACTAACGGCAGCACTAAGAGAAATAAAATAGTGTTTCTGTCAAGCACTTCCGCTCATATTCATACGGCAATCATATCACATGGCACTGTAAGGGTATCAGATGGTAATACTTTGTACTTTAAAATATATTGAGTGAGTGGTAAAGGCTGCATTATTTAATCAAAAATACAGTAAAAATCCTTTTCTATTTTAATACAATTTAAAATGTAATTTATTCTGTGATGACAAAGCTGAATTTTCTACACACATCTTCAGTGTCACATGATTCTTCCGAAATCATTCTATGCTGATTTGATATATATGCATTATATTAACACAATTATTAACAAGTGAATAATTTAGTTTAATTATTATTTAGTTCAATAAACATGGGTTAAATTTCACATCAGTGAGTTTTGATATGGCATTTGTCAACAACAACAACAAAAAACAAGTACAAAAAGTGCCATGGTACTGCAGATTGTTTATGAAAAGCATGGCAAAGTGAAGGAATTAAATTAATACAGATCTTCGCAAATTCAGCGTACGCCCATACAGATCCATCCATAGCCATCTCACTCTGGGATGGCAATTCATAAGCCCTTCAAATTAGCAGCTTTAATTGGTGTCTGGGGAGAAGGGGGAGTTGGGTCTACAGAGAGAGGAAATGACTGCAATTAACAGATTGGGCTATGATTGCAGCTCTGTGAGGATGCGTTTGTGGAGCTTCCAGCTGGAGGAACAAAGTGGGGATGCTTAGGGGAAGTTGCAACTTTGTTTTGACACAGTTGGTTAAGCAGGATGTAATGTGCTAGGACCGGTTAATCAGTAATCTAACAGGGACTTGTCCGGCCTGGGAGGGACAGCTGTTGACTGTGGGGCGAGGTGGGGCAGTGCTCTCCTCTTACCCACGATGACCTCAGGACATACGAGGGCAGACACGCCACCCACTCGCATATGACTAAATCTTCACTCTGGGCGACTAAATGATGTCTATCATTAGCCATTGGGTAATAAATTCTTAGATTTTACTCGCCAGTGTGTGTTAGAGGCCAAGTATAAGTTTAGCATAGATATATTTTCACTTGCTGAACACTTGAGAGTTTCGCTCTACGTTCATACCGTATCACACATAAACACATACCATCTTTGTAAAATGGCACAGCTTTTTAAATTTTTTAATATATATACACATCCACAGTATCTGTTTTTATTTGAACATATATGGATATTTAATTGTACATGCTAATTTCCCTAATTTTTACATTTAGATCACCTTTGCCAGCATTTAGCACTCACTTAAAGTCAATGTTTAAACACTTATAATTTAATAACCCTGTTAAATGTAATATTTAGAAAATCTCAGAATGAATATTAATTTCCATACTGTACATTATAATAATGATGGCAAAATTCACTTGTAGTATTTAAAGCTATTGATTTGATTTTTATTCTTATAATTTTATTATAACAATAAAATGTTATATTGGCCACTACAGTATCTATCTGCCAGAATTCAATATTTAAAATAGAATTTAAATTTAAAATACTACTGGCGCATCCCCATTTATATTATATTATTATTGAATTATGGAATCTAGGCCATGCTAGAGTCAAACTCACCCAAAGAACACCTGCTGTTAAATGGATTCACTTTCTCTTTAAATGCCCCTTAAATTCATTTAGAAATATAAAAGGTGCCCTTCCGGGTCATTTCCCTAAAGCAAAATTGCACAAAATGCTTCCGAATAGCAGAATGGAGCTTGTGGGTTTGTGCCATAACAGTGACAAGAGAGTGCTTCGTGTCATTCATAATTCACATCATCAGCGTCACAACCCTTTTACCATCGTGCAACTCTAGCGAAGCAGCTCGGAGACGACACGCCATCGTCCCTCTGCCCTTTAATCTGCACGCTCAAACATCTTCCTCCTTAAATCTGAAAGGCTGGATTTGTTCAGTCAGTTGTGACTCCCTGTAGAAACTCAAACACCACACTACCCAGACACTACGCCTACAAAACATCCTCTCTGCCCAGCTGAGCCCCTCTAAATATATGCATACTGTTGAGGGATGAGTTACAGGCACTGTTAGGACACTAGACCCCATGAATTGAATGTAATTATTAATAATATTTTGACTTCATTTGAACTGGAATCACTTGCGTTATTGTGCAATTCAGCCTGTGTTTAATTTGACATTTATCAAACTGGACTTTGCAAGTACTGGAATGTATTTTTTTTTAAAACAGTGGTGAAGAAAATCAATTTCACTTCTTTAAATTTGTGCGCAATTAGCACATTTGTCACGGCTACGTGTTTTTTTGCACTCTTCAAACGTTAATGTCGCACGTGGAGGTCATGCATTTCTCACAGTCCGACATCTGTCATGTTAAATAATTAGCAGTGCTGGTATTCCTGTCCTCCATTGTTACAGAGAGGCAGTGCATGAGGCAGGGCACCGAGCGCACACGCTTTTGTTCACCTCGCAAGTACGACACTCCGCCACTGAGAGACATTGTTACATATTTAAATAGGTTGCCGTCAGCATGACTGGAACATTTGCATCTCTCTCCTTATATCCCCCACTCCTACATAAACTCACCTCCTGTGCATTTGCTTCAAGCCTAGAAATTGACTACTATTATTTTATGCTGTGATATTGTTTTATCAAAATTCTTATTACAAAAATAAATTAGATCACAAAACATATGCATTATAAATGCTTAAACAACCTCAACAATCAGAATAATAATAATTGTCTAGATGATGATTATTATTATTTGTGCTATAACATTTAACAAAAATAAAAGGCTATTTTGCAACCTAAAGTCAAATTTTTTTATCCGGTTCTTTCTCGCTTAAGGCATGGATATGTAAAAAAAAAAAATAGTGCCGTCGAATCGATTAATCGCTTTTGACATGAAAGTTTTTTTTTTTACATAATACTTTTTTCTTCGAGCCAAGTTTCATGTTGTGTCGAGTCTTCTTAGTGTTTTAAAAATAGCGATTTTTGATGCTATCATAGAAGTGCCCCAAGCACTCCCCTTCAAAAGGCAATTTAACCGAAAACGAAAATACGGTCAAACTTTAAAGTGGTGTTCCCATTCTAATTATGCTTTTAAATGAAAGTTTGCCTTGGGTAGTTTAACAAAAAGACTCTAGGTTGCATTTTGGCGAGAGTTACCCTTTAAGCCAGTTGATTCTTCATTGGCAGCATTTTCCACTCTAAAGGATTAAGTGTCTTTACTGTTCCTGCTCGCTCTCATTCTTAAGACACAGAACGACAAAGGTTTGTGGGCCAACTCTTAGGGGAATATCTGCACGACAGAACGACATTGGCACCGCAAATTCAGCAGCGCTCCATTTTCAGCTGCAGGTCTAAGACTATCTGCTCTCACCACCCACTGTGTTTCTGTCAGGCTGCTGGGGCATTCCTGGAGAAACCAGCCCATGACGAGAAGACCTAAATAGAGAAACTGTGCTTACCAATGTGTCAGAAAGACCTAAAAAAGTACTTTTCACATTCCACTTTAACACAAAAACTGGTTTTATTGAAGGTAGAGTTATTTCTCTTCCACTCCAAATCAATTCCACAGGGTCCTTTCTCATGATTTCTGCGGACCACCTCTGCCATAGCCTTTCATAGGGTAATAAGGCTAAAAGGTGGTGAGCCCACGGTCTTTGTATCTTTGCAGGAACATGTATTAGCATACAAAAGGAGGTGAGTGAGCTGCTTCCTACATTTCTATGGGAATGGAGGAAAAAGTTGGAATGGCTGGACTTAGGAGGGGGTCAAACTCCTGCTGAGACCCCGAGGTTTGTTGACACAAACTCCATGCAAACCCATGGATCTGAATCACAGGAGCCGAAAGCAATAATTACTTTATCAGAGCCAATGCGGAGCTCTGAGCTCAAAGGGAACGTTTTTGCTCGGTTCAGCTCTGTACCAAATTTATGCATTTGCCTTTGGATGCTAGCTAATTAGAAATAATATGTTAATGGTGATGGGAAATTTTGAACGATTAGTTGGAAAATGGGAAGTGAATCTAAAAGAGGAAAAGGTGTTTAAAGCTGCAGTCCATAACTCTCTGTTTCTGTGACGAGTCACGCAGGGACTGGGCTACTCCGCAGTGGTAAGGCCCGAACCAGTCTAAAATATAAACACTTCTCATAGGTGTACCGTAGTGATTCAGGATAAGACAAAAACACTGTTTGGAAAATGGATAGCATGGGGGGCCATCATTGTTGACCATCAAAGCCATAATCTTGGTATCAAGCAACATTAAAGGGTTAGTTCCCCCAAAAATGAAAATGTTGTCATCATTTATTCATCATGTCATTCCAAACCCATTTTGTTAATCTTCAAAATACAAATAAAGATATTTTAAATGAAACCTGAGTGATTTCATACAAAGCGACTATGTTTCTTCCAAATACTTGGATTAAATCGCTGCATTCTTATATTTTACGAAATTCTGAAGAACCTTCAAAAGCTTTGGTGGAGGGATAACAATTTCTCAGGTTTATATTAATTTGTATTTCAAACGTGAACAAGTCTTGTAGGTTTGGAATAGTATGAGTATGTAAATGACAAAATTTTCATTTTTGGGAGAACTATCCCTTTAAATCTCAAACTGAATTCATGAGTATTCAAATCTGTGGGTTTGATATATTATGGCCCTTTCTTATATGGTCAAAAACAAAACAAACGAGTATGTCTTTAAAGAACTAAAGAGAGGATGATATGGAAATCTTAAAGATGTTTCTAAAGGTCTAAAGCTATTGCCACCATATTTACAGCTTGAGCTTCCATTTTTGTGTGTTTTCTGGTACACAATGAGATTGGACTCAAGCACCACATGCTTATAAACAAGTAACATCTACACTGGGAAAATACAAGAAAGCTCAATAGCTTACATCTCTCTATTTAAAGATGAAACATGTTACTCAAAAAGTGTGTGTAATTTCACCTTCACTGATGCATGGGACGACTCAATATGACTGGCTTAAACCCCTGAACGTCTCATTGGGCTTTATCATTCTGAAGTTAGTCAAACTATCACTTACAGTACTTGCCACATATCTGAAACAAATCAGTGCTCAACAAGTCCAATGACTGAACCAAATTTAAAAAAATATATATATACGTGGAGGCTGCACTTCAAAGGGACAGTTCACTTAAAAACTAAATTTCTGCCATCATTTCCTCACACTCAAGTCGTTCCAAACCTGCATGACTTACTTTCTTCTGTGGAACATTAAAGAAGAAACTGAGAAATGTATTTTTGAAAATGAGAAGTGTTTTTATTGTTCATAAAATAAACCAAAACTGTTTGGTTGCCAAAATTCTTCAGAATAGGATATTTTGAGTTCTGCAGAACAAAGAATGTCATACAGTTTGGAAAGACATGAGGGTGAATAAACGATGACAGAATTTAAATATTTTGTTAAACTATCCCTTTAAGACAGTAGTCCTTCAGTTAAACCATCAAGTGAGAACATTTATATGGCGTATAATATCAAAACTACTAAGTAAAAAGAAATACTCCAGTTTTCAAACATAAACTAGTGTAAATGTGGTTGCCTCCCTGATGTGCCTTCAAACATTAATCAAAGTTCCTACCGTCATCTGAAAGTTGACCGACAGCCGGCTCAGGAGAGGTATTTAAAATTCGGCTAATTCGTCTTGACATGGACAGCAGAATCCCTGAAAACGCATGAGAGCTTGGCACCCGTCTGAGCGGTGGAGTCTCAGTACGAATTTCATTCCCCGGTTCAGATGTAGATCTTAAATAAGGGGCTGAGCTGCGAGATAACCAGTCCCTCTGAAGATTAGCATGCTCCAGGAGGACTCCACGGCTGGTGACCCTCTGAGGGTCCGGGAGACTGTGGACCCTGGAGATGGGGGAATTGGACGGAGCCATACTGCTGCTGCTTCTGGACCATGTCAAGCTCTGCGTGCGCATGTCCCATCCAGCCAGGATCCTTCTGTTGTGCATGTCCAAGGGCTCCTCGGGGGCTGAATTTGAACGATGCTTTAGCCAAGGCCTGTTGAGGAGACGCCAGCGACGAGCACTCTCCCTGCCAGACGAACAGCGTGATGGGTTCCTGTTTGACCCGGTTTGTTCCTCCGGTGTGGCATTCCGTGATAAACTCATGGTAAATGAGGAGAGAAAAGCTAAAAAAGCTTAACAATATCACGAAGCAGGAAGCCAAAAATCAATTTCAGTCAGTTTCAAACACTCCCTATTACATCATAGTCTCATCTCGATGAGCTAGGCTGGATCTAACCAAGTTATCCGAACGTAATACTCTAAATTTGATGCCTGACATAGCGAATAACAATGTCCCTGAGATCGCCTTGAAGAAACATGCTGAGCAAATGTCTCTCGTCTTTCTCAGCGAGCAGCATGACGTCCACTGGTGAGCCACCACTTCCTGGATTCTGGGTTGCTGCTAGGGTTTCTGGGAGGAAATAGATGTCAGATATGTGTGCGTAGAAACACTTTGCCTCACTATCCAATCAGCGCATGTGCTGCCCATCCAAGGGCCCCAATCTGTGGTTGGCCTGAACACCAACTGTTTCATGAAAGTAAAATCAGAAGAAGAACAACAACAAAAAAATACCCTGACTTCAGAGAATCTGGTTCGTCAGTGTCAAGTCAATAAAATGTTTGTCACATGGATTAGTAACAAGAATACATTCAAGGAAGCGATGAAAATATCTGTTTTAAAAACAATAGCAAAGTGAAACTGGCAAAGAACAGAAATGTTGTCACTGAATAAGAGAAATTAAGGTATTTGTACAAAAGGAGACATGAATACAATGAATGTCATTTTGATCTTGATTACATGAAGAGGTTGAAAACCAATCTTTTTTGTAACATATTGGCGGTCAACAGCATGTCGGCGCAACATCAGCACACCCACGTCTGAACAAGAGCCCAATGAACTCAAGAGCGACCAATGAACCAATGAGACATTTAAAGAAAAAATTCCTTCCAAGTCTGATCCTTTCAATGCTGATAACTAGGGTTTTCAATGCGACAAGGTTTTTAAGAAGTCAATGGTAACCAAAACTGTTTGGTTGCCAACATTCTTCAAAATATCAACTTTAGTGTTCTGAAGAACAAAGAACATCTAAATACGGTGGTCAGTATATTTCAATATTATATAATCAGGAACATTACAAACAGGTTTTTAATTCCTATACTTTTAAATAACCAAGCCACAGGAAAAACTAGCTTATGATGTAAATATGTCCTTGTGTGACATTAAGAAGAAACATACAGTTTGTCAGCAGGAATCTGTCATATGCCAGATTTTGGGATTGGGCAGTCCATTTCCAGAGCAACGGATTTAGTACAAAAGGTCAAAGCTGTGAATATTAAAGTCCACAATCTCTACTGAGATTAACCCATGTGGATTACTGACACTTCTGTAGATTATGACGATTAAAAGCCTACCATTTTAATTTGATATTTAGGCGTACATCTATGAAATCAGGAACCAGTGGATAATTGTGCCAGCATGGCCAATTAAGAGAAGTGCATTGGGTTCAAAATATACAATTAACTGCCTTTAACATGGATGAGCATTTTCTATTTTAAAATATTTATAAGTGAATTCTAGCAAAAATTGTGTTTACATGGTTGACATTATATGATGTACATAGTCAAAAAAGTTTGGATACCTACTCATTCAAACAAACCAAATTAGGTTAAATAAAGTTTTTTAACTTTGACTGGTTGTACATATCATTATTATCTATTATACTGATTTTACTGGCCACTCTCCCCTCTAATATCAGTATCAGCCATTAAAAAAATACATTGGTCAACCTAAATCTACTCTAATCTAGGCTACCACTCATAAAAGAAACTCACATTAAAGAAAGTGTGGTCTTCAGTTAAACCATCAAGTGAGATGGAATTCAAACATGATATAAACGAAGATCTAATAAATGGCAGATGTGCTTCACTGCATTTGTGCTCTTGAACTTCACATTATTTATCTGGGTGATGCAGGTTATCCATAAACATCTTTTTTGTCTAGTAGGCAGAGCATTTAACGCAGGTGAGCGAAATAGCAACATCCATGAACTTCTATTGTTATACTATTTATGATGGTAAAAAAAAAGTTGGTGAAGCCAATTCCAGCCTGGATTAGAATTCAGACTCCATGTGATAGTCCAGTCTGGACAGTAGCAATTAGCACCCTGTTACAGCCATCAAACAAGCTCAGTGCCTGGAGGCAGCGCATGAAAGCAATCATTAAACACCAGTATCCCTCTCCACCACTGCGAGCGTGAGATTCAGAAAAACGCCATTATCTTACTTCACAATCTGATCTGAAAAAGTGCAAAGGTCACATTTCCTTTCCATGTTTCAGTAATTATTCCACAAAGCAAATATATGTAGACCATTACGACTGCTTAAAAGAAGTGCTAATGCCGGACTGATAACATTTGTTGGTTTGACATTGCTCAAAGCTTCCTCCCTCTCTCAAATCTCCACTCACCCTGGCATCACCTAAAAAAAAAAACACCAACCTTTGCAGCAAAGTACACATTGTCTACATCTGACCACAGGAAGTAATGACACAAGACCTCCAGCTACACCTACCGCCACATTGTCAGTGATTTCTTTTTGTTTTTTTTTAGCTCTATACTATTTAGTGCAGGAGGAAACCAGGAGGGACAGGGCATGCACGCACACCCCATACTAAAAATAGCACCTCTCAAGAATTAGGCCCTACAAATCTGTCAAAAAAGTATCATGGAGGGGGGCGGGGGGACACAAGACCAAATCAAAAAAGACACACACACCCACAACGCATGAAAGTTATATCAGCGGTTAGAATGCACTGTAACCTTTGAAGGTCACTGATGATAAAGATAACGCAAAGATCATGAATCACATCATGAAAGCCTGAAGCAGGGTTATTATCGTCAACTAAAACTATTAAAACATTTCTGTTAATTGGAATGAAGCTGGAAAAATAATACATGAAAATTAGAAATGTTACCTTGGCAATAAACTGAAATAAGTTTAAATTGAAGCAATACAATTATTAATTGGAAATAAATAAACACTAACTAAAATTAAAACCGAAATACAAATACATTTAAAATAAAATAAAAAAGACAAAAGGACAAAATGAAATGGCTAAAAATGTAACAAAAAAAAGTATCAGGAAAACTAAAAATATAGGCTACAAATAAAAGCCAACTCAAAATATTTATAAAAATATAATAACTAAAAAAACACGGCCCTGAATTTAGGAGAACAAGAACATGATCTAAGGGATGTAGCCAATAGTAATATTACTATTATTATTATTAATCTATACATTTATATAATAATAAAAATAAAAAAACGATTCAAAATTAACAAGAAGTTAAACGGTAAAAACCTAGTTCAAAATAATCAAGACATGCTTTCTTAGGACAAGGAATAATGCTATTTAATAATTGTTACATGTTACATGAACATGTATTTTAATAAAAGGTTCATGATATTCATGATGTTGCTAAATGTTATTAGCATCAAAACACTGCAGTAAATATATTAAGAATATTTGATGTGAAGCCCAGCACTAGTTGCTAGCAACATCCCATTAGTACAGTAAACACACAGACATGGACGAATTCTTACATGCATTTATTTTTCACTCAACAAGAACAGACCCCCCAGAAACAGAGGAGTGTGTATTTTTAACCCACACATAGGTTAGCGCTCTTGCTTTGGCTCTTAAGGAGGGGAAATCCTGCCACCTCCAGACATCACCCCCGCTGAAAAAAAAAAAAAAAAAAAAACCTTTCCATCTCGTCCTCAGTACAGCAGGCCCACAAAGGATTTCGCATCAACAACAGCCTGCATGCAACTTTACTTTTGGAAAAAAAGTGGGAAATCTAAGAGATTTGAATCCAAAACACATGGAGAAGATCATTAAAAGTGAACATCATCTGATTACAGAGGAGAGGACATGAACAATGAAACTTCTGTCATCATTTCCTCACCCTCATATCGTTCAAACCTGTATTACTTTCTTTCTTCTATGGAACAAAATTTAGATATCTTAAACCAAGTCTTAAGGCTGGGACACACCAAGCCGACGATCGGCCTTTGGACAATTTCGGGCAGTTTTTGAACGTCGGTTGGCATAGTTTTTCCAGTGTGTTCCACACCATTGGCTCTAGTCGGACGGCGTTGTTTTTTGGGGGCCAATTCTGCCAATTACAGAATCGCCATTGGGGCATCAGTGAGAGAGAACTCTGATTGGTTGTTCAGCTTGGCGATAGAGTCAGTGCACGAGAATAATAGTTAAAGTGATGAAAGCGAGCAAAGAAGTCAAGATGGTACAGACAGAAGGCTGTTATAATTTTACATCATCTTACCTGAGCAATCGAATGCATGAATATTTTTCATAATAACATGAGCCGACTGGAATAAGGAAAGTGATCAGCACGATTGATATTCAAAATGGTAAGCAAGCGCTGCCTTGTATATCTGCAGTCCTAGTTTCGGTTTCACTTTTTGAATGACGAAAATAGACTACTGCTGTTATAGACAATATATTCACTTACATGCAGGCACAGAACACACATGCTAGTTGACAGTCGCCTTAAGTCCTTTTGGTGTGTTCAAGACCAGCTTTATGGCCCAGACGCAGCCGACGAGAGGCGACAACACTGTCAGCTTTCGTCACCGCTAGTTCTTTGACATCAGCTTGGTGTGTCCCAGGCTAGTGTTTTTGTCCATACAATGAAAGTAAATTGGTTCCAATGTTGTTTGGACCCCAATATTCTTCAAATTATCTTTTTCTTTTGGTTGTTCATGAAGGCTTGGAACAATATGAAAGTTAGTAAATACCGTGCAGCAGGATGATGTATTTATGCAGGCCAAAACCTAAAAACAGAGGTTTGGCCACCTATTATGCAAAATTCAATTTTACATGGTGTTTGAACATAAATGTATGTTGGCAGTGTGTGTACACAACCACCCTATAATGATAAAAATCCACCCAGTGTTTGTTTTTTTAAATCCTCATAAATCATAAGCACTGTCTCAGAACAAGCCGTTCTCAGATTTGGGGCAATGTGACGTAGATTTACACAAGCCCCTCCCAAGACCGTTGATGGACGCTGCAGTTTTAGCGAAGACCCGCCCTGAGTGAGCTAAACACAGTCCGCCATTGTTTCAACGCCGGAGCAGCTGTAGATAAGAATGTCTCCTAAGCGATTGAGGTGTTTTGTTATAAGATGTAAGAATGAACATAGCTATGAACGTGAGATCCAGCTTACAGTCTCCTCAGCGATAGGCTTAACGTTACTGATCACGGCAGAAATGGAAGGGAGAGCACGCATTTTATTACAGTTCATCTGAGTCGTTTTACGGATATGAAGTTTACCAGTTTATTAAGCACGCCCTGAAAAGGTGTATATATATGTTTACTGTTAATTATAGCGAGTGTTTCTGTTTAATTCGCTGTGTATGTTGATGATAATGAAAGGGAGAGAGAGTTATGGATAAGACTTTAATGCTCACTTCTTATACTGTGTTTATTCAGCTCTTACGGTGATTTTCTGGAGTAAAACTAATACTTCATCTTTTGTGTGATGTACAATAAACTTCATAAAACTCATCAGTACATTTTTGGCCATCATTCGGACGCGATCCGCTACAACAGGCTTGTACTAATAGTGGATAAAAGCAAGATGAAAAATAAGTTATAACCGTAATTGAACTAAACTTTACATGTTCTGTCTCCATACAGCATTTATTCTCGGTCATTTGAAAGTTCAACCAATGGAAACTGGATCTCTGGTATGGTGGGTATATGATGTGTAGAGACCAATAGAACACTGTTTTACAGCTGGAGTGCGGATTGGATTGGTTTGATCGCTCCGATTGAAAGGTCTTGATTTACCGTACACCATTAGGAGTGCACAGCTGAAACAGCACTGGAAGATCATCAACCGGGACCATTACTTTTGATTGCTTTGAGATCAGCACAAAATTCTAGCCCAGATGCAGTTGACATGTTTGTGAACAAGCCCAAACTAGATTTTATGATCATGTCATGTATACTTTCTAATATCATGTCAATCATGAATAATAACAAAAATAAATATATTGCATCACTTTGTCAAGCAGTGTTGTAACATAAGAACCTCCAAACATGATAAAAATCAAAGTGATCAAAGGTTTTCTAACAAATGAGATCATGCACTTGATACCTTTTTTTAACAAGTTGTAACATGAAATCATTAAAAATGCATTCAGAGTGTAAGGGGTTAACAGTGACAGTCAACAGAGAGCTTACATATCACTTTCATAAAGCTTGAATGATTGCAAATGGGATCGGTATTGGCCATCTCTAGAAAAATCCAATTGGGTTTTTGTCGAGGGAACCAGAGTGATGCAAACTTCTGGGTTGGCCAACAAAAATACATCATCATTGCAGCACTCTATGCTGACAGAATTTTAATTACTGGGTGAACTATCCCTTAAACATTTTTATTTCACCGTTTGTGCAGATCGTACTTCACAATTGAAAACTAAGAGGACAAATGAGGACTCTTGAGTAGAACTGATGACCTATTGTTTGTGGCTCGTCTCTGGTGGGCTCTTTAGGGTGGCATGGGAAAAGGATGTCAAGAGCTCAGATTCACCTGCCTCACTGTACGTGTCCAGTCCAGCTGAGCGGTTTTCAAAAGCCGTTTGCTGCAAAGCCCTGATAAGATAGTAACAGACTGAGTGGAAACACCAGACTAAAGGTCTTGTGCAAAATAGATGAGATGGCTCATCCTGGAAAGACATTTCACGGAGATGCACATACACAAAACAAGACTCACAATGCATTTAAAATATGAACACAAATAGATATCTAACGTTGAAAGCAAACTGAACTACAAATATGCTCGCCCTATACACCTTTAACATCTTAATGATGCAAAGATTGCAGACGTCTATTTATGCAAAGGCGCCACATCAATAGGTCTTATCTCGGACTAAGTGATAGCCATCTAAAATCTTTTATGCAGTAACCTTAGAGCTTTTTCAGTTGTGGTACTGTAGCTGTGCATTAGCATGGTAAAACTCGTATTGCTTCCCACAGTTGACTTCGGTCAGTCAGACTCTGAGGAGCCCACAGTGGCTGACCCCATTTAGCCATCCTCGATCAACAAATCAAATGAGGCTTTCAAAGTTGCCTAATATCCTTAGGGTCTGGAATGCTGCAAAGTGCATGAAACACACTAAGGGAAGTCTGATTTTCTTCAGCCTTTCATTCTTTCTCTTCTCTCTTTTGGCAGTTTGCACAGCATTGCTAAGCAATGAAGTGTGACTGTGACTGGTATCAGTCATTTAGAGGGCAAAAAGCACAGAAGCTCTACATCAACAAGACACACCATAATGACCATCAGGCTGAAACACGTCATTTTGATACAAAGAGTGAGAACAGACCATCATTTC
Source organism: Rutilus rutilus (assembly GCF_951802725.1). Taxonomy (NCBI): domain Eukaryota; kingdom Metazoa; phylum Chordata; class Actinopteri; order Cypriniformes; family Leuciscidae; genus Rutilus; species Rutilus rutilus. The sequence continues at coordinate 16,139,885 of NC_140214.1, forward strand.
TGACAGGAAGTGGCTGGTACTCACATTAGAAATAATAGAACACTAGCCTATTAAATGAAGGAACATCAGTTTGTGGTTCTCAACTGGTTTTGCTTCTAGGCTATATATTTGCTTGATTGTATAATCATTTGGCGACCCAAACAAAGAACCAAAATTGTACAACCCCACCCTGAACAAAAAAAAAAAAGAAAAACATCATCATATTACTATGAACCGAAAGGCCCAAAAACACACAAAATGAACATAAGAAAGGTTGAATACAAAAAAAACTGATCATTTTGCAAAAATACAACAACAATAAGTACCAAGTATAACAAGAAGTTCCTTTTTTTTGGAATGATTTGCAGTGTTGCAACAACTAATGAAAATCAATGAATTTCATTAAAAGATTATTCGGATCTGTGTGCTGTGCATGGAAAGCCTCTGCCAGTAATATAATTTTACAGTAGCAAAAAACGCAATTATAGAAATGTGCAGCAAAAATGTCAATCTCACGAATGAAAAAATTAAATAAAAAAATTCCAAAGAAATTAGCCTAACACTTTAATTGAGCAAGGATGTCTTAAATTAACCAAAAGTGACAGTAAACACTTTTATAATGTTGAAAAAATTACATTTCAAATAACTTTCTATGAATGTTTGATTAAATGTAGCCTTGGTGAGAATAAAATACTTATTTCTAAAACACTTAAAAATAAAAAAAATCTTACCAACCCCAAACAATTGAATGGTAGTATACTATATGAAATGCAGAAAATGAAGCTTATGTTTAAAGATATAATTTTATGATAAAAAAAATCATTATTACTATAGAATTTAAACCAAGAACTGCTTGGTTTGATGCAACCACTGTCATCAAGCCCTCTACAAAACAGCAGCTACACCTACCAACCGTCCATCTCCAAGAGAACGACATGGATAGACACAGCTGGTGTCACACAATCAAATGCTAGCTCTTCTAATGGGAGGAGTCTTGTTACGCATCGTGATGTCATTCAGTCCCTTGCGCTTTCCTCAAACAAGCCATCTGAAGTGAAGCATTGTGTATGACAGACATTACGTTATATGTGCTTAGTGGACTGAGCAAACCATTTGCTGAACTCTGGGTAGACCGAAGCTCTACAATACATGCTTCAAATTTTTTGCAACGCAAGATGTCGAAATCCCTTCTGGCTCTATGTTTACATATGCCAAGCCTTCCTAAATAAATGTGGTTGCCTTGAGTGCACCTACAAAGGCAAACATTAAAAGCTTCAGAACAGACTGTTGTGAAGGTGCTGCTGATGGCAAAAACGAAACACTAAGGGAGCATATCAAATAACCTTCGGCTCGGCGTCACATGAGTCTCTGCCAGTAATACGAGATTGTGGAAGTCCGAGTGCAGCGTGGCTTTTATTCTCCGTTTTATTCAGGCATTTCTTCCTCAGACTGGTCATGGTGAATCAGAGCAGACAGGTGGAAAATTACCATCTAGATTTTTACGATGAGGAAGTGCCTACCAAATATGAGCTGTCATGAATTATAGCAGTGCTGAATATTAAACAAAAGAACCTGAAGGTTTATCTTTAATCAGACAGCCTTGTCTTTCTCATGTTCTTTCATACCTCATCTTTCCCTTTGGAAATCTCACTCATTTTCTTCCTTGTATCTGCAAACCATGTGTATCTTTATCTACAGCAGGTGCCACACAGGCCAGAGAAGATATACTTCCCTTCTGACAGCTTGGCTTAGATGATCCCAGATGAGCGGAAGCTTTATTGATGCATTTTTGCATTCGACCTGCTCACCCGTAATGAATCACATTTATCAAGGGGCTGTGATAAAACACATGAGTTACATTAACCCAGGGCAAGAGAGCATTTAATTAAAAGAATACGCTGCTTGGAGGATACAGCCCGACCTTGAGTAACTTCTAATGAATTATCTCTGAATGCACAGCTACACTGGATAAATACAAATTGAGGAACATTATAATTGGATAGGCCTACTTACGGGCACAGATGAGTCTCATTCCAGCCACAGAAATTCAAAGGCACCAAATCCTCAGTGCCTTTCTAATGAAGACATGAGCTGGTTAACAAGAGGATGTTGTTCAACCTTAGGGGTATTATCACAATCAAACCAATTAAGCCAATCAATCCTGACAATCCACACGGGTCCATTGGGGGTAAGTAACACTCCAGTATCAGTCTTTAAAAGAGCAGGAAGGAAGCACATGCCACCAGTCTGCTGGTACGCTCGAATCGATAGCCCAGAGTGGCAGGAATTCTTTCGTAGGATCTCTTCCACATGGAATTAATATTCAGATGGGAGAACACAAGCTGCAAAGCTGCAAGAGTGTTCAAACAGACATTCCCAAGTCATTTATAAAGGAAAAAATGTATAGCAAAGTTCATTTGTGTGCTAATATAGTTATTAGCTAATAAAGTGACAAAATCATTCATCACTAGAAAGAAGCCAAACTTCACACTAAATTCAGGAAGCAAAACAAAGCTAATTGTACAATAGCAATAATATAAAAAAGTAGCAATGCACAACATTTTATGCTGAAAACTACAAGCCAAAAGTCATAATTAAAACATCATAAATATTATAAACATCAAAATATTTTCATTCAATATAAAATAATATTGTTCGTAACAATATTACGCTTTTAACGGCATGTCGGATATAACATTTCAAATGTTAAAAAAGATTATACATCGAAGACAGAAAATTCTGGTAAATCTTTTTTTATTAATATAATTTATATAGTTACTTCAAACAAAGCATATTTAATATAACCATTTCAATCTGAGTAATATATATTAGTGCATCAATACGTAAAAAAATGATGTATAGTCAGGTTCATTAAAAAAGCAGAGGGTTCTTGTATCATTCTAAAGGGGTTTATTTTGTAATGACCACCTTACTGTACATTACCCTGCTTATTGCATGACTGCTTGCCAAATAAATAACAAATGAGCATGAAATATTGATCTGAAATCACATTATTTTGTGAGAAGAAGAGACCACAGAGTAATAGAGATATGAAACTAGCACAGCTAAGCAGGAAACTGGTCAGTCAGACTCAGACCACAGAATGATGTGACTGACATAAGTATCAAGTATTCCAGAAAGTCATGTAATAATACAAATAATAGGGCATTAGGATGTTCTTCATCACCACGTTCTGTCGCAAGACGAGGAGCAAAATATTTATCCAAGAATGATCAGGAATGGGCCTGAAAACAGGAAAGGGGGCTTCCTGTGTTTTCAGGTAACGCCTGGAATCCCAGGACATTGTCTTCCAGCCACTCAGCCACTGGAAGTGAAAGGAAAGGGTGGAGAACTGACAGATACCTGCCTTCGTCTCCTGGGAAACACCAGTGCGCCACACTCTACGGACTCAAAATATTAAAAAATTGTGTTTTTTTTTTTACACAGATGACTTGCCCAGAAGTATCAGCATGCTCTTTTGAAAGATCTACAGAGACAAAGGCACCTTTGAACCAGCCTTGTGAGAGGAAGCAAAGCAGGAGGCCTGGTACATCGGAGTTGAGCATGTGAAACTCTTGTGACTACAGTGAACTCAATTCAGCGAACTCTCTAATTAAGGGGCTTTTCAAACTGAACATTCAGCACCGCAGGCAACTCACTAACATGTTGGTGTGGAGTACCTGGCACGGCGTCAAACTTGATGAGGATCTTGACTAGGCAGCATGTGTTCTTACTCATCACTCTTTGTGACACAAATCACTGAAAAACTGTCATTGTCCCAATTGGTTCCTCAGGAGTTCATGCTAAAAAGATATGCTCCACATTTTCCTGTTTCTAGCTAAACTTTAATAAGCTTAGACACAAGGGTCTTTCTCCAAGTAAATGGCATGAAGTGAGCATCCACAATCCACATTAAACGGGGGCTAATCCCTATCTATAAGGTGCTTAATAGACTGAAAATCAGGGATTAATAGAGAGGCAAGTCAAGGACACATTAAGTCGCTGAAACGCAATTAAATCTGACTTTGTGAGTGAATTTTAGACAGAACTTTGGATGCAGAAATGCAAAAAAAAAAAAAAACTGGACACAGCTGCTGCTCTAATGACCCATGGATGCACAGCATATTAATGGAATCATATCAATTATAGGTCAATAAGAGATTATTATTAAAAAAAAAATCATCAGCATCAAAATTGTGCAAAAAAAGCATGTACTTTTGTTAAAGGTTTTTTAAAATGTAATGCCAAATTTATCAAAATGAGAGTAAAGACACTTATAATGTTACAAAATATTTCCATGTCAAACAAATGCTTTTCTTTTAACTTTCTATTTAACAAAGACTGCTAAAAATGCACGGTTTCCACAAAAATGAAGCAGCACAAGTGTTTTCAACATTGATAATAATAAGAAATGGGCACTAAATCGGCATATAAGAATGATTTCTGACGGATCATGTGACAATAAAGACTGGAGTAATGATGCTGAAAATTAAGCTTTCCATCACAGGAATAAATTATGTTTTAAAATATTTGAAATCAGAAAACATTTATAGTAATAATATTTCACAATATTGCTGTTTTTCCTGTACGTTTTGATCAAATAAATGCACAAGTCAAGCATAAAAGACTTGCCGTAAAAGTAAACCTGAACATTGGGTAACAATGGATATTTAATTGTACATGCTCATTTCCTCTCTTTTTACTTTTAAAATGCTTTTGCCATCATCTAACGCTTATGTAATCTTACACTAGCCTATTATTTTTATACACTGTTAAAACAAATTTTTAGCAAATCTCAAAATGAATATCCATTTTTCATATTGTAGTAATCAGTTAAGCAACTATATATAGGCTATATATAGAGAGATAATTTTTTGTCAGTAATATTGACTAAAAAAAATTCCCAACTTGAACATGCAGGTCAGAAGTACTGGAAACCGTGATGGCAGCTCTGCCTTCTGACTGAAAGTCTACACGGAAATGTTTTGTAGTCATCGCTGAAAAGAATGCCCATGGTCAAAACAAGTCCATGAATAGGCAAGTTGGCATGGAAAACATTATTCTTAACAGATACATAAGGGAAGTGAGTGGGAGAGAAGCCGAACAGCATCCTTATTGAGCTATTTCAGCTCTGGAATGCTGTGATGAACGCACTGGTGCCGGTTGCTCTGGAATTTTGGAATCCAGTCCACTGAGGTCATTCTCGGAACGGTCTGCTTACATCATAGTCCCAGCCCTGTCTGCTGACAGCTACAATGAACGAACGAGCGGCTCACGGCGGGTGGAGGGGAGCTGGTGCAGCAGGGCGCACATCCTGAGCCGCCCGCCGCTAACACAATCCCACTATTCACTCCAGCCCCTCCCCAGCCTCTCTCGGCTTCCTCTACAAGATTAAACACATCTAAGCAGCAACTTCACAAACATTCATCAGCATTCACTTTCATCCACCATGGCAGAACCGTCCCGTACCTTTTCATTTTAGTATGAGGGACATGACGTAAGAAGCTTGGTGGATGTAGGCGAACTTTTTGAACCTGCAGGCCCAAACAGATGCCAAATCTGACAGGACAACCTACGCACCCGCCAACCCCGAGCTTTGTGTAAACGAATAGAGGAAGTACATTTATACATTTCAACATTTTTACTTGCATAACTCTAGGCAGCAACAAACCTAAAAAGGGTCCCGATTCCCGAATAGACTGCCTAATGCCATACAAACCCCCAATTAAAGCACACAAACACCATTTACATAAGACACAATTGGCCCTTAAGTAAGACTGTGGGAGGAACATGAACTATAACAGAACAGTTATGTTATTAGTTTCCCCAGACATAAAACATACAGCTATAAACAGAGAAAAAGACTTCCCAGGAATAACAAAAACGAAAGCTCCTGCTCCGCTGATTATTTTAAAACCACGATACACTTCCACTCCATCTGAGAAAGTGATGTTGAACATGATGAGCATGTAGCTGCCGTGGTCATTTAATTATGAATGATATGACATCCTTGCTTAGGCCAGCTTTAATGTGAGAGGGGGGAAGAGGTCTGACTGCTCTCTGACTCTAATGACTCATTTCTGCCTCACTGTGAGTTTTGCACTTACACCAGTGGGACTTTAGTGAGTTAAAGACAAAAATGATGTCATATGGTGTTGGACAGCACATGACTGGAGAAAATGTGAGAATTCTTAACGCATGACAACAACACTTCACTGGATCACCATTTCATACAAAAGATTTGTCTCAAAATAATGATTCTTGATCAAAATGATACATTTATGGCACTTTTTGTCCTTTTTTGAAGCTCGTTGTAATTGCATGTGGGGAAAACACTGGTAAAATGCCTCTATTTTTCCTCGATGTGCTCCACAGAAGAAAGATCATCATAAGGATTTGGAATTAATAACATGAGGGTGAGAGTAAATTGTGACACTTTTTATTTGTAGGAGTGCTTAACCTTTAATTTGTTGGTTGATTTATAATTTTTAGAACTAGCTGGTTCAGCTCAGAATTAATGGAAAATGTCAGTGGCAGTAGATGGACAGAACTGGATGTCCTGTCTTTCATGTGAAGTCCCTGGTTTCGACTTACATCCTAAGAAGACAACAGGCTGCCATGACAACAGTCCCTGGCAACATGTCTATAGGGTCTAAACAGCCTTAAAGAAGCTTTACAACACTGTTCTGACAACACAATCAGTAATGGCTTAATATTATTCAGTTTTGTAAATCAGAATAAAATGGTCCATTTGAACAACCCCTCATTAAAACTCCACCTGAAACCATGACAAGAACACATTTTAATGTTTGTCAACAATGCGATGAATCCTATTTGCACCCTATCTCTTATTACAGCTATGAGAGTGAGACATAAACATTCACAACAAGATCAACATTCAAACCGGTTATGTACAACCAGGATTTTCTCCACAGCCCTTCCCTTAACCACAAATCATAATATACACAGATTTGAATCCATCATATATCATGCCATTAAATCACATTAAAAGCAGTAACAGTAAAAATGCACTAGATCAAGCACACTATATAATGTATTAGCACATATAACCCTAACCTAGAATTAATCTTTTCAAGTGTCTAGAATAAGTCACAAACAGGAAAGAAAATAAATGTTTCTATTAGAGCTGTGCTACTATGGCATGCCATTTTAATATTTATTCCATACAACTAACTAGTAGGCTATCTATATTAATGTTATAGAGTGGTGCAGGTATGACATCACTTTGTAGGCTAAAATGCGGAAACGAGTTAGAATTTTATCACTTCCGGTTCCATCGTCCCGAAGTCAATGTTTTTTTTTTTTTTAAATGGGATTTTGGTTAAATGGCTGAAATAAGGTCTGTGGTGAACACAAGCTCAAGACACTTTCACCTTTTACTCTACGACAAAAAATACATCAGTATTACCCCACTCAGGATTTTTTAAGCTGTTATGTGTCTTGAAAAAGGCGGTTGCTAATGATTGGATAAATGGGACTAGCCTACATCATCTAGCCTACGTCATCACGCAGAACAGGTAAACTCAGTACGCTTTTACAGCCTTCATTTCTAACTAGGGTGTATTAGAATTGTTACCAAACTATTCATATCATACAATTGGGATTCATATTAGTTGAAAGTATAATTAATTGGCAAAAAATTCTACTGGTCTCGAAGCAGCTACTTGTCAGTATTGAGACTGACTAGTAGCAAAAGAATAAATACTAGTAACGTTATATAATCATTAGTGCTAGTGACTAATTGAATAAAAGTGGATATTTACCAATAATCCACAAACAAAACTATATCTACTATCGTTTGTCAGCGATTAAGATCTTTATTGGGTGTGTAACTGTTGAAAGACTCTGTACTGCAGGTAAAGACAATTAAAAAAATAAATTAAAAAAAGTCAGTGGCCTGTGCCCCAGTAAGATGAATGTCCACAAACTCCCCCTGAAAAGGAATAGGCTAAATGTCAGACGGCTTGCCATAACAGTCCTGCTGTCTGACAATGCTTCGCTAAACATAAGACTGAATTCCCTTCTGTACTAAAGAGTGATCGAAAATAAAACCGCAAATCGTTCAGTTACTTAATAAGTTCAGAGTTATCTTTAAATTGTGATTCATATCACCGAGGTGTTAAGGTGAACAGATCTAGAGACTGAAGACAGCGCGGCCACTGAATATCACTTACCGTACACCCGCACCCATCCCTGCTGCTGGCAAAACGAGTCCATCAAAATCCCGTCGACTGGGTCCAAAGAAATCATGCCTCCCTGAACGGAGTCCACGTCGCCAACGGTTACTGAATCCGTCTCCATGCTCGATACACCAGTTCACGGTAACGTCCAGGTAAAGACTCCAGTCCGGTGGATTTCCACGCGCGTGGCTGGAGAACCTCAGTCACAATGTTTTCTGTTCGTTTGTGTTGGTTTAGAATCACTGAGCTTAAAACCATACAGCTAAAAAAAATGTTTAAATAAACTAGCGACAGCAGTATGACAATGTTCAAACTAAACGTTTGGATTTTCCCATGATTTTTCTTTTTTTAAAGTCAGAATATATATTATGCACGCGACTCGCGAGACTCTAATCTGTGTTTACATTACACTGTACCTACGTTGTCGGCAATAAAATACAATAAAACAAGGAAATACTAATAAAATAAAGCTTTGATAGTGTATTTAAAAACTTATCAAAGCCAACAACTTACGAAAGTGCAAAGTTTTCTTAACCCGAAGCAGCCGGCAAAAGTTAAAACAGAAACAAGCAGCAGCTCTTAACGTTATATTGGGAAGAACTGCTGTTGCTGGCATGTGTCCATGAGTCAGGTCGTGGAAACAGCAGTAATAATTGAATGAATCCAGGCGACGGTTTTCCTGGATCGACGGCAGGAGTTTACTGCATTGTCCTTGCGGCAAAGATCATCAAAATAACAGCAAGTATCTGTTTATTGTTCTGCCGTCCACTTAAAGTGTGACTCGTTGTTTGGGACTCCCTCCCTTCCTCCCTGTCCTGTGGTGAGGAGGACAGACAGCCCTTTTTCACACTTCAAAATCCAGACCGCTTTTCCACCTCAATCACATGCCATTGCCAGCCTGTGCGCTGGGATTCAGGGGAAACTAGAGGATGACCGAGAGTATCGATCAATACAAATAATGTTTTAAACCGCTTCAGTCAGGCTTTTACTACTTGTAAATTGGAGACGTTTTTTGCACATCAAGTTCAGAAAATACATAACGTATTTGTTGAACGTGAAAGAGGACGAATTGAGACTTTGCCGGCATCGATCGACATTGTAAGACAGATGTGGACTGATTATCGAGTCTGAGACATCTGCTGGTTAATCTCGTGCATAAATGTCACAAAACGATTTTCTTTTGTTTTGACATTGTTAATAGACTTTGTATTTAGTTCTTGAAGAACATATTTTGCAGCCATAACCCAGATTGAAAAATATATGTAATATTCAATATTGGAGATATTTAAGAGATGATTTAGCGGAACATGAAATGCGGCCTTTGTCTCCCTCTATTGTTCATTTAGAAAAAGTACAATGCATGTTCTAAATTAAACATTTAAATCAACAATTGAATGTAAATGATCAATTTTATTTTTAATTTTACAGTGTGTTGCAATGATCTGTCGGGAATCACACAATTTTCATCTAAGGGTTTAATTATTATCTTTGTAAAGACTAAATGCAGAACATGTATTGAGTAAATGCAACCGACCGTTTTATTTAAATATTTATTGTCATTAAACTACATAATATTAATGCCTCTGTGCAATGTAGTTCTACTGCTTTCTTGTCTTCGTTGTGGCTTCAGCTGTGAATAAATAAGACACAAAAACTTCATTTAGGGAATAAAGAGTAAAAGACAAGAACATCTAGAAAAACATATTTGGCAGAAATGTACTGGGTTCAGTGAAAAAGTGCAAATTAATTATGCACTGTTTGATATAGAAATATCAAGTATAATAGCAAGTTGTTAGCTTATATGCAAATCATATAAATCAGATATAGCACATACTCACACTGTGTGTTAAGCTTGAGCAGAATAGGTGCCAGTACGTCTTTGAGGTGCTTCTCCTGTTCAATAAAGTCTTGAATTGTTGCATTTTGGGTGTTGTGTATCCAGTTTGATTTTGACGAACAGATGTTTATACACATGTTCTATAGCAACACACAAACAGTGATTAGACAGTGTGTACTTTTTGGGTTTAGCAAACCCAGTCTGAAACTATTTCACTATGGATATAATGAATTATGAATTACCTTGTCCTCCTTACTGAGCTTTCCTTGAATTTTCTCCTGATCAGCGATAATGTCTCTGACTTCTTGAATTAATGCTTGCAAACTTTGTTTGGCCTCTGTTAGGAGAAAAAAAAAATCCTCAGTATTAATCACAACCAGACTTTATGTGCTGAAATATTTCACTTTCTCACCAGCCCATGCCAGATACTCTGCGCAGTCCAGTTTGTCATAACGTCGGGCCACGTCAACAGCCTTCTCTCCGCGGAAATTGGTAGCTTGAAAATCAGCGTTGAGCTCAACCAAAGTTTTCAAAGTGTCCAGCTGACCCCACATGGCAGAACAATGCAATGGTGAGTAGCCTACAGTGAACCACATTGATTATTTCTTGACAAATTGTTCTTCAGTGCAACAGTTTAAACAGTCTAAAAAATAAAGGTTCCAAAAGTGAATTTCCATGGCAATGCTATAGAAGAACCATGTTGGCTTCCCAAAAGAACTTCAGTGAACAGTTCTTAAAAAAAATACAAAATAAAAATTCTTAAAGAACATTTGAATAATTTAAAGAACCTTTTCCCATTTAAATGACCTTTTGTGCAATGGAAAGGGTCAATGGATGTTACAAGTTCTTCATTTAAGGGATAGTTCACCCCAAAATGAAAATGTTGTCATCATTTACTCACCCAAGTTGTTCCAAACCTGTTGGAGTATCTTTCTGTATCTTATTGTAGGGAAGAAAAACTGTGGAAGTCAATGGGTGCCGTCAACTGTCTGGTCATCGACATTCTTCAAAATATCTTCTTTTGTGTTCAACAGAAGAAAGAAACTCATACGGGTTTGGAACAACTTGAGGGTGAGTAAATGATGACAAAATGTACATTTTTGGGTGAACAAAATCATAGATACCAACAAAGAAAGCTGGTTTGCAGATCTTAGCTGGTCTCCCAGCCTGGTCAAGCTGGTTTTAACCTTCTGACACCCAGGTTTAAAATAATAATAATAATAATAATAATAATAATAATTAGTATTGTTTTCATGACATTACATTTAGAGTATATGAAACAAATGGGGGGAAAACATTTTTGTAAAAATATATTTTATTCATGTCATGCTATATCCTCTTAAAAAAAATAAATAAAAAAATACAGTGGGATTATTTTTTAATTCACCAATCAATTTTAAGGTTTCAGAATTTTGTTTAACCAAATTTATGTTATGGAAGATGTAACAGAATGAATTGATATATCATTTTACTTTATGCAATATGTGGGTACAATGGCCATAAATGGGCAGTCCCATTCAATATGATGTATGACACTATCTAATACGCATATTCATGTATTCTTGGGCCAACATGTAATGAAAAAAGAAATGTAATAATTTTCATAATAATATAGGCTATAATATTTCATAGCAATATTGAATTTATTTCCCTATTCTCTAGTGTCTCCCAAAATACCTGATAAACATGCTTTAGATCCTGGGGCCAGTTGTTCGAAAGTAATATGATCAGATTTCGGCTATCGGATTGGGTAAAATCTTGAAAATGGGTTGTTCAAAAGAAAAGAAAAAAAGGATTCTGAAATCAGATTAGATCACAAAATCCAATCTTGGTTTTGATCTGGATCAAATGTGTTTGTGTTGTTCAAAACGTTTTAGTAAGATTGGGATACATTTGATCCAAAAAATCTGGATTATACTGATCTCAGCAGAAGGGTGGAATTTAATAAAATTTTTAAATTGTTCAAATACTCTTGATTAGTTTAACTGTTAAAGTAATACATTAGAAGTAGACATTAGGCTTCCTATTAATAAGCCTTTCGGTAGCCAATACAGTAAAGTAAAAAAGAGATTTTGGCGCCATAAAATAATCCCCCAATCCCCATCATAAGAGATGAACCACCAGTCAAAAGTTATTGCGAGCGAACACAAAGTTTATCGGGAGAATGCTACGCCAAACTTTTCTAAGAGAACGCAAAAGCATTGATACCCCAACCCCCAAGCCCCCATCACCATGTCCCTAGGGGCTCCGTAGATCACAGCACTAGTAATCCAGATTTGGTATAAAAAAGTGTATATCAGGGTGATCCATCAATTTTGCTTTGAAAAACCGGTGTTGTGCCGACTTCTGACCCCTGCCAAATTACTACCCCCTATTGGTAGGTTTAGGATTAGTCGTGGGGGAGGGGTTAGGATTAGGGGAGGGGTTAAGGATTAGGGTTGGGGTTAGGATTAGACAATCAGGTACTGACTTCAACGAGGGGGGTAATCATTTGGCAGGGAGTCGAAATTCGGCACAACAATGGCACAAAAGTAAGATGGATTACCAGATCCTGGATAGCAAAACATGGGATTTTCAAATCCAGATCATTCTGATCCAGATTAAACTTTTTTAACAACTGGCCCCTGGTTTTTTAAATCTGTTACATGTATGCTGTCAGAGAAATTCACTCAAAATATAATTAAACACTACAGAGGGCAAACGTTTATTCCTGGGTCCCAGGAGGTAAGGGGCTTTAGACAATTTGGCCAGGCTCAGAAACCATCTTAAATCAGCTCAGTAGTAACGTTAGCCTAGCCTAGCCTAGTTTATTTTATTTATTTTTCAGCATGGCACATAAAATTAATATTGATAAGATTAATTACATCCTGTCTTATTATGTTAAATAACCCCATCTACAACAACCTTTACTGCAGTAGTTCAATTAGCCAAGCTATAAGTTAACTTTTTTAACAAAGAAACTTTCGCTAATTAGCCTACCCCGCGCTGTGAATTCATTGACGTCAGCGCCGTTCTGCACGAGCTCGCTCACGATGCCGCTCCGTCCTAACGTACAAGCAGCAAACAGCGCATTTCGTCCCACCTCATCTTTTTCCCACAAAATATTCTCCGGTTGTTTACTATCAGTGGCACTGTTACTTTCCAAAAGACGCTTAAGTCCCTCTACATCACCATCTAAAGCACATAAAAGTACAGTTTTCTCCTCAGCTGACCGCATTATGACTTGCAGAAGTGGGATGTTGTTGTAAGTGCCTGCGTGCCTTGTCTCTATGGCAACCGTGCAGTCATTTTGGTCATTACTTTAGCTGGCCACTAGGTGTTGCTGCTGCTTGTTTTATGAAATAAGAAGAGCTGAGAATCTGAGCTCAGCTGAACTGAGAAATGACATTTTCTTGCTGATAGAAAGAAGATCCTAAGAAGAAAATAAGCACATAGCATCAACCCTTATTTATGTCTGTAATTATCAGATTAGAAACCAAAACCTTTTATCTGTAATCTCAGCCAGGAACATGTATGTACATAGAACAGACTTATGTTATGGATCATTACACACATAAAGAAACAGGAAAGTTTATTTATGTGAAACATAAAGACAATTTTCAATAAAGAAGATTAAATGGAAAGCCCACGAAAGGTTCAGGCTTCTCTATGGAAATTACATTCTCATCACATTATAAAGGACTGATATTGAAAAGGAAAATCAAAATCAAGATAAAATATGTATTTGAAGTCATTTATTTTGATTCTTCTAAATGAAAAGTATTGAAAAGTGAATTCTCAAATCGATGATGTGTTAGTATCAGTTAATGTTCTAATCCACTTCATTTAGTATTTACACTGTGTTTTCAATGAGAGGAAGAGGGGAAATTATGAGGAATAGGGAGATTTCTTGTGGTAAATTTGTGATATTTCATTTAAAAGGGAAAAAGAAATCATATGATGCTCTTAAAGGTTATTTATCTTGTGATAATAAGCAATGGAAAGTCAACTGACACAGGGAAAGAGTGCAAATTCACTGTTGTTAACATGTGATGGCATTGTACATTCCAACAAGAACTTCCTCATTTAAGTAAAACCAGGAACGTTAATTGTTAAATATAGCTAATGACAAGTTTAAATACCTGAAGGCTATTGCAATTCTGGGTTAGCTACCTCAACTCAGCATTGGTGTCCACCATTAGCATCATCAGATCATTAGACAATATGACGCAAGGATATGTGGTAGAATTCGCTCAATTACAGAGGAGAAGCATTATTTACTTTCGGATATTAGTGACATCATGTCATGCCACACTGACAGTTGCATTCAAGGCATGGAACGATCACATTACAGAGGGAGAGAGAGAGAGAGTGTGTGTGTGTTAATGGTGGTGTGTAAAGAATGTGGAATGAATGGATTTGTGTCAAAGGTTCTGACTTGTCATAGCTCTGCTATCCACTCCTGACCTGTGCATAAGTCCTGCTCTGTCACTGAAGTCTATTTGTAACATGTGTGTGTTCAGTGAATGACATGACTGTATTTCCAGTTGCTCTATTTTAGGCCAAAGGAGGAAACTTTTTTATGATGTGGGTCTGTAATTATAGGAATATTGGGAGCAGGCAAATGAAAGGAAAAGTAGCAGTAGAAATACGTCAGCTAAGCCTGAGAGAGATAGATGGAAGACAGGTGTTAATATTACGTTTCAGTTATGCAGTTAGGGTGACCAAACGTCCTGTTTTCCCAGGACATGTCCTGTTTTCACGTCCTGTCCTGGCCGTCCTGTTTTTTATAAAATGATGAAAATGTCCTGGTTTTCATTATTTTTCATTGGGCCATTAAGCATGTACTTTAAATACATGATGGCCTTTGCACACAAAACATGAAACCAGTTTCTCCTTCGCCCCGTCTTGTTAATCAGCGCGTTCCTCAATCCGCAGCGGCAAGCAGAGAGCATGTCAGAATACAGAGGCCTGTGTGTGTGTGTGTGTGTGTGTGTGTTCATCTCAGCCTCACTGGTCTGTCACTGCTCCTCAATGTCAGAATATTTGAAATGACCAATCAAATCCAAGTAAGCGGACTTTACGTCCACAGAATTTTAGCAGCGTGACTCAACGCTTCAGTTTACGCTCAAGTGCGAGATAAGATGTAAGTAGCTAACAGCGTAAAAAAAAAAAAAAAAAAAAAGCCCAAATGTAAATTCAAGAAAGAAAGTATAGGCTACAAGAGAACATCGAGGATTGAAATTGTTTTTTACTGAAATAGTGTAGTAGATTTTTTATTTGAATAGTGTCATGTAAAAGGTGTTAAAAGCTAAACTTTTTTTTTTTTATAGTATTCTATTGTTGCGGGCCAAACATTGAATGGAAAGGATGTATTACTTTATGTATTAAAGTACAATAACATAGTTGCAAGGTTGTGGATGCATTTGTCAAGTATTTTTTCACGCCCCCACCCCTTAACCACACCTCCCCAAACCATGCCCCGCCCATCAACCACGCCCCCGTCCCTGTTTTCTGAAAACTAAAATATGGTCACCCTAAGTTATGTAGTCTAATTATGTAGTGAAAAGTTGTGACATGCTTTTATTTAGCCTTTTTATTTTTATTTAATACAAATATTTCATTTCATTTTTGTTTTGTTTAATCCATTCTCTAAACTACTAGTCCTATAGTGTCACGGAAAAATTTATAGGATTTACTTAATTGACAACATTAGCTGCAACACATTCAAAATAATAAAACCTTCTGTTTTTTTTTAAGAAAACATTGCTACAGTATATGCACATACATGTGCTCCCTTGTTTGTCTATGATTGCTTGTAACAGCCTATTAGAACCATCAGATACTAGCTCAGTAAACCACTTAACCATTTCAAATTCTCAAAGTTCTGCAGTTATGGTGAGATGAACACACGTCTGGCTGTTTTCACCATTTAAAGTGTGGACTGTCGGCATCTGTACTCAGAGCCGTTAAAGCCTGTGCAGTCATGCTTCACTTCTCCGAAACGGCAAAACAACATCTGTGCTTGTCTAAGGAGTACTAATGTGCCTGGGGCTGTCAGAAGCCTCAGAGATTTCACTGATAGGTGCCATAATATAGCAAACACTTGTGGCCAAAATACAGTAGGTCTTTGCATTTATGTAGGTTGCGGCTGCTTGCATCAGCCCTCCTTTGTCCTCCTTTTGTAACTGATGAATGGTTTAATTACGAGTTTATATTGACCAGCTTGGTCCCAAGGCTAATCATAGTGGATTGAGAATCAACACAGTCTTGTATTGCTGTGTAAGTCCATTACATCATCTTATTAAAGTCACTGAGCTCCATTTCTGCCAATCTGTCCAAGAATGTAATTTAGGCTAAAGCTGTTATGAGCGACTGAACGAAAGACCTTCGATCAGGAATGAAAAAACTTTCATTTTGCTTCATTCTAAATGAAGAGCTGCCCTTCTGCCCTATTAATCTAAAATAATCTCTTTCTGACGCCATATTCCTCGTTCTTCCGTGTCTGTTTTACGTTTCTGCCTTGAAATTAGAAATCGGGCTCAGCTTGACCTGAATTCTGCAAACTGCACTTATGGCTGAATCACGGCACACTAAAAATAACCCCGTTAGAAGACTGGGTTCAGGAAATGAGTAAAAGGCTTTCGGGTCCTAAGAGTCCAATGATGTCCGCTGCTTTACAGTGACTCCTCTACGCTGGATTACAGCCTGACGTCTTGGTGACGTCTTCCACTGCGAGAGATCCAAAGAGAAAAGCTATTTCTCTAAGCCGTCAGGCCGAAAATGGGGAAGTTTCAGTCTTTATGTTTGTTTCTGCCAACTCATAGTGTTGGATTTCTTCTCTTCATGATACTTCAGCCACACCTGTTTAAGGAAAACAGGTTTAACCGCTTTGTACATGTTGAGTATTCACATTCTTTAAAGCATTTTACACTTTAAAGGCCGTGATGCAACCAGTCTGGCAGTTACATACACTCACCCATATAGCCTACTTATGTTTGGAATGACATTAACGTGACCTAGTAATAGTACTATGTGTGTGGTTTAGGAGTGAGAATTCTTAGTATTATTAGTATTAGGTTAGCCTGGCTAACGTCAGACTTCTTTCTCATGAGACGTGGTCTGGGAACCACATGTTCATTTTCTCGTATTTGAGGCGTGGTTTACGAATGCCCAGAGCCGTTTATTGGGCGCTACGAATGTCTATCAAATGCGCCTGCACGTAGCTCATAGCCAATCGTTTCAATTATACCAGATGACGTATGTAGAGCGACAGAAATTCGACGAGGAAGAAGACGAAATAAACTTGCGTTCTAAACTACTTAGAACACTATCTAAGGCTGCATCGAAAGGTTAACTTCGCGTCTGCTGCCATGTTGGATCCATAGATATAAACAAACTGCTTCGGTGTGTCGCATAGACGTCGTCATCGTCTTGCTGCTCCCTCCCCGTTCTGTGATTGGTCCCCTCGCTGAGGCGAAAATCTGGTCCATGGAATCCAGGCTGCCTAGCAGCGTGAATAAAATCGCGCTGCGCACAAGGCAGCATGGGGAAACCCAGGCTAGTATTAGGTGTGATTTAAAGGCCAATAACATAAGTTATCAAATCTTACAGAGGCATTTTTTGGGCAATTTTTTCAGAGGCTGTTGGTCTGAATGGTGGCATATGTATGGGTCTGGGTGAGATAATGATATAGATGGACAGCTGGATATACATTACCGTCAAAATTTTGAGGTCGGTAAGATTTCTAAACGTTTTTGAAAGAGGTCTCTTATGCTCACCAAGGCTGCATTTATTTGGTTAAAAATACAGTAAAACAGTAATATTGTGAAAAATTATTACAATTTAATGAAAGTGTAATTCATTCCTGTGATGACATTACTCCAGTCATCAGTGTCTCATGATCCTTCAGAAATCATTTAATTAAGAAACATTTCTTATTATTATCAATATTTTTATGGAAACCATGATACATGTTTGTTTACATATTTTCAGGATTCTAGAAAGTAAAAACAAACAAAAAGTTTTTTTTTTTTTTTTGTAACATTAGAAATGTCTTCACTGTCACTTTGGATCATTGTAATGCATCCTTGCTGAATAAAAGTATACATTTCTTTTTTAAATTAGCGCTGTCAAATAGATTAATCGTGATCAATCGCATAACATAAACGTTTATAAATATATATATGTGTGTTTGTGTGTGTGTATACATACATACAGTACATACATACAGATTTCGCTATAGTGCTACAAAGCACAATTTCTAAAAATAGGATTTTTTTGTGTACTTAAAAAGAGTCTTTCTAATGTATCACATGAAATTTTGATTTGTCATAACCCTAACTCAGAGTCGTACCCTGTGATGCTTTTCAATAGGGTAGGAAATTCTCTGGTTATGCACCTCGGTATCTGATCATCACTCTGGTTTTGGTGATGCGATGACTTTAGTTACATTTGTTCACAGTCTTTCTTTGTTAAACTCTTTGAAGTCCTACGAGATGATTTGCATTGTCTTAATCACCACAATATGTATTCCTGTAATCAAACAGCAGGTACTAGGCTCCAAAAGTCCACACTGAAAATCTGAATTCTATTTAAATTGGGGATAAACAGAAGACTGTTAACTTTGGAAAGTGAAACTTTACATTTTCAATTTGAACAAGAAATATTTAAGACTCTGCACTATACGATCACTAATCAACTGTAAGCAGATCTATGGCATTTATGTTCTTTGTAATAGGTCAGATTTCCTTGAGACCTGTTTAAGAATTTTTAACATTGAATGTTTTTGTGTGTTACACAAAGTAAAACATCACATCAAATCAATCTGGAATTAGTAGTAGTGGAAGAAGTTGAAAATCGTGCAAGTAGTTGACACCAGTCATGATTTAACATGTCTGTAACTCTCACAAGTTCAAACCATGTGACCCGCTCGATGGAAAAGAAAGTGGTTGGAAAAACAGTTCAACTATTTTAGTCTACGATGATGATCTCACTTTGCAGTGTGGTAACCACAAAAGTCAACAGGAAGCTGACATATCAGAAAAAGGCCATGCTGCATAGAAACAATCCAACGCAAGGAAACAACAGTACACAAATAATTCTGATAGCAAAAGGGGCTGTAAACAAACATTGTGTTTCACAAACACAGGTGTCTATGTTGAGAGACGTTTCCACAGGATGCATCTATAAATGGATTGTGCGTACAGCTAACTGTGTGTAACACGGTTGACATACATAAACATTTCTTTCCAGTGAAATCAGAGGCGCACTCAGTTGAGGTACACCTGCGGTCTCATTATTGGCAAAATGCTTTTACAGAGAATCTAAGTTTCTTATTCAAAAACATGATATTTAAGCAGTGGCAATATTATTTTTTGGACCAAATTTTACAGCCCTAAGTGATGGCATAAGAGACATGAATATTTTTACACAGGCTCATGTTCCAGGTGGTGTTTATGGCACATACTCGACACCAGTAAGTGTCATCATGATGATAATACACAAGCAGATTTTGATGCAGAAACAGATTGCTCCCAGTTCCATTGATGGTTATTACGCAGTGCTGCATTCAAGCTGCAGTGGGCACAGATTCATCACCTTGATATCGTTTTGGGTGCGGACCAGTGCCCCACATCTCAAACATATTGCTTCCTTGAGCTCTGCCAGAAGGGGAGAGAGAATGTTATGGATTCAGGAGAGTTCTGCATTCTGTCATCTTTTTGTTCTAGCACATTCTTTTCCATCCATCCATCCATCCATCCATTTATTTTAGTCATGCATGACATGTGCTTTTAGTATATTCCTTAAATGCCACTCATGACAAATGAAAATAGGAACAAAATGAAAATTCTGTTATAAACAGACATAGAAATCTAGGTCATTTTTCCACAGAAAAGCTTTTCCTCCAATGTTTGTGTCCACATACATTCAAATATGGTGCCTTTAGATGCAACGTGAATAATAACTAAAATTTTTGTTTCTCACACAAATTTATCATGGCTTCAGATGCAGAGTTCACAAATCATGGACTGTTTGTGTGATACTTTCATAGAGTTTTCGGGCTATATAACCAAACAATAACCTTTGAAAAGTTGCATTAAATTTCAGGTAAAATGCACTTTCTTTTTAATCAAGTGAAGGATTTTGACTATGGCACAGAATAATGCAGCAAACCAAATCCCTTAGATCTCTTCTGTGTAACTTTATTTCTTGTCATTTAGCAGATGCTTTTTAATCAAAATGACACTCATGCTGGTTGCAGGGACGGTCCCTCTGGAGCTAGACACAGTTAAGAGTCTCTTTCACACGTTACACTTGTTATGGGTTGATTTCTTATCTTGATTGGAATCTGTAACCTTTACATTGACAGCGTAACGAGACTGCCTGACTTATCAGACTGCATCAACAATAGAATATGACAAAAGGCAAAAAACTGACTTGTAGCATTGACCTTGATCAGTGTTTTGTCCTTTAAGGCCTTGAAGGTCATGCATAAACGCATTTTACATCAGCTTTCAATGACGATCCAATGAGTGAATGTAGGTATTTACACAAAAGCAGAACTTAGGACAATTGAGTGCCATTGATTGTCGTCAGCACTGTTAGTTCTGCATAATGTTCTCCTCTATTGTGTCCTGCAGAGTTCTGCTGCACTACATGTGCACTGTAATAATACCCTGCAGAGAAAAGTACCTAACTAACTCTTTACCTCTGTCACCATGTTTTAAAATGTAATAAGTTCTAAAGAATGAGTCATATGTTATGAGGTTGTGCCAGTAATTTCCGTTGCAATTTGCACAGTTGCACCTCTGGCTCTTCTTGACCTTGTGTATGATGGATGTGTAAAGGTGAGGTCTGCTCATTATAGTTGATGAGGACTGTTAGAACTATGGAGAGTTGTTTACTGAGCAGCGTATAATGTGTGTGTTTGTGCCTGTGCACGAGGGTGTTTGTGGTTATGCTAAGCTGTTTCCTTTTGTTCTGTTTTATTTTCACTCTGCATCTGTATCTCTCTTTCACGTTAGAGTCAAAGTCATCTTTGATCAGGTGGAAAACACATTTTGGTTAAGAGAAATCCTTAAAGAATAATGCGATTGCTACTTTGATCTTGAGAAATAAAGCCATAATGCTTTCATAAAGTAGGCTATGATTTTATCTGTTTAAAAACCAATCAAACAGTACCGTATATAGAGATGAGAATTCATCAGCAATCTGTAACTGTCTAGCTGAAATCAAACAACCGAAACTTCCTGTCTGTATACGTACAAATAACTAGGCCCACATATAATGTAGGTTTACTCATTAAATCCATTCTGCAGAATTTTGCAACAAAATCGGTGCAGAAATTCTCTTTTAAAAAAAGGCAGCAAATTTAGTCTGGGCCTAGCGATGGCATTACATGATTTTAATAATAATAATAATGATAATATACAATAGTGCAATGAAACGTTAAAATACATATTCTACTTTCCCTTTTTAACACATCTAAAAATTATTTGTAGTGTTTTGTGTTGGAACTGTGTTGCAGAAATCGCATTGTTTGATGTGATATAAGAGCTTTTGGTTCAAGATGATGCAAGTTTGTGTCTGAATATGATCCTATTCCAATTCTGTCTACCTCTGTTATCCTAAAAGATACACTATGGCATGGCTCATGAGGATTGATTATCTGGAATAATAAGAGTAGACATTTCTAAAAATGTAAGCGAGAGAATGACTGACCAGTTCCTTGATCCTGTCTCAGCTATTTTTAAAGGCACAAACACTTTCCCTCAAAGAACATATTATGTGAACATTTGCCTCTAGGGTAAGGATAACAAGCTCAATATACTGTCAGATACTGGCGAAAGTCTTCCTCTCCATTTGGGAGTTTGTGAGGTGCTCTAGTTTCCAGGTTAGAGTTCCTAATGTCTTTTTGTCCTGCTGAGTTGAGGACATCCAGCTGTTTTTGTAGCTTGACGGGCAGTAGCAGATCTGCTTCTTGGGTGGCTGATTATCTGGGTGGCGGGCAGCAAAACTTGTGCTTGTCCTGATTATGGTTGTCCTATATTCTCTCTTTTGGGGGGTTTTCTACAGTATTTCAGTTCAGTAGATGCTCCACATGTATTCAGATGTGGTGTTTTAATTCATTCCTTCACTAAAATGCTTTATTTTGTCAAATGTTGTGAACTAATCACTTGAATTGATGATCATGTTAATATGTATTTATTAAGTTCATTAAAATGAATAAAATTAACAAAACTGATCTAGTCTGAAATCTGAACTGCATTTTATAGTCTAAAAATATGTCAGGTGTGGTTACTGCACTTATTTGTTGACTTGATCCACATAGGTACCTGCCTCAATACTCAGAAAAGACTGAGTGATTACATAAATGCGGCATAAATCTCTTGAGAAATGTCACAGTTATGTTAGCACAAACAAAACAGCCACTTGACGCAGTTAGGTCAGGCTTGTTTTCAGTTTTTACACTTATATTTAAGACTCACACCTTTTTTGTGTGCATGTTTGCAAGCCAGCCACAACCGCAAGATATTTCAGACTCCACAAGAGAAGTGTCATGTGTGGTTTTAGGGTCGAGAGAAATGAAATCAACATATTTTGATGTACGTCACGGCGGTGCAATATGTTGTTATTCTTTGTCAAGTCTGAAATCACCCAAAATTCTAATCGGTCTGTATACTTGAATAATCACCCTTTGTTATGGTTACGAAAGAAACCTTTACAAATAACCCAACAAATTTAAAGTATATCTTACTGAATGACACTTTGCCTTGATTTAGTTGGGCTCAGCTTAGCTCCAGATAAGTATTTGAGTAAAATAATAGCAGATGGCTCCATTGCACTGAAACCATAAAACACAGCAAGAGCACTATCCTAATCAGAACAATCAGTGTTATAGATAATCAGTGCTGTCTTTGCAAAACTTGCGTCATACAATATCAGAAAATGAGAATTGCAAAAGAGTTTAAAGGAATAGTTCACAATTACAATGAAAGATGAATGGTTCACTTTATTTTACAGTACGTGTACTTACAGTGAAAGTACTGGTAAGGCAACTACAGGGGTAGGTTCAGGGTAACTACCTAAAGTTCTGTCAGGACCACTGTCGTCAAATACGATTGACAAGCATACAGTTTGGATTGGCGGTATGGTTCTGTTCTGGGCAAGAACTCCATGAGAATTCATGCAGCTTGGATAAGAGCAGGGAGAGCAGCAAACCCCCCCCCCCCCCCCCCCCCCCCCACCCCCCCTTAGGGTAAACAGAACAGAACCAACATGAATGTATTGCAGATATCATTAATTCAAGATTTTAATGTACAACATAATTATAGAATTTAGTCTGATTCAAAGGGGAATCAGAATGCCAAATCCTGACTGGACGAGAGGAGGAGCTGGGAGGGTAATTAGATCCTGAGAAACGTGATTGCTGTTGATAATACGTAAGGAGCTTATGGATGCTGATAGGCGTCGTATTCCTATAGGTAGACGTAGTTTAGCTGAGAGCAGCTGATGCGAGCTTGACTAACATGACCTGCCAGAACTGACGCTATGCTTAATTTATAACCCAGTTATTTTAATTTCTATTATAAGTAGTATGAACATGCGGAACAGAACACTGTATTACAGGATGAATTATTTCAGGTCTTTTTCTCCATTCTGTGAAATGAATAAACTGATTCAGTCTAAAGAACTTGCCAAAAACGAGCTCAGATTGATTTGAATATTTCAGTGAATAGCAACTTAAATGTGATCATCAATGCAATCATATGGCTTCAGAAGACTTGTTTGAACTACTTTTTTTTATGCTATAATTTATCCTTTGAAGCATCCTTTGAAGCTGCATTTCCTATTAATTGTAATTGCATGTAAAAAATGAACAGTATTTATTTATTTTATTTTTGGTTTCACAGAAGAAAGAAAGTCATACAGGTTTTGAAACAACATGAGAATGCGTAAATGATGACTGATTTTTTGGGTGACTACTGTAGCTCTTTAACTGAAGCCTCCATTATGTGCAAATGTTCACACTAGAATGTTTTTTATTTTATTTAATCCGAAACGTACTAAACTAAGGGGAATCAAGGCTGTAATGATAGTGATGAAAGGGAACTGATGAAAGTAAATGTGTATAGATTACATAAAGTATCTTTTAGAAAGCATAGCATATTATGTCACATGTTTGTCTTATCAGTTTCAATAGAGTCCCAGGAACCTTGTAAATGCTCAAAGCCAAATTACTTTTACCACACCTTGTCAAAGTCTGCATCTCACAGACATAAATGAGTGCCGATTATTACTACACAATACAGTGCAGTACAGTTCACAGATACAGCAAACAGACACTCCCTTTAGCTACAGTAAAGATAAAGCCACTATTTATGTATCTATGCTTGTATGCACACTGCATGTGTGAACAAGACAGGAAGACTGTAGTCAGATGATCTTTGTTTCCAAGGCAACAGCAAGCACCATACCACCCACACAAGCTAGACAGCGATCCCAGAACGGGGTTTCCTCTCACACCATGCCTTTGCAGAGCCCGAGCTGATCCTGCCTGTGACAGCAGCCGCCCGTGCGTCACGGCAAGTGTTCTCCTGGCGTTTCACAACCGCCCACAGCTCCCCGAACTCTTTCCCTCCCCTTATCATCACACGGCTATGAAAGAGAGACTTCTCCACACCTTAAAGAGTCACTTCCGGCAACCAATCAGGCAGAACGCTAACAGCCTTGGGCACATTAATGTATTGTTTATACTGTGATCTCAGAAATTACTAATTGCCGCAAGCATGTTTGATTGGAGGCATTTTACTTGTCATTTGTGAGACTGAAATTGTTTTAAAGGGATAGGTCACCCACAAATGAAAATTCTGTCATTAATTACTCACCCTCATGTCATTCCAAACCTGTAAGACTTTCATTCATCCACGGAACACAAATGAAGATCTTTTTGATGAAATCTGAGAGCTTTCTGTCCCTCCATTAGACATACACAACTACCACTTTGATGCTTCAAAAAGTTCATTAAGAGATCGTAAAACTAATCCATATGAATTGAGTGGTTTTGTCCAAAATTTTCTGAAGAGACACAATTGCTTTATATGATCAACAGATTGAATTTAAACATTCATAATGTCACACATCAGTTGTGGTAAACGGAAGCTCAAGTGTTTGCTTGATGTGCAAGAACCAATGAGGTTCATTCTCGTGTGTTACGCAGCACGTTTGAGCTTCAGCAAGAGCCAATGAGGTTCATTCTCGTGTGTTACGCAGCATGTTTGAGCTTCAGCAAGAACCAATGAGGTTCATTCTCGTGTGTTACGCAGCATGTTTGAGCTTCAGCAAGAGCCAATGAGGTTCATTCTCGTGTGTTACGCAGCATGTTTGAGCTTCAGCAAGAGCCAATGAGGTTCATTCTCGTGTGTTACGCAGCATGTTTGAGCTTCAGCAAGAACCAATGAGGTTCATTCTCGTGTGTTACGCAGCACGTTTGAGCTTCAGCAAGAGCCAATGAGGTTCATTCTCGTGTGTTACGCAGCATGTTTGAGCTTCAGCAAGAACCAATGAGGTTCATTCTCGTGTGTTACGCAGCATGTTTGAGCTTCAGCAAGAACCAATGAGGTTCATTCTTGTGTTACTCAGCGTTTGAGCTTCCGCAAGAACCAATGAGGCTCATTCTCGTGTTACACAGCACGTTTGAGCTTCAGCAAGAACCAATGAGGTTCATTCTCGTGTGTTAGACATCATGTTCGAGCTTCAGCAAAAACCAATGAGGTTTGTTCTCAGCAGGTTCAGTTGAGCTTCTGTTTATGTTTGCTGATCAATGTTTGTATGTGAATTAAAGCATAAATTAAATCTGTTCATCATATAAAGCGATCGAGTCTTAGAAAATTTGGGACTAAACCACTCTATTCATATGGATTAGTTTTACGATGTCTTTATGAACTTTTAAAAGCGACAAAGTGGTAGTTGCATAGCTGTCAACAGAAGGACAGAAAGCTCTCAGAGTTCATCAAAAAGGTCTTCATTTGTGTTCCGAAGATGAACAAAAGTCTTACGGGTTTGGAATGACATAAGGGTGAGAAATTGATGACAGAATTTTTTGGGTTAACTAAGCCTTTAAGTATGTTAAAAACACTCAAATTCTCATTCGTGTCATTGTCCATTGATATTTAAATTAACGCATTTGTCTACTGGACTGACCACTGTTCATTGTATTCTTTGAGTCTCATACCACTGATGCATCAACTAGAAATTACATTTCCTTATGCTATGTGTGCTGCTTCTCAGAGAAATTTGCCATCTTATGTTACCTCCAGTGAGAGTTCACTCCAAGCTTCCTTAGACCGCAGTTAGCATTAGGGATTTAGGGGAGCTCAGAGAGGTATTCTCAATTGAGTCTTTGTGTACTACAGCTTTAAATAATCAAGTTTAACCCCCTTCTGTATTGAACTTTGGTTTGGGTACAAATCAGTTTATGTAATGGATAAGTTTAGAAGTAGGTCTGGGATGAGGAAATCTGGTATAAGATTTTTAAGCATGATCTGGATCTTTTGATTAATGCATTGGCCGGATATCAATGTTCACTTTTCACTTCATAATTTGCCTGAACTTTTTGTGTGTGCTGTCTAGTATATTTACATATTATATGTCTATCTGGCTGTCTGCCTGCTCCATCCATCCATCCATCCAACCATCCACCCATCCATCCATCCATCCAGTATATAAAATATATGGTCTCAGTATCTATCTATCTATCTATCTATCTATCTATCTATCTATCTATCTATCTATCTATCTATCTATCTATCTATCTATCTATCTATCTATCTATCTATCTATCTATCTATCTATCTATCTATCTATCTATCTATCTATCTATCTATCTATCTATCAAATGGCTATATACTTGTATCACACTATATAACAAACAAGTGCACTAACAAAGAGAATGGCATTCTTCTCTTTCAGCCTAATGAAATAAAGAGACATCCTTCCCCCTGCACCTCCAGGAGGTCAGTGACAGATGGGGGCAGCTCTGAACTGGCTTCACAGACAGCTGCCAGGGTTTGGGGGGTGAAATGTTAAAGGTCACCTCTTTTAGACTGCAGATCCCTACATTGCACACACTCATGGCGTGACAGACAGACTTGCTACAGACCCACTGTCAAAGTAGATTAAATCTGTCCCAAAGAGAGTTTTAGTTTGCTCTTGATCTGACGTGGGGGGTGTCGCTTCAGCTGCTGTCATCATAAATCATGTTGCATGTGGGATTCAGGTACCAGTATGAATGGGGTGTGTATGTGGAGTGTGTTTGTTTGTGGTGGGTGAAGGGGATGTTATGCTGGCTGACTGGCCTTTTCCAAAAGATACTCTAATGGGTTTTTCTCCAGTGTTATAACGTCTGTACAATCTGAGCACAGTCTGTCACTGTTGCTCTGCCAGTAAAGGAAATCCTTCCTGTGGATGTGAGGGGGTGTTTCAAGAATGCATATACAAAGTATTTTTAAATATGAGTAAGTTAGAGTTAGAGAATCTGACATGGCCACAGACACATGCATATTTTTATCAATATCATTTTTACGCCTTCTTCACAGTATCATAAACTTGCTAAAGACCTTCCAATGGCACTTTCAATAAATCAATGGCTAAAGACTTAATTTTGTAATTAGTAATTTTGCTTCTTCACATGTCAGACACCATGTTAACGACCAAAAAGAACATACTGCCAAGTACTCAACTGATTTCATTAGAACCAAACTTATAAAATAGCACAGGTCAAACCACAACTTCCTCCAAGCTAAAACTGGTGTGGAAGGATAGAGGACAGAGAAAGAGAAAAAGTATTTAGGCTTTTTAAAACATTGCACCGCAGGGATTGACACCTTTTTGACATGAGGTTTCTAATTTAAGAATGTTCGAAATCATTTCAACAACAATTAATTTTCTAAAATGCATGCAAAACAGAGCAATTAAGACAAAAAAAATATATATATATACATATATTTTGTTAGAAATATACAGCAATTTTATAGTAGCTTTCTAACATTAAGACATTTGAAACACACGCATACGTAGAAAGAGAGAGGTTTTGTAATGTGTGTGTGTGTCTGTGTATACTGTACTGTATATGTATGAACAATTTGACATTTTCCATGATTGTTATTTCTTTTTCTGATTTGTATTTGTTTGTTTTTTTGTTTGTTTTTTGGAGCATACAAATGCCATTGTCAATCTATTTAATATTTAATTTAAATATTGGTTGCATGTTGAGCAAATAAGCTTTGATTTGACCTTTTGTTTGACAATTGAGCTTCTGTTGTGTTGGATGTTTTTCTACCTTATCTTACATAGCATTTTCTTTTTTTTCTTTTTTAAGTGGATACTTGGCAAACTCATTGTTCGACATTACGAGAAAAGTTTAAGGTGCATATTACATGTTCTCTCTCAAAATACCATGTCAAGCCCTTAGGAAAACAGTTCAATGCTCTGCTGGCTTGTTAAATGTGTAAAACCAGTTTCAACCCCTAATGAAAGGGCAAAGGAGGTTTTACTCGTCAGGGCTGTATCAGGTGTTCACTACAGTTGTGCTTTTAGAAATGTGCTGAGCCCTCTCCCTATATATTATACTTGCATGAACACATAAGGACAGAAAGACACCATGAAATAGCATTCCTTTAAGGAGTAACCAAGGCAATGCAGTGACAGGTGTACAGACACACACACACACACACACACACACACACACACACACACACACACACACACACACACACACACACACACACACACACACACACACACACACACACACACACACACACACACACACACACACACACACACACACACACCATTTCATTAAGTGAAAAGCTAAAATGACTGTTTGGGGCCTCCGGTCTGTGTTATACGCCCAGAGTGACAGACGTGCAGACTCCTCTATTGTGTGCTCAAAGACGTTGGGCCTCTTTCACTCTACCGCCGAAGGCTGTGTCGGGAGGGGCTGCTACAAGGGTCGCGTGCCCCACTTTCACAGCAGCAGATGGGGGATAAACCCCTCTCGCTGCTCCGAACCTCCGGACAGAGTGTGTCTACCCCACCTGTCAAGACCACACAAAAGCCAGACCGACACGTCACAAAGGCCAAGATGAGTCTGCAGACTGCTGGACCCAAGGCCGCTTTTCATGCAGCGCCAAGCGTGTAAACACGGAACATACTGATATTCAAAAGGGGTCTTGTAGGGGGTCACATGTATTCTAACAACACACATCTGCCATTGATTCTTCTTGGCCGCCTTCTATCCTTTCCAAAATTCACTTGGTTGCTAAATATAATGGTAATCATAAAAAAAGGTAATGATTTGGGTTCGAATTCTGATTTGTCTTAATTCAGGGTAACAATACTTTTGAATTTGAGGAATAAATATTTGGAATGCAGAAATATAATTCTGTTGCCAAATGCTGGGATCATTTTAATCTCATAATACATTTAAAACAACAACGAACAAAACATTTTCATAAAATACCACTAAAAAAACTCATATTGTGTATACATTGTCATATGAACAATTAGCCAGTGACAACATAAAACAGTATCAGATTAATCTGAAAAACAACTGGTAAGTGTTTGTATTTCACAAAAAGGAACTACACTCACCTAAAGGATTATTAGGAACACCATACTAATACTGTGTTTCACCCCCTTTCGCCTTCAGAACTGCCTTAATTCTACGTGGCATTGATTCAACAAGGTGCTGAAAGCATTCTTTAGAAATGTTGGCCCATATTCATAGGATAGCATCTTGCAGTTGATGGAGATTTGTGGGATGCACATCCAGGGCACGAAGCTCCCGTTCCACCACATCCCAAAGATGCTCTATTGGGTTGAGATCTGGTGACTGTGGGGGCCATTTTAGTACAGTGAACTCATTGTCATGTTCAAGAAACCAATTTGAAATGATTCGAGCTTTGTGACAT
Source organism: Rutilus rutilus (assembly GCF_951802725.1). NCBI lineage: Eukaryota > Metazoa > Chordata > Actinopteri > Cypriniformes > Leuciscidae > Rutilus > Rutilus rutilus. The sequence continues at coordinate 16,169,860 of NC_140214.1, forward strand.
GGTGCATTATCCTGCTGGAAGTAGCCATCAGAGGATGGGTACATGGTGGTCATAAAGGGATGGACATGGTCAGAAACAATGCTCAGGTAGGCCGTGGCATTTAAACGATGCCCAATTGGCACTAAGGGGCCTAAAGTGTGCCAAGAAAACATCCCCCACACCATTACACCACCACCACCAGCCTGCACAGTGGTAACAAGGCATGATGGATCCTGTTCTCATTCTGTTTACGCCAAATTCTGACTCTACCATCTGAATGTCTCAACAGAAATCGAGACTCATCAGACCAGGCAACATTTTTCCAGTCTTCAACTGTCCAATTTTGGTGAGCTCATGCAAATTGTAGCCTCTTTTTCCTATTTGTAGTGGAGATGAGTGGTACCCGGTGGGGTCTTCTGCTGTTGTAGCCCATCCGCCTCAAGGTTGTGCGTGTTGTGGCTTCACAAATGCTTTGCTGCATACCTCGGTTGTAACGAGTGGTTATTTCAGTCAAAGTTGCTCTTCTATCAGCTTGAATCAGTCGGCCCATTCTCCTCTGACCTCTAGCATCATCAAGGCATTTTCGCCCACAGGACTGCCGCATACTGGATGTTTTTCCCTTTTCACACCATTCTTTGTAAACCCTAGAAATGGTTGTGCGTGAAAATCCCAGTAACTGAGCAGATTGTGAAATACTCAGACCGGCCCGTCTGGCACCAACAACCATGCCACGCTCAAAATTGCTTAAATCACCTTTCTTTCCCATTCTGACATTCAGTTTGGAGTTCAGGAGATTGTCTTGACCAGGACCACACCCCTAAATGAATTGAAGCAACTGCCATGTGATTGGTTGATTAGATAATTGCATTAATGAGAAATTGAACAGGTGTTCCTAATAATCCTTTAGGTGAGTGTATAAGTCTCTGTCTGCGATGTTTATTTCACTTATAACAACCGGCTCAAGGCTGAGTCTTTTGCTCAAGCATTGGACTTATCTTGCCGCGTAGTACGTTTATGCTGCAGTAAAAAGAACCAGGTTACAAGAGTCTTTAGAATTCTTTCAGGATTCAGTCTGACCTGTAAGTTTTTTATTCACTACAAAGAAGCGGCTCAGTAGTCATTTGTTCGGGAATCAGACATCTCTAGTGTGCTGTATCTTTTAAATTCACTGAAAAGAACCTGCTCATACAAGTAATTTGCTCGAAAATTCATCTTCTCTGGTCGTGCTGTTTGATTTTGATTCACTAAAAAGAACCGGCTGACATTTGCTCACTGATTTTATTCTTTCTGTGTTTTGCACTAGTAATACAGGAAACACCTTCAGAATAGTAGAGCGTTTGTTGAGAGAACCTTGCTAGAACGTTAGCTAAAATTCGGAGAATGTACCCTGTTAGCTGGGTTATGCTAATTTTCCACCCCTGCTTTCTGTCTGAAGTGGCCTATCAGTAAGGTAATATGTTTTGACAGTTTGAAAGAACATGAAAATGTACTTAGCTGGATTGTAGGCTAGCCTGTGAAAATCCATTCAGCTTGCATTTGTACTCATAAGTGATCTGCTGCTAAAAGGCTGTGTGACTCGAATCATCTTAAGAATTCAAAACTTTCCATGATGTGTTTGTACTAAAACTCATTTCACCTATGGCCAACTCTGTTTATTGATTTTGTTGGCCATTTCAGATCATATGTTCACTAGGTCTATGGCAAGCAGGCTTTATTGTGTTGCAGTAAACATTGAAAATGACTCAATAATCAGAACTAGTTCTGTATTGTAATACAAAAGATTCTACAACTCTTACAGTTACTTGTACATTGACTGTTCCTATAAATGGATATTTTACGTAAGGGGGTAACTCATTTGTCTTGTGCGAATATGAATGGAGCGCACGTCTACAATGAGATGACATCATTCTGCTGTGTCACAGCACTGTCTGAGTGTGTTTGCCCCTCTGTGTGTGGGCTGCAGCATATTCATGGAGCATCAGACCATCTCTGAGCCCTGCAATTATACTGTATGTACTCTCTCTCTCTCTCTCTCTCTCTCTCTCTCTTTCTCGAATTTTCCATGCGCACGTCTCTCCTCAGATCCTCTTTTGTGAAGCAATGCTAATTACTCTGATGAGGGTGCTTCATGTTGATTTATGTGATTGATTTCTGCACCTGCTCCTGGATGTTTGAGGGGTTATTTTAGCACAGTTTCCTAATTTGGCAAGTGAGGAGAGGAATCCAACCAGGACCTGCAACAATCACACTGTGTCCTCAATGCATATTTGATGTTAAAGGGATAGTTCCCCTACACAGGAAAATTCGGTCATCATTTACTCACTCTCGTCCTTCCCAACTTGTATGACTTTCTTTCTTCCGTGGGACACAGAGGGTGAATTTTGGAAGCATATGGACTTTTCAATATAGTGAAAGGATTGTCAAGCTCCAAAATAAGCAAAAAAAGAGACGGACTGAATTTTGATATTTAAATAGTAATTAGTGATTAATTTACTTTGAATCAGATCAGTTTAATGAATCTGTTGATTCTGTTCACAAAACCGAATTATTCGTTCATGAATCGGACTGATGGATTTAGAAGGCAAACCTTCGTTGTGCTTGATCTTTTGGAATACAAACACATAAAAAAAACGATATTTACTCACAGATAATGTCAAAGTTTCATGTCCACAAATAGAGGTTGGATAGCACTGTGTACACCAGTGAGTTTATTGAGACAGACAAACAGAAGTGCTAATAAACAATATATTACTGTTTCACTGCGGTTGATGCGCTGAGCAGCCATATTTGATTCTGAAGTCAGGTTTGTTGCGCTTCCCAGAGTTTCCCAGTCGCAACTCTGACTTGAGGGGGCGTTCCATTTAAAAGTTCCTACTGGGAATTAGGACTTTTCCACTTCCGAGAAAAAATGGAACACACCATTAGATCTCCAGTTCAACTCACTGACTCAATGAATAACAGTTAACAAAATATCAGTATTATCAATAAGTCTATACATCACAAAGCAATCAAATGTCTTCAGAAGATTTGAAAACACATATACCACACAGATTGCTTTATTATTCCTTTATGGTATTTTACATTTATTTTTAAGCAAAAACTTCAGTCCATATTCATTGTAATTGTTTATTATAGGTATTAGGTGAGAAATATTGCCTTGTCACCTAGCTGAAATAAAATTAGTTTAAGTTATAAATTGTTTTATTGTAAAAAGTAACAAAAATGGTTTTCATGGTTAACTCATGTTGTTTGGAATTGGAACAACATGAGGATGAGTAAATGACAGAATGATCATTTTTGAGTCCACTTTTGGTTCAGAGTTGTGTGTCAGTGGCAAATTCTTTTGTAATCTCTTTCTGAGGTGACATTCCTCGCTAGAGGATTACATCACTCAAAAGAGGTCATATGGAAACACTGCTAAAATTCTTACTTTCAGTGGCCTTAAACAAAGAGCAGTCCACTGCTGTCAACCGTTAAACTTGTTGTGGCGTGATGTGTGCTGTTGCAGATGCGCTGTATTACACTGGCCTCATTAACAGCGCTAGCATATAAATTGCAATCGGTCTCAGGCTTCAGTGCTACAGCTGTACGCTCCAACAGCATTTCAAAGCAGTCAATAACCCTTGCACGGAAACGCTCAAGGACTCCGCATTTTTTCGGAACTGTTTTTCAAACCCTGGTGTTTTCACATGCATTATTTGCAACTCCATGACCGAATGAATAGATAGAAAAATACTGCTTAGAGGAATCCTTTGAAATTGAATGGGTGTAATTTAAAGCCGTGTTTGAGAGCGGATGGAGGCAAACAAGCAGGCAGGCAACAGGAAGTCCATTCAAGGATGTGATGTGTAACCTAATTCCTTACTGTGCAGATTACCACACAGCAAACAGAGAAATGACGCCAAGCATGGATCTTCTGTCGGGTGCATATTGATTCAATGCTGGCTTAAGGAGATGAGCGTTTTCCCTGGTTTAGCTACAGTTTATTAGGCAGATCTTAAGTGTGATTCATTTATCAATATATTCTGTGTAGAATCTGATAGACTGGAGAAGATTTCCTGTATTTAAAGATTACATTTTCTAAAACAGAAAAATATTATTCCTATATTACTGTCTAGCTCGCGGCGAAACGCTCATACCTACAGTAGTATGTTGGCAGTTATGCAAAGCAGTCAGTGATTTTGTCAGTTTAAAGTTTGAAGTGTTTAACTTTCTAGTGCCCAAAGGATGATCATAGTTTAAAAACAAACAATATGCAGGTATTTGCTTCTCCCTGAGAAAATATTCCATGCTTGTGAAAGAGAAACAAATGTCAAGGTATTCCTGAAACCCCCAAGGCTGCACATTAGCATAGTATCTAATGAATGCTTGTGATGGTAGACATATCTGACATATAATTGGTTGAGACATAAGTGTATACTTTGACACATTGTCAGACAAAACCCAAACCAAAAATGATAGTTATGTATAATGATATCTGTGTAAGCATTATTTAGGCAGCAGAAAAACGACAGCCATGTGTGCCAAAAAAAAAAAAAAAAACTTTTATGACTTTGAATGCATGTTTTATAGTTTATAAAAAACATATTTTATGATATGTTTGTAATTATTTTTATTTTAGTTAAAAGGAAAATGTTTTATTTGGTTTTCATTTTAGTTTTTTGATGACAACTATAACACAGTTTGAGCATTAATTAACTTTCATGTAGATTTATGCTCTATGCACTAAGTACTCATTAACATGTATATTTGAGTTCCCGTCAATGATTCCTATCAGGAAAAGGTGTGAAATTAAATCAGAACCTCAGCAAAATCTCAAGGGTGTTTTATGTTCACAATTTTAATTGGCCATATAAAATAAGCTGTGACGGTAAATTGGCAATGGTCCTATCCTTCTGCAGTAAATCTTTTATTGCTGTCATTTTGTTTTATGAAAAATCCATTGATTTTCCAGGACAGAAAGCCACAGACTCATTATAACACTGATTCCCTGAATTATAAATGTGTGTATATGTAAGCTGGTACCATGCTTCTTTTCTTTTTCTTTTTTTGTCAGTACTGTATGTCTTTGTTGCAGAAATAAGGAATCCACTTTCAGTAGACAAAAACAAAGCAATCAAACAGCTTATGATTTATTCAGGCTTTGTTTTTTATTCCCTGGATTATTTCAGCTCACTTACATAATTACATGGCTTTCTCTCACTTAGTTCTTCTCTGGAGAGGTGCACATTGCTGGCAGGCGTGATTCATCATTTGGGCTGTTTTGCTTTGCTCACTTAATTTAATGGAGCTCGGGCTACATGCCTTCCTGCCTCAGTGCTTATGTGGCCCATGCGAACTTTCTTCTAGATCAGCTGTTCTGACCTATTCAGATGCTTTCCTCTGATTAAAAACTCACTTTGGTGAGTTTGGTTTCCAGAAAGACTTTGTTTGTGTTTTGGGAATAGTCTTTGTAATAAGTTCATTCAATAGCAAATTAGGGCATTGCATAGAACCTGTAATAAGAATGAATAACCGACATAAGATCATATCCAAGAAAATGCAATGTGTTGTCGTCAAGGTGTCACATGTCACACTCATCGATGTGTGTGGTGACTGGGAGACTCATAGACATGCATTAGTTTCCGGCTCAGACTCAGTGAACTCATTCTATGATTACTCTGTGTGTCTGACGTATTGGCCAGAGACCAGAGACCAGGGAACCTGGTTGCTGCTGTTGTCAGGGCAACAGAGTTCAACTCCCTCATTTCGAAACATTGTGTTTGTAAGCTTTAGACGTAATGGTAAGTGGTGAATCAGTGCAAGCAGGGACGTACAACATGCTCTTACATGTTGTGCTAATGTGCAAGGTGGATGTGAAATGTTCCTGTCCCTTCTCTACTATCCCTGTAAATAAAAAGGTAGATAAGGATCATACAACTATTATTAAAAATGACTATTATCTTATTATCCATCTGTTTAACTATAGGGTCAGTGGACCCTCCAGATGTTTGCAAAATTTTTAACAAAATACCCATTTGAGTTTGCAAAAATATTTTAAGTATTCTCCTTCCTTGCAACATATGCATTGTTTATGTTTTTACATGTATTGTATGCATAGTTTTCTCAGCTTTGTATCTGCTTGCTTTCTGGTTGAATGTAATTATTTTCTGCACAGCTTTAGACCAATATTTGTTGTAAAAATATTTAATGATTAAAAACTGTGAAAATCAGTAAAACACTGAAAATAGGTTCTAATACTCTATTATTGGGTAAATAAACTGGTTGAAAAATTAACACTAGTATTCAAAAGTTTGGGGCTTGTAGGTTAAGAAGTCTTAAGCTCACCAAGACTGCATTTATTTGATCATATAAATACAGTAAAACTGTAACATGGTGAAATGATATTACAATGTAAAATGAATCTTTCTATTTTAATATATTTTATTCTTGTGAGGACAAAGCTGAATGTTCTGAATTTTGGTGCTCATGTAACATTTCTTATTAATATCAGTGTTGAAAACAGTTGCTTAATATTTTTGTGGAAACATTAATAGATTTTTTTTATGATTCTTTGATGAATATGTAGTTGTCACGCATGTTGGTTTAATTCAATACTTCTCATTTCTTATTTGTACACTCTCGTTTCCTTCCCTCGCTTCCTTTCCTTGCTTGTTTGCTCCACCCCCTTAGGATACGAGGGAAGGATACACCTGTGTATCCTCGTTAATGTCTCCTCTGGAGCGAGGAAACGAGGAAGCACCAATTTGAGTATTGCCCAATTCGCCTGCTTATACTACGCCCTAAAAGTATGTATGTAAGCTTTAGGACATACAATCACGTCATACAATTGCGTCTTTAACTGTTGCTCTCTGTCGCATCCTGTCAACGTAAACTGGCCTGTGGCTGTCAATCATCTTGTCACAGTTAAAATCCTCCACATTTCATTTCACCTCCTACCGTATCGGAGAGAAATGCAGTAGAAATGTTGATCTGCTGTCTTTCATGCGGAGAACCCTCCTCATATTAATGCATAATGATGCATTTAAAGTTAATGGCCAAACAGATCTTTATAAAAGTCCACATTGTTATTGCAGATGAAATATAACTTTTTGTTATCAGGTTAAACTTTGATTATTAGTCACTCAAACCTTTATCTAAACTTCTCACCATCGGTCATGCATATCCGCCATGTTGTGTAGTTTTTTTGAACACTTTTTGCTTGTGTTTGTAGTTCTGACCCGAATCCTCCTCCAAAGCACAATGGGCTGTGGGCAATATTAGCCTTTAGTTTAGAGGGAACACGGATCCACATTTCGAAAATCTTCCGGAAATAGTAGACCATCCGGGGTCTTCTGACATACTATTTTCAACATGCTTTAGGACAAACTTATTCTAATCTCACATACTATTTAGGATGGATAGTATGGACACTGGGACGCAGGGATTGTATTGGTTTGGTTTAGTTTTATTTCCTGTTTCCTTTAGGTTCCTGTTTCCTCCTTAGTTTAGGTTCCTGTTTGTACCTCCACACCAAGCCGATCGTCGGGCCTTTTTTGAGCGTCGGCCGACGTAGTTTTTCTGGTGTGTTTCCGCACTGTTGGCTCTAGTTGGACGGCGTCGGGTTTTTTTTGGGCCGATTCAACATGTAGCTATATTGGCGTTGGGCCGTCGGTGAGAGAGAGAACTCTCTCAGAGAGAGAAGCTGTTCAGCTTAGTGAACGAGACTAATACAAGAATAATAGCAAAACAGCGAGCAAAGAAGTCAAAACGGAACAGATAGAAGGCTGTGTTAATGTTACGTCATCTTACCCAGCGGCGGTTTCTTCATTAGGGCGATTGGGCGACGCACCACCAAAGTGTGAAAGGGACTTTTTCAATCACAATCTCATTCAACCACAGAGTTACGCTAGCAGTCACTCACTGTTGTTCTGCCTCTGGATATAGTCCAATCAGCGCCAAGTCACGTTCTGTGGAGTACCGCCTCTTTTTGGGCGATTTCACTCTGGCTGAGAATCGCCCAGAGTGTTCCCATAGACTTATTCAAAGATTTTTTTTTTCGAACTGCAGGCACTGCAATGCATTCTCTATGGCTTCCGGGAGGGCTCGCACTAACGTGCTTTCGTCATCATACGTAAACTTCACTTGTGCAGCGATTGGTTGAAACAAATATACCTCTAATAACATCTATCCATAAGCTGAAGTGACATCCAATAATTTCCTCAGTGCGTAACTTACATTTCACGGACATATTCTCCATCTGTAAATGTTAGAAAGTCAATATTTCCAGCTTGCTGTCATGAGATAAACTTCCGTGAACGAGCGCCGCCGCGTGCATGCGCGCCGAACAGACGGAGCGCAATTATTCTGACTAAAATATACATTAGCACTAAATTATAAATATATTTAGCTAAAATATTTGTTGTTGAATATTTGTTGTTGTTGGTGAACATAAATGTGCTAGAGAATTTCAAACCTACATGTGTATTTTTATGATAGTAGTTTTTTTTTTTTAGTAAATTTAACTACTTCTTTAAAAAGCATTATTTTGTTTTTAGATTGTAATGTTGCAATGTTAGAATGTAATGTGATTTGACCCCTTTTTTGGATAGACTGCAGATAGACAGCAAGGTTTGTTTTTATAACCTTCAATATGAACATTGTTTGTAGGACAATATTGATCTGGATATTAAATATATATATAAAAAAAATTAAATACAGTTTGTTTTTATTCAAATAGAAAAATAATAATTAAATACTCAGATTATACCATACATCGCCATTTAGCCCAAAAATTCAGATTTATTTGGCAATTGGCTATTTCCCAACCCTACCGGCTGAAGTTTTAGCTAAACTTTAGGCTAATGATAGCTACATTATCACTGTTAAATTGTTATTTAACAATTAGCCTACATTCAGTCCTGGATTAATAATTCAGTTTGTTGCGCCCCCCCAAATTTTTTTAGCACCAGCCGCCACTGATCTTACCTGAGTGTTCCTTGGCGAATATTTCAATATTAACATGAGCGGAGTGGAATAAAGAAAGTGTTTAGCAGGATTGATATTGATAGGTTTGTTTACGGTTTGTGTCTTACGTAAGGTCTTACGGGGTTGGAACAACATGAGGGTGAGTAATTTCTGACAGATTTTTCATTTTTGGGTAAACTAACCCTTTAACGACTACCCTCAGCATTTATACTCAAGGGTCAAAGGTTAGAATATCCACTATTAGACATCTTGAGCTCATGAACTCTCTTCTTTACTTTGATGTGTGGTTGAGGAACAGGGCCGGAGCCGTTTTGACATTCCATGTGGAATCTATATTACAGCCAGTCAAGATGACAAAGTCTTCCCTCCTGCTGACGCACACAGAGAAATAGGCCTTTACGAGCCTGTGCAGTGTTTAGAAAGGTGCCATCTGCCTGTGTGTGAAGCTTGCATGGTGCGCTATTTCACTCGAAGGGTGCTATTAACTGTGCAGCATCTCACACCTACGTGCTGTAAAGCTAGGAGAGACTGGGCTTAGGAAAACACCCTCAGACACCCATGGTGTCAGCCCTCTCACCCCACTGTTTACATTTCTCTCTCACACAGCATGGGAAATCACCCTGTGTGTCTGCCACCAAAACAGCATTACCCTCTGCTCAAAGAGATCAGTGATTTAGAACATTGCACTGTATTTTGTTTCAGCCACATTAGTCTCTTAGTTTTCTATTCAGTTCTTCTATTTTGTGTCTACTGATGGCATTGTGTTTACAATAGCATTTGAATGGATGTACAATTACATGGAAAAAAACATGTAAACTTTTTTAAATGTATTTTTTTTTCTTTTTTTTCCCCATTTTATTACAATTATTTGTATTTCTTATTTTATTTTATTTTATTTTATTTTATATTTTAAATTAAATTAAATTAAATTAAATTAAATTAAATTAAATTAAATTAAATTAAATTAAATTAAATTAAATTAAAATTTAACCTGCAGTTGTTACCTTAGGCATTTGTGAATTAAATGAAGGCTTAACCAATAAATTTAGGTTGATTCGGTGATGTTAATATTTTTTACTTCAATAAAATAATTTAAACGTTGCAACACATTTTTAGGTTAACATTTTTCCCCAATATTTTATAATATTATTTTGTTTTAAATAATGTTTATATATAGTCATTGTTAATGTTTAATTTTTTTTTTTGCCATGCTAATTAAATGTTTTAACTTTGAATTATATATCATTCTTAATATTTAAATGACATTTTTCTTACAATTTTTAAAGAAATTAATGCTTTTATTCAACAAAGATAAATTAAATCGATCAAAAGTGACTGTAAAGACTGAAACAAAATTTAAATAGAAAACAGTTGCTTTAAATTGTAATAATATTTTACAGTATTACTGTTTTTACTGTATTTTGATCAAATAAATGCAGCCATGGTGAGCATAATGTTCAAAAACGAAAAAAATCGTACCGAAAAACTTTTGAACGGTAATGTAAATATATTGAACCATGACCCATTAATATAACTATAAACTTTAATGTTATCTATAAAGAATTACAGCAGTATATTACATATCTCTTTATGAATCATAAAGAAAGTTACATACCACATGACTCACAGTTGTGCTTTTGCATTACTTATAAGATCTTAAGATCTTACATCCGGCTAATAAACATAAATGGAAAGCGAGAGGGGTGGGGGTGTAACCTACCAAGGTGACGGAGTATAAATATGGATCTGCATGTGGATGACTCATCATATCCTTGATGTGATGATAGGTTTGGAGGTTTGCCATGGCAACAGGAACAGTTCTATACAAGGGCCCCGTCTAACTGCGTAGATGGGTTGATAACAAGTGATGCTTAATTACGTTAATCGACTCCCTGTTTTATTTTTTATTCAATGTTCACAGTCAGCTAACACTGCCTGGATGGTAAACAACATTAAACAATCTCTAAACGATCCTCAGAAAAACAAGTGAAAGTAGTTATCAGAGCGTGGTGAAGTTTATCAAACCATCTGTCTATGATAAAGCAATGTTTAACGGTTACATACAGCCGTTTCTTCAGTAGCAAGCACTGTTTACACTAATAACACTGTGTAGGCCTACACAAATTATTAATCCTTCTTTTTTTGGCAGAGAGATCGTGAAGCCTCTCTGATGTGAAAAGCAGAGAGCGCTGATGCACCTGGTTCCTGGACATTCCAGCACACCGGTGTTTCCCCTGGATGGAATCAAATGTGTTATGGAAAGTAGGTAGCAACATGGACATCACCCCAGGAAACAGATGTGAGGGGGGAGAGAGAGAGAGAAAAGACAGAGAAATAGAGAAAAGAAGGGGGTGGGGGCGGCTGCCTGAGGAGATAATGTGTGACTGGAAATACAATGAGCAAATGAGAACTTTTCACTCTCTTTTCTCTCTCTCTCTTTCTCTTTTGCTGGGAAGCCCCTCTGCCAGCCTCAGCAGACTGTACCCTGATTAATCGCTGCTGTAATGTTGCAAGATTAATACAGAGAGCAGCTCTGTGGTGCTTCGGGAAGCAAATGCAAAGTACATGGTGGGGGGCAAATGCTCCATTTTTCAAGGGTTGGTTGCTGCACCTGTGCATGTCTGATCAGCAAGATGATCGATTTTGGCCATTGGGATGCATCCAAATACTTGTGCTTTAATATTAAGTAGAATTTGATGAAGAACTTCTTGACTTATGCAGGTGTGTAGTATGAATACATTCCTGATAATACTACTTCCACCATCCCATGCAGCTAACAGGGAACATTCTCAGAACTTTGGCTATACGTTCTGGAAAAGGTTCTCTACAAATGTTCCTCAGTAACGTTCATAGAGCATTTCTTCAGTTATCTGGTCTTTAATAATGTTCTCAAAACATTAGCACAAAAACGTTTTTTACATTGTTTATACGTTTTTTTCTGAAACGTTTCAGTTGGATGTTCTTCAAACATTTTTTCTATTTTCAGAATGCTTCAAAATGTTCCGAGAATGTTCAAAAGTAACATTCCCAAAATGTTTGCAGAATGATCAAATGGAATGTTTCCTTTATGTTCGCATAACCAAAAAAAAAAAAAAAAAATTCTAAACATTTAAAAAAACTCATCACAGAGAACATTCAGAAATGACATGTTCATAACTTAAAGGTGCTGTCTTTTTTTTTTCCTTTTTTTTTTACTGTACTTAAGTCAAGTCACTTTTATTTATAGCGCTTTTTACAATACAGATTGTTTCGAAGCAGCTTTACAGAGATAACAGGAAAATAATGCAAGAAAGTTTGTTTCTAGAAGAAAATAGCGTCACAGTCCAACTTAAGTAAGTTAAGTGATGGTTCATTTTTGTTGCAAATTTCTTTTTTCATTTATACAGCCACTCTGGAGAAAACCGTGACGTCATCGTCCAGCTCAGTTCAGTTCTCATATAATGGTGTCAATGCAGGCAGATCAATATTATTGTTGAATATTAAATATTAAATGAAATGTCCCCAACTTAAGCATAAAAATACCATAATATGTTTGCAGAGATTTAGGAAACATTTTAAAATACTTTGGAAAACAATGTTACAGCCAGTTCTACTAATTTGAAATGTGCATTCTGTGTCAGAATGTCTATTTTTGTTTTGGTCTGTGTGATCCTGGCTGCTGCCAATTTACGATTTGCCAATTTAGTATTTCGACACCCCGGGTTGCCAGTTGACGGAAAACACCGCTTACTGCAGCCATGGAATCCAGCATACGAACTGGGTCAGAGATCACAGATTCTACCCGACCTAAAAAGCCTCTGCATTAAAAACATTACACACGTATACATTAGCTGATCAACTTGCAGTGTAAGGCTCGTCGCTTTCTTTATCAATTGCGTAATCTGGCAAACCGTGTGAGCTCTGAGTCTGAAGAAGAGGGTGAAACAACTCTCTCCAATATTTTAGTCGCTAGCTGTCAATTTGGCATACTGCACCTTTAATGGGAATGTTAGCAAACATAGAACAGATTTTTGTTAGCTGGGAGGACGGCGTTGTCCTTTGACCCGTGTGTCTTGACAAGCACTGATCTCAGCAGTCCAAATAATTGGCAATCCATGAAGTATCTATTACCATGTCATTTTGTAGCTCATGATAACTTAAGACACAGATCGGGTGTGCACATAGACAGTGTGCTCGATAATCATTCACACGTCATGTGTCTCATGTGGTGTCTTGAATCTGTACTTTTAACCGATAAGTTCCTCCTTGTATCAGGGTGCAATCCTTAGGAGGAACAGTGTCCTCTCACCAGAAATCTGGTTTCAGACAGCAGGATTTTGGGCTTTGGTTGGCTGGCTCAGAGATATTCTCTTGAGTATCATTTGATTCCTTCTCATCAACCGAGTGCTCATGCAAACAGTGGATGAATAAAATCACAGCTCTGCTGACATATCACAGCACATCCCCTGCCTCTCATGTACCAGGCGAGAAAGCACACTGTGTGTAGATTTGAGAAGGACATTGATTTAGATTTATAAAGGTGCTGTGTGTCTTTTACAGACTTGAGCAACAATGGAATGGCTCATAAACAGTTGCGATGCTAAACGCGGAGAGAGTCCAGACGTATCAGTCAAAATATATCTGAGTAATAGCTCAGATAAGTTGAATTCCTTCTGTATCTTTCCTCCCATATAACATTCCCTCACAAGGCGAGCCGCCAATTTTTATGTTTTTACAACAGACAGACATTGGGAGTTTCAGTTGTCACTCCTATAAAAACTCATTTTATCTTTTGGCCAGATTTAAGAGCGCTTGTATTTCAAAGATAATCCCCTGAAGTAATATCTCTCACCGCACATCACTTGAGAACTGTTGTTGTTCAGTCGACCCTTAGTGGTAAGACTCTGTTCTGGACCTCAGAGCGTCCTCACGCTGTGTTGATCTACTGGAAAAGGTCACCCACATGGACATCAGCACTTCTACTCGAATGAACTTTCACCACTAGCTTTACTGTGTAGGCATAGACAGTCACACATTATGTTCCTAAACGTAGAGTCTAGCCAGCAAAGAACATTAGGCTGCACAATTATGCTTCCTTATGAAAATTTGAAAATTAGGTATACCTAATTTTGGCCAAATTCAAAAGCAGCATCACATGTATCCTTTGTGAATTAGGCAATCCCAATGCATTGTGACATGCTTGGTGAAAAAATGAATCCTAAATGGTGGAGTAGTCAAGAGAAATAATGACTGTAATATATACATACATACTGTATATATATATATATATATATATATATTACATAAAGCACTGATATTTAGCGCATTATATACGGTATATATACAATTTTTACTTTTATATTTATATATTAATTTGTGTATTATATAATTTATATTGTTTTTTTATAATTTTTTTATTTATCGGTTTTTATTTTATTTACATATGTATACACACACACAAATCTTGACTATAAATATATATAAATATATCAATTTTTTTTGTTAATTTGTTCATGAATTTTTAATTAATTAATTTTTAATTAATTCAATTTAATAAATGTAATTTATATATTTATAATTTTATATAGGCTATAATTTAATTTAGTGTGTGTGTGTATATATATACAGTGTATATATATATGTTTATATATATATATATATATATATATATATATATATAATATGCGTTGTAACATGCTTACTGAAAGAAAGGTGTGTGATGAGTCAACAAAAATCTTGAATAGTTGCTAAAAAAACTTAGTGGAACAGGGCTACATAAACTCAATAGGAACAGATATATTATAATGTCAGGAGACACACCACACACACAAATGTCACGATAGGGTATGGTAACTCTTCAGTCTACTGTGGTGACAGTGCAGTCCATGGATGGACATTTCCATTGTGTGAAACTGAGGGGTTGTACTGTTGTTTCAGTATTAGTTTACTGTGGGCATGTTTATTTGTGTAATAAATAACCCTCAGGGTTCAATTTGTGATTCTTATCAGCTTGATACAATCACACAGGTTTTTGCACTTCTCATGCAAACACAGGCCATACAAACATTTGTATACACTGAGCATAATGTGGGAGTAGAATTAATAAGGGGAAAACATACACATGGAAAACCCATGAAATATGCATGTAGTACACTGTGTTCATGGAAATTACATCCAATAAGCCATCGACTTTAGTTTGGGTTTTGACAGCACAACAGCAGTAGATTTTTTTTTTTTTTTTTTTTTTTAAGTTCAAGTTATAATGCTACCAATGACACAGAACATCCCATAATTATAATGCTTTATTCACAAGAAGTCTGGAACAGCAGAAAGTACGATAAATTCCCCAGTAGATTTCTTGTTCTCTTTTGTTGTTTTTATTTTTGTTTCTACTCCCTCTCTCTCTACTCTAGGAAAATGAGCAGAAGATAGTTGAGAGATGTCTGGTTTATGACTCTGAAGAACAAGGGAGTTTTTGGAGAGACAGGCACGGGGCTGTCCCGGTCTGACAGAAGAACGGCAAGAGAAGTGTCTTACATTCCATGCTTCTGAGACACAAGTATTAAAGTATTAACACTTCTTTTCAAAGACATTTTAAGCACAATTTATTTATTTATTAGAAAGCAAGATTAATTATTGATTTCTATCTTAGTGTTTTTATAATTTTTTCAGGCTTTTAAAACTACAGGTAGTTTTTTTTTTTTGATTTACCGTATACTCTTATTAAGTGCACATTCTTCTTCATCATGTTCTCTTTATTATTATTGTTAGGAAAGGCCCCTGATGGGTTTTCCTCTGACTGAGTAAAACACTTGTCCTCCGCCCACAGTCTAACCTCCCTCAGTCTCTTTCTGTTTCAGCTCCGGCGTGAAGTGCGTGATGCTCTCGTCTCCCTCGATTACATTGTCATCAGTTCTGCACACCTTGAAAACCGTAACCACCCACTGTTATGAATGTCACCTCTGAAATACCCTGTCACTGAATCAAGCTTAAACACCCACATATTTCTGGACAAAAAAGTTCAGTTCTGAAAAACTCAGCGTTGCCTGACTGCGTAGAGCTAATAACAGTAACGCGTCTCATATGAGCCGAGCCAGCGGCATTCAGAATGAGGATGAGAAAGCTGAGATGATTTTGAGAAACACCTCTGTATTTTCTTCTGAATTCTGAATTAATTTCTTTTTGTGTAGCCAGACAGTAGTGACATTCCATTAAAATAATTTCTTAGAACCTGAAAAATTTGATTATAATTTTTTCAGAAGGGTGGTTTTGGTCTGTTAGTTAAGATCATGTGTGTATGTAAATTCAGGGTGGTTGGGACACTTTTTCCAAGTCATCTCATATACTGTATATAGATAATGTTGTGCTTCTCTGGATTAATCTTAGTCTATACACTGTAAAAAAATTCTAACCTCCCTAACTCAAAATTTTCTAGTGACTGATAACATCTAAATTTTTCAATTGGCCCAAGTGAAATTCTGTAAATTATAAAATTAAATTTACAGATTTTCACTTAGGCCAATTGAAATTAAAAACTGATAACATATCAGTCACTAGAAAATTTTGAGTTAGGGAGGTTAGAAATTTTTTACAGTGTATTTTTATTTTTCCATGTTAGTTTTACAGAAATCAGCTGGCTTATTAAAGATGTATCTGTTAAAATAACTGGAAAAGTGTTATTATCTTGAACGTCAATGCTTCTGATTAGAGAAATGTATGCGATTATATTTCCAAAAATTCAATATGATAATCTTGGCTTTGTGTCACCAAAAAAAGATATCATTCTTTTTACTGATAAAATATGTGGCAAACAAAAACTTTGTACTTTAAGGGAAAGTACAAAGTCGTGTCTAACAGAAGTAAATCTCTTTGTCTAAACATGTAGGATATACATAAATCCACTGATGTTTTTATACTTAAACTTCAAGCCTTTGGCTTTAGTGCTGCTGTGAGGTGCATCTGGGATCCAGGCTGCCATAATAATCAGCAGGGAATGTTGTGGGAATTCCCCCTATCTGTTACTTTGGAATGTCTTATTGGTCTGGCATAATATTTGGGCCTGTAAAAAGAGAATGTTCAAAGAAAGAAAGAGTGAGAATGAAAAGGCTTTAAGTCAAAGCCAAGGACAGATGTTGTACTTTACCAGAGAATATAGTCTAAAACCTTTCAAAGCTGTTTGTTTGTCCTCTTTCGGTTTTATTAATCTCTCAGATCGTTTGCATCTCCTTATGTATCTCCTTATGTATCTTTTAAAAAATGTATGTTTTTATGTTTTAAAAATGAAAAAACATAAATTTTTAAAAAGCATTTTGTATAGTCTACCTAAGTATTAATTCCAGTCAAATTTCCATTTGCGTCACAGTGATACATTTCCAGTCCAGATGGTGAATGAGCAGGGAGAGCGGGTCGTACTGACAGTAAGTTATTAATAATAAACAGTTTAAGCAAAGATCAGCCAATGTGTCATGTGACATGTCCTTATGTCATGTCCTTATTATCCTTATTAATGGATAAGACTGTGTCAGCGTATGAGAAATCAGTTTTTCCAACTGAGCTGGATGTTAAGTCAAGTAAATAAATAAATAAATAAATATAGCCTATAAAGGGGGTTGTAACAATATAGATTAGCAGAAAATTTATTTACATTTACATCTATTTAATTTTCTCATATGTTTATGGCCATTTTGTAAATTAATTTCCATCTATATTTATATTGTCCAAAATATTTATATTTATTAACCCAAAATGCATTTAAAAAAAATAAATTCTAGCATTTGAAGGTTTAAGCAGAATACATTTTTTAATTACAAACATGTTTCCTTAAGCAAAGAGATATTTATATACTGTGTATAAAGTGTACCTATAACTCTGCTAATTTGTTAACTGTGACAAAAGTATGAAATAAAACTGTTTTTTTTTCAACATAAACATCTGACTTTGTCTCATAAATATCCCACAGCTCTCATAACGTGACGTTGTAGTCGTTTGATGTTTTGAGTAAGCCTGCGTGAGTAAAAAGTAACAGTAAAAAGCTGGGGTGCATTTCTCACTCTGACTAAGTAATCTAGTGTCACCCACTTGCCAGTATTTCCAGAGGTAGTCTTAGAACCAGTGAATCACATTCGGGAACCAAAAAAAAAAAAAAAAAAAGAAGGAGTCAGACAGAAGTTTTGTTTCCTTTTGACAACGTCCTCCATTTCCTTGGCCCAATCCCACTGCGCCCTGCCCCCTCCTTGGTGGAGTTCAACTGGTGGGCTGTGCTGAGAAAGTCACTGCTGAGTAACACAAACTGTGACACTGCTGGCCAGGTGATATCACTCATATGCTCTACAGTAGTGTAAATAAACTGAGAGACCCTTATACAAACACTGCCTGTGAATGAAGGGCTCATCCCTTATTTTTAGTAGCTAACAGGCTCAAAACTATTAAAGGGACAGTTCAGCCAAATCATGAAAAATTCTGTCCTCGTGTTGTTCCAAACTTGACTTCCCTTTTCCCCCCCATATAAATGTTGTATGGGTCCCATGTTGTTTTGAACTCCACTGACTTTCATTGTGTGAACAAAAACACAATCGAATCATTCTTCAAAATATCAGAACAAAGTCAGGTTTGGAACAACATGAGGGTGAATAAATAATGACAGAATGTATATTTCTGGGTGAACTATCCTTTTAACGATTCTCTTCTTTTTGATTCCAACTAATGTCTAAGATGATTTTCGAATGTGTACCCCCTGGTAATTCTGTTGTAATAAAAAAATTATACACCCAAAAATGCTGTTAGTTTACTGTTGTGCAGAAATGTGATTAAGATTATGTTAATTTTAACATATCCTAAAATATCCCCCGCCCCCCACCCCACTCCCCCTTTTCTAAGGCCTCATAGTGGTTGAGAACCACTGGTATGGACGACTTTACAGCTAACAGCATAGACTAAATGCCACAAAACTCCATTTGGGATTTTATGGCGTATTTAAGGAAAACCTCATGGTAATCAACACAAAGAGGAAGTGGTCAGACCTAGTGAAAGAGCAGTTGCTGATGTTTAGCGACTGGCTTTAATTATTAACTTCCTCAGTCCCACCACATGGCAACACTCCGAAGACCAAACAGGGCCTTGTCCGTTGGCTTGTTCAGTGTTTCCTGACAAAAGCAGGGATTGTATGGGCTGTGGGTGATGGGAGACTGTTGTGGACTTCCTCTGGACACCGGCACAGGGCAGGGCTAGATAAGCAGACCTTTGTTTGTTGGACCGTGTTGAAGAATTTTCAGGGAAAGCCCCCTAGTCTTGGTTTGTCTCAGCAAAAAATAATGAGGGCGTATTTGTTTGTGAAAGGGGTCTGTCAGAAACATGTACAACAAAGTTTGAATGACCTGATTCATGCACAGTTGGTTAAGTGTAGAATGGCAACTTCCTTTTCAGTCTGGTTATTCTTTATTGCACATGTGATGAAAGTCACACTGTTGTAAGTCAGATTGTTGTTTGACTTTTAACACTGTTTTCTCAATTTTGGGGTCAATGCTATCTCCCTAAAGACTGATTTGTTTCACTGCAAAGCTTTGCTTCGACTTTCAAGATCTGATGCGTCAGCAGCAGGCTCATTTGACGAAAACATTAACTAATAGGATCAATATTGCAGGAAAGATCTTTCTACAGCAGCCAAGGATGTGGACACCTCTTATTATTCGTTTGTTACTGCCAAAGTTTTCTCTACTAGGTATTCAGATCAGATTTTGCCACACCAAGGGTAAAAACATAAGCTGATATTATGTCTGGCATACATTTATATATATATATATATATATATATATATATATATATATAAACAATTAGACTACTTGTTTAACCTTTTTTATATTTTTGACAGAAGTCTCTTATGCTCACCACGGCTGCATTTATTTGATAAAAAAAAAAAAAAAAACAGTAATATTGTAAAATATAATATTTTATTATATTTTAAAATGTAATTTATTCCTGTGATGGTAAAGCTGAATTTTCAGCATCATTACTCCAGTCTTCAGTGTCACATGATCCTTCGGAAATCATTCTAATTTGCTGATTTGGTGCTCAAAAACATTTCTTATTATTATCAATGTTGAAAACAGTAGTGCTGCTTAATACATTTTTTTCAGGATTCTTTGATGAATAGAAAGTTCAAAAGAGCATTTGTTTGAAATAGAATTTTATAAATAATGTAGGCCTACACGTTTTTTTTATTGTCAATTTTGATCAATTTAACCCATCTTTTCTGAATGAAACTAGGTATTTTCGTGCCATACATGCACATCCACTTGTTCTGTTTATGAAACATTGTGCATTTAATTGTGATTCAGAAAAGATGTTAATCAGACACCATGATTAAAGTCAATGAAAAATGCATCAGCGTAGGTCTCAATGAATAATGCAGAGAAACAGAATACTTTGATATGATAATAATAGGTCAAAATGTCAATTCGGGTCTGAAACTGTCTTTTTTTAAACTATGGATTAAATGCCCTTAAAAACATTTCAGTAAAAAAATGTTTCGTCTTATATTTAGTAGCAAAAAAAAAGAAAAAAGTTGAGTTTTTAGAAACTTTCCACTCAAAAATTTGAGAGGTGGTAACTTTACTAGAATAAATGACTTTAAATCTGTACTGTAGCTCTTTCTTATTGTGATACTTCATCTAAAAATGAAAATTGTTTTGTTCATGTCATTCCAAACGTATACAATTTTCAATTGAATATTTATATTAACAGTTAATACTGACTGTGATTATTAATCTTCAGAAATGCCCCAAAAAAAGCCAATTCTTTTCAACAAACGATTCACAATTCTGAACGAACTCATTACCAAATCTTGTGTTCTTACATTTAAAATGACATGAGGGCAAATTAGTATTCAAAGTATTAAATTTTGGATGCAGCGTATAACAACACTGCTTGGAGGTTGGTACACATAACAGCCACTCAAAGCAGCCTATCAACATAGCAACACCCTAGCAACCACCCAAAACACCATTGTAAAACTGGTAATCATTTGGTGGCAAACACTATACTTTTTCAGTTTCAGTTCTGTACTGCGACGATCTACTAGTTGATTTATGAAAGAGAGAGAGTCCATCTATATGAAAACACGGTTTATGCATGGTTTTCCCCTCTCAAAGGTCTTGCCTTTTCATCTGTCTCCACCGTTTGTATTTTCTGCTTGTCAGCACTTTTCAAACTCCACTAGTTTATTGATACATCTCCAGACATGTCCAGGCATGCTAGAACTCGTTGACCAGTGCACGTCTGTCATTTATTTCCAACTTCCTCACAAATGTCCCTATATGTTTCGCATGACTAACAACAAAAAGATTAGAGGGGTAAATTTGGGGGTGGACCATGTGTGGAAAGTCTGTTTGACATTACGCATATTTTCATAATTATGAACAACAATTTTTCCATTAGATATAAAGTATTTGTCAGTGATATTCTTTGAGATCATTCTCACAAGAGTTATTGAGTTGTTCTTTCTGAAATAGCTGACTGACATTGCTGGAATTGGTTTAGTGAGTCAGAGAATCAGCACAGAGGAACGTTTGATGAGCTGCTTGTGTCTGAATGTGACTGCAGCCCTCCTTTTCCTCTTGATTGCAGTGGAAACAGATGGTTCTGCCTGATGCAGCCCACTGGCAACCAGAGATCAGCACCTTTTCGCTCTCAAATACAAGAGATCATTTGCGATGCAGCTCCATATCACTATGGGAAATACAAAAATAACATATAGCAAAACATTTACCAAACAAAAAAATTTATGTTACTGGTAAAATGAATTTGATTACCCATGACTACGAACATTGGCCATAATTGTTGATAAGCCAATCAGGCTACAGCAGAGAGTTGAAATAAAAGGCTTTCCATGACTACAAGCAAGTTTGTGGCAGATATCCAGGTTATTCAAAGCACTGTGTGAATGATTGCCTGGCTTGCGGGGCATTGTTTAGTGTGCCTGCCCATGTAGGCCATTTTGACAATAATTTACGGGATTGCTCTTTGCTTAGAGATGCACTCGCAACAGTGAGCATGGACCACTTAGTGACAACATTGTGAAGAGACTCCCTCATTGGAATACGACAATAATCATATTTTATTGAGCTCCTAAACGGGTAAGGAATTAAGGTAACTCATCATTGATTCGTGACGATACCGAATTCTACACTTAACAAACATTTTGTTATTTTTTTTACATTTTTATAGATGTTTTTGGCAGTCATATTATCACTTAAGATTGACTTTACTGTTTTTATGTTGTGGGTCCCAGAGACTCCAATGATGTAAAGGTAAAAATAATATTGGTAATTTTGGAATTCTACCAATTGTTTTCTCTTTAAATTATTTAAAAATGGTCCTCTAACCTATTTAAGTTCCTTTGACAGCCGTTTTTGAAGCTTTAACCCACACAAATTAGGCATTAACTTATTTAGAAACGGCGTTGTTAAATAATATAGTGGCAATGTTTCTGTTTGGTGTCAATTTACCAAAACCTATTAGAAAAAAAATACAGTAAAATTGATTTTTAAAAAGTCATCTTTTCTGAGACACATATTTTTGTAATATTTTATATGTAGGACGTGATGAATGTTATCAAGGTGAAATAAAATGTTTAATCCATTCTGACAAAATGTTTAAATGCCAGGAAGTATCACACTGATACGTAAATATATTTGTATTAAATATATTGTACACTCTCAGAAAAAAAGGTACAAAAGCTGTCACTGGGACAGTACCCTTCAAAAGGGTTCTAATATGTACCATTTAGGTACTAATATGGACACGTTTGGTACCAATATGTACCTTTGAGGGACTTATATGCACTCTTTAGGTACAAAGGTGTACCTTTTGAAAAGGTACCGCCACAGTGACAGCTTTTGTACCTTTTTTTCTGAGAGTGTAACACAATTAAGACAATATGTGCTCCTTTGAGTAACTTTGAAGTTCATGTTGAACATCTCTGACTCAAGAGTGATTTTACCTTGTTCATTCTTGCTGCTCATGGCGTGGAAGCTGACGGTAAGGATGTGCTCATTAAATGATTTTATCAGAGGATGTAGAACTTGATGTTATTTTCTAGTGACTCAGAAATGAAAGACTCATTTGTACTCTCTCTTCTACCCATACCTGTACTTTCACATGTTTCATCTCCTTACTTGCTGTAACTCTTCTACATGAGTGTAGAGTAGTAAACTGTGGTGTGTGTATATGTTTTGGCACATAGATTATTATCACTCAAGAGTGGTGTGGAGGCAAAGACTGTGGAAAGGCAGAAGAGCAGAGAACCGAACCTGAGGTGTGGTACTCCGTTGACTCAGTCTGAGGACTCTAACAACATTTCATTGTACAGAAAGGTGGGAACTTCCCTGACGGTGCTGATCAAAAGGTGTTTCATACATTAAAAAGCACCTCATTCTCTTAAATAAGCTCTTCGGGTTGGCTTCCATGAAAAACCTTAAACCTGATGCAATAGTAATGGTTTTCAATTGTTATCATCTGCAGTTGATCTGGATCTGGATGTGTCTCGAAAACCATCCCTTTGATTCTGGGCCATTAAATCATTAACAATTACAATTTATATCCTCTTTATTATACCATGAGAATATAAACCTCAGCAAAAGAGATTCATAAAAATTAATTCATGTTTTTTTTGATTAGCATCTCAAGGGCCTTTTTTCAGTCATGAAATGTGTCATTTTATTGGGCATATCTAACATTCGCAAAAAAATCCAACAAAAACCAAAAAAAATTTGTGTGTGTGTTTGCAAGTAGATCAGTTCCAAACAGTAGTTTGATGGTATTTGGTCCATTTTTTCCTTCATGAACAACTTCAGGTCATTGATTTTTGCAAAAACATTCAAATTTAGCTCTTTGGCTTGACTGTTTTACAATATGAGCTTTTAATCTACTCTTCTTAGGATTATTCATGTGTTTTTAGAAACACGTTTGGTTGAATTCCAGCTGACTACATTGTTTTTCTTATGTTGAAATTGTGACTCGTCATATTGTCATATTGTCGCTCTCAATTCCTTAGTCTGGCCTTTTTATTGGCCTACTGTAAACACCTTTTGAAGTGATTTTGTTGGACACGAATTCATAGGGCCTGGGACAAAATTGTAATGTTGGACCCCAGCCCCCATACACTCATAAACATTGATTTGTCCCCCCTAGTCACGGGGTCTGACAATGATCCTGGTAGTTCCCCCTGATGTCAGCTCTGGCCAGACACCATTTATAAGAAAGAATAACAATACAAAGAGTACATACTTCCCATACCAATGGATTTATGAGGGCCAAATCCCTGAGTAGTGGTTTGTCCTATATCTATTAAATCTCAAATGCCTTTAAATTTGATCTATATAAATGTTTTTTGACCAAGGAAATTATTTAATTTAGAAACCTGTGTCTTTGAGGAAGCTATGGTAATTAGCATTCAGTTTGTGTTACTGGGAAAGGCCCTTAGTCTCACACTGTGAGATTTCAATAAATGAACTTGCATGACCTCTTTTACAGAGTTTACCTTCCTGTAAGTTCACATCTTTTTCAACAAATACATGGGTAATTCTCAAGAACTGATGTCTTTTGTGCCTCAACTTTCTACAGATATAATGAACAGGATACTGAACTTGACACTCTAATGCCCAAGAATGTTCAAAATCACTTTTTGAACAAGGCTATATCGATACAATGTGATTTGTCTCCTCGCAGATTTCTTCATCATGGCCAATCAGCCTTTACCGCTGTCACAGGAGACTTTAGCTCAGTTCAATCGCTCCCTGACCACAGAACCAGGTACCTCAGGGCCTCCAAGGAGACGTCTGGGCTCCATCTCCACCCGCCGAAGCTCCAAAGACCAATCTAAGGACCAGCCCCACCACAGACCCCTGTTCCTCAGGGGCATGACGGGTCTCTCGTCAGAGTCATCGTTCCTGAGCCCCAACGTCAGCACTTCTCACATCTCCATCGGCAAGCGGTTCTCTTTCGCCGGCTGGCACCAGGGAGGAAGAGTGAGCTTCTCTGGACTCTACCTTCCCCAACCCATCCAAGAAGTCTATGTGGAGAACACCTACAGAATGGGACCAGAACCAGGGTGCCACTTCAGCGCCAGCAGGACCCAGCAGATATTACAGGCCACTTTGGATAGTTATTTGGAAGGTGTGAGTTACAGTCCTGACAGTTGTAGCCAACTGTGTCAGATGTTAGCAGATCTAGTTCTCAGTAAGCTAAAAGATGTCAATCCGCCACGATATAAACTTGTGTGCCAGGTGGTGGTTGGGCAGAATGATAAACAAGGTATAAGGGTGGCCAGCTGTGGCCTGATCAACCCCAACACTGACAACTACACATCTGCTGTTTTCCAAAATCACTCACTGTTTGCTGTGGCTATGGTACATGGTATGTACTTTGAATGAAAGTTAAATCAACATCTCTTATTTCGTGTGTTTTCAAAGATATTCAAAAAATTCAGTGTTTTCAAAAAAATTCAAAGATATGAAATAAATACTGGTCATAATATTAAGCTATTTTTAATGTTTTTGAAAGAAGTCTCTTATGCTTGCTTACCAAGGCTGCATTCAAAACACAGCAAAACAGTACAATACTGTCAACTCCAGAATTATTGGCACCCTTGGTAAATAGGTGGCAGTGAAAATAAATCTGTATCGTTTATCCTTTTGATATTTCATTTAAAAAAAATCACAAAATTCTAACCTTTCATTGAAGTAAAACAATTGAAATTGGGGGGGAACTCACATTATGAAATAAATGTTTTTCTCCAATGCATGTTGGGCACAATTATTGATACCCCTAAAAATTCCAATGACTAAAATATCTCTGAAGTATATTCCAATTCCAATATTATTATTATTATTTATTTATTTTTAGCACACCAGGATGACTAGGAGCATGATATTGTCTAGCCATGACTTCCTGTTGCACAAGAGTATAAATATGAGGAAACACAAAGGCCAAATTCCCTTAATCGTTCATCACGAGTAAAACCAAAGAATATAGTTCTGATGTGCAGCAAAAGATTGTTGAGCTTCACTAAATAGAAAGTGGCAGTAAGAGAATAGCTAAAGCATTTAAAATCCCCATTTCCACCATCAGGGCGATAATTAAGAAGTTCCAATCAACTAAAGAGGTTACAAATCTGCCTGGAAGAGGACATGTGTCTATGTTGTCTTAATGCAAGGTGAGGAGGAGAGTTTGAATGGCCAAAGACTCTCCAAGGAACACAGCTGAAGAATTGCAGAGATTAGTTGAGTCTTGGGGTCAGAAAGTCAGAAAGCCAGCAAACCCACCAGATGGGATAAAAAAAAAAAAAAAAAGTTGCCCACGGTTAAATATACAGCTGAATATTTAATGTTGTGGGTCTATTTTTTTGCTGGAGGTCCTGGACATCTTGTTCAGATTCATGGTATCATGGATTCTTGCAAATGCGAACAGATAAATCAAAACCTGACCGCCTCTGCTAGAAATCTTATGATGGGCCGTGGTTGGATCTTCCATCAGGACAATGATCCAAAACAATCAATCAATTTCAACACTAAAATGTGTCACTGAACACAAAATGAAGCTTGTGCCATGGCCATCCCAACCCCCTGACCTGAACCCTATAGAAAATGAGTGGACTGAACTGAAGAGAAGCACCAACATCAAGCTAGGAATCTAAAGGATCTGGAAATGGAAGGAATGATCTCTGATCCATAGTCAGGTTCTCTCCAAACTCATCAGGCATTATAGAAGAAAAGTCACAGCTGTTATCTTGGGAAAAGGACATTGCAATAATTGGGTGCCAATATTTGTGGCCAACATGAACTAGAGAAAAATATTTCATAATGACATTTTTATATATACGATTTGTTTTATATATTTGTTTTTCCTTTTAAAACTGGAAAAAAGTAATCATGAGAGACAGAACATTTATATTTTCAATAAACTTTATTCCCCCCCACTCTCCCAATACATAAAAAGTGATCATACTGAACATTTCCCAGTGTTGACACCATACAATGTTACATCAATAAATAAAAAACTATAAATAAAAAAATAAATAGAACACGTGCCACAATTAATTAATAATACTAGTTAGGATTTGTCTGAGAGAGTAATGGCTTTCACAATGTTGGTATTCTAAACACATCACTTACAGCCAAGGTCACAGTTTTGAGGACATTATGATTACTTATGATGGAGCATGTCAAGTAAACAAAGCTGGAGGCACACTGAGTACATAGTCTTTTTTTCCCCTCAAGTACAGACATTAGGGATATAATAACTTTTAAGAGCAAAAAGCTTATATCAGGTGTGTATTTGTAGTGTTTCTTCCCCCACTCCTGCCTAATTTGCTTGGAAAACCGAATATGAAGACTACATAAAGCCCGTCTCATTTCCTTTGTGACTCAAGCTTGAGATTCAGGGCCATTATTGCACAGAGGAATCCATCAGAAAGGCACTTTAGTCACTCCCACTCCTAACTGCTCCTCCATGAATTACAGTTCCACCTCACCTATTCACCTCTGCCATCTTTAAAACTAAACTCATTAAAAGAATAACCATTTGGTGTCCGTCGCTCTTCTAGTTTGTGTACCATTTAGTGAAATAAAAGTCTTAAAAAAAAAAAAAGGCCAAGTGATCGAGCATAAAAAGCCAAGCCCATCTTGCGCAGTGCTTGAGACACTGCGAGCAAAAGCAAGACGCTTAAGAACCCTGTGAATTTTATGCCATCTGCACTTCAGTCCAGCTAAAAATCGAAATAAAATGAACGGGCTCAAATTTTGGTTGTGCACACTGTGAGTCAAGCTGGTAGTGTGATACTGTTGGTGTAGGCTCAGTTGCAAAAAAAAAAAAAAAAAGATAGTGCACCATAGTTCAAAGAGGCCAGCCGATGACCAAGGACAGGAGATCTTCGTGGCAACGTGGAAGCTTCCCCTGATTTTCTTTGTCATAGTCCTTTTTTGCTTCCCAAATTGAAGCGGTAAGCAGCAAATTGTAATACGAAGCAGAACAGCGGTTCCGCGGGGTTCATTTATGCGTTGGTGTAGTGCTGGAGAAGCTGCACCACGTAATGAAGCCGCTGCCGGAGCTCCGGAGCACAGCCCCATTCAGATAGCATGTTCAGAGGGTAGGAATAAGAGACGCGCTCCTTGCTGATGTACGTCAGCAGGTACAAAGAGTCTGAGGTCTTGCTCAGGATTATCTTCGTGTGGTCTGTGTAAAAGTTAACCTGGGAAAGAGAGCAGAAGCAGAGGGAAACGTTATGAACTGCATCAGCCGAGCAAGGTCAGTCATTCAATTTGGGTCAGTGGCCAAATCGTCAATGTTTCATCTGTCGTTCCTGCACAATCAGAGACTCACCTGTAGGGTTCGGTTGTCAAAGAGCATGACTAAGGCGTGATCAGTCTTGATCCACTGCAGCAGTAATGGAGAAGAGCTTGGAGGTGGCTGGTTCTCACCATTGACATCTCCACCCTACAAAAGTGAAAACTTATTTTAAAAACTAAGACTTTATATAAATAGCTTTATTTTATACAGATTAATGATTTAAAATAGGATTTATATTTAAAATCATTTAAACATTTTATTTTTGTATTATTTTTTTATATAATACAATATGGTTAAAAGGTTAGTGCTGAACTTTAGTGCTGAAGTTTAATTGAAAAATATGTTATATATTTTTTTTTTTATATTTTCATTTAAACTGTTATCTTAGATTATCTTACAATTCAAATGTTTCAATTATGGACCAATTTATGGACTTACCTCCATAAGATTCTGCTCCATGTAGTTAGCCATCAAATCCACTATGTGTTTTTGATTCTGGAGCTTCTCTGGTAAAGCGTCAGCTGGAAAGCTAAAGTGTTTGTTGTTTGTCAGACAGTAATGTACAGTCCTGCAGAAGAATAAAAAATAAAGGAGAATTAGAATTTCACAAGTAAAAGTAAAGCTTAAAACATTTGGTCGACTTTGTAAAGGCTAAAGCACTCTATGTGGGTCAATCAAAGCTCAGTCCAAAATGCCAAACTGGAGGCTCATCAGAGAACAGAAAGCAAGCTAGCTGACGTACCTCCGCTGATCACACAGGCTCAGATGAGTGCCTTCGTTGAAGAGTACGCCGACGTTTTGATTGGAGAGTTGGTAACCGAAGCCGTATTTGTTGGAGTAGTCGACCCACTTGGTTACCCAGATAAAAGGCTTGGTTTTGGAAAGGCAGGGTGGGTTTTTTGAAGCTGGAAGAGGGAAGGACAATATTTGAGTACATGATCAATGGCCTAAGAGTAAACCTTGAAAATGGCCATTGCTTAAGCACCTCGGTGTGAACAGAGTGTGGGAACAAACCTGTCGGCATGGAAGACAAGCAGCTGTTAAGAACCTTCATGGCAGATTCGGCTACAGCAGCAGGGGTAGGGATATCGTCACAAGCTGAGGGGGAAAAGGAAATACATTTATTTACAGGCAGAAACAAAACAGTACACAAAAAATATATAATTATAAAAAAATACATAATTTTTTTTGTTGTGTCTTGGTTATATATTATATGCATGTAAACTGTTATTCAAACATTTGTTCATGTTTTTGAAAGAAGTCTCTAAAGTTCTCCAAGGCTGCAACTATTTGATTAAATACAATGAAAACATTAATATTGTGAAATATTACTACAATTTAAAATAAGAATTTGATTTTTTAAAGAGCATTTAAATGCAAATTTATTCATGTGATGGCAAAACTACATTTTCAGCATCATTACTCCAGTCCTTAGTGTGACACGATCCTTCTAACATGCTGATTTGGTGCACAAGAAGCATTCATTATCAATGTTGAAAACAGTTTTGTTTTTAAGAATAGAAAGTTCACCTGACCCTAAACTTTTGGTTGGTAGTGTAAATATAAAAGAGAGGTATAACTTAAGTGCCAGCCAAATATATGAAGTGTAAAAATGACAAGTCATCTTGCTGCTAAACTCAGCAAAGAAATAAAAATGAATTAGGGCACGATGTTTTTGGACAAACTTGTTTTTAATGGCTGCCACTGAAAGCCTGAGGGGTTGAGTCTAAAATAAAATAGGCCTCACACATGCACATCCAAAACTATTTACTGCTGTATGTCTGGGCAAATCAGCTGCCTTACCATCAGTGCTGCTGGCGACGGTCCCTTTGAAGGAGCGCGATGCAGACTTCCGGGACTCCTCCTCGGCCGGGGTGTCCAGAGGGCCAGAGCTTGCCAGTTGAACCGTGGGAGAAGTGGCCTAAGAGGAAGTCACAATGTTTTTACAATCATAAGTACTTCCTTGTACTTAGTTATAAGCAATTATCATGCGCAGTGGACACTCATTTTCCAATCTTGTGTCTCAAGCTTAAAATATCTATTTGTCATGTGATTAATATGTGGGTTTGGTTTTGTAATTTTGGGTTTGGTCAGTACGGAGCTATTTTTGAGACATTCAGCACAATAGGTGGACTACTGTACTCATTCATCTACAGCGGCTTTCAAAAAACGTCCCCACAGAGCCCACTTTAGCTATGGTGCAAAACTGCATACACACTGACGCAGCTTTCTACGACAGTCATGAGTCAGCCGCGGAGCGTAGACGCTATTAATACGCACTAATGCGCATAACTGCGACATGCATTATTACCTCATTCACTCCCATTGTCTTGTAGCTCATCTGCCGACCGATGGAGTGTTTCACCATGCCTGACACCAGTTTAGAAATGTCATCTTTCTCCTCACAAGGGGTCTTTTCAACAGCTGCAATGACAATTTTAGGTCAATAACAGAAACTAAGGTTTCATTCCAAACCAGTGTTACTGTTAACTAAAACTATTAATGTTTTCAGTAATAGAAATAAAAATATAAATATGTGATGAACTTAAACTTAAATTAGAAATGTCGGCTTGGCAATTTACTAAATACAAAAAATTTTAATAATCTGGAAACAAAAAATGCAAGCCAATAAAGATAATAGTATGAAAATAATATTAAAATAACACTGTCCCAAACATCTCAAATAGAAAGAGTGGTTCGAATAGGTACATACCTTTTGATTTTTTCTTGCCAAAGAAGCTTTTAGCCATCTTGGTGAAGAACTTCTTAGCAGGGCTGGGTGGATTAAGCTCAGGCACCATCACACAGCTGCTGGTAGGGAGTTTTTCTGGAGTGAAGCCCTGAGGGAGAGAGAAAAAAAACAGATTAGAGGACTGCAGAATTAAAATAAGGAACTGGTTAAGAAGAGTAAACACTTAAACTGCTCTTTATAATCAAGTTAAAAGGAAAAGGTTTAATTGCATTTGGACACAGATGAATGATTACAAACCTTTGTGAAATACTCGTGGGCCAGTATTTGATCCAGCGTAAGGCGGTCACAGGGGTTTTTCTGAAGGACTGCGGAGATCAGCTTCTGTGCAGCTGGAGTGAGGGATGGGGGAAGGCTGTATCTCACTTCCTTAATACACTTGTAGGTCTCTTTCAAGTCTAAGGTTTCAAATGGTGGATTCCCACATAGGAGTGTGTACCTAAATAGACAGGAAAAGAGCTTGTCATCCAGGCTGTCACATCTGATGCAACATAAATCAAGTAGGGACTTTCCATAATATAAACAGTATATTAACATTAGACAACACCGGAAATTTCCAATCTTTTGGGTCAGACCTAAAAATAAAAAAATTAAAAAAAATTCCCCCCTGAGATTGTAAGTTAATATTTTAATTATTTAGGAACACATTTGGATGTTCTAGGTTCTCTGATGACCAATTAATGGTCATGTGATATGCAGGTAAACAAATGAAAAGTGCATTTTATTTTATTGTTTTTATTTTAAAAATGAACCCCCTGCAATTTGGGATTCCCTGGTCTGCAAAATAACCATAAAACGGTCTAGAGTAGACTTGAAAAAGACTTACATTACACAACCCAGCGACCAAACATCTGACTCCGTCCCATGGCCTTGTCGGTTAAGGACCTCTGGTGCCAGGTAGTTTGGAGTCCCGCAGATGGTCCTGCAAAAAGAGCATTTTATGTCAGCACACTGATCATGTGCATTTCTATGAAAGTTATTGAGGATAAAAGGCAAGCAAACTCACTTCTTCCTCTGCTCGACTGTCTCCAGCTTTGCTGCAAGCCCGAAATCTCCTAATCTCAAATCCATGTTTTCATTCACAAAAAAATTACCTGAAAAAACAAGTTATAGCACCATCAAACCAACTGAACTCATGGATGTCATACTAGGATTAAAACAGCAGGCTAAAAAGAGTCAAAAAACAATACCTAGTTTGAGGTCTCTATGGAGGATGCCTTTGTTGTGGAGGTATTTGAGCGCAGATATGATCTGTCTGAGGTAGTAACGGACTTCTGGATCTGTCAGTGTATGTCTTGCTTTCCAAATGTGTGCCAGAGACTGAAAATATGAAGCACAGGATTAGAATCAGTGCCTTGTTTTCACCAAATGTGAACATTAGAGGTCTGTCCTTAGTAAAGCAGCTCACCTTTCTACTGCAGAGTTCAAGGAAGATGTAAATGTTGTCTTGGTCCTCAAAATGATGGGAAAACTTCACCACATGCTTGTGTTGGAGGCTTTTGTGGAGCTCGATTTCATTAATGATCTGCGGGACAAAACCAATGAATATAAATATTAAAGGAGGAAGCTGGAAATATGACGATACACACGTGCACTCGGTTATTATCCATTTACCTTCTCTCTCTGGTGTGGCTTCGAGACTCTGCTTTGAGGAATAACTTTCACAGCATACATCTTGTTGTTGGCAAGATCCGTCATCTCATAACATCGTGCAAAACCACCCTAGAAACAAAAGCCATTATAAATTAAATCACTCAAAATGTGTACACAGGTGATGATTAAATGCAGACCCCTGTTCAACAGTCTCAACACTCAATGACTGTAAGCAACTAACTAGTTTTTCAGACAAAGACAATATCTTTGGAGATTACCAGCATGTTTGAACGTTTGACTGATGTCAAGAATGCTGTCTAGGCAGCCAGCTTTTATGGTGTTCAATATGTACCGACCAGTATTTGCAACCTGGAATTGATTTTAAGGGGCATTTTTACCCTTTGCACCATATATAAACAGCGTGTCATCCATTTAGCAAATGCTTGAATAGAAACAGAATTATGGTTATCATCTATAAAAAAAAAAAAAAAAAAAAGCACAACATGTTCTCTGTTAGATTTTTTTTTTTAAATTAGTTAGTTTAAGTTAAACACAGCTCTCCAACATCAAGGTCAACAATTTTTGTAGCTGCTGAATATTTTTATTTTGCGGGAGATTGTACCAATTAGACTATCAGTAGACCAATAAAGTGGTCATTAGTAAACCAGCTGTCATGTCGGATTCATTTTAAATCTGCAGAAAACATCCGGTTTCCTTTCTTTTCTTTTTTTTTTAAGAAAACAAACATGCAAAGATCTTTTTTAAACAATTTGTTCACCTCCACGTTTCAAATATCTCGGGTAATTTTTGCACAATCCCTAGTTAATTTCTGACCCTGGTCCAAACACATGTACAAAGGAATGACGTATTCTTTTCCCACTAGACCATCCTTACAGCATCGCACCATGATGCGGCACTTTAAAAACTAGGATTGATGATGAGACTTCTAATAATCAATCGTCTAATTAAAATAATAAGAGCCTTGTTTTGGAAACATGAGACGGAAACTGACAGTGGTCATAGGTTCCACTGATCATAAGCAATGCAGCATCATTTTCATTGATGCATTAATTCATTCAGTCATTCATCTTTCCCTGACATCGGATCATGTCTGGAATCCTATTAAAAATCCAGTCAATTCAATAATTGCAAACAGTGTCTTTGCATAAAACCATATGTATTTGATCAAAATTGGAAGACAGTGTTGTCCTATAACCAGCAGGTAGGTTCTAGAATCACAGACAGGGCGGGTTGCGGTCCAGTGGTTCTGGTGCACCCATGAACAGCTCCCAAAACCAGCCGAGCACGCAAGAGACTGACACATTGCGCACCGTGCGACCACGTTAGAGCAGCAGCATATCAGGAAACGCGACACGAGACAGTAACAAATGGCATCATTTATTCAAACGCTCTGATGTATGGAGTAAATATAAAAGAGTGGTACCTTTCCCAAAAGCTTTCCTTTACAGTACGATCTTCCAGACTTCGCGTCAACCACCACCTGCGCGACCTCCGTCTTAACGTGCTCTGATTTACTCCGGTTCGGCTTGGCGGGCGGTTGAACCGCTTGAGACGGTTTGAACAAATCCGGATTCATCATTTTACAGGAAAGACGCTGCGCTGTGGTAAAACGAGCAGGATCCATTCATTGATATAGATCCTTCGCTTTAGAAAATAACCTCCTTTATGTGAAGTCCCAAAGTCTGGCCAAGTTCTCTAGTCCTGTGAATCAAACATGCCCGGACGCCGGAGTCAAGCAGTATATAAACTGTTCGTGACGTCATGGGCACAGGCGGGGCCGAAAGACGGCGACGTCTGGAAAGAATCAACGTCATTGGCTGGTGAAGATTCAATCAAAGATCAGAGAGACGCATATGAAAGTGCTGGAGAAAAGTGAATGAAAACCTGAGAACACATCATCCAATCACGGTTGACGTGATTATGGATCTCTGGATGACTTGCACTGGATGGTTTATTAAAAGTGTTTCTGTTTTCCTCTGTTTAGGGTTTTTGTATAAAACGACATGCCGATAAAGGTTTTTTTTTTTGTAGTTTTTTTAGCATTATCGATTTAACTGTATACTACTGGTGAAGTGTGTGGATTAATTAATAATTTCGTGTCATTCTGCGTGGAAACAAAATACACATATGGCCGCCGTGAGTGTTTTTATCATGTAACATTCAGAGTTGAAAGCAGACATATGCAAAACAATTGAACAATTGAACTGCATACACACAGGCTATTTTTTTTTCACGAGGATGAAGCCAAATTACGTCATTGTGGAATATACTGAACTGATCTAAAAAACTCGTGGTTTCATGCGCCCCCTTGTGCCTTGACATCTATGGTGCCTTGATAAGTAAACTACTACGTTTTTTTTTTTTTTTTTTTTAGTTTTATTCAACTACTGCTATAACTGAATGCCTTTCTTTAGCTTTGTTCATATAAGGGATCTGCTGGAACGTCATAAGTGATTACTTTGTTTTCCAATTTTAGAACCCCTGCTCTAGAAAAGCAGTCTGAGATCATATTAAAATTATAGTCAACAAATATACTGGTTTCCTTTCTATCATATCCAGTTTATTTTATTTTAATGTGCCCCGTCTGATTGCACAACCTATTCATGCATCATATTAATATTTATTGGATGACAGCAATATTTCGTCATACTGTCTGAACATGGACAGTATGACGAAATATTATTATATTTAATAATATACCCCCCCCCCCTCCCAAAAAAAAAAAAAAAAAAATCAACAACATCAGAAGAGATATTTTGTTTATTTTTTTATTTGAATTTTTTCCACTTTTTAGGTATATGGTCCTAACTGCAGGAATAATATTGAATGATAATCCTCTGAACATTTGTTGATAGGAATTACAATGGGGATGAAAACACATCAAAAACATTGTTCTTTAACAGCCGCATTTAACAAGAACAAAGTACAAAAATGCATAAAGTAATAAAGTGGAATGGCATGTGTGCAGCAGCTGAATTGGTGTGAATGTGGAAGCAGATCAATAAGTTGGCTTAGAAGTCAAGATCATCTGCTTTGACCTTCTTCTCCTGAGACTCAACCCAGGCCTTGTTGATAGTGCGTTTCATCTCATCATCTCCATCGGTGTAGATCTTCTTCAGTACGCTCATCAGCCCCTCGCTTGGATCAGCGTTCTCATTCGAGCTGGGTTTGCTGAAACAGGTATGTTACCATTTTATGACTTATAAACATAATTTGCAGAACCAGATTTGGTGCAATGCTAACTAACTCTGGTAGTCTGCAGTCAAATATTTTTTCTTCTCATATTAAAATAATAATAAACATAACTCATGATTACAAATGCATTATTTTTATTTTATTTTGGATCATATTAATTTACATTATAATATGCATAAATCTGCACCATTCAATTTAAAATCTTGTTTTCAAATTAAAAAAGGAAGACGAATAGAGAATGAAAGTGTGCGCATTTGACTCACTCTTTCTCCTTAGACAGTTTTTCTACTTGTGTCAAGCATTCCCATTTTTTTGCTGACTTCTTCTTGCACATGACAAGGACCATGTCTGTTTTTATCTGTAAACAAATAAATTGTCAAGCCTTTTTATCTATACAATTTTAACCAATTTAGCAACAGAATATACAATAACATTAAGCAAGTGACAAACCTTTTTACTACTCTCTGCAACAATAATGGGAAATAAAAGGTTGTTGACTGTCATTTGATGGTTCTTCCCATCCAGATCTTTGACTAGAACGTTAAAACCTCTGTAAAAACACGAGAGCAGTGGTTACACTTATTGACCATTAAGAACACCATGATGCAAAAAGATTTTCACCCTCTTAACCTAGTAAATACATTTTGTCACATGACCATATATCTAGAAAAGACTATCATTTACAGGTGCCTGCAACTGAGAGATAAACGAGCAAACAGTAGCTAACGTAACTTTATGCTGAACTTGTAAAAATTCACTTTGTCAAAGCAAATTTATGCACGTCTATTATATATAACATAAAAATAAAATATAAATCATACTTTTTAAAGAATTTCTCTCTCACTCTCACTCTCCCCGACTTTGAATTTTGAATAAATAAATACTGGACACAATAAGAAATAAGAAATTTGGGCAACACTGAACAATACCGTTTCATTTGTGAATATTAGTTAACTAGATTAGTTAACATGAACTAAAAACACTTCTTTCTAAACACTAATTTCATAATTTACTAATATATTTGTCAAATTAAAAGTTGTGTTGCATTAAATAATGCACTGTAAACTAACAAACAAACCATGAACAATTAAAATTTCTAACTAATTTTAATAAAGATGGTTTTTTTTTTACATTGCTCATTGTTAGTTCATCTTAGGTAATGCATTTACTTATTTTAAAAAAATTTGACCTTATTGTAAAGTGTTGCCGAAATATATGTCCATGGTATTACCATAATAAAAATGATAACACAAACCAAAATTCAGCAATATTTAATAAAAGACCACACCTCTCTGTGAAGTTAGCCTCAACATTTTCAGCTGGAATACTTTGCACTCCTTTTAGTGTGATGTAGATTTTCACGAACTTGTCAGATTGGTCCCATCCTAAAATAGAGACAAACGACATGTGTAGCCTATTAGACAATGTGTACCACGGTGGAATAGCCTATACTAAACCTATTATCATGAGGTATGAACGCACCAAAATTGTTGATTTTGACTGTGTATCCTTTGAGAGTTGTTTCAGTTTTGTCTCCAGAGTCTTTCTTGGCTTGCTGCAGTTTCTGCTCTCGTTGTTTTTGTGCCAGCTCTTTCTCTATTTTCTTGTGCTCTTGCGTCAAGACGTCCCGCACGCGCTGTCGTTCACATTTCTCTATCAGATTCGTGATCTCTTTCAAATCACTCTCAAGACCGGCGATCTAGAGACAAAAAGTCACATCTGATATCAAGCTCATGGTGTTAACATGTTCATTACAGGACAGGTGAGTTCAGCAGCTGTCAACTCACTGCCTAGTAATATTTAATTCACCCAACATGTATATTATCGCATAAGATATCATAGTAAAACATGGGTTTCATTCACATTTATGAGTTCATTTATGCCACTGCATAAGGGCGCTTACAGTGCAATACAGAACAAACCTAGCAGACCGCTATATTCTCACTACATGCCATTACAATGACCACAACACTGAAAAACAGCATATTATACCAGTTCATTGATGTCCATCGCTGTCCTGGAGAAACTATCCACAACAATTTTATCGAAGTTATGAAAATGATCTTTGCTTTCAATTCGTCAACGTGTGTCCACTAGTGTGCATGAAGCGCTGTTTCTTTCTAGAAAGATTCTTGCTTCCGCGTTATGTCAATTCAAAATAAAAGTCCTTAATTACAAAATAATTCCAACAAAACCAAATACTATTAATCAAATTATAGTTACTTTATAAATTACATTACTGCAAACTTATTACATCATCTATCAGGTAAAAAAAAAAAAAAAAAAGTACTTAAAATTGTGTGTGTGTCTATATCTATCTATCTATCTACATATATATATGTGTGTCAATGTCACTTTTATTTATACAGCACCATTAAAACAACACGTTGACCAATGTGCTTTACATCATCTCAGTAAAAAGACATAAGACAATAGTAATACAATTGTGTGTACAAATATATATATATATATATACATACACACACACATATATATGCCCATTGTGCATATATAAAATAAACAGTTTATCAATCACAAAATATTATTTAGCTAAAATGTTCTAATTTACTGTTGCTTAATGTAAGGTGTTAATCTGTAAATGCACAGATTAGTGAATACATTTTCATAGAAACATGCAATAAATTATTTACTTTGTATTGTTGATAGGTTAAATATTTTCCTCTTTTTGTAAAACTAAATTATTTTTAAGTGTGACACCAAACAAAGAGCAAAAGTAATCCACAATAAGGTTAGATACATAAAACCTGAAAAGAGCACACCATTTTTTTTTCAAAAACTGCAAATAAATCACAAAACACAAAAGTAGCACATTACACTTTTTTTATTGTATTTACAATAACATAACTTATATTAGATTTGCCACCAGTCCATCAATCTGAATCAATTTAGCAGAAAAGAAAATTCCAAAATTTGAGCAGGTGCTTTCTGTGTCTTTGCACTTTTGTAAGAATTTCTTCTCTTCTAATGGCATAACAAACTAAAGCTCAAGTTCATTCATAGATTGTAAAGCTTATAAATTGAATGACTAGGTTGTACGAATGACCACTTCAATCCCATGGTTGATCACCACATTGATCTCTGTATTCCAGACATTTGGTTGTGGTCCGCTAAATGGCGAAAAACAATTCGGCTAAGACGCCACCTGCGCTTCACCCCACGTGGACGGGATGTCATCACACACCTGTTGCGAATGCGCACGGGACAACTGTCTCGAGGAAGTGCGGCTATTTCTTTATCAGCTATCTCCTAAATACAGAAACATGAAGACATGCCCATTATTATTATTAGTTTTAGAACATTATTTTGACATTTCATTCATTGCATCAAGTCAAAATAAAGGTTAATGACTTTGTCAATGAGTTATTTAGCATACAATTATTTATTTTTGCAGGATTTTAAAGGCTGTAAGCCAATCATGTAACTAAAAAACTGAGTATAAACTAGAACTGAAGTGAAACAGCAAGACTTTGAATATACCTGTAGCTCTTTTGGCAAAATAGTATTCTTCCTAATGGCATTGATGCGCAGTCTCGTATCTGCATATTCAAATGCCATTTGTCTTCTTTTCACATCCCGTACCATCCTCCAGTCAACATAGTAGCTCCTGACCTGCTCCACCACTCCAAGTGAACTTCTGTAGGCCTGAAGGACATCAGATGAGATGTTATGGTAACACTTTACAATAAGGTCAGGTTTGTTAACATTAGTTATTTATTGTATTAACTAACATGAACAATATTTGTTACAGTATTTCTTAATCTGATAATGTCAGTTAAGTCAAATCCAGCTGTTCATTGATGTGCATGTTAGTTTAGGGTTCATTAACTCAACAAATATAACAATTTTAATAATGTATTAGTAAATGCTGAAATTAACATTAGCTAAGATTAATAAATGCTATAGAAGTATTGTTAATTCTTAGTTCACGTTAACTAAAAAATAACGAAACCTTATTGTAAAGCGTTATATTTTACCTTTGTAGAATCATTTTAAAAGGTCTTACATTTGTAGATTGATTTTCAGGTCTTACAAAACCCCTAACAACTTATAAAAA
Organism: Rutilus rutilus; assembly: GCF_951802725.1. NCBI lineage: Eukaryota > Metazoa > Chordata > Actinopteri > Cypriniformes > Leuciscidae > Rutilus > Rutilus rutilus. The sequence goes on from NC_140214.1 coordinate 16,209,759, forward strand.
TACAAATGGCTAAAAATGAATCTTTCTGACAGACGTAACGTTAAACTACAAATGTCACCAGCATCTCTTGGTCTAACATTACAGTGTCCAACGGGATCACAATTGAAATTCAACACCATCAAAACGCAAATACAATGCATTAAAAGTCCTTACAGACTTTGCATTTACACATTATAATTTTTACAGTAAATTTACCTGTCTACAAACCGGCAAGGACGACTGCAGAAACCCCATCCCCGTGCCGAGGATCTTCCATGCCGCCGCCATGTTGATCCAGCACTGACTGAACTCGATGGTGGTTTGCAGGTTGAAAACTGAGTTTGGTTTATGATTACTGCCATCTACTGGTCATAATAATGTTCATCCAAGCATTTAAGTATTGTTATCGCTCTTAAAAAGCAGTAAACCATTTGCAAAAAAAGAAAAAGGAAAAGAAAAAAGAGACTTAGTCGTTACAGGACACAGCTGAAAATGTCGACAACTGCCTTTGTCTGCAAGGTTGTCATCATGGCGATTCATATATATTGCGATTCATTATGGTAAAGTCCAGAATTGTAGATCTGAGCATCTAGATCACCAGCCATGAAAATAGTGGTGTAGGAAAACGGATCCACATGACACAATAATCAGAAAACAATTCAGGAAGTACGAAGAGCAGTACTAACCTACAGTTTAAAAATGGCTTGTGTGTAATTGCGGTACACAGCCAGATAGTGGCAGTATTAGTTCAACAACACTAGGGGGGTTTCAATCCTTTAGTTGACACGGACCTCCAAATATGATCATTCTCATGCGAAGGACCCGCAATCTATGTAGTTCATTGTAAAAATGCCCAATTTGTACTGTTAAAAAAAGTAGCCTAATATTAATAATGTCATTAATTATTTAAATCCCCGCTGGGGGGAAACCCCCCTAAAATCAGCCTACGTTGATTGGCTGGTTTCAGAGGGCGTTTGGACACTACTTTGTATCTTTTTTATTTATTTTAATTGTATTTTTTGCTGACCAGACTGGGAGACCAGCTAAACCAACTGAACACCAGCTTGGCCAGGCTGGAAGACCATCTTAAACCAGCTACTTCCAGCTTAAACCAACTAAGACCAACCAACCATCCTAGGCTGGTTTTAGCAGTTTTTTTAATCTGCTAGTTTCATTATTATTATTATTTTATTGAAGGCTACATTGTTTTTTTTTTTCCTAAACATTTCCACAGACCCCACCCCCCAGCACTCCCTTGCGGCCCCCTGTGGGTTCCTGAACCACACTCTGAAAACCCTAAACAAGAAAAGACGCAATTTGACAAAATCTATAAGATCTATAAGTCTTTGTAATATAGGTTACATATGCATTTAAAGCAGTAGTTCTCAACCTTTTTTACTTCAAAGCCATTGAAGTAAACATTGTCCTCAACAATATTCCAAAGCCCTTGCCTAGTTTTATTTTAATTTATGGGCAATCATAGTGTCTGTAAATAACAAAAAAGTTGCTAAAATAATTCTAACTAAATTAATTTAAAAAAGCAAGATTCTTGAAGTTTTAGGAGTTGTATGTTCTTTCCACTTTTTTGAATTTACTAATGAAGTTGGTTACTTTTTAAAATTGTATTTATGTTCGTTATCTACCAGATAAGGACTAAGGACTACTCAATTTCTACCCATTAAAATATTTTAGAGCTTAACAATTTTTTTTATTAATTTACATGACTTTTCCAGATCTGATTTCTAACGCTTATAAAAAATCCAGGTTTTCCAATTCTGTCTGAATCCCCAGACAACCGATGATTTAAGGCACATATGCCCTATTCAGCTAGCAGCCAGGGCTTCTTTAAAGGGATAGTTCACCCGAAAAATGAAAATTCTGTCATTAATTACTCACCCTCACGTCGGTCCAATCCCGTAAGACTTTCATTCATCTTCGGAACACCAATGAAGATCTTTTTAATGAAATCTGAGAGCTTTCTGTCTCTCCATTGACAGCCTATGCAACTACCACTTTAAAGCCCCAGAAAAGTATAAAGACATCATTAAAGTAATCCCTGTGACTCCAGCGGTTTAACCTCAATTTTATGAAGCGACATGAGTGGTCTGTTTGTGCAAAAAAACATTGCAAAATATTAATCTTCAACGTGTGTTCATGCAACAACATCTGCTTTCGCGTCAACGCAACACACATGCGTCGTGGTGCTCTCGTGAAAGCACGTTGGAAATTAATATTTTGTAAATAAATTGGTAAATTGTGGGGGGTTTTTTCCTGCAAACAAACACTTGAGCGCCTAATATACTTGAGGTTAAACCACTGGAGTTACATGGATTACTTTCATGATGTCTTTCCTACCTTTCTGGGCCTCAAAAGTGGTAGTTGCGTAAACTGTCAATGGAGGAACAGAAAGCTCTCACATTTCAATAAAAAGGAATTCATTTGTGTTAAGAAGATGAACAAAAGTCTTACGGATTTGGACCGATGAAGGTGAGTAATTAATGACAGAATTTTCATTTTTGGGTGAACTAACCCTTTAATTTGAACCTATCTCAGGATGACCTGTCAGTAACCTGTCATGCATCATTGACTAATAATTTTTATTCAATAGCGACCTTTTGCATCAGTTGGCTGAACTTGGTACACGTTGGTCTTCACAAATAACATTTTCAGGAGTGAAAATGCAATGGACACATGAACATCCTGCATAGAAACCTTTGACACATTTTGAGGTCACCTGCATCATGATCCTACACCTGCACTGTGCACAAGCTCTCTAACAGACAACTGTCTGATTGTAATGCAGACTGGTTGTACAAATAGCGAATCTGGGCACGTTTAGACAGCAATTTTGTTGAGCATATAATAGGCCAACAAACTATAAGAATAAACAGAGGAGAGAGTGAAACTTCTGTTTTAAAATTCCTCCCTCGCAGCTTGATGTCAGAGGTAAGTTTGCTCATTTTGTGTCTGCTGATATTTTTTCTTTTCATACTTAATGAGGTTTACATGCCATTTCTTATGCTCATCTATACCAGTCTGTCATTGCCACAGAATAAATCCCCCATTAAAACAATGCAACCGAAAAGAAGGAAAAAAAGCAGACGACAACAAAATAGCAACCAACAAACAGCTCCTTATGTGCTTCTCTGCATGACATTGGTTAGAGTTCAACCCCAAGGCATTCATAAAAAACTGTTCTAGTAAATTCCTCTTGAATTTCCCAAGCAATCAGCCTTTGTTAAAAGATACTGGGAGATGTGTTCTGAGAAAAATACTAACATATGTCAAATTGCACAACTTTATAAAGAAGATCAGTCATGTAAATTAAAGTGGAGTACAGATCTTGCAGGGGTCGCCAGGTGAAAAAGATGTACTATGGAATGTATTAAAAATGTACTTGAGTATGTTTTTAGTACAATACAAATTTACTATGCATTCGTTTTTTAACCCATTTAAGCATGCAACTAACTAAACTCTAAAGCAGGGGTGTCCAAACTCAGTCCTGGAGGGCCACTGTCCTGCAGAGTTTAGCTCCAACCCCAATTAACCAGATAATCAGACCTTGATTATCTGGTTCAGGTGTGTTTAATTGGGGTTGGAGCTAAACTCTGCAGGACAGTGGCCCTCCAGGACTGAGTTTGGACACCCCTGCTCTAAAGGCTCATGTTATTTATGATCAATTTCTGTACAAGAAGACAAACCTACAAAGAGGTTTTGACAACTTTGAATTGAAACGGGAGATTACGTAATTTGGTGATATTTAATTCATGAGCCTTTTCTGGATGTTTACTCAGAAATATACCTGGCAACTTTAGTGACACTGAACAAAAAAATCCTCATCTGAATCTTTGCATCAGTTTCTATGGGAGTTTTTAAATGTGATATGTGCCCATCGGTCACTAAAATTACCATCATGAAATCATTTTTACATTTTAATACACTTTAAAGAGCTCCACACGAAACATTGTGCAAATAATTATATCTCTGGGCATGCGGGCATTAATGCTGTTATTCTAAAAACTCCACAGCACAGTTGTGTATTTTAAACTCACCAATATGAAGCAGAATGCCACACTGTGATGTGCATGTGCTGCTCTTCTGAAGCTGAATCTAATATCTGCAACTCTGCTCTTCTGAATATTTCTGAAGCGTAGGCTTCAAACACTATTTATTAAATTTCCTGCCTGTCCCAAGCCACTTGAAACCCCACTAGTTGAAATCTAATGAGAGCAATGCTTTCTAAAAACAAGATTCGTTCTGCGCTTTGTTCTTTAAAAAATGAAACATACTGAAGTGAAGAGCTTCACTTCATCACTTCAATATTCATATTCAGACATTCCAGGCTGATCCCCACTGGAGTCTGAAAATGAGAAACAAAACTGAACCTGGCATGATATGAAACCAAATGAGTTTGAGAATGACATTTTGTTGCTGTTTAAAGGGATATTTCACCGCTGGAAAGATTAATGTGTATTTAAATTGGGTCATTTATGTAGTAGAAATGTGAAATTATTTTAGAAGTTGAGAAAAGCCAGAAAATGTATTTTAGGCTTATGTGGATGAAAGACAACAACTCCCAGAATGCACTTGCTTCGCTGCCCTACGAGGCCACTCCCAAGCCACGCCCACCGGTTACAGAGGGCAGTATCGGAAGAAATGATAGAACTAGGCTACTAGTTGACTCGAAACTGAAAATACGCCGTTTTATTGTGAGATCCCACCCATATGGGCGGGTTCAGAGATCAGTGAGTGGAAAGCAAGTCTGTATTGAATTATAAAGGATTTTGAAAGTTATTTTAATTTTACATACCAATTTTAAAGGTATGATGTACAGAACAGCTGATGGACAAGAATTGTAAAGTTAATTACTCAACATTCACAGTTTGCTATATGTGACAAACATTTAGTTTTAGATTATGAATGAATTATGTATTGAATTCAGATGTTGGTATTATTATTATTTTTTTTTTTCACAAAGTAATTTTTTGTTTTGTTTAGGCTACTTCTGTGTTATGTCTCTGACTTGAATGCGTGACATGCCGTAATAATAAATGCCTTAGAGGTACGAGTTTCCCATGGTGCACTTGAAGGCAACATCGTTCAGAAAGTTCCCACAAATTTCACTTGACGATGTTCCACACGTGTGGAGACGCATCTGAGCTCTTTACCATATGTGGTAACAGGTGATTTGCATAAGTATTGTTTGGTTTCCAAGACCTAGCGTTCTGGACCAGTGGCCTTGAAAGTTTATTTAGATTTTTTCATGTTTTTTTAAGTTTTCAAGCAAAATTATGGTTAGAGAGTGGCAAAAACATTATAATTTGTTTAACACTTTATTTCGATTGTCCTTTATTCCACTAACTAGGCCTATAAAAAACTTTGCAACTGTCATCAGTTATTAGAGTATTGACTGTCTGCTTAATATCTGCTACACCTTATTTTGATGGTCTCCCAAAAGACATTTTACTGACTATAAGTAACTTTGCGACTATATGTAAACTTATTCTACTAACCCGAACCCTGACCTAAATATCTACAACAGTCAGTCTACTAATACATACTATAATGAGAGGAAGTTGACATGTAGTTGCAAAGTTACTTATAGTTAATAGAATGTCTAAAGTGGACAATTAAAATAGAGTGTAACCTTTGGGTAACTAGGCTATATTTAAGAAGCTCAGAATTTTTGACAAAATGAATAGCATATGAATATGAATGCAGTTTCTCTAACATTTCCATTGCGCTTACTATAGTTTCAGGCAGCCTTCCAGCTATGAGGTAAAGTCCTTTTTGGACTTGAGGTCAAGGCCTTCCTGAATTATGGAATGTACTGCATTGCTCCCTTAGGACCGTGTCAATCAAATAACTGGGGACTTGGGACTACCCCTTGCCGAACGAGTCTATATTTTGTCGGAAGCCCCTGTTCCTCTGTCTCTCCATGGGTCAGTTCATGTTTTTATCTACCTTATATACTCGGGTCCTTCTGTTCAACAGATGCTGAGGCCAATGTATAGAAAAAAGAGAATCCATCCATCCTGAAGTCTCATTTAATTTCATCATCAATTTCAGTAAACAAACAAGGGCTCTTAGAATGACTCCCAGCAGTGTCATTTTTACTGAACATTCAACCTCTAATCTTAGCACAGAAGCACAACTAGTATTTGATTAATGTTTTGTCCTCGATGCATGTCTGGTTTTGACATTATTAAGAAATAGAGACATCAGAGGGAATGAACTTCGCACGGCCAACCATCACAATCAGAGCGATCCCGCTTTCCAAACTTAACTGTTAATCCCATCAAACACAGCACATGGACGTTTATGATGAGTCAGATCCAAAATGAAATATAAAATGATAACTGGGACTTTATTCCTCTTTAGAGTTTTTTTTTTACACGGCCATCTGTGAATTCATTCAACGGGACCACCAAGGTTAACAGGAAGTGTGCTCTCAGGGCATCCTTTACCCTTTTCCACTCAGTGGAGCGGAGTCACCCAACACAATACCGTAGTAGAGTCTGTAAACTTTAAGAAAGCTTCTTTTATTGAGTCGGGTAATTGAGAATGGTCTGCAGAGAGAGAAAAAACCCTGACATGTGCATGTCAGCATGTGTTTCTGACCTGTTTAACCATTTAACTAAGAGGATAAATTGAATCTATAGACGTTTTTTGAGAGCTGCCATTAGAGGCGAGATTGCATGACTGATTTCCTCATGCCATGGTGCATTATTTTCAACAGTACATCTAAACTATGTGGATGTATGGAGTTGTGGACAGCTGAAGTGTAGTGTTTCTGCACCCACCTGAGTGGGTGGGTAGAGGATATCTAATTTAGCATGGAGAATGTGACTGGTGAAGTACTTTAGTTCATTTGATTAGACTTCTGGAAACATTTCACACATGATCTTGAATTATATCAATCCTCTGGCTGCAATGCTTTTTTAAGAAAACTTTAAGCTAGAGTGAGAGGTCATTTATTAATGTAAAAGCAATAAACTTTCACTTTAACTCTTTCCCCGCCAGCGTTTTTGAAAAAAGTTGCCAGCCACAGCCGACATTTTTGATCATTTTCACAAAAGTTTTATGGCTCCAGAATATTTTCTGAATACCTGAACATGCAATATGTCAAAAGAAAGAACAGACCCTCTGCTTTGAAATAAACAAACAAACAAACAAACCAAAAAAAGTTTTATTCTAGCTTCATACATTCCTTTTTTTATCAACACTTATATGGGTAAGTTTCATAAAAAGCAACATTTTGAGCAAAAAGCTGAGCAAATTTGCGTTTTTGTCAAAGAATAGCCTACGTCTGGATCGGATTCAGAATGATGATAGATGGAGTAGATCGAGTTCATCAACACCCCCAAAGCTTACACCGTCATATAGCTCATATGGGTCGACATTTCATTCAGTAACATTACAGTCTATACCAGAAAATATGGAAATATAGAAAATTTTACTAAGAAATTTACTATTATTTACTGTAATTGTGATACATAGTTTGCTAATGATGCAGACGTTGTGTTCTGTCATCCGGTTTGTATTTCAACAGTATGAAGGTAAGATCTTACAGATTAGTGCACTGTATAACTATGGCTGCATATGAAATCAAAGTTTTTTGAACGCATATTTTTAAAGTAAATTTCACTTATGGAATTAAGTAAACTCTACTTAACTAAGTTAAGTGAAAGTAACAAAGAAAATAAGTCATTTTAACTTAAACTTTTAAGTAAAAGGTTGAGTAATATCTATTTAGTTGAAGTTTCCTTTGCAATACATTTCACTCAAACAATATAACATTGAATTAAACCACACTGTTAAAGTATATGCTTCACTTATAAACATCTAAGTAATTATTACAATGGATATTGTGTGAGCCACTGTATCTAACAATCATAAGTTTTGCTTTAAGTGAACGCAGAGATCTCAAAACTGGGTAGACAATACACAATGACGTAACATTTGATGGATCGTTTTTTGTGTTTTTTGTGTTTGTCATTTTGAGTAGAAAATGAACTCCAAATATCACACAATGGCAAGTTACTAATCCTAACAACAAAAGCAATGATAAAACAGTGTAAATACAGCTGGAAAATCAACCTCATTAATTATTCAAGGCCCAGTGCATGATGGGAACACCAGTATCAGAAAAGTTGAGTTATTTTTATAACGTTGATATTTATGCTTTCATTTCTGCATGCTTGAATTGAGGCTACTAATATAGAATTTACTTAGTTTTTTTTTATTTTATATTCTTGCCTGAACTAACTTTTTCATGTAAATAACATTGTTTTTTTTCTGTAGTATTTACTTCACCACAAAATCATTTTTATCAGTGTAGTAGGCGAAATGCATGTGAAAAGTATGTCAGAATTCACAGTACTCATAAAATATTAGGCAAAAAGTACCCGGATAACACTTCTTCCGGCAAGATTCTGAAGTGTGCATGCAATGGACACTTTACTGTCCCATGAGGCCACGGAAGAGGATTTGTGAATGGCGGTGACGCTGTGTTAAGGGCAACTTATAGCGAATGTAGTATGTCCAGATTAAATTCTTCACACATACTACCGGTACTTTTTTAATGGTCGTGAAGTAATTACTTATTCAAAATAAGTACATACTCATGAGAGTATGCAATTTTGGACGCAGCCAATGTGTTTTAACGAATCAATTAATTTAATGGCTCAATGATTAACTCATAAACTTGTCACTTGTTGCCATGTATTCGTGCAACCTATCAAAGAAAAGTCTGTCTGGAACGAAAAACAAAAACAAAAAAACAAAGAAAAAACTGAGCAATTCACAAATGGTGAAAAGAACCAGTAGCGCCATATGGGACACTTCTCCCAGAGATTTGACCTCTGCTATACTATAAAGAAAGAATGTATTTTTGGGCCCTGCAGTGCAGGTTGAAATAGAATGCTTCGAGTCAAGTGTCCAGATCACATTATATCTGAAGAGGAAAGAACCTCGGTGGCTAATGAGAAACAGGTGAGAGAAGACGAGCTTTGCTCTCTGGGAGGGAGGTGAGTTATTTTTATGCCTATGGGATACTGTTATCAGTTATATGATATTTTAATGGCCTTTTTTGCTAATAAGTTGGTGTTTTGTGTGGTCTCATTATTAATATTGTGTATGATAGGCTACTTGGTGAAATTCTCCAGGAATACTATATTTTCAGATTTTTACAAAATGGTTTGAACCTGTCTAACTAAAAGGCTAATATTCAGGAGCGTTTAACTGTGAGTGTTTAAAGCAGAGTTTAGACATCTCTTTCAGGGTCTATTCTTTCCAACCAATTAAAGGCACAATATGTAAGATTTTTGGATTAACATATACAAAAACCACTATACAATGTTATAGTCTACTGTTTTTGTTGACTTGTACTTACATGATCCCAAATGTTTACATTTGTTACAGTATGCAAGTTGAGGCTGCTTATTCAAAAGGATATAAGAAGGAATGACGACAGTAAAGGGCGAGAGGGGAACAGGACATTTTATGTTGCTGTTTTTACTATGCTTATATGCGGCAGTCGGCTGCAGCCGCTCCTTTTGTTTTGTTGTTTATGTATATTTTACAATTACCTTCTTCCCTGAACTTGAACTTTGTTAATCATACAGGTCAGTTTGTTTGACGAATTACATTTGTGGGGTAACACAGCACTGTTTTACTTGGTCAAACGATCATACTATCAATATGTTTGAGTGTTTTGAAAGTTATGTTATAATGTTACTCTGTTCGTTCGCTCGGTGGCTGGAGGCACATGTTGCAAACTACAGCTGGATTGATAATAGAATATCATAATAAAAGCTGGCTGACATGTGTTGCTAAATGTCCTGCAATTAGTTTTAAATACTGTATGGTAGAGAAAATGCTGAATGCTGAATTACTGTTACTGCAAAAAAAAAAAAAAAAAAAAAAATCTGTTTATGCTATCATAGCCACTAGAAAAAAGTGTTATCTCTTGAGGCAAACATGTTACTTTCAGTAAATCAAGAAACAATACAACTAACCGTGTTAAACATTTTCCTTTCTATTGTTTAGCTGCTCTGAGCTCAGCTCAACTTTCCAATAGGTATGATGCATTTAAGTTATTTTTGGTCTGTCAAACTACTGCTCAGTCATCTATAATGGAACTACATTTGTCAAATGGTAAATAATATTGTGATATTAATTAAGGTTACCTTACTAATTATACAAAAAAAAAAAAATCTGATTATCTTATTATATGGTGTCTACTTTTAAAGTCTTTATTGACATACTTATTGACTGATTGATCGATTTTGTTAATTTTTGCATTTAATGTCTTGCATTTACGTTACCTCTGTATTCATTTTAGGAAGTGAAAGGCTGTCAAAAGCCATGAACCTTATAGAGCAACGAAGCTCTTTTACATTTTTCAGGTTGGGAACATGCTGTCTCGAAGAGTCCTGCAATGGATTTAAAATAAATCAGCCTCACATAGGTCTGATTCAGTGAGATGGTGTGAATGTGAAGAATGCCTTTTGTGCTGAACTTAAAGGTCACCTGCATGCTAGTATGTTTATTGCCATACATATTCCTGCTTTGAGTTACAACAACAATCATCCTTAAGTGTGTTTGTGCGATTAAGGCCATCGGTCAACTTTTGAAGAGCAAATCGTTATTCGTAGGATCACATTTTCTCCCATCGTTAATGCTAACGATGTCTTGGTTCAGTGAGTAAAGAATTGCACAGCAATGTTGGAGCACACCCCATTCGGTTCCTCGTAGCTTCCTGCCATAGCTTTGGAAAGATTTGTTATGTTCCCCGCTTTGGAGACAGGTAGATAGATGAATGGATATGTGTCTCACACGTATAAGTTGGTAGAAGGTTTATTTGCAGAGCTTGAGACCTTATGGCTTTCATTTAACTGTTTTTTTCCCTCTTAGTTCTCTTATGGTGGGGTTGACCTTCAAAACCAGTCTAATAAAACCCAGAAGCATTCCATCTAAATATGTTTAAGTACAGAGATTTTATTTTCGTTGATAGATTTCCTTGCAGCTTGTCTTTCAAGTCTCTGCACCTCTTGTAGACTTCAAAACAAATACGCTGTATTAAGTTTAACTTTCAACAGAAGAGAGATGGGTTGTGGAACAAAATGTACTCCTCTGAGTTTGTCTAACGTGTAGTCTGCTTATAAATTGTGTTTTTATAGCTACAGGTTATTGCTTAGTAATTGTGATCATCATAAACCTCCAGCATAGCAATCAACATCCCCCCCCCCCCCCCCCCCCCACCATTTTTTTTTTATTCTGTGAACATCACGTAGTCTTTATTGAAATATATCCCTGTTTCCTTCATGCACAAACTCTTGCTGAGCCTCTGCCTCATAAAAGGCATGGTAAAAGCCATAAGTCTGCTTCACGCCACGCCACATTTCTGCTGCATTCTTGTACACACAACACTGGTGGCCAAACACATTAATCACACAGATCCTCTTCTCAAATAAACAGAGAGAGTGGTGAAAAATGAGTGACAGATGAAAGTCATATTTCCTTTGTGGGTATCATCTCAATACTAGGGGTGAAAAACTGGAACATAATTCAATAATTCAAAAGGGAACTGCATATATCTGAGTACGTGTCAGGGGGGGACCTCAAACATGTGTATCGCTCAAAGGATAAATGATTTAGAGCTCTCTGGAACATGTAAATCATGCGGTACCCAGAGCTTGACTTACAAACGTATATATATCATTCTCATGCATAGTCCATTGGTATGTAAGTGGTAAATAAATATAGCCACTTCAAAAAAATTATTTTAGTATACTCGTCAATTTTGTATGGTCAGTCATTTTCTTTCTTTTTAAAAAAAAGAAAGAAATTAATACTATAGCAAGGGTGCAATTTTTTTATTTAGAAAATATTTAGCCAGTTACATGCAAAAAAAGCTTTTAATTGTGTTAAGCACACATTATTGGTCAAGAAATTAGCTAAATTTCAGCAAATGCACTTAAAAATATTTTTTGGGGGCAAAATACGGGAAGTTGTGTGTGGAGTGATGAATCACAGTGAAACTCATGGTGATGCTTCAGAGCGGTGTCTTCAAGAATCTGGTGATAAATATAATAAATAAATGCATCTCAACCACAGTGAAGCATGGAGGAAGAGCTATGATTGTGTGTGAGGAGCCTTTTTAGCTGCTGGTATGGGGAGCTACTTCACTGTGAAAAGTAATTTAATGATTTGGAGTACAGGAGAATATTGCAGAATGCCTTGCTTCCCATCAATGAAAAGTTGTTATCTCAGGGAGTGATGATCAGATGTTATTTTTCAACAAGACAATGCTCCTGCCCAAGTTTCAAAGACAACCAAGTGGCTTGAGAACAAGTCCATCAGGCTCATGTTTTGGCCTGGTCAGAGTCCAGATTTGAACCCTATAGCGAATATTGGGTCTCACATTAAACTCATTAATGAAACAACTACTCATGAACTCTTTGAAGGCATTAACATTGAGTGGAACACTGACTCCTGTAAAAGCTGTCTGCAAGTTGAGGAAGGCTATTCCGTGCTAAGTTACTTTATCTACAGTATTTGTGCAAGTTTTGCTAATTTCTTGACCAGATTTGTGATTAAAAACACCATTATAAGACCACTGAATATTTTGCCACTTCTAACTTGGCTCATTTGTTGTTGTTGCTGTTTTGTTTATTTAAAGTTACAGAAGTTTTCTAAAATTAAAATGGATCATTAACTTACTGTGTCTTTTTAAAACAGATATTATATGATTTTAGAAGACTTAAAATATAGCAAATTCCACAGAAGAAAGTCAGTCAGAGTGATGACGGTGAGTACACAATGACAGTATTTATTATTTGGATAACTATCCCTTCAAATCTAATCATCAAAATCAATCAATCAAAAAAGCAAAATATATTGCATAAAGGGGTACATAGATTTTGTGCAAGTATCATTATACATGACTATATACAGACTTAAATTTTACCTTAACTTAAGTCTGCCTTTTTTCCAGGATTCAAACTATAGTACTGCAGTCTGTAAATCAATCGCCCAATAAGCAAAATGGCATGTAATTAAAAACCAGTAGTAACAGTGTTTACTGTGTTTTTCAGGGGTAATTAAAGACATAGACACGGACACAATCACTTACTCAAAGAATCACTGCTGAGTGAGAGGTACTGTAAACTTGCATGACTTTTTTTTTAGCATGCAGCTGGACATTTCCTGACTACAGAACAATTTCTCCCTGTTCTTATTCCCTACATATTCCAACCACATGTAAAATAATCAAAATATATGGAGACAATCAGGTGTGCCAAATAATTTTTTATAGTGTTCAGGCTCTACGTTTAGCCCTTAACAAATTAAACATTGAGTATGTCTGCTTTAGGACTAAAGGGAATATTTTAAGGCATATAATCATGACTTTTTTCAATGACAACATCCTTTGAAAGTGTTCCATGAGGAAGCTACTGTCTGAGGAATAATATACGACAACATTATGTAAAAAGCCAGGCCCCTGCTTCTCTTTAAAAAACATTACACCTGGCCTGAACTCCAGTTTCAGCCCAAGCATTTCACCTCAGTGTAACACAACACCCTGAGATCAACAGATGCCTGGGAAATAATAGCCAAACAACTTTACTGATAATTGCTGTTCCGTTCTACTTAAAATCTTGATTATAGGCTGACAGAAAAATATGTGTGGAGTTTCTCCAAACAAATTAATTTGTTAAATCAATAATAATCAAAGTCGTATGTTTTTGTTAGGGCTGTTGTGCTGAAGTTTATGCATTTGAATATACATTTGTGTACATTTTGTTGACTACATGTTTAGCGTTGAACATTTTTTATAAACGGCACAAAACCAAAAGCTGTAAATAAGATTAGGAATCAATTTCCATTTGTAAAGTTATACAAGTTTTGGAATCAAGAGGAAAGAATTTGTGGAAAGTACACATACAAATATTGCTCTATTGCGCCATGTAGTTTGGTGCTGTATTTATAAGCTCAGGACTATGTTGAATTTGGCTCTACATGCCTGTCAGAAGCTATATATCACAATTCCTGGAAAATAGATTGATTAGCACTGCTACTGTAAGAAAAGCTCTGAAATAAAAAACGCTCATCAAAATTTACCTGCGAGGGATTGTGGTATGCATGGAGCGCTCTTGTTAAGTTTGTATTTAATGAAATAAGTTCCAGACAGTGTTCAACATTACCTCCCTCATTCAGTTCTGTCCTCTATGGTTGAGTTTTGGAGGTAGCCACACCCAGGCTGGCCATTGGCTCAGTGCTGCAATGAGGACATTTAAACAGTTTGAAGGCAGAGAGCTGAAGGACTTCCCGGGACATTGCTGGACAGGAGGGCCCTGAATGCCTAGTGTGAGCTTGTAAACAGGTGCTTGCAGTAATAGGCGTCAGTCAGTGAGCAGGGATACTACTGTGGCAGGGAATATTCTGGGGTAAGGCATCTGCTGCTTCATTATTGCATGTGCATGAACTTCTCACTTTTTTTACAGCCATAAAAATGGCTGTAAAAATTCGATTATTGACATCAAATTATGTTATGGTGGTATGTTTTTTTTAATTTTAAAAGAATTTCCCAGTTCTTGAATATTTAATCTACACTGTAAACATGTTTTTTGACAGATAATCTAAACTTTATGATCAAATCTAAATAACCTAGTACTATTCAAGTAAAAAAAATTTTTAAATGTCTGAATCACATTAAGTAATTTATATTTATTAGTCTAAAAACATAACTAATATAATGCAATCTAAATTTTAAATTTTCTTTTCTGTTTTTGTAATTGCTAAATGTCCATGCTCGGTAAAGAACCATTGCCAAATGTATCCTTTTTAGATAAATATACTGAAAGCATTGACATTGATTCATATTTTGTCATTTGGGACAATAATCTCTGGTTTAAAAGTACAAACAGCTTCATTTAAATAAAAAGTGCTCAATGAAAGCCTTAAAATGACCAGTTGATACATAAATCTTGTACAGCAATGGGGTTCCCAGTCTTGACAAGATAACATATGTGTCCCAATGGACAATGCCTAGTGGAAAAACGTGTTTGAAGTCAGGTGCTTGGCAGCACGGTTTGTAAATGAAAGCCTTTTTTTTAATGGTTTTAAATAATTTAGTTTTTTTTTTTTTACAAATTACTATTTCATATTTATTTAAACATATTTGATATTACTTTGCAATGGGTATTGGTACACTATTTGTCAGTTTTCTTTTGAAACCTTCCTACTTGCCATAACAGAAAAAAATATGGTTGTCATATAAGGCTGTATTTCCTGCTTATTCCATCTGTAAGTTTTTTTTTTCTTTTTCTGAGGCATATGCGTTAACTTAACCTATTCAGACCCCACCTTTACACAAGATCTAAGCAACATCCCCCTCGTCTGCCAGATTAGGAGGAAAGGCTACTGTGTTGGCTTCAGGTATTATCAGAAGCCCAGATCAGATGAACAGCAGATGTTGCACGCAGCCCACTGGAGTTTTACTATATGCTGCCCGCACATTACACATTACAGGCTAACAAAATCAGTTTTGGGCATCTGAAAGATCCTCTAAGGCTGCTGTGGTTTCATTCCCCAGTGGTTCACATACTGAGGAGAGGAAATGAGTCTGTACCTAGACTTAAGCTTAATTGCTTTCAGCTCTCATCAGCTGAAGAGCAAAGGGGAAAATCACTAGTGCTGGATGTTTGCGGCTCACAGTCTGCACTCCTCACCTCTCCGCCTCTTCTGTCTCTGCATCGGTAAGCCCTGAATCTCCTTCCTAATGGTGCAACTGGGGCTCCGCTTCAGATGCAGTGGAACAGACTGTCTTTGTCTTCTTCCTAATGTGTCTCAGGAGAGGAGAGGGCATGGCACGGCACAGTCTGGCTCTCTGTTTTCCCGCCTTATACCTCACTCAATTTATTCCCCTCTCAGAATGTGATTTATGCTGTTCACAGTCTGTTCGTATGCCTTATTGCTTGTAGGTCTTTGCACTTGTAGTTCCTAAAAGCCATGAATGAGTCCCAGTCAAAGCATTGAAAGATTATGTTTTGACTTGGTGTTGAGATCCAAGAGAAAACAGCCAACGGCCACTTAGCTGCCTGCATCTCTTCTATTGAACCAGGCTCTTTTAAGCATCCTTTCCACTATTGCTGTAGCAGGGATTTCATTGGGCACGGCTTGCTGAATTGTTCACTGGGTATAGAAAATAAATGTTCAAACATTACTGTGTCCAATTGGACATCAACTTGTAAAACTCAAGGAGATTCTTGAATGTTCTACACTGCAAAAAAAAAAAAAAAAAAAAAAAAAAAGGCATAAAATAAGACATATCTTTTGAATTATTATTTTTATCATTATGATATTTTTCTAGTTTTAACAGTCTGTTCCTCTATATATATTTATTTTATAAATATATAAAATCATGCATTGGCCAGTTACATGCAAAATGTGGGCAAAAAGTATTTTGTGGTTTTTGCAGTGCGATTTGTATTGTCTGTTCAGTTACTGTGATAGAAACAGAGCATCTTCTTTAGTGTGTTTATGTATGTGCATGCAGACTCAAACATCTCCTCCTGTAGCTGTGGAAGAAGAAAGTTGGCAGGCTTTTCCAGTGTCCTTTCCAAGATAAATAAAAGAGCAAAAAGAAATAAAAGCCTCTGACAGAAAGCAATAAACGAGACCCTCAAAGGGCCTTGCAGCTCTAGCATGTGTGTGGTGTCTGGGCCTGTGATGTGGGCTACGGCAGGACGGTCATGGACCTCACCACTCCATGCTTCAATATTGCACCATCCAATCTAATTAGCATCAGAGAGTCCTTCAGATGATAGAGAGACTCTCCTGCCTGTTTGAGTTCAGTGTTAAGTGTTTAAATATTACCCAGTGAGTCGAGTATTGTTATTTTGATATACCAATTAGAAGGGATAATGCAGAGTTAAATACTTTGTTCCATGTATGAGTCACAGATGTGAATGTCTTTGAATCTAGCCTACATAAAAACACATGTTAAACCAACATTATTCCTCTAAATAGTCACAAATTTCTCAACAGACCGTAACAAACCATTTCATATGAACTGTGTTGCTGATTTGTTATGTGGTTACTGTTATAGGATAATTGTTTTGCTCTGTGTGAACATTTTGTTTGTGCTATTGATGTTGCTTTTTGAAGTTGCTATTTGTATTGAGGTCTACTATTGGACATATACAGTTGGGTTGCATTGACAAGAATATATTGGCTGATCAAGACATTTTGTATTTAGTGAATGATTCATTGCTTTACTTGTTTTTTTAAGGTTATTATTTGGAAATTGATGAACCCAAAATGGCCGTTAGACGTCTTCTCAGACTAATGCAATGGAATAGTTGTCCACATCTGCAAAATAGAATCTGTCAAAAACAACAGCCGCCAGCACTGTTTTCTTCTCAGTTGGTTGATCCGCACGGCATGAGCTCCAGATTTTTCTGTGCTTCTGTTCACATTTCTATCTGGGTCCTGAGGGAGTGCTCTGTCTCCTCATTTCAGCATTTCTGTCATTCCACATCTGCTTCTGGACTTTGATGTGTGTTGATCCGTGTTTATATTTAAGTGCCGCATTTACAAAGATCCTCTTAATTTTCCAAAACAATGAATATGGTGTGGAATAAATAAATGACAAATTCAAAAACGTGGTGCTGAATTTTTAAGCCATTTGTCATGTTCTGTTATTACAGTGTTGTGATTGATAAAAGGACATAATTCAAATCCATAAAGGAAAAGTGCATATAGATATTAATCGGGTGTTGTCACAGGTTATGCAGTGTCAGTGAAACTATCTGGCTGTAAAAGCAGAGTAGATGGCTGTCATTTAAGGTCCTGTAGGCTCACAGGGGCCCTTGCCTTTGCATTGCATAATGGCTAGATATGTCTCATCTTCTACGAGTATTTATGATTTTTGTTTACTCAAGTTCTATATGCTGTCTATCTACAACAATCAGATGCATGTAAATAATATTTCTGATTTATATTTTTATTTTTTATGTATATTTTTATTATATATATATGTAATTTTTAAATAGTTTTATATCAGATTATTTATAGAAGAATGCTGTCATTTATCAAGTAATTTATAAAGATCTGTCGTATACATTTACTTATAATTAACTTAGTATAGTAGTAAAGTATAGTATAAACTATGATCAGTCTTTTAAGAGAAAACCCTTTTTCCACATCAAGATTCCCAGACCACACAAGATTCACATACTTACTGTAAATGAATTACATTAACTTAGGTATGCTGGGGCCCTGCTTTCCGCTGGTGTTCAGGAGAATAAAGTTATTTTAATTCATATTTTAGTTTTAAAGCAAACAAGTCCCTGGTGGCTCTTTTGAAGCATGGGTTTTCTCTTCTGTAAAACATCCTACTTTGCAGAGATGTATTAAAAGGTTTGAATGACATAATTGTCATGGGGATTACATCATTTAGTTTGAAGTGTTCTCTGCTCCCAGAAGCCCTTGTGGTTGTAGATGTGCAATTAATGGTTTTGATGGAATGTGCTTGGCAAACATAAGGTCTGCCCAGTTCCTAGTAGGATCAGACATCTGTAACACTGGCCTTGTAAAACAGATTTCGCTCCATTAAACATAATGTGATGTCTTGTGCATTGATTTTCATGTGTGTAGCATGCAAATCAAGCTCCTTACTGGAAGGTGAGACCGCAAACCATAAGGAAAGTTTGATATTTTGAGAAAGAAATGCTTGTAAATTCAACCACGCAATCATCATAAGATTCTCCAAGAGTTCATGTCTTTTTGCTCTCTTTTAGAAACCATGATTGTTAGATTCAACCGGCTGAAGAGAGGTCTCTTTCTTCTGGGGACGCTTTTTACCTTGTCCCAACTTGTGCTGTCCGAGGAGGTGCTTCCAGCAGAGAAAGAAGTCACATTCAGCCATGTCTACAGGATTGACTCTGGTTGTAAGCAGAGTTCTCAAGTGGGACAACTTTCCCAGGACCAGGCCTCAGAAGGACAGTTAGTCACAGTGGATGGAGAGAATGACATTGTCTTCAAGCACAACATACGGCTACAGCCGGCTGGTTGTGGATGTGCTGACTCTGAGGATTTCAAAGCCCTGTTGTACCGTGTAAATGGCCTGGAGGAGGAGGTCACGTACCTAAAAGGCCAATGCGCTCAGAGCTGCTGCAAAGGAGGGTCAGGTATTAGTATACTAACGATTATTCCCTGATTGTAAGAAACTTAAGATCAAGCTACTTGGATTGACCAAAAATGTATGGCAATTTTATTTAGTTAGCAGTGCATAGTTGAAAGTTTTAGTGCATAATGATAAAAGTGCAAAATGAATTGTCTTATGTGTCTCTTATCACATGCGACACCCCAGCCTTTCTTTCTAATTACATACAGTATCTGTTACTGTAATATAGACTAACTTTGGATGTGATCAGTTACATTAGACCAGAATGATTCGATTAAAAATACTACTACTACAAATAATAGCAGAGATGTATGTCATTTTTAATTTAGAATACAGAATTTTAAGTTAGAATACATTGAATTTTCAAATTTGAATTTAGAATTTTTGAAGGCAGTACCATTAAACTTTATATAACCCCAATGTAGTATGAATATAATCTGGATGTTGTCATAATCATGTGACCAACCAGCCTCAGTTGTCGGGAATTGAAGATCCGATTTATATCCGTGCTGTGGAGACACATTTATGCGGGCAAGTGTACTGTAAATGGAACCGTTTTAACATATCAGATAGCTATCCGATCAGTAAAAACTTATGAAATGACCATGTGGAAACAGGCCCTATTATACCGTGAATTCGGGGAGGAAGGATGCGACTTCAGATGCAGCCATAGATTTATGAACCACCAAGGTCAAATAACTTAATTTCCTGGAATGCCATTACCTTCTGTATTTCTTTGAATTGCAATTCAGTAAATTGAATTCAAAATCAATTTCATTGTTGCAATTATACATTAAATATTCTCTCTATTTTGTTACTCTCTGCTTCGTTCTCCACTTCAGATATAAATGCACTGGTAGTAAGACTTCATATCTTCAATATGTTAAGAGTATTCTCCTCTGCTAGGTGTGGACACCAGCTGCAGTGGGCATGGCACGTACCAGCATGACTCTTGCAGTTGTAAGTGTAACCCAGGCTGGGAGGGTCCAGACTGCTCCATCTCATCCTGCCCTGACGAATGCAATGATAATGGCCGCTGTGTTGACGGACGCTGCGTCTGCTATGAAGGCTACACCGGCCATGACTGCAGCCAGCTCACGTGCCCCAATGACTGCAAAGATAAAGGCCGCTGTGTGGATGGCAAATGTGTGTGCTTTAGTGGATTCTCAGGAGAAGACTGCAGTGTCGCGACCTGTCCGAACGACTGCATAGGTAATGGACGCTGCGTGGATGGACAGTGCATCTGCGATGAGGGATTCTTCGGAATCGACTGCTCCACGGGTAAGATTGTCTTCAGTGTGAAAATGTGAAGTGGGTTTACAGAATTTTTTTTTTTAGGATTTGAGTGTCCCACCTTGTAGGCAGAGGCTATTTACACTAACTCCACCCTCTATTATCTGACTGAGCCAGACAAAATTACAAAAGATATCCTGCTGATAACAGGAGCAGTGGTGTGGAGAGTGAGGTTGGTGGCATTAGCTTTTGATGCGACTGACACGAGTTTGAATCTGCCGCATATCAGCTCAAAGAGGCATTCATTTTAAATAAAAATTAAGAAAAGATTTGAAAATTGTAAATAAAGGGGAATAAAGTGTTTAACGGATACAATACACTGAGGAGAAAATAGTATCTGCCACTATTTGCACTATACCTATAAAGAGCGTTTAACTACTATTTACACTTATTGCAAAGAAAATACTGCTATTTTCACTCAGTGAACAGACTAATAAGAGTTATTCTCTTTCTAATCAGAATACCCTGATTACAGATGCACAGGTTCTTTTTAGTGAAGAATTCACTAAAAATAACTTGTTCATAAGTCGTTCATTCAGAATTTGGACTACTGTGGTCATGCTATTTGCTATATTTACATACATGTAAAAATAAATCTTAATTATGTTGAAAAAATTAATTGAATATGTTTGGCTTACTTACTATTCTCAAGTTCTGGCAACTTACAACACAAATAATGCATGTCAATTAAGTTTTTCTAATGAAAAAAAATCTACAATATACTCATCTTTTTTAGTTGAACCAACAAGCACCACACATGAGTTAGATCAATGCAAATCAATGCATTTCTTTTTTAAAACAGGTATATAATCAGAAATTTTGAGTACAAAAATTCATACTTAGGCTATATGCTTTATTTGAGAGGATTCTTCAAGATTACAAAGTAAGGGGCAACTTTTCTAGTTCAAGCTTTGACATTGTGCAAACTTTACAATTTACAGCTACTCACATACTTTTCAAATAAACGCTTATATAAGAGCTAATTGAACACTTTGAGGTAGTTCATTTGCTCGTATTAACTCTCTTTTTCAGTCTCCTGCTGCAAGAAAAGGTAAAAGATAGGCCTCATTAGCACAAGGGAATTGTTTTTCATCAATCCTTTTCTGTTCCATGCGATTCTCCCTCAGACCTTCAGATAAAAGTGGAGTGCCTCAGAGTTGGAATGCATGGATAGATAAGCTGAGTTTCAAAAAATATTAGCCATGGCCAGAGCCTTGGGGTGTGACACATCATCTGTGTTAACACTTCTGAAATGGCTTCTTAGGGGGGTTAGGGCACAGTTTAATTTACTCCAAGAATGATAATAGTAGGGAGTTCAAAGCAAGTACTGCAAACTAGTCAAACAGATCAATTTAGCGGTTACATTCTCATAATCTTGACACTAATTGGCTTTGGAATATAACTTGAGGGTTTCAGCTGTCCATAACTTGTCTGAAAGATTCTCCATATCTAACGTTATAGGGAAGGGAACTGCCATTGTTAATAAACCACACTCGTTCGTGCATATATGAGATGTCTGACTTGTAAAATCTTATGAGGATTCTTGGATGATGCTTTAAAAGTTATACCATGTACACCAGAAGCAATAAAACACATAGGGGTTGTTATATTAAGAGGTATTTATTAGGGTTTGAATGCAAGTTGTTTTAATACCCAAAACAATGTCCAAAATTATTTGTATACATCTAAATTCCCATTATATCATGCGTCTGGTAGAATGGAGTAAACAGAAATGTGTGAATATGACATGTTTTGGCATAACACTTAATATTCCTTTTAAAACTAAAACAAACAAGTTTGGGGTTGGTAATATTTTTAATGATTTTTTTTCTTTCTTTTCTTTAAAGAAGTCTTTTATGCTCACCAAGGCTGCATTTATTTGATCAAAATACATTTTTTTTTTTGAAAAATTATTACAATTTAAAGCCATTACACAGGCAGCCTTCAGTGTCACATGATCCTACAAAAATCATTCTAATATGCTTATTTGAGGATAAATAAATATTTCTTCTTATTATTGATGTTGATAACAATTGTGCTGCTTAATTTTTTTGTGAATGCTTTTTTGAGGATTTTTTGATTAATAGAAAGTTCACAAATACAGCATTTATTTAAAAGAGGAATTGATCAATTTAAGTTGTGCTTGCTGAATAAAAGTATTCATTTCTTAAAAACAACATCAACAACAGCAAAAAGAATTGACGGTAGTGTACTGTATAAATAGAAATTTGAAATTTGGGTTGCAGGCCTAGATTGTGTGGAAGCGATTACAAACCCACATAGATTAGACCTGTATGAAAAACAGAAAACACCATTAATTCTACATTAATCGTAAATTTGGTCGATCATTTAAAAGATCAGCGTGGCAACTTTGTTCTGACCACAATGAGTCTTGTGGGTTTTGGTGGATGTCTTAATGGCAAATCAACAACACAGTGTAGATGCTGATTAGATTTAGATTTTCCTTCTATGGAAACATCTGCTGCTGCCACAGGCTTAGGCACTGCATAAAAAGTCAGATAAAAGTGAAAAAGTGAAAAAGTGAAGTGAAGGCCAAGTATGGTAACCCATCCAAGGTAGCGTATGTAGCAGTGAGTAGAGAACACACACACTGCAAACCGTGGACACACAAACACACACACGGAGCAGTGGGCAGCCATTATTGCTGTGGCGCTCTGGGAGCGAATGGGATATTGAGTATCGAACCCACAACCTTCAGGTTACCAGTTTGACTCTCTAACCATTAAGGCCTCGACTGCCCAATTTCACAATAAATGTATATGATTGTGACATCAAAATCTTTTATATCTATTACAGATCACAATAAAATGCTATTAAAATGGCATTTATGGTTATTTAAAGGTACTTTAAGCATCAGGCTGATGCTGCTCTGGCTAGAAGAACCACCACTGTTGATTTATGCTAGTGTGTCCAAGTCCAAACAAAACTGTGTTATAATTGTAATTTAATGGCTTTGGTTATCCCTTACAATCAATCAGTGGGAACATGCATTTCCGGCACTTATGCTTTCTTTCCAGCTGGCTGATGATAATTAATTAGTTCTGCTGGCCTTTTGGGATATTATTTACGGGTGGAATTGTTACTGGAAAACCCTGGAGAGAACGGCAAGAATTGCCATATTAACTGCCACTGGATGGAAAGGCTCCTGCAGAATTGAAGGAAAACATTTGACTTCCTGCCCCCTCTCCATGTTGAACAATGTCCAAACCTGCTGTTCATTCTTTCCTGGGTAATGCGGTCTCCACAGCACCCTTTTCTCCCCCTCATGGAGTTCCCTGATGTTTTTCCCCCTCTAACAGTGTTTCCTTAAATCCACCATCTCCTTTATGTTTTCCCCTTAAGCCGGTGGGTAATGTGTTAATGGAAACTTCGCTCCCTGGGCTGCTGACAGTCTGTCTGACTCTGGGGCTCCTGGGTTGTTACTGGTCTGGGACCTTCCTCTTTTCTTCCTGATGTGTAGTTTTGTTCAAATCCATACTTATAGATGGAGGCCTAAAACCACAAAGTAACCAGAGTGAAAATGTAAGATCTCCCAAAAGTAGCCAGCTAAGATGTTCAGTAAACCTCAGGATCACCTGGTATTTGGCAAGATGAGCTGCAAAAATGTGAACAAGCTTAAGAAATGAAAGAAGAGAACTGGGTAAAAGTCAAAGTCATTATTTTCTCACCTTCACGTCGTTCCAAATTTGAATGACATTCTTTCTTCTGTGCGACACAAATGGAGAATTTCCAAAGAATAGTTTGGCCACTCTTTTAAATATAATAAAAGAGAATGGGGACTAGGGCTATCAAGCTCTAAATTGCCAAAAAAATAAATCATAAAAGTGTCCCATATGACTCTTTTACAGTTTGTGTGATGAACAAATCAAAATGTACTTAAATTATTCAATGAAAAGCTCCTCTTGGTGTATACTTGAGAGAAGTAGCAATGTCTAATTCATGAATTAGTTGTTCTTTTGAGTCGGATCCTTTTAATGAATCAGTTGATCTAAATGGTCTGAATGATTTGTTCATGAATCGGAATGATCTGATTCATCAGTTCAGCACACTGACTATGAGCCTGTAAAAATTCAAAGTAGGTTTTACTGGTTTAGTCTTTCTACTTTATTTTATTTTTAATTCAGAGTAACTAATTGTTACTTCTTTGTAAGGCTTTTAATATATCTTTATAAATTACTTGCAAGTAAAAGTGAATTTTAATTTCTAAGTGGAAGTTGTTTCAAAGTAAATCCTACACTCATTTTTGTTTCATGGGGGGAAGATTCTCAGTAAATAAATAGTGACACATTTCGGTCTGTTATTTTTTGGTGAACAAATCTTCTAATAAACCGGACCCCATTGCATAGACCCCAATGTCATCTGATGTAAAAGAATGCTTATAAACTCCCAGTGGTGACAACATTGTTTCATACTTCAGTTCTAGGACCAAAAGGCCTCCGTCTGATCAAAGTCACAGATGTATCTCTGCTGGTGGAGTGGGAGTCTGTAAGGGGAGCTGAGTACTATATCCTGTCCTACTATCCAAAGGGAGACGAGGGAGCCATTAAAGAGGTCCAGGTGGAAAACACGAAAAACTCCTACCTAATCACAGGACTCAGACCCGGAGTCACGTACATAGTGCAGGTGTACGCTGTCATCAGGGGCATTAACAGTGATTCTGATGAGATGGTGGCTACAACCGGTAAGACTGATGGCTTAAAATGCTACAGAGATACTTGTAATCATGCAGTATTAGGGGTTTATTTATTTATTTACAGCTTAAAATAGATTTTATGTCTCCAATGCCTTGTAAACAAAAGAAATGGGGGTATTTGTGTTAACCATAAATGCCAGATGTAACTAAGCTTGTAGACTTCAATGAATAGCCAAGAACACATTTTCATGGAAATGAATGTTTGCAGTTGTGTAACAATGGGATGTGCACTACAGCATTTTGATGTGGTCAGTTGTACATTCTCTAACAGCACGTTAGACTCCCATGAGAAAGTGCTGATCATATGGATATGATGACAAAGATGAATGGTCGGCATGGGACATTGTCAGTCACTGATTAACAAAGAGTTGAAATGTCTGAAAGCATTTCCGTCACAGAGATGAGAAGGACCAACTCAGTCTGAAGTGGTAGAATACTAGGCTGTAACTAATTTCTGTCATCCGGTGGCAGAATGTTGAGGACGGATGCTTGTAAGAGGAGTACCGGAGACATCAATTCAAAAATATGCAAGAACCTAAAAGTGTCACTGCAGCATCACTGTTAAAATAAGAAAAATAAGTGTTCTTCACTGATTAATTTATAAAAATGAATTATATATTAATATTTGCTAAAACAATTAATTATATGTAATATATACAATTTTAATAGCATTTAATAACATTCATTTAATAACAAATTCATTTTGGTTACACCCCATTGTTTTGATTTCTCCTAAGAAAAAATTTATTCTTGGACAAATACATTCAGAGAATAGGGTAATACTACAATGCCACTGGTAAACAAAATGAGTGTAAAGTTAAAGGCTACTGTCATATTGCGCAGTGAAACATAAACAAAAATCACTTTAAGCTGTTTACTGTGCATAACATAATTGCCCCGATCTGCTTTTCTGTTCAGAGGTCTCTGGTATTGAAGGAATAAAGGTGGTGGGCCAGACAGAGGACTCCATCCAGGTGGACTGGAAGAACCCTGCGATCGCTGTGGACTACTTCAAATTGACCCATTCTAGCCCTGATGGTCAGGGAGGACAGGAGAACGTGGCAATGAGCCAGGAGGCCAAAACCATGCACACAATTGTAGGTCAGTCTGCTGCAATGCATCCATCTACTATCATGGGTCCCTGAGCTTCAGACAGAGTATGTTGAATTCACTGGCTGTGTAGTGAGAACAACATGAATGTGTGTTTTTCAGGCCTCAACCCAGGAACAGAATATCAGATAGGCGTACAAGTGATCAAAGGTGAAATTGAAAGCAAGCCATCGTATGCTACAGGGGTCACAGGTCAGTAATGTGCCTCGTTGCAATGCATTAAGTGGAAAATAAAATGTATGAGCTGCCACTTTTGTTTTTCTATCATAGCGGATACTTTTCATTGACTTCTATAACATTTTTAAATTGAACTAACTATATTTTCTGTCCCCTAAACCCAAAACAGAATCCTTTTTTTTATTTTTTATTTTCTGCAAGGCTTAAGGTCATTCTTTTTTATTATTCAACATGTTTATTAACCCGTGTCGCTGTCACATTATATTTGATTTCACATTTTATTATTCTTGTCGGTACAAAAGGTCAAACCTGACCTTTGTCTGTATAGAAATTACAACTTTAAAAGATACTGAAAGAAATTAAGGAAGCGAAAAATGAAAGAGACAAATAGATGCAGAAATCAGATTATTGTTCTGATGTTGATGCTAGAGATAGAAATCTTTACCACAACAATCTTTTTTATGGATGGAGTCCTTTCATGCTTTACTCTCAGAAAATATTTTCTTCTGAAAGGGTTCAGTGTCCAATGGTAGTTAAAATCTTTACAGCCCAGTGCGCAAGACAGATATTTTCCTTGTCACCATAAATCAATTAAATTGCTTCCTTGACTGAAAAAAACAACAAATCCATTTTATTATTTTACCCAGGGCTATTGAAATGTGGCAGTTCTAACATTTCTTGCTCTGAAAAAATACACATGTCCAAAACCAACAAATATTCATGAAGAACCCTCGAGGCATCGGTTTCTGTATTATTATAGGTATCTTAGTGGTTGGAGCTGTAGATATTTAAAAGGTAGTGATCCAGTTTGCTTTAGAGCTGATAGTCTGCCAACAATGAGATCCTTATACTAACCAAACCTGTCAAATGATGTGGAAATAAATTAGTATTGTGGTCTGTAAATCCCCAATGATGTATAATGAAAATAAGTCTTTTAAAAATGTGATTTGTGCATGTCTGTGCCTTTTGGAAATGTTGCAGAATAATTCTGATGGACTGCTCATATAATATTCCCCTTATTAAAATGTCAATTAGCCATAGCCCTTAAAGCATTAAAAGGCATTTTTCATGTTTTAGCATTAAATTTCATAGCCTAAATGCTTGGACTAATATTTATGGCTTTTTAGGAGCTGTAATATTCCCTGTTTAATATTTATGCAACAGTGCTTTTGGCCCAATAATAAGATCATCCCTTCAGATTTATGGTTAAAGACACAAAATTATGGTTGCAAAGAAAACTTATCATACATAACCACAGTTACGTTCATGGTGCGTCTTTAATATGTCAAATGTAGGGCAGGGAAATGCTAGATTTTCTTTTCAACATCTGTATCTTTGAATTGTTGCTGTAAGCATAAATATAGTTTACTTTGTCAGGCTGTTTACCTATGGGAATTCAGCTCTTACCCAAAGGTGCTTAAGATAGATAAATTAGCTGTTAGAGTTTGCCAAGTCTCATAGTCAGCTGATCCAACCCGATCTCATGAAATGCGTCTCTAGTACGTGCATATTATACGCACTGTAAACCCATTGGGCAGGATTAGTGGTGTGGGGTACGTGCGTATTACACGCCATAAAGTGCGTATCATATGTGCCCGAAAACTGTGTATCATATGCACGTAAAAACAAATTTTCGCATATAAATTGCAAGATAAATACAAAGCATACTAGAGACGCATTTATGAGATCAGGCTGGCTGATCAGTCCAAATGATGTTTGTAAAGCTGTCTGAGGAGGCAAGTGTGGTGATAATTGACGGTAGGCTACATAAATAAAGCAAAATATGAAATCAAATAGTGGTCAAATAAGAGATTGTAACAGAAATACAGGCACACAGCTGTCTACTACAGGGGTATTCAATTAAAGTTCCTAGAGGTCTGGTCTCTATGGCCTCGTTTACACTGTCAGTGAAATGTGACCCAATTCCGATTTTTTTGTTCATGTGACACATATCGGATGTGTTCTATGACCGTGTAAACAGGAAAAAAAACGCATGCATTCGGATATTTCGAAATCGGTTTCAGACCTT
Organism: Rutilus rutilus; assembly: GCF_951802725.1. Lineage (NCBI taxonomy): Eukaryota > Metazoa > Chordata > Actinopteri > Cypriniformes > Leuciscidae > Rutilus > Rutilus rutilus. The sequence goes on from NC_140214.1 coordinate 16,238,256, forward strand.
GTTCATATGTGGAAATAAATCCGATATAAATTAGATATGTGGCAATGCGACTGTCATGTAAACAAAGATTTTCTGACGTTTGTTTTGTCGTAGGAGAGGAATATGGACAAACGTTGACACAACATATCAAAGGTTGGCTTGTTCATCCTAAAATTTCAGACACACTGCTCCTCGTTAAAGCCCCCCCACAATATGCTCCCACCAGTCCTGAGATCTCTCTCGCACACAATAACTGAAGCATATGCGCAGGCTGCCATAATGGCCCTTTTCGTCCTCCTCCGTCTCAAAATCATGGTGATGTTTGGCAAACTTCGCATATATCGCAAAGCTAGCATCAATCATATTTTGCATTCGTTCATCTGTGCAATAACCCCCTTTAAGCATGTGCGATGATGTTTCAGATAGTATGTCAAGTGTAAACACATGAATCTGATATCGGTCACAATTGAAAGAACGTGTAAATGGACGGTCAAAAAAATCGGATATAGGCAACAAATCAGAATTGGGCATTAAGACCTGCAGTGTAAACAAGGCCTATATTTCCTGCGCAGTGGCAGTCCAATCAATCAATCAATCAATCAATCAATCAATCAATCAATCGTTTCTGTCATCAATTACTCACCCTCATGCTGTTCCAAACCTGTATGAGTTTCTTTCTTCTGTTGAACACAAAATAAGTATTTTGAAGAATATGGGTAACCAAACAGGCCCAATGCCCCATTGACTTCCATATACCTGGGCCTGTTTAGTTACCGACATTCTTCAAAATATCTTCTTTTGTGTTAAGCAGAAGAAAGAAATTGAGCGTAAGCGTCAGTTCTAGCAGGCCGGGTAGTCAAGACGCTGCTAACGCTATTGGCCAACAACACGGTCTCATCAGCTGAGATGCATCAGCTGTTTTGCATCAGCGCATCAGCTGTTCAACTCCTCTCGCTGCTAATGGCTACGCTCAAAACAGGGCGCCCTATTTTAAGCAGATTCAGTTCGCTCCTAACTGCTTGATGCTAGCTTCTCTGCAGCCCGCCACCTCCCCAGCTCCTCCTTGTCGTGTATAACGTGGCATTTGCTTTTCTGTCATCGTTGCTGCTCTGTTCATTGGGGGAATAGTTCAGCTCTCCCAGTCCTAAGCTGTGTGAGCGTTCCCTAATGCTGCTGCTGTCCTCTGACTCTCTGCTATTTCATGGTGCTCATGAAAGGTCAGAGGACTCCCTGAACAGAGCCATACCGCCAAAAAATGTATTCAGAATTATCAACTTGAATGGCAATTTATTTCTAAATCATTTTTATTGTCGTGTGTTCTTGACTTAATAGACCTGACAGAAATTCATACAGGTTTGGACCAACATGAGAGTGAGTAGATAGAAGCATACTGCTTCTTCAGGCTATTTGATCCCTGTCAGGTAGCTAAAACCTGACCTCATATTAGTCCTACAGCACTAATCCCTTCCAAGCAAAGATAATTTACTTTACACAGTCGGAGTGTTGCCTAAAAAGTTGCTGGACACTTTAGCTCTGTGTTGGATTTTTAGAATATTGGCTCAGAATGATTGTATATTGGTAGTAATTGGCTTCTAGAAGACATAGTTTGGGTGTTATTCAGAGCCGGCGCAAGCAGAGTAATGAAAGTGGGCGATGACGTAACACAAAGTTACCCCAGCTAGAACATCAAATGTGGCCCATTCACGTATTTGCTGGACCGTAAACAAACCTGTCGCTACTACAACTATGAAACTAAAGCTACTGAACAAATACAGATGGCAGAGCTTTGAATACTACATAAAACAAAAGGAAAATTGCCTAGGCCAGCATATTTGAAATTTTGACTCATCGATATCCATGAAATTGACACGTTTTAAACCACCATATATAAGTGTCTTAGATACACAATTTCATTAGTTTTACCATGAAAACAGACAAGTTACCATGATACCACCAACACCAAAAGTAATTAATTGTGTCTGCTTTACTATGAAATAGACACTCATTGCGATGCGTTTAACAGATGTATATTATTATGTTTGAACAACCTGAAGTGTGGCCGGGGACAAACAATAACAATACAGCGAAATAGTCAGCTAACTAAGACCAGTTACCTAGCCCTCTAAACATGAAAAAATAAATCATCATACCTTTAGATTACTCAGTAGAGCTGTGTTATTTGTGCCACGGGATGTTTGTAGGTTAATGTCTCAAATGTGGCAATCAAAATGTGACTTTGCAAAACAGACTGTCCTCAGCCAAAATGTTGCTATAGTAGCCTAATTGTTTTATTCAGTTGTTATTTTTCTTTAAATAGTCTGTTATATTTTGTCATTAAAACCTGATCCATCTTGAGCAGGGTTTCTCAAACTCGGTCCTGGAGGGCCACTGTCCTGCACAGTTTAGCTCCAACCCTGATCAAACACACCTGGCTGTGAGTTTCTAGTGATCCTGAAGACATTGATTAGCTTGCTCAGGTGTGTTTGATCAGGGTTGGAGCTAAACTGTGCAGGACAGTGGCCCTCCAGGACCGAGTTTAAGAAACACTGATCTTGAGTGAGGGGGCAGGATAGTCTGGGTGAGGTGGCTCCAGCCCAGGTGTTATTGCACATTTAATATTTGATTTCTGTAGCACATACCTAATCTGAGCCTCAACAAGATTCTCATTTTCAAAAAGTGCTCGGGTTAGTGTAAATTTAATACCTGACTGTGCCTTTAAATTTACGGTTGTACTACATTCTTTAAGTCTGTTCCTGACAGCTACAGCAGCTATTAGAGGGGCCTCCAGTAGACAGGGTTTTCCCTCTGCTCAGCAACTTATGAAGTACAGCACCAGATACTCCCACACTTAGTCTCACCAAACCGTAGGAACAGGAAATGGTTTTTCAATGCTTCTTCATGGACATGACATATTTTGTGCATGTGCATCACAGAGTGTATATTATTCTTCTTGTCATCCAATGGAATGTAGGGCGACCATACTCTTTAATGTAGAATTCCTTATGTTTTACAACTGAAGCTTTCAGACTGACCTGAGAATGAACAGTGAAATTTATAGATCTGATTGTGGGCTTTACGAGGAACCTCTTTTAGCATCAATGACTTGAACAGCACTGTTGAGTTTTTTTATTTTTTATTCCTGGGAACCATAGACAAACAACTTTTAAATTAAATGAAAGGACTGCCTCTATAAAAAGAATAAAATTGCTCTATAGGGGATGTTTCTTCTACAATTGAAGACATTCAATCAGCCGCAGACTTTTGTACTACCCTGAAATCAACGTGTCCTCACCTCCTCCATAACAATCAGGTGTAGTTATGCCACCACAGGGGAGTTTAATGCATCATTTGTTCAGTGGAAAGAATCATTGGATTGGACTGCTTCAAAGAACTTAATGTCCTGGGGTAAGCAAGACCTCACATCTTGATCTGCACTACTTTAAAGCTTTATTTACCAGGAAGGGCTTTCAGAATCATTAAAACAAATGGTTCAGGTGTTTGTTTTCTCTTGAGCAAGGCAATTTTTTAACTTCAGAAAACTTTCTCTAATTAAAGACATTACCAAAAACAATTTGCATAGTGTACCTATATATGGTATAAGGACAAATTCAATGCTACCTCGCAAATTTGTTCAAGTGAGGTTGTATGAATTCGTACGAATTAGCCACCTCGAAAAATTCGTACAAATTGCCTTGCCTTTATTAAAGCTATATTTTAATTCTATTACATAACAAAGGCACATCATAACTATTAGATGCACTACAGTAGTTTACAAAAGCATGCTAATGAGTTCTATACTTATATTCAGTGTATTCATCACAGTATGAGCTTCTTTTCTTATATGCGGTGCTAAATGCAATGCAGATTAAATGAATGCACTCACAAGTCATTGAATAATCGCGTCGTTTTCTGTGCATCATTTTGCATTGCAATGTATCTTCACAACATATCTACAATGCACATCTTGAAATAGACATGAATTCTGCCCTGATTGTCATGATGGATAGAAAAGTGCTTTCAGCTTATTTGCTCTCCCCTGCTGTACCTTGGCCTGGAAGCTTGATATGTGTCCAGAGAAATTTGGGAGAAATATTTCAAATCTGACTATACTTCAGTGGTCAGACACAGGAATAGAGACACATTTGACAGTTTGGCTCAATCCCTCTGGCCACATGCTGTTTTATAAAGCACATTCTGTAATATGTGTATAAGAAATAACACAGAAAAGAGCTGCTTGGCACACAAATTGGTTTATGAGTGGTTGTTTGTGTAATGAGATATTGACTATAATTGCAGTATCATGAAGTTTTCAAGGTCTCACTAATGCGTTTAGCATTGGTATTGTCTGCTGTCCAGTGTAAGGTGTTGTTTTGTATTCTGGTCCATGTCTTGAACCCAGACGAGTCAAACATGATAAGCCCACCTTGGCAATCAGAGAGCATAAAATGAGAGCTGTGGATTCTAGCAATCTTGGAAGGCATCAGGAATCAGTTTCCATGATGCGGATACATTCGGCTAACCCTGCCACAGTCACAGAACGGTAATCTAAATGATGATTGCTTTTCCTTGTCTCCTCACTTCCTCCATTGCATTGCATGGACACTCTCTTAGTTCCAGTGAAACTGCTCACAAATGCTTACCGCACTGCCTATATGACCCTGCGCACATCCTCAGCTCTTCAGGTCTTGATAATTGAGAATCCATAAGCCTGATGAAATACAAAAACAGCATCTTGTTCCTGCAGTTACTTTCCCTCGCATACAAAATTCTACAAGTTTGCCATCTATTAATGAATTCACGAAGAATCAATTCACTGTAAAAATGTTTTGTCAGGTAACTGCAAAATCCATGTAGTATGGGGGTGTGGGAAGTAAATGTATCATGTTTAAAGTAAATTTATCACAAAAAATTATAATTTTATAAATATTTAAATATCAAATATTTGATTTAAACATTATACATACTTAAATACTTAAAAATAATTGAATAATAAAATAAAATGTATGCAACAAAAAATACAGAGGATTTATATGAAATAATATAAGAGTAATTAGTACATTTATCATAAATATTTCATGTAAATATTATTGTTTTTATTTCATTTCTTTTTATTGTGTGCAAGAATCTAAATATTTATTTAAATTGTTGAAATATTTTTGCTGGACAAAATACTCATTTAGAAAATGTTTTCTCTTTTATTGGTGCAACAAGTGTTGAATTTTCTTTTATCTGAATGCCTTGACTTATCTTATATAACAGACATTGATGCCCCAACCAATCTGGCAACCAGGGAGGTGACAGAGAACTCCGCAACTGTGACGTGGGATGGTGTTCGTGCTGAGATCGATGGCTATACGCTGACTTACAGCTCTTCAGAGGGCACCAGCCGAGAAATTAAAGTGGGAGCAGACGCTACGTCTTACCAGCTGACCTCTCTGAAGCCAGGAGTCCTGTACACAGTGTTCCTCTGGGCCTATAAGGGCTCTCGTTCCAGTAGAAAGAGCATGACTGAGGCCGAGACGGGTAAGCTCTTCACCTTCTGGGTGAGGATTTGGGGCTTTACCCTCTGTTTTTATTTCCTCATCTCAAGCATTCCCTCAAGGGATCTTGGCTTTGATCTTTCTAGTTTCTCAGTGGATGGAAGAGTGGCATTCTCATTCTCAGATGTTCATTGCTTTCATGTGCATCTAAGCAGTCATTTCCTTGCTTGATTTTATTTCTTTCGACAGAGCTTTTGTCTATCCAACAAAGCCTTTGCATTCATTCCTAGCAGAAAACATTTACATTTGTGCGTTTAGCAGACACACAGTACAGATTTTATCTTTATGTATGTTATCTGGGAATCAGTGTTGCAAGCAGCAGCAACTTACCAGTTTTCAACCGCATATTGTGGAGCCATCATTTTCTAGTATTTTCCATTTTCCATAAGGCGAAGCATCATTAACACATATAGAAGTGATGCTTTTAAACTGCCAACCCTGTAATAATAAGACTCCTTCATAGCAATTCAAGTTTAAAAGCGAGAATAAGAAAGTTATTTCTCCATTGGGTGCTGCTGTAGACGGTAAACCAGATGGTCTAAGTGCATTAGCAGCTGACATTCAGTCAGGAAACACAACCTAAACAGAAGTACTTGGATATATAACAAATGTACCCATGCGTATCCTCTGTCGGGTTTCCATAACCATTTATCACTGTTCACATTACAGCATCTAAAGAGCATTAGAAGAAATCTGTGCACTATAGTGTGAGCCTCATTGTCTATTTCTGTTTACATTGAGTTTTTATGAAAGACTGATACAGCCTTTAACAAGTGGAATATCTAAGGTTTTGCTTACAGGAATCAGGGAATCTAAAGTTTTGATTATTTTGTAGGAAATGTTGCTTATAGTAGCTGTTGCCTGAACTTACAAATGACAGCGTTTCATAATGTTTGCTTCTGTAGCTGACTTAATTAGCTTCAGACATTTTAATATGTAATGTAGTAATGTAGATTTTATGTTAATATTTATCATATATTAGTGCATTAGCATCTGTTGATTGCACAATAATTCACCCATCACTCCTCTCGAAACATGTTTGCTCTTTGCGAATGTTAATTCACACTGTCTGAGCATGCTTTATCTACCCTATTTTACCATGATTTGTTTTTGTATTGTGTTACTGCTTCACTTTAATGTGTAAATCTTCAAATTAAATGCAAAATATCAATCAGGTTAACAAATTTGAGGTAGTCAAACAGTAGCTTTTTATTGTCATTGTTCAGGAACGATTAGTTCACATTTTAATAATGTGGATTGGATTGGAGGTTACTGAAATGACAAAATAATAATAATAATAATAATAACAGCATAAAAATGATAAATATTATATATACATATTCATACTATGCTGCCACATTTCATAAAAGGAGTGTTGATTGACCAGTTATTTATTGTGCTCACACAACAACACAGACACTGACAGAAAAGAAGTGCTTGCAAGAAATTCTTGTTAGTTTTGATACATTATTTGTTTAAATTCCCATAAGCATTCATACAAGACATTTATAGAAGTCATGTTTTTAAAAGTACTATCATACAGCAGCATTCAGTGCTGTTTTGTTTTACGTCTCTGTGTCGTCTAATGATGAATTGCAACGTTCTAACAGAACCTGCTGGCTGCATTAATCAAGCTGAACACTAATTTGAGAAAATTGCACTTTTCATAAGCACAGGGCATTTCCAAATTTACACTAATGAAAGTCATTTATTTTCACCAACCAGCATCAGATAAGATAAAAAACTTTACCAAGATCAATAAACTTTCAAATGAAGTCAAACTGTGATGGGAAATAATATCAATTGCTATCTGCATTAGGGTTGGGCGGATAGACGATGCCATCGTCCATCGCGATGGCTGACAGACATCACGATGTTGAGCCGGCATCGCGATCCATTGAATCTGGCAGTTATGTCACGTCACTGTACATTCGGTCCTTAGTGGTCAGCTGCTGCAGAGCGTACCAAAATCGAAATTGCTGATGAGATGTAGAGAGAACTATCTAAAATATCTACCCCCCTACTTCCCGATGTCATCGTCCATCGTTTCACTGTAGACATCGTCTGATGCCAAATTGGTAGACATCGCCCAACCCTAATCTGCATCCTGCATTCGTTGTATCAGTATGAAAAGGATAGATCCTCTACCCTCTTCATGGTTCAGTGATGCATTCCTTTACATGGACATACATTGTCTTCTCCTCTGCTGCACTTCCTATACCTGCATGGCTTTAATGCAGCAATGTGGTGCATTAACACTGTTGTACAAATGGCTTTTTAGACATAGATGCTCCTACTAACCTTATGACCAAGGAGGTGACAGAGGACTCGGCGTCGGTGACGTGGGACAGGGTGCAGGCTGACATTGATGGCTACATGCTGAGCTACAGCTCTATAGATGGCTTCGGTCAGGAGGTTCGAGTAGGAGCTGACAGCACCTCCTACAGTTTCACTGGTCTGAAGCCTGGAGTTCTCTACACAGTCTATGTGTGGGCCATCAAGGGCCCTCGCTCTAGCAAAAAGAGCTCAACAGAAGCATTAACAGGTTATTGAACTGTATCTTCCCAATCGGCTCATGCAAACTAACACAGTGTTCTCTGTTTTGGACCGTTTATCTATTTGCAGAAATAATGCTTTAAATAAGACCTTTCAGTGTTACCCTCCCTAAATTTCAGTTATTGTGCTGTACTCAGACAGGTAGCCTTATGTTTCTACAGATAAATTGTTCAATCATGCATGGCTCAAGTGTAGAAATGTGGATTAAAAGTGATGTCATTTTTTTAAACGTAGTCCACCATTCAGAATTGAATTTTAAAATACTTAAAATTGAGGAAACAAACTGGATGCAGAATTGCAATTTGATTATGAAAGTAAAGAAGTTGAGTTAAAATTAATTGAAATTCAAAGAAATTAATATAACTGTGTAGAATGTTTAGAAAGCCTTGACGGTTGAAGATAGATGGATGGATGGATGGATGGATGGGTGTTTGGGAAACCTGCTTGAAAACAATAACTATTTTTGCAATTCTGTTTGGTGCCACTAGTGGTGAAGAATGACATGCTTCACCTTTAATCAAATGCGTTAACGGTTAATTTAGAAATACATACTCCTACTAACTTCTTGATCAAAGAAAAGAGAGACATCTATGTTACAATCAAAACTCTGGCCCAATGAGAAGAGACTACAGCACCCCCTACAGGTTTACTAGTTTATGCCCTGGTTGCCGTGATTTTGAAAAGTAAGGCATGTTCCTGGATCAACATCTTTTGTTGATCCTGGAACAACATTCCTGTCTAAAAACATAGCCCTAACTCTATTCGTACCCCTAAACCTAACCCTACCCATAACATCCCTAAAATCAGAGGGAAAGGATTGGTAAATAAGAATGGTGTAGAAGCCCCTACCCCCTGTTGTAAGCCTAAACTTGACATTAACTCTAAACCTATCCCTCAAATCTGACTGATTGATTGGAATGTTGATCCATGAACATGTTCTATTTGGTGAAATCATGTTCACCTTTAAGTCCTATACTCGTTGACAGACATATAGAATGTACATAGATGTCTTCTCTTTTGAAGTACTTCACACAACAAAAGCTTTTCATTTCTTTTATATTTTTCACTGTTCAACTCGTAATCTTGAGATAAATAACTGAAGCAGACCAATGGAAGTACTTCCTTGAAGCATTAACACTGTTGTACAAATGGCTTTTTAGATATAGACGCTCCTACTAACCTCTTAACCCGAGAGGTGACAGAGGACTCGGCGTCGGTGACGTGGGACAGGGTGCAGGCTGACATTGATGGCTACATGCTGAGCTACAGCTCTATAGATGGCTTCGGTCAGGAGGTTCGAGTAGGAGCTGACAGCACCTCCTACAGTTTCACTGGTCTGAAGCCTGGAGTTCTCTACACAGTCTATGTCTGGGCTGTGAAAGGCTCTCGCTCAAGCAGAAAAGCCACAACAGAAGCTGAAACAGGTTATTTGATTCATGCAGGCAGCGTGGCTCTGTGCCTGTGCTTTCGTCTTCTGCCTAAAAATGTCAAATGAAGCATGACGAAGGTCTTTGCTAAGGTCTTGTCTCAGCAGTAGTGATAACTGAATTAATTCAGCACAGCAAGCTTAAAGAGGAAGAATCCATAATTTTTCAACACTAACTGGAAGGCTAACTCTCATAGTTACAAGGAGAGACATTTCTCATCTATTAAGAGCTCATTTAGAATGAGTTGTTTTCTCATGACCATTTCCAGACACACAATGTCGACTTCATTTAACCAAGCACTTTTTTGTTGATCTGCAGAGATTGATGCACCCAAGAATCTCAAAGCCATTGATGTTCAGACTGAAACCTCCACTATTACATGGAAAGCTCCTCAGGCTAATATTGATGGCTACATCCTGACCTACAGGGCTGAGGATGGCAGTATGCAGGTTTGCTCTGCACACAAACATGTTCAATTGCATACTGTATCCGTTTAATGGTAACACTTTAGAAGGTAATTATACTTTAAGATTAACATGAACTAACAATAAACAATACATTTACTGCATGTATTAATGTAGGTTACTGTTAATTTCTTAATTTACTTATAGTTCTTTTACTATATACAGTTTGTATATATGTATATATATATATACAGTGCTATGCATAAGTGAATACACCCATGCTAAAGTTGACTAAAAAGAGGAATAAAAAATCATATTTTGGAAATTGAACTTAATGCCTTAATTTAAAAAATTAGGAAAAATCCAACCTTTAAGGACACCAATTTTCTTTGTGAATGAATAATGTATCGTAAATAAATAAATGTTCTTCCTTAAAATACATGGTGCATAAGTGTGTACACCCCTATGTTAAATTCCCATAGAGGCAGGCAGATTTATTTTTTTTATTTTTTTAGGATACTATGCATCCTGATAAAGTTCCCTTGGCCTTTGGAATTAAAATAGCCCCACATCATCACATAGCCTTCACCATACCTAGAGATTGGCATGGTTTTATTTCAGTTAGCCTAATAGCTAGTTTGATTTGCATTGAGAGATGATCTTATGGAAAGTACCCCATGCCAATCTCTAGGTATGGTGAAGGCTATGTGATAAAAAAATAAAATAAATAAAATAAATTTACTTATTTTTATTTAGAAAAAAAAAGCAAAAAATCACGAACGAAAGAAACTAACACTTTAAAGTTGAAAAGTGAACTATAATACATATATACAAATCTTTTTTTGTGAGATTGGGTTGCACGGTTTTCATTTTGGACACTTTTTTTCATACACGCACACACATGCATGCATAGGCACGCACACATACACATGCACACACACAACATGCTAAGATACGTGAAAGAGTAATGGCCATCCGCCTCCCAAGTTTAATTAAAAATCATCCCAATCCCCTCTTCTGCTGTCTACCACTTCTTTCGCCATGTATTTGTTCGTTTCTTTTATTATTTTATGCAATCCAAAACACTCTAACCTGCCGTGCTTCGTATCTCTGTTCAAATCCTTCCTTCCCGCTCTGCCAGAAAGCTGCTGTCAATTGCTGATGGAAAGCATGAAATTAAGCCATATATTGCTGAAAAGCGCATGTTGTCTACTGTCAGGGGCAATATGAATGGTTTTGATTGTGCAAACAGTTGAAGAGTTACAGTAAAATGAATACAGCTTGCTGGTATTTGTCGGCGACGACACAGTCGGTTTAAAAGGGTTAAAGGAACTCCTTCCATGGAAGCTGTTGATTCCAAGGCTTTGAGCAGCCTTGGTAGGCCTTCCGTTGTCCGGAGGCCACTTTGAGGCTTATAGCTTGGGCAGTGACAGTAGGGAATAATGTATGTGACCCGAAGGGGGAGTGTTTCTTAGCATTTTCTGTGAAATAACTGCCATTTCTGACAGTTTCTGTCACAAGCCATAATAGGCATGCACTCCCCTCAGCATGGTGGGATTGTATATCGTTCCCCATAGCGTCATCGACACAGTGCAATTTCCCTTTCGAAAGGGAACGTCTAGGTTACGACTGTAATGTTACGACTGTTCAGCAGGTTATGCCTGCTGAACAGTCCTTTCAGACAATAAGTGGATGACATGTTCTCTAGGCGCCCCTTTTATACTTCTGGGTCACACTAGTAGTGACATCATAGGCTGTCGCTGGTCAATATCGATTGCCGTGATTGGATAGCTTTTCAGACACCGATTCACGTGGAGGGCGTTCCCCCATAGCGTCATCATTACATCGACACAGTGTCTCGTTCCCTGTTCTCGTTTCTTATTATTATCAAAGTTGAAAAAAGTTGTGCTGCTTAATATTTTTGTGGAAACCGTGATACATTTTTGGAATATTCGATTAATAGTTAAAATCCCACTTAATTTGATTAAAAGTTCAAAAGAACAGCATTTATTTGAAATTCTTGACTGTCACTTTTGATCAGTTTAATGCATCCTTGCTGAATAAAAGTATTAATTTCTTAATTTCCCTCAAACTTTTAAACAGTAGTGAATGTATTTTATTTTAATATGAAATAAATGCTGTAAAAAAAAAAAAAATGCTATAAAACATTATTGCTCTTTGCTAGATTAGATACCCAAAGCATTAGCTAATGAACCTTATTGTAAAGTGTTCCCTGTTTAAATTGTAGCCGTTCTGTTTGTTAGTAGGCCAAACTTATATGATACTATGAGACATTTGTCATTTTGGCACAACTGAGTTCTTCTTTGTTTGATTCATTTCTCTGTTTTATGGTTTTAGACTTTGGAAAAAACTTTGACTGCGCGGGACAATAGATTTGATCTTTCTGGCCTTGCAATGGGGAAAAAGTACATTGTCACCCTTATTGCCTACAGGGGCTCGAAGAGGAGTAGGGTAGTGGAGACAATATTTAGTACAGGTAATATATGCAATACCATATTCCTTCATTCACACCTTTATTTGACTCCTAGTGTATCAACATATCATCAAGCCTTATTTGCACTAAATATTAAATAAAAGAAAGTTAATAGAAATAAAAAGCATCATTGATTCATTAAATTGGTGCTATTTGTAGTGGGTGTGGCCTACCCGTTCCCAATGGACTGCACTCAGATTATGAAGAATGGAAACATGGAGAGTGGCATCTACACAATCTACACCAATAGCAACCGTAGCAGACCCTTGCAGGTGTACTGTGACATGACGACTGATGGTGGCGGCTGGATTGTGAGTGCTAAGTTTGTCTTCATTTTTTTATTTCATTTGCATCTACAGTATAGTATGAGTGTTGTATCTAACAACTTACCCAATGCATCAACCACAGGTGTTCCAGAGACGAAACAGCGGCAAATTAGATTTCATGAAGCGCTGGAGAGACTATATGAAAGGCTTTGGAGAACTGAAAGATGAATTTTGGCTTGGTATATCCCAATAAAGATTTCACATAATATGCTTATTGAAACCTTTCACCTAGCCATGTCTTTGGTTCATACAGAACTAGATATTGATTTGAGCTGCACTGATGAATTTTATTTTTATTTTTATTTATTTTTACCAGGCTTGGAGAAGATCCATGAGCTGACTAATACTGCGACACAGTATGAGGTGCGTTTCGATTTGGGCGTGGGATCAGAGCGGAAATATGCCGTCTACGATAACTTCAAAGTAGCACCATCCAAACAGAAGTTTAAACTTACCATTGGCAACTACAAAGGAAACGCTGGTAAGTTGAATTATGTAATCTGATTATGCCTACCAAGTTATATGAAGCATAGTCATTTTATTAATAACACATTGTGCACAGGTGATGCCATGACCTACCACCAGGGAGGATCTTTCTCCACAGTTGATTCAGACAATGACATTGCACTTGGTAACTGTGCTCTGACTCACCAAGGTGCCTGGTGGTACAAGAACTGCCACCTGGCCAATCTGAACGGCAGATTTGGGGATAACAGACACAGTATGGTGAGTTATGATGATTTTTTTAAGCTGACTGATATTTTGAAAAAATAAGGGATCTGTATTGGTGTGGTTATGCCATGTAATGAGATGTAATAACCAGCAGAGGGAGTTCTCAAATTACAACACTGAAGGCAGGATTTAAAGCCAAGCCATTTACAAAGAATAGCCCAATAATTCAGTAGAAAAAAAGCAGTGTCCTGAATCTATCAGATCTCATAAGTTCACAAATAAAACGATACTTTCAAGTTGGCTGGAGATTTATGTTCCCATTAGAGCCCTTATTTCTGTGAGGCTAACAGGAAGGTTATACTGAATGTTTTTCACTGAGGAGTGAAAACAACATTTTAGGCCACAAAGAGTAGAATTTCTAAACGTCAAACTAAGCTTCGGTGTTGAGGGGTACCAACTTTTAAAACTTGTACTTTTTTTGTAATTTTTTAATATATATATATATAAATGGCCCAAATATACACTATAGTTTAGGAAATTTTTGAAAGAAATTAAAGGGACCCAAAAATAAATAAATAAATAATTGTCATTACTTACCATCAAGTTGTTCTAAGCCTTTTAGAGTTTCTTTCTTCTGATGAACACAAAAGAAGATATTTTGAAGAATGTTGGTAACCAGACAGTTGACGGCACTCATTGACTTACATGTAGGAAAAAAACCCACTATGTAAGTCAATGGGGCCCATCAACTGTCTGGTTACCAACATTCTTCAAAATACCTTTTGTGTTCAACAGAAGAAAGAAACTCATATAGGTTTGGAACAACAAGGGTGAGTAAATAATGACAAAATTTTTATTTTTGGGCGAACTATCCCTTTAATACTTGTATTCACTGAGGACGCATTCAATTATTAAAAGTAAAAAAAAAAACCATTGTGGTTTCGACAGAAATATCAAACATATTCAACTGGTTTCAACACTGATAATATTAAGACATGATTCTTGAGCACCAAATCATCATATTAGAATGATTTCTGAAGGATCATGTGACACTGAAGACTGAAGTAATGATGCTGAAATAAAATAGAAAACATTTTTTTAATTTGTAATAATATTTCACAATATTACTGTTTTTACAAAAATTTTGATCAAATAAATGCAGCCTTGGTGGCATAAGAGACTTTAAAAATCTTACCAACACTAAACTTTTGAACCGGCAACAGAACAGAAAAATTACCGCTTTATATTTCTCAGAGATGCTGCCTAGTGATATAATTAAAGAGTTTATGAATGTTAGTAAAATGCCTTAAATACATTCCTGATTGTGTCTTCCAGGGAGTAAACTGGGAGCCATGGAAGGGGCACCTGCACTCTCTTGACTTTGCCGAAATTAAGATCCGCCCAGTGGGCGCAGCGGGCAGACAGAAGAGGTCACTGAAGAGGAGGGTATCTGTGTATTAACAATCACTTGACAAAAACTACAAAATCCAAAACGTGTGGGAACTGGATCAAACCAGGTTGGAATAGATCTTCATATCAGGAAAGCCACTTTAGATGTAGCCGCTGTAGATTATATGCTGTGTAACTGTATTTTGTATTGTTACAAAAGGCAGATTTTGAATAGAATATGCTTTAGTTCTTTAATTTAGTATATATACACACTGTATATGAAAGAAAACTGATATCACAGTGCCATTCCTTACTCAAAGGATGCTTTTCATAAGTAACCTTTACAGAACCTCTTTTTTATTTGATCTCAGTGTTTTACAACCAAGGACTTTGTATGATAATTTCTAAAGTTTTTAATGGATATTAATGATTTTCCCCCATCATAATATTTGACAATTATGATCACATTTAAATGTCATGCATAAAAAGACGTTTTATAATAAAGTCTAAGCTATAATGTCTTCCATCTGGATGTGGATACTATAATTCCTGACACAGACACCAAATTAAGTGTCACATATTTTTACAGAAATAAAGTTTGTTGAAATAAAAAGCATTTGGAATCGTTCATACATGTATGAGGATCAGTCTTGACTGGCTCTACAGCCAAAAATAATGGGAAATTAGAAAAATTGCACCACATATTGCAGCATTTCAGCGTCATTGTCTCTACAGTGGGCCGGTTGCCCTCAGAGTAACTAGAAGTGTAAAATTAGATGATAGCGGTAAAATGACTGTTCTTATAGAGGAACTGACATCAGGAGGAGGCATATCAGCCTCAGCAGGAACAGGACTGTATATTGGCTCTTCTACAGGTCTCATGTGTTCAGCCTGCAGCTTTGCGTGCTTCATCTTTCCCTCATCAGTCCATGGCTGAATCACTGTTTTGAATGGGGTTTGTTATATTTCCTCTCCCCACCTTCCCCTCCTGCATTAGTGTGAGCTGGAGCATGAGACAAAACAAGGTCTGTTTGTGTGGAGGGATCTGGGCAGTGGGTGTGCGCAACCATCAGCCAGGGGAGAATTTCCTGACGCTCAGGACTGTTATGTGATGGAAAACTGCAGCAATAGGGTGTGTCCATGGCTGCAAAATGTTCACTAAGTGCTAAGTGTTGAGAAACACTCTTAAATGTGAATGAACCATTTGATGTTCTGTGAAAACTTAAAGTGCACTTGAGAGTAAATTATATATGCAGAGTAAAAAAATAATAATTGGTGTATAAAATAAAATGCAATTCATTTCATGATTTCTGAGTCTGAACAGCCTTTAAAAAGCAGAATTGAAAGGGGTTTTTTTTAGGTTAAAGGGATACTTCACCGCTGGAAAGATGAATGTGTATTTAAATTGGGTCATTCATGTAGTAGAAATGTGAAATTATTTTTTAATTTGGAGCTTTCTAGACTGAGAAAAGCCAGAAAATGTATTTTTGGCTCATGTGGATGAAAGACAACAACTCCCAGAATGCACTTGCTTCGCTGCCATAGGAGGCCACTCAAGCCACGCCTACCAGTTAGAGAGCAGTTAAACAACATACCGCCCTCCATGGGCAGGTTGAAAACATGCGGAACTAGCTCCTCCTACTGGCTGTAGTCTTTAGCCTCTGGCCAAAAAATCCTCAGATGACGCAAAATTACGATTTTTGCGTCATCTGAGAATTTTTTCCAAACAAAAAATACAGAAATCTCTCATCTCAGGGGGATATGAGGGAGGAAAGCATGGTAATTCGAAAATACTACAGGTTTTCTACTGATACAAAGCTTAATGCTAAATCCTGAAGTATCCCTTTAATAAGTTGTTAACCCTTAAATGCTTGAATGTTTTGCCATTCATTATTACATATTCGGGTCTTTAGCAACCCGGATCTATATCTAATACACATGGACATCTACCTGTCGCGATAATATAAAACTCTCCTGATATTAAAGTAACATTTACAGAAGAATAAAATAAAGCATATTTTGTTACCTTTTGGAGCTTGGAAGGGTTCAGTTTGAGCAGATGTTTTATACCCATCACTGTCCTTATCAAAGCTCATTTCCCAGTACATTCAGCATCTGGCTCATATTCGCAGTCTCAAACATATTCTCAAAACTATCATTTTCAACATCTTCAAAATCAATATTTTGATCGCTGACAGCTTCTTCACCAGATCCACCATCAAGTGACAGTGACACTAATATTTGATTGCGTTCAGTACTTGCTCTGCAGTAAATCGCTGAGCCATTTCAAGTTTTGCTGATGATACTTCCTATTCTTTTGTTTTCTGCCTGCAGTAACTATGAGTGAAATGTCACTTCATCATTGTGTATCAGACATTGCCATCTTGTGGAATAAAAGTGAATTGCACTTATTCAGTCATCAAAGATTATTGTTGTGCAGAAAAAATATACTTACACTGTTACACATGATTAACGACTATATACAAATTTTACAAAAAAAATGAATGGGAAAACAGGCATTATTTTATCATTTTTCTCTTGTTATATTGTTTATAATGAATTGATTGAGGAATACTAAGAAGGTTGATGTCTAACTTTAAAAAATTAAATGAGGAGGAGGGTAGTTACCAATAACGTCCTGGGTCAATAAAGACCCAAGGTATGCATTTAAGGGTTAATCGAGATTCAAGACCGGTGACGCTCATCATCAATCACGCAACCGGCCTCACGCTGTTTTGGGACAGCCTTCATTGTCGGTAGCACAGAATGCAGCATTAGTGTATACCTTTAGTTAAGTTTGTTGTTAACTTTGACAGGTATGAAAAAACTAACTACAGGCCAATACATATAAAAAATAATTTTATTTAATTTTGTATATCCCCCAAAAAACTGGGTTGAAAACCAAAGCTAGAAATATCTGCATGCATCGACCTGCATAGCAACAGACTTTGAGAAGCATATTCATACAAACTGACACTCATTTTCATGCAGAACTCGACTATCAAAGCTTTGCTATCACATATTTTGAACGAGAGCACAGGAAACAGAACTTGACAGCTTTGTTGTTTAAACTAATGAAAAATGTTCTCCTTCCAGCTGTACCAGAAACCAAAATCAATAAAGGACAAGTAGCTATGGCCCAACTTTACTGATTATGCAATGAATAATTCAGTGGTTGCTTTACCCGATAATACAAAAATGCGTGCTAGCCAAACACAACAGTTAAGTGAAAAAGAGCATGATGGTGGGTGTAAATGCATGACTTTCTGAAATGCATAATCAAAATGAGTTGAAGTAACAACATAAACATCTAATTATGGCACTGCAAACATCCCTGCATCTGAATAGTGCAAGAAGATCAAAGTTTGTTTATCAGCAAGCCCAATTACACACAACTGTGATGATAATGCTGTATCCAACAGTCTGAGTTTTGAGATCAGTATAATCATTTTCACTCTATTGTGAATAGAGGTGTTTAGGGGGAGATTATGAGGGAGATTAAGTGTCTTTGAACTGTTGATCTATACTCTAGTAAATCCATCCATATGGGTCACAGAGCCAACATAACATCCCTCTCCCCCTCTCCCCCTCCCATATTTCTTTAAATTATGGTTTAGTCAGTCGACAGTAAGAAATGCAGGTTATATAGGGAAATTGTGGGAAAGTATCAATTTCTGAAGCCATTTCAAGCAAGTCATTTTAAATGCATCGCATCCTTCAAGTGAAGGACAAGTGGTTGCGACCCACTAAGTGCATCACTAGATGTCTTTGACATGGTTTTGGTTCAAGTGCAGATTTTAGAAGCGTTTGTAATTGTGAAGAGCTCTTTGGAATTCTTACATATTTCTGACATCTGGCTCGATTAGAAATGTTAATCAAGCAATTGGCTATTACTGTTGTTCCGATAGAATAAAGCAGGTATAATCACATCCGTGTTGATATTCAGACAAACAACACAACTGCGAGTGTGAGGTTTCTTTTGTACAGCAGTTGAATAAACAAGAAGTTCATATTGAGTACAGTAAATGCCTAGGTCTGTCATGAAACTCTTGATGGCGCAGGCTGATTGGTCATTAAGACAAGCTGATGATATTTATTGCGTTAACTTCTTGGCACAAGCTGATTGGTTCATGTCAGCAGCCGTTGGCCATTGGTCAACATTTAAACGGTTGGTTACCATTCACTATATCAGTTTGCAGCGCACTTTCAGAGTTTGTCTAAAACACTCCACCTCCCCAGCTCCACCTGTATAGATCTGCTGTGGTTAATTGATATATTCTATTTGTGCAGCAGCAGTATGTCTTACTCACAGCAGCGTATCAGTATTAGCAGTAGCAAGTTCCTGTTTCTGTGCAGGCAATAATCTACAGAAGCACCAGCATCTACAACAACAGCAATAACAGCAGCAGCAGCAGCGTAGCAGATCTATTCTGCCAAGACCAAATAAATTAACATTGTCAAATCCATTACCATGCTAAAAATATCCTGAGAGTTGTCATGATAAAACTTGAGTATTTTGGCACAAATGAGCAAATTTCAAATGAATCCAAACCAGAATCAACTGTTGCACTTGCTAGCAACAGACAGCACAAAAGTTGTTTTTCATCTGCAAAATAAATCAGTGTTTCCGAATGAATCGATTCCATAATGATTCAATGACTCACTAATTTAGACAGTCACTAGCTTTGTTTATGAATGAATCTCACTCATATAGACAGTCACTATTTTCGCTCCTGACTGAACCAATCAATGACTGGCGTAACAATGTAACGTGCAGAAAGAGTCACTGAAAATCCTCACCGGAACGCACAAACGCAGATAAGTGGAGTGATACTAATCCTGGTGCTTTTGGACAGTCTATTAGGGACTATTCACACAGAACACATTTTTGCGTTTAAAAACACGAGACTCATGGCAGTGACATGAAAAAATGCAAGGTCTAGAGATGAGTTAAAAAAAAAAGTTAAACTATTTTTAATTAAGCGCCACATTTTTCGAAAGCCATGTCATGCGTGAGACTGGAGAAATGCATGAGCACAAAGATCAAACACGTCCGTCTAGACTCTAGAGCATGCTTACACACAAAAATCAATAGAAAAGCAGCGCAGTCAAATGCAAAACCACAGCTCAGCAAATCAAATCCAAGGCCCTGGACTAACCGTTGGATATGGATTTCTTTTCACCTACAATGTGGGTTTTGGGAAAGCCTTTCAGGACCACACACACATCATAAAGCATATTCTTGCACATTCATTCACTCCCAAATTACACTTCTATACAAAAAGTCTCTTGAAATTCTCTCTCTCTCCTTTTTTCTACATTCAGGCATATGTTTAGTAAACACTGCTGCAACACTTTGTACCTTTACATGTACCATAAAGATAAATAAATATAAAATTGTTCATTGTTCAACGTGGCTATTTACACCATAGTGAGTGCAAGTCTGTCACTACTCATGGGATCTGTTTTGACTGAGATCCACAAGTCTTCACTGTTCTGGCTGCCGTTTTTCTTTTTCTTCTTCTTTTCGGCCTTCACATTTGTGACCGAGGTGTCGCCTTTGCCGCGACAACACCGACATCCATCGGCATGGCGACAGCAGCAACAATGACAGCACACCAGCACAGATGTGAAGAGCACAACCAGCGGCAGAGTCAGAAGCACTACCAGGCAAACCGTGTTGTAGATGCTCTGGTCATGCTTGGATGAAGCGAGGCTCCACATATCATTGAAAAACTGCTGGATTGCCTCCTTCATGGTTCAGCAAGAGTTCTTCAAATCCCTGTAGAGATCAAATCCAATGTGATTTAAAGTGTAAAGCCACTGTAGATCCGATTAAACCACTAATTAGCATGGGATTTCTATCTGGAGATCAAGAAACTAAAGCACAGTGATAGAACTGGCTCAAATGGGCAGTTAAATGTTCTGATGTCATAGTCCCATCCTGAGGAAATATCACTCAAGCCGGTTGTAATAAATGATGGATGGACAATTTCAAAATCCTTGATGCACACAGTTATTGCTTTAATCCCAAAGCTCACTATTCATCTCATACAACGCCTTGCCTTTGGGGTCTAACAACAAAGCATTGCTTATGAGATGTTTCTCTTTGACTTTTGACGATTCATATCTTGTGGCTGTGAGGACTGCGGAGATCGTGGGTCCTGTTTATACTGGGTGGATTCCTCTCAGCATCAGTCCCTCTGGAGACACCAACTCTATTTTAGTCTCTTCTGCCTTGACTCTCACAGATGTGATGGAATTGGGGCATTTCTGGAGAGAGAGAGAGACACAGAGAAATAAATAGCGAGAACGAGAAAGAGAGAGAGAGAGAGCAGAAGTTAAGTCAGCTGTGGATCCTTCAGTGATTCAGTGTCTCTCATGTATTCTGACTCTCATCAATGTTGCAGGACAGAGTCATGAGTGCACAGCTACACGAGTCAGACCAGGTCTAAGAACCAAGCTTCTGACTGGGCTATAATACATATTTTTATGTGCTTTTTATAAAAAAAAAAAAAAAAAAAAAAAAAAAAAAAACTTCAGATGAGCTTCATATTGTAGAGTTAATTCAGTGTTGCTCAGAAAGTTGATTTAGTATTATTTTTTATTTTATTATTTTAAAATATATATATTTTTATATTATCAACGTATACTAAAACACAAATAAACAAATAAATATACAGTACCAGTCAAAAGTTTGGAAACATTACTATTTTTAATGTTTTTGAAAGAAGTCTCTTATGCTCATCAAGCCTGCAGTTAAAAAAACAAAAAAAAAACTGAAATGAAATATTATTACAATTTAAAATAATGGTTCTCTTTTTTAATATACTTTAAAATGTAATTTATTTTTGTGATGCAAAGCTGAATTTTCATCAGCAAGTACTCCAGTCTTTGGTGTCTTATGATCCTTCAGAAATCATTCTAATATGCTGATTTATGATCAATGTTGGAGACAGTTGTGCTGCTTAATATTTTTTTTATAACCTGAGATACTTTTTTCAGGATTATTTGATGAATAAAAAGTTAAAAAGAACTGTATTTATTTAGAATAGAAATCTTTTGTAACAATATACACTACCGTTCAAAAGTTTGGGAACAATAAAAATTTTTTTTTAAAGAAATTAGTACTTTAATTCAACAAGCATGCGTTAAATTGATAAAAGGTGATGGTAACGATTTATATTGCTAGAAATGTTTTTATTTTGAATAAATGCTGTTTTATGAATAAATGCTGTTAACGTTTTACTCATCAATGAATCCTGAAAAAAGTATTCCAAAAAAATATATTAAACAGCACAACTGTTTCCATCATTGATAATAACTGAGTATCAAATCATCATATTAGAATGATTTCTGAAGGATCATAAGACACCAAAGACTAGAGTACTTGCTGATGAAAATTCAGCTTTGCATCACAAAAATAAATTACATTTTAAAATATATTAAAAAAGAGAACCATTATTTTAAATTGTAATCATATTGTATAATATTACTGTTTTTTTTTTTTTTTTAACTGCTGGCTTGATGAGCATAAGAGACTTCTTTCAAAAACATTAAAAATAGTAATGTTTCCAAACTTTTGACTGGTACTGTATAAGCAAGTAAGTAAGTTAGTAATAATAATAAATATATTACTAAACCAATGAGAGATAAGGCATTATTTCAACAGCCCGAAGAACTATACACTGACGTCAATACACATACCACAATGATGGTAGAAAACCAAAATACACTGTGGAAAACCACAACATGACAGTTAACTGACATGGACAACAAACACAACAGCAACATAATGTCATCAACATAATAATAATAATGAAGTAAATTTGTACCGATTTTGAAAGTTAAACCGATGTATTACGGGTAAGTTTAAGCTGATACTCGTCTCAAGGTTAGTACACTATACTTAGACCTATTGATGTGGATACATGAAGTTTTCCTGAAAAATTAAAAGCACTGATACAGTATTTCGAGTAAATGTAATTGTTAGTAATGATTATTCGTGAGAATTTTGAAATGTTTCGAAACCAAGGTTTGATACAATATGACGTAACAAAGCCTCCTTCGCTGAAATCATGTGACTTGGTGAGTTTGATACAAGCTCCGAATTACAGATTCGAAACAAAAGATTTGTAAGTTGCATGAAGCGGTTTCAAAAGAGACCGTACATGCTGTTCATTTATTTGGGTATAAAACTATAGAAATGATAGTTAAGTTAAGACACCACAAGCGAATAGGGCAAAAATACAGATGTCACCATATTCATTATTTTCCAAGTTGATTAATCACAAACATCAAGACAGTTGTTTTGTATTTCAGTTAAGTTTTCTAAAAAGTCATTATCTAATTAAATATGCACTAAATTACTTACATTTGCAGAACATAAATCTGAACATTGGATAAAGGCAGGTTCAAAATTATTGTTTAATTTTTTTCTGGAAATGTATGTCCACTTCAGTAGCACTTACATTCCCAAACGTTCCAGGTTTATTCCTGGCTATATTCTGAAGGGTTTGTCTGTTAATATATTGTTCGCCTGATTTATATAACATTTTATTCCAAAAAAACATGGACGTTTTTTTTTCTCCAGACAGTAGATATAATTTCTGATTTATGGAATGATTAAAAAGAGATATTAAATTTGTTTTTTTTTTGAAATATGAATTTTCTTTCACAAACTGTGGAACCAAAAAAACAACAACAACAACAACAACAAAAAACATTTCCAAATGTGTTGCACAAACTTGATGTGTGTGCAGTGTGTTTGCCCTGCTTCCTGCAGACAGTTTCTCAACAGGAAATATGTTTGTGCAGCAGATTCTTGTGAAAAACACCTATGTAAGAGGAACTGACTTTTATGAAGACAAAAGAAAAAAAAAATTCTGAATTTTTTTTGAAGTTTCAGTCGTAGACTTGCGTAAGACTTCAACAGCATTCAGCTCTCCGTTCTTACTCTAATCCTTCACCTCCTCAGCATGACCCCTCTGAAGAAGAACAATCGCTTTAAATAATTCTAAGATCTGCAGAGGAATGTTAAACAGGAAGACTCTCTCAGCTTCACACAAAGCCAGGATGGAGCTCCGAATTTCACAGACAACATCAGTTACATGCAAAGACATGCCGTTGTGCACATCATGTCGAATTCCTCCGAATTTCGTGAGGAGGTTGTTAGATTCGCCTAGATAGAAAAGGCATTCTTTTTCTGAGACTCACAACCAGATTTAACACATTTCGAAAAGACAAATACAGGGACACGATTAACCTTCCACAAGAGAGGACACTGTCTAAATACAGCACAGGCCCTCAGGGCGCAAAATGTGTTTGAGAGAAAGAGGGCGAACATGGCTGAGAAAGCTTCACTCACAATTGCTCAGTTTCATCTGTTGGAAGCTCTGTATTAAACTAAGGTTAAAGCGTCTGTCTTATAATCAAACACTTGCTTGCTGCTATAGACCTGTGATGGAAATATTTACAAAAGCAGAGGACTTTTAAAGAGCCCGTATAAGCCTCCACCTGCCCTTCATTTACGGTGCCCAGTTTATATTCATGAATGATTTGTATCTCCTACATTCCTACTTTGGTGATGCCAAACAGCAATATTTTTCCAAACTTTAAAGTAGAGTGTACAATCCCGGGCGGCAATATAAACAGAATGAGTTTTACCACATCTTTGCCAGGACTAATCTGAAAAAGGTCAAGTTATTTAAGGAATATCAGCCCGAAACACAGAGAAAGCTAAGCAGAATGAACATGTGCTAAATATAAAAACAGAAAAGCATATTTCTCAGCATGTCCTCAAGCTTCTCCGTTACACAGGACGTCAGTCACGACACGGGAGGAACTCAGAAGTTAAAAGGGCATACGGCCTGAATTGAGTTAGCTGTTCTTCTCAGCTATGCCACATGTGACAAACAGATGCTCATCAGGACAGTAATCCATCATTTCTCAGCCCAGAAGCGTTAAACCTTACCGGATCTGATCAGAGGTCAGTCCAGATGTCTCTGCGGGCATCAGGAACACAATCTGCTGCTCTGACTGGAAGGCACATATCCACAGCTGTACCTGCGTGAGAGAGGAGGAGTTGAGTCACTGTAGGCCGTACGCTTTAAGAAAGAGCCCTCTGTCTGCTCGCAACTCTTTCGCCTGACACACACTGCATTCTTGTGGTTACTTTATAAACTCAACTTCCCTGTGATGTCACAGAACGAAGGGTGGGGAAAATGTGTCACTGTGTTTACATAGTGCCCCCAAAAAAGTTTTCAACATGTAATGGTAGCATTTTGAAAGTGCACAGAGGAACTGGAGAATCGTCTCAAACGCTTTCTTATAATTTAAGAAACTGTTATGCCTTTAGCTTTAGATTGAAGTGCAACACAATCTAAATTAATACTTCACATTGAATGAGGGCAAGAGAAATAGCAGTTTTGTTTTTTAGTAGATTTGATTTATGGTTTGCAAGATTTATCAAATGAACAGTAACAGGGTTTATTTATTCATACTCATCAAAATGCCGCTGTCCAAAAGAAGGCATTGTATAATTAGATTTGAAAAGGAAAATTAGGCTTGACTTTAGGTAATGTAAAATTGTGTTTAGCCTCATTTCTCTTCGTCTCATAACATTCACTTCAATTTTAAAAATATGTATAAATAGGGCCTACAGTAGTATAATAATATTACTGCTCAAACATTTTCCATCAGTACAAACAATAATATTGTGAAATATTATTAGAACTGAAAATAGCTTTTTTCTATTTGTATTATATTTTAGAATGTATTTTATTACTGTGATGGCAAAGCTGTATTTTCAGCATCATTACTCCAGTGTCCTTCAGAAATCATTCTAAAATGATGATTTGCTGCTAAAGAAATATTTCTTACTATTATCATCAATGTTGAAAACAGTTGTGTTGCTAAATATCGTTGTGATAAAAAATGTCAGGATTTTTTGATGAATAGAATGTTCATAAGGACGTCTTTTATTTGAAACGCATATATTTTGTAACATTCTAAATGTCTTTACTGTCACTTTTGGTCAATTTAATGCATCCTTGCTGAATAAAGTATTTATTTCTTTGAAAAAAATGAATAACCCATAACTTTTGATTGGTAGTGTATAATATCAATGTAATAATTATATTAATTAATCTGATTATACTATGACTAAAATGAAGCAGCACACCTACTGTGGGCTTTACTCTATCAAGCATGAAAATGCAGAACTGAGTGTTTATTTTGGGCACGTTCGAGACTTGAACTTCCCTTATTCAACCAAGTGACACAGGACGATCAACAACCCTGGTGATGTTCATTTCTAACACTACTTTCACAATTAGAATTGTCTTGAACTTAAATAAAACCAATAGAAGTCTCGTTTGCATTTAACACGTTTAAATACGCCTTCTAGCAGACTTGGGTTGTGTTTGATAATGTAAAACCTGGACTCATCATCTTTGATGTCTCACAAGCTTGAGGTTAAGACTCCAGTTACTGCGGTTATTCACACCCAACTTTAAAGTTCCAAAGAAGGCAGACTCAAAAATGATCTCTCTCAACCAGCATCTTCCATCATCCTTCTGTCTGACGTTCTGGCCTCTGATTGGATCTTTCAGAAGCAGCATCTGCACATCCCAAAGGCACAGAGTGTGCTTCGGAAACATAAGGGTGTTAAGTTTATGTGCAGTCCTAATGAAAAATAAAGAGGGCTGCCTCTGAATCCAAATATAGTCCAGGCCGTTCCCAACCAGTCAGAACTGTAGCTCATGAGTCATTCTAATGAAATGTATCAGAACAGTGCTATGAAAACAAGAGGAGGGACCACAGTATGCTCTGTGCTCTGCCATAAATGGACCTACTGTACTCCCTCCTAACTTTCTATACTACTGTGACTTAAGAATCAGGTTATTTACACAGGAATTGAAAACTTTTTACATTTCTTTTTTTGTATGGTTTTTCATTTCAATCCAAGTATGAGATAGTCTTTGCGTGTAGGACTTTTGGAGGGGGACATTTCTCAAAACAGGGAACTACTCTTTTCAGAAATGATGCAAATGTACAATCACATGAATTTGTGCTGAACCTTGAAATTCAGCTTCCTGTTTTGACTCACACACATCACCCCACCCATCCCTCCCACCTATTGTCACTTTTATATTTAGATCAGTAAACTCCGAGAGGTGGAAAGTAATGAGTTAGTAATGGAACATTTATGAATCAAAATCGGTATGCTTTTATAAATAGTTTGGGTTATCCATGTTTAAAATTAAGACTAGTCAAAATGCACCATGACTGTACCTCACCTTGTTTTCATATAAAGAGCCTACATTGTTAGGCTAATAAACTATACTACTTCATGGAAGAATTGTTTATGCTCATGTTTTTTCTTTTTAATTAGTTGAATTTATCATACGCCATCACTGGCTTACTCATTTACGTATCTTCATGTTGTTCCAAACCTGTATGACTTACTTTCTTCTTTGGAGCACACAGATATTTCGAAGAACTTTGCTAACAAACAGTTTCCGACTCGTTTCCCATTGACTTTCATTGTATGGACAAAAAAAAATAAAAAATACAATGGAAGTCAATGGGAACCGAAACGGTTTGGTTGTCAGCATTCTTCAATCTCTTGTGGTCAGCAGAAGAAAGAAATGCATGCAGGTCTGGAACAACATGAGGGTGAGTAAATGAAGACAGAATTTTCATGTTTGGGTAATCCTTTAACATTATCTAAGGCGTCTCAAACTTTCAGATTTTTATTTAGATTATTGCAACAGTCTTGTTAACACAATATCTCATGATGTTAGGTAGTCTAAACATATGACAGTATTGTTGATATTCAGAATATGAGCCTACATGACCCAATAGCAAGCAGCTTAGAAGAGATGATCACAGAGATTGTGGCTGAATGTGTGAATGTTTACTTTCGCTTTTGAGAACATGAACTGAAATGCCCAACAATACAACGTTAAATTATTATTTTTTTTATAAAAGATAGTTAGAACAAGGTCAATGCAATTTTTTAAGTTATGTTTTACAATGTCATTTCAGCTGACAACAGAAAGCTTAAAATAGAATGATTCATTTGGGCCAAACTCGCTCTAGGATTGGATTTAGCCTGGACCATATTGAGGCCAAAAAGACCCATCCCATGAAAGGCCATTTGAATACATGCGTATTATTGGGTTTCCAGCCCTAAAGGGCACTTCTGTGGTTTTTGCACCGAATGTTGTGACATCTTGATAAAAGGACAAAAGCTCGGGCATGCTCAATACAAGAAGGTTGATGTTGCCTGAGAGCATGAATTCCAACATGGCTGAGGAACTCAGAAAAGCCTGCTTTTGTACTAAGAGCTCCTTTCTGGAAAGCTTTATTTCATCCATCAAGCTGAAGTGTGCACTGGAAATCCAAGCAATATCTTGTCAACAATCGTCACGCATGTCACAAAATGAGGTGCAATATGAACTTATTGTTAATTACAATCAAAACAATGACTAATCCATCATTTAAAGATGAAAAAAGCTCATAGTTATAGTTTACAATTTATATTGACCCTAAACGAACCCACAAAGTCGTTTACATACTGGTAGGATTGAATAATCTTATTCTGAAAAACGACATATATTTAAAGACAGGTACTAGTATCTTAATATTAAAATAAGCTCTAATGCTTTGCGTGACTGATGAACCAACATACAAATGAAGAGTTCAGATGCAAAAGCCTCTAAGTGCCATCTGAAATTTTCTTCTAGAATGATCATTTTTATCAAGCTCGTAAATTTAAGTTCAATAATTTCACTTAAATGGCATTGCAAATGACCTATTAATTGTCATTTAAGTGAAATTACTTAACTTAAATATACAAGCTTTATAAAAATGATCATTCTAGAAGAAAATTTCAGATGGCACTTAGAGGCTTTTGCATCTGAACTCTTCAAATATTGTATACTTTTATAGCAGTAAATAACACTATTACAGTATGCCATAGCTCTTTGAAAGCATGCAGCTTTTTTGATTTCTCAGCACCGCTGACCTGTCAAGGTCAGGTGAAAGAAACTTCAAATAAAGACACATTACTTCTTTTAGCAAACTCTTTATCCTTCTGTTTAGGAATCACCTGCAACTGCATGAAGCTTACCTTTAGATGTACATTGATCGCCGGTGTTTCCTCCACAGCATGTGCATGAACTGGCCCTGAACGTACCTCCACTTGTTCTGTTGAAGCTGTTCCAGAGATTTGAACTTGGTTTCTGATTTAACCCCCGTATGTGTGTGTGTGTGCTGCCATTAGTGAGTCCTCCTACAGGCAGCCGCCCAGCCTCTTATTCTGGTGTCAGGAGTGATTAGTTCGCAGCGTTCAGTGACTTGTGAAGATTTGGGGGTGGTGTACTCTGCCTACTTACATCAGACTCACCCTGGGCACGGTGCATACAGGGACCAAGAGCTCTGATAGAGCGAAGAGGTTCTGATGCCAGAGGGGTCAGCCATTTCGAGAGCCCTTCCGGTTGATGATCGGGCTATAAAGTGTTTTATCGGGACACTTTTAAGTGTGCACAGTAAATACCTGCGGCATGGCTCTTATTTTTTACCTCCTACCTCAGAGAAAGCATTGAAAAGGCAAGCATTAATGTTACTTAATACAAGCCCCAGCAAGTCAGTTCAAGACTTCTGTCCACCCGCCTTATTTAGATAAAAGGGGTTATTACAGCTGTAGCGCTGAACAGAATCACATACAAAGAGGATTTCTTATGTATTTTTGGATCATAAATTAACACCTAGCAAGAGTGTGTCTATGGCTGTGAAGCGTGTGACGCAGCATTAGGAGAGTAGCACATAAAAACGGTACATACAATTCTGTCACCAAGCAACCACCACTGATAATGTATCCTTTCTGTACTCAACACGGCCCCGTTCTTCTCAACGTTTCCTACAGGAGCATATATTTTCATATCATTTTTTTATGCAGAGGCCATGCATATTCAGACTAACAGCATGATTGTGAGTGTTATTCACAGCCTATAAACAGTTCAACAGTGATGTTGTTTTCGACACATTATATCCAAAGTGCTTCCACACTGAAGTACCGTATGAGCTTAATTCGCTTTGCCAAATGCACTATAGCACATCTGAAGATTCATTCACCTGCAGAACCAGGTGCCTGCGTGTTCTTGTTGAAAAGGAGTAAATCCTAGTGCTGTTTTCTTTACTATAGCCTACTATCATTATTAGAACAACAACAACAACTAATTTATATGTAAAGCCCAATGTTCATTTGACTATGAAATAACAGCTGAGTCCCGACTGGGGCATAGTTAAAATTTTACATGGTTACATTTTTTATTATGATTGTAGTGTCGATACACAGACATGAATTAGTTACTTTAACAGTGACTTATTTATTTCACTAGTTTGAAAGGTACATTTAAGAGGAAAGCCTTCACAAAGCTTCATTTAACCTTCACCACAGTTCAATAATATTGAGTAACTTACTTTTTAGATGCTATTTTGCATTACTTTGTGTATTTTAGCTCGACCAATGATAATTCCAAAGGAAGTCAAAGCTGAAACGGTTTCGCGTTTCCGAGCAACACAGTTCATGAATCAATGTTTTGAACGAATCGTTTGAGCGAATGATTCAATGACAAAACTTGCCTCTACCTACTGGTATATCAATGAAACCTGCAGAAAAGAAAAAAATACTGAAAAATCCCCACCACAAATGCAAAGACTGACATTTTGTCTTACGCGCAAACACAGACAAGAGGAACGATACAAACAGTGAAATGCCAAGCGCTACCACTCGGTCGCTGCAGAATGAGTAGCCTATGCTTTAAAAAGAAAAGAAAAAAAAAGGTTAATCATTTATAGGATTTTAATTGGCTACACAACATGCAATGGTTCTTTAAAAAATACCCCCCAAATCACTTCACAATCAAACTCAGATTTTGTATTTTGAATATTTTATTAATGTGTAGAAAATGTATTAAAAAAGGAACTATACAGCACATTTTAAGTTAAACTAGAGCTAATTCGATCTGTTACAATAATATCCAAGGTTATCTGACAATGTGGTTAGCAAGTTAGGGAAAAAATGTCTCAAATACTGTTTTTGCACACATTGCCTGCGTCATTAGTGTTCATGCTAAACACATTTTCATTTAGGTACAAAATGTAGGGGATTTTTACAATATCCTACTGTTCAAAATCAAATAAAAGTACAAGAGAGTGGTGAAATGACCAGATTGCCTGTATAACACAGAGTTAGAGTTCCAAGTGTTATGTGTAACATGTTTTCCATGGTGAATGTTGAGCCATAAGTGGTTTGGTGGATAGGAGGCATGTCAGAATGGAAGGGGACTTGAAGTGTCTCCACCATATGCAGAGTCAATGAATAATGAAAGAAAACCTGCCCCTGTCTCTCTCTTGAGAAGCGGTCAATCACAAACTGAAGTCTATATTCCTCTTTCAAAAATAACTAGAAGGGCTGCTTCCTGGGAACCACAAACAATTAGTTTGCTGAAGAAAACGGTTAGAAAACACAAGAAGGTACACACATTTCCACCCATGTTCAACACAGAACAGTAAATGGATAAAATGATGCCTTCTGGTGCATGCAAAAATGTAAGTCTTTTTCAGTGTTCAATGCAATTAGCTTGAGCTGATTAAGAATTGACTTGGTTTCTATTTCCCATCCCAGCTGTTGCTACACTCTCTAATGTTACCCCTCAAAAAGATAAGAAAAAAAATAGAAGCATAGGAAAAGGGGAGAAACTCTTTGAAAACATCATAGTGTTGTCTCTCAGAAGAGGCTCATTAGGAGATCTGCGACTATAGGAAACAGGTGTTGTTAGAGAAGCAGAACGCTGGAGACCTGAAAAAAATTATCTATGCAGAGCATGCAGATATATACCGAAGCAGAAGAATCAGAATTTTAAATCTGACTTAAAAATATATATTTAAAGAAATCTTGGTGTTTGGGACACGTACTGCAATACTTTCTGTGGTGACAATAACATTTGATGTTATCGAAACCCAAAAATATTCTTCAAAATTCTCCTTTTGTGTTCCAAAAAAAAAAATGGAACAATGTTTGGAACAGCATGAGAGCGAGTCAATCATTTTCAGTTTTTGGTTTTGCACTAAGTTGAAATGCAGAATAAAATGTAGATCTTTAAAATGTTTTAATTGAATCCCAGCATATCTGTATTATGCTACTGTTGTTTCAGTACTTTCAAAAAGTGAATACATAGAAAACAATGTATTACAACTTCAGTGAGTTAATTAGACAAAAACACCCTCTAGTTCAGAAATGAGAGAGAGATTTGCTACTAGAAAAAGAAATATCACTTGCTGCATGAGGTAAGTGTTACACTGCATGAGGAAAGGTTTAGAAAAATATCTCATGGTTCCACTCCTTCACAAACCTTTCAGTCACTGTACAAAATACATTGAGGCCATGTTAAACTACAGAATTAAATAATACATTTTTGTCAGGTACAAAACGTTAAAGAATAAAGACTATGTTCTAAGTTGCACTAGGAGTTGCATTGCTTTTATGACCTATTGTGTATATGCCAAGCCTTAAAAGCTCAAGCCTGACTGCTAGTCAGCATCCATTTTAGAAAGACTCTGAATGAAAGGAATAGAAACATCTACGAAAAGAACACTTCAGATGGTCTTCTCTCTGCAGTGGTAAACACTGCCTGCATTTCTCCTGCACTCAACAATGAATTGCTATTAACCTAGAGGATTTACAAAGACACAGATGGACACAATTATTCTACAGGAACAAAAACATTTGAAACACTGTAAAGCATGGAGTGTGTGACGGAGCTATGCAAAAAATTCTCCATATGAGTTCTTCATATGTACATATCAGTGCTCTCAGGCCAGCTTATATGTTCTTTTAGACAGATCTAAATAAAACACTGATGTGGGATGATGTGATATTTTTACTACTAATCAGGGGTGCGTTTCCCGAAAGCATCGTTAGCCAACTATGGTCGCAAGTTCCGTCGTTATCCGCATAGTTCAACGATTTGGTGTTTCCCGAAACCATCGTTCCAACGAACATTCGCAAACAGCATCGCAAACTTGTGTCGTTGGAACGACAGCTCTCGAGCTGTGGTTAGAAGCATAGTTTCTAGTTTGCATGAGATGTAGACTGAATAAATCATTATCTTTAGCAAAATAAGCAAGATGACATTCAGTACAACCCGTGTTATTTATTTAGAATACATACAAATGTAATTTACGTCTTTTAGTTTGTCAAGAGATTTAATGCACCGTTTTTGAAGACTGCGCATGTGCGAACGTGCTCTACCATGTAAGAACGAGCCAAATATTGAGTCTGGTAATAAAGCAAAATAACTGAGAAAAATTTGAAATGGTCTTCAGATGCCATGTCCGTAACTTATATGACAAAATCTAGCGTTAATTCGATCTCAAACAGATTAATTAAAATAAGTTATTAGTCCCCCAGACAGCAACACAGTGTCGGCCCAGATCCGGCCCAGATCCGGCACATGTGGATTCAGCACGCACCAGATGTGGGCCGACACTATGTTGCTGTCTGGGCCACCACGTGCGAGACGTCATAAACCAGCGTGGTCGAACGATACTTTGCGACATACGGTTTCGGGAAACAGTCGTGACTAGCTAGTTGATTTCTCCAACGATGCATCGTACTATGGTAGTTAAGCAGCGAGCTATATAGTTGTAGGCCTACGGAAAACGCACCCCAGGAGTGCGTTTCCCAAAAGCATGTTCGCAAGTTCCGTCGTTATCAGCATAGTTCAACGAGTCAGTGTTTCCCGAAACCATCGTTCTAACGAACATTCGCAAACAGCATCGCAAAGTTGTGTAGCTGGAACGACAGCTCTCCACCTGTGATTAGAAGCATAGTTTCCAGTTTGCATTGCATGTGGACTAAATAAATCCTTATCTTGAGCAAAATAAGCAAGATGACATTCAGTACAACCTGTGCCTTTTATTTAGAATACATACAAATATCGTTTACGTCTTTTAGTTTGTCAAGAGATTTAAAGCACCATTATTGAAGAGTGCGCATGTGCAAACGTGCTCTACAATGCAAGAACGAGCCTATGATTGAATCTGGAAATAAAGCAAAATAACTGAGAAAAATGAGAAATAGTCCTCAGATGCCGTCTGTAATTTATAGCAAAACATCTAGCGTTAATTCGATCTCAAACAGATTCATTAAAAGAAGTTATTACTCCACCACTTGCGTGACTTCATAAACCAACGTGGTTGAACGACCACTTTGCGACAATATGGTTTCGGGAAACAGTCGTGACTAGCTAGTTGATTTCTTCGACGATGCATCAAACTAGTTAAGCAGCGAGTTACGTCGTTGTTCGGGAAACGCACCCCAGCCTTGCAAAAAATAGTACAATTTAAAATAAATTAAAATATGGGACAAATTATTTGATTGAAAAGCATTTTTGTTTCAGATTAGTCTGAATTGCCCTCAGATACTGAATAGTTCTTTGGTTTCTGAGGTTTCAATGATGATAGAATTTTGTGTTCAACAGTACCATGGCCAATTGTTAATATAAGTTTAAATATGAGATGAAATTAGGCTTCAGGGTGCAGTGAATGCAAAATCTAACACTGTGATGGGTCACATGAACATGAAAATCATTCAGTTACTCTTTAAAGGTATTTCTCATCATTTATAAAAATAGAAGCATCTCATTTTTAGGGGCATTCATTTTTCCCCAAAATCTTTTATCTCAAAGGGAGAAATGATCTATTTTCTTCATTTAATGAGGTTCTTTTCTTAGGCCTCACACTGTAAACGTGCTGAGCAATACCGAAACTTAGTCTTCATTCTCCCAGAACTGAACAAATTGCATTACACATAAGAAAGTCACCGAACCTCAAGGTTTAGTTTACAACCAACATTCGTCAAGGGGGTTTTGTCATTCAAAGATTTAAATAAGTTACATCGCTCCTTGTGTCCTCCTCGCCTCATTTAAAAATAGAAACAGCTAGTAGGACGGTGGATTAATGGGTGGACCTCCTCCGCTTGCCACTGATGCTGCGGTAGTTGAAAGGTCTCATCTTCATCTCCACAAAAGGGATGGAAAATTCATGGCCTTTCCAGTGATACCAGTTTATACCCTGCGGAAGTCAGACACATAATGTTAATACACAAACAGTTATATTAACTAAAGCGATCTCATAAAATGTCATTCTAGTACAGATACACTTTCATATGTTTAGACAGAAAATTAAACATAAAATATCAACATACTGACATTGTATTAGCATTTTAAACTCTTTCACTCTATGTACTTATAACTTAAGTGTATAAATGTTTATGAATCTCGTGAAATTCAAAGAATTATAAGATTATAAGAATGATATGCCAGCGCAACCGCCGACCCCAGGGGGTTAAAGGATGCACCGCTATTAAAATCCTAGTAAGCCAATAACTATTTCATGTTATATCCAATAACACCAAAAATCGGTGAAAAAAAAAAGTTAAATTAGGCATCACAACATCAATGGATAGTCTGAAAATGGATATTGGTTTTAAGATTTGCTATTTAACATTGTTTTTAATAATCAGTGTTAGATGACGGCAAAGGTAATCTAAATGTAACAATATTGGAAATGAGCATAAGATTTAAATACAGACCAACAGCTATTAAACATATCTAATATCCAGTAACTGATATACAATATTGTGAAACCATACTAAATTCATAGGTTCATTTTATGGAATTTATGGAATTGTGCAATGAACCAGTTTCAGTTTTGCCAGAAAAGTTGCAAAGATCTGAACAATTTGTAGGTAAGTTATACATAAGAAAAATGTTTTAAGATGCTGTCAGTATGTTGATAATGTACATTTCAGTATCAATCCAAAAGCACAAAAACATACGTTTACAATTTATGTCTAGCAATTCAATGTTATTACTACTGAAATATCTCAAAAAGTCAAGAACACCTCTCAAAAGAATATTTTTTATATTATAGGCCTTTATTAGTTTTCAGAGTGTTAACCTCTGCTTTTATGAAAAAAATATCACCGATACCAATGGGAAATATGACCTTATCGTTTATAAGCTACACCAACCTGCTAACGCTTGTGAGAAAGCTGAAATGAAAGCAGACAGCGAGACAACAGGACATGACACAACACAGTTAAGCAAGGACGGATCTAGAATATTTTTACCCATTGGCCTGTGAATCTCACTTATCTTGCTTTATTTGCTTTCAGTTTGCTTCCAAATGCTCTTGCATGTTTCCTGTCTTTAGCGTTTGCCCTTGCAAACAAAACCACAAAGAATGAGTCACAACTAACAAAGGCCCTGTAGGTGTAAGATTAAATAGCCGAATTAAGATGTAATCAAAGTACTAAGTTCCTGTAAGAGTTTGCATGTGTAGGCAGTTTGTGCCTACTTGTTACTCCAGAGGTGGGGGAAACAATGCATGTATAAAGGTGCGGTAACATTAGCGAAATGCAAAAAAGGCCCATTGTCTATTGTCAATAGTGTAGTGATGTATGAAGCACAGCTCACACATAAGTCATTTTCAAACCAAGCAGCTTTCTGTTGGTCAACACTGCAAATCCAGATGTATTTTGTCCTCACTCGAAATTCCCTATAGCGTTGATTTCTATTGACCTGACTGGATTTCGCCTGAGACGATTCGCAGAACAACGGTAAATGTGACCGCACCTTTAGGCTAATTATGTGGATATACCAGACATTTCAGTCCAGTGCTTAGGACTACCTGGCTATGTCTGGACTCTCCGTATTTTCCGTTAAGGTTGGCCCGATGACAGTTTTTGTACCACCACGCTCCCTTGTAGGACAGTGCACAGTTGGTGACAGCGATGTCATTGTCCTTGTCCTTGGTAGAGAAAGGTCTGCTCTGGTGGTAGCTCAGAGAGTCACCTGGGGTAAAAAGAGACCATAATTACAATTGATAGGCTTAAATATCCAAAACCACTCTGGAGAGATCCTCTTTGGGTTGTTTAAATGAATAAAAAAATGAGTTATTTCCTTTCAATGTATTTTAAAGTGAATGCCCAAATGTCCTCCGGCCGCACCTGCAGTGCCATTATACTCTCCTATCCTCAGTTTGTAGAGGCTCTTGGAATCTCCGATGGAAAACCTGTCATAGTTGGCATATGCAGACTCCTGGCCGTCTTTCATGTCAATGCGGAGCTCGTAACGACCTTGAGCTGCAATCTTCTGAATGCTGTCCAACCCTGCATGGAGAAATGGAAAGAAAAAAAAAAGTTCTGAAGAACACACCTAGAACACTATCTACCATCCAGCCATCCCATCTCTGTGTTCCAGCCCCTTAACATGTGAAAATGTTGTCTTCAAATATGGTCCACACTGATAAGAGCCCATAATTTAATATAAAAGCCGTGCTTGTTTGGTGGTCCATCTCACTCTCTCTGACTCTTATATGTTCTGAAGATAAGGAGCAAAAGACTGCAGATAAACAGTCTGTTTATTGAAGATAATCAAATTTTCTGACTGTGCAGTGGAGAAATGCCCTGTCTGGCTAAAGACACAATCACTTTTTGATAGCGTAGATGTCTCCTGATAATAGAACTCCATCTATTTCGTGAGTGTCTACAAGGATGTGCTGAACTGTAACTAAGCCCTTAAACTCACCTCAGGATTTAAAGCCATAGAACGAACCTAGGAAGCAGAAGGCTGATGAACTGTAACAGTGAGGGAAAATGATCTGAATCACCTGACATGGTCAAAGAGCATCTTTAAGGGAGGCCATGTTGTAATGAGATTAGTAAAAAATGCAATGAAGGGAACCTCATTAAATAGCAGCATGAACACCATTTTTTTTTACTGACCCAATCAGTGCAATCCAAGCAAGAGACTGTGTTTTTACTTGATTAAAATCAGCCAGGCATCACATGGCAAGATATCTAAAATATTACAGAATCATATTACTTTTAATCACCATTTTGGGCCAAGTACTGCACTTTTAACAGCACACTGCACATTTTATTATTATACATATTTTATTATATTATTTATACCTCACAAAATTGTATTAGATGTTTGCTTAAAACAGGAAAATGCATTTGACGAAGGTGTAATCAACATAGTAAAAAAAAGAAAGAATCAATATAATTAATAACGTTTTTCGACAGTGAAATGTGTAAAAACTGTATTAGTGAGTAAAAATAACCAGTTAGTCAGACTGGTTAATGTGATAAATACAGTCTGCACACCAATTATCATAGCATTATTTCAAGCAGAAACTGAAAATGCATAACATCATTCCAGTATCCTGAAAAAAAAAACATTCTAATTTTCAAATGTGTTGCAAAGAAAATAATCTTTTTTTTTTTCTCAGTTCAGGAAGACTGCAAATCTCTTGGAATAATGGCAAACAGACTAGCAGATTCTATTACTTTTAACACCATATCTCTACAGTACTGTCCTATCTGCATGGTTGAACTCCAGCCCCATTTCTTAAATACACCATTCAGAAGTAACTGACTGTCATGACCAGGTGAGGAATTACAAGGAGAGCCCAGGGACCATGGAGAAGTAACAAGTACCACAGGAAAACAGACATGCTCTCTTCTTTGAATGCTCGAATGAAGCAGGGCAGCAAAGTTCATCTGCCAAGTTGTGTGGTTGATGAACATATAGTGTTTGTAGTCCAGTTTAGTTGTATTTGCAACAACAACAAAAAAAAGGTGTGTAGTACACGACAAGTCTTTCATCATTACAAAAATAACTTCACATTACATAACAGCTGGGCTGAAAAGCAAAAAACTCGAAGAACACAAAGTTATGATACCATAAACAACCTACAGTTAACACCATGTTTCCATCAGACCAAGCAGAGTGTCTCACTGCTGAAAAACGAACTATATATATATATATAACGTAAGCACTCATCTATGATGCAGTACACAGAATAGACTGTTTTCAGCTTGGTGTCTGTTTTTTTTATTATCACGCTGTGGTTATACAGTGGTATAGCAAAATATCTACTGGTCCCAGAATATACCGCCTAGCCCTGCTAATTATTACCTTAGTAAGAAAGCATACTTGTGATTACGGCAGTTGCATTTATCACAGTGATGGCAATGTCTACTCCAACAGCCACAAAGTGATTTCATTGTGTTAAATGTCTATTGTGTATATAAATGTAGTATGTGAAGATGCCGCTCTTCAAACGTACCAAGAAATGCAGCACTGCTGCAAACAGTGTTTACTTTCTGCTCATGAGCTGAAATCTTTCAAATGTGCTCCTTCCACACTAAATATCGTTATACATGTTATCCAGGCCTAAATGTCTGCAGAGGCATAATTTGTAATGTTTACTTTTTATCTGTAATTGAGACAATGCTCTGAAATCCGTGCTGTGCACAAACGTTATTTTTTCCCTGAATTTTAATGAATATAATTATAGCTTTCTAATAAGATTTATGCATCAGGGATAAAAAGAAAAATGGGCTCTATTGTTTTCCATCAAATTGGATTTTGATGAAAATAATTACCGGATCATTTAAACAGAATCTGAAAGCTGAGAGTCACCAGTAACAGACTGAGGGGTCCTGAAGCACAGAACCGATACAAACTCTAGATACTGAATGCAGGAGGACACATGGAGAATTTCAAAGGATGGTGCTTTGATGCAGCCTCTCACAGAGCTAGAAGACTTTGTGTTATTTTCATCTTTATTCAGAGCAGCCCTGCACTGTCTCTCATTTGAAAGTATGCTACATATAATACAAGCAAATAGGAAAGATATTCAGTGTCCCTGGAGCAAGTTAGCATTAAGTACTAAGGTAAAGCTAGATGGTTCCCCAAAATGCCTATCCAATATTTAAACGAAGCAACCATCTGATTGCTAGTCAAGAGCACTCCTCACTGAGTTACATTTAAAGGGATTGATGCTTAAGTAAAACTCATACATTTGCCAGAAAGTGCTGACCAAATTTAGATCTGCCTGAAGAGTTTAATGGGGCCTAAAACGACCATATTTTTAATGAGTCATTACGTAGCAGCTTTTTTTTCCAGGCAGCTCTAACCGCTCTGTCTATAATTCAAGTGTATTTCACGTCTTCTCACCGAGCCAGAATTCATCCTCCAGGTTGCCAAAGCCGATCTTGTAGTCACTCCACTTCCTGGAGAAATCCGTCAAACCGTTCTGACGTCGCTGGAACACCTGAAACACAATCAGCAGAGGTACAGCTGCCGCATAACACTCCTCGCCAATTAAATATAATGCGTTTAGGGCAATATGGAGCACATGAATGGCAATTTATCCCAACAGTCATTTTACTTTGGGATGATGACATCTGCAATAGAGGCAGCTGTGTCTGTGACCCTGCTGAAAAGAACAGAATGTGCAGAATGAATCACCAGCATATGTTGTGTTTTGAACACTGGTCTCTGGTGTGGGATACAGACAAGGCTCAAAATTTACACTTGTTATGCACCAAAGGCAATTATTTAGTTATTTGCCAATTGGCCGCTAACTTTATGGTTCAAGTCGAATTGTAAAATCGATAGTCTGGCCTTTGCTGATGTAAGTGGTGTATGTATGTCTCATAAAGAAACTCACCAAATTTTTTCTCAGTAGAAAAATGCATCATCAGAAATATGTTTTTTTTTTTTCTCCAGACCTCTATGTGCTTTTAATGAGTGACAGACATTGGCTCATTTTTTTTGTGATAATAATAATATGATCTTGTTTATGATAATAAAATGTCTAAATAATAAAAATAATATAATACATAACTATATTTGAAAATAATAATAAATAATTATTTATAAATAAATAAAATTAGAAATGGCTAAATAATCAGTCATAGTACCAAAACATTTTTTTTTTTATATAATGAATAACTTCATGTTTTATATGTATGTGCATGTGTATATGTGTGTGTGTGTGTGTATGGCCAGTAGAACATTTTTCTTGGCAATACATTTTCTCAATGGACTCTGGATATATATGTACTGGTGTTGACGCCAAGGGCCCTATCTTGCACCCAGCGCAATTGACTTTGTACACCGACGCATGTATCATTCCTATTTTGCACCCGCGCACAGCGGACTTTTCCCTCCACAGACGCACGTCGGTAAATTAGGAAATTAACTTGCGCTCCCGGGGGGCGGTTCAGCGCAAAGAGGAGGCGTGTTCCGGCGCAAACGTTCCCTGGTGCTAGTTTGCAGGTTTAGAAAACAATGCATGTTATTCATATGCTATTTTAAGGGCGCATGCTTGGCCATAATCAATGTGTGCACAACGCGCATGCACTTTGCTTATCTCATCTACACACAGACGCAGCAGTTCTCATTTTTAGAAAACCATACATTACTTCAAGGAAAAATATTAACACACGAGGGAAATCATTGTTGTGTCCATGAAGATGTGAAAAAATAGGCATAAATCTAGCTTACACATTTACTCAAATTTTGATACGCCTGTTTAACCGAATCTAATTTGGGTGGGTTTCTCCCATCCCCATACAATGTCACTTCTCTGTGTTTTACGGCCCTGACGAGAACGTCGGCCTCCTCGGCTGTGAACCGCTCCTGGCATGCGCCTGGCAAATCCGCCGTTATAATAGCAATCCGCCATGGAACAAGCGCGCCTGCTCTTAAAGGGAAATCTGAGATGTCGCTCTGATTGGTTTATTTCACGTTACGCCCAAACCACACCTATGAATAATGAAGCTACTTCAGACCAACCCATTTTAGATTTGCGTCGGGTGCAAGTGTCATTTATCCCGCCGGTATAATAGCAACAGTGCCCAAGACTAACCCACAAAGTCACTTGCGTTTCACGCTTGATACTTGCGTTTCAGATTGTTAAAATAGGGCCCCAAGTTCTCAACTAGCTTAACCTAAAACAGCATGTTTCATCTAAAAGTTTGCTTTTGAACAGCATGGCTACACTGGATACTCCAGCACAAACCAGTCTGAAAAACAAAAATGCTGGTCTAAGCTGGTCTTTTCAACAGGGGCCAATCCTATAATATGGCACTGTGGGATTTTGTGTAAATCATACATTGTGCCAAACATATAGACAATACAGACAGGGTTCAGATGTCATAGTCAGATCTCTCACTCACTATCCAGCCGCCTCCGTCGGTGG
Source organism: Rutilus rutilus (assembly GCF_951802725.1). Lineage (NCBI taxonomy): Eukaryota > Metazoa > Chordata > Actinopteri > Cypriniformes > Leuciscidae > Rutilus > Rutilus rutilus. The sequence goes on from NC_140214.1 coordinate 16,280,178, forward strand.
TCATGTCGCAGTAAACCTGCACACCTTGGCTGAGGTCTCTGTTGATGTAGATGGTGTAGATTCCGCTCAGGTTCTCTCCGTTCAGGAGGTGTTGCGCACAGTTTTGTGGCGTGGGAAACAGTCGGTTTCCTGAGGAGGAAAAGGGTTGAGAAACATCCAAAACAACAGAGCAAAAGAAAGCGAAGGGTCACTGGGAGGTTAATGAGCGGTGATTTGCATCACCGCCACGACAATGAAGTGTAAATTTGTTGATTTCTGCCTGAGACGTTATGAAATGCTATCTTTGGAAGTCGGGTGCTTGTAAAGTCACAGAAACACAAGGCAATAAATGAGGGTGAAGCAAGATGCGAACAGATGCAATGAATGTGTCGCTACTGATTTGTACTTGATGATGTTGATGGGGCAATAGTGTGCATTTGTACCTAATGAGGTGAACAAACCCGATCGAACCCGAAGTTTACAGGAGATGTGGAAGATTTGCACCTGTTGTGAAAGAAGTAGAAACAATGGCGCTGGTTTCTAATCCTCTGGCGGCTTGCAGTCTCACAGTGTATTCGGTGGTCTCCGCCAGCCCCTCGAGACGAATCCATGTGTCTTCGGCATCTAAGATCAGCTCCTAAAACACAATCAAACACAGTCTACTGATCCGCAGGCACGCAGAGGCATTAGTACATTACCTCTGTTCAAACACTGTAGACCAAAACTAAACAAAGAACTGCTCGGCGGCAGAACAGTTTTGTGGAAAACATGCCTAGAGATAGTACAAAGAACAGCAGCTCTTAGCATTGTGGGTAGGAAAGATATTCCTCATAAACAAACAGAAGACAGATCACAATCATTTTAAGAACTGCCTGACAAATTGTTGTGATCTGAAGCTGCTTACTGTTGGGTGCTTTTCATACAATGCTTTTACTCCCAGTGTTTTCTTCCATATGATTGGCAGTTCTAAAGCCCTTGATGGGGGAGGAAGAGGCTTATCAGGCACTGGTGCTGCTGGGGAGAAACAGCGTTTCTATTTTGGTCTATAGCTCATGACAGTTCACTTCCCCTCTTTTGTTTTTAAAAAATTCACTTATCAAACTAATGTGCCACACATTTTCTGTGCCTTTTCAGAACTTTCACTCAGAGCATTTACAGAGGACCTGGATGGACATGCCTTTGAAACAACATTTGATTCCATATTCATCCTTTTCCTTTTGATCAATGTGTAATGTGAATTACGCAGCACAGCAGTGTTCTAATGAAGTTGCATTAATGTTTGTCAGTATGCAGAGGATACTGAGCAGGTAATTGTATTAGGGAAGCTTCCATTTGTAGCAGAGTGGGTCCATTTTTATGTTCTCATTTTGATTCCTTTACAATCCTGAATCTGAAATATAGGCTGAATCAACACATAGTGGATGTAGACTACACTGTATTATTATTTTTGGCAATTCCCATATTGTCTGTTATTATGCCAACCTGGCTCTAATGGAAAGAGAAATCTTTTATGTCTAAGATGCACCAGCAGGGTTTAAATCATCTGTGCACCACTGACACCCACTGGACGGATACTAACACTAAGAGTTGGCTACAAGGTCAGAGTGTTCTGTTGCATTGATTGTGTGCACGTCTGTGTATAACAACATAAATCTAAAGTTTATAATCCATAACCTCATTTTTGTCATTGCATTTTTTAGTCAAGCTGTTTAAATACAGATTACAAAAAAAAAAACATTATAGGACAGTGATCATGCATTAAAAGTAATGAAATTATTTGAAACAGATACTGTATCTACTGTCTCATTTCAGAGAAATTGTTTCAGGGAAGTCTTTAATAGACTTTGAAATGACTTTGTTAAATGATTTAATTAAATTGAGCTTTTCAGATAGGCAGATTTAAAAGATGTAACGGCTCCCTTAGATGGTTGATCTCTGCGGAATTTAGTTTGTTAGATCGTAACGTTTTTATAAGATCAGGCTGTACATCAACTACAGTTCAAATCTGAAATGCAATGAGCACAGAAATGTGAACAGCAAAATATCAAAACCACCAATAAAATGTTCACACTATAATTCATGCATTTTTATTTCCTATTTTTGTTTTCTAAATTTGTGTTACAAATTGCATTACTTTATATCTGTATTTGTCCCTCAAGTTAAAGTCCACATTATGCTTGCCTTTCGACTGCCGTCCGCTGCTTTGTAGGTCAGCATGTAGTTATCGATGTCCGCGATGGGCGGTCGCCAGGATATGAGGGCACTTCGATGGTTAATCTCACTAGCTGTCAGGTTCTGGGGCGCATCCATGGCTGTTTAAACAAAGATCAAAGAGCAAAAGCAATTTATAGACAAAACACATCTGTTAGAGTAAAGTCTCATTACCAAATTTGACAAGCAACATTACACTGGCATCTACTGGACACTTTGATTGTAAAACCCAGTAACTTTTTTTGGTCAGATAATATTTACTTGTATGGACTATGTTTGAACGGCACAAATCTATGTTTTTGTTTCTTTTTAGCTGTTTTATGTGTTTTTCTTGGGGTTGACTATGTATAGAATGCATATAATAACTATGACATACATTAGTTTTCCATGTGTTTCACCATTTTCAGCATCATTACACCAGTCTTCAGAGTCACATAAACCTTCAGAAACCATTCTAATATGCTGATTTGTTACTCAATAAACATTTCTTATAATTATCAATGTTGAAAACAGTTGTGCTACTTAACATTTTTGTGGAAATCCATGATACATGTTTATTTTTTTTTCAGGATTCTCTGATGAATATAAAGTTCTACTTGAAATAGATATCCTTTGTAACATTATAAATGTCTTTGTTGTCACTTTTGACCAGTTTAATGTGTTCTTGCTGAATGATTATTTCTGTTCCAAAAAATCCTTACCTACTGTACCTCAAACTGCATTCAAAAATATTCATGTATTCAGACATTTTTTTTTTTTTTTTTTTTTTACAAGCAACATTTAATTTGGAAGTCTTCCATTTGTTCTGGAGGCTTTAAAAATATTTGTTTGTCATAATTTTCCTGCAGCTCCCAATAGTATTTAGTCACATGGCATTTATGGCAGCAGTGATTGGCTCAAAACAACATGGCTTCAGAAATCATGAGGGGGAGGAAGAAGAGCAGGCGGAGGGCTTGCAACAGGAGTGGTAGAAGGGCTGGAGAAGGCAGGCAGAAATTCAAGGAGTCTACCCGGGGAGGGAGGGCAGGCATCCGGGAGGCTGACGAGGACGTGGTTAGGAGGGACCAGAGGCCTCCAGGACGGAGCCTTCCGTACGGACGGCCAGGGCGGAGACTGCAGTTCGGGTGGCCAGGGCGGAGCCTGCCGTTCGGGAGGCCAGGGCAGAGCTTGCAGTACGGAAGACCAGGGCGGATCGGCATTTCGTGGCCTTTCCGTGAGAGCCCGGCTTGGCCACTATGGCCAAGGACCTATAGCCCCCACCAAAACTTTCTTGGGTGGAATTACAGGCTAACGCTCAAGGCCCTTGCACACTGTGTCCGAAATTCAGGTTCGATTTTCTGCGTTTTTCGCATCCGTAGCAAGCATTTTGAATAGTGTTTTGACAATTCAGAGCCACCGAATCACGAAAGCAAAAAAAACGCATGCGATAATTTCAGACTCAGTGTGCAAGGGCCTTCAGGCTCAGGAACAGGTCTTGGGACAGAAATATGCTCTGACGTGGCGGCGGCGATCTTGGCCGGGGACGAGGGCTCAGCCGTGGCGGCGGCCTTCTTGTCTGGAGATGAGGGCTCAGGCATGGTGGCGGCCATCTTGGCCGAAGGCGAGGGCTCAGGCATGGCGTGAAGCTCAGGCTTGACAGGCATGACGTGAAGAAGCTCAGGCTTGACAGGCATGACGTGAAGAAGCTCAGGCTTGACAGGCATGACGTGAAGAAGCCCACGGTGAAGGCTGAACCGCTCAACAACAGCACATGATCCAGGTATTGTGCGAATGAACATGGTTTTGTGACTGAAGCTGGCTGTTGCAGAGGATTGTCCAGTCCAAGCCCGAACACGTTCTTTAGGACATCATCTGTCCAGTTGACCTGGTGAGAAATTTCTAGGAACTCTTTCACATATACTTCGATCGGGCGGCCATCCTGGAAACAGTGTATCAGAAGATCGTTGGGTTTTGATGGATGAGGGAAACGCCCATACTTTAAGTTTAGGGTCTGGTCTTCTGTCATGAAACAGAAGGATTCACACAGGTAAAGTTATCAACAGGTTTATTTGCAGAAGTATGTGATCGCAACGATGGAAGCAGGTGAGCAACTGAATATAGTGTTCAGGATGGATATCTGGATGAGTAATGCTCTTATCTGTTGCAGGTTCTGAAATGGAGATCGAGGCAGATGACTGAAGACGGATGAAGGGAGCAGATGACTGAAGATCTGGTAGGTATCGTGCAGGTAAGGAGTCAGGTAAGTGTTCTTTGAGGGAACGCCGAGACCAGACAATGGTGAACTGCAGTGGGAAGAGTTATATAGTACAATATAGGGAAATGTAGCGAGGAGGTGGTGACTAGCATGTGACCGTGACAGCTACATTAACAGAGCATGTTTAAAATGACAATCCCCCACCTGACATTCAGCTGATTTTTCACTATTTCACTATCAGATGCTTTGTCTATGTATCAGTGTGTATGTTTGGAGCTGTGTCAGCACACCCGCTGGAGGCATGTAAGATGCTCGCTTGCCTGAGGACAAAATAAATCACATGGTTGCGTGTGTAGTATAGGTTTCAGGCACACTGACAGATCCACTTCAGAGGAAAGACAATTAGTGTGTGTTCACCGGCGTCCTGTCTCTCAACGTGATCTCTTATCAGTCAACATGCCACTCTCCCTCCAGCAGAGCACAGGCACACAAGCTGAACACATACACACACTTTCCTTTCATACCACAAATGCTGATGCTTCTTTTGCATGTCTTCAAAAGCCATCTGCTGTCTATGTGCAGAAAAATTGATGTATTATTGTTTTTTTTTCAGGGCGTTAAAAAGTACAGCTCTCCTTCTCCAATCCTACCTCTCATTCTCTGGAACTAAAGGTATGAAATGTCCTAGATATGAAATGATTTGTTGCACTTGTAGACAAGACAACATTTGGTTACTCTTTATTTTAAGGTGAGGTAGTTACATTGTACTTACTCAAGTACTGAGTTATATTAATTAACCACATGTACATACTATAGAGTTACGGTTAGGGTTTGGTTTAAGGTTAGTTATTTGTAATTATGCATAATTTACTGTTACTACTATAGTAAGTACATGTACTGTAGTACCGTGTAACTACATCACCTTAAAATAAAGTGGTACCTAACATTTTAATAAGAACCTATCACAGAGTTACGGGGGCGTGGAAAGTCATATCAGAACATAATACCGTTAGTTAAATATATCAAAAGTAATTCTAGTTTTACACACAAACATATGTATGCCGTGAGAGCCAGTATTATACATATCAAATACCTTGAGCTGTTTTGTTTATTGAACTGTGTTTATAGCGTTTTTCTTTGTGGCTGACTAATTAATACAATTTGACAAATTCAACATGGAATATTTTTGGTAAAATGTACAAGCTTACTTGCAATGTTACGTTTCTGTCAGGATTTTGGGTTGAATAGAATGTCAACTGTCTTTACTGTCCCTTTGAGATAATACTATATTATCAAAGTAACAGTAAAGATAGTTAACATTCTACTCACCAAAAAATCCTGAGGAAAAAAAATTAATAACTGTTTTCAACATAGGTAATAGGAAATGTTTCTTGAGCACCGAATCAGCATATTAGAATGATTTCCGAAGGATCATGTAACACTGAAGACTGGAGTAATGGCTACTGAAAATTACAGGAATAAATGACATTTGAAAATATATTTTAAAAAATATATAAAAAATAAAACGTTTTTTTTTTAAATGGTAAAATTTAACTTCACAATATTACTGTTTTTACTGTAATTTTGGTCAAATAAATGTAGCCTTAATGAGCATAAGAGAGAGAAAAAAATCTAACCAAACAAAACATTTGAACAGCATTCTACTCTTGATTTCCCATTACTAACAAAGTGCACCTGTGGAGATTGAAACGCTACCGTGGAGGAATGGAGAGATATGCTTGTATGTATATCTGAGGAACACATTCATATTCCTGTCCTCACCTTAATCTCTTTAACAATGAATTTAGAACTGTAATTTAAATCAAAATGACAGACAGCACTAATCCTGAAATGGAGCATGAAATGTGTTAGTTGTTGTCATCTTAATTATCCCCTTAAGCTTCCATAAGCCTCCTCATAAATTCCAAAATGATGCATCTATGACGCTTCACCTCCCTCAGGGTGGGAGCGGGCAGATTCTTAAACACCGCAGGATGGTAATTTCAGCTAAGTTTTTTCAGGCATTGCAGGCAATAAAACATTGTTACATTTTTATCAGAGCATGGCAGGATCTAAATCCACTGTTATTGGAGCAGAAATGTTTCTGAATTAAATTGTCATTAGGTATTGGAGGCAAATGAACACCACAAACCTCATCAAGCGATTTTGTGTCAAGATTCTGCACGTCACTGAGCTGGCACTGGGGTTGCAAAGCCAATGGCCTGTGACACTTTTATGTGCAAATTAATTTCCTCTAAACAATCAAAAGTAATGAAGTATTCTGGGAGGGCCGCTTGATTAAAGTTGAGGTCTAATGCATCTGAAAGTGGCTCGGCCCAACCACCCCCTTTAATAGATGAGCTGAAAGTTTCAATGCAGAATAAAGCAGCTTGAAATGAAATCACTGCTTGTTCTAGTTCAGTCTTCTGTGTGGAAAAGACAGCTCGCCTCTCTCCACAAACATCCTCACTGTGAGGAAAGATGGGTAGTGATGCTGATCTCCTCTCTGTTCTCACATGGGAATTGGAGCTTTGCTGACTTCAGTATTTTGTTACACAAACTACAAAGATAACCCAAAAATAACGGCCTTGTTTCTGCTTCACATCTCTGCTAAACTAAAAGAGGATGATAGTATAATTAGAGAAGTGCTTAATCTTTCAGCTGTCTATTGGATATTTAAGCATGAGTGCTGTTTTACTTAATGTCTTCACAGCTGTGATTTGACTGCAGGTAATGCGTAACCATAGGTTAAATATCAGCACTATTGGGATGCTGGTTGTCCAATCAAATTAGAGTACACTGCGATGGTGTATAAAAAGCTGTAGATAATACTGAAATTAAGTCAGCAACTTTAACTGCCACTAAACCAGAGTTTCTCAATCCTGCTCATCTCAGCACAATTTGGATGTCTGATTCAACTCATCAGCTCATTAGTACAGTGCTCCATGACCTGAAGACATTGTAAGGGTACATCAGGTTACTGAGACACCTAAAATGTGGGCCATCAGCAGCAGGATTGAAAAACATGGCACTAAACTAAAAAGAAAGTACTATTGACTTGTCCTGTCAATCCATTCCAAATTATATCTAAGCTTTTGAGTTTACTTACAGTAATGTAAATAAATATTACATTATTTTACTGCTACCCCTCCAAGCCTGTGCATGGCAGCATAAGCAACACTACCGTTCAAAAGTTTGGGGTCAATAAAATGTTAACATTTTCTTGAAAGACGTCTGCTCACCAAGGCTTGATCAAAAGCAGTAAAAACAGTTACATTGTGAAATATTATTACAATTTAAATAAAAGTTTTTTTAAACAACGCTCAAAGTTCAAAGCAAAGGGAGATATTTTCTTTTACAGAAATGGCTTTTTAAGGACTACAACAAACGGCTGGAAGGGACTACACAAGCTCCCTCCCGGGTTAGTGACATCAAAAACCCTAAAATTGACATAAACCCCGCCCCCAGGAACGTGATTTATAGACTATCATGACAGAATATGCTAATCAATCACTAGAAGATAACTACACATAAGCTACATAAATTCATCAACTAACCATTCAGAAATGTCCTGTTGCATTCTACATGTTGTCACTTCTTGAGTCTCTCCATCTTTGTCTGACTCCAGTTTGAACATAAAAGGCTGAAAGTTTTTTGTTAATTTTCAATGCATGTCTGTGTGAGGTGCTAACACATGAGCTCTAGAAGCTCCGCCCTCTGTGCTGGGAGCAGCAGCTCATTTGCATTTAAAGGGACAGACACAAAAACGGTGCGTTTTTGCTCACCCTTTAAAAAGTGACAATTTTAACACGCTATATAAAAATATCTGTGTGGTCTCGACCTCCTCTAGTCTTTAATTAGAACACAGGGCACAGAGATGTTGCACTTACGTGTGACAAAGTTGGCGATGACAGTGCCACTGGTGAGAGGACCTTTGGTGGCATAAAGGGCCAGTGAGTAGGTGGTGCTGGGAATGAGCTGACTCAGCTGGTGCTCCTGCTTGCTACCCTCCACTAAGAAGGTGTCTGCCGTAACTGGAAAGATAAGTTCCATTAGTGCAGATGCAAGTGAAAAACTTCTGCAAATATTCTTGGATTTTTTACTTTATTTTAATAATTAGAAAAAAAAAAATCATGCATTATAACTGAAATTCAAAAATTAACTGAATTGGTATTTAAATAGCAAACATTACACATATGTGGCGACAACAGTTTTATCATACAAAAATACTCAAAATTACAATACCTGACTGTATTAATATGACCATGACCATGAACATTGGCTCACCAATATGCAATATTATTAACATTAATGACAATTTTGGTTTCTAAATGTACTTGTTAGATGGTTTCATTCTCTCAGAAGACAATAAATCACTGTACAAATAATCTGTGGTCAGCACAAACCATTTTTATCCTCGATGTAGGTGAGACCATTTAACATAGTCTTGATTGTATTTTCCACTTGTTTATTTATGTATTGTTTACCTGGCATAAATTTGCTTTTTAAAGGATGACAAGCAACCTGTCCATGTTGGCATCTACCTAATTTGGCAAGCTTCTGCTAAGTTAAAGATTGATTGAATGATCTCAAAAAACAAAAGATACAAGAAGCTTTTTCTTCGCCCCTTTTAAAAGTTGATAAGCCAATTTATCCTAACTGCCATCCTAACTACCCATGATTATATGGTTAATTGTTTATATTTATTTTATATTTCTTATATTTTTAAAGTTTATATTTTATTAATGCAATTGAGTGAGAACCATTTGCATATGCGCATTGTTTTGTCTTGGTTTTTTTTTCTCTGCTGCCTGCAGACCTGAAATGGCAAAGCAGCCTATCTTTGTCCGTTGGAAAATAAGTTACATTTCGTTTAGTGTTTAAGGCTCCTGCTTTTGGGATGTGATTTAAAGAGTAAATGATGCAGATGAAAGTTTTACAGAGATGTGTTTCTCTTCATCAGGCCTCCACATACCTTGGTTACGGGTGAGGGTGAGCACGTAGTTATCAACACTGGAAACAGGGGCGTTCCAACGCAGCAGAGCCCCCTGAGGTGTGACATTCAATGCAGTGAGCTCCATAGGCATGTCCATAGCTGTGTGGAACAGAAGATTGCGTGCAGGTTACAGACAGACAGTCTTAGATAAGCTAAGCCAAGGTAATTGGCAGCCGTCTCATCTTCACCTTTTTCTTCCCTGTGCAAACGATATTCAGCGGCAATTTAAAATTAGAGCACCTCAGCAGCTTGGAACTAATTTGTTGTGATTATCTGGCTGAAGAAGATCACAATTTCCTTAATTAGCTGACATCGAGGGGGAAATTAGACAGTCAAATGTGTGCAGAGCTCATTCTCAATAGCATTTCCATGCAAGTGAGTAATGAGAAATATTGTTCTCAGTAATCCTCTATCCATGCTGTGACTTTCACAGATGGCCTTTCTTTTTTCAGACAGGAAAAATCTCACTCTCCTATTTGCACTGTGGCGTATGTCCTCTAAGATGAGGTCAGTGGACTGTAATCGCACATTACCATCTTCCCATCCTGTCCCTCGTATTTTTTGTTCTGCCAGCCTCTCTTGCAATAGCCATATCACTTCTACAGCTGTAGAGATCTGACCCTCCCATTAGATTCTGTTGACTCTGTTCCAAGATATTGTAGGCCCTCTCACAACCTTCCAGAGAAGCTGATCTCAGTTGCCTGACAGCAGTTCAGAGGCAAAATCCCCCAATTCCTCATCGCACCTTCCCCTCGCTCTGCTTTACGGTGTCTTGACATACCCTGCACTGACAGACTAGGAGGAGAATATTAGTTTTCCCTTATGTAATGAAAGTGAACTTGATGATCCCCAGTAGGTCATTAGCCAGAGCTGTGAACCAGAACATATCCATGAACCAGATCCATCATGTTATACCATCCCCTCTTGTCACTCTTTACATTAAAGCTGAAATAAGCCAGACTTTTCTCTATATCCAATTATTATTACATAGCTCTATGGAATACTTGATTCTGATTGGTCAATCGCGCCATCCAGCAGTATGTCCTTCCCCGATAACAACCGCTAAAAACAGATAACACAGGCTCATCCGGGTTACTGAAGTCGGCAGCGATATACGCTTGATAGGAACGGTTTTACTTTGTGGAAGTTATGCGTTTGGTGAGCTAATAAAATATTACAACTCAGTCGAATCAATATTTTGTGTACAGTTATTTAATTATGTCATCCGTATGTCCGTATGTCATCCATATGTCCTTCGGATGAGACGTAAAATCGAGGTCCTGACTCTCTGTGGTCATTAAAAATCCCAGGATGTCTTTCGAAAGAGTAGGGGTGTAACCCCGGCATCCTGGCCAAATTTGCCCCTTGGCCTCTGTCCATCATGGCCTCCTAATCATCCTCATATACTGATTGGCTTCATCACTGTCTCCTCTCCACCAGTAAGCTGGTGTGTGGTGAGCGTTCTGGCGCAATATGGCTGCCGTCGCATCATCCAAGTGGATGCTGCACATTGGTGGTGGTTGAGGAGATCCCCCCCCTTCTATGTAAAGCGCTTTGAGTGCTGAGAAAAGCGCTATATAAATGTAATGAATTATTATTATTATTACTATTTATTATCCAGTATCGTGGACTCGCTCTCTTGTTTCATACAAACGCAGCTGCCGTCATTTTGCGACTATTTTTTTGTACACTCTTGGATTATAAGATAACAAACAGGTATGATTTTAAAACAGTTTCATCTCAAATCAATATCTCTTATCCCCATAATTATAATTATTTATTATATGTGGTGTATGCTGTGTAATAAGTCGTATGACTGTATCGTATTCCTTAAATATCTGTCTAGTTTGAACTTGCCACGCTAGCAACTGCTCTCTCCATGAAAGCTTTGCGTTTAAAAACCTGATAAAATGCTTCGACTCAGATCAATATTTCGTGTCTTATTATTTACTTATTTCATAAGCGCCCTTCAGCCTGTTAAAAGACACCTCCGCTTCGCATCAGGGTCCTCATCACCCGCATCAGGGTTATTCTGAGATAGCAACCGGCTGGATGTACATTATCCCTTACATAATAAGCTGTTTCCAAAAGATACATTTTTTAAAAGAAGATCTACTTGTCACTTTGCATTGTTACAGCACTGACGAGATTTGTCAACACGGGCAGCTTGAGATTGTTTGCATGTCATATTTTTATTAGCTTTGAACAAAACTGTCAGGCTTTAAGTTGCAATGGGGAGTGTAGCTGTGTTCTGATGTATAGGCACACACTTCCTTAGTAGTTATTAAGCAAGTCAGCAGTCTTTAAGCAAAGGCCAGCATCTGTTTGTTCTATTGTACTACATACATTGATATGACTAATTAGTTAACTTCCTAGGCTCGAGACAAAGACTAATTAATTCATTTCAGTGATATAATGCACAGCTGGGACAAAGACCTTTCCTGGAGATTTGTCATTTGAGACGCAAAGTTAAATATTCCTACAGTATGTTTAATCTAAAGCACTATTCTATTCTCAAGTCAAGCTTTTAACATTAAAGCAATACACAGAGAAAAGGTTCACTTGGCTTTCATACACTAACCGTGCATATGTATTAATTTGTGTGAAACATGGAAAGTTGAAATATTTAATTACATAAGATATTGTTTTATTTATATATTCTTTTTATTTTCTATATTATATATACAAACACTACAAATAAAATATATAATTATAAATACTAAAAATATTTGTATATATACACAAATATATATTTATAATAATAATAATCTAAAAACACTATCTATATACTAAAATACATAGATAATTATTTTTCAACCATTTATTTACTACCGTTTAAAAGTTTGGGGTCAGTAAGATTTTTAAGGTTTTTGAAAGAAGTCTCTTGCGCTCACCAAGGCTCCATTTATTTGATAAAAAAAATACAGTAAAAACAGTGATAATGTGAAATAATATTACAATTAATCCTGTGATGGCAAAATTGAATTTTCAGCAGCCATTTCTAATATGCTGATTTGCTGCTCAAGACACATTTTTCATTATTACCAAAAATGTATTGTTGAAAACTGTTGTGCTGCTTAATATTTTTAGGAAAATGTGATCATTCTTTTTTTCAGGATTATTTGAAATAGAAATATTTTGTAACATTATAAATGTTGTTTTTACTGTGTTTATTAATGCACCCTTAATGAGTAAAAGTATATATATATATATATATACTGTACACACACGCACGCGTGCACACACTTACATTTTACACTACTTAGAATAATCCTCATTAGAATGGTCAAGAGTATTAATAAACAGGGTAAAGATCAAATTTATGCACAACATATTGTGCATCTGATGGAAATTTTTAGCAAAAGAAAGATCTGTACATGTAAGTAAGAACACTTATCAATTATGAGTGAATGAGACACAATCCATTCATAGTACTAGCTGCCTGTCACCGCCGTGTGGTGCTGTTCAAGTACGATGGCAGGTGAGCATCCCCGCTGATCACTGATTCCATTAGTAAAATTTCATTTCACTTCTGCAAGATGGCTGGCAGCCTCCCAGAGGACGGGCGGAACGCACAGGGTGAGAGATGGCACTCATCACATGGTAAATGATGTGCATCATTCCTCAGTCTGTCATCCATGTTTCTATCAAATCAAAGTTCTGTGACGAACGAGGCTATGAGAGCACATCCTTCACGAAATACCAAAAGACATTTCCTAGGGTAAATTACAATACATGTCTGGAGAATGTGCAGTAGCTTATGATTAGTCTCTGAGTAATTGACTGAGAGCAGAAATACCTGTGAACACAGTAGTGGTGATGACCTTGCTCTCTTGACTTCCTCTCACTGCGTTCAGCTTGATCTCGTACTCCATTGCTGGGTGGAGGCTGGTTAGGGTGTAGTTGGTGACATCATTGTCAATCACCACATTGTCCATCCTGCCTGTGAGGTGATTACAAACAGTAATGCTGGCTTATTTGTCTTTGTTCAACATGCTTTAAATATACTGCGGAGGAATTACCTTTTGGTGATTGGTAAGACATTTTGTAGTAATCAAAGGGTGCGAGTGGTTGAATCCATGATATGGTTACAGACTCCTCAGTGACATACAGCACAGTCATGTCTCTGGGAGGATCCATTCCTGCATCATGGGGGACAAGATGACCATGAGTGAGAAATAAAGTATATTTGATTTAGATCTACACTACCGTTCAAAAGTTTGGGGTCAGTAAGGTTTTTTTCTGAAAGAAATTAATACTTTAATTCAGAAATGATGCATTAAATTGACCAAAAGTGACAGTAAAGACATTTATAATGTTATAAAAGATTTCTAATTCAAATAAATTACGTTTTCTGAAGAAAAAATATACCACAGTTTCCACAAAATATTAGGTAGCAGAACAAAATCAGCATATAATGATTTCACTGAAGACACTGAAGACTGGAGAAATGGCTGATGAAAATTCAGCGTTGCCATCACAGGAATATATTGTGTTTTAAAATGCATTAAAATAGAAAATGGTTATTTTAAACTTTAATAATAATTCATAATATTTCTGTTTTTACTGTATTTTTGGATCAAATAAATGCAGCCTTGGTGAGCATAAGAGACTTCTTTCAGAAACAATTAAAAAACCTCACCGACCCCAAACTTTTGAACAGTAGTTTAAGTGTACAGATGGTGCACTCATAAAATCAGCACTCGATAACGTTACGCTGATTGTAGAAATGCACTATTCACAGTTAGACATGATTACCTTATTCGGGGACTGAAAATTTCCAAAAACAGGGAACTACCAAGACAAAATTAGCAGTACTAATTTGGTCTTGTGATCTCATGGCATCTGCACCTATAAGGTGCTGCATGTAAAATAAATATTATATAAATATATCACATTATACAGTTGATTAATATATTGTTATTATTATTATTATAATGTAGTCTCCATTGTATTTGCATGCTTCATTTGTAATTCATTTCAATGGACTAGTCATTGTAATTCTTTTCTTTTCTCATGTCATTTATTTCCTATTTATGTTTGCCAACAGGCCCTAGAGAGGAGGAGGAGTATGAGTATGCTGGACAAACGACACTCTTCACAAGGACATTTACATTGTTATTGTCTGCCGCTGTCCAGCAGGGACTCTTTCACGATTTGTTTATCTGTCCCAATAGCTCTTAGCATCGCAAAAAGCAAAGGTTAGACTGCCTCTGAAAAAACATCTTAACGGACTAACAGTGGTTCTGGAGCTTTCTGACAATTGAAAGGGAAATAAACAGATTTACTCCTGCAATTATTGAAGTGGCCAGTCCTTAAAGCGAGTGGAAAGCCATTCACACCTCCCCATATTCATTAGACTAATGCATTCAATTCATAAACTCTGGGTTGCAATTCATAAACAGGTTGTCAACCTCATTTAAATGCTTTCAGGGTAAAATATTCCTCAGTAAATGAGTCGTGATTATTCATGTATGCATATCTTAATTTATTTTCCACTCTCAGCAGAGCAGTCAATAAATATATTTTCAGACTTTGAATAAAAGGCACAAAGAACAACTTTTTTTCAGCCCATTCCATCTCCATTTACTCCGTTTCTTATTGTTGAGCATATGGTGACCTTCTTCACTTATGTTAATGTAGAGTGTTAATGAGTGCAAATATGGTTTCTAACTAAAGCAGGAACATGTTGAAAATGTACTTAACACATTTCTAAGCAAACAGGCTTTAAAACACACTGGACGGCAAAAGGTGCAAGTACTTAAAGTGCTCACGCACAAATCATACCATTATAATAATAATATCATGTGAAGTAAAAGTTGAAGTTTTTTTTTTTAACTAATCAAGCTGCTGTGCAGGTGTTCCTCTGCAGAGCTCATTTCTATGTTTAGAAATAGCTCCGAGAAAATATCTCCTTTGGCAACTGCAAATATCAGTTCACTGACAGAAAAGCTGAATAATTCTTGACACCTCCATATTCAGAGAGAGGTAATTAGGGGAGGATTACACACGGTTGAATTAATTAAGACACAAAATGGTGAAATCTGCTGTGCAGCTGTGTGCAAGTATCATAATGGGGAAATCCAGCAGGTAGAGACGGAATCTTGTTCTGCGCATGCTCACAAATGACTGTCTAGTGAAATGAATAAAACTGAAACAAAATGTAAAAACCTTAAAGTGTTCCCTAATAAAAATAAGCACTGTGAATCTAGTGTGAGCATGCAAATGCAAGCACTGCATTCCATTGTGAAGTCAAATTTTCATTTTTCTTTTCAGTACAGATTGTTCATTCTCTTGAAATTTCTGTAAAAATCCCTCTCATTTCTGTTAAGCCATAGAATTTTTTTCACATCAAACAACACACGTTTCTCAAGTGATAAATTTAAGGAAAGAACAGTGTGAATGGCGAATCCATAAAAGGCACAAATGTAGTTCAATATCACTGCAGGCCTCTTTTATTGCTCTTTGTCGTAAGGTTGCGGTTGAACACTTTTTATATCTAGGAAGAGAAGAACTCAACAACTGGATTCAGAAATGGAGAATATGGTAATAGGCCACCATCCATAGGTTTTCACTGATGACTCTTACATAAATAGCAAAGTCATGATAGTTGACAATTTCAGAAATTGAACTTCCTGTATTATGTGCATTTCAAACCCAGCAGGTCTCAATACGGTGCTATTTGACAGCATACCATCATGTGCTTTTGAGAATATGGTATTTTAGTTGACTGTGTCGACTGTTTTTGAATGCAAGAAGCATGGATCAGAGAATTTTAACGTGGTGCATGTACCACTTTAGTGTACCATTTTAACAGGGTTAACATTCTTATTTGCATAATTGCAGTGTCAGTGTCATTGGACGAACACAGCA
The DNA here is from genome assembly GCF_951802725.1 of Rutilus rutilus. Taxonomy (NCBI): domain Eukaryota; kingdom Metazoa; phylum Chordata; class Actinopteri; order Cypriniformes; family Leuciscidae; genus Rutilus; species Rutilus rutilus. Next base: position 16,296,431 of record NC_140214.1, read on the forward strand.
GCAATCCGTTTACATAAAGTCTCAAGTATTGCACATCCTCATTTAATACATTCGCGACTGTACTCTCAAGTTTTTCCTGAACAGACCTTTCCGACTATAAAGGAAAAAACGATACGGCCTCTTCTTCACTCCAACTGTTGTGTTTTCCGTTGCGATTTGCCGCCTCAAACGTTTATGCAACATGCTGCATTTCCATGACTGTCCAAAGCATGTGAATATAAGGCACGCTATTGGCAGTCGCTGTAACATTCTAACACTATATTGTTTCACACAAGTGTGTAACGTTCCTCTAGCCTGAGTTAAAAGCAAGGTTTAGAACGACAAAAACCTAGGGTTAAGCACAGTGTGAAAAGCCCTTCTGTTTAGGAAAAGTGCATGTGGAATTGTTTTGAGAGCATTGGCATTTGTGTAAAATGTGTAAACTCAACTAAGAAAAAAATCAACATTAAATAAACACACTTAACTCCCTCAGACATATTGTATAAATAATATCCTTGAACATCATTAGTATTAATACCTGTTGCAATTGAGCCTATAACTGGCTTTGAGGTCACATTGCCGTGCATTGTAACCAAGGTAACAGTGTACCGCCTGCAGGGCAGGAGACCAGTGAGGGTGATTCTGGTTTTGGACCCGTCTAGAGCTATTTCAGAATCATCACTGGAGTCCTGGGCACTGTAGTTCAAGATGAATGCGTCAGCAGGCGGTGCCGGTGCACTCCACGCCACAGTCAATGAATCAGATGTGACTTCAGAGAAGAAGAGCTGCGTGATAGGGCGGAACCCTGAAATTGAATGACAACAACGATATTACGAAATGCTTGCTCCTGTGATTAAAGATCTCTTAAATGATTGGCACATCCTCACAGGAAGGAGGAATGAAGAGTACAAGAACGAAAAACAATGAGGTGATTGGATGTAGTTGGCAGAAGAGATGCAGTCAGACAATAGATATCAAGCAAAGGATGGAAACTGAATGAAGAAAAAAAGTGGAAAATGCTGATAAAATATGATACAATCTTGATGCTGTAGATATAAATGTGTTGATGCACCAGGCCAAAGCAAGTGAGTGACTGATAACAACAAAGACAAGATGCATAAGGAAGATAAAGTCTGAAAGGGTTATTTCTTTGGTAGATGTAAAAAAAAAAATAATAATCAAAATGTAGCAGTGAAGCAGTGTTTTCCAACAAGGGATTCTCCAACCCAAATTTTATGATAGAAATGTTAAATTAAATTAGAGCTGTTAATTTAATCCGATAATTTAGTGCATTAATTACAGAAATAACAGTGGAATAAAAAATATGCAGTTAACCACGCCGCCTGACACATGTGTAAATCCCATAAAAGGGGATTTATTTTTTACCACAGGAGCAATTAAAGCTTGAAGCACCACTTTCATATCACTACTACTGCCAACAAACCTCACCAAACCACACTACCGAGAGCAGACAGAGCCATTCACGCAGGATGCACTCATGGATTCAAAAACAGCTGGACAGAGTGCAGAATGAAACCAGAAAAAAGAATGAAAGAGAAAGCAGGGTTCTCAAACCTAATTTTCAAAGTTGAGCGTGACATGTCGTCATAAAAATATGGCATTCAAGATGTGATGCAACAGCCAAAGACTTGCATGTCTACATAGAACAATAAAAATAATACTACTTATTAAAAAAAATAGCAGATGGAATACAAAAACATGTCCTGTGTAAACAGCTTTTAGGTTAACATCAGATGTGTTGACAAAATCAATTATAAAATGAATTGTAGATTGCAGGCCAGTGATAGACATTTATATTTTCATATCATTGATCATAAGCCTATTTAATAATTTACTTGTCTACCACAACAATGTCTTTGAATCATTTTCTCATAACGTTAAAATATATGCAATTTATTGTTTACAATGTCTTTTGCTTATTTTTAATTGATTGACATCCCTATGTAAAATATAAGAAAATTAAAACAATGTTCTGTTAGAGCATTTTAATTTCATACTTTTTTTATTAGGGCTATCAACAAATCACATGATCTTATTAGTAGACATCAAGCAAATGATGGAAATTGGATGAATAAAAGTGGAAAATGGTAATGCAATATGATAAAATCTTGATGCTGTAGATACATAAGTGTTGATGCGCCAGGCGAAGGCAAGTGAGTGATAACAACAGACAAAATGTCACATAAGCAAAATGATTAAATATGTTAAATTGACTGATAACACTGGGAACCCCTGAAGTAAAGGACATATGAATTTTGAATTTTGATGAAGGATGATTAGAATTGACTAGAAATGAACCTGCTGTGAAAAAAAAAAAAAAAATCTACAGGAGCTATTAAATCTTCTTTGCCCATTGTTGACACAGAAGCAAAAGTCTTACTTCCACACCATGCTGCATTACTCATGAAATTATCGGAGAGATTAACGAGAGACTTCTGCCCAAAACTGGCATGACATGTCATGAGGCAGTTGTGAGGCAATGCTTTGGACACTCAACAGTGATTCCTGTACTCGAGTTCCCAAAAGATCAAATTACCTGTGAAAGCATCGATAGTAGCTGCAGTGCTCTGCTGCCTGCCTCTCTGTGCTGCGACTGTAATGCTGTACTCTGTGCCCGGCTCTAGACCTGTCAGTGTGGTGGTGGTGACGTCCTTGGGCACCGTTAGCTCAGTTGTTACTCCAGTGGAGGATGTGTAGGTCACCCTATAGTGATCAATAGGCCCCTGCACTGTGCCCCACAACAGCTTGATGGTGTTGTCAGTGGAGGCTGTGACTGTCAAATCCAAGGGGACATCCAGACCTAAAGATAAAGAGTATACTGCGGCTGTTTCAAGGTTTGTAATGGGAGTATTACACTGTTTGGTTCAGTAAACATATTTTTATGCCATCACAAACATCATTTATCAGTTCTACTGGCAAAAACAGATTTGCACGGTAAGCAGCAGAAATACAAACTCCATACTATTGAAAATAAATGTATTTCACTGTGATCTGGCAACGGTAGACCCATAATCTTCTCGCTTACCCGTTCTGGCATTCATCGTTGCCGGGGTGCTTTGGTTGGCACCTACAACAGCTGAAATTCCTATGCCATACTCTGTGCCAGGCAGTAAATCTAAAGGGGAAAGAAAGTGAAAGAGAAAAGGAAAAGGAAAGAGAGAGCTAAAAAAAAAAAATCTGTATATTTGGCAGATGAGCAATATATTTTGTTGTCACTACATACTGTAAGTATAAAAATAGATTTGTGGGGGCTCAGAACTAACTCATAATGAGAAGGAAAACATCAGGAGCAACTGAATACCTTGATGTGACTTGTAATATCTTTGAGAAACAAACAAATAATTTCTTTTCAACACTTATTGTCAGAAATGTTGCTTACTTGAATAAAAAAGCTGTTAAAGAGAGAGAAAAAAAACAGTATGGCAGTACATTTAAAAGAGGATTCACTTTAAAGGTTTCCATAAAGTCAAAAGTGTACTACAACTGTTTTTTGTGTGCAAATGTTTAAGAACACTTAAAAGATTACACTGACTCATCACCATTACACTGGTTGATCACCATTCACGTTTTTTGGAGAAAATAGCGAGGTAATAAAATAAATGCCTTTATGATGTACAAAAAAAAAAGACCTCAATTCATCAATAGACAAAATAGACAAAAAAAATATATTTATATATTTAAAATGTTATGATTAATGTGAATGTGGGATGACATGCTGTTTTATAATAATTTTCTACATGATCTACATGCCGGAGCACTGGCCATGAGGCTAACAGCCTCCACAGTTTTATTCTATCTATTTACATTTAACAGAAACAATTTTATTATAAATAAAACCATTTTAAATTGTTTTCCATATCCTATATATTCCAGTACTATGAAATAAAGGAAAGGTTAGGTTTGAGCTACCATTGAGAGTAGTTTTGGTGGTGGTGCCATCGTTGCGCGGGACAATGACTTTGTCATACTGATCGCCAGCCAGTGTGCTGTAGACCACACTGTAGCCTTCTACATCTGCCTCACTATTGTCCCATTCCAGCTCCAGGCTAGTGGAAGTTTTTGACAGCACTCTCAAGTTCTTTGGTGCATCGATTTCTGAGAAAAATGATACAAATCGATAATGAACTGGTCACTCAGATGGATCACAGAGAGCTAGAAATTGATGTCATGCATTGTTATCATGTTGCATTTTTGTAATTAAATATAAATGTTTACTTCTGTGAAGCAGACCCACTTCACTAAAAGATCTTTATTCTTTTAACTCTGATGAAAGATTATTTACACAACCAGAACTGCTTTCTTTCACCTGTCGTGAACTCTGTGGAAATGGCTCCACTCTCACTGCCATTCCGGACTCCACAAACTGATACTTCATATGTGGATCCAGGCCTCAGTACTTGGAGAGAGTATTGGCTCAGAGTAGGCTGCAGGCGAAAGGTGGTCTTTGGTCCGTCCACCCCTACCAGCCCGTACCGCAATATAATCTGGTCCACTTTAGCCTTGGGTGGGCTCCACTCCACAAAGGCAACCGTGTCGGAGATGTCTCGTACAATAAGCAGTGTTGGCCCATCGATTACTAAAGAAAAAAACATAAGAAAACATCAATAAAATGAGAAAAGTGTGGTCAGAGTTTCTCAATATGCTTCAAGAGTTTTCAACCATGAGTCAGTGGACACTGGAGGGCCTGTAAAGCATGGAGAAGATATAGAAAACATACCAAATTGTCTTTTAAAACTCTGACATTTTAAACAGTTTTAATAAAAAAATAACTAATGATCTGATACACATTAAAGTGAAATTAAAAAAAAAAAAATCTAGCAAAGGATAAACATCCTTAAATCTGTAAAGGTTTAAAACTCTTGTGCAATAATATCGAAGAGCATTGTAACATTGGCATTTAAGTTTTTTTTTTTTTTTTTTTTGTGGCATATGAGCCTTGGGGAGTTTATTTAATGATTTTAATATACCGGTACTCTCTGTAAAAACATGAAAGTCTGGATGATTAAATACAGTGATGAATGATGGACATAAAAACATCCCTGTTTTGTACTATTAAATACAAATGAAAATAAAATACAAATGAGCAAATATGTGAATTTGCTTAAAGCTTATTTTTTCCACACAAAAAGCCCTGAGCTATAGAACTAACATGGCATATTGGATGTAGTCAAAATGTCCACAACATTTTTTTTATTGCTTTATTTCTTTATTTATCACATCATAAGAATATTACCAAAGTAATGGAGCAACATAAAAGTGGTGGCAAAACTTATTTAAAAATGAGGAAGCACAATGTTGTAGGAATGTGCAGAACCTGATAACACTGAATTTGCAAGTTAAGCCTGAACTTTAAATATACTGAACTGTGACTGTCTGACATCTTAAAGGTGTAATTTATGTGGCACAAAAAGTACCAAATGAAATTGTGAAAATATACTACTTTTTTTTCTTTTCTTTTTTTAACTGCCTCTTTTGCCCTTTCCTCATCTATAAGTTGCTAATCAAAACTATAGGCTACTATAATCTATCTTGCAAAAAATACTACTTTGTCAGAAAACATGGCAACATCAGAACACATGGAATGGCTGTCAATGGAGAAATATGGGCCCGGTTCCCCAAAATGTTCTTATCGCTAAGTAGTTCTTAACCTATTCCTTAACCTCTCTCTTAACGTTATGGCACGATTCGTACGCTAAGTATATCTTCTGTAAGTCACACTTTTGTAAGGTTGGTCTGGACCACTCTTAGCTTTACCTTATCACTGTTGCAGGTCTATACGAATATAATTCTGAAGTTTTAATACACCCAGACAGTGTTCAATTAGGCTAATTCAAGTGTTTTCATGCAAAGAATAAAATTGTCATTACACTGATTGCTGTTAGATTTTTAATTACGTATATTATTATACAATATTATTAATTTAATTAAAAAGCGCTTTTAAAGGCCAGTGAAAGCATAGGCTACTGTCAGTTAAGTCCTATTCGGACGCTAATATTGTTTCTCATGGGCTTGTATGGTATTTTAAACATTTACAGGGGTGAGTCGGTGATTTTAGTGCCGTCCGAATCCATAATATCAGTGTTTTTTCTCATCCAACCCGCGTAAAAATCCCTGGCCAAATTAGTACCTACTGTTTTTTGACAAACAGGTCGTGTGGTGATTTAATTGCCGTCTGAATCCACATCTCTGAGTTTACAAGAAGAGATTCAAAATCCACTGTTTAAACCCCTTTTGATCACTGCCGAGCACCGAGATGTAGGCCTACACTTTTATTACTGAAATGCTGGAAAGTATTTCCAAGAACAATATTTCATCGCAGCTCCACCTCAGCGAACAAAAATGGGAAAGAGAAGAAAGCACGTACAAAATTGAAATGGTTATTATGGCAGCAATATATGATACAATTTAAAAATATGTAGGCTAGGCTATTATAGTTTGGATTATTTTTTATAATATCCCATGAGTCCTAATAAATGCAATTTCAACTATTTCTGTAGTGCTTCTTTTATAAAGAACACCGCTTTCTCACATAAACAGCCCCTGCACGAGAGAATAATTGATTCTCGAGCCATCGATATCAACCAATTCAGCACCATCGCCACGGACAGCACCCGGTAACGTCGCACGTAAAAAGGTATATCTTAAGCAGCTTCCTAAGGTATGGTTCGGGGAACACACTTAGGAACATAAACAACTTTGGTAAGATATATCTTTCGAGTCTTCTTAGTGCGCTAAGAGTGAGCATTATCGGGGAACCGGGCCATGCTTTTTATGGTTTTATTACAGCTAACTAGCCCAACTGACCTCTTTGGCCAAACAGGTAGTCCTGTGCCACTGGTTAAGTCAAAAGTTTCCATGTTGGACCACTCAAACCAAACAATGTTTGAAAACTGAGAGTCACAGTGTATACAATGAAGTCATATTAAACTGGAAAAGTATTTTAATTACACACTTCACTTTTAACTTATCCATGTTTTCAAAGGACAGTTAATGAGAAAGTATTCACCAGATACTGACATCAGGGAAACACACACTCAAGTGACTGAATCAAGTGGCCATGCTGAGCCTCCGACAGGCTCTTTTAATAAGATGCTAACTGGTTGTGTGAATAATTAACCTGCTTCTTTATATAGGGCAACATGGCCATCTGCCTCAGAAACAAGTATTGTGAAGGAAGATGAACATCTCTGGTAGTTTTGACCTCATCTCTAACCTCGCCCTCATTCTGCTGTGATATGTAAAACGCTACTAATTGGACCAGGTGAGACTGCACTGAATACCACATTTCCCTTTTAAAGAATAAGTCCAAAACATACAGTATATTGTGCATGATGCCATTGTAACTCTCTACAGGATATTACAACTACAAAATGTGACCGTTAATCAAACACTAGGGTTTAGGAGGAACCCCAAGCAAATGGGGAAATGATGTCACGTCATGTTCATGCATGGGAATATTTACTTTAAGTTCTTTGCACAGCCTATTCAATCCACAAGGGCGATTTCTTGGTTTTATTCAAGGCACACAAGCATAGACTAATTTTTAAGTCTAGTCACACCAGAGACCAGGCAATAGATTACTGTTTATTTTTTTCCTAAAAATGTTGTATTTTAGCACTTAAGCATAATTACTGTGAAGCAGCTTGCAAACTCACGAGGAACCAAGCGTGTCCTTAGTGAAAACTCGTCTTCCTAGGCTTTCTCCGGGGATAGATAAATCTTTGCACACATAAATAATTAAATGACATCAAATTTGTCTTTCTTTATCCAATAAGGTATCCGCAGTGGACATGTTAAATATTAATGGACTCGCATGCATAATTAATGTCTCTTTAATTATGCTCGACAGTGAGGCCCGTAGAAATTAATGGCGTTTTCACAGCAGACATGCAATTTCAATTGTCCATGAAAAGTTCAATTGAATCTAAACCTCCTGTCTGCAAGTGACAGAAGAAGAATTCTTGGGTGAAGTTTACATTAAGTGCATAATTGCTGGCAGACTCACCCATTCATCATGGTGACATTTTCCATTAGCTGAAGCAATGTGACACCTCCTTGCAGTTTATGCCTTTCCAGCCCAGTCTAGCCCCTCTCACACACCTTTTGAAAGGTGTTTACACACCTTCCTTTGTGAGTGCACTATATCACTATATGTTTTTCTGCATGTCTTGTCAGACATATTTGCAATAGTGTTTTGTTCTGACAACACTGTCAGCTAAGTAACAGTAAAATGACTGTGTTCATAGTATAGTTTGAAGGTGAGCCCTCTGTTCAGCCTCACTCCTGCACTACACGAATTTCAGCACCAAGGACGGGGAAAAAAACAGGACATGGCAGATGGGTGGAGGAAATCACTACTCAAGCCACTTCCAACTTGTCAACTCCAGCTACAAAAGAGACACTAGTGACTCAGCTGGCTGAGTAACCTGAAGGGAAAAGCACTTCACGTTGTTCTCTCTTTCATCTTCTCTGTGCACAGAATGCAACGGTAAACTAACCCCCCCTGCACTGTGCATCCAACCGAGAAGCATTTGTTTGCTTTGCAAACTTTTGTCTCCATTAATGATGAAGCATCCTGTTCTACAATTCCACATTGACAGCATCTATGCTGTCTATCAAAAAACTTGCTTGCTTGACGAGCATAATTAATTCAGACAACTAGGGATGACAAAAGTATCAGTCGATACTAAATACGGCTTTTTATCAATTTTTTTAATTTTACATTATCTATAATAATATAATATAATATAATACGATATAATATCTATTCCAAAAAGTATGCCTATTTTAACAAGTGGACAAGAAGTGTCCAGTGTTGACTCCTCAATGTCATGTTGGAACACGGTGGAACATTTCACAACTGAAGACAGACCTCATTCCTATACAATTAATTACCATAATAATGCATTAGTTTTATCACTGTGGAACCATGCAAAAATGTTCGTCCTTGGAAACAATTACTGTATAAAGTCCTGAAGTCACACTATGGAATCTTACACAGAACGTCTTGATACAATTTTTGCAATATAATGTCATTATAGGGTGAAAAGAGAAAATGGATATATTGGAAGGCACCAACACTCTAGTTAGATCATTACAAATCAAAGAACCATTGAGTTATTGGAGAATGAAACAGTGAGGCGTGGGTGTTTCTCTAGCTAACAATGCCAAGGTCATGGATGTGACTCCCTGGGAACACAAAAAACTATGCATATAACCAGAATGCACTGTAAATTACATGGAATAAAAGTCTGCCGAGTGCATAAATGTAGTACAAAGTGAATGAGAGGCGTACGTGTGATAACGGTTGCAGTAACAGGCAGGCTCCTGCCTTGGTCTTTCAAGGCCACCAGGTTGACAGTGTATTCTTCCCCAGGCCTCAGCCCTGTTTGGTGGAACGATGTGATGGTACTAGGTAGTTGTGCTGTCATCCCTCCATCATTGTCCTTTGGCATGCAAAAGACACAAACAAATACAGAAACATCACATTTCACAATTCTGGCATCAGAGTGCAGGCAGGCATGCAGGAACAAACAGTACACCACTTGAATCAACCGAGATTGTTTTCAGAAGGCAGTCGGCTGTGTAAAAAGAGAACCTGCTGGAATTTCTGTGCAGATACGTTTCGCCAGATGTTTGATGTATTGAATCAGGTCTTGTTTTATTTCCCCAACTTGCTTAGCAGAGAACTTTGAGAGCTGCACTGCACCCCACAAGACATCAGCTTATTAAATCAGGCAATATCAAAGTGCTTGAGGGTTTCAGAAGATGTGACTGTTCTAAATGTATGTTCTTTGCCATTGACCCTGTGAACGCACACTTGTCTCTGCCCTCGCATCCATTACAATATTGTGGAAAATCAGAACGGCTCTTACGCTTTGTAGGATTAAATCCACAGAGGATATGACTTCCACTTCTAATATGATTTCCCCAGTGGTGTGCCGGAGTTGGCACGGTACTCATAGCAAACCCTCTCACCGATGGAAGATTGAAGTGCACCATGATCAACCCCCCAAAAAATCGGCTTCTTTGTATTCACTTCCTATTCTCCCGAAAGAGGCTTTTGACTTTCCAAGGTATTTTCTTCTTTCATTCCAAAAATGATGGATTTATGAGCTCACTTTGCCAGGGCATAGGCTATGGCTTTAGCTGAAAGCTAAGGCTATATTCATACTGCAAAGCCTCCTTTGAGTCTTAATGCTCAATTCTGATTTATTGCTCAGATCCAATTTCTTTGTGTGGCTATTCACATAATTCTTTTTTAAATGTGGCCAGTATCCGAGTGTGAATTGATAGAACAATAACAAAGAACAATAACAATAACAAAAACAGCCGGCCGGCCGGACGGCCGGACATCCTTCCGTCCGTCCATTCATTCATCCATCCATGACAGAAAACTGCACTCTTCAAATGCTCAATAAGAAGTGTGACTATTATTTGACTGAGCTTTCAGAACTGTCTGCAGATAGATTTGCCAAATCATCTGCTGGCTGAAGGAAGTTGTTTGTGTGAACCATTTAAGTAAACCATAATCCCCACTTTACCGGTTTCCATTACACTCAAGCACACCTCTGATATGTCAGATCTTTTTGTTGGAGGGGAACATGATGTTTACAGATCCAATGGCTGTTCTTAATAGTAACACTACAACTAAACAAAATGCCTCCGGGGCTCTGTTGCACATTTGTTATTACACATAGTAGGGAGAGATATTTCACCTTGATGTGAAATGACAGGTATGTTGCACAGGAAACATGCTGTTTTGCATACTTCAATGTCTCCCACTGCTATTTCATAATGAGACGCCAAGCACAAGCTCCACATTTTGTTGGCATCTTCCTGTGAGGGTGCAGTATGCACATGCTGAAAATGTTTTGTCCTTTCTCCAGATGGAACATTTGAAAGGGGATTAGTGAGAACATCTCTGCCTGGATGTATTGTTGTTTCTGCCATGATGCAAAATAATTCTCTTTCAAACACGGACAGATTGACATTTATCATGCTGAGAGGCACCTGTCAGAAAACGAATAATCTTTGGCTTAAAAAGAAGCATTAATTTATCGGCTGTGCACAGATGTCTGTCAAAACCTCACACTGCAGTTTCCTTGTTTACAATGCGGTGGATGGTAAAGTCCACAAATGCTACAAGATTCCAAAACCTCTGTGTTGTTACGCCAAGAGCTACAGCAGGGGCAGAATCAAATGATGTGTGACCTTCTAAGGAAAGCCTTACCTTGGGAATGAAGCTTATTTCCCAACCATCAAACAAGTAGTCTAAGGGTTGCCACTGAACCTCCACGGATGTCTCCGTGATGGATTTGAAGAGTAAACCGTCTGGATTCGAGAGATCTAAAAGGTACAGATTGATGCATTATTGGCCTCCGTCCTGTGTGTGTTCAATAAATCAACATTTTTCTCAGCCAAGACAGATCTTTACTCTCAGCTTTTAGCTCTGTAAAAAGAGGGCAGTGAGAGCAGATACAGAGCGGTTTACTATGCAGACATATTGAGGATTTTTTTTTTTTTTTTTTTTGTTATTTTCAATATGCAGTGTGTCTTCAATCAGTTTACATTTATTTTATAACACATGGAGTCGGGAAACCCAAAGAATAGAAGTCTAAGGAAATAGTATTACAGTCATTTCACAGTACACAAAAGTGAACCTTCAGCCTTTTCAGTGTCAATAATCGTAAGAGCCTCCAGAGGATTTGAAAATAATTTCATGGAAACAGTAATAAAACACTTATCTCTGCTGGGAGCGTTCTGCTTATTCCACATGTATGATGACATACAAAGGTTTGTAAGTAAGTGATAATGTACAGTCATACAATAAGTCTTGCTAAATAAACTCTGACAGTAGTCAGCACTCTCGGTTGCTCTCCTTCTCACTGGCACTACCTTTCAAAGGTTTGGTGTCAGTAATATAGTTTTTTAAAATAAGAAATAAATACTGCTATACAGCAAGGATGGATTTAATTGATCAAAAGTGTCAGTAAAAACATTTAAAATCTTCAAATATATGCTGTTTTTCTACTTTCTATTCATCAAAGAATACTGGAAAAATGTATCCACAACATATCAACTAGCATAACCATTTTCAACTTTGAAAACAATAAGAAATTTTCTTGACCATCAAATCAGCATTTTAGAATAATTTTTGGAGGATCATGTGACACTAAAGACTGAAATAAATTTTTAATTAGAAAAGTTAAACAAGTTATTTTAAATTGTATCAACTGTTCTTTTTTCTCTTAGTCATTCCTTTCTTGCAAAGTTTCCGAGGATGTTATACATCACAAGCATATAATTCAGTTGCAGAAAATGTGCAATAATGTTCAACATTAGTCTCATCTTTGTTAGATTACAGAAATTATGGCTCCACTAGTTGAATACCTCAGATGTATAAGTCAGATCATGATGTCGGCCAGATGCCACACGCAGATTGCAATTTCTTTCAAATTCATTAAGTTCTAATTATCTTTATTATCATCTCTGAATTACCTGCGAAAATGTACGAAACAGAAGGCCAATCAGTGGTGCTTTGTGATTGTCTGCAGAACGCCCCAACTGGCTTTTCACAAATAATGGAATATTTGTTATGATGTGTTCTATTCTAAGCAAGGCATTTTGCTCAAGGCTGACAGGCAGTGACTGTATACGAAAGGCCCTCTTGCATTTTGCCAATCTGGCACTGCTACTCACCAGGTGGTGGGTGTCTAATCATATCCTGTTGGCAAAAACAGCCAGTTGTTCCTCTGAAGAAGTAACATGAGGTATGTGTGTGTGAAAATGAGATTGTGAAAGAGTGTGTAATCTCACATCCAGGTCTATTAAACCTGGGTCATGCTTGGGTAACAATGATGCACTTACAATGAAAATGTCACATTCAAGATATATGCAAAACACCTCAGACATTTCCATAGAAAAATGCCTTATCTGACCAAAACACTGATGTTTTTGAATAAAAGAGCTCTCAGGAGAGAAGTGCACTCACAGGTTGAGGCTAAAGTGTTCATAGGGGCACTGATGATGTTGTCGATCACTGCGTACACGTTGATGTTGTATTCCAGACCCGGCTCCAACCCTTTGATGGTGGTGTTGGTAACGTTTCCTGGGACTCTGATTTCTAGTTGGACTCCACCAGGGGTTGTGGGGGCATAAGTGATGAGATAGTCTGTCAGGAACACAGGGCCCTCCCACTGCAGATCAATGGTGTTCTCTGACACTCCCCGAACTTGCAGATTCATAGGAGGTGACACTGTGTAAAAAGGGGTGAGGATATCACATGAATATTAATCATTCTGATCAAAAAGCAATCATTCTTAGGAGTCGGAGTTATGGAAATTTCTTTAACGTGATCTGAGGCAAATCACACTGGAAGCACTTACCACAGCTAGCATTGTTATGTTGTGGTGTTGCAAGGCAGCAGATTTACATGCTTGTTCAAGCCACATCCAGTATTATCTGACATTGATGTCACGGTATGTAGTAAACTTGAAAAAGTTAGAAAATGTAGCTAAGAGTTTGGAGGATCCCACTTGGGCTACCCATGAGACTAAGAAGCAACCAGGGTCTCCAGAACACATGAGACTTCCTCCTGATCTGGGCTCATAGGAGTAGCTATAAGTGGCCCCTAAGGAATTACTAAGGACTTGAAGAAGCAATTCAGCTTCTTCCACACGAACAGGACAGACTGGTGTTCCTTCTGTTCCCCCTCAAAACAGAGAAAAAAGTCCCAGGGTGCATACTTAGCAAAATTTATCACTCTGGCATCTGTGCTTTTCACCCATATCGAGCTGCCAAGCTCCCCTTTTTATTTTTAAGGAGGAACAAGAACCCAGGAAGCGAAGCAGATACAGTCTTAGACAAAAAAGGGAGCAATGGTCTGTCCAACTGAAAGTCTCAGCACCTACAAAATTTAAAGCTGACTGTAATTATTTGAATTGTCTTGATATGTCAAGAAATGCATATTCAGCATAATCATCATATATTTTCTAATAATCTATTCAGCATATATTTATTTATCTATTGTAATAATAGATACAGTAAATAAAGAATATTTTGACAACAGGATAGTATTAAATAACATTTTGTAACAAATTATAAAGTTACAGTTTTGTTGTATTTACATTATGTGTTGTGAGTTATTTTTTAAAATGTCATTAAGCATCACATCACAAATTCAAGCAGTTATTTTTCAATCCACTCCAAATTAATTTATTCTCAGCTTGGTACGTGCATTAGCATCGCCAGCCTGCTTGTCTACATTATCGATTATTATGTACTGAAGCAACAATGTGTCAGATAACAGTCTTTCAGAATAACTTCAAGACTGTATTTGGCAAAGTGTGTAGAGTGTAAATTGCTATGACTTTATGATTACTTTTGGTTGAATTATAGTTGAAAGACATGGTAAAAGTGGGTGTAGTGCTATGTTAAAGTTTGCAATTTCATTCCTTGAATAGAAAATATCTGTAAAAAAAAAAAAAAGTCATTGTCAAAGGAAGAAATGTAAGAAATAATTTCATTTTGAGCTATTTTACATTTTCAAAAAAGGATCTTCTCATGACATCCCATTTCCTTGATTACTTCTTTTTCCTTCTTTGCTACCTGTTTGCAAAATACTTTTTGCTTACGGTTTCATCTGCCTAATGAAATGAGAAAATTGGATAGAGTAACTGAAAGAAAAAGCCATATCCTAATTCATTCCCTTGATAATATGAAGACCTAAGAGAGCAGAGAATCTCCAGAAGAGGTGTGGAGAGTAATAATTGAGCAGCCACTCGCAGTATTCCACCACCTCTCGCACACAACACCCCACTATTTTCTCCTAATTGCAATGAAATAAGCAATTTTGCCTCCACTCAGTCTTGCAGAAAATGAGAGGGAGAGAACTGGGTTCTTAATATGATTTGCCCTTCCCTCTCCCACTCGTGAGATGACAGCTGTCTTCGGCGATGTGGGGTTTCGACAGCCTTTTTCCACGAACTAGCTCTGAACCTCGGTAAGCGTGATGGAGAAATTGCTTTGGCCAGGTTAATATGACACATCTTCCCCAGTGAATGTGACTTTTGACAAATGAATGGTGTTACGCTGTGAGTTGTCACCAATTTTACAGCCATGACTAGAAGAGCAGGGGAGCTCCCATGGGGTTTAGCATCTGCCGTGTGTGCCCGTAACTAGGGAAACGGTCACTGTTCTTCCCAGAGAGGATTTTAATATTGATATTCAAAAGTCAGTATACCAGTCGCATTTAGACTTCACTTAATAAAGTGGTTTGTTTATCTGCAATTGGCTTAAAGAGAAAGAATAGATACAATGAAAATACTTTTTGTATTTTCTCAAAACAAGCTTTTGTTATGACTTAATTTCTTCTCTGATGGATTTTAAATGCTCAAAGAACACCAAGTGAGTCAGACATTACATATTCACTTGCAATATATAAGGCGGAAAGTGTGAATTGTCCAGCACAAATTCATTTTCCTGGGGAATGGTTAACTACTCTGCTCTACTGTGTCAATACAGCAAGCTGTGGTAAGTGTTTGTAATGTTAAAATTATGAAAAAATTGTTTCAATTTAACAGAACAACACATGTAATTGCTGCAAATTAAGGTATGAATTACCATATAAATTACAGTAAAAGAACAGATGTATTGTTTCCTTACAGGAATAAAAAAATATATATACTGTATATATGGCTAATAGGAAAAAATTGTCTTCTTAACCCTTTATACGTGAAAAAATTGTCTTCTTAACCCTTTATACGTCGGGTCAGAGGTCACTCTTCCGCCGGAGGTCTTCCTTCCGCATACGTTACTGGAAGCCTGTGATTAGTGTTAATAAAGTTATAAATGTGTATATTTTTCTCAAAAAAATGCATCACTTTGCTTTAGAAGGCCTTTATTAACCCCCTGGAGCCGTATGGATTACTTTTATTATGGATGGGTGCACTTTTTTGTGCTTCAAAATCTAAGGTACCATTCACTCCCATTATAAAGCTTGGAAGAGCCAGGACATTTTTTTTATATAACTCTGAATGTGTTCGGCTGAAAGAAGAGAGTCATATACACCTAGTAAATTATGGGATAATTTTCATTTTTGGGTGAACTAACTCTTTGAGGCAGGCTGGGTATACAGACATGTCAAGTAATGAAATATATATAAATCATTATATAACAATATATTTTACTGTACTCAACCATACACATTGAATACTGACCTGAAGCGCAGTCATCCCCTGTATATCCCTCTTGACAGGCACAGAAACCATCCTTACACACCCCTTTCTGGCTGCAGTTATTAGCACAGAAGATGAGAGAGCAGTCTTCCCCCAGGAAGCCGGGTCGGCACTGACAGGTTCCGTTCACACAGGTTCCTTGATCTGAGCAGTCGTTCAGACATCTGCCCTGCGAGCAGTCCTCCCCAGCATAGGCTTCCTCGCAAACACACTCACCATCAATGCACAACCCCCTGTCAGAGCAATCACCTGGGCATCGAGGCTCCGAGCAGTTCTCACCGCCAAAGTTACGGTCACATGCACACTCGCCTTCGATGCAAATGCCCTGGCCAGAACAGTCATTTGGGCAGCGCGGTTCAGTACAGTTCTTGCCAATCCACCCTTCTTCACAAACACACCCACAAATGTCCATGCTGAAGGTGCCATGGCCACACTGAGGGACGAAGTCCAAGCGACCTAAGAGTGAACAAATATGTTGAAGTTAAAGAAACAGTTCACCCAAAAGTGAAAGCCATCATTTTACTCGCACTAACACCATTGAGAAATTTGACTAATGGCGACTGTTAAAGTGCCCCTATTATGCTATTTTAAAGGTTCCTAATTTTGTTTTGGAGGTCACCTACAATAGGTTTACATGCATTCAAGGTAAAAAAACACCTTAATTTTCTCATGATATACATTGCATATCAGCATATATCTCAGAGTCTGAAAACGATTCGATCGAATATTCAGTCTCTCTAAACCACTCCTTTCCGCAAGCCTACTCTGCCTTGATTGGTCAGATGGCCCAGTCTGTTTTGATCGGTCTACCGATTATAGTGTGTATCAGAAACGAAATACAGATTACCATATCTTAATTTCATCTCTAGAGGCTTCCTCAGCGCTCAATACACAGTAACACGAACAGTGACCACTGCGTTGATTTTACCGTATCAATTCCAGAGCGAGTCTTCATCCTTTTGAAGTGCATGCAAAGTGGATTTGCAGCACTGAAAACAGCATCTTCTCAACATGTCGACAACACAAACCAAACTCTTCCAGGCCTCAGCTACAACTAGAGTGTCTGAGGGTAGGTCAAATTAGATGTTGTTAGCGGGCACCCAATGAAGACCACAGGCTGGCATTATGCTAATTTGTAACATAGGTATGTAACAGGAAGTGAGACTGGAGCTGGTGACGAATTGTTTCAGCAGGTCAGAATCGATTCTTTCTTTTAGGAGATGATAACTTTATTTGTTGTGCATTTTGATCTTTAAAACTTTGCAGACCTTTTACACTCACAAATTATACACTGCATGAAAGGTAATATTCGAAAAAGCATAATAGGGGCACTTTAACACTGTGACTGAATAAGTGAATTAAAGAACTGGCCCTATTAAAAACCCTAGACCATAGAGCACCCTGACTAGATACTTCTCCCTGACTGGATACTGGATACTGGATTCGCTCTTTTCTATTGGACTTTGTTTAAAGAACTGGACCTGTTTGGTTCATGAATTAATCATTCAGACCGGTTTTGTGACCTGGGTCAACCGATTCGTCAAACTCTATGATTTTAAGTGTATATCGACTCAAATTACAGCCTGTTTCTCACACAAATCTATCATTATGGGTGTCAAAACAAGTTAGACCATTTTATAATAATTTTGTTGTGCTTTTTTGGTATTTTGGTCCACATTCATCTCACTTTTTATTATCCTGAACACTCTTTTAAACATGTCCTTCAAAAATGAATGCATTTTCCTCAAAATAAACCAAATTAAAGATGTTTGGAACAACATGAGCTTGGGTAAATAATTCAGAAGAATTCAAGAATTCACACTGGGAAAGCTATTCCTTTTATTTTCATCAGGTTGGAGTAAAATTAAACTGAAGCAGAAAAAATAAATAATAATTCTGAGGCAATATCCTGCAATCTTATTTGTTTCAGCACATGTAGCCTGGTTTGATTCAGCAAGCAGAGGACTTATCAAAGGCTTGAGGGGAAGACCTATCCAGCAGCAGTGCTGTAATTAATCTAGTTCACAATCTAACCTCATTTGTATAGCTTAATATGACGTTCCCTTTACTACTGCAGTGTTTCAGCTGTTTTTAGCTGCCCTGAAGGGGCTCCACAGCCAAGGTTTGCAGGTGTGAATCCACTCGAGTGCCCCTTTGAGACATTAAACAAGCACAACACTACCATCGTCCACAGTTCTGTTGTCCCTATGGGTCAATGCACAATACAGCCTCTACTTCACTTAGCACTGCAGTCACATCATAACCGACAGAAAGACCAGGATGGGCTTTTGGTTTCGTCCACCAATGAGTCAACGCCATTGAAACTGATTCAAGAAGTTTGAATAATCCACTATAAAACAACCAGGGTTGTTAAAGACACTGTCTGTTTATAATATATTCATGATTTTTGATTAAGTATATTTAGCTTAGAGTAAGTATATTTATAACTGTGTTTACAATTGGTAAACATTGGTATTGGTGGTGGTTGAGGAGATTCCCCCCTTGTAAAGTGCTTTGAGGTCTCAGAAAAAGCGCTATATAAATGTAACGAATTAATTAAATGATAAATTATTATTATTATTATTATTATTACTACAATATATCCATGATA
This sequence comes from Rutilus rutilus, assembly GCF_951802725.1. Lineage (NCBI taxonomy): Eukaryota > Metazoa > Chordata > Actinopteri > Cypriniformes > Leuciscidae > Rutilus > Rutilus rutilus. The sequence continues at coordinate 16,315,280 of NC_140214.1, forward strand.
TTTGATTAAGTATATTTAGCTACAGCAGGACATATTAACTCTTCAATTTGTTGTTTTGCATGTTATAACTTGGATCTTAAAGTGCTATAACCTTTCTTTTTATTATGCACCAATTTACACTTCTAGATGAAAGCTGTCAGTGATTTTCTCTTTTTCCTGTCAATACTGCTAATTCTCTATATACCAATTTAGTAATCCAAAGGCCTTATAAATTAAATTAGTACACTACCATTCAAAAATTTGGGGTTGATAAGAGCTTTTAATGTTTCTGAATAAAGTCTCTTCTTATGCTTACACAGGTTGCATTTATTTGATAAGAATACTGTAAAAACAGTAATATTGTGAAATATTATTACAATTTAAAATATACATAAAATAGAAGGCAGAATTTTCAGCAGCCATTACTCCAGTCTTCAGTGTCACGTGATCCTTTAGAAATGTGGTGGTCAAGAAATATTTCTTATTGTTATCAATGTTGAAAACAGTGGTGCTGCTTAATATATTTGAGGAAATCATTATACAATTTTTTCAGGATTCTGTTATGAACAAATTAAAATAACAGCATTTATTTAAATATTTTGTAATGTTATAAATGTTTTTACTGTCACTTTTGATCAATTTAATACGCCCTTGCTGGATAAAAGTATTATTTATTTAAAAAAAAAAGACCTGTCCCCAAACTTTAATGGTAGTATTATATTTAACTTTAGGTTTTACCTAAAAAAAGTATTAAAGGAGCAAAAATAAGTGTATGAACTGTATTAGCTTTAGAAAAGCATGTATTATGAATACAATCTATATGAATACAATAAATGGCATAAATCCCTATTTTATCTGATCTAGTCCTCAACCTAAAAGGAGTTTGAAATCGCTGATTTAAACATTTAAGCTTAAACATTCTGAAGTAATCTTTACTTAGTTCAATCATAAACAACATTTTATCTGTTAGAAAATACCATAACAGAAAGCATGCTTGAATGAGCAAATCCAGTCAGATCATAGAACTTTTTTTTTTTAATACTGCAGGCTGTGCACCTCAGAATCTTAAACTTACCCATAACAGAGCTTTCTCCGCAGCAGCTGGAGCTACACTGTGCTCGAAGCACGGACACCTCCCTCTCCAGCATCTCTATGCGGTTAGCCAGCTGTTCCATGGTGGCAGCTGCAGGACAAGCACAGGCCTGCTTTGGGATATTGATGCGATGGGTGAAGGTCACCTGGCTGTCCGAGTCCACTGTCTCTTCTGTGTACTCTGTCGGCATCTTGTCACTCCCACTTGTACCTTTGTTTATCTCTGGGCCCGGTACAGTGTCTAGGTCCACTGAACAGAGTGACTCTAGAGGTACATTGATGTTGTATACATGATTGAAGATCATGGGCTGGGTCTGGTTGCCGGGGGGACCCTCACCTTCTGGAACCTGCCGCCTCACCCTTGTTGTCCTCACTAGTTTGCTGGTGGGGTTAGGAACAGCTTGAATCCCAAAGAACAGTAGAGCCAGGCTCACTACTGAACCTTGTATTGCCATGGTGCACCCCCACATCTCAACTCAGGCACTAGGGCGAGAACATCAACTCCACAAATAGACCTCTGATTGGCACTGTGGACAAGAAGAGACCATTTTTTAGCTCTAGAGAAAAAGTAAGACAATAACAGGGCTCAACAATTGCAATATTTTCACTTGCCCTCCTAATACTTTCACTGGCCTCAGCACAAATATGATACATTTTGTACTTGTTAAATTTAGCAAAAAATATTGTCATCATTGGGTTGGACTTTGTCTCAATGTCTATGGTAGTTATAGCCTATGGTGGTTATAGTCATGCTCTGATGTCATTTTCAATACAATTGATAATTATAGGGCATTATCGGATTGATAGTTCATTGAGCCAATTATGGTGCGATGAAGGCATTCCATACTATCTGGTCATCCTGCAGTAAAGGAAAGCTTGTAGAACAATGACAAAATTAGTGTTTTACACACCAGTGTTGTTTTTGGTAACTAAATGTAAATCTATTAAGACTTAAACTAAAATGAAAAATGGAAATATAAAAGCTAATTCAAAATATGAATAAATAATATAATAGTATATCATAATACTAAAATAACACTGGTACACACTATTTCTGAATATTTTTTGTAGGGCTGGGTATCGGCAAGGGCCTCACGATTAGATACATATCGCGATACATGTGTCACGATACAATATATTGCAATATGATAAATAAAAAAAGATGGATAAAGAATAAAATGTAAAAAATAATAGAGCTGAAAATACAACTTGCTGTGTACCAGCTGAGTATCACATTATATTGATAACTCTTTATTAGCTAAATTTATTAGCAAAGCTATTTGCGTTACACAGTGTCACTAGCCGCGTTTCCATTACCCTTCAAATTGCGCAAACTGAAATTGCGAATTGAAAATACGCCCAATGGAAAGTCAATGGGGACCAGCAACTGTCTAGTTAGCCACGTTCTTCAAAATATCTTCTGTTGTGTTCAGCACAAGAAAGAAATTAATACAGGTTTGGAACAAATGTATTAAATACCTTATTATATTCTAAAACCTTGTGAGTATATATTTGACAGTATTGGTGCAATAAGACTTGAAAGATAACTTAGTCCAGTATCTAGGTGCTGTTTGACAGGCTTTTAGTGCCTGTGCGCTTTGGGTGTATGCGCTCAGAAAAGCACATGCACTCTCCGAAAAAAAGATACAAAAGCTGTCACTGTGGCGGTACCTTTTCAAAAGGTACACCTTTGTACCTAAAGAGTGCATATAAGTCCCTCAAAGGTACATATTGGTACCAAACGTGTACATATTAGTACCTAAATGGTACATATTAGAACCCTTTTGAAGGGTACTGTCACAGTGACAGCTTTTGTACCTTTTTTTCTGAGAGTGTGTTAGAACAGCGCATCAGCATGCGAATGAAATGTTTAACAGGCAAGGCTTTAAAGCACATGCAAATAATGAACTTTTGTGAATTGCAGTGTCCCGTGAGTGTATCTATGTCTTCGTTAACATGTGATGTGAATGTATGTCGCGTTGTACAGTATGCTGAGTTGGAGGCGCCAGAACTGCAACTGATAGAATGTACTGTAATACGATACTACAATATTTTTCAAAAGCAGATCATGGAGGCATTTTAATGATATCGCACACCCCTAAACCAAAGTGCACCCACACGTCGGCTCTGCAAGCTGGAGGCGCTCTTATATTTTCCGCCCCATGCTCGCTCCCACTTACTTCTGAGACATTGGCCGTATGAATGTATATGAAGGGCAAATGTTAGCGTTGTAGACAGCGAGTCAGCAATCTACAGGAACTGAGGAGGTCGTTTGAAACAGAGGGATTGATGAAATGTTAACGTCATTTTAAATCCATTTAAACGTGATTTTAAACAAGTATCAATACTAGAGGATGGAATGTCGAATATGGAATATTTTTGCACAGCCCTAATTTTTTGTACTGTCCGTTTTTTATATAAGGAACAGTCTCCTTTGCTCCTTTTGCTCCTGATTTTTTTATAATGTTCAGCCCATTCTAACTAATGCTTCCAGGACTATAACAAGTCATTCTTGTGATTTTAACAAATGTAGACAATGTCAGTTTGGTGACATATAAATCAGCATAATTTGCAAGAACAATGTTGAGAAATCCAAATGTTTATGGGAAGTGACAGCTCTTGTCAGCTCATCCAAAACCTCTCACACTGGCCCCGTTCCATCAGGCCCTTTTTACTGTTGAGCCCTGAAATATAGTCAACACAAAGACACACCTGGTAAGCAGAATTTATATTGATTTGGTATTTTTTGCAAAAATTATTTAATTGTGGAGATTCAACCAAGAAGCTTTCCCTACAGCACGAGAACATATTGGAGAAATACGACTGAGAATTTTGTTGATACAGTTCATTGATTCAGTTTATAATTTTCTTTAAATCTTCCTTAATCCCTTATCAGCAACAGAACTCAGGACAAGAGCAAACTGTAATCACAGAGTCAGACTGACACCTGGTCTTTGGGGCTATGGTCAGACCGATAATCTTCTCTGACATTTTCTATTTTTCATGCACTGGCAGACATCCTCTTCTCTACCGAAGAAACTCTTTTTATCACTGCCCAATCACTTGGATAAAAGTAGGAGACATTTATCCAGTGCTACATCATTTCTTATGGAAGAAGAATTCATTTGTAGAGAACAAAACATCCATCCATCCAAATCAATCCCAATCACTCACGTCGCTTTAAAGAGGACCTATTATGCTTTTTTTACATTTTCAACTTTCTTTAGTGTGTAATGTTGCTGTTTGAACATGAAAAAGGCCTGCAAAATTATAAGTCCACTCCAAAGGGAGTTAGTCTCTATATCAGTAAACACTGTTTCTGAACTGCCTGAAATGCCTCGATTATAGTCTTGAGTTTTCTTCTGGGTATGTACACATCAAAATATTCCTCTTTTAATTAATTAATGTCCAAGGCATACACAAAATGTGTGTTGGTTGACCAATCAACACACTGGATCAATCAGAGCACATTACGCTTTTCGAAAGGAGAGGCCTTATAGAGACAGGAACTAAACAAAGTGTCAATACTGACAGACTGGGAAGGGAAAAATATGTGAAAAATGTTTTTGAACATTCAAGCATGAAAATCTAGTAGACTCCAAACCCAAAAAGGGCATAATATGGCCTCTTTAAACTAACAATCCAAATGTATTTTCATATTAATTACCTAGAATATTGAAAATGTGTCACAAAAGAATGAATACGTTCCTGTAGTGCAGAATCATATATTCCTGTCAGATTTGTCAGCGTGTGGGGGTGTGTTAAAGCGGGTTGCTCTCATTTTATTTGTGGCACTGGACCCTGGAGCAGGTGGCTTGTTAATTCCACCTCCATCCTGCCTCTTACATGACTGAGTGGCAAACTTCACTTCTCATTCGCACAAAAGTGGTCTGACATTACACAACCAATTTCACACCTTCTAAATTTGCATAGTAGTAACACAGTCTGCTTCACAAATTTCAGCCAAAACAATGTCGTTTTAAAAATCACAAAGCATTTAACTGTCAAAAAAAGTCATTTTCTCTAAACTGTTGAGATTTGAAAAATGTCTTTCCTATGGTCTAGTCTCTAGTATTTTCTCTAATGGAGAAGATTAGAAAGACTAGAGAACCATACAGAAACTACAGACTACTGAAGATACTGTCACACTCTCACTCTAATTGCTGTGTTTTTTTACCCATGCTGCCTTCAAAGGAAAAGTCAGAACGGGTCATCCAGACAAATCTGCGTTTGTCTTGTTATAATGGGTTGATGGGAAACTTTTCTTTGACTGGAGATCTTGGCAATGCCAAGCAGCCCACTGCCTTTGAAGAGAATGGAGTGCCATCAGACTGAATGACGAAAAGACTCAATTAGTAGAGCTCTCAATTAAATATGACAGAGAAGACCACAGGGCCCTTTGACTGTGCCTTTTTCCCCAATATCCTAATTTACTTTTGAACAGCACATGTTTCTTGCTGGGATTTTTCTTTCAGTCACTTAATGGTTGTCCACATGGTAGAACTACAATCAGAACTGACATTGTGAGTGTCTGAGTGTGTGAAAGAAGTGAAAGGAGCTGTTTTCAACACTGATAAAAGAGAAAATGTTTCTTGAGCACCAAATGAGCATATTGATTTCTGAAGGATCATGTGACAGAAGACTGGAGCTTTGCCATCATAGGAATAAATTACATTTTATAATATATGAAAATAGATAACAATTTTTACTGTTTTTAAAAAAAAATCCTATAGACCACATACTTTTGAGTGGTAGATTTGTGAAAGGAGTCATTGGTAACAATAAGAATTGTGTCAATTTCTTGAGATGAGGATCTATTTTAACAGATATTAATATGCTATGATTTGGGCTGCAAATGTGCTCACTGACACATTTACATTAATGTTTAAACAGCTGCAACCCTTTCATTTCATTTACTGATATAACTTAAAAATAAAACTGAAAGTATATAAATACTGTATATCATTATTTCTAAAATAACTTGATCGACAGCCCTAGTGTATACCTTTTCCCTGGAAACCAATAATGTAATATTCCACAGCCAAGCAAATAAATAAAAGATTTTTTTTCAAATACTGGTCTGCAAATGTTCTGCTTCAAATCAATGTAAGTGATGCTGCAGATCTGTAATGGAAGAATACATGCGGTGGAAATGGATGTTTTATAAGTAAGAAAAGAACAATAGCATCATTATGGCCTGAATCTTATGTAGGAAGAGCTGATGTAACATCCTGTTTTATAATCCATGTTCCTTGTTATTTAAACAGCATTCTGTGGCCATTGTTGCTGCTGATAAACTTTAGAAAAGTTACCAAGAGTTGTAATACAAGTATACAGTGTGTGCAGAATTATTAGGCACGTTGATTTTCTGATCATATTTTATTTCCAGGAACATTTTGCCAATTCCAAACCATATTAATCTTAATAACTACTATTAATTTTGTATTTAATCATGTATAAGTGATATATAATTGTTCATGAAGGCTGGAAATGAAAAATGTCTTATTTTCAGGTGTGCAGAATTATTAGGCAAGTTTTCTTTTACAGATAAAATAAGCCAAAAAAGAGATTTAACAAAGACTGAAAAGTCAAAAATTATTAAATCCCCATGAGAAGAATGCAAAACTAATGCAATACTAGAGATTACAGTTAAGGCATGACCATTGGACAGTGAAATGCTCATTGGGTCAGCAGGGTCAGACAAAAACAGGTGGAGAAGAAAAAACACATGTTAACTGCAAAAGAATGAAGAATTAAGGTGAAGAATTAAGTGTGAAACCATCGGGAACCCTTTAGTCTCCAGCGCCACCATTTTCCAGAACTGCAACCTACCTGGAGTCTCCAGAAGAGCAAGGTGTCAGGGTCTCAGAGACTTGGGTTAGGCAAAGAATCTTAAAAAATGACCCCCTCTTAATAAGAATCACAAGCTGATGAGTAGTAAAATACATGAAGACTGTTTTTTTATAGGCTTTATAGACAGACAGATTGAGAGTGACTCTTGAAGGACCAGCAACACATCCTCTTCTACCACTGTTTGAAGAATTCATCTTCCAGAATACATTTTAATACGTTTTGGGAGTTAATTTTTAGTCCATCTCTGCAAAACGGACTTCAGGGTAGGAGATGGACTAAAAATAAACTCACAAAACGTATTAAAACGTATTCTGGAAGATGAATTCTTCAAACAGTGGTAGAAGAGGATGTGTTGCTGGTCCTTCAAGAGTCACTCTCAATCTGTCTGTCTATAAAGCCTATAAAAAAACAGTCTTCATGTATTTAACAACACTTCAGCTTGTGACTCTTATTAAGAGGGGGTTATTTTTTAGGATTCTTTGCCTAACCCAAGTCTCTGAGACCCTGACACCTTGCTCTTCTGGAGACTCCAGGTAGGTTGCAGTTCTGGAAAATGGTGGTGCTGGAGACTAAAGGGTTCCCGATGGTTTCACACTTAATTCTTCACCTTAATTTTTCATTCTTTTGCAGTTAGCATGTGTTTTTTCTTCTCCACCTGTTTTTGTCTGACCCTGCTGACCCAATGAGCATTTCACTGTCCAATGGTCATGCTTTAACTGCAATCTCTAGTATTGCATTAGTTTTGCATTCTTCTCATGGGGATTTAATATTTTTTTACTTTTCAGTCTTTGTTAAATCTCTTTTTTGGCTTATTTTATCTATAATAGAAAACTTGCCTAATAATTCTGCACACCTGAAAATAAGACATTTTTCATTTCCAGCGTTCATGAACAATTATATATCACTTATACATGATTAAATAGAAAATTAATAGTAGTTATTAAGTTTAATATGGTTTGGAATTGGCAAAATGTTCCTGGAAATAAAATATGATCAGAAAATCAACGTGCCTAATAATTCTGCACACACTGTACAGGTGCTGGTCATAAAATTAGAATATCATCAAAAAGTTGATTTATTTTCCAGCAGGATTTGCACCTGCCCACACTGCCAAAAGAACCAAAACCTGGTTCAATCACCATGGTATTACTGTGTAATTACTGTGTGATTTCATGTAATATTCAAATTTTCTGGGATTTTGATTTCGTGGGTTTCATAAGCTGTAAGCCATAATCATCAAAATTATAACAAATAAATGCTTGAAATATCTCACTTTGCATGTAATGATATAATATAGGCCTATTAGTTTCACCTGTTAAGTTGAATTCTTGAAATAAAGCAACTTTTTGATGATATTCTAATTTTATGACCAGCACCTGTAAGTATAATGGCAGGTACCCAGCAAACACAGAACGTTGGCGCAACGTAGCCAACCTTCTAACAACGTTTTAACAACATGGCCAAAAGGTTACTATAACTACGTTGTGTAGTGAAGGTTGTTACAGCGTTGTCACAATGTTGACATTAAACCACCGTTCAGGGCCATTGCTTAAGGTTGTGCCAACGGTGTCTTGACAACCACTGGACTACATAATGTACTCGTCACTGCCCTGAAGCGGGAAAATCAGCCTTTTAAATTCCAACCACCTGTTGGGCTCATTATGTTCTCATTCATCATCAAGCAAGGATACGTGAGTACTGCGTTTAGCCTACCTCAGCTATCAAACACAACCTACAACTTTAATTTCTAATGTGATTAATGTAGCCTCGCTTGCACTGTTTAGTTTGTAATTTGATTTTTCCGCTATTTAGTCTCATTCGTTGCTTTGCTCCTCTGACGTTTTCCCGGTTACCGACCTTTATCGGCCGGCTTTCGGCTATACTGCCATACAGACCCGGTTTTGTTCATTAAATGTTCTGATCTGCCTTTGCTTTTTATGTTTTATTTATTATACTTAAAATAAATTTGTATATTCGTTTATTTCTTTTCCACAAATGTATTACTTTTGGAAGTGCAATTTGATTCTATTATGCAGTTTTAATAAAGTTGAATTAACGAAACCTGTCATTTTTATTCTTCAAAGTGTACACTTGCAGGTGTTGATAGCCCCATTAAATAATAATATAGATAAACAATAAACGATAAAAAGTTTATAATTAACTAACAAAATGCTAAATGGGGGATATAGCAGCATATAAAAATATTGTAAGAACGTCATCTCTCAGTTGCTGAATGTCGCGCAACAACGTTGCTACAGCCCTGTCGCGTCTTACAATTCTACGTTGTTACAATGTTGCGAGCACGTAGACAGCGACGTTGCCATAGCAGAAATGCAACGTGCCACAGACGTTGCCACAACGTAAATGTGTTTGCTGGGTATAATGGTATTATTATAGTATAAGAAAAGACAGGAAATTGACAAAGTCTAAGAAAGATATGAATGCGAAGCAATCTCTTCTCATTGCTGAAAACAGCTTCACCTTCTTTCAGTGAGATGACACATTTTCAAAATAAGACAAGATGCACCACAATTGAGATAATGACAACAAATCTTTCTTCTTCTTCATCGAGAGTTACCTCTGACTCAAGATGTTCAAGAAATAGAAAGTAAAGAGATTAATTTACAACAAATTTGAGATTGAGATTTTTCTTTCCAATTCACTCCAAAACAAAACTAAATAGTAACATAAAACTATTTTACTCAAAAATATAAAATCCAATTTAAGTTGGTAGCGGTTTGGAATGTAGTAGCTGGTGTAAGATGGTTTACCAGCTAATAAGCAAGCAACAAACTATAGGCACCAGGTGATCTAACAAGCTTCAAGTGGTCAGGGTGGGTTTTCAAACATACTGGATGGCCAACCAACCAATGACCAGCTTGGGCCAGTTTAAAAAAAACAAAAAACAAAAACAAATACCAGCTTAAGGTTGATTTTCCAGTAGTGTGCATGCTTGAATCTATGACATGTGATGAGCTCATTTTCACCTGCAAGACACATCATCCACTCTTCAGAGAACACAACCACACCACTGATTGAAATGTCAGGGCTGAAAGCATGAATGACTGTATTTCACAATCTCAGAATTATGTCTCTTCCACATGTTCAGGCGATATGACTCATCTTCAAGCCTGTGATGTAGCGTATTTGAATTTTCAAGCAGTATCCTGATGAATGCCCGCATGTCTTCAAAGATTGCTGGTAATTCTCCAGTGTCCTGCTGGACAATTCTCCTATGGTTTAGTAAATGTTTGTTGTGTTCTTAAGCCATGATTTGTTTAGAGAGAAAAGCAGGGGACTTTAAAAAAACAGAGCATGCACAGCAGTGTTGTGATAAAGACATGTAGCCCACATGATGTTAGGGCATCAGGAGGTCAACAAAAGCATTAACCTCTCACCAAGATAACAGATGGGAATGTTTGTTGGCTTCACACTGCATTTGGAAAAGCCTTGTTGATAATGGAAAGATAGCAAGGAAAATAAATGTGTACCATCGCTTTAAGAGCTACAGTGCCGACGTGATGTAAACGGTCTCTAACAGGTTTTAAAGAGTGAAAACGCCATTATAGATGAAACTGGATAAGATAACTTTGAACAGCGACAAAGTCTGCCTGACACAGTTTTAGTCGAGAGTGAACACTGCTTGCTGATTTTCTGAGCAAAATAACAGGTACAAGGCTTCAATGAGACCCCTTTGCCTTTTTTCTTTCCTTGTTTTTCTGCTTTTCAAAACTTCCAAATCATTAAAATGAGAACACGTTTTCACGACCTAAACACAAGTGTCTCTGCATCAAATAACTAGTCTGTGTTTTATGATTCATTTCAAGTTTATTCAGTGGCGGATTCTGGCAGAAACAGTTCTCAGATCAACATTCACTTCTCTATCACTCAGCAAGTTTCTTTCATTCCCACTCACCGCTTAAATTAACTGTAAAAGTGGGTAACTTTTTTCCAAATAGTCCTCCGCTCCCTCTCACTTCGGCTGCTGTCTATCGGCACATGCTGAAGTCAGCACATGAAAAAAGTCTCTTTATTTGCTAGGAGCCAGTATAGGTCAAGTTAGTTAAATACAAATGTGCCATCCACTGATACATTTTATATAGCTGCAATTTTATTTGGTTTCTTAAAATTATCATTCTTATAAGTTTTGAACCTTTTTAACACATTACCATAAGTCACTCTGCTATTCCAGTGAGCTAATCAATGTCACAGATATTTTTTTATTATAGCTGAATTTAATTGTATTATTCAAAGGTACACTATTTACAGTAACTGTTGGCCTCAAGTGGTTAATAAACAAAACTGCATGCATTTTGCAGAAGAACGGCGTTTTGGTTGTGCTTCGGCTCGGTGTGACTGTGCAGATGAATATGGTTATCCTACTGCTCGTAAAAAAATTCACTACTAGGCTTAAGAGATAACATAAACTAACAACCCATAATTAAATGACCCTTCACAATAGATAATGTTTTACAATAAACTCTGTTAGAGAGCTACATATGGCAATTTATCTGGTCAATACAATACCTTAATCACCTGTTGAGTAATAAAAACGGCATCTCTGCATCGCTATTTCAAATCCCTCAATTCTCACTATTTTTGAAAAGCCAAGCTAATGTTGATTCTTGTTTTATTACATGTTATTACAAGCTCTGTTCTACGTTTCTTTTTAAAGGTTTGAAATTTAGCTGCTCCATGTCAACCTCTCTTGCTCATTGTGACAACTAACCTATGCCACTCCCACATCATACACACGTCAAAGTAACCGGAGCAACTTTTCTACATTTTCGGAAACAACAAGACAAGCATGGGCGATTGACGCATGTATGCAATTTTACAGATAAACCATCCCGCTAGGTCTAAAATATAAACACTAGGGCTGTGACGGTGGCAGTTTTTTACCACCGCGGTAGTAATGGACCCAAATACCGGCGGTGTTGCGGGGGGGTGGTTATTTGAAATAAATAAATAAAACAAAAACAAAAGAAACAACACACTAAAGCCTGTAAAGCATTGAAATAAATATAAGTAATTACTGGTAACTTACATAATATAATAAAGTTGAATCTATTTAAAAAAAAAAAAAAAACTTTCGTTTAATATTTCCACACAAAGGCGCGTGATATAGCCTACCGCTCTGCGCTTTGAGAGGGATGTGGGACACGAACAGGAAAGAGACCATCGATCTCTTTCCTGATATCTTCATGTTTTCTACTTGTAAAAGGTATGAAGAGCGAATTTTATCTTCTACAAGGGCAAGGCATTTAGGCTCGCTGCCAGAGAAAGCCAAACTAAAATCACCCCCGCGTGTGAAACGCGCTTTACAAAATGAACTTGACGCGCCTTACCAATTATCATATGTCTAACAAGCACAAACTGTGTTAAAAAGAATTTGACTTGCAAGTAAAAATGTAGGCTATCTGTCCTACAGCGTTTTTTCTACTTTAACACAGTAAAGAATACGAAAATAATAGACCTAAAAGCAAACAAAGGAAGAAACGTTTATAACGGGTCTTTGGGTGAGACGCGAGTGAAGAGATGGGAAAAGAAAAAAGAGATTTCCATGCAGGGATGAGTCACGATTTTTGAATATTCGATTAGTTGATTTAATTATAGAATATCTAATGTTCTAATGTCTGTTGTGCGATCATTCTCTAAAATAAAATCTCCATGTTCTGGTGCTGATGCAGTCGTGACGCGTTCATGTAACCGGAGGGTGACGCTGCCATTAACGCACATAACAGCTGTCACAAAGAACCGGCAAAAGTAATGATTATGAACGTGTCAAATATAGCAAGGAGACATTTGAATTGTTTATTAATAAAGTGTTTTTGTGTGTGTGTGTGTCGGGCTGCAAAGATGAAGTTGACGATGCTCACTCTTCGCAGTGAACGCGCCTAGAGAGAAATGCACACTTCATTCGGAATACATAAGCATAATGCTAGTCGGTTTATTTTCGTTTTGAATTGTTTTGTTTAAAAGTCGATAATTCAAGCTTTCTATAAGGAATAACTAATGGAATATTTTTAAATTCGCTAATAATCGGGTGACCGGATCGCAAACCAGAATTCAAAGCCGACAAAGCTTAAATTTATGGGCTCACGTAGGCTATAACTCTCTCATTCGTCATGAATTCAAACTTTTCCATGGCTGCGATATAACATTTAATTGCTAACCTATTATTTATTTTGTAAACAAAGCTTTGTGTGTCATAATATTAATGTAAAACAGCATTCATATACAATTTTTTTTTTAGACGAACCACCGCCGGTACTACTCAGCCACCGCGGTGGCGCTTTACAACCGCGGTGGTGCGGTTGTCAAGTTTACCGGCACAGCCCTAATAAACACCTATAACATGCTTACCATAGTAAATCAGAGTAAGACAAAAACATGTTTTTGAAGAAGGATTAATGATGCATTGACTCATTTGAATTGTGTTCATTTTGAAAAAAGAATGGTGCAACACAAAAATATTTAGTATTGCGTAAGTTGTAACTTAGTGCCCATTTATGTCAAAACTAGGCTAAGTTGTAAATTACACACAGCTGGTGCAACCGGCCCGAGGTCTTAAGTCTCTATCTTCCCTCGTTTAACAGGATGTTTCCAGCTGGCCGTGGTGAATCTGGCAGCAGGTTAGTGGAGTTCTTCCTTTATTTCAAGTTCATCTAATCTACTAACACTATATGTCACGTCTGAGAGAACATGAGGAGCAGTTCCCCTAAGAGACAGCTATGCCTCATCCATCTCTTTATCCCTCTCTGGAGAGTCCTCTTGCTCTCGCTCTGTCTTCCTCAGTCTCTCTTGCTTCAACATGTTTTCCTCATATTGCTTCCTGTGGTATCTTCTGCTTACACTGGCTAGATTGACAAAAAGAGATGTCTGTTTTGCCTGTGTAAGGAGCCGTAATACGACTTTGTAGGGTGAGTGTTACCCACAGTCAGACATAGTCAAAGGTGGATGGTTGGGGGTGCTGCAACCCCTATTTGTGCAGGTTAATGTGCAAGCACCTCGATGTGCATGCAAGTTGGCCTTGGCCCGGCTTACAAACGCTCCTGCAAGAGAGCTCAGCCCCGCAACATTACCATTCTTTTCTCATTATTCCAACAGTGCCTGCCAAATTGCCTTGTCTTTCAGGATCATTGGACAGTGTTCATTTCCAACACCTGCGACCCAGCGGGTTTTACTTCTCAGTCTCCTTCACACTCGCACTTCCAGAGTTCCCAAGGCAACGTGGATTTAAGCATGTTGGGACACACAAAAACATGCTTTAGAAAAGCACATTGTGAAGGCCACACTCCTTTTCACCAAAGGGGCTGTTAGACAGACAGTGCTACTATTTTTTTTTCTCTGTCTCTAAGAAATAAACATTTGAAATTACTAAACACTCTGATAAATAAATTATAATAACTTGAAAGAAAAAAAAACGTTTCTTTTTTATATAATCATTCTTTGTTATAATTTAGTTTTTTGTCTATTGCAAAAATAACAGTAAATATACCAGAAGTTCTTTTTTAAGCAAAGTTGAATTTATATGTCATAAATAAAAATAAATAAGAGTACAGTCATATTGTTTGCATGCATGTGGTCATTTGCATACAACACACTCTAAATGGTTAAAAAAGGCTTTCGAAGATCTGGGCTGGGTTACCCGATAACGTTGTCTCTTAGCGCTCTACGAAGACTCTTAAGGTATAACTTAACTGAAGGTATACCATTTCTAGGCGTGTTCCCCGAACCATACCTTAGGAAGCTGCTTAAGATACAGTATACCTTCTTACGTGCGACGTTACCGGGTGCTGTCCGTGGCGATGGTGCTGAATTGGTTGATATCGATGGCTCGAGAATCAATTAATCTCTCGTGCAGGGGCTGCTTCACTGCGTTATGCGAGAAAGCGGTGTTCTTTATAAAAGAAGCACTTCAGAAATAGTTGAAATTGCATTTATTAGGACTCATGGGCTATAATAACAATAAACTATAATAGCCTAGCCTACATATTTTTTAAAATGTATCATATATTGCTGCCATAATAACCATTTCATTATCAATAATCATTGTGCTTTCTTCTCTTTCCCATTTTTGTTCACTGAGGTGGAGCTGCGATGAAATATTGTTCTTGTAAATACTTTCCAGCATTTCAGTAATAAAAGTGAACATCTTGCTCGGCAGTGATCAAAAAGGATTTAAACAGTGGATTTTGAATCTCTTCTTGTAAACTCAGAGATGTGGATTCAGACAGCAATTAAATCACCACACGACCTGTTTGTCAAAAAACAGTAGGTACTAATTTGGCCAGGGATTTTTACAGGGGGTTGGGTTAGAAAAAACACTGATATTATGGATTCGGACGGCACTAAAATCACCGACTCACCCCTGTAAATGTTTAAAATACAGTACAAGCCCATGAGAAACAATTAGTATCCGAATAGGCCTAGGACTTAACTGACAGTAGCCTATGCTTTCACTGGCCTTTAAAAGAGCTCTTTAATTAAATTAATAATATTATGTAATAATATAATTAAAAATCTAACAACAATCAGTGTAATGACAATTTTATTCTTTGCATGAAAACGCTTGAATTAGCCTAATTGAACACTGTCTGGGTGTATTAAAACTTCAGAATTATATTCGTATAGACCTGCAACAGTGATAAGATAAAGCTAATAGAGTGATCCAGACCAACCTTCCGAACGTATGACTTACAGAAGGTATACTTAACTAAGAACGTTTCGGGAAACACGTATTAACGATAAGGTACAGCTTAAGGTGTAACTTAAGAACGACGTAGCGTTAAGAAGGTTTCGGGAAACCATTGTCCTATACCAAAACATTGTTGAAGAAACTGTTGTGATTTATTGAATAGTCTTTTGTTAATGGCAGTTGTGCTTTTTGTTTATTTTTTAGCTGTCCTGTCTGTTTGTAACTGTCAATTTCTTGCATGAGTGAATTGTGAATAGAGAAATGTGTTTGACTTAATTTTATGCTTGAGTGTTCATTTTCGTTTCAGAATAAATTGGGACACTGTTGAGTTTAGACCTGGCTTGGGTTAGAGTGATCCATAATAGAAAATGAAAATATTCAAAAGGTGTGTACTGTCATGCTGGTACTATTCTGAATTTATAAGGAAAGACTAAGGAGTATTTTCAGCCACTCATGAGAAACCGGGAGGTAAAAATGCATGTCATCAAACCAAAACCTCCAAGTAAATGGAGAAAGAGAGATGTTCAAAGACTTAATTTACATTCAAGAAGCTCCCTGCATAAAAGTGTCAATCCAGGTCCTCAATCCACTCAGGCCTCAGAATTTTTTTTCAGAAACTGCTCCCCTATTTTGCTCTAGTTCAAGAAAACTGCCATTCTGAGTCAGAATTATTATTTTTTTATTCCAAATGGAAGAACTGACTCGCTTTCAATTCATGAGTTAAAACTGGATTGGAAGAGAAATTTGCAGAAAACAATTAAAAGAAATTCAACAATCAAATTACAGAGAAATTTAAAAACATAATGAACATAAAATAATGAATTTTGAGTGATTATGCCTATATATTCCTTGATATGTAATTTTTTCTAAACTAATTAAACTAATACATTACATATTGTCAAAACAACCATCAAAACAGGTGTAATTTCACCATACAGCACTACAAACGGTCTATAACATTCTTTACAGATGACTTCATAGAAATACACATGGACAAATTTTACCCTATATTTTGAGTACATTTGAAGAAAATTAAGCGTTTCTCTTCCATAGTCTACAAAATTAAAAATAAATATAATAAAATACATTGATTATTCAAATTTCAGAATGATGACATATTTATATGTAATTCATTGTGAAAAATTATTTTCTTTATCTAAATTAAATTCTTTATCTAAAAATACACTTCTAAAATACATTCACAAAATTTACATTAACAATAGTTCTTAAATTAAAATGTCATTTACATGTCTGTACCGTATGCTACAGCAATTCAAATTCAAGAATTGAATTGGAACTTTAAAGACATTCTTAATTTAATTCTGAATGGCACACAATCCTGCTGTTGGCATTGGAAATGCTGCACATTTGTTTTTGGTTAATTTTCATGTCAAAAGTTGGGTTAGAGTCAAACTCATCATTATGATTTTCGGCAGTCCCTGCACAATAGCTCAACACATTATGACTGCAAAACATCTGACATTGACAGACTATTTTTGTCTGGCCTTCAACTATTGCATTACTGAAATACTGATTACAATGAAGTCCTGATATGTGTAGGTTTGTACTGAGCGAGTTTGGCAAGATATGAATGAACAAAACTTTAATAACTTTTCTGATATCAGAAGCTTCTTCTGCCTCTCGGGCAGAGTCTTTATGGTGATATCATTGCTTGTGCTCTCCCAAAAACATAATGTTTCTCTCTCCTATATGTCAGTGAATCAAATAATGTACCAGGGGCTGTGTTAGACAGAAAGCATAATTCCCACTTCCCTTTAAGTGCAACCCCCTCTGAAAGAGCTATTCTCTGCCATCCCGATCTGAAGGATATTTCCACCTTTCTATCTTTTTCTCTCACAACCCTCTATTTTTTTACTCCCTCAAACTGACAGTTATTGTTGGGCTGTTCCAACATAGACTATCATAGAGTATCAGAAATTGAGTAAAGTTACCTAGCGGTCAAAATAAACTTGATGATGTGTTACCTTTTGAACACTGACAGTACACCCTATCACATTTAATACTAAGGATATATGTCATGTAGCACTGCTTTGTCATATTTACATTAGTTGAAGTGTGTACTTGTTCAGGGATGATTTTTTTCCTTCTTTTTTGTGCTTAATATCAGATTTCAACTAATATGGCACTGAGTACTTACAGCCCTGCTACTGTACATAAGATCTGATAGAACGATCTTTATATAATTCCGGTGGAGGAAAGTAAAATCATTGTGACGGTTATGATCTGTTTTGATTTAAGGCTGGGCCACACTAAAAGATTTTTTAAAATCTTACAAGTAAAATGTTTAGATTAAGTCATGGAGACTGTGTGAACATAGACTTTACATGTTACAGCGCAAGCTGGAGGTGAGTCTTCTGTCAGATCGCTTTCTGATTGGGTATTGTTTCGTTTCACGTGATAATCTCCAGAGCGTGCGTGTGTTGGTTCTCGGGATTGTCCTCCCAGGCCTAAACCTACCCATTTGAGTTAAACGTACACAGTTTTACCTCAGAAAATACAGCAGTATTTGTAAAGCTTGCTTTTTGAAAATTACTTTGTAGAAAGCAATAGGCCTTCCAATGGAAGAGCTCTTTGGCCGTAGTTTGCCCACAAAGACTTTGCTTACACACTGCTCTTCCTATACAACGTGTATAAATAGGAAACATTGACTGTAAATGTCCAAATCATTACGTTATACATTATAACATTTTCAACTTCAAGCCTGCCTGCCGAGAAGAAAACTTCTTCGGTTACGCGCAATGGAAGAACTGCCCATCATGCACCGTAGTGAATGAGGAAGAAACCGTGCAAACTTCATTGGTTCTGCATGCACGTAAAAAAAACAGTTCGCAAACTTCATTGGTTGTGCAAGTAAAAAGTCAAGGGCAGCACATTTGAAAGTCTTCTACTGTATACATTAGTAGGCTAGGCTTCTGTAAACTTCACCAGCAACGGTAGTCCTGACTCACACGGTGCAGCTAGGCAAGCTCAAATCCAATATAAAGTTGCTCTGATCAGTAGGCTATTCGTTTAAAGTGAAAGTGCCAAAGGAGAACAGAAATCAGGAAAATATTACCTGACATCCACTAGAGGAGAAATAATATCACAAAGCTTTCGAGACACAATTAAGGTTGGGTGTGGGAGTCAGTTATTAAAATGTGTTTTTGCATATAAAGAGCACACCAAATGAAAGCATGAACTCGTGCAATAAATACACAGTGCCGGAAGATCGGGTTGGTTGTACATATAGACACACTGGTATAGATCCTATTAATAAATTGAGTATGTGGCCTTCAGAGAAGCACATTTGGGATATACATAAACTTCCAAAAATCCAATGGCTCAGTGATGGTCCAAAGATTCAAACACCTTTAGCTTTCAGCACTGCCAAACAAAGTTAAGTGTTTGATCTTACTATATAAACACTCTTTGTATGTGTAGCTGTGGTTGTGTCAGCTGCCACAAGAGATAAGAGTGTAGATAAAACATGGAAGAAAAGGAAAAAAGACCTGGATGGTGCACCTGATGCTGACAGATATCGAAAGGCTGATGGATTAGAAGGTAAAATCAGACATGCATTTTGGATTATATGACTCCCACACATTCATTATTGAGTAGCTTGGGCTCCGATTGATCAGGGATCTCTCACTGCTGTCTTTCTCAGGTCACTAGATTTCGATCCTTCCCTGAACTCGAAACACACCTCTCTGAATAACATTACAAAGCTCTTGAGCCTTCGCTGTCAGTTCTTTCTTTCTCAGTCATCAATATTAAAACTGATAGATTATATCATGTTTGTATAATCCATGAGAAGACACTGTAAACACTTCAGAATTTCTCCCCCAGGACCTGATTAATTACATACGGGTGAAGTTAGGATGCATTAAAAATCTATCCCACATGATAAGTACATGTAGTTAATAGGGGTGTGACGAGACACTTATCTCACGAGACGAGACAAGACACAAGATTGGGTTCACGAGAACGAGACGAGATTTTTGCACAATATTTAATAGAAATCCTAAATGACAAAATTCATGAATGGAAAAATAGTCTGCAGGTGCATTTTGAAATGTTTTAACTAGGGATGCACGATATTTATCGGACAGATAAATTATCGGGCGATATGGGTGAAAATGGCGTCATTTTTATTGCTCCGATAAATAAATAAAATCCTAGAATTAAAAAACTAGATCCGATAAAGTACGCTTGCTGGTAGGGTTGGGCCGACAGACGATGCCATCGTCCATCGCGATGGCTGACAGACATCATGATGTTGAACCGGCATTGGCACTATGCAATTTTGAGGATGCACTTTATTTTTGTTGAGGATGCACTTTTGTTTTTCATTTTTTTTCGAGGTTGACAAATGTCAATGCATTTTATTTATGATGTATTTGAAAAACATGTGACTTAAAGTCTATATACCATCCTCATCCTCATGCACTAAAGGTTGAATAGATGCATTTATTTGTTATGCATGAAATACTTGAATATAAATTAGTTGTTAATGAGTTGTTAGCCTAAATGCAGAGATTAGGGAACGAGATCTCGTCACACCCCTAGTAGGTAATTAATATTACTCATTACTTATTTGAGTAAGTACAATGTAACTACGTCACATTAAAATAAAGTCTAACTAAATTGTTTACTTACAGTTTGCGTACAGTTGGCTTCTTCGTCTTTCAACAGTTTCTTTTCTCCATTACATTGTGCCTAGTTTTCAAAACAATCTGCAATCCTCTGATGCGATCCCAGTCGTCATTAAAAATAATAAACCATCCACTTTTTCCTTATGTGAGTGTCCTTCTGAAATCTGTACAGAGATGCAAACGAGCAGGACTCGTCAAAGCAAATGTTCTTTGACTTCAGTTTGTCCTGTTGTCAGCAGACTTAAGCTCATAGAGTATATCAGAAATTGAATAGGTATCTGAATACTGTATGTATCAGTGTGAATCCAAAGGAAAGAAAACTAGACATGGAGTATAACAGAAATTGAATAGGTATATGAATACTGTATGTATCCAGTGTGTATACAAAGGAAAGAAAACTAGCCCATTTTTTCTTCCCATCCAATCACAGTTGACAGCTGCAGGACAGCTATTTTTGGAGCTTGCTTTTCACTCACTATCCAACTATTCAGAACTAGCCAAAATAAACAAACAAAAAATATCAGAAATAAACCAGATTATCAAGATCACTGCTTAGATTTTATATATATATATATATATATATATTATTATATCTGATTCTGAATCATTAGGTATATTCAAAATACACTAATGTATTCAATCCAACATCAGATTCAGAAAGTTCTGTTTATATGATCCGTTCAATCTGAATGAAGGCTTTTCAATCATATTGAGGCATCAACCCAATTACTAAATTGATCGTTTGATTGCATTTAAACAGATCTTGAAAGGCTTTCGTTTTTTTGGCAGTTGATATGTATTACCCACCATTGCTTATTTGGTGTGTTGGCGAGTGTTAATTTCAAACCCTGTTTGTAGGGGTGTTTCCAGGTGACTCTGACTCCCATCATAGACTCAACTCCATTTACTTTACTTCAAAACAGGGTCAGGAATAATACAAGATTGCAGTTGTAATTACACTAATTTTGTGTATTTCCCCTGACGCAAAGCCTTAAATTTCCCTTATTAAAACAAAACATTTTTAGCTTCACTTTCCTTAGTCAAATTCACCAATGACATTACCTTGAAATGATGAGTAGCCTATCAACGTCATTACCTAGCTGTTGCAGAAATTATAGGCTTATACATACAAAAAAACAAACATACCGTAATGTACACATTGATGTGTTTATTCTTGATGTGGATTTTAATTATATAGCTATGGTTGGTTTAATGAACATAAATGACCAAAAATGCATTAATTTAACATCAATAAAGTTATTATGACTGTTATTTATTAAATAAGCTAAATGTAGGGTAAAACCATGTGACAAAGTTTTTTAGCATACAACTACTTTTAAAAATGCACGCAGACTTTTAAAAATGGTGGTTGAAATAAAATGCTCAACCAATCAAAATGCTGCGTGAACTCAACCAATCAGTATGTTCAGCACCTAAGTCCCACCCCAGAAAAGTCCCTGAACTTTGAAAAAGTACTACCTCGCGAGCAGGGACTTTCTGAGAGGGAAATTTTTACCCAGAACTTTATTTATGGCTCGTTTCCACTGAGCAGTACGGGACAGTACAGTACGGTTCGGGTCTTTTAACCATGATCTGGCTAGCGTTTCCACTGCCAACAGTACCCTTACTTGATAGGCGTGGTGTTTCGATCGACGTCATTTTCGCGCGAAGAAGAACATAGTAAACTACAATGGATGACATACAGCAGATCTTGTTCTTGTTCCTCGACATGTTTGTCACAAGAAGACAAGCGCCGACATTAGGCTTTTCTCAATATCAAGTACGCAAAGTTTGTACTTGCCATGTGCGACTCCTACATGCAAATGGTACAGCGCGTTCTTAAAAGCGTCACTCAGCTCGCTCTGCTACTCCGGTTATCTCTGTTACTCTATGTACATTTTACGAAATATGTTATAAAACACCACTCTGCCTCTTTTCGTTTTCATTTAAATAAATTAAACATTATGGGGACACAAATGTGGTTCATGCGCAACGCATATTGATTATTCACTGCACGTTATTCGTTATTCTGTTTATAACAAAACGAAATTTAAAACACAACCCTAACGTTACCTCTTTTCGTTAAAAAAATAAATAAAAATTAAACATATTTCAGGCAATATATGCATTTGTACAAATGTTGCAATAAACATCAGTGATAATCTTGTAATAAAAAAATGACAAGAAACCATATTTCTTTTTGTAAAATTTCAGTTTTATCAATAATAGCCAATATAAAAGTTTAAGTAAAAGGTACAAGAAGCTATACAATAAGACATAAAGCAAACAGTTCAGTCAAATGCAGCGCTCTAGTCTAACTTTACAACAGTAAAGTTAAATACAAATAGCCTATAACGTTAATATGAAACTAAACTTAGCCCTCAGCCAAAACGATTGACAGGGAACGAATATCTCATGTTTAACCACTACCGTCAGCGGCGAACTAGCCTAGCCGAGGAAAGGCTCATCCAGCCGGGAAACATGAGCGCCGAACGTCCTGCAGTGAGTCTAGCTCCACCTTTTAGTACCGTTCCACTGTGCTAGGTACCCCAATGGAAGGGTACCTAAAAAGTGGTACGGTACGGTTCGGCATTTTGGTACCATTCACTACTTTTGATAGTGGAAACGCAAATAAATGCGTACCGTTCCGTACCGTACCGTACCGTACCGCTCAGTGGAAACGAGCCATTAGACCCTGGTCCCTGCGGTCAAAACACACCGAGTACCACCCCAAAGTCCCAAGTTCCCACAGGCGTTCACTGTTCAGCACTTCATGCCCACACTAGTGCTGATTGCACACAGCATTCTACTACACAAAACCATGTGACAGTACATCACCGAAATGTTGACTTAAAGGGAGGGTCGCAAGGGCTGAGGGTATAATTTGAGAGGTGCGATAGGACTTGGTTATATATCTTTGTATTGCGATCAGCGTAATTAAATAAACTTGCTCCTGCCACCCTTCATTTAGGACTCCTTAAAGATTAAAGACACTATTCTTAGATGACTTGGAGTGACTAACAGTTCGACAACTGCAGGCCACCGCAGGCAACCACGAGTTATCAGTGTCACCCTAAAGTGAACTCTTATCCACAGAGATCTGTGAACTGGTATCTCTCATAATTCTAGCCATGCTAATGGCTCATTAATATGAGAGTCATGGGGCTGTCAAAGACATTGCGCAGCACAGAGCTAAAGGACACTAATCCCCATTGATTAGAGTTCTCAGATCAAAGGCTCCCAGCGCTGTCACTTCACCTCTATTCTCTCCTACCCACTCGCGCCGCAATTAGGAGCCCTCTCAGCGTTTCATTAAGATGTTAAAAATACCAAGTCACCTCCCCCTCAAGGGACCCAGTCACCGAGACACATACCGAAATCCTCATTTACTATTGTGAGAAACAAGCTGTGGCATCTCCCAGAACATTTCAATCATTTGGAAGCCTCACTCGCGCCTGCAACTCACAAAAGCAAATTCTGAGTCCTCAGTAGCCCTGGACTCAACAGCGCATACAATGGTTGATAATGAGCTCATGGTCCGCCAGTGATTAAAAAAAAAGTACATTTAATTAGCAAAAAGTTGTTTTTTATTTTTTTTATAGCACATAGACTCTACTCAAAAAGAACGAACTTAAAAAAAGAAATAAATACAGGATTTTTAAGTTTTAAGTAAGGATTGGAAATTCACAGGGCATACCTTGACATGTAAGTGAAAACTGTAAAAAAAAAATTAAATACACCTTTGATACAGATAAGAAGAGAGAGAGGAGGACATTATAATAAATTATGTTTAAATTGACATGTCAAAAGACTCACAGACCTTACCTTATTTTTACATCAGTGATGCATATCACACACGCGCACGCACGCATACACACACACACACAACTATGTAGTAGGTGTACTCAGAAATACAGCCGGAAGAGTATTATCTCACAAACTGAGTCTTATCTTACCTTAAGTGCCAGTGCTTATGCTCTTCCTGTCTCTCCAGAAGGATAACCTGCGCCTGGAAAAAAGAGGAAGTGCATTAATGAGTTGAGCCATACATATGCATTCATGCACACTTCCAGCAGGCATTCCTAAATTTACTTGTGCACATGAAACACATCCCTGAAACAATTACATACTATGGCAACGTTTTTTGTTTAATTGGGTTCTGCAGACCCCCGAGAATTCATTTCAAATCTCAGAACCCCTGAACTGTGAAAAAAAAAAAAAAAAAAAAAAAAATATTTAATAATATAAAATAAATAATAATAACACATCCTCATGCCAGTACATGGCGGAAAGTGAAATCTTTATGAATGAGTCATTGAATCATACACTTAGATTTGTTCTAAAACACTGATTAATTCAGGGGTGAAACACCACAACTGAGGTGGGACAAGTCAATAATCATATATGGCCAAATTGTCTACCCTCAATATTAGAAATTCTTGATTTCCCAGATTTCCCAGAGCAGGTCACAATTGACAAAGCTTACTGGCGATATGAAACATATCATCATCCAACATAATGGCAAATAGGCTTTCCAAATAATGTAAATTAAATTTACATAGTATATTAGTAGTAAATTTATGTCTCTCACACATTTCCCGCATTGTCCTGCAAAATCACATCTACAGTATGTCCTGCAACAGAGCAATAACCAGGTGGTCACCCTGGTGTTTACTGGCGTGAGGGTGGGACAATAACATCTCCACTCCTGCAGCAACCTGTGACTCACAGATCAATAGCAAACGACAACAATCCAATCAATTCCCAATGGACAAAATCAAGTCCCGCCCTCCATTTTTACTTGTTCAAGAAGCCATTTCACTTGGATACACGCCACCAAAGTGAAGAAAAGACTATCACAACTTAGGTTTCATGCAGACTTTAATGGTGTAAGAGTGCAATAAGTTGTAAGTAGATAAACATTTAAAAATTGACAACTGTTTTGTGATAGAAATGTTAAATGATCCAGTGATGCTGGACCAAACTTTTTTGTGAAATTTCACCATTTTAAAAGGAGAATATCCTATCGTTTAGGATAAGCAATTCATGTAATTTATAATTATAAACATCGAAAGGGCAGTTTTCGACATGTTACGCATAATTATGTGAAATATTTTACAAATAGTATTTGCAGATAGTTAAAATGCATTTTAACTTTACAATGAATTAAATAAAAATACATTTAAAACATTATTTTTATGTTTTCTTTCTTTTTCTGTATTCCCTTAAATCTTGCTTATAATAATTTCCTTATAGCGGTTACTCAAGTTACTCAAAATTAACTTGTTTATTGAACTGTTGTATACAAAGGCGCAGGTTTGATTTTGACTTTAGAGGGCATAAAAGCATTTTTGGGATTTATAATAGATTTTAATTGCAATTTCATGTCATCTAAAGCCTTTATTTATAGATATAGGTAAGAACTCCCAACTCATAACATAATCCTCACTTCACTTCATTATGCAACCAACAGCATTACAATTTAGCTTTCTGTGCGTTATTCAGGGATTGACATTAAGGTTTTTAGCTTAAATTGACTACAATTAATCATTTCTGTAATGTTATAAGTCAAAGGTAAGTAATGATGACAAGGAGGCAGATTAACTTTATTACATAGGCTTACATAATGTATGTAGAGCACTTACTTTATATTCTCTGTTAATGCATTAAATGCATGCCCTTGAAAGAACACATGCAGTTTTCTAACGTATTTATTTATTTTGACTTCTCAGGTAATGTCAATGGTATGACCCATTTACAATGCGGCAACAGTTTTACAGATTACAACAACAGTGGTTGCATTTAAATATATTTTAATTGTTTGATCAAAATTATTGCCAGGGACAATTCAGTTGTCGCTGGATATTGGTAGGGAGACGTCTCTAGTGTCACAATCACGTTAGTTTGGACTCGTTATGTTTCATAATCGTTTCAGCTGTGCACTCATCAATCACCATCATTATCACCTGTATATATGTTCAATTCTGAGTCCGGTGGCATCTATTGTGGAAGTGTTGTATGTTGTTCTGTTCCTGTTCGAATTACCCGTTGGATTTATTAAATATTACCTTATTTCATTCATCATCTTCTTCGTGTGTTTATACAACCAGCCCCGTGACATCTAGCATCCCTACTAAATTCTACGCCTTTGGTTGTATAGGATAGCAGCCTTTTTACTGTTTGTTTCAGAAGTTATTTTCTCATCAGTGTGGCTACAATCTTTGTATTCCTTCTTTAGGGAGAGATGTTGTTCACCAAAATAAAGCCAATTTATTTCTGCCTTTGCTTGTCAGCATTGAGGTTGAACAAATAGGAAAGATTATAGTATTTAATTTTCTTTCTGACCGTAGCATGATGTCATTACAGGGATGGCTTTAGGGTAGACTGAGGCTTAACACTGTTCTGGAGAGATATAAATTAAGTGCATACTTCCTATAAGACGAGACAATATGCATTTGGATAGTGATGGGAGCTTTTTGAATGAGTAAACCACAGAGCACATTTCCCCTAAGGACACATACCATGTCTGAATTGATTTGAATATTTAGTCCACAAAAGCAAACAATGTTCAGGATTTGTGTAATGTTAAAAAAATAAAAAAAATAATGAAAAAAATAATGCTGTGTCTCTTCCCGCGGAGGTAGGTAAAACCACTGAGGCATTTCGGGAAGAGAAAGTAAGCAAACTTTTAGAATGTAAATAATTTCCCGGAGAGCAGAGAATGCAGGAGGTTGACCAAACAAAAATAGTGCTGTGTAGGCACAAAAAAATGGATCCACAAAATGAATACATAGAGTATGGTCAAAACAAATATGCTCTATCCATTCAATGGTACGCCAAACAATCTATGCCAACCAACAATGTTCCGGCTCCGAAAGATGCCGATCCTCAATTTCTTGCTCACCTTCAATCACTTCTTACAACCTGTGAAGTGCTACAATCAACCATGTGGCTAGTTCGCTTGCAAGTAGCTTTTCAATTCTTTTTCTCTTGAAAAAGAAATGTAAAAAATTCAATAGAACTTTAGTTTCCACTTTTTGCCATCCCCACTTTTCCTTCACTATTTGAACAGGATAACCACCGTAAAATTTCTCTAGTTTTCCCATATGATTCATGGGCCTTACTGTATGCTTCAGCATAAACATGACAGAACTCCTGTGCTTCACATTCAGCCCCTGTGCTGGCAGTTACAGTATGTCAGTGAGGCATCAGAGAGAGGGATCACCATGGAACCAGTACTCTGTAATTTGTTATCTTTCGGAGATCCCATTTCCGATGTGTTGATGGTGCAAGATAGATTCCCATACCGTAACCATTTATCACCTGTCACTGGAAACTGTTGTCACTTTTTTGTATCTTTCAGCAGGGGAAAAAATCAGCTTTGAGAAATGTTTTTTTCTATGGAGGGGTTAGAGTCATAAACTTTGACAACATACAGTATGAAAGTACAAACAATATGAATACACTGTGTACATTTATGCATGTCAGAATTTTTTTTTAAACAATGCAGTATATTTTCTTTTGTTTGCAACACAATGTGTGTGTTGGTTTGAGTTCAGATCATGCATAATGAGCACAGACAATTAGCCATTTTAAAAGTATAACACACTTCCTGACAACTATTTGACATAAAATGAGTAATCCCACAAGTCATGTTAGAGCATTTTAAGTTTTTTTTTATCCTGCAGTATTTATCATGTGGGAAGTTATAGGTAACCAGAAAATATGAGTATCAGAGTATTGGACCAATTGAACTTGGTTCATACAATTTCGAGATTTCAGTAAGTACTGTATGTTTGTTAGGTTTACAGTCATTAATATCGACTGACTCTTGCATGTGCGACATTGTTTAAATGTTTCACAGTAAAAGTACTGTATGATAATGAAAATGGCATATGTTGTTCATATTGCTCTAATTGTGTTTTCACATTTGGAATGGTGATGTTCAATTAAATCGGATTAAGATTAATTGCTTGTTTCGGAACTAAAGTGAAAATGGTGTTTAGCTCAATGTGTTGATGAAAAAGTTGAAATCTCAGCACCTCATTGCTCAATGATTTATGAATCCTTTTGGATTTAAATCTGAGTTTTTAAAAGCAATATTTTAGTAAAGTTGTGCCAGAGTTCTTTTCTATTTGTAAATGTCATATCACTTAATTGTGCCTTACTATGTTTGGAGAGCAAACACACTTTGATTGGTCAGTATGTCTAATGGTTAGAAATGATTAATGGAAGTGTCCTCTGTGGCTGCATATAGATGATTAAATAATAATGAAGTTATGAGAATGAAATTCAATGATCAGAGCAGCAAATTCAACGGGTCGAACAATGTCCTTTGTTGCATTCGAGTATCTGAATAATCTATCACCACGCCCTCCCATTTAGAAAGGTCTCCTGCAAAAATGCCGGTATCAGCGTTTTGCCTGCAACCATGGCCACACCTCAGAGCTTTGATATAAAACCTGTCAAATGTTAATTAATATTAGTTTCATGGCTTGGGTTTTTTATGATCGACACTTGTGATAATGAATTTCATTCACTAGTTACAGCCTGTGAATAAGGAATATGCTTCCTGTAAGACAGTGGGTAATATTCATCTCCCTCATTCTGTCTGTCTTTCTTTAGTAGAACACAGCGAATCAAGAGGATTTTCCTTTCTCATTAATGGTCAATTCCTTGAAAATGGTGTTGCATATTGAATGAGAAAGAATCGGCTTCTCCATATCCATGACTACCTGACATTTCCACATGCCACCCAATCAAAATCCTAAATCATTGTTTATATTGAAAAACAAAACACATGCGCACACATGCA
The DNA here is from genome assembly GCF_951802725.1 of Rutilus rutilus. Lineage (NCBI taxonomy): Eukaryota > Metazoa > Chordata > Actinopteri > Cypriniformes > Leuciscidae > Rutilus > Rutilus rutilus. The sequence continues at coordinate 16,344,372 of NC_140214.1, forward strand.
TGTCTTTCAGTTGGATATCAAGACAAGATGTAAGTCAAGACAGTGATGTGATGTCTAAATGTGCACATACTAATGCACATTTGCAATGAAATTTTAGTTGCTATCTTTAGCCTGGAAAAAAAAAGACAGACAAGGTTGAAAAGAGCTTTCATCCTAGGAAGCTGGACTACATTTTCCTTTTTTGCTAAGGCCTTAGGATCTTTCCTGAGTGCTTTTATCTTTATTTATTTTTTCTGAACTGTGAGGCTGAGATGAAATAGCACCCTTTACTAGGTAAAGTGTCAGCCTTCACCTGGTGAAGCTATGACATCAAAAAAAGCCAAAATGATTTTAAAACTTAAAACCTGAAAAGTAGAAAGAAAAAAGTTTTGACCAGAATGCTCTCTGCATTCTGATAAGAGTGCACTATTAAGTGTAACACATAAGAACAGAGTAAGCATCATGAGTCTGCAGGCTTATTCTGTTCTTCCATTGCATTCATTGGAGAAGCTTCAATCAAAAGAGTATAAAAGGGCCTGGGATGATGAAAATAATGTGCAGGGGGGTTGCAGTATCTTGTTAAAAGCACTTGTATGCCTCGTGGCTAAACCAGCATCGGCTTTATTTGTCTAAGGAGGTCAGAAACCCTCTTCATCACGCATCACAGAATCTGAATACAGAAAACCACAAGTGCGGTATATTATCTCTCAGAACGCAGTAGACACCAAATCTGATATTCATTCCTTTATGAATATAATAATGTTTAACGAGAGTCAATCAGGCACTCAGGATTTGTTATTATGCAGACAATTAATAACCTAGACCAGTTCTACGTAAAATGCCCCCAACTAATGCGTGACAACTTATATTACTTGTGTTACAGTAAGGACACATTTTTTACTAAGCCAACTTGCACATCTTGTGTCTTAGTTAACGATTGTAGTGAACATGACCTGCAAAGTGCTCGTCTTGCTTCCAGGCTAAAACTAATCTATTTTTGTAGAGCACAACCATATGTTTAATGTATAGGTTGGTGGTTTTCAATCTGTCTGTGCACTACAAAAATAGATTTGTTTTTAAATTTAAAAGATTACAATTTATAGTTAGAGAATTTTATAAACTGTCATAAAGGCAAGATACGATATAGTTGGCCCTCAAAGTAAACATCTATGTTTTGTTTCATGAATGAAAGCTTTAAAGCGGGGCTCAGTAGTTTCGGGATTTCTTCGCTGTATTCTCGCTTTTTGCTCGCAGGTTTCTCTCTAGTGCTCCCCCCACAGCTTCGGAATAGATATTTGACAACACTGTTGTAAAAACTCGTTGGCTATTCTCAGACACCAGAGGCTAGTAGATCAACGACATCAAAGCAGATGGGACATTCTTTAAAACGTCTTCTTCATTCGGGTTCGAACAGCGTGAGGGAGCGCAATAATGACAGCATTTTAGCAGATTTCTTTTGGCCGTAAAGCAATTGTTTACATCGCGAGACCTGATATCACGCGATACTTCCTGACGCGGCGGCCAGCGGCCCGCCGGCTCAAAGTTGCAAGTGCGGATTTTCCGCTCACAGGCACCAGGGGGGTGCGAAACGACCACCATTCAACCCGAAATAAGTAATATAACCATTCCAATGACTCCGAAGCTGTTCAGTTAAGGTAAAAAAGTTACTTACAGTAGTTCACCTTTAAGATTAGCCTACTTTTGACAGCGATAAAAATCTCAATTTTGAACATAGTATTGAATATTGATAATGTAACCAATCTGAGGAGTTCCAAGCTCTTCTAGACAAATGTGAAAAGTTTTAACTTAAATTCCAAAATATATGCTTGAATCACTTTACAGATCTGAAGAAGGGCTAATCAATGGCCTTGCGGCAGAATGATTTACTTTAACTACAGAAATATTGATATTAATCAAAACAAGGCACTATGTCACTCACACAGTACTTAAGTTTGCATTCAAAGAAATGCGAGTTTGCTCAAAAAGTGATACTTGACTAAAAGAATATGCAAGCAGAATGAGTTAGTAAGATCACTATACTTTCAGAGAAAGGTGAGCAAAAGCCAGACACAGATTTCCATCAGGTCGGCAAGAGAAACCGTGAGAAAATCAAAACCTATAATCTTCAGTGAATCTCTACTGGGCCGTTACTGCATTCGGATGGTCTTTAGAGAGGTGAACTATAACTTCAGTTTTACAATGCGATTGAAACATTTTTAACAGAATCAGTTTTCTTTTGGCTGCTGTAATGGAAGACAGATTTATTTTATGCTGAAAAAAAGCTGGAAATCAGGTGCATTTTGAAAGGTTCTTCTACATGCATTCTGCTCATTAATATAGACAGGCTGTTTTAGAAAAAGCAAGCAACATTTGCTGTAAACATGGCCTGAGGAAATCATCGATGCACACAGATGCTATCAATGTGAGCAGCACAGAGGAAAAGCAAGCACAATAATCTTGTTTTCCTTGTAGTGTTCAGATAGTTGCATAAATTGCAAGTACTGCCCTGCCTCAGAACATTGGACACATGGCCTCAGGACTACCGGGCACTTTGGTGAATGCTAATTAAAAACTATGAAACAATCAATTGAACCGCTCTGTGCCATATTTGTACAGACACAGCAACCTGTCCTCCCTCCATCTTTCCTTTTCTACATTCTCTTCTGCCCTCTTCTCTTTCTCTTGCTCGCTTCTCCACCACCTTTCCTTTTTTTCTTTCTGCCTTTTACTGCTCTCTTTTCTGTCTTAAAGTCTTCCTCTTTTCAGTCTCCCTCGCCTTTGGTTTCTGGTTGTGCAAAGTGTTTTTTATAAAGTTGTGTGATGGAGCCTTTGGAAAGCAACTCCCCAGAGCTCTGTGGAGTTTGACTGCATGACAACAGGTTTTGGAGCTGGGTCTTATAAGAGCCTGGAAAATGAGGTATAACAACCCAGTGTTCTTTGCTTGGACTGTGGAACAACAGGGGACTGTGGAACTGATGCCAGAAACCTTACTTCAAAGGGCTCATACATGAGTGACCAACTTCTCTTCTAAGAGTAAGGACAAGCTCAATAGAGACACAACAAACTCTCCCCAGTGCTGGGAGTTACTAACTAAAGGTTGTGATGTCATAGCTTTACATTTTTCAGTACTGATTTTAGCTACTTTTTCTGGTAGTACAGTTACGTATTCAAATGTACTTTTATTGCACATGCTGCTTTACAGTCCAACAAGATCAAGGAATGTCCTAAATGATCCTCCGACTGATTCAGTGAATCATTTCCCCCTAGATGGTTCTTTCTCCCAAAACTGTTGGAAGATCTGACTGAACTAATAGAAAATATTATTCTTATATTCTAACATTATGATAACAAGCTGTAATAATTGCCTAACATGTACATTATGTTTGCTCCAACTAAATACATGATATTTACTTGCCACATAACTTATGTTATCTTATATTATCTTAGCTGTATATTACTGTTATATTTACTTTGACAAACTCATCTCTGAAAGTAACAGATACCTCCTGATTGTAACATTGAAAAATGCATTTTCTGTACACTGAAACAATATGCATTGTGAAAAGTACTACACAAATACGTTACAATTAATTTGAATTCTATATAAATTATTCATCTTAAATGTAGCATTGGATCTTCTGATGGCTTCAAACGAATCAGTTCCCTCCAAACGGTTCTTTCTGATTCCTTCTTGTGAATCATTTCGAAAAGAACTGATGAATTAGTTTGCCCTAATTGGTTCATTTTTGTTTGTTTTGTTCACAGAACAGAACTAAATTAACCTTTATGATTCATACTTGTGAATCAACATTGCATTCCAAATGTTGAAATTATTTACAATATTGATTGTTTATGTATTTGTGATGGCTGTAGAGTTTGCATGTCTTCTGAAATATGATACAAATGGTGGCAAACGTGTGAATGTCGAGACCTAAGTTAATTCATGCTTTCTCAGTTCATGCAGTTGCAGTAGTAGCTGTCTTTTGCCTCAGAGAAACCTGATAAGAATTCAATTTTCTGACAGCAGTCATCACATTCACAAGTGTGCGCGCACACACACACACACACACACACACACACACACACACACACACACACACACACACACACACACACACACACACACACACACACACACACACACACACACACACACACACACACACACACACACACACACACACACACACACACACTCTTTCTCTTACTCAATAGGCTTGAAAAACTGTCACAACTGTCACAAGCTGTCCTCAGACTTAGTACTTATACCAGGTTGTCTCCTTGGAGAAAGACATATAGGCATACTGTAGCTCAATTGATTTTTTACACAGAATAAAAGTCAAACTAAGACAAAATTCAACCCCAAAAACAACACTGGATCATGGTCATTTGTAGGGCATATCTTTCTGTTCTTCTTAAAGTGAGAGTATATTGACCATTGCCTACACCAAATACTCCATGCAAAACTGAATGTTGTATAAGGTGATTAATAATGTCCCCTTTTTGCTGTTGTCCTCTTTGATAAATTATAGATATTGCCATATGTGGGATGAACAAATATAGCTCAAGCAAGGCTGAGCCAATCACACCAATTACCATCTCATCCTAGATGAGAAAATCATCAAAAGGACATCCTGGTTTGAAGTGTCCATCAAGGACCAGTGTAGTTCATGAAGCCAGTGCTCAATATTTCACTTGACTTCAGTTGGTCAGCAGGGAGTTGGGCTGGTTTGACAGGCAGAGTCCCTGCTGGCCTCAGGACATTCATACTCTGGTCTGTGATGAGGGATCTATTGGCCCACTTTTGTGCTGGAATGTGGATCATAAGAGGATGTTCATCAGGCGAGCTGACCAGTTTAACTGGATAGAGACAAATCTCTTCCTACTCTCCACATGAACTGCCTCCCAGTGACAGTATATATTGTATTATAATTATGCAACAGTTAGTTCCAATATTCGATTTTGACTGGCTATGCATTAGTGGAGTTTTTTTCTATAGTTACACCACTAGGTGGTGACAAGTAACTGTCTTTATGGTTGAATTACTGAATCATTAATTCAGTCCATTTGTTAAGTCACAATTCATTTCAGAATGAAAACAAACATCTGCGTTTGAGTGAGTTTTAATCATTCATTCAATCGATTCGCTCAAACACATTGATTCATTCAGAAACAAAACAAGCAATTGTATTTATGAGAGAGTTTTGGAAACATTCATTCAATCGATTCTCTCAAACACATTAGGTGTGTTCGACTTAAAGCAGCGCTACGCAAACCGATTTCATGACATCAAAGTACTGCGAGAACGATTCGAAAGCCGTCTGCTCTCTAATCGCTCTCACGGTAATTTGATGTCATACACCAATCAGTCTGCACAGTGCCGCTTCAGGTCAAACACATCTTTTGATTCATTCAGAAACGAAAACGACTGTATTAATGGAGAATTTCTAAATCATTCGTTCAATCGATTCGCTCAAACACACTAGAGCTGTGTTCAAAATCGTTCCCTCTACCCTCATTCACTATTCCCAACATTACTCCACTAACATAGTCCACTTGAAGGAGTGAATGAAAACGAGTGAGCGAATTTGGACAACAAGTGCACCGGAAGGGCTGCCGCTATTGCATAGTTTGTGCTTGCTGTTTAATAATCATCTGAAACTTATCAAAACTGGCAGCTCCAGTAGTAATGAAAATATTTATCTTGAACTCTGTCATGGAAACTAGTATAAACCTTAATTAAACAATTGAATAATCAATTAAAAAGGAACTTATACCTTTATGATATTTTGCTATACCCACATTGGACCAGTGGTTTGGAAAATGGATGGAAGGATAATTCACCTGCGGGCAGTATTTTCTGGCGAGAAACAGGAATTCATTCAACATGACCGTCACAGTACATTATGGGAGCGTACATCGGTTGTACACTCATTATTGCGGTGCATTATGGGATTGAATGAGTGTAATCAATAATGTCCACTATGGTTTAGGACAAATAATGCCCTATTTAAGGATATAGGGGTTGATTTTGGACACAGTCTATGTGTTCGACTAATAGTGGCACTGCACACACCAATCGGTGTATGGCATCAAAAAGTACCTTGAGAGCGATTAGAGAGCAGATGGCTCCGTTTGCTATGGAATCACTCTTGCAGTACTTTGATATCATACACCGATTGGTCTGTGCAGCGACGCTTTAAGTCGAACACACCTATTGTTTCATTCATAAACTTAACAAGCAACTGCATTTATGAGTGAGTTTTTGAATCATTCACTCAAGTGATTAGTTCAAAAACACAGATTCGTTCTGCAACAAAAAACACAGCTACTGTGTGTTGCTTGGCTTTGATTTTGCCTAATTTCCGTCCATGAGGCAAAATACATGAAATATCAGGCATTTTGTATTTAAAATGTAAGTTACTCAAAATTACCGTTTTATTTATTGATCTGAATTAACACCGCGTGTAATTACCGATTATCATCGATTATTTTGCAGCATATAATATTTAGTGGTTATATTAGTGAGATATATTCAGTTTGCTATCTGTTCTCTGACTAAAGCGGTTCTTTAACACCAAGAGGTTATCTATACAACGAATTTACGTTGGACATCAACTGGCGACATAAATCAATGGCTTCTATAAAAAGACAGATGAATGTTGTGCGCCAAAACCACAGTTGATTGGATGCATTGCTTTTGATGTCAACAAGAAAAGATGGAATGAGTTTCCTTTTTAAAGTGGGTAAAAGCATTAACAATTATGTCTTTGGTTGCACTTTATTATTTGCATTCAGTATAGTTATACTTGATATTCGCATATCAGAACCAACCTGCAAGCTCTTTTGTCTCAACCCACTAGCAAGAATATCAATCATCTTAGTGAGAGATAATTTTAACATCAGTCCCTAAACAGATCACGAGTCCAAAGATCTGATTATTTTTTGTTTCCACCTACACTATCTTTTAGAAAGTATCAGGAAATGTGCAAGGTCACTTATCTCTGAAAGCAATAATTTCTTAGGGGCGTTTTTAATTGCCAGACCACCATCTGATACTGAAACACTGGAGAGTAGCTCAGTGAGATAACACTGTCTGTATTCCTATAGGGCTGGGTCACATAAATATGCTCTCCTCTCCCATCAGCTCTTCATTAAAGACTGAATAATGTCAAACTGCTGATGAGAATTAATTTGCATCTCCACATTAATTCTAGTCAGCTCCTTTGTTCCAGCCAGAACAAGAGGGTGCAACAGCTTAGTAGCAGCAACAAAGGCAGATACCTAAAAAAACAAATACAAGACCCCTGCGTTTGCGTGTGCATTGCGCACAGTGAACGCTGGTATCACAGGCTGCTTCTTTGGTATATATCATCCATCATTGCTTGGTTTGGCATGAAAGTTTGAGGAGCACATTAATCTATTTTTAGAAATTTAAATGAGGGAGATACTTTGTCATGCCCAACTAAATCTGTGGGCATAGTTGATGTTTAAAGCAATGGATTACTCCAGCTGGAAGTCATTTGCAGCTAAGGTCAAAAGTAATCGAAAGTCATTTTTACTGGGGGCTGTTTTCCATGTGTGAAATACTGCATGCTCAACTGAGGATGAGGGTTGGCCACTCACCCAAATCCCCATGATAAAAACACCCACCAAACTCACCAAAATATTTGATGATCATGGCAATAAAGTATGCAAATAAAGATCTTCTAGCAACTGATCTTAAAAACATATTTCAAGAATATTATTACCTGCCATAAATAAACTATTAAAAAGGTTGAGATTTGCAGTGGGAGTCGAAATTATGAGAGAAAGCATTAACAAAGGTTGTCTGCTATTATAATGTCATATAAAATCCCTTGTCACAGAAACACTTATTATTATTCAGAATCTTTTTCATTAAGCAGGGGAGCCTGGCAGAAAAAGAAAACTTTTCTTCCCCTACAGTGATTTTCGATTATTTCACGAGGACATTTTGAGTTTGTCCTGTTCCTTTTCTGCAGGTCTGTTGTTGAAATGAAATGGTGACCATTTTAGCACAATGTCTGAGTGATTGAGTCCTTTCCAGTGTAATTGGACCATAATGGCTTGGTCATTGGCCTTCTCAGCAACAGTGATTTTCAAGCATCCAAACAGGAAATTCACACCGGACAAAGGAAAGGCAAATAAGCAGAAATTCTCATCTCTATTTACCCCCTGGTGTATGTTTTTTAATATGTATACTTGTGCTTAGAGACGAGACCTGTTTGGAAAATATTCCATATCCCAAGATGCACTTTTAATATGATTTTTGAGATTCTAGTAAACAATCTCTCATAAAATAATAGGAAAACTAACTAATACAGTACAATAGGGGCCTATACGGATCTTGGCCTCTAAATATTCAATGACATTTACTCCCCATTTTAAGCACTTTCTCACTCTTATTCTCTTGAAAGCTTAAATATGGTGCCAACAACTGACTTCCGAATGTTTCATTTTCCTCTAGCTGATTAATAGGGTAGTTAAGGTAATGGGAAAAAAACACACTGTTTGGAACATTTCCTGGCAGTTAGTCATTTCTTGTTGAGAGTAACAGTTCAGATATTACTAAATGTGTCAATGCCACCGTGGTGTAATGGCAAGTTTTGCAATGCAAGAGCCAAAATTCACCGTAGAAAATAGATAATCAGATTCCCATGCATTTCTGAAATTGGCAGAAGACCATGTATTTGGAAAATTTCACCCTTTCTCCTTGGTTGAGCTGACGTGTTAAACCAAATAAAATGACTCAAGAGATATACAAATTGTCAATTTCACCATAACCGAACGGCCAGAAGCAAAGAGATGATGCATATCGTCGCTTACCGCTGATGCTTTATAAACATCCCCACAAAATGCCATTGCATAAAAGCTCTCAAGGATAAGCCCTTTCCCCATCTACACTAACGGCGTTAGCTCTACTCGATTTAAAGTGAACCCGAGTCAGATTTTCCACCGCCGCCTATGCATCATGCTCACTGAGGGCTTGAAAACATAATGGCCATTTAGTTGACAGATCTCAATGAGATTATGAGGAAAAAATGGAGGACGTGTGAGTAGACTCCCGGCTTTTCCCGAACAGGCCGAGGCACATACCAGCTTAGGCTTCATAATAAGATCTGAAAGCGCTGATGCACATTAAATGCTCAACATCAGTCACAGGTAGGCAGGGCAGTGCTGCGTTTACACTCACCTGTCAATGCCTATCAAGCTCTATCAAGGACATGGATATAAGTCAGTGCCTCGAGGCACCAAACGTGCCGGTGAACGCTAAAAGCAGGTACCTGTTCAATCTGTTATCGTAAGACTACTTGGCAGACCTGAGACAAATATGTAAGCATGCTCAGCTGTAAAGGTCCATTACTTGTGACATTGGGAAGCCATTCGTAAGATTGAACTGCTGAAAAGTTGCACTCTCTCAATGCATAGTAACAAGCCAACTGAGACTGATGGTGTATTACTGTGGACCTTTTGGTTTCCAGCCAGGTTTGATACCTTTCATGTAAAGCCATTTTTCAATTTATGATTACTGAGCCAACTTTAAAGATATTATCCCATTTGCTATATTAAAAGCTGATATGCAAAAAGACTGAAGTGCTGTTGGGCCACAACAAATGAGTCATATTTATTTAGGCAGCAGCTATTTTCTCTAAAAGAGGGTAGATGCTATTCGTACTAAGTGTTGTAGAAGTGAGAAAATGGCCTTGCCATCAAGATTGGCGTTTGTATTTGTAAATAGACACTGGCAGTACAGGGTTTTTTTCATTTTTTTTTATGTTGTTTGTTTTTATTTTAGCTAATTAAAAGACATTTAGGTGGCATTATCATGTTGGGCTTTTTTAAGCGCTAAAAAAGCACTGGGATCAATGATTTTCCATTTCAACAAAAATGTTATCACCTCAAAGATTCCTTAGGTGGAAAATGCATCAAAACAATTGAAAATGAAGGCAAATGCAGTATTTTTTTTTTTAATTCTGAATGTGTTCATTATTAATGAAGAAGTTAGGGATGAAAGGAATTTAGTGGGGGGGTTTTTTTCCAGTACGTGCACCAGAAGGACAATGATAAGAGTTAATTAGCATTGTTTTTATGTCTTTTGTGAGTTTTAATGACTTTGCTAATAAGGAGCACCAAATGCCCTAGTGACTGGTCAGAGGTTGTTTTGTCATGAAATATTCATATTCACCTAATGCTATTCCAACACTTTAGCCCATACAGACAAAATAGCTAAATATACCATCATGTCCATTGTTAATAATCCAGCACTTTATATATTTTCTCTGTTGTTAAATATAATAATTTCACACCATACAGTTAAATAATGTTTTAAATAATTATTTTTGATCTCTTTGATATGAGGGGCTTTAAATTTACTTCACACATTAATGAAATATAACTAATCCACTAATTCTTTCCGACTCTTTCCATCACAGAGCTCACAGAATCTACTGGCAAACTTTAGGAGAAGAACAAACAAAGAAAATATGTTGTCCGCCTCAAAATACAGTGTTGATTCGGTCCAAGTGGGAATGCTGTGACTCTTGGTGCTGTGTCAGTGAGATTGAGTTCTTTTTGAACTGATAGCACTTTTCTAGTATATATCAGTATCAGCACTTCTCTATTGCTGGCAAACACTGCAAAGACAATAATAGATACCTTGTGTTTGCTGTTGTGCTTTGGCACTCAGGTCAATAGTAGAGGAGACGGTTTATTCAGACAGCTTGCGCCCCTCCCACATCCTTTTGAACAATGCTTTTCAGCTGCATCTCTGGTAAGATATATGCATGCAGTCATTTTTCATTATGGATGTTTGTGTGCCATCTGACGTAAAGTCGATCAATCCAATCCCATTTGAAATGTGTCTATAATGCAAAAAAGTGCTTTGTGTGTGTTTGCGGCCCTATTTAGAGAATTAAAGAGATCGTTCACCCAATAATGAAAGTTCTGTCATCATTTACTTATGCCCTTATGTTATATGATTTTTTTTTTAATTTTTTTTTTTATGCCAGGTCAAAAGATATATTAGACAGAATGTTCACACTGCTCATAGTTGCAAACTGACAAAAGCACCACAAAAGCAGTGCATACATGCAGTCATGTTAAAGAAAGTAATACTTTTATTTAGTAAAGAAAAAATACAGTAAAGATATTATGTAACATAATATTTATATTTCTTTCTATTCATCAAAGAATTCTGCAAAAAAAAAGTATCACAGTTTCCACAAAAAACCACAACAACTGTTTTCAACATTGATAATAAGAAGAAATGTTTCTCGAGCACCAAATCAGCATATTATTATCATGTGACACTGAAGACTGGAGTAATGATGTTGAAAATTCAGTTTTGCTATCACAGGAATATATTAACATATTTTAATATAAAAACAGTTATTTTAAATTGTAATAATATTTCACAATATTACTATTTTTACTGTATTTCATCAAATAAATGCAGCCCTTGGTGAGCATAAAAGATTTATTTCAAAACCATTAAAAATATCTTACTGACCCCAAACTTTGGTATGGTAGTGTATGATCTGGAATGGTAGTGTATGAACTGTGTCATAAGACACTTTTTTGAAGTCAAAATTCTCCTTTTTGTTTTCAACAAAAGAAAGAAAACCATACAGGTTTGGAACAAATGATGAGAGAATGATGACAGACAGAATTCATTTAGGGCTGAACTATCCCTTAGCAGTGTTACAATTTTCCCGTAATTCTATCTCAACAGGCCTGCATCATCCTGGCACATCCATAATATCAAATGAGAGGCATGGGAAGTGCAGCTGATGAAGACGATGAGAATATGTGGATTGGCCTGCCTGCTGGCCTCACCTGCTCTTTCTTAACCCAGCATTACTGTCTTAATGCCTCCTTACACTGCTGTAAAGCCCACGACCATCAGCAGAATCTATCATGTGGACAGAATTGCTGACTAGCTATTACTTCTCTGCAGTTGCCATAAAACCCGGCAATTAAATGCTATTGGCCTATTCTGCTCTGTCTTAAACCAGTGAGCTCTGGTCGGACGCAGCCACTGGAAACGGGAAATTAAATACTGTGACAGTTTCTGTGAAATTGCACCTGATGAGGTGGGCCTATTCTTATCCAAGCTTTGGAATAACTTTCTTGTCTTCATGGAAAATCAGCGGTCTAGACGGATTACATTTTTTAAAATCACAGAGACTAATTTAAAAACACTGGCAATCTTCATTCTATCATGTTATAAGACGAATATATTAAATATTCATAAAACTGAGTGGGTGCTAGTATTTGTAATGAATGACAGATTTCACATAGGTTTTATTAGTGTTCAATTCTTGACAATTTAGGCACATTTACATATTAAAATAGAAACAAAGTTATTTTTTAAATTCTAATATTATTTCACAATATCACTGTTTTTACAGTATTTTACAATCGAACAAATGAGACTTCTTTCAAAAACCTTTAAAAACTCTTACTGACCCCAGACTTTAATTAAAAAAATAACCAATTTGATACTGTGTGTATGCGTTCTTTACACTCAAATCAGTTTCAACTCTCAACCCTATAGCTAGGACCTTTTGAAGGAATGTAATGTTAGATGGTCTTCTTGCATTTTATATACTAAGGGTTCCTAAGGGTATTTTCCATCTTAGAGTTGTAAGTTTGTACTGTGTGTGCTTAGGGTTTTGGTGTTCAGCTTTCTCTGGCAATATCAGACCACATGGCCTCAGGCTTTGTAGCCCCCTGGCAGTCCATAATTTGGCTCGCATCACTCTGTACTGTAATTCACTTAATATTTACAGTTCAAGATGGTGCAGTTATAAACCAATGCCATTTCATTTCGTTGCAGACCTGTTGAATAAATATGAACTTTCAAACTTTGTGTTCAAATTTTCAATTAGTGTACCAGACATAACTTCTATTTGAGATATGACATTACAATTTTTTTACTCTATCTGAGAATGCTGGGGTTTTACTGGTATAGGATCTGTCAATCTGCTCAATCGCCAACCATGAACCATATTTCTTTAATCCATCACTGAATTTTATGATCTTTTTATGATCATCACACCAGAACAAGCTCCAAGACCTTTCTGTGACATCTAATTTACTGCACCGGTCAACATTTTTGTCTGGATTTTTAGCTGAATAACACCACTGTTCTCACGTCATACACTCAGAATGCTTTGACTGTTTAGGCACCTGTGGAAGGATGAAAGACAGACACAGATCTCAAATCTTCATTCTTAGATCATCTCTTCATTATGAATAACATATATAAAACAATCTATTGTGTTGATTCCAGTTTATCATTTTTATGCTGCACAGTACTGATGTCCACAAGGACAAAGGAATATCCGTGAGAGATTGCTGCCAACTCTGCAGCTGTTTTCTCCTCTGTCACATAAGAAAAAGGTTCGTTCATTCTGCCACCACAGTCTCCATATCCTAAAAATAAATTGCAATCAAGCAGGATGCAGGTACGCAATGCACCAAAGCATTACATGCACCTGACTCCAGTGAAAGGAGCCAAATGGCTTCATGTCTCATTAGTGGAGCGAATGATTTTACTTCATTTAAATCCAGATTCCACCCACTTATCCATCTTGTGTCTAATGCTTGTCACATCCGGAAATTGGATGAATTTGAATGTAAAGCAGTCGTTTGACATTTTAAGTGAGATTTGGCATCCATGTACTGCCATGATGGTAATTGTGGTAGTGGCAGTGTTTTTGTGCATGAAAAGGCTTCTATAAAGTACTTACAATTTTTTGCATGGATGTAATTAATTGCCATAATGCCTTTCCCTCCAGTCAATACCCAGTTTATACGAGAATGAAATTGTTGCCACGCACTATTAAGCTGAGAAAATTTAAGCATAATTTTACATTGCTTTATTGACATTTAAACAAAAAAGTTTTAAGTTTTTAATTACTCACCTGTCTTTTGAAACCTGTATGACTTCCGATGAACAAATATTTATGGAAGCTGCTCTCTTCCATATAATGAAAGTGAATGGCAACCACTGCCAAGCTAGATTTGTAATCTGTTCCTCACACAAAGCTATCATATGGATTCAGATGATTTGGATAATAGTGCACAAGTCATATGGATGGTAACACTTTATTTTGATGGTCCCTTTTGAACATTCTGTTGACTATAAGTAGCTTTGCAACTAACTTTCATTAGAGTATTAGTAGAGTGTCTGCTTAATATCTACTAACTCTTTATTGTGATGCTCCTCCAACAGACATTCTACTGACTATAAGTAACTTTGCAACTACATGTCAACTTATTCTAACCCTAACCCTACCAATCTACTAATACTCTACTAACACTCTAATGAGAGTTAGTAGACATGTAGGTGCGACGCTACTTATAGTCAATAGAATGTGTTAAAGGGACCATCAAAATAAAGTGAAACCATATGGATTACTATGGCGCTTTTATTGTCCTTTTTGTTGCTTGACATCCCCTTGTCAACATCCACTTTCACTGTATAGACGAGAGCAGCATACCATGAACATTTTCTACCATACCATGTTCCACAAAAGAAAGTAAGTCATACAGACAACATGCAAGTAAATGACGACAAAATATTAATATTTTAGGTGAACTATCCCTGGAAAGGAAGCTATAAATATAAACTGAATCTCAAAATAATGAGTGTGCTTGTTAGATTTGTTGAACATCTCAGCCAGGTATTCAGAACCCGTATATTGATTTCCCCTCAATCATTCCGTCTCTATCTCTCCCTCTTTTTTGTTCTTTCAGTCCATTGATGCTCAGTGATTCAGAGTAGTGCCCCTCAGCCTTTCTGTTTGCCATGGTTTAAATCCACCTCTATTGCAATGGGACTGATCCAGTATTACATCATGCCATCCTCACTTTGCACATCACCACCTCTTCCCCAGGCAATGAGTGCTAGAACTGGCAGTGAATACTTATTGCAATGTTAGCAGTAGATTGTCATTGAACTTGTTCTGTCTCTAGAGCTCAAAGTACAGTGATAGTAAAGTTTAATTCAGGAAAAGTACAGCTGTCATTTTGATGTCATTGCACTAATTTAGTGCAATTAATTGTAAAGAAAAAAAAAGGAAAAGAAAAAAAGACTTGAATTTTAAGGCATCACACTTTACCAGTAAGTCTTACAACTCCATCTACTGGTTTTTAGTCACCAATCTGCTGTGAGGAGGAAGTTCCTCTGATTGCACCAGATAAAAACAAACACTTAGCCAATATTGGCTGCCATCTGGATGTGCACGTACGCACATTGTTTTCCTGGCAAATCGATGACTCCCTGTCGCAGAAGGGGGTGTCCGCTTCAGCCTCTGAGGTATTGGGGGGGGGGTCTAGGTACATGCCTTTTTAAAATCCAACCAATCAATGCACTCTCACAGAATCAATAAGGACCTGCTATTAGGAGTAATTAGAAAGCAAAACTTAGTTCTGCCAAGCACATCTACCTATGGTCTAGTGCCTTGGCCATGTCTTGGTGATTTAAAAGGGGAATACATTAATACTAACGGTTCCTTAAAGGTTTCTTATTTTTCAACTCACTGAAGAATGAGTCACAATTATTTTTTTATTTTTTATTATTATGTTTTGGGAACAACATAGTAATAAATAAACCTTGCCTTGGGATAATTTGTACTTATTGTGGTATTTTTTTTATTCAGAATACACATTAGGTGGTTTCATTAATAGTTTGTGCTCCTGTTCTATAGAGGTGAAATTATCCATTTATGTAAGGACAGGTATAGCCAATGGTCCTTTTCTGAGAATAAATTAATTTAGATTGGTTTTGAAGTCCAGTTTGAAGTCCAGTCATAGTCTGCCAACACTAATTTGCCTTTTAAAATCAGTATTCACCTCATACTACTGAGAATTGTGCTACAATCTCTGTGCAAAAAACAAAGGAGTAGCCATCTGCAGATGTTATTTACAGGTGGCGTTAACATCACAATTTTCATCACAGAAATTATATGGCACACGGCTCATTCTCAGATCCCTTTTCACCCTTCCTGCACTTTTTATCAAATTACAGGCTTGCCTTCCAAAGAGCGATTCTAGAACTTCAACTGCTTCCCTCTGGCTTAGCTGGCCCTCTGATTCAGAACAGGAGGATTAGCATGATTGATGTAATGTACCCTGCACCCAAGCTCTGCTTCTTTTTCAGACACAACATGCAGTGCTAGCCCAATATACTGTATGTAAGGAACAGCCAATTCTTCTTTAAAGTCATCCCTTTGGTAATGTGGTATATAAATGCATGGTTATGTAATAAATGGAGGTTCTGTTAAACATCTTGGATGCATCATATCCATCTAGTGAGGTAGTGAATCTAAAATAAAAGGAATGTGCAATGAACCCACAATGCTAGATAGGTGAAAATTCATTTTATTGTGGGTGGAAATAGGATTTACGCATCAATGCGATTGTGCTACGTGCTTCATAAATGTATTTTTTATTTTTTTTTATAGTAGCACAAGGAAAAGGGTCATTAGTAGATTTTGGAACCGAAAGCCGCCAGTTTTTTTTTTTTGACTAAAAAAGCGCCCTTGTCAACTTTTTCCTGACAAAAAAGAAGCAACGCGTGAACACCCTTAAGCTGCGTTTGCGCCAAATTACTGTAATTTCGAAGAGATGGAAAGATGTGACGTTATACTCGGAGCGCTTCGTGACTCGAATTTATGTATTTCAATGGCAACACTATCAACATTGAAATTAATTTGCAGCAGTCAGGTGGTACAGGTCAGTGCTCTTTAAGTTGTTTATGTTCATTGTAATTTTAATATAATCAAAGGGAGGATGGGATCTCATGCTTTCAAAGCTAACTTGCTATTGCTAGCCTGTCTGAAAATCGACAACCCTACCTTTAAAGCACTGCTTGTTTTGCGCTGTGGATTTAGTAACTGTGGTCCATTTTAAAAGTATTGCAGTAATCTCTATCAGAGTATGTTCGATATTTCTTCTACATCGGAAGAACACACAGGCGAAAACACTTAACGGAACCGAGTATCATTCGGTTTCAGTATTTAACAAAAAAATACAGATGATTCCCAACCCTTTTTGTGGTTCATACTTATAATTTCAAAGCAAAAACGCTAATTTTCCACTCTCTGCACTGTCAGTGATAAGTTACCAGCTTCAAATGAGGCAGAATGCTTTTATTCTGTGCTTTTTTTTCTTTTTTTTTAAGAATCAGGATATCATTTTAGCACAGCAAGAGATGTGTTGAATTAATGTGCACGTATGGCAGAAGAAACAAGCAGATGGAGCCCGAATTTCTCTCTCTTTCCATCTCAGAGTCTAGCAATTAATTTCCAGGTGGGTGGGAATATAACTTGGAAGATATGTGAGGGTTCTTTGCTGAAGAGGAATGTGTTAAAAAAATTCTTCATTTATCTTCAAAGGGGCTAAAGCAAGCTGGAATGGTAGAATGTATATTTAGAAATATATTACAATGAAACCACAAAATAAAATGCAAGGAAATGTACCCCAGCTCACGATGCTGTACAACTGCAATTTTGATTTATTAAAATAAAGAGCTAGATTAGGGCACATTTGAATCCAGAACTCTGCGTCCTCTAAAAATGCTACTTAACATTCAGACTGATCCATTTATCCGTACTGCTACAAAATCCCGGGACCAACAGTGGCAGATGAATGAATATTTAAGCATTTAATTTGATCAGCAAGAAAAATTATTCCCTAAAATGCCAGAGTTTTTGTTGTATTTGAAAAATAGCAACTCAATCTGCTATTGATTTGGACATTTTTAGACTTGGAAATTAGCAAATACTGTGCTACAGGCCTGGGTCAATTCATCATATACTGTAGGCCTAGACTATTTATCAAAATCTTATTTTAAATTGTAAGTGCATAACCTAATTATTATTCAAAAGCTAAGACATTTCCATTTTGTGATGATACAATCAGCACATCTGTGCACCACTCTCCCTCCAAATCCCTATCACTTTCTAAACAAACTGATGCCTTCACTGTATCCTTTGACCTCCTTCTGTTTAAATGTTTAGGTCTATTTTCCCTCCCTGTTTCTCTGTGAGCATGACAGTGTTGAACAGAATGCATTACATTCAACCAGGTCGTATTCAGCGTTTGGTAAGTGTGATGATGCATATCCGTGTCTGCTCTTTTACAAGGTCACTCCTCTGCTTGAATAAAAAAATAAATAATATATATATAAAATGAGGCCAACAAAGCCTCTGTAAGCTCAATTCATTTCTTAGAACAAAGAAGTGAATCAAAGTGTTTTAGCCTCACAATCAAGGTGACTTTATTAGATTCCAGAAATATAGAAAAGAATGTATAAAAAAAAAAATCTTAAGAGCATTCTGCAAAAAATTTTCTGTATACTTAGAACGGCTGGATACACGTTGAATGCAGTGCTTGTGCAGAGGCACTAATAAGAAATCATTGATACTCACCTCATTTAAAATGCATGAGGCAATGGATCTCAGATCTAATCCTGGCAATTAGTAATTAACAAAAGAGACTCACAAGCACGCCTGAATCACGGAGTTGTTTAGATAGCACTTTGCAAGACCTATTTGTCGTTAATATCAGCGTACCTCCTTGACAGGCTGAAAAATAACCAATAGTGATTGAGCCAGACAAACTTTATGCACTATTTTGGGTGGACCTGTCTTTGCCGCTGCCCTGTGGTTATTTGCTGGGGAAAGGCTTTCATTATTGCTTGACCCGTTCGCAATTAAACTGACCCTAGCTGTCCATGCTGCGCGGAGTGGCGGAAGCTCCCATCACTCTCGGGGTGAATAACTTCAACATCCGCTGCTGTGCATGCCTGAGCACTAATAAACATGCAAGGTGGAGTCTGTTAACTAATGCTGAAAAAATTTATGCTTTAATAAGAAAGAGCAGCCCCAGTACACATTTCTCAAGGGGTTTTGTTACGTTTGGTTATTGCTTTAACTTCAGGTTTTATTGGTATTGGTTTGCGTTTCGTAAAACTTCCGGCAACTAAGGGCACGTTTACACGACAACAATGTACTAAAAATGGAAACATTTTCCCTTTGTATTTTTCGTGTACGACAACGTTGTCAAAACGATCCCCGTTCACACGGATATGTGAAAACGATTAAAAAAGCTGTATTATTCATGCCAGGCAAGTAGTTGGCAATGTCACTTTGCAAAGAAAATCTATATATTTATAGACAGAACACGTTATGCACATGGCATCACCATTAGGGCTGTCACTTTTGTGAAAAAATCCTGTTCGATTTTTTTTCCATAAGTGTTCCATGTCTAAAGACGATATGCCAAATATGGGCACATCCACGGACAACTAACAGGCATCAGGACGAACGTAAAGAGGGCGCTTGAGACGCGCACAAGTCAGCAAATATTCCTGATGATTTATTACCGTGAAGTTTCGTGCACAATGACAAACAGGAGTGCAACATTCTCGAAAAACAATAAGCAGAGTGGACTGCCATAACATCAATGAAAAACATCACTGCAGTCTTCAACATGGCTGTGTTTACGATTAGAAATGTCAAACAAATTCCGCCTACGTAGGCGATTGTCTGCACACCAGCAGAATTCACAGTTTTGTTGTAAAAAGAGACACATTATGCAGAAGTATAATTTGCTGTTATGTGTGTTTGTCTGGACGCGCTCCGAGAAAAGACCGTTAAAATCGATTCCCTATTTTCGTTTTCGAAACTTGCGTTGGTTGGTCCGATCGATTGTGCAATTGATTTTCAAACGTAAAGTGACAGCCCTAATCACCATTTCCACAAAGTTGCATTTTTGTAGGCTTAATACTGTAAATTCTATTTTTAAGGCCACTCAGAGTTTGTAATTTTTACAATTGGTTGTACATTTTTATCCTAAAAAAAATCATGTAGGAACTTATTAGGTTTGTCACACAAGTTTTGCACACAAATACATGCATACATATTCATATTGAATGAGACCCAATGTCTTCTGTTAAAATTTCCCACCAGTTGAAAACCACTGCTATTTATTACATATATAATACCAATAAATACCTAAGTTCAGATCCTGAAAAATGTCCAGATCCTAAAAAATGCATGATTCATACAATACTAAGGCTAAAGGAGGTCCATTCAAGGACGCTACTCACGTCACCGCTGACGTTGTGATTTTTGGATCACTCGTCACTTAAAGGTGCAGTGTGTGATTTTTAGCGGCATCTAGTGGTGAGGTTGCGAATTGCAACCAACAAAAGTTACGGTGGCCGACAGGAAAAGATGTCTTCGTCTGAGACAGCAGAGACTAGCCAGTTAAGCAATGAGGTTTCTTTACAAAGATAAATTAAGAAATTAGGTTTACTTTACTATTCAGTAAAACAATATGTTATTGCGAATATTATTGTTACTTGTTCATCGTTGTGTCAGTGTTTTATTCGCTGGCTTTAGCTAGCTTCCT
The DNA here is from genome assembly GCF_951802725.1 of Rutilus rutilus. Lineage (NCBI taxonomy): Eukaryota > Metazoa > Chordata > Actinopteri > Cypriniformes > Leuciscidae > Rutilus > Rutilus rutilus. Next base: position 16,364,799 of record NC_140214.1, read on the forward strand.
TGCACAAAGAACAACATAGTAACAAAACGCGTTTGTCCGTTTAGGGCCACTGTAGAAACATGTTGGCGCATTTCAATGTACACCACTAAAAACATTGTTATATTTATGATTTTGCATTTCTGTCAACAGATCCCCCTAAATATTACACAATGCACCTTTAAGGTGTGGTTATGAGTACATCAGATGACCACCTCCCCCCTCTCTTAGTTCAGGGCACCAGTCAAGGTCTTTTACTTTGGCAGTATGAGAAAACTCCCCACAGGAGGCTGTTCAATCATTTAGAATTACTGTAGTGTAGGGAGTTGGTCAGCTGATTTATCTGAAAGATTGGTGAGATCGCTAACTTGTAGAGCCTCTTCTGTATTATCAGCACAAGGAAGACACAAGTGTAATAAAATAAATAATAGAATAACTAACACAACTACTAAATGAATACCATGAATGATAAAGGAATAAAGTGCATAAGATGCATAAAATACAAGTGATTAAGTTGAGTGTGGCTATGGAAGAGTTACGTTATCTTATGGAACGATAAATTGTTGTTTATCTTCTCTGAAACTAATAAGGTGAAGAACCTTATTATGCATCAAACAAATAAAAGAAAGATTATTTGTTAGTAATTAGCACCAGCTATATTACCTCTAATGTAAAATCATATACTGATAATATACAATAATTGCCAAGGTCTCTGGAAAGTGGTTTGGTTAAGTGATCTTTACGTTCCACGTGGTCGAGTGAGCAGTCGGATGACGCTGACGTTTTACACTGGTTGTGCTGGGTGACAATGCAGTGAGGAAAGGAGCCGGAATCCGTTTCAACAGCCTTGAACACAAAGTTCTGTAGGATGCTGATCTCCTGGAGCACCCAAGGGTCCTAAAATCTGAAACACGCAGATGAGGCCCTGAAGTAGGTGCAGAAGGTCCTTAATCTGGAACATGCAGATTAAGGTACCTTGAAGTGAAGGTTTGCTCACCTGAACTTAACCTTGTTGCAAATGTCTTTGTGTCTTCTGTCTCTCTGGGCCAGACACTCAGAACTTGGTCAATCCACTTTTGTCTCTCTGGCACGCCCCGCGTGTGCTGTTGTCATTACAGTCTCGCTGGACGAAAACTATGAACGTAGCGTTTGTTCATGTCTCTTTGGAGACTGGACTTAAGACTGGAGGCTCAGAACGTGGTCATATCTGTTGCTGCCTCACAAGCTGTAGACAAAGATCATAGAATCTGTTGTTGTCCCTCTCTCGAAATGAACAAGAGTCTCAGAACTGTGTATCTGTTATGTCTCACCTTCGCAGGCGTGATACTCAGAACAAGGAGTGTCTGTGGAAAGGATACCTTTATCCCTTTCAGATGAGGAGGAGATTGCAATTTAGCGCTTCTCTATTTCACTGCTGTGATTGGCTGCTGGCATCACACAGTGTGTCAACCCTTCTTTGCTTTGTGCAACTTATTTGCATAAAGCACACAGTTAGAATACCTTTGGCAATATTCTAAACAAATAGAGTACAAACAAGGTGGGAAAAGATTGAACTGTCATGCATTCATTAATGTATACATCAACAGCTGAATGTGTGTAACATGTTGCAATACAAATAGCTGCCACCAAGAATACGTATTTCTCTGAATACGTATGAAATGGATGCGTGTAGTTTACATCAGTTTTAAGGTTTCCAAACATAGTTATGAATGGATTTGGATGGATCATTGTGGTCTCTCTTTGTTTCACCCACTGCTGCTGAGGTACTGAGGAATTTGTATGGCAGTCACAGTCACATGCCAACCTTAGGAATTAGTCTCTAGATGGGGTGAAGGGCAGAAACTGCATGTGGACCAATGAGAAGTCATATCCTTCCTGGTCTTCTTCTTGCCCACTAAGAGGTGTCTGACTGTTGTCCTAGCATCTTTATCTGATGGTGTTGGACAGTTTGTTTGTTTTCGTCCACCAAGACCCAATCTTAAATGTAGCAAACCTTTGTCCACTGTTATGGACAGAGCGGGGCCCGGCCATAAACTGGGCCCTGGAATGCGCTGTTCACCTCAATGTGAAGTGCTCACCATTGTTGACCTAGTAACCCACTGCCCACCCACTATTTACAAACAGAGAATTTTTTTTAACTCTCCCTTTGCTTGCTTCAGATACAAACTCGTGTGGAGACAGTATTGACGCTCCAAATGGTTATATGAACAGTTCTCGACTGGCCTCCTCTCAAATGTGCTGTGGGGAGGCATAAAATATTAGCATCCAGGTGCTAATTAAAAATTGCAGTGCTGACAGGCAACACCACGCCAGAGACGCAATCGCCTTGTCTCTCAATGGGGGAGAGGAACAATATGATTATCTTTTCAGAGAATCAATTCAGCTCAGTTTCTTGATACAGAGGGACTCTCAGCAGAATGAGTTGTTTGAGGTGGAGAAACAAAAGGGAGTGTAATGTTTTTGAAGGTCCTGCTTTTATGTCTCCAGCATCTGGTGCCTGGAGTCTTTGCATACCCTTTGCACACATAAATGCTTCAAACATTTGCCTTTCTTCCTCAAAACCAGCTAAGCATAGAAACTGAGCTTCTGAAACCATTACCAACAGCTGAGCGTTATGAGAGCAGGGGCTCTATCTTGCACCCAGCGCAATTGACTTTGTACACCGACGCATGTATCATTCCTATTTTGCACCCGCGCACAGCGGAATTTTCCCTCCACAGATGCACGTCGGTAAACTAGGAAATACACTTGCGCTCCCGGGGGCGGTTCAGCGCAAAGAGGAGGCGTGTTCCGGCGCAAACATTCCCTGGTGCTATTTTGCAGGTTTAGAAAACAATTCCGCCACTGACCAGGAAAAACCTAGTCTAAAGTCAGTGGCGTGTTGCGCATGATATTCATATGCTATTTTAAGGGCGCATGCTTGGCCATAATCAATGTAGCGTGTGCACAACGCTCATACACTTTGATTCTCTCATCTAAACAGAAGCAGCAGTTTTCATTTTTGCAAATCATACATTATTAAGATAGATAGATAGATAGATAGATAGATAGATAGATAGATAGATAGATAGATAGATAGATAGATAGATAGATAGATAGATAGATAGATAGATAGATAGATAGATAGACAGTTTATTATAACAGCATAAATCTAGCTTACACATTTACCCAAATTATCATACGCCTGTTTAACCGAAGTTAATTTGGGTGGGTTTCTCCATCCCCAATGTCACTTCTCTGTGTTTTACGGCCCTGACGAGAACGTCGGTCTCCTCGGCTGTGAACCGCTGCTGGCGCACGGCTGGCAAATCCGCTGCCTGCTCTTAAAGGTACGATATGTAATTTTTTTGTTTTAAAAATAGCAAAAATCACTATATCTATGTTATATATTTTTTTTAGTTGTGTACTTACATTATCCCGACTGTTTCCAACAACTTTCAAACCAGGAGAAATTTGTAATTTAATTCGAAGACACAACTGTGTAGTTCCTAATGTCTATCTGCACGCTGTTGTTGTTTCGTTCAAACATTATGGACCATGGCAAGCAGACTTTGGATAAAAAAGGAGAACTAAAACGAGAATCAATATCAGCGCGGTGTTTTCGAGATGCCTAGAGCTCCCATAGACAGAATATAAACGAGAGCTCCACGTCCGAGACTTCGACCGCTCCTACATGTACTTTATTAAACAGGTGAGCACATTTACATAAAACTAATCAATGTTATATAGTTTAACAATGATAAAATGTTAGAATATGATCTGTATGTTATTCTAATGTTGATCTAGCTTACTGCTAGTCTCATACAGACAAACTAACACATAGAATAACATAAATTTCAACACATTCAAATGCAGTTTAGTGTGACAGTGTAATGTTAGACAAAGTGAAACAGCGCTGCGTTACCACACAAGTTTAATTTGTCTAATAAACTGACCTGTGAGTAGTAATTCTGCACTTGCGTGTAGTTCGGTAGAATGAAATGTCCATATTCCTTTTATATCCGCGGGACTCGCGTCGCGTGTGGAGCTGATAGCTGTCTCTTAGCAATCCCGACCTGCTTCATATCACAGTCATGATAAAAACATAGGTGTATTTACTCATCCATAAACATTATTAGATCGGTCGGCTTGACGTTGACGACAAGATCCATAATTCTTAGCAAATTTTGCGTCATCAAACTACGCCTTTGTTATTGTAAGAGGTTAGCGACCCCTAGCTGCGAAAAAAACGCAGCTTGTACGTTTAAAGGGAATGTGAGATGTCGCTCTGATTGGTTTATTTCACGTTACGCCCAAACCACACCTATGAATAATGAAGCTACTTCAGACCAACTCATTTTAGATTTGCGTTGGGACCCGCCCACAAAGTTACTTGCGTTTCGCGCTTGATACTTGCGTTTCAGATCGTTAAAATAGGGCCCCAGGTCTTTGACTCATAACTGTACTGAGGTCAAAGTGGTCAACAAAGCAAGCTCTGTGTAAAGATGTGAAGATGTGTCCTTAAGGTAACCAGTCCAAGTGTTTTGGATTCTTCGTTTACAGAAAATATATTTAGCTTCTTTTCCCAGTTTTAGCTGAAAGTATACTAAGAATGTGCAACTGGAAGATCAGGATTATAATTAAGGGATTTAGGCTGTTTCTATTATAACAGAGAGCTGCAGATCCTACAGCCACAAAGATAATGATTTTTACTAGATGAGTTATAACTGTTTCATTGAATTTTAAAAAGTATATCTTGGAACTACTATTATCATTTTATTTAGCAGTGAAAATATTTTACAGTTACAGTTACAAATAAATGTATAATATGTGTATTAGTGGTAAGGCTTTTTCAGGTGACACTTTCTGTTGCCAACATCGTTGCGCCAGTAGTGTCTTTATGAGAGAGTCATTTGAATCACTCAATAAGTCGATTGGTTAAAAAAAAATGATTCATTCAGAAACAAAACTATTTACTTTCAGTCAGTGATTCTTTCATTCAACCAATTAAAAAAAATGCTTTAATGTCATACACAGATCAGTCTGTGCAGCACTGCTTCAATTTGAACACGCCCATTGATTCATTCAGAAATGAAACAAGTCACTGTGTGTCATTAAATTATTCACTCAAATGATTCATTCAAAAATACTGATTCATTCAGCCACTTCAGTAATCTATTGACTTTTCATGATTTTGGTCATTTTTCTCAGCAATTAGTATTGCAATATTTATTCATATTTTTAATTAGCTTTACTTTTTATATTTTCAGTTTTCATTTAATGGTTTAGTAATTTTATTACATACTTTTGTCATTTTATTATTATTATTATTATTTTACAGTTTTAGTACTTAAAGATACTTATTTCAGTTAGTTGCCAAAGAAACATTTAAGATTTTGCAGTTTTAAGTTTAACATCTAATTTTTATATTTGACTTTATTTCAATTGCCGAAAACTAAATCTTTAATAGTTTTAGATTTAGTTACGGTAACAGCACTGACATATGCAACTAATTTGAGTTTGAAACTAATTAAACAGCCTAATGAAAATCTGGAATTTTTGATCTAATCCCTGGTCTTCTAATCCCAGGTTAAACATAAGTCTCAAGGCACGAGTTGGGCCCATGTTGAGGCAGTAACTGATTGTTTGGCCCTGAATCGTTTTTAAAGGTTCGAATCTAATGTCATTCCTCCTCATTACAGTTCAGCCTTCCAATGCCTGTGCTAATTCCTCTGCCAGTCCCTTAGAGAAATCTCTCTGCTGCCCTGGCTAGCATAAATCATTTTTATCGCTGGTACTTCGGCCTCGATCTCTACAGACGGGTGATGTTTTAAACCCTATGTGGATGCTAAATCTGCCAACTTTAATTAAAATGGCATCTTTCCCCTTTTGTCCTGGTGACATAATGGCCTCCAAACTTCCTACAAAAGATCTCTGAGGACTGACCCTAAGAAAAAAAAAAAAAACATATAAAAACAAAGGGACTACCTCATGCATTCTCCAAAAAAACGACAGTTTAAAAAGTTTGAGCCAAAAAAAAGTTTCAGAGATGGCGATTAATGCTATTAATTAAAAAATTAACACATAACACATAATACCAGTAAATGACAGAGAACAATTGTCGTTTAACAATCAAATTCCACTACACATAAAAGAAAAGGCCTGAAACCTAAGGTACTCCACAACTGTCGAAGATAATAAAATGTTTCACTTTCATTTAATGCAGTCATTTATCACGTTTAAACTGTGAAACAAAAAGGTTAAGTGAGATCCCACGAGATATATGTTTTAACGTCAAGGCTTTCTGCCACAATGAGCCAAGTCATCCATGGCCTCTTGTCTGTCTTCATTGCTGTTAATGACAGTGTGAAACTCAATCAATGAAAGCAATTCATTTCGTTTTGCATGCTAATCATTCAGCTATGCTAAACACATAAGCCCTTATTGAGAAGTGCATGAATTGTGGCAACAGTTTCCGCTCGCTCCAGCTGTAGTGCTGAAATGAAAAACTCATTGAGAAAAGTCAACACTGATTGCACTGTACTGCATTAAAACGCAAATATTTATGCTGTGACATTTTCCACAAATCAATAACTTAATCCACTTTCTGCCAAATGCTTTTGAAAAAGGCCATGCCGTACTATAATGGTCTGGCCTTTTAACTACAAAAGCCTCTCTGTGGATTGGAACTCAGGACCCTGAATCCATCCATTTTCATCATGGACTGGGAAGGTCTAGCTGTGTGTGTGGCCACATTCACACAGAAGCAGAATACAGTCTGTCCTTAGTGCTATGTATAGTTTACACACACTTCATTAAAAAGTGTTATGCATCACAAGCGTTTACATAGCATGTTAAAAAGATTATTTTAATTAAAATTGTTGTTTCATCTGACTGAAAACTAATTTTTAAACTGCATTTTCAAAAGAAATAAATACTTTTATTAAGCAAGAAACATTAAGGGCCCTATTTTAACGATCTGAAACGCAAGTATCAAGCGCGAAACGCAAGTAACTTTGTGGGCGGGTCCCAACGCAAATCTAAAATGGGTTGGTCTGAAGTAGCTTCATTATTCATAGGTGTGGTTTGGGCGTAACGTGAAATAAACCAATCAGAGCGTCATCTCACATTCCCTTTAAGAGCAGGCGCGCTTGTTCTAAAGCGGATTCCTATTATAACGGCGGATTTGCCAGGCGCACGCCAGGAGCGGTTCACAGCCGAGGAGACCGACGTTCTCGTCAGGGCCGTAAAACACCGAGAAGTGACGTTGGGGATGGAGAAACACACCCAAATTAACTGGCGTATGATAATTTGGGTTAATGTGTAAGCTAGATGTATGCTTTTATAATAAACTGTCTATCTATCTATCTATCTATCTATCTATCTATCTATCTATCTATCTATCTATCTATCTATCTATCTATCTATCTATCTATCTATCTATCTATCTATCTATCTATCGTAATAATGTATGATTTGCAAAAATGAAAACTGCTGCTTGTAGATGAGAGAATCAAAGTGTGTGCGCGTTGTGCACACGCTACATTGATTATGGCCAAGCATGCGCCCTTAAAATAGCATATGAATAACATGCGCAACGCGCCACTGACTTTAAACGAAGGTTTTTTCGGTCAGTGGCAGAATTGTTTTCTAAACCTGCAAAATAGCATGAGGGAACGTTTGCGCCGGAACACGCCTCCTCTTTGTGCTGAACCGCCCCGGGGAGTGCAAGTGTATTTCCTAGTTTACCGACGTGCGTCTGTGGAGGGAAAAGTCCGCCTTGCACGGGTGCAAAATAGGAATGATACATGCGTCGGTGTACAAAGTCAATTGCGCTGGGTGCAAGATAGGGCCCTAAAAGTGATCAAAAGTGGCAGAAATCTTTTGTAACATTATAAATATCTTTGCTATTTCAATATATTAAAAATATTTATAATGTTACAAAAGATTTCTGTCACTTTTGATCACTTTTAATGTGTCTTTTAAATGCTGTTCTTTTGATTTTTCTATTAATCAAAGAATTATGAAAAATATGTAGGAAAGAATCATGGTTTCTACAAAAATATTGTTTTTAACATTGATAATAATAATAATGTTACTTTAGCACCAAATCGGCATATTAGAATAATTTCTGAAGGATCATTTGACAATGAAGGCTGGCTGCTGAAAATTCAGCTTTTCCATCATAGAAATAAACAACATTTTTAAATATATTAGAATAGAAAACACTTATTTTAATTTGGAATAATATTTTGCAATTTTACTGTTTTTACTGTTTTTGACCAAACAGCCCTGGTGAGAATAAGCAACTTTCCATAAAAGTCATGTGAAACTAGCCTATATGAAATATCCAGCTTCCATAATTTGCTTTTGGGGACAGCCAGTAATTTTCCCATTTCACTCTTCATCTGGGCCCTGCTCTTTACCAGCAGTCATCTGTGTCTCTGAGACATTATCAAGACCTGACAAAGTGCCCCAGTCTGGGTCTAATAAAGATCCTTTATGAGGCAGAGTGCATTAGCAGGTCTTAGAAAAAGCCGTGGACTCCATTGATTTCATGCACAGTGCGGTGTATTTACACTTCCTCTCTATTTGTTACCAGACACAGGCTGCAATTGTTTTCTCTAGCGTGGGCCACTTATGACGCTTGTTTTGCGAGAGGTGTTCCTTTAAGTGTGACTGCAGGCATGGGGAGTGGCCAGACTATAGGGATATTTTTCCCCCGATTGCCTTTATGTACATTTCCCATATACAGAGGCATCTAAAATGGTTGTTAAGAAGGAGAGGAGGTGAGCTTTAGTATTGAGCGATGTCTTTGCATTGATTTAGCACCCTGGACAGCTACTTAGAGACCACGATATCTCTGTGAAGCAAAATCAGCAATGAAATAAATTGAGATGCTGTTCTGTTACACTGTATGCTTCCATTTGCATAAACATTGTTATTGTTGAAGGATTAAACAAAAACACTACTTTGCAATGAAAGTTTGATAATGATAAAGATTCTTCTCCCAGACCTTTCAACACAAGGCAGTGTGATGCCTTTGTTAGACTGCAACATTGAAACTTCAAATTATTTTCTTTTTCCACCACCATCACATTAGATTAGATTTTTTTATCAATACTTTCTTTATATATGCAGTAAAAAAACTATTTTAATAGGCACATAATAAATCAAATTGGATAAATGGATTTAATGTTGCATGAATTAAAAAACATTGAATATCTTTCTCTCCACACTTACCCTCTGATGCTCTGCAGAGTCCCCAGCGGTCTTCTGAAATAAGAAGAAAAAAATAGCATCATAATTATTTTCATCAACCCATCCAATGTAATGATTTAACCTTTTTCTCAAATTCTCAAAGGTGGAAACTCAACAACCTTTTAAAAGTGAGTTACATAATTCAGTCGTTTTCATAATTCATAACAATTACAGTCACAGCGAGAACTGTACTGTAACACAAATATCTGAATGGTTGAAGATTATAATTAAGCGCTCTATGTCGTTTGCTTTGAAGAGGCTGGTCCTTTTGTTAAAAGGGTCATAAAAGCATAACAACACTTGGACATTGGTTATGCAAATGTACGAATGTTAAAAAACAGAAATGAATAGAATAGAAAGGTGTTACATCTGGTGCAAATCCCTCCTGTGCTTGCAGTCTTAGGAAAGGCTTAAAGTCTAGTTTGCTGAAGAACACATAATTACGGCCCGAGCGCCGATGGTGTGAAGGCCCTATTGGAATTGCTCCGTTTCTTATGCACTATTTATGTTCCCCTTATAAATGTTTATTTTGAGGAAGACATTACCAGAGGTTGTTCTGCACCTAATAAGCAATGTCTTTCATTTCATAACCAGAGTACAAAACATCCTTCATTTAACACTTGCTCAAAAAGGCTCTTTTCTACAGAATATATATTTTGGTAAACACCATGCATTACTGCAAAGTACAGTTAAAGTAAGCATTACAAAATACATAAAAACAACAATCTGGATACCGTTATGTAGAGTTATGTGGCCACATTAGTTTGTTTGGTGATGGTCTACAACTCAGGAGAACCTTAGAAACTGTCATATGAATATGATGCTGATGATTTATTTATTAAAATCACTCCATGGCCTATGTAATCTACTCATTAGCCCAAGATTGTATTTTTTTATGTATTGAATAACTGACAGTATTAATAATTAAGTTTTCATACAGACAAAGATGTTTTTAGATATTGTTTTATTAATAGTTTGCACTATTAGGGAGAGTTTTCACAGACTGTGAAAAAAAATTAAGGTTCTTTATTGGCATTAGTGGTTCCATAAAGAACCTCTAACATCCATGGAACTTTTCCATTGAACAAAAGGGTTTTTTTTTAGATAGTGGAAAAAGGTTCTTTAGATTATTAAACTATTTTTCACACTAAGAAAAAAGTGGTTCTTTTAAGAGCTGTTCACTGAAAGGTTCTTCGGGGAACCTTTATTTTTAGGAGTGCAGGTTGCATACAGTAGTTACGCCAAATACGTGGCAACAAGTCACTCTCTTTATAAGTGAGTCATTGAGTCAATCATTCAGCCAATTTGTTCAAACAAGCTGATTCATTCAGGAACTAAACAAGTGTGTCTTTATGAGCGAGTCATTTAATCATTTATTCAGCTAATTAGTTTAAAAATGCTGATTCATTCAGGAATGAAACATCACTACTGCGTGTTGGATGGTTCCGCTGTGGCATTTTTTTTTTACTTTGTGTTGGAAGAACAAAAACAAAGTAAAGTGATGATTAACGGGTTAAAGTTGTTTATTGTAAACTTGATGGACAATATCAAAGTGTCAATCATGCTGTTTTTCTGAAGTTACCTGCAGATAACCATTCTCATGTGATATTGCTTTTTTTCTCAGATGATTGTCTCCACTATTGTTTCCACTTAAACACAAATCATTTTATTACACTTAAATGTGTTTAAATAATTTGTCTATTGTCTAATCTAATCTATTTTTAAAATAGATAAACGCAGACTGAGACAGAATGTCACATATTCACAGAACTTTAGTGTGAAAGCAGAGGAAACAATGACACTTTTTAAAGTGAAGGGTGACCCTCAAGGCAGAACAGATCTATAGACAGCACATTAGTCCTCTGTGATGACGGACGTGAGTTTGAATGATTAATGGTGCATGTGGTTGAGAGAAAGACTTATTGACGTGACCTTTGAATGCAGGATTTAGGTGCAAATGGAATGACATAAAACTGCAGGACTTGTCCCTCCTGATATTTCTGTACCATCATCGCCCTTGCCAGGAGAATAGAATAGTGTAGGATTGTGGCACAGATGTCATGCACTGAACATGCAGATATATTGTCAGTTAAGCGTTTGTCAGTTTATATCAGCAATTGACAATATTTTGTAACTTTGTACATTTAGACTAGAAAAACTGATATCAAATAAAGAAAGAAATAATTAAATATAAAGGCGGATAGTTGTGACTTTTTTTTTTTTTTTTTTACTCCAGTGAATATGTATCAGGGTAAGTCAATTAATAGACACATACTGTAAAATCTTGACTTCAAAAAAGCTGATAAACATGTTCACAAGTATCATTCAATAAAAATAGATTCTATACAGAAAAACAATTCATAAATTGTTAAATTAATGAATAAAACTTTTGAAATACATGTGACAAATTGCCCTAATAATAATGCTAACATGTTTTTGAAACTAAAATAAAAAAGCACTGCTAGAGAAAACACAAATTAGTTTTGAATCAAAAAGTTACTAAAATACAGTCCTTGTGAAAGCAGTAAAAGTCTTAATATAACAACCTACAAACCAAGGAATTAATACAATACTGTACACATTCTAGACTGTTTGATCATTTCATTATAGCCTTTTAACTTCATTTCAAGGCCATAGTATAAGTTGTATCTACAGTATGAACTTAATATGTGTGATGAACGTCATCTTTATAGTTCAAATAAGGACTCCATACACTGCATACTAGCAGCAAATAGCGAACAGCATTTCTAGAAAACTGAATACTGTGATTTTGGCTGATGGGATTTTAATGAATAACAATATCTACTTTTTGCCTCGTAAGAGGAAATGCTCCCGCAGACATTTTCTTACAACAGATTTAACGTGTCATTACAGCACAGGCATATACCATGTTGTAAGTCTCTCAAGAGAAGCTCCTTCAAACAAACACAGACGCTTCCATCTGTTAAGCTCATATTTACCACCCCGTACCAATTCTTCTCTCTCTCTCTCTTCTGTGTGGGCAATTCAGGTTAGTATTGATCGGGGTACTCTTACCCCATTCATCAAGCTCTCTGCCACTGCCCACTACAGCTCAGGGACCCAAAAGCTTGGGGGTCCAGGGATTTTGAATAGGTCTCTATGGCCTTTTAATTTGTGAGATACTGATGGCCCACTCAAGTCGTAATGTAAATGAAAAATGCTCTCACTCTCTCAATATTTATTTTTTATTTTTATGTGGACTATTTAAAAAGGAAAGGAGGAAATGTCAGCTGTTTTGAAGAGCTGTTTAAAGGTCATGAAAGCAGTGTCTGAAATGGCACTCTGTTTTCTCCAGTAATTATACTTCATTTAATCATTTATTGAATACATTTGTCCTCTAGATCTCCTTCTGACAATTCTGCCTGATGTATAAGCCAGAAAAAAATCAGAGAACCTCTTCATAAGAATAAGATGGGCTTTTTATGTTTCTCTCATATATCCATATGCATAATTGATAGCAAGCTCAACAGCCCTGTTGTATATGAAGACGAACTATCGGCTAAAGGAAAACATTTCTGCAACAGTTTTCTTAATGAGCATTTAACATAGCTAGAAATAGTGTTTCCCTTCCTTTTTTGTATTTTGTACACACTCAGCCCCATCAGTTCATATCATTTAACATGATCATTAATTTTATTATAATGACTATTATTAAAGCAAACAATGCAGTAAGTAAATGCAGTATGTAAACTGAACTGAACTGAAGCAGATTGAGAATATGATTTAACCTCTATATATAGTTTATAGTGTGTGTGTTTATTACATACAAATTATTTTAAAATGGTAAAAAAAAAATTTCAAATACAAAAAAAACTTTACTGAACTTACTGAACTATCCCTACAGAACTTTTTACATGGCCTATACTGCTTACATACACACGCACACGCACAGCAGGACATTAATTCAATTGATTGTGAAAGTAACTGGTTGTTACACTGTTAATTACAAAAATGAATAACAAATAAATCATAAGATTAAAAGTCTTTTAACAGCCCTGGTATTTTAATCTTAAAAAACAAAATCAAAAACTTTCATTGTGCTAGAATACATCAATTTCTCTGTGCAGACGCACTAGAAATGGCCATGGCTGAGCTGTCATGTCTGCCCCTTTAACAATGGTCCTTCAACAAAAGATGAACAGCAGGATGGCAAACAGTTCTCTCTGCCATTACTGCCTGATGCCTCCCTTGTGTTTTTGCTTATCTTTAGCTTTTGTTTGTTTCTTATCCCCGGCGATTTAAAACACACTTTCTGTATAGTTGCATCCACTCTAGAAATGTTTAGTTACTTGCAGCTTCTGAACACAGTTACAGTCATATCAGCAATATCTACATGGATGAATTCCCAAACCATAATTTGACAGTAACACATATTTAATAAGTAAAACCACTCTTCCGCAAATAATTAATGAGAAAATCCGCATCCTTCATTAATCTCAGTCAATTTGGAAAACAAAGCCTTGGACTTTGATCCATATTAATGTTATGAGTTTTCTGCTGAACCAATCTTTAGAAATTAAATCCCCACTTCTTCACCAAAGTAAGCTTCGAAGATTTTATTTACTTATTTTTTGGAGAGAGAAGGATTTTGCTTTGTTTTGCTTAGGAAGGGCTGTGATTTATTGCAAAGCTGAAAACTGGGCTAGATAAGAAGAAGAGGATTTTATACAAATGTGTTTGCGGACACACTGACCCACAGTATAGTGTGTGTCGCTGATTAGTGATGGCTGAGCAGGAAGGTGCTTTGATAGTTATTGCATCTCAGAAGACCAAACTGAGAATTTGTCCTCAAGAGTTTTATTTGAGAAAAAAATAAACCTTTCTGCTCAAAGAGGATTTGGCAAAAATGACAAATTCATGCTTGATAGGATAATCCCAAGGTACTCCATCATGGGTAAGACATGCATCAATTCTCCTTTGAAAATCTGAGGTGAGGCATCTGCTACACTCCTCAGACAGCATGAATCCCATGAGTACCTCAAAAAGACTGTTACATTCTTTTTCAGATGAAAGCCTTTTGCTCAACAAAGAGAAATTCATCTTAAAACTTTGTAAAATAATTATTTTCACACAAAAACATGAACAAAAACCCTGTTATAGTGTCAGCTGTTGTCACAGTCAACAAATTGGTCAACACAACTAATTCTGGTAGATCTAGATTTATCCCATTGGGCAAGCTTATCACTCTGATTGAACATTTTCCTCTTTGTCTGGTGCTGTTTGTGTTTGAGTAAATACTGTTACTTTGAAATTCTCTCTTGTGTTGTTTAATTAAAGTTAATTTACTATTTGAACAGATCCCTTGCTCTTTGTCATCATTTGTGGACTAAATTGTGACAGATAAATGGCTAGATGCATGGAAAAGTGTGAATAAAACAAACTAAATTTGATATTGGCTTTCTAAAAGTTTAAAATATAATCAGAAAATCTTAAAGGAGAACTCCGGTCAAATTTAACATTGAGCTCATTTTTTTGTACATTTGGAGTGCTGCCAGTACAGAGAACAACGACAGAAATCGGTGTTGCCTACACCGAGTTATCCTCTTTTTAAAATTTGCCCCTTCAATGGGGCAAGTTTTAAACCTGCTTTTAGGCTCTTAACATCCTTGATGTGTCATTACAAGTGCACAGGCCATGTGAGTGATTCCTTCGGAGTGAACGCGGGTGAATCTGACTGCAGTAGATGTGAAAGACATTAATAAAAATGATGTTTATTCAGCCAGCGCACATACCTGTATTTACATCCTGTTTTCGGTCGAAGTCCACAGTAGTCGATTGTCGAGTTCATGCGCATAGGTTTAGTACCTATCACGCGCGTGAACTCGACAATCGATTACTGTGGACTTCGGGGTGCAAATTTTAAAAAGAGGATAACTCGGTGTAGGCAAAACCGATTTTTGTCGTTGTTCTCTGTACTGACAGCACTCCAAATGTACAAAAAAATGAGCTCAATGTTAAAATTGACCAGAGTTCTCCTTTAAAGTATGAAGGGGATGGATGGATGCTGTACATACATAGTGGTGTGTTGTCAATTCACTTCACATTCAACTACTGAATTAAAAATAATCCAGTACTGCAATTCAAAATTTTGCACAACTCTCCTCCTTGGTAAAGGATTGTAGTTGCCAGTGCCTTGGTTGGAATTCAGATTTGGCCTAGGACATTCACTCAGGAAAGGAACAATTGGTCCTGCTACAGTAATGTGATATAGTGATATCACACTGGACTGGACTGTGTATATTTATTTCCCAGGCCTCTTTGTCATCGCTGGATGCTGCTGACCTTGTGTACGAATCTGTATCAGCGAGCACAGTCTTTATTTCCAAGCTTGAGAGAGTGTGCTTACTGCTCACCTTTGTAACCTTGCTCCAAATGAACATGTCCTTTCCTAAACACAGGTCTCTTTTTAACTCTTTCACACCTTAAAAGTGATAGAATTGGCAACAAAAAACACCCCTTGTCTGGGTTGTGTATATAACACTGTACAAAAATATGTACTGTTATTGACAGATATGTACTGTTTGTGAATAATTCACCACACAGATCTGTTGATGATCTAAGATCTCATGTCAGCGAGGTCAGCAAGGAATCTTGGGCTTATATTTGATGACCAGCTCAGTTTCACAGAACACAAAACAACTGAACATCAGGAACCTTTTCAGATCAAAAGCTGCATACACATAGATCCAAGCCTACTGGCTGCCAGTACACATGGCAGAGGCGAAAGCAGTGTTAGACCCTCCAGCAAAGCAGACTTTGGATGTGTCCCTTATCTAAGACACCAGATTTAACACATTAGCAGAGTTTTCCATGATCTGAATTGGGTACGTCAGATTAGAGAAAACAGAAAGGAGTGCTTTCAAACGGAGCTTGCGCCAATGGTCAACTGAAAGAACATGCGAACGCTGCGTGATAATCTTAATATAGCTGTCACCAAATTACCTGCCATGTTACCTAATTAATATTTATGAGCCAGGCTGACAAGCAATGGAATGTGTCCTTCACTCCGCTTTTCAATAATTCCTGAGAGATGTTAACCCACCAGGGTTGTCCACCATTCAGAAATATTTAGAATTTAGAATGACTTTTAAATTCCATATCAGTTCCTGAAAATTTATTGAGGTAACAAACAGAATGCATTTCAATTAAATTTAACTAGATTTATTGATTTTATGCATTTCTTTTGTAGACCAGTGTGAAAAAAAAACTTTATTCCAATTTAACTTTATATGGGGCGTGGCCAATTCAACTCTAAAACTGAAAGGAAGCCACATATTCAATTCTGAATTATGCACAAACCTGGAGCTCTCCCAACCTGATGTAAAAGTACTTCTTTGCCAACAACACTGCAGCCAAGAATACAACTTCTCCAAATGATGATCAGGTGCTGTCTGTGGCTGAGATTAGCAGACAATGCAAAAAGTCAACCTATGAAAATGTATTGGCCCAGATGGAATCCCTGGCAGGGTGTTGAGAGAATACCTTAGTAAGCTGTTTGATGTCCTCACAGATATATCTTCAACACCCCGCAAACACTGGCTGCTGTGCTTACATTTCAAAACTACTACAATCATCTTTGTGCCAAAGAAGTCAATGTTAACATCTCTTAATGCCGACTGCCGTGAACTCACACTCGTCCTTATCAAGTGTTTTAAATGACTGGTCATAACCCACATTAAGGCCTCAGTCCCACCCACACTAGTATGCTTACAGCTAGAACCGTTCCACTGTGAGTAACATCCACCACCCACTTGGTTATTTCCCAACTGCACAATAAACACACTTATGCTTGAATGCTCGTTGACATCAGTTCATACCACTGACACTAATTGGCAAACTCTCTGTATGAAGAACAACCACTGGCCAGGAGAGTTTACAGAGTGCCTGTGAATTACATAGAACAGTAGACAAAAGAGAGTAATTAAATTATTATTTTGATATTCAGTTCATTTGATTTTTTCAATGATTTCTGTCATACATTCTCTTAAGAGAATATGAATTTTTTTTTTTTTTTTTTTTATGTAAAAATGCAGAAAGCTTTATGTGATGGGTAGGTTTCGGGGCAAGTTTAGGGCTAGGGGATAGAAAATGTCATTAGCTCAGTAAAAAAATGCCTATGGAATGTCCTCATAATGATATGAATACGTGTGTGTGTGTGCGTGTGTGTGTGCGCAAAAAGAATGTTAAAAGTCAATGTTACAGTTTGAAAGGACAGCCTCTCAAGCACACTAAAAAGCACACATACATGTTAATGGTTAATGAAACATATGCTTACGAGCGTTATGAGTTTTCAATGCCATTGACATTGTAGATTGCCCCCTTGTGCTCTGATATATTAGAGTGACAAATAATAGCCTACTTAATGCAGCACATTTTTTAAGTTTATTATCAACCTTTAAAAGGAGTATTCAGATTACAGTGCTGTTTTCAGCAAATTTGCAGAGAGATCAGATAATCATACATTTTTAAGGGGGCTGACAGCTTAATAGGATATTTTAGGGGGGCTGAGATGTCAAAAGCCCATCTAAACAGGGTCTAGCAGATGACTTGTCCTTATAGTGGCAAAGACACAGTAATGTCATCGCTTCCTTGAATATCTCAGAATAATAGACATGAGCAACCAGTTCTACAGGTTTGTGACAGTACATGTTTAAGATGTAGTGTCAAGTTAAAGTTTAGGTGCGTTCCAATTTGCTTATGGATGCACTATTTTATGATGTTTTGTAGTATAAATAGTGCTGAAAAACAAAGTGTGGAATGTGTAACACTTCATGCACTCAACTGTCGCAGCTTTAATTGCATAGCGGAGGGGGTGGGGCTATCAGACTTGCGATGCTGAATGACAAAATAACCATTTAAACTCATACACTACACGGTTGAGTACATAGTGCATAAGTACATAGTGTATAGTGCTTCATTTGGGACACAACTTCTGATTAATTGTGCTCAGTTTTTGCACACATTTATTTAATTATTTAAATGAGCACAATTAATCAGAAGTTGTGTTCCAACCCTAATTGATGGAGTGTGTAGCTTTTTTATTTCTCAAAGGGGACATAACACACACAGTTTCTGCCACTCATGTTAATCTTGAGTACCGTCCTATAGAGTAGTATTGCATCCTTCATATCTCCGAAGCGTCTTTAGTTTTATCAGATTTATAAAAGGCACTAAGGCAGATACAGCTATACCTAGTGCTGGGCGGTATATGAACAAAAATCCATATCACAGAATTTTTCAAAATTATACCGGTTTCACGGTATATGACGGTACATTTTTTTTCCAAGCATGACTAGGTGTTAACCACATTTTCTACTGATTGAGAGAGGAAATACTACAGTAGATTGACTTAGAATGACCTATTTTACTGTCATGAGTGAATATTATAGAAAAAATCAAATCCTCACTAGTATTAATACAGGTTTGCAAGGCTGTTTACAAAGAGGTGCCAGCAGGAGGCACTGCAGAAACAGCGGTTTCCCTGGTAACGGCTGTACACAAAGCAGCGCAGCGCTCATACATGCTGCTTTATCAGGAAAGATAAAGAAAGATTCAATTGAAATAACATCGAAACTTTTCTAAAGACCATCAGTTCACAGTACATTCATATAAAAACACCCGCACCGCGTTTTGACTTTGAAACATGCAGTGCTCATGTTTATTCAACGATGTCAATGCCAACCACAAATAGATTTTCCAAAAGCCTGGGTTGATATTGTGAATCAATGTATGGGAAACACTGTAATATAATTTGACAGCTATCAATTATGGTTTAACCTAACTATCTTCACCGTCACGCTAAGTAACACATACAGCAACAGTGAAAAGCGACCCCTCTCAAACAGTGTTGCGCCGCGTTCCAATCGTTGTTAAAGTGACATACACCGGTATTGCGGTATATAAAAAAATTCATATCATAACAAATATAAACACCAGGGTTCTCAAGTCTCACGCATTGGCCGTGAGACACACAGGGTTCTCAAGTCTCACGCATTGGCCGTGAGACACACGCAATTCAACCAGTTCACACGCTCACACGCCACACCGTGTATTTCTCACGCTGAAAAGGCAATGCCAACCAAGTTGTCCTGCAAGCTTTATATATAACGTTGTATACGAGGCGCAGGCACACAAAGTGAAGCTTCCTGCCGCCAGCACGTATCTCGGCCAGATTGCGTTCGTTACTAGGCAACATAGATACGCGAACCATAGGCGCGAACACACGGAAGTTGACGGAAAATTCTCGGCCGCCGTACGTTCGTTACTAAGTAACCAACAACATCACGCGAACACACGTCGTGATGGAGTGGATTTATAAGCCGTTTTCCTCATGGGGACCAAAAAATGTGCCCACTCGAACAAGGATTTCGGATATTGCCATCCTTGTGGGGACATTTTGTCCCCATAATGTAAGGTTTACCAGGCCACACTTACACACACACACACACACACACACACACACACACACACCTTAATACTATGTCATTTGTTCACAATGTCCCACCACACAATAAATCATTATACCATTACGACTAGACACATTCAAAATGCAAAAAGATTTGTTTTTCCAAACTGTTTGGAGCAATTTGTTATATTTTTGTATATTTGTAATTTTGAAATATAACATTAAAGAGTATATTTGATGTGATTAATTGCTCTGTCATTTATCAGATTTACCAATTGTTATAATTTCAATTTGTGCTGGTTAATTATGAACAATGGTTAAAATTGGGGGGGCGGGGACGGACGGGTGGGGGCGGGGCTCCATTAGGGCTCCTCCCCTAACCGCATGTGATCTCACTCCAAGCTTTTGATAAAACTTGAGAACCCTGATAAACACCGGAATTCGGTATGAACCGGTATACCGCCCAGCACTAGCTGTACCGCTTCTTTCGAGCTCCTGGAGGCGTGCCGTGCAGCACTGCCGACGACTTTCGTAACACGAACGAAGCACGTTGATGGGCGTGCTCGTGCTCTTGCTCTGGTTGATGTGTGTGCACGCTCTTCCGGGAGAAGTGTCCATACAAGGAATTCTCCCCTTTATGAAGTCATACAGGGCCATACTCAAAAAAAAACTTTCCGAAACTTTTATGAACCCTGAAGGAGTGTATTTGGCACAGAAATACTCCGTCATACCTCCAACTCGTTTTTTTTTTTTTACTTTGGCCATGTTTAGCATCCAACTCTTTAACAGTGTAAAGTCAGAATGCATGAAATGACATTAGACATCCCCTTTAAACAACCATGTAGGAAGAGACATCATCGCCATATTGCAGGATGAAAATGTCAAGATTCATCTGGTTTAAATTGTGAAAGAATGGTTGGGAGGGAGCATGAAAATAAATGTTGTGATGTTATTTCCATCAAGAGGTGCATCAATTTTTGGTCAAGATCTTGTATTGACAATGCAAGAGTCGAGCACTCTGTAAAGTCTACTCCAGCACACCCCAAAGACTGTCAATGAAATTAAGGTCTGACTCAAGAGGTGTCGATTCATGTCTGAAAATGATTCTTCATGCTCCCTCACAACTATTCTGTGACAATTTGAGCCTGATGCATCTTCACATCATCATCCTGGAATATGGCCATGATGTCTTCCTACATGATTGCTTAAGAAATGAAAATCTACACACTCCATTCATTAGGGTTAGAAGTACTGTTGCCAAACATATAACATGCTAGAAACATAATAATCACTGCAATAATGATCCAATCATGGACTCTTAAGCATTTGTCTGGCGAGAAAACAGATTTTTCATGCAGTGGTCAGTTTTGAGATTTTGGGCTAGTTTACTCCTTCAATATGTGTTCTTTCAAGTAAAGAAAACGTTGAAAATATACATTAAGATGTTTGTTTTATTACATTTTGTTTACTTGCGGCAGTAAGTTTCTCCTGAATTTACCAGGAAGTTAGCATTCCAACGCGACATGCCGGGATCCATCTGTTTACTGAAGTCTGTGATGACCGGGATCGTTGTAAAGCTCTGAGTCTCCTGCACAACGCTATGTAACCCAAATATGGGCATTTCCTTTCTATCAGTAACCAATCGTGAATGTCCAAAGGGTGATTTAAAGCTAAAGACGAAATCTCATTTAGATCTATTTAAATCTTTAACTGCCGTTTTCTCAAAATGAGTTTTTTGCGTTTTTTTTGTCATTCTCCAGTACAAACATCTCAGCCTATGTAGCACCTATGTACACCAAACTTTCCAGTTATACACTTAGCAGTATTCTGAAGATATTTTCAGAGGGATTTGTTAATAAATCATTCCTGGCCTGATTTATGTGACATTTTAATCAAAAACATATGGCGAAAATCCATTTTTTATGGCTATGGACAGTATATTTTGATTTCCTAGGTAATGAAAGAATATATCTTGAAATCCGTCAGAATTTTTATTTTCATCTTGTGTGTAAACAAAATGAAAAAAGAATTTTGCACCTGGCTTTATCATATGTTCAGATCTATCTACCGAAAATATATGCTAAATCGTGCATATTTAATGAGATAATGCCTAATTTGCATAATTCAACATACAAATTTCTAAAACTTGTAATACATTTTTTTTATATACTTGTTTAATTAATCAACTGAGGAAGTTTCATGGTGATATCTATTATTTAAATTTTTTACCCTATTCACCTGTAGTGTCTCGCCTTAAAACCCAAACAGCGTCTTTTTCTTTTTTGGCCGGACAGTGTGCATACACCAGTTGTATCGAGCCCTTTGAAGCAGAAATAACACGACAGAATCAGAATGTGACAGCAGATTACACGAGAGCAGCATTGAGACTTATTAAACCCCACTTTGCTTTTAAGCTTGTGCATCTGAGTGTGAATTTCTATAGTTTAACCTCAGTGAGACAGATATGATTATAGGTTCTATTTAATAACAGCAGAAGTTTCTGTTCCATCCAATTTGAACAAACTGATTGCCATTCAATGCACTGAAGAAGCCATACAAATCTAACTCTCTATCGCACTGTACTGTACAGACCCATGCAGTTAAATATGCATGGAAGAAACACCTCCAGAAAGATCAAGCAGAGTTATGCAAGGGAAATATGAATGGAAAGGAATCCTTAACTGCTTTATAATAGAGTGGGCATTAAAAACTTGAGCACATTACATTAATTGGGCAGTTCTCAGAGACCACAAACACAGACTGTGAAAAATGAAAAACTGAAGGAAAGCCAACTAGTTCAAACACCAGCAACTGTTGCCTTTTAGTTTATGGAGGCCTTGTAATTAATCAGTGTTCAAGAGGGTGAGGATAATATTTATGCAGCCAAAATGTCACAGTTACTTTGAGGCACTGAATTTAATTCAGCTGAGATTCAACCAGGGCGCTCACATGGTATAAATACAAATCTAGCCCTGGGCAACTTCAAAATTATGTTAATAAAATGTGAAATATGGCTGTGATATTTCCTCCTGGATGTAAAAAGGAGGTATTTCTCTTTGGCAAAGATTGGCTTTATGGGGTTTATGGAGTGAATTCTAAAACTCCATCATAACTTTGTGCTCATTACTTCGCTAATGAACACAAGCTTCTTGAACTGTTGTATGTGTGTGGGAACGTAAGTGAAATGTCAGCATTTCTCAGGGATCCAGACTAAAAAAAAAAATTCATATTGAGCTATATGGCTCATAGAATGAAACATTTTGGGGCCAAAAACTTTTTTATTTTCTAAATACCATTATCACTCAAATACCAAATTTCAGAAGTGATTTACTTCATTAAGTGCATAGCTTCTTTCTTTAGCTTCTAACAGTCATTAATGAATTAACATTGTATTGTATTATAGAATAACAAGTTATAAAGATGTTTCTTCTGGTTGTATTTTGTATGAGTACTTTTTTGGAAAACATCCTATTTGATGATGTCACCCCCCTGATCCTGATTGTATTTGTGCAATATAAATGTTTCAGCCTTACAACTATGGCAAACAATAATCAAAAATAGTTTTGTAAAGTGTTTCAATTATGTTTTAGAAATTATTAATTATTAATTAATTTTGTTGTAAATATGCATGTTCAGTTATAACGTTGTCATGTGAACAGTTCAGGGTGTTCACACTTGGCAGGTTTGGTTAAAGGAGTCATAACCTGCAATTTTCACTTTTCCACGAGAATCAATGTATGTTATGATCGACTAACGATTATACACTGGCCGGGAAGCCGATATTTAAAAGTGAAGCGTTTGTTTACCTCAGGGTAAATAAACCAGCGCGCGTGCACGCGCACTCAAATACGAGATTTTGATTTCAGCTCCCTCTTGACGTCATGAGGTAGTAGGATATACCATATATGGACAAGCCCCCCCCCCTTCCCCTCTCCCCCTCATATTCAGTTCAGTCGAGAAAGATGGGGAACACCGGACTTGCTCTGTGGTTGATTGCCATAAAAAACATGTAAATGTGTTTTATCTCCCAAAATCGGACGAAACTATCAGGGACCAGTGGATGAAATTCATTTTTAATGACGCTGTCCCAACAACCCTTTCAACTGGCGTGCAGAGCCATATAGAGCGTCCACGACAGCCAAAACATCGCATTGATCTCGCGAGACAATAATGCCTTCAGAAATAAGGGTAAAAGTAGGTCTGTGTTTATTTTTTTTCCACTTTTCTTTTTTAGAAGGGCCTGAAAGACTATAATACAGCAGTAGGTATCCAATGTAATACTAGGTTATGACTCCTTTAAAAAAAATAAAACACTCTGGTGCGATTTCTCTGTTAATGTGGTTCATTGTACTCAAAAATGTATTCATTACCCTTACTTAATTTAATTAAAGCAAGTACTCACACAATTTAATTTAGTCAACACAATTTTGTTGGTTTAGGTCAAATGAATTTACTCTAGTATGTTTATCTTAACTTTATTACATTAAAAAAAAAATAAGTTTTTTGTTTTTATGTTGGTCCAACTTAATGTTTTTTATTAATTTACTGAGACTTACTTTTCTTATGTTCAAACAAGCAGCTTCTTACATCATTAAACACAATGTATTTAATGAACAAATAAGAAAAGACTGGTGTCAGTACTGACATTAGTATTGATTAGTGATGTTTATCATGAGCGATTTGTTCATTTTGAACGAATCTTCAATATGACTTGAGAACAACGAGTTGTCTCAAAGAGTGATTCGTTCATTCTGTGTTGACCGCGCATACACCTTCCTTGCAAACAAGCGCTAGTTCGTTGTTTTTAATTCTTCCAGTTATGTGATGCGTTTCTTATCTCAAATTGTAGCTTTTTTTTTATTTCTTACAATTTATAAATTTGTAAATTTCTGTCATGACGGTTCTTTTCCATAGCATTGAATGTGGTAATAAAGACATGGTTAATGCTTTCAACTTTATCCGTATGATGGGGAAAATCACTTTGATAAAGCAAAGATGGCTAAATATAATACAACATACAGTCAATAACACTAACGTAATGTTGTATTTGTTGTAAGATATACCATACCATATAATAAATACCATCACATATAAACACATAAAAAAAATACCATCACATATATGCACATACCACAAGTGCATTTAGCCCAGCACACAGCATTGTTTTGAATGTTCGGTAAGTTACATCATAAAATATATGTCATAAAAGCGTTTTTTATTTATTTTGTATCTTTAGGTTTGGTGTGAGAAAAATGACAGTGTGAATGCTAAGTGAACCAGGACTAAATGCAGCATTGTCTTTTTTGGTTCGGACCAAAAGAACCAAGAGAACCAAACTACAAGACAAGTGTGAACACCCTTAGTCTCAAGAACCTAATGTACACATTACAATATTGACTTCCAATTTCAAAACATATATAACCGAAAAATTATTTGGATTTCAGTGAGGGAGTCAGTTGTAAACTCAGTAACGACTCTTCATAACAACACTGTTAGACTTTTCTGTAATTTCTACAGTTATTTACTTTAAATCCCCCAGTATTATACTGCTATTTCTCTTTACAGTAAATAACTGTGATTCCCATTGCATCATGGGCAATTTCTGTGACGTCTAACACCACATACAGAGACTTACTGTATTTTTAAAATTTGCTGTTTACTACTGTATTTGACATAACGGCCTCTCTGACTGGCACCATTCCATCGTGCTTTTTATTTCCTAATTTTTGCCTTACACCGCGTGTCTACAACGCTGTAATAGCCAGAGGCTGTCTATATTGGACACATTGAAGCGACCGGACCATTAATTCAAAATGCAAACCTGTTTGTCCCTTGTCAGAAATAGCGCGAGCGCTTGGACTCGGAGAACCGTATGTCAGAAATATAACGGCACATCACTATACACTGTCTGGGATTTTGTCGTGTCGCGCCGGAGCATCCAGTGTAATATCACTGGGTTCTGACTGTCTTTTGTTGGACCGCGCCGTTCGTGTCTGGCCTGGGGAAGAGACGGAATTCACTTCACCGAGAGAGAGAGAGAGAGACCAGCAAGCAAGGTAAAAAAAAAAAAAAAACATTCTGTGTGTGTTGACAGGATTGTGCTCAGTTTAACCTATGTTATAACGTTAGCCTAACGTTACTCGTCAACATGGCGGTAACGAACTTTACCACGGTAAACTGCGCTAACGTTTCATTTTACAGACTTTTTTAGATTATTGAATTGTCGAGTTTAACAGCCCGTTCTCATACCCAAGGCGTCACTTTTTGTCACTTTCAACCATGCTTCAATATCTGACGCTCAAAGCACCCTTTAGCGTCCATATGAGACGCATAACCCTACCACAGACCTAAACCTACCCAACCGAAGCGTCTCATATTGACGCTAGGGGGTGCTTTGTGCGTCGAATATTGACGCTTCCGAAAGCGTCAGTTACATGACGCCTAAACCTACCCATAACCGAAGCGTCACATATGGACGCTAAAGGGTGCTTTGAGCGTCAGATATTGAAGCATGGTTGAAAGTGACAAAAAGTGACGCCTTGGGTGTGAGAATGTGTTGAGTTTAAATATGCCAACGAGCAACGCTTAGTTTACATTAACAATAAATTAACTAATGTGAAATTCTGTTTTGGTTGTAGATAATGTTGGATTACTGCTGAGAACCTTTATAGTTTTAGCATTAGTTTGCAAACTATAACATATTATAGTTTTTTTTGTTTTTTTTATGGAATGTAATATTTACTTCCATTTTTGTATGTGTTTAAAGGCAACTGCAACAAAGCGCCAATTCGCGCCAGTGACTTCTAGCAAGATTCTGGAGGTAGGCCATTTGTGATATATTTTGAGATAGGTTTGCTGAAATGATTAGCAATATGTGAAAAGTGCTTTGAAGCCACTGATGCAGACTAGGTAGCTTACAATATCTTATAAAATCCCTATAAAATTGGCTAACTTTATATTAAATAAGTGACCTTTGCATCATGTCTAACTTTATATTTATTAAACAGCAAATTAACCAATCAGAAGATGGACCATTTTCTGTGTTCAGTCTCACCAGATTAAATGTATCCAGGTAAGCATTGCAGTAAAACTTTCACTAATTCATTCATACCAAATCTAGCATTCTAAACTACTTAGGTTTATATTTTTGCATTATTTTGATATTTTATTAGGCAGAAGACTCTCTACCATTGCAGTCCCACCTGAACAGGAAGGTCCTAATATCAGCGCACAGGTGGGTAAACTACTGTAGGAAGGAGAACGATCATCACACAGTGATTTCTTGCATGTGTCTTACTGTGTATTTGTCTCAAACAAGTACTTCTTCACTGCAGACAAGCTGAAATGGGCTAAAATCATCGATTTCAGTCTTTCTCTCTATGGATCTCATCATTTTTGGACAGAATTTAGGATTTGTAAGTATTAAAATTTAATCTGGCATAATTTAATTTAGTTCTTTTGTATGCTATTTATTGACAAAAGCTGTTTACAAATATATATTCTTAAGTTTTTGTGAAAATAATAAAAAAAAATGTAAAAGGAGGTTTAAAATAATTTGACACTAATATTTTCTCTCTCTCTCTCTCTCTCTGTCTTATATAGTGTTGGAACCAGGATCTCCTCTGAAGGACTGAGTACATTAGTGTTTGTGGACACGCATACAGACCAGGGAACATTCTGATGTTGTCAATCAAGTTCTGAACAGGAACCAATCTTTGGAGAAGTTCATTTATTCGCAAAGGTGGACAAAAACATTGTGTTGGCTTTTTAAAGATTATTTTGATGATGACTTTTACTCCTATTCTGTAGAAAAGATGGAGGAGTAGACAGTCAGACATTGTTATTAATAATAATAACTGGTGGCTTTTGGCCACCAGTGTACATAAATCCAACAAATTTTTGTAAATAAGTGAAATTATTTTGAAGGTGGGGTTATGTGTCATGTATTGTGAAAAGAAGTGTGTTTTGTCCTGTGTTGGACATTTCCTTTTTGACTGCTTAAAAATGTATTTATATTCTGCAGTTTTATGAATGTAATGGTTGATATTTCATTATAATATAAGCTAAACATTCAATGACTCTACATTCATTTTGTCAAATGCTAACGTTTTGTTTATGGTTTTATGTATGTTTTTTAACAATGTGTGCAGTGAAGGACAGCACATAATGTGTTCATTTAACACGTTTACACATCTTTGTGCTAATCTTTCTGACAAATTTACTTTGTTAAAATCATTAACACAATGAATGAGTTCAAATTAACACAAAAAACTTTATCCCTAAACTCACCCATTCATGTGTAAAAATTTCACACATCATTTCCAGCATTGGCAGACTGCTTATTTTGTGAAATATATGAAATGTTTTAAATTAAAAAATGGTATTTTGTGATAACTTTGTCTAATTGGTTTGTATGTCAGTAGTACTTATGTAGGATAAAAATAAAATTAATCATATATCAAAATTATGAAATCTAATTTATGTTTAGTACAAATAAAAAAAATAATTACAGTAGTGTACTGATTAGCTTCGTTTTTACAGTAATGCACTGTATTACACAGTAAGTGAAATACGGTTTGGTACTGTAAATCATAATTGCAACAGTGTTGCCAGTAAGTTACTGTAAAAAACCCTTGAAAAGTCTAACAGTGAACTTACTCGTTTTAAAGAACCGGTTCCATTTGTGTGTTTGGACCTGCCTGCAGGAAACACGAGCACACACATGTATTTGATGAATCCTTTTGTGAATACACTCAAAGATTTCCTGACTGTTTCATTTTTTTTTCTTTTTTTTGCAAGCATTTTCATCAGAGTCTGGAGACCGGTTTCTTTTTGGCTCGCTGGCTCATTTGCTTTAAAGCTTGTATTCAAATATCTGCTTTTACAATCATGCACTCTCGCATAAAAGGTGATATTCGAACTGTACACTCAGTAAGCAATATCATTCATCAGGCCAGCACAGTAAATGAGCTTCCCCCTCCATCCAAACTGCATTTACACACAGATACAATGGCTTTTTTTTTTTCTGAGGAGCTCTATTCAGGACAGGCTATAAATGGCTATATAAGGACACCTATTTGTTTCATGTCAAAGTCTGAAGTACTGTGAATTGAAGAGGTACACAGTACACACTAAGGCATCTTTTCCCAGCCATAACTCTACCTGGAGAGAATTTCTATGCATACATAAGAGAGTGCAGGAATTTATGAGTATTGCTTTTCAACAATTGCCTTTGATGAATTATGTACCTATACAAATTGCTGGTGCTCTTCATATACTCTCTGTCTTGATAAATATGCTTTATGTATACATGTTGAGTTATTCTTTTTCCAGCAAATATGCTGGAATTACAAGTACCTTATTCCTAATTGGTTTCCATGAGTGCACTGAGTATGCTTACAGAACACAGATTTATTTGGACAGCTCTAAAACTGTAAAGGGATGCAGTCGGGTGGAAGCTGTTTTTGAAGGAGAAAATCCTTGTGTGCTATTCCTTCAACCTCCCACACAATTAACAAAGTGATTTTCACAGCTCTCTATACAATTAATCATTCAACACAAACGCACCACCAACCCACAGATCCGAGCCACAGGGTTGGAGCTGAGGCCAGTCTGAGGCATGTTTCACGCCACGCATACAAGCGACTTGTAAGTGAAGCAATAGCATACAGCCTCTTGTTGGGCTTTCACACTGAAGGCGTTTCTGATGGATTACAATAACTAATAATGGACAAATTATAAAATGGTGATCAGGAGCTATTGAGAATTATTACAAATTTGCAATCTGTGGTAAATTAATCTACACAGAATGGAACCCAACCCCTATAGGGATGCACTGAAATTTCAGCTGCCAAAAATTATTTTCAGTTTTTGGCCAAAAGAGAAAAAGGCTGAAAATATATGCCTCAGTGTCAGTTTCGGCCCAGAATTGTTATTTCGGTGCATCCTTATAAACTAGTCTGTTAAAATGCATTGTACAAGCCTCTGTTACTTTCACTGTTCATTCTGTTGCTCTATCATAATTAAGCATGCAAATATATATTTGCTAAAAAAATGAAATCAATGAATAGGCCTATGCTTTTGTCATTTTTAAATATATTAGGTAACCAAAAGAATATGAATAAGTGAAAATACAGCTATAGGTATCAGCCATGTTCTGGAAAAAGTGGTATCAGTGTATTCCTAGTGGATTCTGTAACTTGTGCCCAGCCCTTGTGACAAGAGCCCAGCGTGATGTCACAACGTAAATGGGCTTTTTATCAGTGTGTAGGAACAGCAGTGAGGCACACAGCAACCCAGTTATGAGTTAATAAAAGGTAGGAGACTGAGATGAAAGTGATACCCAGCACCTGTGAGTCAGAAGGGCAAAGTAAGACAGTAAAGCCAGAAAAAATGTGCAAGGGTGTCTCAGAGGAGACGTTTGCATCTCAGCATGATGGCAGGTTCAAACGCAGGTACAGAAGCAGTGCTGCTGGCCCCAAACGTGCACTTCAGAGCTCTCCAAGCTTAGAGAGATGAAAGGAGAACTCTTCGGCCAAGACCCACATCCCAAGCCGAGTATCTGCCAGCCATGTGGGGGTGCTTAGGAAGATAGATGGATTTGGAAGGAATTCAGAAGGATTTGATGGTTGTCGCTGAGGTGGCAGCACCGTTTGGCCTGTAACACTGTTGACATCTCCATGACGGTGCAAAAGTTTCAGCTGCTTGGCAAGTGCAGGACGCCAGCGAGAAAGGGGATGTGGTGGAGAGAGAGGTATTGAGATTCGGCTTCCTCTGCCAATAGTGCCGAACACTTTTCCTCGGGGATCTAGTGTTTTATTACCCCTTAAATGGCTACTGACTGCTCTATATTTGAAGCGTGACAAGAGTGTTTGCTTAAAACGTGTGACTGGAGAAGCAATTGTACTATGCCTGTCGATACCAAAAAGAGTTTTGAATAATTAGTAACACTGAGATCTAGAGAAATAAAAGGCTGATTACAGAACCCGGCATGAAAAGTGGGGCGTAAACAATGTTGCCTCTTGTTCTGCGGAGTCCTCTTGGTACAGAATTACTGCAACCCTATGATCATCGAGAGGAGACGAGAGGAGAAGAGAGGAGAGGAAAGAGGAGAGGAGAGGAAAAAGGAGAGGAAAAAGGAGAGGAAAAAGGAAATGTAAGGGCAGATAATATAAAAGGTAGTGCACAGGAGAAAAGAAAGGATAGAAAACCCCAGCTAAACAAAATCCTGCTTAAAACATTTTCTTAAATAGATTTTCTGGTCTTTAGCAGATTTAGGTCAGTTCAGTTCAAAAGTACCCAAAACCTCTCTAAATCCAGCAAACAGACCAGCTTGGAGACCAGCTAAGACCAGAAAACCAGCTTAGACTGGTTTAATATTTCAGCAAAGAGGAAAATAACAGGAAAAAATAAGCACAAAAGTAAATAAAATAAGACAGAAAGTAAAAGAAAATGGAAAAGGAAAAACAGAAGAAAAGAAAAAAAAGAGAAAGAGAAAATAAAGGAAGAAGAGTGAGCAGAAAAGAAAAGACTTTTGGAGTGACTAGATGTATCGTTTAATTTCATCAAATGACAGAGTTGAAAGAATCCAGTAAACAAATGTAGGTTGAAGTCAATTAAGACAATAAGCCAAGCAGACAGATGACTCCTATAATTTACAATTAAATGAAACAAATTGTCTTTTCACAGAATCGCATCAGCTATCCAGCAATAATAAACCAGCACAGCAGTATTAAAGGAAGCATCACAACATGGCCGTCCACACCCATGCTTATGTATTGATGGCCTTTATCACACTCAGTGTCAAGCCAAATAGTCAATAGTTCCTTTCTCCACGAACAGGTTGGCTGATTCCATCTAGGCAGAACGACAGCTGAAACCGTTCAACTGAAAACGGGAACTTTTAGTTGCCCCGGTGAAGCAACATTTGCCCTGCTCTTACCGTCAGCGTTGATGAAATGCCACAGACCTGGGCTCATGTGAGCAGGTGGGCCGATTTTGCCAGTGGGTACACAGAGTCTAAACACTGTTTCTTAGTCAGCAGGGAGTCGGATTGGGCACTAATTTACAGCAGTTGCCCAGGAGCCCTGGGATCTTGCCAGCTGGACATCTGGCAGTTTATTGAGTGGTTACATGATCTGGCGACTCAGTGGACTGATTCATAGTCCGGTTTTGCCACCGCTGAATTCATAAAGTGGCTCCTCAGGGAGTTTTTTTTTTGTGCAAAACAGCACAAACTCATAATGCATGTCCTTCTCTTTACTGCAATGCCAGCGGTGTTAGCGGGGTGGACCACACCTAATGGGAAACACAGGACAGAGTGCAGCAGACCTGAGAACCCCTGTCTATTTCCAACACCCTTCATCTAAGCCTGACACCCGTTTCCTTGGCAACCGCATTGACAGTACAGGGGGCTGTGGGGGTCGTGAAGTTCTGAGACATCTGAGACAGAAGAAATGAGAACTACTTATGCAGGTCCTGACACTACTGGCTAGCTTTGTCTAAAAATAAAGCTCACCTCACCCCAATATTCTCCCTCACTTCCCTACCTAATTGAAATCGAAATTTATGCAAACCAGTTTTATTTCATTTTAAATGCCCAGCGCCATTCTCTTGTTAGTTTTTGTACGCGTTCAAAAAAACTACATAAAAGAAATGACATTTTATATTAAAGCTTAAATTTAAACCCACTCAACTATTTTACCAATACAATGAGTAAGGGCTGCTTTCCTACATCTTTGCACATTTTTATTATAACTAACAGAGTTCATCTTTTCATTTAGGTAAATGAAGGTCACTTATATTGTCATTTATTTTTACTTTTCAAATGTATGCGGTTTTATTGGTTTAGACCCTTGTTCCAAACCGAGACATTTAATCTTAAAGTATGAAAAACTATCATAAAAAATATGAATTTAAAAGTTTAAAAGCCGAATTTTCAGCATCAACTCTTTCCTTCTGAAATCATTCTAATATGCTGATCTGGTGATGTCAAGAAACATTTCTGATTATTATCAATATTAAAACAGTTTAATATTTGGTGAAAATATTTTGTGAATGATTGTTTTTTTCCGGATGCTATACTGTATGGGACATTCCATAGACATTATGATTTTTATACTGTACAAACTGTATATTCTATCCCCTTACACTAACCTTACCCCTAAGCCTACCCATCACACAAAACTTTTTTCTGGGACCAAAAATGTCCCCACAAGGACAAGGGTTTCAGATATTGGCATCTTTGTGGGGACATTTTGTCCCCATACTGTAGGGTTTACCAAGACACACACACACACACACACACACACACTTGTGATTTTAAATAGTTTAAAATGGTTAGAATCTAAATATCTGTGAAAGCAAAGGTGCCACTTCCTAAATATTTAGTGCAAACTAGTAGCAAACTGCCATTAAACATTGCTTGCCAACATGAATAACACAGCGGCAGAACAGATATGGTCTACAGAGAATGCCCTTCTTTTCTCTCTTTGAAGAATAATGTATGATGTTGTTTTCATGAGTGGCTCTCTGAGTTCCACAAACCCTTTCCTGGGATTATAGTGAACATGCACAAATCAACGCAACACTGAATAAATAATATATGCATTTTTGGTTTTGATATGTTCACCTACTGAAAACCTAAATGCGCTGGTGGGCCAAAATGTGATTAAAAGAGCAAAAATTCTGACCTTGCACTTGATAACTGTCATGCTTGTTCAGAACAGAACAGCTGAAAAGCTCAGGTGTTTATTGATCCTTCCTGCATTATATTGAGGTCTGCCTATGTAGAACATAAGTATAAGGGTATTGCTGGATAAATTAGGCTCTCCAATTTGTCTCCTGGCACCAGCAGCGCACTGCAACTGACAGATATGGCACAATGAACAAGGACTAGTTGTTATTATTGTTGTTTAATAGCATGGCGAGCTTAGATTATTTTGAAGCAGTGTTCCGAAAAAAATGAGGTAAATGGAAATTGGAGAACTGTGGCAGCTCAGGCTTGTTTAAACTGGATCACGACACACAAAAATGCAACTTTAGAAATATGTTTAAGCCCCTTCCAATAAGGAATGTCTATAATGAAGTCTCTTTGAATGAGGCTGTAACTTCTTCACGGAGCATTCTTATTCTTTATTTGAGCAGTCTGGATACTTTGAGCAGTACAGAGAAGACTATTGAGAATAGTGCTCAAGTCTTTAAACGAGCAGCTGCACCACATAAAAGGACAGGTACATTTAGTTAGATGACAAGAAGTGGTATTCATGTAGTTCGCTGTAATCCAATGCATTTCTCTAAAGCTATTTTTCCTTTTATATCTGCCTTTAAATCTGAAGTGTGCCATTAATGCCACCCAATCAAAAGGCAGACATGATTAACTCAAATAGGTTTTCCTCGCTGTCTGCCTTTTGTTGGACAAACAGATAATGTGCGGTCACATTAGCGAACTTTCGCGAGCAAAAAGGTAAATTATCTATTGCCAATATTGTAGCGATGTACACAGCTATCACAAAAGCAGCTTTCTGGTCTGTGCGGCAAAACCGCATTGCCAACTTGGTACCAACCTTTTGTCGAATCTGCATGGGGAAATCTTTTGCACTCGCGCAAAAATCATGATCGCATGGATTCCTATTGAAATGACTGGATTTTGCAGATGAAAATTTGCCGAACAACTGTATTTGACCACATCTGTAGCCCTGTACCAAACTCATGACATTTGTTGCGCAATGTTGTTTTTTTGGTTTGGTATACTCAGCAAACAACAACGACAACAACAACAAATAGTAGTAGTAATAATAATAATAATTTAATATTTTATTTAGGCTAGTTTAAAATTCAATCTTATTACATAGTGTTACAATCTTTATTTTAATGGGATAATAATAATAATAATAATAATAATAATAAACAAATTATTATTATTAAATAATTAAAACATTTCAATTAAAAGCAATTAAATTTCAATGAATAAAGAAAATTATTTCAATTTGTTTACAGTAAAGTGTTACAATATTTATTTTCCTAGGATAATAATACTACTACTACTAATAATAATAATAAAGTTAATATGTTTTAACTCATTTGTGTAGTTACTTTATTATTTTTCTCAATAAAATTAATTAAATAAATTACATTAACCTACATTAATAAATGCTGTAAAACTGTGATACCTAGTGCAGTAAATGATACTTAATGCAGTAAATAACGCTAACAAACTGGACCTTTCTGTAAAATGTTACCATAAATATAACTGATAAGAATATGATAAGATGCAAATTGTATTGAAAGTTTGGGCATACGTTGAGGCTGAGGTCTAAACTGCAATGATGTTACCCAGGATAAAAATGTAATTTTCTCTTAAAAACATCAACCCTTGTCAAGTCCACTGAGATTTAATTCTGCCTCTTCAAGACTACTTTTTTGTCCCCCACTTCACCGTTTCTTTTGTAACATAATTGATTCTTTAGTCCGAAGGTCTCTCAACCATAAAGGTGTGCACTGTAAATTATGGTCAGTTTGAAACGCAGTGACCTTTGAAGTGCTTCGCGATAGTCGGCTCTTCATGATTCTAGCCCATGAGTTGCTTCTTCATTCTAGTGATATAAGAATGGCTAGAGGACATAGGAAGGAGGGCGATCACTAGAGGCTGACAATAAGTGTGTATGTGATCCAACATGTCTGCCTGAATATGTGATTTCACTCAATTTCAAGCATGATTGCCCCTGCACGACTCACGCGTTTCCTTCAAATATTCCCAGAAAACATTTATCTAATCCCTTTCAGGGCTTCTTGGCTCTGCAGGCTGGATAGTGTACAACCAGGTCGGCACAAACATCTGCACGGGCATCAGTCCTGCAGGAGCTGTTTTGGAAGGAAAGTGTCAACTTTGCACATGGAAGTATTGTATTTTTACTGCTAATGCTGTCAGTTAAAATTTGTATTTATTTTTTATCACAAATTAAACACCTTTTTTCAGAGATTGGGTTCTCCTTCCCTTCAATAGTTTTTGTTTTTGAGTTTCCAGTTCACTTTCTCTCATTTAACTCTGCTAGCTTTAATTTGAATAATCAAACTTCAAAGGCTCCTTGCTTTTTAAACCACTGTGTGTCTGTGCACTGAACGGCTGCCATTCTGCTCTGAAATGGTCTGTGCCTTATCTCAATAGACAGATGTCTTCTCATCTTCACTATGGTGATTTCAACTTCTTGTGGGCCTAAAAATTTGATTCAGTGACCAGCAACAAGCTGGAGGTTGTTAAGTGTGGAGTAAAATCTGTTTCTAAACCAGTTTAACTGACGAACAGAGGACTACTACAAAAATGTATTCTGCTACAGATAATTAATTAATAAAACCAATAGAGTAGGAACAAAATGTTGGTAGGCTTCCTGTCCCGAGGCCGGATTAATAATATGGATATTTGGACACATACCCGAGGCACCATGCAAAATAGTGAGAGATGCAGTACAATGACCATGATATAATAAGTACACCAATCCAATACAATTTCATATGCAAATAATGACAAGAGAGAAACACTACATGACTTAAATGTCTTAAATATCAGCAATCTTGCCAGTACAATGGAGAGAAAAAGGGGGATACATTTAAAAAATATTAAAAAAATAACATCTAATACTAGGTGACAAACTTCAATGTTTTAAAGGTAGCCAGGGTAGGCAATTATCGGAGAGGCTAACAATAGGGAGCTAGCTTTGAAAGCATACTCCCTTCAGAGCGTCTCCAAAGCCACGCCTCCATCAAAACACATGAACGCGTACAGCAGGGAGCAAAACAAAAACATCATGAGAGACGGCGTTAAACTACCTCATGTCTCAATGCACATAACATTACAATAATAAAGAACAAACAACTTTCACTGACCTGTACCACCTGACTGCTGCAGATTAATTTTGGCTATGATAGTGTTGCCATTGAAATGCATAAATTCAAGTCACGCTACAAGTATAACATAATCTCTGACAAATTACGGTAGTTATGGAGTGAACGCAGCATAAGCTCATTGTTTTGGTTCATAAATACATTTAGACCACTTTACTTAGTGATTGCTATCAGAATGTGAAAAGCAAACATCTACTAGGTGACAAACTTAAATGTCTTAAAAATCGGCAATCTTACCAGTAAAATGGAGAGGGAAACATTTTCCAACAATGAACGCACTTCTGGGCAGTTCAGGATCCACCAATATTATACTTGATTTCTTTCCAAACATGCTTAAAATTGTAATCTTACTAGTAATAGTAATTTGTTTTTTTAACAAAAATAAATAATATTCAGTTAGTCTCCTAGCCTGTTGATGAAAAAGTATGTGAACAAAACTGGATTTGATGCAGCAAAAAAGGATGGAGTCAAATTGATAATGAATAGATGAATAAACAAATAGAACACATGAATAACTTCTTATTTCAACTCAGAGGCAAAGCTGAATGTTCACAGAATACAAAGAAGCTCTGCCTATACGGACTGCTCTGAGGATTGGACTGTGAGAACAGTATAAAGCTGACTTTTTTTAACCCAAACTGGAGCTTTTTTTAAGGAAACCTAGGCCTGGTTTCACAGTCAGGGCTTAGATTAAGCCAGGATTACACTTTAGTTCAGTTAGGACATTTATGTAGCTTTTATAAATATGCCTTAGTAAAAACACAAAACAATTGCAATGACATTTTAATGTCAGTGCAAGTTACTTTGAGTTAAAACAGCTCAAACACAAATATTTTGTCTGGGACCAGCTTAAGCCTTGTTTAATGTTCTTAATTTTAAATACAGTATTTATAACAATAAACTCTTTAAAAATACATAACTCATGCATTTGTATGGAGAATTTTTACATATAGAGTTCAATTGTTTTGTCCCTGATCTGGACACGGACAATAAAAGGTCAAAGCATGTTTTTGTGTGCATTTTGTTTGGTCAGTTCTGTCTCGCTACAGTGCACAAAGTCAATACACATTGAGGTCAAGTGAATATCGAGCGTAACGCATGGAAATGTCATTTTGTTTCTGTCTTTAGGATTTCAGTATATAAATCAGTTGCGCAAAACAAATGACACCAAAGGCGATAGCTTCACCTCACAACACGTCAAAGGCTTGGATATATACTTTGTGAAGGACATTGTGATGCCTCTCACAAAATGTCTTTGATATTGCACCTGTACTGAGTGAAGCTTTTGTAGGGTGCATCTGGTACACTGATTCACCTGCAACCAACAAGTCATTCTTTAGAAACATTCAGCGCAGACTGGGTCGGAAACACTTGACAATGCCTTATTACAGTGAAACTGTAATGTTCCCAAATTAGTTTAATCTTTTTAACACAAAAGGAGAAATTTTACGAAGCATTATGTAAGCTTTATGTCATTATAGTTGTTAACTGGATAATTGAGTCAGATCAGTCTGATTCCTGAACCATTCAGACCAGTTTTGTGAACCAGATCAAATGATTCA